>NC_140587.1:970908409-972271743 GCF_964204655.1 Triturus cristatus
TAATATCACGTGATATGCGCAATTGGTATGCGACCAGTCTGCGACTTCTGCTCCCGCGCATTCGAGACACATGTGCATCACGGTACGAGATGTTTGCACGGTTGCGGGTCCTGCGTGACATCATATACGTGCTGGGGCGCGCTGGGTGCGCGACTCCCACAAAAAAATTATGTTCCAAAATGATATGTATGTGTCTTTAATATACATATTAAGGCAAGAGATTATGTAAGATACTCATCAAAATAATATATTTGTACTTATAATAAAATTATATTATTTTTAAATATATTTTCGTGAAGTCGGGTGCGTGCATCGTGAGTGCAGAAAACCAGGTGAGCAGAGCTGCTGTAGAGCCAGAGAACCAGGTCAGCAGAGCTGCTCTAGAGCCTAAGAACTAGGTCAGCAGAGCTGCTCTAGAGCCAGAGAACCAGGTCAGCAGAGCTGCTGTAGAGCCAGAGAAACCAGGTCAGCAGAGCTGCTTTAGAGGGAGAGAACCAGGTCAGCAGAGCTGCTTTAGAGCTAGAGAACCAGGCCAGCAGAGCTGCTTTAGAGCCAGAGAACTAGGTTAGCAGAGCTGCTTTAGAGCCAGAGAACCAGGTCAGCAGAGCTACTCTAGAGCCAGAGAAGCAAATCAGCAGAGCTGCTTTAGAGCCATAGAACCAGGTCAGCAGAGCTGCTTTAGAGCCGGAGAACCAGGTCAGTAGAGCTGCTCTAGAGCCTAAGAACCAGGTCAACAGAGCTGCTCTAGAGCCAGAGAACCAGGTCTGCAGAGCTGCTTTAGAGGGAGAGACCAGGTCAGTAGAGCTGCTTTAGAGGGAGAGAACCAGGTCAGCAGAGCTGCTCTAGCTGACACTGACTGACTGACACTGGCTGACTGACACTGACTGATTGACACTGACTGACACAGATTGACTGACACTGACTGACACTGATTGACTGACACTGACTGACTGACTGACACTGACTGACTGACACTGACACTGATTGACACTGATTGACACTGACTGACACTGATTGACTGACACTGATTGACTGACACTGACTGACTGACTGACACTCACTGACTGACACTGACTGACACTGACGGACTACTCTCTACTACTCTACTACTGACTCTCTACTACTCTCTACTAATCTCTCTGTACTACTCACTCTCTACTACTCACTCTCTACTACTCTCTACTACTCACTCTCTACTACTCTACTATTCTCTACTACTCACTCTCTACTACTCACTCGCTACTACTCTCTACTACTCCCTCTCTACTACTCACTCTCTACTACTCACGCTCTACTACTATCTACTACTCACTGTCTACTACTACTCTCTCTACTACTCACTCTCTACTACTCACTCTACTACTTTCTACTACTTTCTACCACTCACTCTCTACTACTCTACTACTCACTCTCTACTACTCTCTACTACTCACTCGCTAATACTCTCTACTACTCACTCTCTACTACACTCTCTACTGCTCTCTCTCTACTACTTTCTACTAGTACTCTCTACTATTCACTCTCTACTACTCACTCTCTACTACTCTCTACTACTCACTCTACTACTCTCTGCTGCTCTCTACCACTCACTCTCTACTACTCTACTACTCTCTCTCTACTACTCACTCTCTACTACTCTCTACTACTCTCTACTACTCACTCTCTACTACTCACTCTACTACTCTCTACTACTCACTCTCTACTACTCACTCTCCACTACTCACTCTCTACTACTCGCTCTCTACTACTCTCTACTACTCACTCTCTACTACTCTCTACTACTTTCTCTGCTACTCACTCTCTACTACTCACTCTCTCCTACTCTCTACCACTCACTCTCTACTACTCTACTACTCACTCTCTACTACTCTCTCTCTACTACTCACTCTCTACTACTCACTCTACTACTCTCTACTACTCACTCTCTACTACTCACTCTGTACTACTCACTCTCTACTACTCACTCTCTACTACTCTCTACTGCTCACTCTCCACTACATATTCTCTACTACTCGCTCTCAACTACTCTCTACTACTCACTCTACTACTCACTCTCTACTACTCTACTACTCTCTCTACTTCTCACTCTCTACTACTCTACTACTCTCTCTAATTCTCACTCTCTACTACTCTCTCTCTACTACTCACTCTCTACTACTCTCTACTACTCACTCTCTACTACACACTCTCTACTACTTGCTCTCTGCTACTCGCTCTCTACTACTCTCTAGTACTCCCTCTACTACTCACTCTCTACTACTCTCTACTACTCACTCTCTACTACTCCACTAATCTCTACTACTCACTCTCTACTACTCACTCTCTACTACTCTACTACTCTCTACTACTCTCTCTCTACTACTCACTCTCTACTACTCTCTACTACTCACTCTCTACTACTCACTCTCTACTACTCACTCTCTACTGCTCTCTACTACTCACTCTCTACTACTCTACTACTCTCTACTACTCTCTACTACTCACTCCACTACTCACTCTCTACTACTCGCTCTCTACTACTCTCTACTACTCACTCTCTACTACTCTCTACTACTTTCTCTGCTACTCACTCTCTACTACTCACTCTCTCCTACTCTCTACCACTCACTTTCTACTACTCTACTACTCACTCTCTACTACTCTCTCTCTACTACTCACTCTCTACTACTCACTCTACTACTCTCTACTACTCACTCTCTACTACTCACTCTGTACTACTCACTCTCTACTACTCACTCTCTACTACTCTCTACTGCTCACTCTCCACTACTCATTCTCTACTACTCGCTCTCAACTACTCTCTACTACTCACTCTACTACTCACTCTCTACTACTCTACTACTCTCTCTACTTCTCACTCTCTACTACTCTACTACTCTCTCTACTTCTCACTCTCTACTACTCTCTCTCTACTACTCACTCTCTACTACTCTCTACTACTCACTCCCTACTACACACTCTCTACTACTTGCTCTCTGCTACTCGCTCTCTACTACTCTCTAGTACTCCCTCTACTACTCACTCTCTACTACTCTCTACTACTCACTCTCTACTACTCCACTAATCTCTACTACTCACTCTCTACTACTCACTCTCTACTACTCTACTACTCTCTACTACTCTCTCTCTACTACTCACTCTCTACTACTCTCTACTACTCACTCTCTACTAATCACTCTCTACTACTCACTCTCTACTGCTCTCTACTACTCACTCTCTACTACTCTACTACTCTCTACTACTCTCTACTACTCACTCTGCTACTCACTCTCTACTACTCTTTAATACACTCTCTCTGCTACTCACTCTCTACTACTCA
Source organism: Triturus cristatus (assembly GCF_964204655.1). Classification (NCBI taxonomy): domain Eukaryota; kingdom Metazoa; phylum Chordata; class Amphibia; order Caudata; family Salamandridae; genus Triturus; species Triturus cristatus. The sequence continues at coordinate 970,911,729 of NC_140587.1, forward strand.
CTCTCTACTACTCGCTCTCTACTACTCTCTACTACTCACTCTCTACTACTCTCTACTACTTTCTCTGCTACTCACTCTCTACTACTCACTCTCTCCTACTCTCTACCACTCACTCTCTACTACTCTACTACTCACTCTCTACTACTCTCTCCCTACTACTCACTCTCTGCTACTCACTCTACTACTCTCTACTACTCACTCTCTACTACTCACTCTGTACTACTCACTCTCTACTACTCTCTACTGCTCACTCTCCACTACTCATTCTCTACTACTCTCTCTCAACTACTCTCTACTACTCACTCTACTACTCACTCTCTACTACTCTTCTACTCTCTCTACTTCTCACTCTCTACTACTCTACTACTCTCTCTACTTCTCACTCTCTACTACTCTCTCTCTACTACTCACTCTCTACTACTCTCTACTACTCACTCTCTACTACACACTCTCTACTACTTGCTCTCTGCTACTCGCTCTCTACTACTCTCTAGTACTCCCTCTACTACTCACTCTCTACTACTCTCTACTACTCACTCTCTACTACTCCACTAATCTCTACTACTCACTCTCTACTACTCAATCTCTACTACTCTACTACTCTCTACTACTCTCTCTCTACTACTCACTCTCTACTACTCTCTACTACTCACTCTCTACTACTCACTCTCTACTACTCACTCTCTACTACTCACTCTCTACTGCTCTCTACTACTCACTCTCTACTACTCTACTACTCTCTACTACTCTCTACTACTCACTCTGCTACTCACTGTCTACTACTCTTTAATACACTCTCTCTGCTACTCACTCTCTACTACTCACTCTCTACTACTCACTCTCTACTACTCTACTACTCACTCTCTACTACTCTCTACTACTCACTTTACTACTCACTTTACTACTCACTCTCTACTACTCTCAACTATTCACTCTCTAATACTCACTCTCTACTATTCACTCTCTACTACTCACTCTACTACTCTCTACTACTCACTCTCTGATACTTTCTCTACTACTCTCTACTACTCACTCTCTACTCTCTATTACTCGCTTTCTACTCCCTACCTCTCTACCTCTCTCTGCCTCTCTCTCTACTACTCTCTACCTCTCTACCTCTACCTCTCTACCTCTACACCTCTACCTATACACCTCTACCTCTCTACCTCTCTGTACATGCACACATATGCACATATATATGCATATGCATTTACATATATGTATGTGTAAATATATATATACAATATATACATATATAAACATATAAATGTAATCTGCATATCTATATAAATATAAATGCATGCAAACATATACATATACATATATGCATACATATGCATGGTATGTACATGAAAGTTTGAAAAACTCTAATACAAGCAAAGCTAAAAAGCCACCTAATTACAAACAGAATTGCTGTAACTTAAAGGAGGGTGAGACCTATTGCATTTTCAATGCTTGTTTACTTTGTTTCCATCAAGAAGGCATTCAGATGTGTCACACATTTTCCATAAATTCGGAATGGTAGCACTCTAGTTGCTCATTAGATCACTGTAGTAAAGCTACTGCTCACCAGGGAAGTCTGCTGCTGGTATTCAAAGAGCATGTTTCAGTCTGCATGTCAGAATTTTTTAATGAAATGGAAGAGAATTTGAGAAGTCAAAATGTGCCCTAATCTTTCTTTCTGCAGCACTAATCATAATTTCTATGGCAAAATGAACCCCCTCATTTTGTTCCTTTGCAAATTAAATGTTTTAAGTGTTACCACTTTATTCCAATCAAGATGGCTTCAGGTGTGTCATACTTTTGTCATAAGTAAGACTGGTAGCGCTCTAGTTGTTCTTTAAAACACTCTGGGACATTCTGTCATTGGGCTATACTTGGGCTACATCTCGGTGATATTTGTGCTACATTTGGGCTCTTTTGTCTCTGGTGGCCATCTTGGGAGACTTATTTGTTTTGAAGTTTCCTAATTTCCTCATTTACAACAGTCTCCTCAGTAGGAAATACATTCAGGTTTTTTACTTTCATTCCATCAAGAAGGCCTTCAGATGTGTCACACATTTGCCATAAATTTGGAATGTTAGCATTCTAGTTGCTTATTAGATTACTGTAGTAAAGCTACTGCTCACCAGGGAAGTCTGCTGCTGGTATTGAAAGTGCATGTTTCAGTCTGCATGTCAGAATTTTTTAATGAAATAGAAGAGGATTTGAGAAGTCACTCAAAAAGTGCCCTAATTTTCTTTTTTCCGCACTAATCATAATTTCTATGGCAAAATGAACCTTCTCATTGTGTTCCTTTTAAATTAAACTACTCACTCTCTACTACTCACTCGCTACTACTTTCTACTACTCACTCTCTACTACTCTCTCTCTACTACTCATACTACTCTCTACTACTACTCTCTACTACTCACTATCTACTACTCACTCTCTAATACTCTCTACCACTCACTCTCTACTACTCTACTACTCACTCTCTACTACTCTCTACTACTCTCTCTCTACTACTCCCTCTCTACTACTCACTCTACTACTCTCTACTACTCACTCTCTACTACTCACTCTCTACTACTCTACTTCTCTCTACTACTCTCTACTACTCACTCTACTACTACTCTCTCTACTACTCACTCTCTACTACTCTCTACTACTCACTCTACTACTCTATACCTCTCACTCTCTACTACTCTACTACTCACTCTCTACTACTCTCTACTACTCTCTCTCTACTACTCTCTCTCTACTACTCACTCTACTACTCTCTACTACTCACTCTCTACTACTCACTCTCTACTACTCTACTACTCACTCTCCACTACTCGCTCTCTACTACTCTCTACTACTCACTCTACTACTCACTCTCTACTACTCTACTACTCTCGCTGCTACTCACTCTCTACTACTCTCTACTACTTACTCTCTACTACTCACTCTCTACTACTCTCTACTACTCTCTCTACTACTCACTCTCTACTACTCTCTACTACTCTCTCTCTACTACACACTCTCTACTACTTGCTCTCTACTACTCACTCTACTACTCACTCTCTACTACTCTCCTACTCTCTACTACTCTCTCTGCTACTTACTCTCCAATACTCACTCTCTACTACTCTACTACTACTCTCTACTACTCTCTCTACTACTCACTCTCTACTACTCACTCTCTACTACTCTCTCTACTACTCACTCTCTACTACTCACTCTCTACCACTCTCTACTACTCTCTCTCTACTACACACTCTCTACTACTTGCTCTCTACTACTCACTCTACTACTCACTCTCTACTACTCCACTACTCTCTACTAATCACTCTCTACTACTCACTCTGTACTACTCTCTACTACTCACTCTCTACTACTCTCTACTACTCACTCTCTACTACTCTCTACTACTCACTCTCTACTACTCTCTCTCTACTACTCACTCTCTACTACTCACTCTCTATTACTCTCTACTACTCGCTCTCTACTACTCTCTACTACTTACTCTACTACTCATTCTCTACTACTCATTCTCTACTACTCTCTCTCTGCTACTCAGTCTCCACTACTCACTCTCTACTACTCTCTACTACTCACTCTCTACTACTCTCTACTTCTCACTCTACTACTCACTCTTTACTACTCTCTACTACTCTCTACTTCTCACTCTCTACTACTCTCTACTACTCACTCTCTACTACTCACTCTACTACTCTCTCCTACTCACTCTCTGCTACTCTCTCTACTACTCTCTATTACTCATCCTCTACTCTCTACCTCTCTACCTTTCTCTACCTCTCTCTCTACTACTCTCTACCGCTCTACCTCTACCTCTCTACCTCTACGTCTCTACCTCTACACCGCTACCTCTCTACCTCTCTCTACACACACACATATGCACATATATGCATATGCATTTATTCATATGTATGTGTATATATACAATCATATATAAACATATATATAATCTGCATATCTATATAAATACAAATATAAATGCATGCATACATATACGCATGTTATATACATGAAATTTTGAAAAACACTAATAAAAGCAAAGCTAAAAATCCACCTAATTACAAACAGAATTGCTTTACCTTAAACGAGGGCGAGACCTATTGCATTTTCAATGCTTGTTTACTTTGGTTCCATCAAGAAGGCATTCAGATGTGACACATTTGCCATAAATTCTGAATGGTAGCACTCTTGTTCCTCATTAGATCACTGTAGTAAAGCTACTGCTCACCAGGGAAGTCTGCTGCTGGTATTCAAAGTGCATGTTTCAGTCTGCATGTCAGAACTTTTTAATGAAATAGAAGAGAATTTGAGAAGTCAAAATGTACCCTCATTTTTCTTTCTGCAGCACTAATCATAATTTCTATGGCAAAAGGAACCCCCTCATTTTGTTCCTTTACAAATTAAATGTTTTAAGTGTTACCACTTTATTCCAATCAAGATGGCTTCAGGTGTGTCATTCTTTTGTCATAAGTAAGACTGTTAGCGCTCTAGTTGTTCTTTAAAACACTCTGGGATTTCTGTCATTGGGATATACTTGGGCTACATCTCGGTGATATTTGTGCTACATTTAGGCTCTTTTGTCTCTGGTGGCCATCTTGGGAGACTTGTTATGAAGTTTCCTAATTTCCTCATTTACTACAGTCTCCTCAGTAGGCATACTGTCAGTTTTTTACTTTGATTCAATGAAGAAGGCATTCAGATGTGTCACACATTTGCCATAAATTCAGAACGTTAGCACTCTAGTTGCTCATTAGATCACTGTAGTAAAGCTACTGCTCACCAGGGAAGTATGCTGTTGGTATTGAAAGTGCATGTTTCAGTCTGCATGTCAGAATTCTTTAATAAAATAGAAGAGGATTTGAGAAGTCACTCAAAATGTGCCCTAATGTTTCTTTCTGCAGCACTAATCATACATTCTATGGCAAAATGAACCCCCTCATTGTGTTCCTTTTTAAATTAAATGTTTTAAGAGTTACCACTTTATTCCAATCAAGATGGCTTCAGGTGTGCCATACGTTTATTATAAGTAGGACTGTTAGCGCTCTAGTTGTTCTTTAGAACACTCTGGGAAGCTGCAGTAGAACACAAAGGAATCAACTGACAGTCTCTGCCCTTGTTGGATGTACATGTTTTACTGAGAATGTCAGAATTCATTCTCACATGACTAAGAAAGATAATGTGAATTTACATATTATTTATATAAAAGCAGACCAAGCAAAAAAATATATTAGGCAGATAAAGTTGGAAGGCGACCAAAGTCCTCTTACTGCCACCTCCGAGATAGGCAGAGCCTTTCAGGAATTTTTTCAGGCCATCTACAAAGATGATATCACTGACGATCCTTTTGCAAGGAATTCTTGGTTAGATAAAATATCCCTGCCGAGTCTCACCCAGCTCCAAAGCAGCTACTTGGAGTCAGAAATAACCGAGACAGAGGTGAGAGAGGTTGTTGGGCAACTTAAGCAAGGAAAGGCAGCAGGCACAGATGGCTTACCAGCTGAACTATATCGTGCCTTGTCCGAAGGCATAATTCCAACGTTGACGGTTCTGTTCAATAGTATTCTGTTAAAAGGGAACAACCCTCCCAAATCATGGAATGAGGTCATCATAGTCCTGATTCTTAAACCGGGGAAAGACCCGACTGATTGCGGATCATACCGTCCGATATCACTTTTGAACAACGACTATAAAATATTTTCGGCCATTATGTCAGCTAGATTGGGCAAGGTTATACCTTCAATAATAAATCAAGACCAAAAAGGGTTCATAAAGGGCCGCCAGTTGGTTGACCTTACGCACGATTTAGTCGGGGCCATAGATATTGCCTCTAGCCTCTCTCTGCCATTAGCCACTTTCACGTTAGACGCAACAAAGGCCTTTGACAGGGTTAGTTGGCCTTATTTGACTGCGGTATTAAAGAAATTCAAGTTTGGTGAGAATTTCTGTCAAGTGATCTCTCTTCTGTACAAGGCTCCATCTGCCAGACTCTTGATTAATAACACCCTATCGGAACCTGTAAATATTACAAGGGGGACAAGACAGGGCTGCCCTCTTTCTCCCCTTCTCTTCAATTTGTATATTGAGCCTTTCGCTCAAGTTCTACGGGAGGAAGTTAATATCCCCTCTTTTAAATATGAGGGGTGGGAAAGGCGGGTAGCTCTTTACGCGGACGACATTCTCATTTTTACAGTAGACCCGGGCTTAGCCTTTCCAACAGTAATTAAGTGTGCAGAAGAATTTGGGCGGATCTCTGGATATGAGATTAACGCCAGCAAAACCGAAATTATGGTGTGGAATATAAACAATACACATCTTAAGGTGACACCCTCAATGAGATATCTCGGTATCCAAATTACTCAAGACGTGGGGAATATTGCACAAATTAATTTGGATCGGGTCTTTAAAGATTGTAAAAAAAAACTAAAAGCGTGGTCCTTTCTTCCACTTACTATTCTTGGTAGAACTAATTTAGTTAAAATGGCTATCCTCCCCAAGTTTACTTTTTTATGTAACACTATCCCCCTGGCCTTCGACCCTAAACAAATAGACAAATTTCAGCGGGAAATAAACTCCTTCATCTGGAAGTACAAAGCCACAAGATTGGCATGGAAAAAATTACGAAGGAGGAGGGAAAAGGGTGGGTTGGCACTCCCTGATTTACAGTACTATGCTTGGGCTTTCCAACTATCTTACTCCCGTATGCTATTGAAAGTGCCTTCTAATTCCTCGATAGGTCTAATGTTTAAAGCCATGTTGGTTGGGGCGGATCTACCCTGTCAGGGATTTATGTTTAAGTTTGGAGATCAAAAGTTTTTTAAGAAGATTAAATTGAAGTCTCTTCAATCTATGGCCAGTATCTGGGCTCAGATCAAAAAGAAAATAGGGCTGTCTTACTTTTCAAACTATGCCCCGGTGTGGGACTCCCCGGGTTTACCAATGTGTCTGAGGGATGGGTTGGCGTCCCCCCTGATACATGCCGGTATTGCAAGGTGGGGAGAGTTGTTGGTAAATGACGCACTGCTGACATGGGATGCACTAAGTGATAAGGTCGGTCCTGGGCTATCAAGATTTAAATATATGCAGCTTGAGAGTTGGGCTCGGGCTCTAGCTAGGAAAGCTGTCCCGCTGGGTAAATTTAGGAATTTGGAACAGCAGCTTGTCGTCAGGCAGGCGGGCGGCAAAGAGGTGGCTTTTTGGTATTGGAGCATTCTGGAGGAGGTGGATGGGGATTTTAGCCTCCCTGACCAACTATGGGGAGAGGAGATGGGGCGACAGTGTGAGCAAATATGGCTTACTTCACTTATCATCCTACACAGACTAGTCAAACCTGCGTGGTTAAGGCGCAACCATCTATTCACCGTTCACCGCGCTTATCTCTCTCCTTTAAGATTATCAAAATTTCAGCCAGGAAAGAGATGTAACAAGTGTAACCTCTTGAATGCTTCGGATACACATATGTTTAAGGATTGCCCTTCTATCTGTACTTTCTGGGAGAAAATAAAGGACACACTGGACTCTATACTTAATTGTTCTGTGCGCATTACTCTGTCATTGGTTATCTTTGGCATAGACGAAAACATACTGGGGCAGGCAAGATTCTTCCTTTTTTACGCCATTCTCTTGGCAAGGCACCAAATATGTAGCTTTTGGGTAGATGCCGTACCTCCATCACATGGAGATTGGCTTTCATCCTTGTACAGTACATCTAAGCTGGACCTGGCTAGACGTGTCAACAAAAAAAATGTGGCCTTTTGGGACCTTCTGTTAAACTGGTCATAGGAACGCCGGGGTTTTTTTTTTTTTTTTTTTTTCTTCCCCGGGTCCTATGATTAAGCCTTGGTTACTCTTTGGATCTTGAACGCCGGTCTCATGGTTTAACGATTCGCCCCTCCAGGCTGAACAGATCCTTGGATCGAGTAATTAAGCTATCTAGCTTCCCTCACCATGGAGTTATCTTCCGCTACTCTGTGAATTGTGTCCTGGTATGCGAGTCGATTTGAGATCCTGAGTTGTTCTCCCAGCTCGTGACACACTAGGTGGCTGGTGATTCCTACAAGAGGGTTAATGGCAAATGAGGACTATAAAAAAAAGAAAAAAAAAAAAAAAATATATGTGAATTTACAGAAAATATGCTCTCAGTTTAGCTTATAGATCACCTTCCAAACCTCTGTGTGAAAAGCATGTGAAAATAGTTTTCTCTCAAACATGATTCATGATATCCCAGCAGAAGGCTTTTTCACATGGTAAAATCACCTTAGAACATACCACAATTCCTAAAATGAGTATGGTACCATCAACAAATGATTTATAATGTAACTAAAGTCTTAAAACCTTCTATTAACTGCAAAGCTTTTTAATGAGGTGCTATCATGTATATTTTTCCCAAGATGGCTGCCAACACTTCTTGGATGAAGTGCTGACAGCCAATCACGATGAGATGTGTGGTTAGGCTCCGCCCAGATATATATGTGATTTTACTTTTGATTCTCTCAGGAACGACTGAACGGATTTACACCATTTAAGCAAAAGGCATGACTCTGAACCAAGGTCTACCTTTCTGCCAAATTTGGTGTAATTCCGTTCAGCAGTTCGGGCTGTAGCTGCGTCAACAGGTCCTATGGGAAATTGCATGGGGAAAACGTGTTTTGGGACCCCCCTTTTTTATCAGCTCCCACTTGACGAATCACCACGAAACTTTCAGGATAGGAGCAGACCAAAGTCTGGAGAATTTTGCGAAGATTCATCAACCGGCGCCAGACTTATTGGGAATAGAATGTTGCGGATTTCCTATGGAAAATAGGTCCTAACTATAACTACCTACTGGCGACTGCCAGTAGGTAATATTACCTACTGGCGGTCGCCAGTAGGTAGTTATAGTTAGGACCGTGTTTCCATAGGAAATCCGCAACATTCTATTTTGAATAACTTTGGCGCCGGTCGACGAATCCTCGCGAATTTCTCAAAACAGGTGGGGCGCTACGCTCCGCTCCTACCCTGAAAGTCTCGGGGGGATTCGTCAAGCGGGGGCTGAGATAAAAGGGGGGTCCCAAAACGCGTTTTTCCCATGCATTTTTCCATAGGACCTTTAGACAGGGCTACAGCCCGAACGGCTGAACAGAATTACTAGAAATTTGGCAGAGAGGTAGTCCTCAGGTCAAGGAAGTGCCTTTTGCAGGTTTGGTGTAAATCTGTTCAGTAGATTCTGAGAAAATAGCCTTTAAATCAATATATATATCTGAGCCAGCTTACGGTAAGCGTACCATACGGTGGCGTGCGCGAGCGCGATTCTGATTGGCTGTTACATCTAAGTAAACATTCGAATCGGTCGAAACCAGGAAGCGGCGGCCGCCATTTTGTCTCTCGCACTCTGAGGGGGGGGCTGTAAACAAAGGCAAAAAACATATAAAGGGGCTGTTTAGACAGCGCCCATGCACATAGCCATGTTAGTTGAGTCCTCAAAGATCCCCCAAGGCCAAAAACGGTAAATTTTTATTTTTTGAAAATTTCGCCGATTACGCTTACCGTATGCGTACGGTGCGCTTACGCTAAAAATTTTAATAAAAAAAAAAACACTCTCTGTGCATGGCATATTATTGTCATCACTTACAAATTAAATTTAACAGATTACCTATCACAAGGAAGCGCATAATATGTCCTCCATGTGCGCACGGTGCTTAACGTGGGTACGCGGTGCGCTTAGCGCACTGCGTGCCCACCTTGCGTGTACGGCACTAACTGCGTAAAGTGGGCGCGCGGTGCGCGAAGCGCACCGCGTGCTCACTGTGTGCGCACGGTGCGCGAAGCGCACCGTGCGCGCACGGAACGAACTGCGTTAAGTGGGCGTGCACGCCACGAATGGCGTAAAGTAACTTAGCATTTAAAAAACCATACAAATTCACTGAAAAAACCATAGGTTTCACACACGTTATAGTTAGGAATTAGCATTTAAAAAACCTTGCAAATTCACTGAAAAAACCATAGGTTTCAGACATGTTATAGTTAGCGGAAATTTTACTGATAAAAAACCAATGAAATTCCCCCGTTATAGTTAGTGCAGGCAACTATAACTCACGCGACCGCAATCTTCTGCTGATGACATATGTGTCTTTATGAAAAAAAAATATTTGTAATATATGTATAGCTAAAAATTTATGGAAGAAGACATGGGCAAATAAGTGTCTAAATACAGTATTAGCATCAGCATGTCTGTATGTATATATATATATATATTCCCTGAAAAAAACTTAGGTTTTAGGAAAAGTTATAGTTAGTTGGACACTTCACTCTTACAAAACCAGAGAAATTCCCCCATTATAGTTAGTTCAGCTAACTATAACTTGCGCCCCCGCAATGCACTGCTAACAACGTCACATATTACATCCCTCTTGACAAGGTCAGTGACATCACTGATGACATCTCAAATGACATCACTGATGACATCATGCACGTGATAATTTGATGCATCTTCTCACACCCTAACATAACCTTTGATACACCCACTATAAATTACAGACTGCCATTCTCAAAACTATAGACACTCCAACACCAATAATTACATACCCACTCACTAATTCTTAGGTTTACACACACATCTACTCACTCATCCGTACAGTCACTCATACTTATCGTCATTCAGTACAGGACCATCATATGCACTTATACACCTATATAGACACTCACACATCACCACACATCCATATAGGTACTCACACACCTAGTCAGTCATGCAAATAATTACTCAAACTGCCATTTACTCACTTAAACAGTTATACGCACACCAGCTCACTTACTCATACAAATACTAGCACATTCTTACGGTCTTGTACAATCACTGATACAAGCACACACTCATCCATACAGCCACTCTCACCATTACACACTCTCACTTATAGCCATTTATTTACTCCAACACACATATATACTGCCTTTCACATATGTAGTTAATCACACATGTACCACTGAGATATACATTGACTCACTAACACACCCATACACACACTCACTAACCCATACAGTCCATCACAGATGCACTCTTGAAACCATGCACCCAGTGAATCACCCACTCACACATCTATGCACAGAGTCACAAACACCCCACCCACACAAACACTCAGGCACCAATACAGATACTCAGACAACCAATCAATAACCCATATAGACACTCATGCAGCTATTCACAAACCCATGCAGCCGCTTACACACCAACAGACAGACGGATACAGACATTCACACAGTTTAGTCACTAACCCATGCATTCAGTAAGATACGTTTAATCACTCACTTATAGAGTCAGTCACGCACCTATTTAAACTTTACAGAAACACACAGCCACTGGATGATGTCATCAGTGATGTCATTTGAGATGTCATCAGTGATGTCACTGACCATGTCAAGAGTGATGTAATATGTGACGTCATCAGGAGTGCATTGCGGGGGCGTGAGTTATAGTTAGCTGAATTAACTATAACGGGGGAATTTCTATGGCTTTGTACGAGTGAAATGCCCAACTAACTATAACTTTCCCTAAAACCTATGGTTTTTTCAGTGAATTTCAAAGGTTTTTTAAATGCTAGTTTCTAACTATGCCAACAGTGGTAGGACATGTGATGAAAGAAGAAACAACGCATAGAAAGAAAAAAAAGAAATGCCGAAAGAAGCAACAGAAGTCCACAAAAAAAGTGCAGGAAGAAGAAGAGATGTGCAGAAAGAACCAACAGAGGAGCAGAAAGTCCTCCTGTGCCCACAACTTTTTCAGACAGGTACTGGTGGTAACTGACTCTGACTAACCAGGCCTAGAGCCAGTGCTATTCTAAAAGACACTTAGAATACAGTGTAAAAACATACATACACTAGGGACACTAAGCTTTGGGGTACCCCTGTGATTAGCATGACCTCCTCTGTAAGACCATAGCACATAATAGGGCAGGGGGATTAAAACTACCTCTTAAAATGCGCTACGGAGTGCGTTTGCACACTGGTGAACGGAGGTGGGGCCTGAGGTTACATGTGTGCAAACACGCCCTGTGGCCGTTTTAAGTTGGGGGATAAAGTCCCCTTGAATCCTGAGGGTCCCTGGTGTCCAACTAGCCCACCAGGTACCTCCAGTAAGCACCACAGAGCTGCGTTGCAGAGAGGTGTAAAAAGCGGCATGGCCTTGACCACCTCTCTGCAACGCACTGCAGTGGTGCGTACTGGAAGCACAAGGTAGGCTAGTTGGCCCCCAGGGGCCCTCAGGATTGAAGGGGAATTAATTCCCCAATTTAAAACATGCTACAGGGTGTGTTTGCACTTCACCTCAGGCTCCGTCCCCTCCCTTCACCACTGTGTAAACACGCCCTTTGCCCGTTTTAAGTTGGGAGATTAAGTCCCCTTGAATCCTGAGGGTTCCTGTGGTCCAACTAGCCCATTAGGTACCTCCAGTAAGTGCTACAGAGCTGGGTTGCACAGAGGTGTAAAAAGGGGTGTGGCCTGGACCCCCTCTCTGCCACGCAGGCCTGTGGCACTTACTGGAGGTACCTGGTGCCTAGTTGGCCCCCAGGGGTCCTTAGGATTAAAGTGGACTGAATTCCCCAACTTAAAACACACCACAGGGAGTGTTTGCACACATGTCACCTCAGGCCCCGCCCCCTCCCTTCACCACTGTGCAAATGCGCCCCGTGGCACGTTTTAAGTTGGGGGATTAAGTCCCCTTGAATCCTGAAAGTCCCTGGGTCCAACTAGCCCACCATATACCTCCAGTAAGCACCACAGAGCTGCGTTGCAGAGAGGTGTAAAAAGGGGCATGGCCTCTGAACACCTCTCTGCAACGCAGTTCCCTGGCGCATACTGGAGGCTCCTGGTGGGCTAGTTGGCCCCCAGGGACCCCAGTGTTCAATGGGAATTAGTTTCCCATCTTATAACACGCCAGGGGGCACATTTGTGGAGTGCTGCAGGGAGGGGGCTGGGCCTCCGGCGCAATGCCGGTCTTTTTAAAAAAAAACAATTTTTAGAAGGGGGATGTGTGTCCCCCCTTCCTTTCCTATTTTTGGGCCATGGGGACCCCATCCCCCAGGGCCTGACCCCTATTTGCGCACCCCCTGGTGTGTTGTAACTTGGGAGATTATGTCCTCTTGAGTCCTTAGGGTCCCCGGGGGCCAACTAGCCCACCACTTACCTCCAGTAAGCACCACAGAGCAGCGTTGCAGAGTGGTGTAAAAAGGGGCATGACCTGGGCCACCTCTCTGGAACGCAGCGCATTGGTGCTCACTGGAGTTAAGTGGTGGGCTGGTTGGCCCCCAGGGACCCTCAGGATTGAAGAGTAAGTAATTCCCCAACTTACAACTCGCCAGGGGGCGCGTTTGCACACTGGTGAAGGAAGGGGGCGGGGCCTGAGATGACATGTGTGCAAACACGCCCTGTGGCGTGTTTTAAGTTGGGGAATTAATTCCTCTTCAATCCTGAGGGTCCCTGTGGGCCAACTAGCCCACCAGGTACCTCCTATATGCGCCAGGGAGCTGCATTGCAGAGAGGTGTTCAGAGGCCATGCCCCTTTTTACACCACTCTGCAATGCAGCTCTGTGGTGCTTACTGGAGGTTGCAGAGAGGTGTAAAAAGGTGCATGGCCTCTGAACACCTCTCTGCAACGCAGTTCCCTGGCGCATACTGGAGGCTCCTGGTGGGCTAGTTGCCCCCCAGGGATCCCAGTGTTCAATGGGAATTAGTTTCCCATCTTATAACACGCCAGGGGGCACATTTGTGGAGTGCTGCAGGAAGGGGGCTGGGCCTCCGGCGCAATGCCGGTCTTTTTAAAAAAAAATTTTTTTAGAAGGGGGGCTGTGTGGCCCCCCTTCCTTTCCTATTTTTGGGCCCTGGGGACCCCATCCCCCAGGGCCTGACCCCTATTTGTTCATTTTTTTTAAAACGGGAGGGGGGGGCACGTGGCCCCCCTCCTGAGGCCATTTTCAGCCCCGGGGACCCCATCCCCTGGGGCATGGACATTGTTTTTTTATTTTAAAAATAATTGGAGGGGGGCTGTGTGGCCCCCCTCTTCAGGCAATTTATGGCCCCAGGACCCCATCTCCCGCAGCTCCCCTTATGGAAAAGCAATTCTGCTTTGCTTCATTGAAGCGAGAGCAGTGTTCCTTGTTCTCGCTTCAATGAAGCAAAGCAGAGCTTGCAATGACAGGGTAGAAGCCGCGAGGCTCCCGCCCTGTCATTGCAAACAGCAGTGTCCCGGGGGTGGGCACCCCGGGACACTGCAGGAGCTGGCCTTGGGGGGTGGTGGTCCCCAAGCCCATCACTGGCTCCAGGAGGGGGACCTCGCGGCCCCCTCACATCATTTAACATAGCCCCGGGGAGGTGGTGAGCCCCGGGGAGGTGGTGGTCCCCGGGGCTCGGGGGTCCATAACGGACCCCCAAATTTGCATGTTTAGTGCCCCGGGGAGGTGGCGGTCCCCGGAACGTGTGGGGGGGCTCGAGCTCACCCACACAGGTCCTTTTTAAAAAAAAAAAAACAAGCCCCGGGGGTGGCAGTCCCCGGGGCTGTGGGGGGGCCGTAAGCCCCCCGCAAATATTTTAGAAAAGCCCCGGGGCTTGGGGGGCCTTGGAGGCCCCCCACCCATTTAAAAAACAAGCCCCGGGGGTGGAAGATAATTATGAACATGCCCCCGGGACTTGGCCTGCCCGGGGGCTAAATAATAACGAAGCGCGGGAGCCCGCGCTTCATTTTTTTTATTTTCGCGGCCGGATCCGCGGATCCTCAGCGCATCCCATGTTTTTTTTAAACAAAAAAAATGCTATTTTGGCCCCGGGGGTCCTTGTCGGACCCCCTATGCAGGCCTAGGGGGTCAGGGTGTTTCTACCCTGCCCCCTTTTCTTGTTTTGCGCCTTAGTTTTACTGATTTCTTGTGCCTCGGTTCTACCGAGGCACAAGATGGCTGCCAACACTTCCTGGTTTGAAGTGTTGACAGCCAATTAGAATGCAGCTCGTGATCGGGAGGGTGCGCGGATTCTCCGTGCCTCTAAATATTGAAACTTTGATTTTTGATTTTCTCACTAACTACTTAACGGATTTACACCATATTTAAAAGGTCGCTTTCTGAGCCAAGCAGTACCTTTTTGCCAAATTTGGGGTAAATCCGTTCAGTAGTTTCGGCTGTATCCTTGCATAAAGTTTCCTATGGAAAATTGATTTTTTCACTCTTATTTTTTGAATTTCTCAGCAACTACTGAACGGATTCACACCATTTAAAAAAAAAGGTCTCTTTCTCAACCAAGGGCTACCTTTTTGCAAAATGTGGTGTAATTCCGTTCAGCAGTTTGGGCTGTAGTCGTGTCTAAAATTTCCTTGGGAAATAACATGGAGAAAACGCATTTGGTACCCCCCTTTTTTCTCGGCCCCCGCTTGTCGAATCACCCCGAAACTTTCAGGATAGGAGCTGACCGGAGCAAGACCAACGTTTTGAAAATTTCATGAAGATTCGTTAACCGGCGCCAAAGTTATTGGGAAAAGATTAAACGCTTTTTGAATAGAAACAAGGTCCTAACTATAACTACCTACTGGCGACCGCCAGTAGGTAATATATATACTCGTACAAAACCAGTGAAATTCATCAGTAATAGTTACCTGAGCTAACTATAACTTACGCCCCGGTAATGCACTGCTTATTTCCTCACATATTACATCACTCATGGCATGGTCAGTGACATCACTGATGACATCTCAAATGACAACACTGATGACATCATCAAATAAGTGGTTTAAAGAGTTTATGGGCGTTAAACATATATACTAAGGTAATGCAAAACTTAAATTAGTATACTAGGTGCACTCCTACTGAGAGCCATTAATTCTAAGACATATCATGTGAGTGGCTGTGTGACTGTATGCTTTATTATGTGTATGGGTATGTGAGTGGCTGTATGGGTGTATAAGTGGGTGTGCAAGTAGCTGTGTGGTGAGTGAGATGCTGTGTGAGTAGCTGTATTAGGGAGTGAGAGGGTGTGTCAGTGGCTGAATGGGCAAGTGAGTGGCAGTGTGAGTGGCTCTTTAGATAAATAGGTGGGTAAGTGGGTGCGTAGTAACTGCATGGGTGAGTGAGTGGGTGTCTGAATGGCTACATGAGTGTGTGACTGTGTATGTAAGTGACTGTTTGGGTGAGTGATTGGCTATTTGAGTGGGTGTTTGCTTGAGTGAGTTGGTGTGTGAGTGGCTGTATTGGGGACTTAGAGCCCTATTACAATGTCATACAGAGTTTCCTCCCCCGACATAGTCTCAGTCATGGGACTGACCGATACCCAGTTGGCGGTCCAGACTGACTAATTAGGAGGCGAGCGAACACTGTTCAGTCGCATTCCTACTCTTTACAATGGGAGCATATATTCCAGCTGTAATGCATGCTCCCATTGTAAAGTAGGAGGTGCAGTTCATCCCTGCACCTCATGGCAGGCACCTCAAGCAGGGATCAATGGCCCCCTTAGCCTCAAACTGGAAGCCTGGCACTCAAGGAGGCCCTGCTGGGGGCCCCAATTGCAGGTTCCGACAGCCTTTCTGTGTCAGAAAGGCCAGCACATAAAGACTGCTGAAACCCGCCATTTTAATCCCCTAAAGTTTTCCTACCCAGAATCCCCTGCAAACCTCACATTTAACTGAAAAAATCAGATTTTTCTCACATTTCTATGTGGGAAAGTTGTGCGATAACCAGGCTGACACTAATTTCCTACCACCTAGCATTCCCCCAGGTCTCCAGATAAAAATGGTACCTCACTTATGTGGGTGGGCCAAGTCCCAAACGGCAGGGAAGGGCCCAAAACCCAGACCTGCTGTTCCTCACGGAAACCTGGGGGAATCACGCCTCTGAACCAGACTGGAACGCTGCTATTCCAGCAGGCTACTTGGTAGCTCAAGTAGACAGGGTAGGAACAAAAGGGGGAGGTATAACGTTGATATACCGTTCTCACTATACGGTGAGGTTTAGGCCTGAATCTACGCTGTAGGCAAAGGCAATGACATTCAGTGTTAAACTCTTCCCAGGCCTACTTATCTATAGGTCACCAGGGACAAGAGCTTCTTTTATCAGATCATTGCAGATCTTTCTAGAATCATGCTTAGACACTGACACCTTCAAAGTCTTGGGTGACTTCAATTTTCATCTAGCAGCAAATAATGACTCAGATTCTACCTTTCTGATCGATAATCTGGCAGGCTATAGAATGAGTCAGATTATATCTGAGGCAACCCATCAAGCCGGGCACACGCTGGATGGTATTTTTACCAACAATGTAAACATTGAAGTGGAGAGTGTGCAACCAGTCCCTTGGTCAGATCATGCCGCACTCTACTTTAAAGTTAATACGTCCACAACACGTAGCTGTCATAGAGAGAGAGATCGTCTTTGGTCAAATCACGTCCTTGGAAAATTATACAAGGAAATGACCTGATCACAGCTCTGGCATAGAACCCTCCAGTCATAGGTGACTGCAATGCAACTGCTATAAACTTTGAAAACTGGCTCAGTCACGCAGTAAATGGGCTGGTTCCAGAAGTGACAAAGCACCCCAGGAGAAGGCAAGTTATGTCACCCTGGTATTCAGCTGAGCTTAGGCTAATCAAAGTTAAATGTAGACGTCAGGAACGTGTTTGGAGATCCGACTACAGTATAGGACATAAAAATTAATATAACAGAACCTTAGAGGAATATAAGACTGTTATAAAACAGGTGAAAACTATATATCATACCAATAGAATCCAAGAGTCCACTAATTCCTCCAAGGAACTATTTAAAACTGTATCCGCCTCATCAAAGTGCCCGCGAGGCACGGTATTTGCACCTGATCAAGACTTTGTAGATAAAATGGCTATGTTCTTTCATAATAAAGCTCAGACAGTTTACAACGAACTTGTGAATACAGCAGATAACACAGGAAAGGACTGTAGAGAGTTGGTGGAGGACATTCCAACCCAGTCTAGCCTGTTGCGGTTTTCAGAGCTAAGCGAAAAACAGGTTGCGGACCTGCTGTTACAAACTAAGTCTGGCTCCCCCCCTAGACCCATGCCCCCCTGAATTTTACATCTGGCTCCAGAGGAGGTTAGTGCATCTCTTACCCCCTCCTTAATGAGATCATAAGCTCGGGGGTATTTCCACAGCTCTGGAAAAATGCCTGTATTAGACCTATCCTTAAGAAAGATACACTAGATCACCAGGAGCCCAAGCACTATCGCCTCATATCTTGCCTCCCATTGCCCTCCAAAATCTTGGAGAAGGCCATGAACCTGGAATTGATGGAGTATCTGGATTCCAACAACATCCTGGACTCCACCCTGCATGGCTTTAGATCTCGGCATTCAACGGAGTCAGCATTGATTATGGCAACAGAAGAGATCCGCAAGGTGATGGATAGAGGGTGCCAGGCTGTTCTTATCCTGCTCGATTTAACCGCTGCATTCAACACCGTAGACCATGCGGTGTTGCTGCAGCGGTTGGAAGCAACGGGTATCATGACACAGCTCTAACTCTACTTACGTCCTTTTTGGTCTCTAGGGTACAACTAATTCACTGGGAGGGTCTTCAGTCAGGAGAATTCTACCTCCCATGTGGAGTCCCTCAAGGATCAGCCTTGACTCCGACTATGTTCAACCTGTACGTCACGCCACTAGCTAGACTAATAAAAGATCATGGTCTGACGCTAGTGTCGTACGCGGATGACACCCAGCTTGTGGTGTCACTCATGCAAAATGTGAACATAACAGCTGAATGACTCCGCAACTGCCTCACGGCGCTGATGGCTTGGATATATTCTAATTTTCTGAAGCTCAACACAGAAAAAAACGAGGTTGTTGAGTTTGGTCAGAAACCCTCAGTATGGAGCGAACTATGGTGGCCCCCCGAAGCCGGCGCTTGCCCTGTCCCTGTGTCCAAGGTTAGGAACTTAGGTTTCTTGATTGACAAAGACTTAAAGCTTGCCCCACAAATCAACCAAGTCACCTCGGCTTGCTTATTTACGATGAAGGTCCTACAAAAAATTCTTCCTTTCATTCCTTTTTCACAAAGGAAAATGGTAGTGGGTGCCTTGGTTCTGTCGAGAGTCAATTACTGTATCTGGGAGCTGGCGCAAGACAGTTCTTAAAACTTCAGTCACTACAGAATGCGGCCCCCCGAATATTGCTGGACTTACCTAAAAATCATCCGACATCCAGCAGTATAAAGCAGTTACATTGGCTTCCAGTTCGACGACAAGTGGACTTTAAGGCCCTTTGCTTGGTGCACAAAGCTCTGTATGGAAGAGGAGCGACGGATCTTAGGCTCCTCTTCGCTCGATACGTACCAGCATGCTCTCTTAGGTCCACAAATATGGGGTTGGTATGTCTCCCCGAGGCAAGTAGAGTCAGATGGGGAGGAAAAGGCTTTTTGTTCCAAGCGGCTAAGCTCTGGAACTCCCTCCCTACACAGATGCGACAACAACCCAACAGGACTCTATTCAGGAAAACGTTGAAAACCTGGCTCTTTGCAAAGACCTAGATCTGCTAATGCTGCACTATTCACACACACCTCAGCGCCAAGATGCCTCTGAAATAGTGCGCTTAACAAATTATTCAGTCAGTCAGTCAAAACGTATTGTGGAGACATCAAAATGATCTATCACAAAGCGGCCTGGTTTAGCAAGGGGGGGCATGTGCGTTTTTGGTCCCAGACTTGGTGGCAATCTAGGTGAAACTACCAAACCCACATATTTCTGAAAACTAGACACCTGGGGGAGTCCAGGGAGGTGTGACTTATGTGGATCCCCCAACGTTTTCCTACCCAGAATCCCATGCAAGGCTCAAATTTAGCTGAAAAAAATCAAACTTTTCTCACTTTTTTGTGTGGGAAAGTTGTGGGATCACCAGGCTGACACAAATTTTGTACCACCTCGCATTCCCTCAGGTCTTCCAATAAAAATGGTACCTCACTTGTGTAGGTGGGGCTAGCACCTGCGACAGGCAAGGGCCTTAAACGCATTCTGGAGGCATCAAAATAATCTATCACAAAACTACCTGGTTTTTCAAGGGAGCACCTGTGTTTTTGGTCCTGGGCTCGGCGGCCAACTATGGAAACCTAGCAAACCCAGACATTTCTGAAAGCTAGACACCCAGGGGAGTCCAGGGATGTGTGGCTTGTGTGGATCTCCAAAGGTTTTCTACCCAGAATCCCCTGCAAATCTCAAATTTATCTAAACAAAATCACATTTTCCTTGCATTTCTGTATGGGATGAATGTGCCTTACGTTTTGGGCCCTTCCCTGCCTCGACTACTTAGCGCACCCACACAAGTGAGGAACCATTTGTATCAGGAGACTTTAGGTAATGCTGGGTGTGTGAAAGTTTGTGGATCCACAGAAATTCCAGAACTTTTCATCACAGAAATGTTAGGTAAATGTAGTTTTTTTGACAACGTTTAAGGTTTGCAAAGGATTCTTGGTAACAGAACCTAGTGAGAGCCACACAGGTCTCCCCATCCTGGAATCCCCTGGGTGTCTAGGTTTAAAAAATGTATAGGTTTGCTAGGTTTCCCTAGTTGCCGGCTGAGCTAGGGTCCAAAATCCACAGCTCGGCACATTGCAAAAAAGGGTCAGTTTTCACTGGAAAAATGTGATGTGTCCATGTTGCATGTTGGGCCGTTTCCTGATGCAGGCACTAGGCCTACCTACACAAGTGAAGTAGCATTTTTATCGGGAGACTTAGGAGAACACAGAATAGTAGAACAAGTGTTATTACCAATTGACTTTCTTTGCAATTCTGCCTTCCAATTGTAAGACAATTTGTAAAAACGAAGTCATTTTTAAAAATGACCTCTAATTCACACGTTTGTATAGGTACCCACAATTTTGGAGATGTAAAAATACCCACTGCTTCTAAACTCTCTATTTTGTTTCCATTCCGGAAATATATAGGTTTCCTTGGTACCTATTTTTCACTCTTTATATTTTACCAAATGATGTGCTATGTACCCGGTACACAATGAAAAAACATTCCAAGATGCAGCTCAGTTATTGGCTCTGGGTTCCTCGGGTTCTTGGTGAACCTACAAGTCCTATATATACCCGCAACCAGAATAGTCCAGCAGATGTAACATTATATTGATTTAAAAAATCTGTCACACTTAGAAGAACATACAGATGAAAACGTTGGCACAAATGGCTGTTTTTTCAACTTGTTCAATATTTTTTATTTTCAACTGTAGTTTGTATTAAATAAACCTTGAAGGACCTAAACAAATGACCCCTTGCTGAATGTAGAATTATGTCTCCTATTCATAAATGTATAGCTTTCTGGGATCCATTATTGCTTTCATACCCATTTCTACCACAAACTGGAAGGAGGTTGAAAGCACAAAAGATAGCAAAAATAGGCTATGTCCCAGTAAAATGGCAAAACTGTGCAGAAAAGTTTTCTGACAAACGTCTGCCTGTCCCTGAAAGCCTTGAAGATGTTGATTTCAGCACCACAAACCCTTTGTGATACCATTTGCAGGGAAAAAACACAGACGCTTTCTTCTGCAGCACTTTTTCCAATTTAAAAAAACAACAACTCAATTTAGCTGTATTTTGGCTAATTTCTGGGTCTCCTCCAGGGGAATCCACAAAGCCTGGGTAGCTTTAGAATCCTCAAGGTGTTGAAAAATAAAGGATGTAAATTTGATGTGGATGCCTTATGTGGACAAAAGGTTACAGGGGCATCAGCATGAACTACCCCAAATAGATTTTAAAGAAGGCGTAGCACAGGGGGGTGGGAGTCCTAGCAGCAAAGGGGTTAAACGCAATGAAGCAATGAAGCCCAACAACAGAGAATTGGTGAGGCTGGAGGCAGCCACACAAGTGTTTGACGATGATGCTGATAATTCTGGAAGTAGGGTTATGAAGGAAATACAAGAGGTTCTAAATTCATTCACAGTTACTTTAAAGAAAATGTTATTTAAACTTGAGAAGGTAGTTAAAAAAAGAGATAAGCAAATGGTGGGAGCTTATGAGTCTCTCTCGCTATATAGAAGTAAATCGAGTCCCATGGGGTTTGAGAATATTCACTGTCCCTACATATGAAACACCATATCCAGGATTATTGGAGGAATGGTCGAATTTCACTGCTAAAACCAGCAAGGGGAAGATGGAAATCCTGGTAAAATATGCCGAACTGGACTTAAGAAGAATCCGTGAGGAACTGAGTAACTTGAAAAAGGAAATGGAACAACAGGATGACCAGAATACAATTAAGGAATGGTTTTTAAAAATGTCTCCCGAATTGAATAAATATGAGGATGAGATTAAATTTAAAAAGCAACAAAAGTTTCAACATGATAAGCGTGAATAAACTAAAGGAAGAATACTGACCTCCGCAAGAAAGTATGATTTCCAGAAGGAAATGCAGCAAGAGAATATTCAAAGAAAACAAGATAGAATTTCAATAGCCTCCAGTTCAGACACTAGCACAGATAATGAGGACCCATCAGAACATGTGCGAAGATCTGAGGTGTCGGTTGTTCACAAAGAATACCGACTATTTCAACAGACAGACCAACCAAGAAAAGATCAGCTAACGCTGAGAGAGGAGGGAAAGTGAAAAGATGCCAGCAGAGGTGCAGGATCGGAGGAGGAGGGGAACAGGGCACTATGGACCGGACTAACAATGCACCATTGCAACAAGAAGAACAAGCCCCTAGATTGACTGTTCTGAATCTAACCCAATGTGAACTCACCACAGAGGAGATTTTCCTTGCTTGAACTAGGACTGTCCTTCTACCCTAATCCAGGGTTCAATTATGCGCAGACCCGTATTGATTTGTACTTATTTATTTGATAATTGAAATTAAGTAAGGGGCATAAACTGGCAATAAATAAATCAAATCCACAGCAGACAAATGTATCTCAGTGTGATTTGCAGATTGGGGAAGTAAAGGGCCTCTTAGCTTCGGAATCAGTATACAGAGAAAGCGAAGTGGGCAAGACAACTGTAGAATTAGATGAAGCATTGGGCAACCTTGGAATTGATTGTGAGATACCAAGTGGCAGTGGTTTTAAACCAAAATCTAAATTCATTCCAACATTCCCATATGATAATTTGGATGTCTTCCATGAGATTATGATGAGGGAGCTGATTAAGATTAAAGAGACCAGTAGAAAATCATCAGATCTGTCTCAACTCCAAAGTGATACCCTTTCTTTTTTCAAAAACAATAAATCTCTAGTAAAAAAGCCCTCAGATAAAGGGGTGAATGTTGAAGTTCTTGATGCCAGTATGTATGAGATGGAAGTTTTGAGACAACTGTCACAGGATGACTGCTATGAGGTTATAACAATTGAATCATATAAGGTTTCGAGTCTGAAATATGGTGAACAATTACTGGATTGGCGAGATAGGGGGATCCTACATTTTGATGAATATAATTTTTTTGAGATTAGATCACACCAAAGTATTATTTTTTTATGCAGTGCCAAAAGTACATAAGTATAGCAGTAATCCTCCGGGGAGACCGATTGTCTCCTCGAATGATAGCTTCCTGGAAAATACAGCTATTTACATAGATTTTTTCTATTTCCATACGTTGTTGTCCTACACTCCTATTGTAGAGACAGTGGAGACTTTCCATCTAAGATCTTTAATATTTAATGGTCCGACTCATATCTGATGATCAAATTCAATGTGGTCTTGCTATATACATGTATAGATTACAGTTTTGTGACCAGGGCCCGTGAATAGTTTCTGAGAAGGAGGTCAGCTTTATTTTTAGAGCATAATAAGATGCTAGTGGATGTGATAAAATTTTGTCTCCAAGAAAATATCTTTGTATATGATGGGACCTTTGGAAGGCAGAAGTTGGCACTGCGATGGGCACCTGCTTCACCCCCAGGTTCGCTAACCTCTTGATGAGCTGGTGGGATGAGCAGGTGTCCTGGGGCGAAGACAACCAGGAATATTTAGCTCATGTTTTGATTTGGTCCTGCTACATTGTTGATTTGTTTATTTTGTGGAGTGGTTCAAAAAATAGCATATGAATATATTAACAAGTTGAATGACAATTCTTTCAACTTGAAATTTATGGCCACCTTAAGTTCACAAAAAATTGCATTCTTGGATATGCAACTGCAAGTACAAGGAAGAAAAATACTGCCACTGTACACTGCAAACCCAGAACTGGAAACAGGACTCTACATTCTAATAGCCAACACCCTAAAAATGTAATTAAAGGTATCCCATATGTGGAAACATTAAGACTAAAAAGATTTTGCAGCCATCAAAATGAATTAGAGAATCAGACCTCACAGATGAATAAAAGATTTAGAGAGAGGGGCAACACATCAAAAACATTGAATATGGTCAGCAAGAAGGCACAACCCTTGACCAGAGTCCAACTCCTCCATCCAAAAGTGGTAGATAAAAAAGAAGAGGAGAGTACTTGATTCATAATCACCTATAACTCTTCATCCTATAGAGTGAGAAATGCAATGCGTACACACTGGGCCATATTAAAGAACGATGAGATGATTGGCACGGAATTGCCAGCCAATCCAGCAATCACCTTTAGAAAGGGAAAAAGTCTTTGGGTGAAAAATTGACACATAGGTATCGTACGAGAACTAAAAAAAGAGCCAACTAAAAGGGTTTTACAAGTGCAGCCATTGCAAGGCCTGTAATTTACCCCAAACACTACTGAATATAATACTGCTAGTGGTTTTAAAAGGTAAATCGGTGGCTTTTATAACTGTTGGTCAGATCATTGTGTATATGTGCTGATGTGCCCATGCTTGCTTATGTGTTTGTGAAGCACTATTTTTCTTTTGTGTAATTGCATTTTAGAACATTAAAGGGCAATCAGACATTTGGATTTCACTTACCCAGACACAAGACATTTTTACGATCACAATAGCGATATTGTCAAATTAAGATTCTTTGCGGCAGATAGAATTGCTGCTACTCTGAGAGGGAATATTGTGTAAAACAGTTGAGACGCTTGGAGTCGAGATATATCTCGGATTTACATACAAAGACCCTGACAGGATTAAATAGAGACGAAGAGTTGGAGGTACATGTGAGACAGCTGGTCGGTGATTTTGCCTTAAGAAAATGTTTGAAAATATATTGCAGGTCAAAGAACAGAGAGAAGAACAGTATGCATAGCCCAGAATATCAAAAGAAGGATTTGAGGTTGTACTGAGGTCTTATCTGTAGAAAATGAGACAATAGTAAAAACATACAAATCTTTATGATTTATGTATTTAAGACAGAAGGATGCATTTAATTAAATTATACTTTATCTGTATTTAACAAGTTATTTTTTCATTATGAAAAGTTCCCCAGGATTTGAAAACATTGGACATGATATGGGCACTGGCCCGGTATTGAGGTGTTGAGCACTGGTGATATGGAGGCATGATGAGATGAAGGTTAAGTAGTGTTATTGCCCCCGCTAAGTCAAAATGAGTTTCATTCACATAATATAGGTATTGATCAGAACGATCAATGACTTGAAAGGTAATCGAAGCTCTTGGATTTTACTGAGATAACATGAATGCAATATTACTGTATTGGCAATTTATTAATTACCTATTCATCAAATTATATGTAAATCCCTTTGGATATGTTTTTTTTATATTTATTGGTATCATTTCTGCTTTTACTATATTTGTGATAATAGTTTGACTATTTTTAAGTCAGTTAATTGATTATGTATTTTATTGGGAAAATCTGTGATCCTGACGTGGGGAAACCATGAGCACAACAGTATATTTTTTATGTCTATGAATCACTTGTTATTTTTGGCATAAGGTATTGGGGCTCACTCCCTTTGAGAAAGGCTTTTTATAAGCTGAAACGCATCATTAGTTGGAAACTGGCTGCAAGAGAAAAAACAAAGGAATAATTGCATACATACCAGAGTGCCCGCTTTCCTTCACCTTGCTGACACAAGCTGGAATATATATGTCATTTATTAAAACTGTTTAAAATAATATTCATAAAATATAAAAGAAAACTTTATATACTCATCTAAATTTACCTATATTTACTGTTATGCATGATAAAGGCATGCATGTTAAAGACATTTGCATAGTTAAGGCATGCGTCGTAAAGGCATGTGTCGTAAAAACATTTGTGTAGTAAAGTTATCTGTGGTAAAGGCATGTATGGTAAAGACCTATGCGGGCTAAAGACTTTGTCATAACGGCAATTTGTGGTAAAATCTGCATGCTAAAGGCTGTTTCTGGTGGAATATGGTCTATTTTGTGATTCCTGAATGAGGGTAGTATGATGTGCTGTTTTTGCTTAGCAGGTATTTTGTTTTTCAATTTCAGGATTATTGGTTACATCAGAAAGTATAGATGATAGACTGCTGTTTTGAATAAAATTGTTCTCTAGAGACTTTGACTAAATGGGAAAACCTAGGAAGCCAGGATGCCAATCTAGCCTTTTCACTTTGTTACAAGTACATGTGATTAAGGGTTGTGCTTGTCCACCACAGTTCTATTGTGGTCTCTGTGATGCTATAGAGTAAGCTGAGAGTAGTAAGTGCTAGGTAGAGGAATGTTTATCAAACTGTATTATTCCCTAGTTGTGCAAGACCGCACTCTTGATATGAGCTGTGACTGAACATTAATGAAGAAATGCAATCTGCTAGCTAAAAGTAAGAGCAGATTTCTGACAAACAGAAAGGCTTCCTTAGAGAAAAGGACATGAGAAAAGGTCTGCTGAAGTTCTCAGTTGTACTTCAAAAAGCTCCAAGTAAGACACTTCCTGAAATCATAACCACTCATGTTGGGTGGCTGTGGGCCATACGTTGGTGCCTTTTATCACTTTTGCAATTTACCTTCAGACTTAGAAACATTTCTGGTGGTCAAAATCTATTAGCTGTGTAACACTGGAGGCTGTGACTGGGCAGGACTGCATGAAGTAATTCACCTGCTGCATAATTCCCTGTTTAGCAAAAATCTTCAAGTAGGGTGATCCTGGAAACCTTTCCTTCAAGCATTGCGTCTTTAATACTTGTGCACTGGCTCTCCTTCCTGGGCCTCAGGAGTCCCAACAGTTAGAACTTACAGTAAACATTCAGTAAATTATTTCCTGTTGCAACAATTGTCTCAACAATTTCAGGGAGCATTTCATGGACAGCTGGGCATGTGTTCAACTTGGTAAAATGTTCTTCCCTATTTTCAATCAGGAACAAAGCTAATCAGCCAGTACGCGAGGTATTAACTGTTTTTGCTGATGCAAAGATAACCTGAATTCCTTTCTTTTGGTGGAACTTCATGCAAAGAGATTCCCTGACCCTGGCAGTAGACTTCACTGTCAAAAATGCAAGAGGAATCAAAATGCTGTTCTGTTCTTCTCCACGCATTAATGGATTCTTCAGCTGTAGCCTTCTTATTGCCTTTACAGATCCAAGAGGCAGTTTTAGTTGTCTCTGTTTGGAGCAGTGTTTTATAATGTTTCCCCACTGGAGACTGGCTAAATTTCGAAAATGGATCACAGTAAAATTATCACATAATCTCTGACTTTGTTAACAATATTATTGTTAGGCTCGCCACTCACCTGAAGCAC
Source organism: Triturus cristatus (assembly GCF_964204655.1). Lineage (NCBI taxonomy): Eukaryota > Metazoa > Chordata > Amphibia > Caudata > Salamandridae > Triturus > Triturus cristatus. The sequence continues at coordinate 970,939,272 of NC_140587.1, forward strand.
AGGATCTTCTTTAGGGTGTATGGAAGACCACACAGCCCCCTCCTGAACAATTCTCAATGTGTGTGTGCATATGAGTGTTGGCACCTGTTCACAAGGGGAATGGAAGTTGGGAAGTTAGAGAGAGTGAGAGAAAACACTCTATGATGGTTCCTGGTGCTACTCTGGTTCTCTTAGAACTTTGGGGAATCCGGTACTCACTGCCTGAGGAAAATGGTGTTGTTTCTTGGAACTATGTTCTAATAATGGGTTACAAGAAGGGTTCAGTTTAACTTAGTACACATTAACATCCAAAATGCCTTTCATAAGTGCCTAGGTCTACCTTTCACATGCATTCACCTTTCTTTTCAAGCAAAAATGCCGTCCAAGGAATAGATGCTTTTGACCACACAGCTCAGTCTTAAGTGTCCTTGTTCTCTTTAATGATCAACTTAAACAATGTTCACAAAGTTTCCTTACGTTCTCTTTGACCAATTAAAATAATAGTGTTCACAGGGATATGGTAGTTCAACTCTAAGCACCAGTTAGGCGGTAACACTAGCCAAATGTTCAGTTGATCCCAGTTGTGATCAGGTTAGTACAGAAGGTACACACTGACCTTTCTTACAGGAGTGCACTAAACTTTCTTTAGACACATGTCTCCCAAAATCGCTGGGCACCTTGAAAAATCTTTCTTTCTGCTATTACAGGAAGTCCAGAGTCATCAGAGGAAACAGATGAAGATTGCACAGGATTCCAACAAGTAAGACTGTTCTATCTTTCTCTTTTATTGTGGTGGGTGGGAGTGCTGCTTCAGGGTCTCTACTTTCCAGGTTAACAAAGCCTAGCAAGTGCAGTGTGGGTGGGGAGTGGTATTCATTCCTACCCCAGTTAAAAGGGCCACCAAGTCACATGATGGGTGCAAAGTCTCACGAGAAGTTGCAGGACTTTGACAAGGAGTGAAAGCAGTTGCATTCAAGAACAGGGAGGCCAGATGACCCAATTCTGAGAACTTCATTACGTAATGGTAAAATACAGAGCATAGGAGGGTGGCAAGGAATGAATGGAACTTAGCACTCAGTGTCTGGAGGGGTCAAGGCACACAGAACAAACTGAGGTTGCACATGTTGGTAGGGTGCCACACTTTGATCGTGGCAGGGCATGCAGACCAGGCACTGAACATGTCTGATTCTGCTGGCCCTACCAAGTATCACTCAGTTCCTTTGACTTATGGAAAATAATTACATTAAAGCATCTAATTCCATAGTTCCAACTTGGGGTATGGGATAACTAGCTAAAATACTTTCTGTGGTTGCAAATCATTGACAATTTACCATCTCTCAATTTAGGGTGGTAACTGAGTCACAAATAGGAAGCTGTTCCCTTAGGACTCCTTCGCATTGGCCATTGGTTTCAATGGCCTACAGAAGTGGGAAGTGGCCCAATGGACCACTGCCTGCTTTACCCAATGTGTTTAAAAAAGGAAAGCATCTTTTAAAAACAGCAACTTTTGCTTTAATGGACATGGGCTGCTTTTATAAAAAGCTTCCAATTTAGGGAAAATGCAGTTTTGTGGGGCTGCTTTCATTCATTTGCAGTCATTCACAGGAGGATGCAAAATGTGACCTGCCTTATTCACATTCTTTGGGCGGGTTGTTTTGCGTTCTCCTGCAACGGGACAAATTGAGATGCAACCTATTAGTTCTTAGGTTGGGTTGTTAGTTACATGCCTTCTTGCATGCCTGTCAGCAATCAGCACATCCCTAGTTTGTGAACAGCAATAGTATATAAACAGGCACATGCATCAAAAATCAAAATAATGATTCTTAAATAGCGAAAAATAAGGAATCGCAATTTAAAAATCGCTATCCACAATGCATGAATCCATTTGCGAAATAATACGACTCGCACAAAATCGCAAAAACGATTTGCGAGGACACAAATACAAGGCGCTAAAACAGAAAATCCCAAATAGGGATATCGCTTTAGCAAGTTCGCTAATTGTGAAATCGCTATTAGCAAAAGTCACAAAAAGCGTGTCACACTGGAAACAGGCTGATGACATCAAAACCAGGAAGTCTTCCAGTCCATGCTTCATTCAGTGTACAGAGGAGTTCAGAGGAGGAGGAAGAGTACTGGAGCTGAGCTGATACACACCCAAGTCTGTATCAGGCAACGTTCTGTGACACAAGATGGACAAAACAGCATCAGGGGAGAGTGCCACGCCCAGAAGGAGGAAGATGAAGTTTAGTGAGAGAGAACTAGAATATCTCATTGAGGAGGTCAGCAAGAGCCATGACAAGCTCTTTGGAAAAATGTCTCTGAAAGTGCCAGAGGCAGAAAAAAGAAAGATATGGCTGCACATTAAGACAAAGGTGAATGCTGTGGGTGTCACACATCGCAGCATCGATGACTTAAAAAAAAGGTGGTAAGACCTGAGGATACGTGCCAAAGAACGCATCGCCAAAAGGCTGAAGGAGGCAGGTGCCACAGGAGGGGGACCATCAACTGTACCCAACAACACAGCACTGGAGGACCTTGTGGAGGTGGCAATCCAGCCTGAGGCAGTGGTTGGAGTCACACAGCTGGATACATCCGGCACAGCAAGTACCCCACAAGGTAAGATGCATGCAAGCATAATCCCTTACGTAATGTATAATCGTGCAAATACACCCAGGCAAAACAAAGTGTACAGATCAAACTCTAGTCCACGTTTTCCCTCATACACCCAATGCATCATGGGAGTTGTAGGCATGTCAGTCATGTGGGCATTCCAAAGCAACCATGGGAAGCAAATCACACCAACACTGCATGGCTGTCATTGTTTTCAGTCACTGATTTAATGTGAGAAAAGTATGCCAAATGTACAACAATAGTAGGATTAACCAAAATTTAAATTGCACTGTTTCATATCACAGATGCAGCTGAGGCAGACTCCGAAGATAGTGACTGCCTCCACATCTCTGAGACACCTGCTGAGACCGATGTTGAGACTCCAGTTGTCCCAGCATGCACACCACCCGCACCACCAAAATGCAGGGCACAGATTCGCTCACTGCAGCCAATGGAATCCGAGCTGTCTCCTGCACCCACTACAGAAAGAAGCCAGCCTCATGTTGCAACACCACCTACACCACAGGCACAGGTCCAACTGGGACGACAGTGCAGGTCAAGGGCCCGTATTGCTGCACGTGAAAAGCAGTCTTTGAATGTGTTTGGAGGTGTAGAGTCCTGGATGTTATGCTGCAGCACCTGCAGGGAAGACACATGGGCTAAATTAATCTCCAGATATCCAAACTTGCAATGATAGACAGTGTGCGTGAGCAGACCACAGTGGTTGCTGAGGGTAATAGGCAGACAAACTCAAGCCTACAGGAGCTCACCTGTGCGCTGCTTGCGGGACAAAGCACAAAGCGGAGAAGGCATCTCCAGAGCATGATCTGCATGTCAGCCAATACAAGGGCCACCAACAAGCTTTGCAACACCACTGTGCTGCTGGCACGGCGCTCCGTGGCAATATAAACAGATCTTGGACATTTCTGTGGGGATGATGCCAGAGCCCTAGTGACCACTGCTGTGGAACATATCCAGTCCGGGAGTGTGGGTGGCATCAACTTGACAGGGGAGGAGGGGAGTGAGGAGGCATGAGCCTTAGTAGCCTGTCAGTGCCAGTGGCCACTGCCAGGAGGCGCAGTTCGCACAGCACTACATCTTCCATCACACATCAGGATGATGTAGCAGAGACAGGTGAAAGGAGGCTGGGGTGCGTGGCAGGAGTCGCTAGCCAGGCATGTCCGCCTTTTTTGGCCATGGTGGTGTAACCATGGTCAATTACAACCTAGTGATTGCTATCCAGAGCGTGGAACTTTTCATTTGACTTTATACCTCAATGCAATCACATTCATATTTTGCACTTATATCTTTTTGGCTAAACATGGGCTTATGTTAATGAATAATTTGGCATTCACCATTTAGTTGTTCTGGCTCATTATTACCTACCTCAGAAATAATGTTGGGTGATGTGTGGAGGTCTCCTTTGCCCTTCTGCTGAGTTTGCCACATGCGCTAGTCGGTGGTGTGCGGGTGGTTGGTCGTCCCCATCAGACTCACTGTAGGACATCTCGATATGTATGCCTCTTCTGGTGGCAATGTTGTGCAACATGGAACATGCAGCCACCATCCTGCAGCAGGTCTCTGCGCGGTACTGCAACGCTCCACCAGTTTTGTGTAGAATGCGAAAGCAACTTTTCAGTATTCCAAAGGTGCGTTCAATCACATTCCGTGTGCTGATGTGTGCAGCATTGTACCTCTGCTCATGTGGTGTGGCTGGGTTGAGGTATGGTGTCAAGATGTAGTCCCGCACGGCCTATGCGCTGTCACCTACAGGGTGGAAAGCAAAGGGTTAGCCACATTTATGCAATAACACTTGTTTGATTGATGTTGCAAATAGGTATATGTGTGTACCAAGCAGATGTCCTTTGCCAAATTCACCCCTGAGCAGACGCATGTGGAGTCATGGGTGCTTCCTGGAAATTGTGCCACGATGTCCGTTATGGTATGCTTTGTATTGCACACTACTTGCACATTAACTGAGTGATAGGATTTCCTGTTCCTGAAGATGCATTCATTAGCTGCTGGGGGACATGTAGGAACATGCATACAGTCTATGCATCCGATCACATGAGGGAATTGTGCTACCTGGTAGAAGTCAAGTTTTGTCTTATTCAAATCCTGTGGGTTTGTGGGAAAGGTGATGTGGGTGTGGATCCTTGTCATCATGGCGTCAAGGAAGCTTTTCAAGAAGTGTGAGAGTGAGCTTTGTGATACCCCTCCGGCTACGGCTACTACCCCCTGGAAACTGCCTGACGCAAGTAGGTGCAGGCAACATAGGACCTGTACGTGTGCGGGGATAGCATGGGTCCTACGGGTCTGGTGCTGCAATATGGGTTCCAATTCTGCAATTAGGTGCATGATCATTGCAGGGTTCAGCCTGTACTTATCGTGGATTTCATCCTCTGTTTGGCCCAGCAATGTTATGCGCACTCTGAAAATCCTCTCCTGTATTCTCCTTCTGCACTGGGCTGGTGCATGGATCCTCATCCTCCTTGCCATCACATAGAGGGCTGCCATTGTAAAAGGCTTCAGGGGTCTCCTGAGTCATTTTTAAAGGGTTTCTGATTAGTGGCACCTGTGCAAATTTTTTTTTAACTTTACCACCTGATTGTGATTCCCCTTATTCTGCACTTGCAAATTTGCGATTTTCATGGTATTCGCTAGTTGCGATTTTCCATGCATTGCATTGCGATTCTTTATTTTCTAACCGCTATTTGCAGTTGCTGTTGTATGAGTCGGTAATTTTGCGGGAGCTATTTTTTTAATTTTCTTGTATTTTCTGTATTTGGGTTCCTGCATTGGAAAGTGTTGTTTTGTGGTAACTAACTGTCTATTTTAGCAATTCGCAATTTTTGCGAGTATATTTATGCTTGATGCATGTCCCAGAAAGTCCCTAACTGTCTATGTGACCTTAATTTTGCCCCATAGTAAAAGGGACACTTTGCAGAGCCCAGAGTTTGCTGACAGATTGTCAGACATAAGTTCTACATCAACCTGGAGTAATATTTTTAAATGCTACTATGTGTCAGAACCTCTAAAATATGGCAAGCACTCCATGAGGTGCAGTTGGTCTGACAGAAAGGGTAGAAGAATTAGATTCTGTTCAGAGGCAACCATTACTTTCTGCTTCATCTCAGTTGTGTCAATGTCAAGCTGCTAAATCAGTATTGAAAGTAAACAAGGTGTGAGAGGTATTGAGGAGCAGATCCTCTTTCAATCTCTAGGAAACAAAATCATCAGAAATACATTTTAACACCTACCTCGACTACATCCTCTCAAACCATTTGCGTTACACACAAAGTTGTCACTACATATATTGACTACTTAACAATATGGACAAAGGCTTTCAAAAACGGTGAGATCTATGGAGCTTGTTCATATTCATCAAAAGAGGGTCATATTTTACTGGCAGAAGTTACTTCACCAACTCTGTGGAGTCAGTGATTCGCATTGTCATCAGACCTTGTTCTTGTTAGTAAAAGAGGCTAATGCAAGAGGCAAGCTGCCTTTGCCAACCACCTTTAAGATGTATGGCAGGTAGTAAGTTTACTGCTGCTCTGTAATCTATTATACAGCATTTAAAATGCTATATTCAAGCATTTCAACCTAGTTGTTCCTAACTGAGATTAATCAACTCTAAAGAGGCAAGCTAGAATCAGGGCTTTATGATTTGGGTAAAACAAAGCTTGACACTTCGTAGGAGTAAAATGGAATTCCTGAAAAAACAAATACTTTTTACAATAGTTCAAGAAATAATGTTAAACAAAGTGTTAAGAGTAAAACGCAAAATATTGGGAAGTCTAAAGTCGAGCTAGAATTTAATAGCAAGCAGAGCAGCAAACGATTCAACGATTTCAGCTGACCAGGTCTCTCGCTTGAAAATGGACAGTTGGAGCATTAAGCTAAAATACATAACATTTTAGACTAGTATATACCTGCTGTCTCTCAATAAAAGTTAATGGTTTTTATTCGGGTGACAGAAGCTTGGTACTCTCAGCGAAAATGTATCCAATGAACAGGTGTCAGAATCTGATCCCTGAGGAAGCACTGGACGTCCTTGAGGAGAAGATTAAATTCATACATATAAACTCATTAGTCTCTAAAAACTCCAATTCCACTTGCCTGGGTCACAAGTGAGGTAGTGCCTCTAGGAACTGTGCTTCAGACATCTGGCTTCCAGGGCTACTTGAGTCATGAAAAGTAGAAGGCATATTCAATGCCACAGCAAGCTTCAAACTACTATAAAAATACTTTCATATCTAAATTATACAACAGTGGTACGTTATTAGTTTTGTACATGACTATTAATACTGAACTACATGTGAATTTATGAACATGAAACATGAAGGATTTAATTATTCACAAAAAGAAATCCTAAATATTTCAACCAAGTATGAACCAGGTACCACAATTCAAATATAAGCAGTAATATACCACTCATCCTGCTTATTCGCCAGCTTCCTGTATGGTGGCTAGATGTTTGTTGAGGGATGGAGAATGATTTCTTAAATTGTAATTATTTAATTAAGTTGAGAAAGCCAAATGTAAATACACACATAATGTCTATCAATCAGTTCCAATCAGATAAAGCTAGCAGAGATAATCTCTAAATAGAAATTTTGGAATATTTAAGGCTAATTGTATGATGAGTCTTTACATAATGTAAATCCATTTTTTATAAGCTTAAGAAATTACTGCATTAATAGTACCCATAAGATATATTCTAGTAACAATATATGAAAGTGTTTACAAGTTTGTTTGGTTTGGGATTTTCAACTAAATCAGACATTTTGAATTAGGACCCGAAAAAAGTTTAATAGACAAAGCAAAACCTGCACTTGTTTGTATACATCAAACAGGCAATGTGATATTTTTGTCCCTGAAAACAAAACAGGCTTTTAAAAATAAGCCATTATGGCATGCCCACTGAAGCAAAGAGTAGTATCAAATACAACCTTACTGCAACAGAACCTAAAAATGTAGACTCGGTTAACAGGGAGGGTTACATTATAGTGAGCGTTGCCCCATCAACAAGGTACAGAAAGAAAACATCAAGCTGCTTTAATAAAAGGCTCAGTGGGCAACCTTTAACTCTTTTTTGAGTTTGAAAAGGGGATGCCGATGCACCTGTGCATGTGTTGGGCCAGGCAAGAGTTTGCGCGACCTGGAGGCACAAGGCGGTATTGTGATGTCAGGCTGGTGGGTGCAGCATTTTCCTATGCCTGTGCATTTGCTTGCTTTTGAGCATTAAGTCCTGTGTCTGTGGCAGGGTCCACACAGACCATAGACATGAGGCAATGCTCATGGTCGGATTGGGACCAAAAATCGGTCCAGGCTACCCAAAAGAGAGTGGCCCACATTCATAGAGTGCAATTTTTCACAAAACATTTCTTGGTTAATATGCCTACCCCTCGCTGTAGCTTTAGTCAGTAAATCTGTCTAATGGCCGGAATAGCCACTCAGAGGCAACAGTAATTTAAAATTGGAATTAGGAGAGACTGATTGGAGTTCTCTCCATAATACAAGTTCAATGTTTGTAAGTAAGAGTTTAAAAATCAGCCATTAAAATATATAACTTCCAAACTCTTTCAAACAGCCTTACCTTTTTTCTAGTCTTCGAGAGCAGGTAGGGGGCCTTGGTAGTGAAAATCGTCATGTCACTATCCAAGAAAAACAACCGAAGAAGCTGACATGGCTGGTTTAGAGACAGGTGCAACTGGCAGACAGCACATGGCAGCTCAGCATTGGCCATATTTGAGAAAAGGTTGACTGCTTTGTTCTCTGTTTCCAGTCCTGCTTAGCTGGTGAAGATGGCAACTCAGGGGCTGGGCAGGTTGTGCTTTGTAAGGGTTCCAAGGAGGAAAAGCTTTGGGAGGTGTCAGCTCAGCAACAACGTATGAGCTGGCAGTGTGTGAAAAGCAGCCTGCAGGTGATGTGTCAAGGCAATGGGTAGTAGGCAGGTGTGGACTCCAGCATTCAGGAGGCCACTGAGGCAATGGGTGGGCCAGGTAATATTTATCAGGCTTTCATCAGGACCAAGGATGTGAGGTGAGAAGAACCCGGCGGTATGGGCGCGCTAAGGCCCACCCTGACCATGGGTTCGTAAGTGTTAAAAATATCGAAAAACACTTAAGATAGATTCCGTCAATTATAGAGAGGAACCGAGTTTATTCAAAGGTGCATAGGTTTGATGCACCATGGGTCTCGTGAGGGGAGTGGTGGCAAAAATAGCACACCGCCAGCAGAGCCAGGCACCCGTTATGGACCTAAGCACTCCCTCTTCTTAAATGGACCCCGCCCATACCGCAGGGTTCTTCTCACCTCACATCCTTGGTCCTGATGAAAGCCTGATAAATATTCATGGAGGCAGAAACATGTTGACCACACCTCTGGGATAAACTATGAACTTGTAATCCCAGTTCATTATCCCACACAAAATTATTTTATTCATGTCTGATTGGCAAAATTAATAAAGGTCTTTTTTTGACACAATTGGGCATTTTTAAATTACACCAATATCACTTTCACCTTACATGTTTTTAACCAGCTCCGCAGTAAACTGGCGTTGCAGCACACTAGGGTGGCATTCGGCCACTCCTGGTGGGTCCCAATGATGAAGCATGTCACCAACCAAGTTGGTGAGTGAGGGCTTTTATATATAAAAAAACAAATGTTTTTTTTACAATAAGTAATAATCTTATTACAATTATTGGCATGCTTGCTCATTTATTTTGTTACTATACTGATACACTCCTCTTTTGATTGTCTGATTTATTTGAGGGGAATAGGAGTGTTCCCTATTTGTGTTCCCTTCCTCTCCTGTTGTTTTCCGTGATGTTACACTTCTCCATAAAAGACTTCATTTCTGGAGAAGTAAACTGAACACTGTTATCAGTTAGGATTTCTCCAGGAATACCTTCCCTTGCAAACACATCTTGAAAAAATTTGATCACACTTTTAGTTGTAGGTTCCATTACACCTCTAACCTCCACCCACCCGGACAGGTGATCTACCATAACAATTAAGTATTTTATGCAATTGGGAAGAATGTGATAAGGTCCCAGGAAATCCACACCTAGACGCTGCCACACTCTTCCCTGACATGTTGTGATAGATTCAACTGTGGCTTCAGTTCTCAATACCTTGTCACTTACTTTGCATTTCTCACAATTCTGAACAAAAATATCAATTTCATTATCCATTTTTGGCCACCAAAAGTCTTTCCTTACTCTTCTTTTGGTGGCTGTCGATCCTAAATGACCTGAATGAGCCAATTCAATTATGCGTTTGCGAAAACAGGAAGGTGGAATTAATTTATCAGCACGCACTAACTTGCCCTTTTTTACTGACAATTCATCAGATACCTTCCAGAATATCTGTAATTTATCAGACAGGTTCTTTTCTTTTTGGCCAACCTGATTCAATCATCCGCAAAACATCTTTTAGTACAGCATAATTGTTCACTTCTTGTATCCATTCACTCTCTTCCTTGCATATACTGATATCACCAATGTGAGCAACTAAGCATTCCTCAATTTCTGACTCCCAATCGTATTCACTGGGGTCCTCAATCGGTAGTCTAGAGAGGCAGTCTGCCCTGGTGTTTCCCCGCCAGGTATGTATTCTACAGAAAATGTGAACTCCAATAACCTAGCAGAAAGTATGGCAATGTGGACAGTAGTGCATTTTAATTTTCTCCCAGATAAAATGTCTATTAAGGGGTGATGATCAGTTCTCAAGATGAATGCCCCCCTACACATAAGCTCTGAACTTTTCCACACTCCACACACATGCCAAAAGTTCTTTTTCTATGACAGAATTCTTGTGTTCGGGTTAACGCAATGTTCTGGAGGAAAAAAAACACATGTCGTTTCACGTGTGTCATTTAGCTGAGTTAATACTGCCCCTAAACCATACTCAGATGCATCTTCTGTGACAACAGTCTTTCTACCTTATACAAAGGATTGCAAGGCCGGTGCAGAAGTTATGTCCTTCTTAACTCTCTCAAAGGTGCTTTGACATAATTCGGACCAAACAAATTCTTCCCCCTTTTTAAGCAAGACCTTGAAACATTCAGTGATGGTTGCAAAATAGCGCCTGAATTTTGCGTAAAATTCACATAGTCCTAAGATTGACAATAATTGCTCTCTATTTTGTGGAGCAGGAGCATCTACAATGCTTTTCACTAAGTTGGGTTTTGGTTTCACTCCCTGTTCTGAAAATACATATCCCAAATATTCGATTTCTCTCGTTTTAAATATACACTTATCCTTTCGCAAAGTAGCACCTATTTTCTCCAACACTTTCAATACATTGCTTAAAGCACAATCATGTTCATGTTCTGTAACAAAAAAGATTAAAATATCATCTTGAAAGATGAAAACATGTTCCATACCATCAAACATTTCTGTCATAAGCCTCTGCAATACTGCTGCAGCAGAAGCTATACCGAACAGCATTCGGCAGTATTGAAAAACTACATCGGGAGTTACAAAAGCTGTTAGATGGCGGGAACTCTCAGCTAGTTCGACCTGGTGATAAGTCGCTCTTAAGTCTAATTTGCTCAACCAACTAGACTGACCAACCTTGGTTATTAGATCTTCAATTCTGGGCAGAGGGTAGTTGTCAACCCATATAGCTTCATTCACACTCCTCATGTCAACACACATGCGAAGTTCACCATTTTTTTTCTTTGCCAAAACTATGGGAGACAACCATAAAGTTGCTTCTGTTTTCTCAATGATGCCCTGTGTGCACATATCCTTAAGCATTATGGAGAGATCTTCCCTTACACTCAGTGGAATGTTACATAGTTTGTGCTTGACTGGTGAAACATCCTGCTTGATTTTAATAGTATATACAAAATCTGAAATGTTCCCTAATTTGTCTTGAAAGACATTACACAATTTTCCATCCCATACATTCTTACTGTTGCACACTGATCCTAATCTCTTTTTCTCAAATTAAATAGGTTGGTTCAGACCTGGTCTTATTGTAATACCAAACTCAGCTTGATGAATTAGGCCTAAAACATTGATTCCTCTTCTGGCAACGTATACTTTGCCTTTAATTGATTCGGCCGAAATTTTGATGTCAGCCCAAAAGAAACCAATGAGATATACTCTACTACCTTCGAACGCTACAGTTAGAATATCTGGTGGAACCAAAGCTTTACCATGCCAATTTTTCTCAAAAAGAGTCTGAGAGATAATGGTTATACGTGCGCCGGTGTCAACCAACAGTTGGATTGTGTGACCTTCAATTGAAACATTGAGGTTCGGGTCTACAATCAGTTTTTTATCATTAGTGTTAACACATCTTACACCCAAAAGTAATTTTCTACTCTCTTCATAATTTTCCTCTTCAAAGTCTCCACTGTGTTCATTCAGAACACAGCGAACATTTGTTGTTCTCTCTGCCCTACACATTTTTAAAAAATGACCTACTTTTCCACACTTTTTACATTGTTGACCCAGCCCAGGACAAAACGTGAAAGAAGAAACATGTGATGGAGAGCCACATCTATAACAATATACTCTGTGAAATTGTTGTGGAAAATAATTTGGTCTAGGAAATGTTTTAGGTCTTGTGTTTCCTGAGAAACCTTTGGTGGTTGATTTATTAACCACTGCACATGAAATTGTGGACTTGGCTAGTGACTCTTCAAGCAACTTTGAGTCAATAGAAGAACCCTCGATACTTTTAGCTAAATCTAAAGCTTTGTCTAATGTTGGGTTTTTGCATGCTAGCAGCCATTCTTGTATTTTCTTAGAATGACATCTAGCCATTAATTGATCTGCAGTAAAATTGTCAAACTCATATTTGGATGTTAACATTTTTAAGGCCGTAACATAAGTATCTATGCGTTCATTGGGTTGCTGTGTTCTTGTGAAAAATGTGTATCTATGTACAACCATATTCTTAGTTTTTGAAAAGTACTTGTCGAGTTGTGTCAAATTCCTCTAAGTCTTCATCCTCCATAGGGACATGTCCAGGTAAGTGGTCATACACATTTTCTCCTTCTAAGCCTAAATAGTAATACATTAAACTTTTGCGTCTTTCCGGTCTAAATTTTAGCCCATCAATTGCTCCTAGATAAGCTTTGAAAGATCTTAATCACAAGTTCCACTCCAAAGGTGGTTCTCCAGGTTCTTGCAAGAACGACGCTGGAGCTTGAACACTTTGCATATTGAAAAGAATAAGAAAAATAAAATATAAAAAAAAAATCCTAGTCAATTGAAAGTTTGCCGAGCTTGTATATCGCTGTGATAAAATGTCTTGTAGAAGATGCAAAGTTTTATCAGCATGCAAATCGCGGTGATCTGCACTGTACACTGAGTGATTCATGAGATGAAATGGTTGAAAAAGAAAATATAAGTGTGCAAATCACTGAAGATACCTTTGAATTATACAGAAAGTTATTTGCAAAGCGTGCAAATCGCTGCTGAAATGTTTGCGTAATGCAACCAAACTGCATAGAACTTTGCTTTGACTAAAGCGATTAGACTAGAAAGGGATTCAGTCCTTTTTCTTTACTGACGACTTGTGAACTTTGCTTGGTCTTTTTTTTTTCCTTTCCTGTGCTATTGATTACCAGAATTCAATTCATGCCAGGAAGCCTGAGATGAAAGCAGGATGTTCCGCAAGCTGTACCTGTTAGCACTGAGAACTACTAGCAGGCGAAGCGTGAATGAAAATCAGTCACCTCTTTAAAATAAGGAGTTAAAGTCTGATTAGCGGGCGCAATGGACCACTTGGCCTGAAAGTGCGATCTCAAGCGGGAGCGAAGAGCGTAAGATTAGTATGCGCCTCAGGCACCACGTGCATCTTACGTTTCTTGTCTCGCGATGTGGCCATTGGTGCCCGCGGCAAATTAAGCAGTCTTTTTGAGCTGCAACTAGAAATTTAAAAGGTCTCTCACCTCGTAATGAATCGTAGTGTCTGGTATTTATCAATTCATGAAGCAGACTCGGACATGTCTGAAGTGGGTTTAGGCATTTATTGCGAACGATGCCATGTCTCCTGTACAGGGGTCCAGAGACAACTGCCCGTCCTGAAATCCCAGGGGGTTCGGTATTCCATGACGGCACAGTGCTCCAAACTCACATCACCACAGGAGGGTGAGGGGAAATGGTGCAAAGGCCCTCACCTTGCCTCTTGGCATCTTCACACTATTCCCTGCCCCCGAACCATGGCCTCAGTGCAGCAGCTGGTGGAGGAGGGGTAGGGGAAGTACACTGCTTCTAGGGCAGCAGTGGCCCCACAGGGGCCACGGTGAAGGTGTCAAACCACAATACTGGCTGCTGCAGGCCCAAGCATCCCTGCCCGCACCTCCTCTAAACTTGCCTCAAGCCCACCTGCTCCAGCCGGCCCCATATGACTGTTGCCTGTGCAGGTAAGCATGGCAGTGGGGCCAGGGGAGGCAGTTGGGAACTGTGGGCAGTTAGCAGAGCCCATAAAAAAATGGCCCTCAGCTGTCACTCAGGCATCAGCCCATGCCTGATTGCCTGCTTTGTCAATCCAACCCTGGCAATGCTGGTTAGATGTTAACAAAAGAGTGAGCCCTTCCCTCATTCGATGCTAGTATGCTTTTGGTTGTAAGAGGATGGGCTGGGGGTGGAGTCCCTAGTTTATTTGCAACATTTCACATGTGAGGTGAGACGTAATCAGAACACAATTTTAACAGAACAGTGGACATTTTGCTCTGTGGGCTGGCCCTTTTCTGTTCGTGTTTCGTGCTGTGTCCATCGATGGTTCCGAGCAGGAGGATTCCAGAGGCACAAGGCAAAGGCCCACCATTTTGCCGCTGCCTTTCTGGAGCGGACCCTGGCTGCACCTATGACCCTCATCTTAGTTTATCACAGGCTGTGCAGCTGTAGGGGTAGGTAAAAAAAATGAATCTGTTTCCTGCAACTATGACAATCACAGTAAAATATTTCTGACATGGAGACTGAATACTTGTAATTTATTGTTTTAGAGCACAACAACTATTATTTAAGTAAAATGTGCTGTGGTTTGCAAGGTTTTTTTTATTCAGTCGTACATTTTAAGGCACTGAGAGAAACGTATGGACACATTATTCTTTTCTAGGTATTAGACCTACAATTTTAAAATCGGAAAGAAAATCCGGTAAAACATTTCCAAAAATCAGCCCACAGTGCATATTGAGGCAGAAATGAAAGCAAGCAAGGGACATGGAGGCAACCGTATTTCCCGGCCCGCAAAAATAGGTTAATAAGGCCCTCCCCCTTATCGCATGCTGTCGACCAAAGCAGAACAGACAAAATAAATAGCAATAAAGTGACTATTGTGAAGTATGCTGGGAGGAAGGTGGTGTGACTGGCATCACAAAACATGTTTGTAAAACCACCTCTATTGCCCCTTTATTTGGACGTGTGAACTTGGACTCTTGGTTACCCATAATTTAGCAAAAATGAAAATTGTTCTGATATGTTGCTAACTAGGCTGCTGTTTTATAAGTCTGGGGGTGTTTGTGCCTTTTTCACTAGAAACAGATTCAGCCGGTTGACTTCCAGCCCTGCTCTCTGTGAAAAAATGGACATAACCTAATAAAACATTCCTTTTCCTGAATGAGAATGGAGGGGTTGGGATTGGTAAGGGTTAAAGCTCTACTCTTTGCAGAAATTAAATCTGAAAATGCTCAGTTGCCTTCTTAGGACTGAAACTCTGGAGAAGGTTTACCTGTCCTGTCCTGTTTCCAAGACATCAATACCAGGTAGAGCTACTTACCTCTGTAGAGATGTATACTGACGAAGAATTGTGCACATCTGCAAGACTCATAATAGGAGAGAGGAATGCGCCACACTCAGGAACTCAATTCATAGGAAAAAGTGCACATCTGTAAGATATTAACACTGAGAGAAAGGCACCCCTGTAATATATTGCACACTGGAATAGGAAAGCATGAATTCGATATCACTACTGTGTGAGAAATGCGCACCTCCTTAATACATTAATTATGGGGTGAAGTGCACATATCCAGGGCCGGCTTTAGGGCTGGTGGCGCCCTGTGCGACAATGTTTGTTAGTGCCCCCCGCAGACACCCCCCCACAGACTCCCACACTACTACCATTTAACAGTGCCCCCTCAAGTCTCCATAACTACTCTCTCCCAGATGCATTTAATAGCACCACCTTTACCAGGGTAGGGTATCAGAGGACTTTATATCACAACCACTACACAGAGACAATCAATCATAGGTGTGTAAATTAGTGTATAGAATATGTTACATAATACAGAGGACTACAAGGTGTAGGAGTTGCATGTCATCCATACTGGTAGACAGATTAGCTAAAGAGTGCTTGGTCTGGAGAAGCACAGACTCAGAATTTAAAACATAACCCCATGGTTGGTGGTTACATTTAATAATAAGGATGTTTTTACCGAAATGAACCCTTTTTGAAACATTAGAATAATGAAAGACTGAGAAAAACATCATAATGCTCTATACCTTGCAGTTTGCACGCAGCTCTTTGATGACAGTTATTAGCTCACTGTTCCATGTTAGGATTTTAACATCTACACTGCTAGTAACAAAAGGATCTCTGTGACAAAAGCACTGACCTGTAAACTATCTTTGTCATCTGCCTGGTACACATTCTTTGCAGCAGGCACATTAACCCTCTGTGCTACCATAAAATTAGTTAAAAGTTCCATTTGACAAAACCCCTTCTCTCTCCAGGAAGAACATTAATCACTGAGTTAAATTGAACATTTGTATTTTTGTATGAAAATTGTGGAGGTGGAGGCCAGCAGTGCAGCAGCAGGTGCTTTTAAAACCATAAAATACTTCCAGACATCTGCCCACTCGAAGAGTCAGCACCCGGTGTGGTGGCACCGGTCGCACCGCCCTAGAGCCGGCATATCTATATAACATTAATAATGTAAAAATGTGCACTGCTGTAAGATTAGTGCTAAGGAGAATATGGACATCTGTAAGACATACTGGGAAAGAAATGTGCACAGTGGAAAGCCAAAGACACTGTAGGACATTTGTGAATCTGTAAAACTTTAAGGGGCATATTTGTGAAATTGTAATGGAGTGCAGCCCAGCAAGTCACCTTGCTACACTGCGCAGCAATACAGGGAAAGGACAGGGGTGCGCCATATTTATTACAATACGGTGCATTCCTGTCCTTTCCCTAATGTTGGCACACAATGGGCTGCCTAGTGCAAGTACCCTTGCACCATGCAAGGTTGCCTGCTTTGCAATTCAGGATTCTTTTGTGCAGGAAGGAACTCCGTCCTGCACGAAAACAACCCTGTGATGCATATTCCCCTTTCTATGTGTGTTGCAGAATTCAGCATAGATAGAAAGAGGAAGTAACAAGGAGAGATAAAGATATTTCTCCTTGTTACACCTTTCTGAGAAGGCTTATCTTCTTGGAACATTACCAGGTCTACCAGTGATATTAAATCTGGGAATGCATCAAAATCCATTGGAGAAGCGTGGAAAGACCCATGCAATGTGTAGTATCTTGTCCATGCATGTGTTAGTGCGTGGACACTCTGTGATGTCACAGCTCGCGCTGTGACACGCAGAGATAGAAGGTTTATTAGCATTTAACAGTTGAGTCTGTGGCATCGCACTGCTGGCCGGTCTGTGGGATTAGTGGATTTTTGTATGTAATAAATGCTGCCTACCGTATATATTTTTTGAGTCCTGTTGTCTCTACATACGATTGTGGCAACGATCCTGATCCCACACAGAACCTATGCATCAAAGTAGAAAATTAAAGTTTTCTTATCACCTTAAACAGAGCAACAGCTGAAGCTTCACAGGCCGGAGAGAGCTGAGGATACGGTCAACTTTAGTGTACGATGAGCGGAGCGTTCATTGCTGCGGAATGCTGGTTTTTGCGAGTTACGTGCCAGTGTTGAGTTTGACCATCTGAGCCTGAGGTAAAGGAAGAGGAGGAGTCGGCGTCATGCGACTGGAAGAAGCAGCGATCAAGCATCAGCGTAAGGAGGAGCCAGTAGCATTGTATCTTTCCTCACGTTTTGACATCGCACAGCGGGGTGTGTCTTCTCAGCTGGAAAGGATGACGTACAGGAAGCTGTGTTGCTTTTTTTTCTTTCATTGTGAATAACACTCACATGCCAGCGAATGGTTCAACCGTTTATCAATCAACAAGGGGTTTGTGAAGGACCACATGTTCGAGTCTCCACAGGAACCTATGACAGGTGACATTTAAGGTTTCTAAACAGCATTTTATCGTAAGATTTTGGAGCAGTAACTTGACACATTATTGTGTCATATTGTTTCTCCCTGGGCAGTTTACGTCATATTTACATTTTAAGACTGTTTCTTCTACAGGCGACAGCGATGTGACACGCACATCTTCGAAGATAATTTTTTCTCTTGGAGTATATACCTTTGCTGCTACTAACGGGCACTTCCCAGGGAGTCCCAAGCAATACAGACACCTGTACTCCTGCAGCCTGATTGTTCCTCTGCTGGACCTCCACAACAACACCCATCCCAACACACTGCAGGAAGAGCAGTCAACTGGACTCGACTTAAGTAGGTGGGGGCAGGGAGGGTTTATTGCAGCTTTAGCCTGGGGCCTCTGAGTGCGTGCAGGGTGACTACAGAGTTTTGTGACTGTATGAGTAATGTGCCTGTGTGACAGCAGAGTGAGTAATGAGAGTATGCTGAATGAATGGTGAGACTGTGAGTGCAGGGGGAACAGAGTGCAGAGTGAATGGTGTACCTGTGTAAGTGCCGGGGAGTTTTGTTAGTGCATGGTGAGCTGTGTGTTTGAGCGCAGAGTGAGTTGTGTGACTGTATGAGTATACTGGATTAGGGATATGCATCCCTGAGTGTGTGGTGAGAGGAGTGAATGCACCTGATGAGTGATGCTCCCTAGGAAGAGCAGGATGAAGGGTATGCTTGTGTGAGTGTAGGGTGAGCGAAGCAGTGTGCATCTGTGAGCACAGGATGAGTGGAACACTTTGTCTGTGTGAGAGCAGAGTGAGTGACGTGTCTGCATGAGTGCAGGGAGAGTGATGAGTCTTTGTGAGTCTAGTTGCATTTCTTTTCAATAACTTGTAGCCAGATTTCTTGAAATCCACTCTGAAAATGCACCATTTGCACCCATGTTTCTCAATTGTCCTTGAAGTGGGAAACTAATAATTAATCTTATAATCTTCCATCGGCTCCATGTCTGATTCGATCTCAGATTCAATTCAATTTAAAGCTTTATGCCCACCACTTTAAAAAAACACCAACTGCCAGTGTCGTTTAATAGAAAAACTACTAACCACCAAAATAAACTTTCATTTAAATTATCATAATTATGGTGTTGTAGTCAAATATATACATTTAAATATCCGTGACAGACATATGGTCTAGAAAGAAAACAATTAACCAGTAATGCAAAATACAGATTTATGTTGACATGCCTTGCAGTAATAGATTTTGGCAATATAAAGCACTTCATGACAATTTCCCATCTCCTTTTCAAAGGAAACAATTGATCTTCAAAGGCGCTTAGACGTTGTTTATCACCCAATTTAACAGCCATGAACTCGAAAAGAAATTGCGGAAAGAAAGCTGAAAATACAATTATTAAATGATATCTTGCCCTCTGTAGCATCTCAGATAAAGAAAAAATTTAATCTGCAGCTGTCTTGTACAATAACAAAATATTTTATGTAAGAAACTGAGTTGTGGCATGTAAAAATGCACACATAGGGCGATGTTGAGGAGACACTTTTGAAGCATATCCTGTTATAGTGCAAGAAAACTGTGGGTTTCTGAAAGTACACTACCTCAAACCTTTAGCAGATGAGAATCCTTAAGTTCTGAGCCTTTTTTTGATGTTTGGGTCATTTTGCACCCAAGCCTTCCTAACTTTTTTTCATAAAGGTATAAAGGCCACATTGCCTCATGTTACAGATTCTAAAGATGCTCAATGTTTGTGAATTCCCCTAGAGGGTACTGGGTAAATGACATTTTAGCAAAATGTATTTTCTTACAGAAAAATGTGAAAAAAGTGCTGTGCTATAAAGTGTGTGTTTTATTTCTAAAAATGAAATTGAAAAAAAGTTTTCTGCACCAAGATCGCCATCTTCCAAGCTTTCAGGAACAAGCTGAGCTGTAAAAAACATTTTTTTACCAGTTTTTGCATTTTTCTAAGTAGCAGTGCTTTCTACTTTTGTATTTTGTAGATTGTGGTTGAAATGGGTATAAAGTCTGGGCGTGAACCATGAAAGCTATACATATACATAGAAACAACTGCAAATTCAGCAAGGGGACAGTTTTGTAGCTTGCTAATGGTTTTCCCAAAAACACTAATTGTGTACTGACTACACAGCAAGTCATATAGTAAAATCCAATAAGTGGAAAATGGTTATGATATATGCATTTTTTTAAATGTGCCCAAGTGTTAGACCTGGATTTTTCGGTGTTGGTTTCCCCTTTCTTTTTAGCTTCTGACCACCTGTTTTTGAATGTGTGCTACATTTAGTTTTTGCTGGGTTTATAACTCCAGGCACTTTACCATTGCTGTTTAGTGTCAAAGTGCAAGTGCTCCCTTTGTAAATTTTGATTATGATTGCATTACATTAGAGGGGACTTCAAGTGTCCCAAGCGGGCACAGCTCCCACCAGTGGGCAGTCATGGGTGATGGGTAGTGTAGCACTTAGGGAGGAGTTGGTACCAGGAGGGTGCAGGGACCCAGCTGAGCTGACCCTTGTCTCACTAGGGGACAGAAAATAGATCCAGAGAAACCTCATGCCTGGTAACACTAAGAGGTACAGGCAGTGAGTGATCATCAATGGACAGAGGGTAGAGGCTCTGAGAGAAAAAGGAGCCAGTGTGACTATTGTTAGGTGTCACTTGGTGTCTGAAGAGCAAGTAGTCCCTGATGTACTTCACCAAGTTGTGGCAGTAGATAACACAGTGCTTCTGCAAAGTGGCTCAGGCTCCCTTTTAGTGGGAGGGGTCTCAGGTTCCTTGTGAGTAGGTGTGAGCCCATTCATGCTTATGGATTGTCTGCTGGGGAAGGACCTGGAGCATGCCGCCTGGAGGAAGGTGGAGATCAAGTCTCATTTGGAGATATTGGGGGTTGCCTGAGTGGGCATGCATGGCTACTAAGTCCACGGCAACAGGGTAATCAGAAGGACCTGGAGCCTGAAACAATGGCCCAGGTGTCTGCCAAAAAGAGGAAGGGCAGAGGGCATGGAAAACCCACCCCTGAAATGCCCAAAGTCTGGGAGGAGGCTGAACCTGATGGGAAAGCCAAGGAACCTAGAGGGGAAGAGGTGGCTGAACTGGGAGACTTACCTGAGCTGACCCATTGGCAGCAAAAGGGTGTCCCACCAGAGAAGAGTTCTGCTCAGAGCTGAAGAAATGCCCTACTCTTGTGGGCCTTAGGCAGCAGGCCAAGGACCAGACAGCTGGAAAAGGGCCAGGTCACATTTGAATTACTGGGAGAATAGTCTCCTTTGTAGTGGGCCTAAGGTTGCTGAGCCTGGGGCAGCCCATGTGCTGGTGGTACCCCTGCGCTTCAGAATCTTACTACTGGGGTTGGCTCATGATATACCTTTGGCAGGACATTTGGGGCAGGGGAAGTCCTTTGACATGCTTATCAGCCAATTTTACTGCCCCAAATGTGGAGGCAGTCAGATGCGCTTTGCATGTTTTGTCAAACTTGTAAGGCAAGTGGCAAGAGTGGTGGGAAATATAAGACTCCCCTCCAACCATTCCCAGTTGTGAGCACCCCTTTCGAACAGGTGAGCATCAACATTGTGGGCCCTCTGGATCCCAAGATAGCCATGGGCAACAGGTTTATCTTGGTCTTGGTGGACCATGCCACCCAGTACCCAGAAGTTCTCCTTTTCAGGACAGTGATGGTGCCTGTCATGGCCCAGGCACTCATGGGGGTCTTTGCCAGTGTGGGTTTTCCCAAGGAGGTGGTATTTGACCAGGATACCAAATTCATGTTGCTGTAAATGAAAGCCATGTGGATGGAGTGTGGGGGTGAACTACAAATTCACTACTCCTTACCACACACAAAGTAAAGGGTTCTTTGAGAGATTCAACCATACCCAGAAATGCATGATTGGGGATCTGTCAGAAACCATGAAGCATAAGTGGGATGTCCTCTTGCCCTGCCTTCTCTTTGCTTACAGGAAGGTTCCACTGAAAGAGATTAGCTTTAGTCCATTTTAGCTGTTGTATGGGGACCCTGTGAGAGGACCTCTCAGTTCGATCAAGGAGGGCTGGGAGGAAGCTCCTAGGAAGCCACCCCAGAATTTATTTAGCTACATGCCGGCTGTCTGATATCAGACAACTCACTTAAAGAAACTCGCTCAGGCAAACCTGGAAGCAAGCCAGAAGGATATGAAACTCTGGGTGTGACAAGAATACCACTCTGGCTGAGCTTCAGCCGAGTAAGAAAGTGTGGGTGATGGAGCCAGTAGAGCCCTATGCTCTACAAGACAAGTGGTCTGGACCATATGAGGTGAAGGACTGCAAGCGTGATGTCACCTACCTGGAGGACTTGAAGACTCCTAGGAACCCCTTGAGGGTCCTGCATGTAAACTGCCTGAAACCCCACTTTGAGAGGTCTGACTTAACCATGCTCTTGGCTAATGATGGGGTGGAAGAGAAGAGTGAACCTTTGCCAAACTTCTGTCTGGCAAGGAGCAGGATGGGTAAGTGGAAGGCATGGTCCTCTCCCCTACACTGACCCTGGAGCAGCAGAGTGACTGTCACCAGTTGCTGGGGTAGTTTATCACACTGTTCTTGCTCACCTCAGGTGTCACAAATTTGCACTGGGGACAGTCCACCTGTGAAACACAAGTTTTACAGGTTGATAGACAGAGTGAAGGCTAGCATCAAGGGGGAGGTGTCCAAGATGTTAGCCCTAGGGGTGATTGAGCTCACTAGCAGTCCTTGGTCTATCTCAGTGGTCTTGGTTTCCAAAGCTGCTGCGCCTGGTGGAACTCCGAGACTGCTGTTCTGTGTGGACTACTTTGGGCTCAATGCTGTCACTAAGGCTGTCGCATACCCCATCCCCCAAGCTGATGAGCTCATTGATCAGCAGGGAGCTGTCAAGTTCCTCAGGAGGGTTGATATAACGTCTGGGTACTGGCATATTGCCTTGACCTAGGGAGCACAGGAGATGTCAGTGTTCTCAACAGCAGAAGGGCCCTACCAGTCCCGGGTCATATTTTTTAGTTGTAGAATGCCCCTGCCATCTTTTAGAGGTTGGTCAACCATGTCCAGGCTTGGCTGGAGGATTTCAGTGCTGCCTATCTGAATAACGTTGTAGTGTTCAGCTCCAGTTGGGAGGACTACTTGCAGCACCTCTGGGAAGTGTTCAAGGCCCTGCGGAAGGGAGGCCCCACTATCAAGGCCAGTAAGTGACAGTTAGGGCATGGGTCTGTGGTTTGCTTGGGGTACGAGGTAGGAAGCAGCCAGATGGTGCCCCTACAACCCAATATTGACACCATTCTGAATTGGGTACTCCCAAGACCCAGACAGTAGTTAGAGCCTTCTTAGGTCTCACCGGGTACTACTGCCGATGTGTCAAAGGGTATGGCACTATTGTTGCCCTCTTGACTGAGCTGACTTCGAGGAAGGAGCCCTGTCAGGTGATCTGGACTGAGGAAAGCTAGACCACTTTTGATACCCTGAAGGAGGCCATTTGCACAGCACCTGTTCTCAAGGCTCCTGACTTCTCCAATGAGTTTGTGGTGCAGACTGATACCTCAGAGCATGGTGCGGGAGCCATGCTTCCACAGCTCAGAGAATCAGGCCTAGATCAACCCGTGGCTTTCATCACTTTCAGCTATGGGACACACATGTTAAAACTGGCATCTTTAGCATGTTTTTCCCATCTTTTTTGCTTCTGACTTCCTGTTTTTGATTGTGTGCTGCATTACATATTTGTTGGTTTTAGATCTCTGGGCAGTTCACCACTGCTGATCAGTGCTAAAGTGCAAATACTGCCTTAGTAAATTATGATTATGATTGGTTATGCATGATTGGCATATGTGATTTACTAATAGGTCCCTAGCAAAGTGCACTGTGTGTGCCCAGGGCCTGTGAATCAAATACTACTAGTGGGCCTATAGCTCTGATAGTGCCACCCACATGAATAACCCTGTAACCATATCTCAGGCCTGCCACTGCAGTGTCTGTGAGTGCAGTTTTAAACTGACATGTCGACCTGGCAAGGGCACCCACTTGCCTGGCCCACATCTTCCATTTATATACATATAAGGCACCCCTAAGGTAGACTCAAGCAAGCCCCATAGGCAGGGTGCAGTGCATGTGTAAGACAGGACATGTACTGGTGCGTTATACATTCCCTGATAGTGAAAAAATGACAATTTCTTTTTTCACTATTGCAAGGGCTATCTCTCCCATAGGTTATCATTGGAGCTGCTTTGTAACCTCTTACAAGTGTAACCTCCAATTGGAAAGAGATAGAGATTTGGCGTTTAGGGTACCTGGACTCACAATTTAGAAATGGATATTTTAGTGAAGTTGGTTTTTAAAGTGCGTGTTAGGAAATGACACTTTTTAAAAAAAAAATGAATTTTCTTCCTTTACCATTCTCTGCCTCTGCCTCTGCCTGCCTGTGGAATCCACACCTGCTTTAGACTGATAGGTGGGGTGTTTGTGCATTTACTCTACACAGGCACACAAGAGGAGCTGAGCTGTGCCCTGCATTTCCTAATGGCCCATCACCAGGCTGATGGGTCTTCCTGAGCTAGAGTGGTGGGAGGAGTTGTCACTGACACCAGAATGGGGCTGTGCCTGTCCCCACCCAAAGCTGTCTCCACCCCCTGTAGTGGAGCCAGGTCAAGTAAAGGTAGGATCTTGTGCATTACAAAAGACTTTCATTTGAAGTTCGCCTACTAGAAAAGGCAGAAACTGGTATAAGTACTGGAGCTTTGACACTATGACTTTAGAACACTTCTGGACTAAGAGGAGATTCTGCCAAGAAGAAGCCCTGGAGAAGCTGTAGGATGGGAACTGCCACTCTACTTGTTGATGTGTTGGGCTGGTCATCTGCTTGCTACTTCTGTCTTGGAGAGTGAAAGGACTGAACTTTGCTTTCTATATTCTGCTTGTGAAGGTCCTCCAAGGGCTAGTGTGTGCTTGCCTCTTGTTAAGAAGTCTCAGGGCCATCAAAGGCTTCACCTGCTGCCCCTAAACTGGTTTGGTGTCCATTTGTAGTGTTTTCATTGTGTTACTGTGTGCTTATGTACAAATGCTTTACACATTGCCTCTGAAATAGGCCTGAGTGCTTGTGCCAAGCTACCAAGGGGGTGAGTAGGGGTTATCTTTAGTGTGCAACTCCCTTACCCTAACTAGAAGATGGGTCCCTACTTGGACAGGGTGTAAACCAGTGCCAACTAGAGACACCCAAATCTAATACCAAGATACTGAGTTTAGGAATATTGGTTATTTGTACAACTCTGAATTTGAGATTATCCCTACAATCATCTGATTGAAGGGACACTGAGCAAAAGTGTGCTTTCTTGCACACTGGCTAACATTTACGAGTCACAGAGGTAGAGAATTATAATTGATATTATCACATGTTCTACAAATATGTTTTCCTCCAACTTCTGATAAAACCCTCCACTTTTGTGACTGGGCTTAGCACCATAAACAGAAAAGACCTCAGTTCACAATGTGGCACATTTTGGCAATGTGGGCAGGTGTAGTATTCGGACCTGGACTGGGCTACCACTGGGCTAAAGTTACCAAACCCAGATACTTCTGCAAACTAGACAACCAGGGGAGTTGAGTGTAGTGTGACTTGCATAGATACCACTGAATTTACCTTCACAGAATGCCCGGCAAACCTCGAAGTTTATTTGAAACTTCCTCACTTTTCTGTGAGCAAATGTTCCAGATTCTGTGAAGATACACAAACTTTCTACCACTCAACTTATACACACTTCTCCCAATAAAAACAGTACTCCAATGCCATGTGTAAAAAGGGTTGACAGTCGTGAACTATTGAGCACAGTGCCTGGCCTACAACCAGGCCCCATGTGCTCGGCCAAAGTCCAGGTATAGCGGGGGTTGGCCTCCTGCAGTGGGATAGCCACGCCATGCCACCAAACCCTGCTGCACATGGACAAAGGCCCTGTATAGTAGTGGTTGGTTGTATGCTTTCCCTCACTTACTCACATACAAAAGCAAACAACATTGAAACAAGCATTTGCAATGCAATAGGTCTTGCATTCACACGAGTTTGAGCTATTGACATTTTAAATGACAATGCCTTTTAATTATGTTTTGGGTTTTAAAACATAAATAAAAGGCATTGTTATTTACAATACTAATAGTTTAAACTCTCGCAAATGCAAGCCCTATT
Source organism: Triturus cristatus (assembly GCF_964204655.1). NCBI lineage: Eukaryota > Metazoa > Chordata > Amphibia > Caudata > Salamandridae > Triturus > Triturus cristatus. The sequence goes on from NC_140587.1 coordinate 970,965,234, forward strand.
AAATTACAATAAAGGGCCTTCTCTACCGCTTGTTAGATTGTAAATTTCAGAAGAAGAGACCGGCCTGCGATGTCTTCAAAGTAGTGATAAATAGTGCAGTGAAGAAGATGTGTAAGTGTTGTAATTTACACAGACACAACGTGTGAAGTGAGAGTTACATATGATCCAAGCTATAAACACTAACAAAGCACTTCAACACCTTTCGCAGCTCAGGAGGAAGAGCGGGGAAGGTTATTTTCTGCCTTCTCCATGATTTGAATGTGCAGTGTGGCATTGCGTAATGTCATTCCTATCTTTGGCCTAATAAAAAACACTACAGCTGTAGTAGGGCCCTGGCTTTACCTCCTGGAGCAGGGCGGGCTGTGCTTTATGGCAGGCATGGAGGGACAGCTCTAGTAGCTCTGGCCTCGTACAGTGCCCCTGCTATTACTAGTGAGTGAGAGGCACTGAGGTGGTGGTATTGGTGGTGGTGGTATTGGTATTGGTGGTGGTGGTATTGGTGGTGATGGTGGTATTGGAATTTGTAGTGGTGGTATTGGTGGTGCTAGTATTGGTGGTACTGGTGGTGGTTTGGTGGTATTGGTGGTGGCATAGGTGGTATTGGTGGCAGTGGTATTGGTGGTGGCAGTAAAGGCATTGGTGGTGGTGGTATGGGTATTGGTGATGGTGGTATTGGTATTGGTGGTGGTATTGGTGGCGGTGGTACTGGTATTTGTGGTGGTGGGATTGGTGGTGGCGGTACTGGTAGTGGTGGTATTGGTATTAGTGGTGGTGGTATTGGTGGTGGTACAGGTATTGATGCTGGTATTGGCATTGGTGGTGGTGGTAATGGTGGTGGTATTGGTGGTATAGGTGGTGGTGTTGGTGGTATTGGTGGTGGTATTGGTGGTGGTATTAGTATTGGTGGTGGTATTGTATTGGTGGTGGTACTGGTGGTGGTGGTATTGGTGGTGGTATTGGTGGTGGTATTGGTGGTAGTTGTATTGGTGGTGGTGGTGGTATTGGTGGTGGTGATATTGGTATTGGTGGTGGTATTGGTACTGGTGGTGGTGTTATTGATAATGGTGGTATTGGTGGTGGTGGTATTGGTGGTGTTGGTGGTATTGGTGGTGGTATTTGTGGTGGTGGTATTGGTTGTGGTAGTGGTGGTGGTATGGTGGTGGTGTTATTAGTGGTGGTATTTTTGGTGGTGGTATTGGTGGTAGTAGTGGTGGTGGTATTGGTGTTATTGGTGGTGGTGATATAGGTAATGGTGGTAGTATTGATGGTGGTATTGGTGGTGGTATTGGTGGTGGTATTGGTGTTGGTGGTGATATTGGTAATGATGGTGGTATTGGTGGTGGTGGTGAATTGGTGGTGGTGGAATCAGTGGTGGTGGGGATGGTGGTATTTGTGGTGGGGGTATTGCTGGTGTTATTGATGGTGATGGTATTAGTGGTGGTGGTGGTATTGGTGGTGGTGGTATTGGTGGTGGTGGTACTGGTATTGGTGGTACTGGTATTGGTGGTGGTGATATTGGTGGTGGTGCTATTGATGGTGGTGGTGGTATTGGTGGTGGTGGTATTGGTATGGGGGGTGGTGGTATCAGTGGTGGTGGTATTGGTAGATTTGGTGGTGGTATTGGTATTGGTGGTGGTATTGTTGGTGGTATTGGATTGGTGGTGGTGGTATTGGTGGTGGTGGTGGTATTGATGGTGGTATTAGTGGTGTTGATATTGGTATTGGTGGTGGTATTGGTGGTGGTGGTGGTATTGCTGGTGATGGTATTGGTGGTGGTGGTATTGGTGCAGGTATTGGTGGTGGTATTGGTATTGATGGTGGTGGTACTGGTACTGGTGGTACTGGTATTGGTGGTGGTGCCATTAGTGGTGGTGGTGGTATTGGTGGTGGTGGTATTTGTGGTGGTGGTAGTAGTGGTGGTATTGGTGGTGGTGCTGGTATTGCTGGTGTTATTGATGATGGCGGTATCAGTGGTAGGTGGTGGAATTGGTAGTAGTGGTATTGCTGGTGGTATTGGTGGTAGTGGTATTAGTGGTGGTGGTGGTGGTATTTGTGGTGGTATTGGTATTGGTGGTGGTATCGGTGGTGGTGGTATTGGTAGTTTTGGTGGTGCTATTGGTATTGGGAGTGGTATTGGTGGTGGTGGTATTGGATTGGTGGTGGTTTTGGTGGTGGTGGTATTGGGTGTGGTGGTTTTGGTGTTGGTAATGGTGGTGGTATTAGTGGTGTTGGCATTGGTATTGGTAGTGGTAGTATTTGTATTGGTGGTGGTGGTGGTATTGGTAGTGGTGGCATTGGCGATGGTGGTATTGGTGGTCGTGTTGGTGGTGGTGGTATTGGTGGTGGTGGTATTGGTGCAGGTATTGGTGGTGTTATTGGTGGTGCTATTGGTATTGGTGGTGGTGGTACTGGTATTGGTGGTGCTGGTATTGGTGGTGGTGGTATTAGTGGTGGTATTTGTTGCAGTGGAATTAGTGGTAGGTAGTTGTATTGGAAGTGGTGGTATTGCTGCTGGTGTTGGTGGTAGTGGTATTAGTGGTGGTGGTGGTATTGGCAGTGGTTTTGGTAATGGTGGTGGTGGTATCAGTGGTGGCGGTATTGGTAGTTTTGGTTGTGGTATTGGTATTGGTGGTGCTGGTATTGGATTGGTGGTGGTGGTGGTATTGGTGGTGGTGGTAGAAATGGTGGTGTTGGTGTTGGTATTGGTTGTGGTGGTATTGGTGGTGGCATTAGTGGTGTTGGCATTGGTATTGGTGGTGGTAGTATTGGTATTGGTGGTGGTGGTATTGGTGGTGGTGGCATTGGCGGTGGTGGTATTGGTGTTGGTGGTGGTGGTATTGGTGGTGGTATTGGTTGTTGTGGTATTGGTGCAGGTATTGGTGGTGTTATTGGTGTTATTGGTGGTATTGGTGATGTGTTGGTATTGGTGGTGGTGGTACTGGTATTGGTGGTGGTGGTATTGGTGGTGGTGGTGGTATTGGTGGTGGTGCTATTGGTGGTATTGGTGGTGGTATTTGTGGTGGTGATAGTGGTGGTGGTATTGGTGGTGGTGGTATTGGTGGTGGTGGTATTAGAGGTGGTATTGGTGGTGATATTGGTGGTGGTGGTATTGGTGGTATTGGTGATGGTGGTGTGTGTACTGTTGGTGGTGGCATTGGTGGTGGTATTGGTGGTCATGGTATTTTTGGTGGTTGTGGTATTGGTGGTGGTGGTGGCATTGGTGGTGGTGGTGTTGGTATTGGTGGTGTTGGTTTTGGTGGTGGTGGTATTGGTGGTGGTATTGGTGGTGGGGGTGATATTGGTGGTGGTAGAAAGGCTGGTATCTATGGTGGTGATGGTGGTATTGGTGGTGGTGGTATTTGTGGTGGTATTGGTGGTGGTGCTGGTATTGCTGGTGTTATTGATGGTGGTGGTATCAGTGGTAGGTGGTGGAATTGGTAGTGGTGGTATTGCTGGTGGTATTGGTGGTAGTGGTATTAGTGGTGGTGGTGGTATTTGTGGTGGTATTGGTATTAATGGTGGTGGTATCGGTGGTGGTGGTATTGGTCGTTTTGGTGGTGGTATTGGTATTGGCGGTGGTATTGGTGGTGGTGTTATTGGATTGGTGGTGGTATTGGTGGTGGTGGTGGTATTGGGGGTGGTGGTATTGGTGTTGGTATTGGTTGTGGTGGTGGTATTAGTGGTGTTGGCATTGGTATGGGTGGTGGTCGTATTTGTATTGGTGGTGGTGGTGGAATTGGTAGTGGTGGCATTGGCCGTGTTGGTATTGGTGGTCATGTTAGTGGTGGTGGTATTGGTGGTGGTGGTATTGGTTCAGGTATTGGTGGTGTTATTGGTGGTATTGGTGGTGGTATTGGTGGTGGTACTGGTATTGGTGGTGCTGGTATTGGTGGTGGTGGTATTAGTGGTGGTATTTGTTGCAGTGGAATTAGTGGTAGGTGGTGGTATTGAAAGTGGTGGTATTGCTGGTGGTATTGGTGGTAGTGGTATTAGTGGTGGTGGTGGTATTGGTGGTGGTATTGATAATGGTGGTGGTGGTATCGGTGGTGGTGGTATTGGTAGTTTTGGTTGTGGTATTGGTATTGGCGGTGGTGGTATTGGATTGGTGGTGGCGGTGGTATTGGTGGTGGAAATGGTGGTGGTGGTATTGGTGTTGGTATTGGTTGTGGTGGTATTGGTGGTGGTATTAGTGGTGTTGGCATTGGTATTGGTGGTGGTAGTATTGGTATTGGTGGTGGTGGTGGTATTGGTGGTGGTGGTATTGGCGGTGGTGGTATTGGTGTTGGTGGTGGTGGTATTGGTGGTGGTATTGGTGGTTGTGGTATTGGTGCAGGTATTGGTGGTGTTATTGGTGGTATTGGTGGTGGTATTGGTATTGGTGGTGGTGGTACTGGTATTGGTGGTGCTGGTATTAGTGGTGGTGGTATTTGTGGTGGTGATAGTGGTGGTGGTATTGGTGGTGGTGGTGGTATTGGTGGTGGTGGTATTAGAGGTGGTATTGGTGGTGGTATTGGTGGTGGTGGTATTGGGGGTATTGGTGATGGTGGTATTTGTATTGTTGGTGGTTGTATTGGTGGTCGTGGTATTTTTGGTGGTTGTGGTATTGGTGGTGGTGGTATTGGTGGTGGTGTTGGTATTGGTGGTGTTGGTTTTGGTGGTGGTGGTGGTATTGGTGGTGCTGTTGGTGGTGGTATTGGTGGTGGGGTGATATTGGTGGTGGTAGAAAGGCTGGTATCTATGGTGGTGGTGGTGGTTTTGGTGGCGGTGGTATTGGTGGTGGTATTGATGGTGGTGATATTGGTGTTGATATTAGTGGTGGTGGTATTGGTGGTGGTGATATTGGTGGTGGTATTAGTGGTGATATTGGTGGTGATATTGGTGGTGGTGGTGGTATTGGTGATGGTGGTATTCGTATTATTGGTGGTGGTATTGGTGGTGGTTTTGGTGGTGGTGGTATTGGTGGTGGTATAGGTATTAGCGGTGGTATTGGATTTTTGGTGGTGGTATTGGTGGTAGTGGTGGTGGTAGTGGTAATGGTATTAGTGGTTGTATTGGTGGTGTTGGTAATGGTGGTGGTATTGTTGTGGTAGTATTGGTGGTGGTGGTATTAGTGATGGTGGTATTGGTGGTGGTCATGGTATTGGTGTTGTGGTATTGGTGGTGATGGTGGTGGTATTGTGGAGGTGGTGGTATTGGTGGTGGTGGTATTGGTGGTGGTATTAGTGGTGGTGGTATTGGTGGGGGTGGTGATATTGGTGGTAGTGGTATTGGTGGTGGTGGTACTCGTGGTGGTATTGGTGGTGGTATTGATATTGGTGGTGATGGTATTGGTGGTGGTGGTATTGATATTGGTGGTGGTATTTGTGATGGTATTGGTATTGGCAGTGGTATTGGTGGTGGTGATATTGGATTGGTGGTGGGGGTATTGGTGTTGGTGATGGTGGTATTGATGGTGGTGGTGGTATTGGTGGTTGTGGTATTGATGATATTGGTGATGTTGGTATTGGTGGTGGTGGTATTAGTGGTGGTGGTGGTATTGGTGGTGGTATTGGTAATGGTGGTGGTGGTATCGGTGGTGGTGGTATTGGTAGTTTTGGTTGTGGTATTGGTATTGGCGGTGGTGGTATTGGATTGGTGGTGGTGGTGGTATTGGTGGTGGAAATGGTGGTGGTGGTATTGGTGTTGGTATTGGTTGTGGTGGTATTGGTGGTGGTATTAGTGGTGTTGGCATTGGTATTGGTGGTGGTAGTATTGGTATTGGTGGTGGTGGTGGTATTGGTGGTGGTGGTATTGGCGGTGGTGGTATTGGTGTTGGTTGTGGTGGTATTGGTGGTGGTATTGGTGGTTGTGGTATTGGTGCAGGTATTGGTGGTGTTATTGGTGGTATTGGTATTGGTGGTGGTGGTACTGGTATTGGTGGTGCTGGTATTGGTGGTGGTGGTATTTGTGGTGGTGATAGTGGTGGTGGTATTGGTGGTGTATTGGTGGTGGTGGTATTAGAGGTGGTATTGCTGGTGGTATTGGTGGTGGTGGTATTGGTGGTATTGGTGATGGTGGTATTTGTATTGTTGGTGGTGGTATTGGTGGTCGTGGTATTTTTGGTGGTTGTGGTATTGGTCGTGGTGGTATTGGTGGTGCTGTTGGTGGTGGTATTGGTGGTGGGGTGATATTGGTGGTGGTAGAAAGGCTGGTATCTATGGTGGTGGTGGTTTTGGTGGCAGTGGTATTGGTGGTGGTATTGATGGTGGTGATATTGGTGGTGATATTAGTGGTGGTGGTATTGGTGGTGGTGATATTGGTGGTGGTGGTATTGGTGAAGGTATTGGTGTGGTGGTATTAGTGGTGGTATTGGTGGTGATATTGGTGGTGGTGGTATTGGTGATGGTGGTATTCGTATTAGTGGTGGTATTGGTGGTGGTTTTGGTGGTGGTGGTATTGGTGGTGGTATAGGTATTAGCGGTGGTATTGGATTTTTGGTGGTGGTATTGGTGGTAGTGGTGGTGGTAGTGGTAATGGTATTAGTGGTTGTATTGGTGGTGTTGGTAATGGTGGTGGTATTGTTGTGGTAGTATTGGTGGTGGTGGTATTAGTGGTGGTGGTATTGGTGGTGGTCTGGTATTGGTGGTGTGGTATTGGTGGTGATGGTGGTGGTGTTGTGGAGGTGGTGGTATTGGTGGTGGTGGTATTGGTGGTGGTATTAGTGGTGGTGGTATTGGTGGGGGTGGTGATATTGGTGGTAGTGGTATTGGTGGTCGTGGTACTCGTGGTGGTATTGGTGGTGGTATTGATATTGGTGGTGATGGTATTGGTGGTGGTGGTATTGATATTGGTGGTGGTATTTGTGATGGTATTGGTATTGGCAGTGGTATTGGTGGTGGTGATATTGGATTGCTGGTGGGGGTATTGGTGGTGGTGATGGTGGTATTGATGGTGGTGGTGGTATTGGTGGTGGTGGTATTGATGATATTGGTGATGTTGGTATTGGTGGTGGTGGTATTAGTGGTGGTGGTGGTATTGGTGGTGGTATTGGTGGTAGTGGAGGTTGTGGTATTGATGGTGGTGATGGTATTGGTAGTGGTATTGGTGCTATTGGTGGTGGTATTGGTGGTAGTGGTGTTGGTGGTTTTATTGGTGGTATTGGTATTGGTGGTGGTATTGGTGGTGGTGGTGTTGGTGGTTGGTGTAATAGTGGTGGTGGTGGTATTGGCGGTGGTGATATTGGTAGTGGTGGTGGTGTTGGTGGTGGTGTTGGTGGTGGTGGCATTGGTGGTGGTGGTATTGGTATTGTTGGTGGTGGTATTGGTGGTGGTGGTATTGGTGATAATGGTATTGGGTGGTGGTGGTATTGGTGGTGGTAATGGTGGTGGTATTGGTGGTGGTAATGGTGGTGGTGGTATTGCTGGTGGTGTTGGTGGTGGTGGTATTGGTGGTGATGGTATTGGTGGTGGTATTGTTGGTGGTGGTGGTGGTATTGGTGATGGTGGTATTGGTGGTTGTAGTATTGGTGGTGGTATTGGTGGTAGAGGTATTGATGAAGGTGGTATTGGTGGTGTTGGTATTAGTGGTGGTGGTGATGGTATTGTTGGTGGTGGTGGTATTGATGGCGTTGGTATTGGTGGTGGTGTTGGTGGTGGTTGTGGTATTTGTATTGGTGGTGTTGGTGGTGGTGGTATTGGTGGTGGTGATCAGTGATGGTGGTATTGATGGTGGTGGTGGTATTTTTGGTGGTGGTATTGTTGTCAGTGGTATTTGTGGTGGTGGTATTGATGGTGGTATTAGTGGAGGTGGTATTGGTATTGGGGGTTGTATTGGTGGTGTTGTGGTATAGGTGGTGGTGGTATTGGTGGTGGTGTGGGTGGTGGGGAGGTGGTGGTATTGATGGTAGTGGTGGTGGTGGTGGTATTGGTGGTGGTATTGGTGATGGTGGTATTGTTGGTGGTATTTTTGGTGGTATTGGTGGTGGTATTGGTGGTGTTGATGGTGGTGGTATTGTTGGTGGTATTGTTGGTGGTATTGATGGTGGTGGTGGTATTAGTGGTGGTGGTATTGTTGTCAGTGGTATTTGTGGTGGTGGTATTGGTGGTGCTATTAGTGGTGGTGGTATTGGTATTGGGAGTTGTATTGGTGGTGTTGTGATATAGGTAGTGGTGGTATTGGTGGTGGTGTGGGCGGTGGTGGAGGTTTTGGTATTGATGGTAGTGGTGGTGGTGGTATTGGTGGTGGTGGTATTGTTGGTGGTATTGGTGGTGGTAGTGGTATTGGTGGTGTTGGTGGTGGTATTGGTGGTGTTGGTGGTATTGGTGGTGGTATTGTTGGTGGTATTGGTGGTGGTGATGGTATTGGTGGTGATATTGGTCATGGTGGTATTGGTGGTGGTGGTGGTGTTGTTGTTGTTAATAAAATAGGCTTTTAAAAACAACCTGTCAGGTGGCTTTAGTACAGATGACGTGTAACACAGATGTGCTGTTGTTAGCTTCAGCCCATTAGCACGGGATTATGTGCTACCTGGAATTCACATAGCTTAATTTGCTAATCATTTCTAAATCCATTTTACTTGGAGTGCTTGAAACAGACACCAGATAATGCCGGGTTAAAGTCATTGAAAGCAGGCACCCGTGTTGCAGGGGCGGCCGTGCTGCTTTAAAAAAGCACAATAGGCGGTTTCAGCTGAAGCAGCGCATGTCCTGTCTGCAGTAAGAGAAACTCAATAAAGTAAATAGTGCTTACAGACTAAATAATAGCTCCTGTTTAACAACTGAAGTAAAAGAGCCAGTCGCCATGGGAGGGTATAAATGAAGACAAGGCTGTATTATGGAGGGACTAACAAGCCTATTAACTAATCCGAAGGAAGCATTTACGAAAGACAAAGACACAAGCCAATGAAAAATATGGGAAGAGAGTGGGCGCAGCTTCTTTCCAATACTCTACTACAGCAATCTCGCAGAGCGGGCAGAGCATGCGCGCCTCCGCTAGGCTCGACCTAAAAAACAGTAAAGTTGTCCCTGAGTAGTTGTTGTTTGGTCGAGAGAAATGGAAAATGTACCAGTGAGGGTGAGATATGAGTTGTGTGAGCCCGGATACATGGTTTTGAGCTCTTGATTATGAGTGTTTATTCCCCCATTTCCTTTATCTTTTAATACATCTTCATATATTTTCTACATAAAATCATTTACTTCTTACAATAGATACAGTTGCCACAGAGATGTCTAGACTTTTGGGAAACGATGACTAAGTTTCAGGGCTTTCATTGGTGTTCCACAAGGTGTGTGCAGCTACCCTTTCCTGGACAATAAAAGTACACTGATAGTTAGACAGAAGGATGAAAACAGAATCCATATCTTTCACAGGGTGACTCCAGCAATAACTTTCCGTCTGTAGACTTGGTATTATGGCTGTTTTTGTTGGCTCATGCACATTAAGCAGGTTGTGGCTTTATTTCAACTTAAATATCATATTTCCATATCGAACAGAAAAAGCTCTCGGGAAAGTTTAATGGGAAGTAAGGGCACACCATGAAGCTACTTATGTTCTTTGGGCAAATATTTGCACAGTATTCTCACTCTGGCTCCACTGTACACATATGGTCTTGTGCCTCCTCTTTACGATAATACACACAGTAAATCAGAAAGGGTGCCTGGGCGCTGGTTTTGAGTACATTTATTTCAAGCAACGTATTGCCAATTTTCCAAAAGTGCGGAACATTATTTATACAAAAAGGTACAGTTTCAAAAAGACTGACACATTTATGCTTAAATTTCTTTTAAATAAATGAAATATAGTTCAACAAAATTAGCAATTTACACATTCTTGGTAACTGAAGCTTATCCGTGGCAATATCCTTTGGGCTAAAATATATTTAAATATTTACTTTAGTAACATGCCCAAGGGGTTTTCCCACTTTTCTTACATAGTTTCCAAGACAAAGAGTACTTTACTAGTGTTCAATAAATAAATGCAAATTTGTATTTTTAAGTGGGCTCTGCGGGGTTTCAGACCACGGTGCAAAACCACAGCATTTTAACACTTTTGAAGCAGAAGTAGTCATGTTCCCAGGCTGCTTTTACTCACTTTGATTGGTCAATATGTAGTGGGGGAGGTGAGATAATCTAGCACAATACTACATTTCCTCTTGATAAGATCTGTATAAGCACACCCTCACAGAGGATGCTCATACTTCTGCATCTTAAAGCTCTAGGGAGCCCAAAAACTTGTAGGTATACACCACATACCAAGCAGGCCTGGCTTGCATTTTTATTTATAAACTACATTTTGGCTTTACCAAAGCTACTTGGTGTGCTGAATTTTTATTTGTGGAGTAGCCCAATGGCAGGATCAGGCCAACTGAATCTCATCAGTGGCCAGACAGAGAAACAACCCTTTGACTTCCTAGCACTTCATTTCTTTTGCTGTAAAGTGAAACAGTGTGTCTTGCAATGAGAAAAAAAATATTTGTGTATACATTGCAATGATTGCACTTATGAGATAAGTAATTGAATGTGATCAAAAGTTTTGATGATTGAGAGTGTATTTCAGATGTAAACCAATCTCTCCTTAATTGCAATGGGAGCACTGCTTAGGAGGCGGAGGGACTTACTTAAGCAACAAAAAGCACAGTGGTGAGACTAAAATAATTGAGGCTTTGATTAGGGTCTCTGTCAAAATTGGTATCAAACCAATTACGTAATTAACTCAGCGTTACAGGAGTGAATATGTTCTCTCTACCATACATGGAGTGGCAGTATGGGGCCTGACCAAGTCTGGAGTCTTACAAACTCTGGAAAATCAATATCTTTATAGGCTCCTGGCTGTGCCCAGATCAGTAGCATCCTAAGCTACCCATAGAGAACTAGACACACCCTACCTTGAAGACATAATCAGCATAAATATGCTTACTTGTTGACATAACATTTGGAACCAACCAGGGGTGAAATTCTCCAGGGACGTCACAAATGACTGCCTTATGCTTGAACATTACAACAGGATAGCATGGTTAGCAAATCTTGGTGATCTATTAGGGAGCTCCTCAACGAAGTATGTGTAACCAACCCTGCTAACATTCTACACTATAAGAGAAACAAAATGAAGTGCATGTTTACTAACAACAGAATGGTAGCCAGAGAAGCTAAATAATTTAAAAAAACACTGTGGCCAGATATATTCTTGGGCATGTTACTCAGGGTGAACAGGGAATCTGAAAATGGTTAAGAATCCCAAACAGGAGGGCTCATTTATGAGCCCCTGCGTCACTTTTGCGCCGCCGGTGCGTCACTTTTTGTGACGCACCAGTGGCGTAAAACATGTGCCATGTTGCGCCATATTTACAAAGTGACGCATCTAGGTAGATGCGTCACTTTGTAAACCCCTGCGCCACATTATACCTGCGCCAGGTATAATGTATGCAAGGGGGGCGTTTTGACGCAACAAAGGGTCGTAGAAGTGACGCAGTGAAATCTACGAGATTTCACTGCGCCACTTCTAGGGTGCAAATGCGTCAATTTCTTGCGCCTGCCTCAAGGCAGGCGAAAGACTGACGCAGGCCCTTTCACATGGGGCTTGCCCCATGTGAAAGGACACATTGCTGGAGTTGCGTCACTTTTGTGACACACTCCAGCGATGCGTCACTTTTGCGCCTACAGATACGTCAGAAATACTGACGTATCTGTGACTCCTTGCGACATGATGCGTCATACTGTAAATATGACGCATCACTGGAGTCGCAGGGAGGGCGCAGTGAAAAGTGGCGCATCACTGTTTTCACGCAGTGATGCGTCACTTTTCATAAATGAGGCCCAGAGAGTTTACTTAGCAAAATTGCGGCTGGGGCTGGGCATCCTTCATCACCTTGCAGGAGTTGCAAAAAGCGATGCCTAGGCAAACAATTCACCAAAATGCCCTTGTGATGGGATGGCCACACCGTCAACCATTCATCTCATGCTGTTTTGTGGCTTATATCGAGACATTAGAAAGAGTCTGCTGTGCCCTCTATTTTTACCTCAGAGATTTATGTTTCATCAGGATGCGTTCAGCTTTTTATGCAATTTAAAGAATGAAGCGATCTGTAAAACTGTCTCTACTTTTATCATATGCTTGATTAAGCGAATACATTCTTTGACCTTTCTGGGCAATATGAGATACGAATATGGCTAACTGAACACCATGATTCATATTTGAAAGCTGAACATGACTTATGACAGTTATTCACACTATCTCTCTGTATCTTTGGTATTATTGTAGAACTGATATCTCTCTCTTTTTTATCAAAGTTGTTACTGTATCACTGACTAGCATACATTTTGCACAAAAGGCCTTTCTGCACTAGTACATTCTTTCCCCTTCTTATCGTTTTTATGAGGTATTTTAAAAAGACGTTTTTATTCAAATTTTTAACCAATATTCTATTTGTGTGCACTGCAGTTCTTAACAAGATTTGCTTAAATTGCATAACATTTTTTACTACTTTTATGAATTAAAAAAAAATCTGAATAAAGATTATTTTGACTTTGACTAAAATACTTATGAAGGCTGATCTAAGATGTGATTGGCAGAGCTCGAGCCAGTTGCTGAAAGGATCTCACCCAAGCAAGTCAATGGTTTGAAGAGGGCTGACTCAACTCGAACCCCAGCATCTGTGTAGTGAACACATGAATCTGGCTTTGCAAGACATAATTTTGCATTACATACTTTGAAATTCTGCAAGTTGAAGTGAAAAAATAGTTCTATTATTTCTGAGTTGATTCCGGTGTTAGTCTTCTGGGGTTTTAGAATTTCGTTACCCTCTTAAATCTAGCCTTGGGCTTACAGGCAAAGTTTCTTGGTAACACTTGGTGGTTATTGACAATTATATTAGACTTATTTTCTGTAATATGATGCAATATGTTTCAGTGAACTTAGTACTATGGGGCATATCAGCAACAACCGGCGTTAATTATCGCTAAGCGAACTTAGCGCTAGGATAATTATCGCTGGCTAGCATGGATTTTTATCACTGAGATAGCGTGCTATTAGCAACGCTTATCTCAAAAGCGATAAAAATCCTAGCGCTAACTGCCAAACGTGAGATTATCGCTGGAAACCCAGCGATAATCCCACGAAGTTTGGTGATAGCTTGCTGATATGTCCTCACATACTTAGCCATGATATCCACCTTCCATAGGATATCATGGCTAAGTCAGTTTCAAAGCAGGCGTGAGGAAAGTAGCGATAACAGAGGTTAGCGCTACTTTTCTTGTCGCCGTGCTGCTTTGCGTGAGGCTTGATAATAGGAGAAATGTCACTTAGCGACATTTCTCCCGTTATCCTGGGGAGGAACGCCCACTTTGCATCTCATTAGAGATGCAAAGATGAGCGTTAGGAATTCAGGCGCTAAGGCAAGGTTTCACGCGATAGCGTGACCTTGCTAATATAGCGATAAAATGATCGCCGCTTTTCGGCCGAAAACGTCCGCAAAAGCGGCGATAAATTTATATCGCCGCCTTTTAGATATGCCCCCTAGTTCCACTCAGGTGATTGTATCTTTGCTAAGCTACTGAAACATATCCTTAGGTCGTACAGCTGTTGATTTTTAACTATTAGGATTGGTTCTTTCTTTCTTTCTTTCTTTCTTTCTTTCTTTCTTTCTTTCTTTCTTTCTTTCTTTCTTTCTTTCTTTCTTTCTTTCTTTCTCTCTTTCTTTTTCTTTCTTTCTCTTTCATGCTCCTAGGTGATTTAGTAAGACTACAATACAAATCGTCTTTCCATTTCAGAGTGTCTTTTTAGTTGAAGTACTAAACATAAGAACAAATCCTAAAGTAGGCTTCTTAAGACCTATGTAAAGCAAATGGTGATGGGTTTCTGTAAATCCAAGAGGTAGTGCATCCTACAACACAAATTAATACAAAGATAATGTGTTCCAGGCTGCGCTTTAATTAACAGTCAATGTACAAATTATTCAGTGTCTATCAAATAACATATATTAAACATAATGTCCACATTTCTTCAGTATGGTCTTGTATATTGCAACATTTGAGGAATCAACACCATATACTGTAACCAATATACCCCCAAAATTAGATATTTTTTTAATAACTTGTCGTGAGATTTATCATAATGAGAGAAATAGCCATCACCAGTGCAGAGAGTGTGCTCAAACAATATTATTTCAATGCATTTTTATTAGAACTCATATTCACAGCAAAAGATACTTTTATATCAGAAAGAGCAAAACACATCAGTCTAATTGTTTCTCACCAGTGTTGATATTTTGTCACTTAGGGTGTTGTCACAGTTTTAAATTAGGGTCGAATGGTTGGAAGGATAAAGATTCTAAAGGGCACAGCTTGTAGCTTTTCACATCTGATGACTGCTCTGCTGTAAATTTTCTTTGTATTCCTGGATCTTAGATGGGGGTGAATATGCATTTTTACCCAGCAATTTGAAGTGCTCTCATCAGAATGAAGACCTGGTGTTCAAATTTAATTGCCAAGGGGTCTGATAGGGTAATCCTCAGGGGGATTGTATATCTGATGGCCGGGATCCTCAAGCAGGAGGGAGAAGCCGTAATGCATGTACAGGAAGTTAGTTCCAGGTATGGCTGATGGCAAGTCACTTAGAGATGATTTGGCTGACTGGTAGCATGCCAGAAACCATCCGCAGTTGGGGGCATATTTATGGGGATTTGGTGCAGGACATCACAACAAGTCTCCTTACTGCACTGCCCTGCATCAAAGTGAAAGGGCAGGAATAAGCCGTATCTATGGCATGCAGTGCATTCCTGTCCTTTCCACCTGTGAGGGCGCCGTTTCGACAGCCTAGTACCAATGCAGACACCCTTGAACCATGGCTCATAGGTGCTTGTGTTCCAAGCAGGATTGTTTTTGTACTGGAGGGGGCTCCTTCCTGCACAAAAACAATTCTGGGAAGCTTTTTCCTCTTTCTATGGGTGCTGCAGAAATAAAGGCATTTCTCCTTGCAGCGGTGTAAGATTTTGATGCATCCCCAGGTTTACATTGTCTTGTAAATATGGGGAAGTGTCAAAGTCCCTGGGTGTTGCGTGGGAACATCCACTAAAATGCCCACGGAATGCCTTCCTACTGCACAGAAAAGCAATTCGGTGATTTGTGCTAGGATGCGCTCAGAGCAATAAACTTCCAATTGGCTATTAGTTTATCCTGAAACTGCACCTCATCAATTCCTGTTTTTTATATTCCAGGGTAACCAGCCGGGACTTAAGAGTCTCCTCGCGTGCTCTTTACTTCTGTTGGCAAACCAATAGTACTATTGGAAGTTTATTGCTCTGAGGGCCATAGCTTCAGTGGCCAAGACAACACGGAGACAGGAGCAAGTGTAATCAGTGAGGTTGTGTCCCCTGATTGCTACATGTGACTCACCTTCTCCCATATCAACGACAAGAGAAAGAGGTTTTTAAGGGAAGACGTTTATGCCCCTATTTCCATCTTTAGCAGTGCGGCAATACCGAGAAGTAAGCCGTAATTGGGGATGAGATATACCGCCCTTCCTAATACCAATTATCTGATGAATGTGTTGGGGGACATTGAACAATAATTTTAAGCCTGAAGAAGGTGGTGAACCAAATTATACCACCGAAACGCATCGCTTTGGTTGAGAAAGCACCCAAGTAACACCTGGTCTGAGTTTAAAAAAAAGAAAAGAAAATAAAGGAACGGTATTAAACATCGACCCAGGGTTATCAATATTATTCTCTTATGAACTTGGAGTGCTCGCTGAACTCATCGGGTTGTTGATCACCTTATAATTTGATGTATTCTCCCATCTTTTTGTGGATGTATTGTTTTTAATATATGTGTATTGATGATACATATGTTTTTAAATCATTTTTATGTATATATTTTGAATCTATAAGGATCCTAATACTAAAAATATATGATAGAATTTATATTATGTTTTTGGTTTCTATTTAGTGCTGGTGATTGAGCCCTTGGTGGATGACTGAAAAGTGTTCTTGTATGCTTTAAAAAGAGTCCAAAGGGATCTTTCTTTTGACAGAAGTGTCTAATATACTATTAAACTTAGGAACCATATCGAAGCTTAATGTTACATTAACCGAGGCTTTTCAATGGCTGTCTTTGTTTTTTAATGTGTTTCAGTGAACTTTGCAGTTTGCTGTTAGCTTCACGCTACACTAAAATTATTTCATTAACCTTTGTTGGTTTTGTTCAGTGAGAACCTATTCATTAGGAAATTGGTGGCCTGTCGGTGACTGTTGGGCTGCCTCTTCCCCCAAAACATTTCAAATGAAGTGCAGTTGCGTAGTTTCAAGTGAATTACCTCTTCTGTGCATTCTTGGGAACTAAATGTGCAGAACAACTTAATATTGCATTAACGGGTTTCACATAATGTCTTTATTCTTATTTTCACATTTTTGCCTAGAAAAGCAATGGCGGGGATCTTCTCTGCACATGCTATTAAGTAAGGTACTGTGGTTAAAACACTTGGGAACACTCTTGCACTTTAAACGTCATGTAAATTGGCAGCGAGAATAAGCAACTTTGCCCTGCTACCCTGCAATTTAAATCTATCATTCCAAACCAACGTCCCATGATAGTTTGCTGGTTAGGAGCAAACATCATTTGACAATAGCTGTTCTGTCCCTGCTGTAATCCAAGAAAGCAATTTGGACTTCTGTCCCATCTTGTGAAAGTTGAATAATGCCTCATGTAGTACAGTGCATAATTCTGAACAGTTTACAGTGGCTCTGGTAACATCATGTATATATGGGGCAAAGTACACCCTGTGGTACATTATAAGGATATTAGTACAAGTCACTCCGAGTTCTGTAGCCTTACGAAAGAATGAGGCTGGAGGCTGAAGGCTGAAGTCATGGAACTAAGATGTGATTTGCAATATCCTTTAAAAGCAGTACAGCAGTACAGAACCTGGGATTTTGGCTAGAAAGGATCTCTCCATGATGACACAAGCTAAGAAAGTCGCAGCCACCTGTTTTGGACTACTTAGAAGTCTTAGAAAAATCCTAGATCGGATCCCAACTCAGCTCAGGAAGACAGTAGTCCACTCCTTGCTCACTTCACGTCTGGACTATGGAAACTCATTATTCCTAGGGGAACCGAAATATGTGACCCACAGACTGCAGGTGGTCCTGTTGCTGCTGTGCAATGTCCCTGCTCAGGAGTCAGCAATAAAGCACCTCAAGGGGCTACATTGGCTCCCAGTGGAGGCCAGAGTCAAATATAAGGATCTGGTCATAACGCACAGAGCTCTACATAACAGGAGCCCTAGGAAAATCAAGAGACTTGTGTCCCCTTACATCCCAAATAGGTATCTGAGATCAAGCTCTGAGGGACTCCTAAAACCAACAAGTGCCAGGAAGGAGTGGTGGGGAGGCAGATCTTTCTCCCACCTAGCCCCCAAACTCTGGAATTCTCTACCACGGGAATATCGGACACTGGACAAAGAATTGCAGTTTCGCATAGCAATTAAAACATGGCTTATTAAGCAATACCTTTTATGTTTGTCCAGCCTCAACCAACAATGTGTCTCCTAGCGCTGGGAAGCCCTAGGACAGCCATGCGCTCTATAAATCCCAAATAATAATAATAATTCAGCAGAGGATTTTTTTACCTGATAATACATGTTCACACCATCATTCTTCTCGAACAAAAGCTTAAATCCTTGGTGTGTTGCTCCTTTATAAGAAATAAATATTAAGGATGCATACATGAAGGAGGAAAGTAGTATCTGTAGCATTAAATGAAACACACCAAAAAGTAGTTAGTAATAGGCATCAATATCATATTTAAACAAAGGGCTGTAGCTCATAATGAGTAGAAACATGCAAAAAGGTTCTTTCTTTCCTGTAAAGAACTATGTGCAAAAAATCATGTTGGCATAAATATCTACGTTTTGCTTATCTCTTTTTATTTTAGAACAACAGATCTTAATAACGAAAAGCAAGTTCTCCATTTCTTGTTTAAACTGCAGCTGCAATTATGCTTTGTGATCTGTTTTTCCCATTGGCTTCTAGTTCTGGCAGCAGGCATTTTGACATCACAATTAAAATGTAATACATTATTATTGTTGAACTGCTACATAGTTTTCCTATTACAGGCGACTGGAGCTATCACAACTCGACTGTAAAAAATTCAAATAGAGACATATTTTTATAGTGGGATTGCAGGGTTCATATATTTAAAAAATAAATAACACAATGCTTGATTCTACTGCTGTGAGCAGACACATTCCCTTGATTTGCCCTTCTTGAATAAAGCAGTGAAAGAGGTATTTATGTTTCAGCCGGTCCAATGTATTGCAGATAATAGCATTCCCTGTCCTTATCACTCATGTTTCAATGCAGGTGGCAGCACACCTATTCAGGTATTACATTTCGCATATCTGATGAAATTCGGGCCTGTTTGCTGGTCTGCTAGATCTCTCACAAGTCTTTGCTAGTTCTGAATATGTAGGAAAGTTGACTTAATAACAGCATAACTATCTGTTGCAACTCCTACCTGGCTCAGTGCTTACATAAAGTTAAACTCAGAGCTGTTTCGACTGGTCAAATTCCAGTCCCCAACCTGGTTCTTCAAGGTTACAGCTTAGCACACTTGGACCTTATTTATAAGGGTATTGCGCCCCCAGAGCGTCATATCTTTTTGCGCTGCGGCTGTGCAAGCCTCCCAATCATATCTATGAGGCGACAAAACAGCGCAAGTCGCTGTCTTGCCTTAATCTGCATCAAGGAGGTGTTCCATGGACATTGCTGTGAGGTTTCCCACGCAACACCCATGAATTTTGACGCTGCCCCAGATTTACTTAATCTCGTAAACCTGGGGCAGCACCAAAGCCGCACGCGTCTCCAGAGCAGGCCTAATGAGGAGAAATATTTTTATTTCTCCGCGTTTTTTCCTCTTTCTGCAGCACACATCGAAAAGCGGAAATGGACTCTTGGGATTTTTTTTGTGCAGGAAGGTGCCACTTCCTGCACAAAAATAATCTTGTCTGCAATGGAGACATCCTTGCACCATGCAGCAAGGGTGTCTACATTGACAGTAAATTGTGCACCAGTGCAGGGGGAAAATATAGGAATGCACTGTATTTCAGAAATACGGTGCATTTCTACCCTTTCACATTGGTGTAGGGCAGCAAAACAAGAAGACTTGTGATGCTGCTCTATTCCAATTCCACATACAGGAGGTCCTGCTCTTTAGAATTGGCTTTAGACAACTTTAACTGTCTACCAGATGTTTAGTTGCTAATTTTTAAACAATTTACATGGAGTCGATTTTGGCTCCACCCACAGATGTATAAATCATTCTATTTATTTTTATTTAGATTTTTTGGGGGGAGTATTTATTCCACCTTCTTCAGAATGTGTACATTCCAATACATATAGGACTATTTTCCCTCATTTACTCAACATCACACTTTTTGTCACATTCAATTCTTTACCACATGCGTCCATTACAAGTAATACCACCACAAATACCATCAATACTGATACAATCCCCACCAATATCATAACCCACATTACTACTACCGACACCACTGTCAACACCACGACCACCGATATCCCCACCAATATTATCAATAATGCCAGCATCACACCAATAGTGTGGCTACCACCACTACAGTACAACCATCAACAATCTCACCACCAATACTAATATCACCAGCAATACCACTGATGCTATTGCCAACACCAACACCACACTACCACCAATTTGACATTGACACTAACTCCACACCAACACAGCAGCATACAGCTACTAATAAATCACTAACAATACTGCACCACCACCAATACCAGAACCTTCAATACCACCCAACTCCAGTACCACCCCGCCATCAATAGAAATACAACCAATACCATACCACCACAGATAATACACAACTACCAATACCACTACTAGATGACCACCAATACTAATACCACCATTATCATATCCATCAAAACCATTTCCAAAATCACCACCATAACAACTAGTAAAACTATTGATACTAACATTGATACCACCACACCAATACTAACACCACCAATCTCACTAACATAAACACCAGCAATGCTAACACCACCATGATCTTGAACTTGAATTTATAGCATCTACATCTGTAGAAAATGTTTTGTAAATGTTGATGACTAAAAATGCATTCTTCATTAAAGCATAAATAGCTGTTGTAATCAAATTTCCTTCTCTGTATTTAATAATTCTTGAATTAATATTGAACTAGTAAGAGGCTTTTAAAAGTATCATCTCTGAATCACACTGTTGGTGCTCGTCATGTCAAGGAAACAGCTGTTGGAGCTCATGCCTGCCCTCTTTGCTTGTCCTAGCGCTCGTTTGCTCCTGTGCTTTTCACTTTTGTGTATACCTTACTACCCACTGCTGACCTTCTGAGGACAAGCCACAGTGCCTTAATTGATTTTTTCACTGTCAACAACTGCCTGATCATAGATTTAGGAACAGAAGCACTAAGTCCTAATAGTCTCATTGGTCAAATTTGGACATAGAATTTGAATTGGCAATCTGACTTTTCATTATTGTCATGGTTGGGTTATATGATTTATGAGCTGTTCTTGGTGTAACACCTTGAATGGTGAACTCAGACTCATGCGGGTGAAGATGACAGCAGTGAGGCTTATGATTACATTGTGGTAAGTAGAGTTTAGCCTGCGTTGTCTCTGTGACTTCCCAGAATTAAGAGGATATAGTGGCATTAGCGCAACTGTTTGTTACATTTTTTCCTATTGCCCAGTGTGTCTCAGCCGCTAACATCATTATCAATCTGCTGCTAACTGTTCCATCTTCCTTTGTCTTAGATTGGACCATTACTGACTAGTGACTATTAAGTAGCAAATTTATTTCACACGGATATCAGAATATCTTCTGAAGGTCAGCTGGAGGCTACTTTCTGATCTTGCACTTATTCCCTTTGCTGCCTCAGGTAGTTAAATGGCCATAAATTGTTTGGACCAATAGGGTATTTGGAGGTTTGTACATATTTCTGAAGGCATTTGCCTGGAGGAGTCACTGCGCTAGCTTCCCTCCAGAGGTAGTTCGGAGTGTGTTTTGAGAAGGCAGCTTGGCACATAGAATTTTGTGAACCACAGTTCATTATTCAAAGCTACTTCTTTTATCATAGACATGTCTCCCTCTCTTGGAAGTACTTTGCGACATAGGGTGATTGTATATGATGTCCAGTTATGATGAAGTCAATTCAAAACATTTCCTCTTCAATGGTAAATGTGCTCAATTAGCAACTTGCTACCCAAAAGCACTCTCTTGAAATGCTAACAACAATTATAACTGCGCCAATTCCCATAAAATGTAATATACATCCCAAACTTTACGAATGGAAGATAAAACTGAGAATTTTCTTGGGCAATCATGTACCTTCCTGAAATGAAGAATCTTAACCAATAGTATTAAGTTCTTTATAGCCCTCAGTAAATGATTCTGTGTGGTAGTCAATGAATGATGATAAAATGGAGTTCCAGTGATGCATTTGGTAGACAAAGTCCAAATTACACCTCTCAATCACAAGTAGGCATGAAACAAATTGGAAAACTAGGGGAAATACCTCTGGAAATGTTATAATCCCTCAACAAAGCTTGGAAAAATCTTGCTCCTCTATCCTCTAAGTAGTCTAAAAATAAAAGAATCACAAAAAAGGGCACCTGTAAAGTGTGATTCCCTCCCACGACTGAAGACAGCTTAGCCACTACTGCAGAACATAATCCTTCAGGAGATGCTTTTATTTTGTATTTGGACAATCATGAGGTAAGATCTTCAATCCAACCATGTAGAGATGCAGGTTTTGTCCATTAAAAATGTTGTCTGCTTGTGTAGTAGAGCATTTTAAAGTCAGATCACACTTTCTAAACCATGTCACCAATATTATACTTGAAAACCTGTTTCCTGTTCCCTTATGTTGACAATGCTCAGCCTATGAGTCAATCCTATATATTAAATCTTTTACATCTGACCCCTAAACTAAGTGTTGTACTATCAACACCCATATTACATTTTTGTTCTTTGAACTCACTGACTGAAACCTCTACTGTGCCAGAGCCTCCTTTATGTTTAGCCACACTTTGTGTCATGATCTGGGCACACTGAGGATTTTTAAAGATATTATATTGATGTACATCTTTCATCAATAGGATCTTATTGTTCTCATTTCATACTTACCACTCATACTCTTTCTGAAACAAACCTTTCAGAGGCAACCTAATGGTGAGCTGTTGTCTCCAAGGGTGCAAGGCAGATATACTCTGTTCCAAGGATTCACTTAGACTGGTAACTACTGACAGCAGCTTTGCATTCTTCTTCTTCTTCAAGGTTAGACTTGATGTTGATATCAAAATCAAGTTCACTTCTTGATATTTTTCTGATCAACATAAACTCCAAATGTGTTCCCATGTTTACCATATGTTTAAATATAGCAAAATGTCCAATGAAAGGTAATGATTTTATGGTTTACATCTCATTCTATAACCATGCACATCAGTCCACGATAAGTCACATGAAAGAGAGCCTCATGATTATATTAGACAAATGTATTAGTTAAGAATGTGTGCACACAGGAAACTATTTAAATAGCATAATTGCATTGGACATATATTATTCTTTTAGTCTACCATTATCTATTTCTATATTGCTATTTAATATATACATTGCCCCAGGTAGTTGCCCTAACTCTAGTATAGAAGATACCATGGTCGTACTTTTAAGTGTACCAAATATTTACCCCAAACTACCAGTAATCTTGGTGGTTGACCTCAATGATCATGTTACAACATCATCATATGCTCAGACTCTATTATGATGGATCAGATATGGAGTCTTATTTCACCTGCTG
This sequence comes from Triturus cristatus, assembly GCF_964204655.1. Lineage (NCBI taxonomy): Eukaryota > Metazoa > Chordata > Amphibia > Caudata > Salamandridae > Triturus > Triturus cristatus. The sequence continues at coordinate 970,988,067 of NC_140587.1, forward strand.
TATTTGAAAGCCTAACAGACACATTGGCAAATGTTTACTAAACTGGACAATGAGCCTGAATCCTGCAGTAATGAATGGATGTTTCAGGTGTGACACGCCTGGTTTATCAACCGGGAGTAAAGGGTCACATAAATCTAGTCTTTATTATGTTCTGCTCCCCTATGACTTTGCCTACACAATAACACACCTCTGTTCTAGAACAGAGTCTAAAAGTTATCACAATTCCATTAAAAAATTATTGAGTTTAAGAACTTCTCCTTCTAAAACTTTAGCATAAAATGAAGGAGAACTTTTTTATCATAAAAATTATATTTTAAAATATGATGATAAGGCACCTTTAAATTTCACTTATCTTATATCTATAACTATTTTTGAGCCAAACGCCATAGTCCTTGGTTTTGAGGAATTTAAAAATATAATTTAACTAGTTTCTGATATGACCCACATTCCTTATGTGAAACAAAGAGCATTAATGGTTAAGAATTTGTTACATTTCCCCTTGATTGTCACCAACAGTAAATGCATCGAAAGTAGCTTAAGTTTGGCACTACATTTATAATACATTAATTAAGGAAAATGTGCTGCTCAACAAGAATTAGCAAAGCCAAGAGGTTTCACCTTTAGGACCTATTGGTTTTGATAATGTTTTTTAGAAATGCTGTGCAGCATCTCTAATATTATGCAACACGAAGAAAGTGTAAAAAAAGGGTGCCCTCCTCATTTTGAAAATGTGTGCAAGTGCAACACGTATGTACACTCTACAAAATGATGCAGATACTTTTTCTTCTCTTTATTTGTGATCCAATTTTGATTGTTAAATAAAAAATAAAGAAAGTAGCGTAAAAGCTTTTGCTCATTTTTTAGAAGCCTGGGATGATGGAAGCAACAATGTGGGCGTGAGTGGGTGAAAGTAACATGGAGGGTGCGGTGGGAAGGAAGCAATAGGAGGGAGGAAGCAATACAGGGCAGAAGCAACACAGAAGGCAGGGGTGGAAGCAATATGGAGAGTGTTGGGGGAAACAAAACGGGGGTGGGAGAAGCAACATAGGCAAGTGGGAGGAATGCAGAGCATTGGGAAAGAGAAGCATATGGGCTACAGAGAGGAATGTGGAGCTGTTGGGGCAAAGCACAAAGATGAGAAAGTAACATGTGAAGGACACAGTCAAGGGCAAGCATAACTTGAGGGTAGGGGAGATGCACAAGGGAAAGAAAGAGTAACAGAGAGCACATCAGACGGGGAAGAGCAGTAAAAGAAGTAGACAGCAGGAAAACAATGCACTCTTGTGGAGTGCTTAAACAAAAAGAAAACATTGTTCTTTCAAAACTGAGAAGTGGAAGGACACAAGTAAGGCACCCATGCTCTAGAGAAGGGACAAACACAAGAACAGGAATTAGAGCCCACACAAGCTGATGAATTAAAAGAAAGCAAATGAGAGGGACAATAAAGGAACAAATGGTAAGCAGTGGGTGGAATCTAGGCTCACTGTAAACTGACAATATGTATTTTCACCAACAGACAGTTTGGCTATCTGCTAGCAAAGTCATAACAATGCCAGTACCTGTGGGAGAATTAATATGGAAAAAGTATTTTCAATATTTATACGTGAATTTACCCCTACTCACAAATATTTCATTATTTTCTAGGACTAAACTTGATTTCGTAGATCTTTGGTTTACAGATGGAAACATTACTAAGCGTATTAACTTCAGCCACGTTTCTATGGCAGAAGGTCCTGATGGTATTCGTGTCATCATATTTAAAGGTAGTGCTGCTGAATGGGCCACTTTATACTACCTATTAATTAAATACTGTATTGATTTTTTTTCCCAGAAAGGTTCTTTAATACTTCCAAACTATAAGAGAGAAGTCTAAGAGATATAATAGGCCATACCCTTGGAATTACTGCGCAGTAGCCGTGCTTGATTCGGCTCAGGAAACATTTACAAACTCTTTTATTAGATGAGCCTTAAAAATGTTTGAAAAATGACAACAAATTTGATTTCACACTGGTGAATAGTAATTATTGGGTGTGTCATCACATTCCCAAAAAATCAACAAAAAGAGGGTTAGCCAACTAACTGAGTAATCCCTGTAACTACAGGTTGATTTAGCAAGAGACATTAGATATTATCCGTGAAACCAAAAGAGAAAAGGCTTTCACATTTGTTTGTGTTACTAAAAGCAAGAGAAATTGTTTTGTTTGTTCCAAATCCCAAATACATCCTTATTTTTACCCAAGCTTTAGACTCCATTATTAATCAAGGAAGAGACTGTCTGTAAAAAACAATGATCTAAAATCAACCCGAGAGAACTTCTTGAAGAGGTGTGTGTTGTAACTTCAGGGACAGGCTTAGCAACAAACACGCACACCCCTTTAGGTAGTAACAACATGAGATGGTTGACAAGACCATTATCCCTTACTGGTTAATGTGAGAGGAGAATAAAAGTACTTCTCCTCATTACGCAACTTTCATGCATTCCGTTGAAAGGCATTAGTTTTTGGCACTGCCTCCGGTTTACCAATTCTTGTAAATCTGGGGCAGTGTCAAAAAGCCATGGTTGGTGAGTTGGAACACCCACAGCAACACCATAACACGCCCCTTTAATGCAGAATACTACGTGTAAGTGGGCCATATTTGCAAGATCGTGCAAAGCCACGCAAAATGGCTCCGCGTGACCTTGCAAATATGGGCCAGAAAACAGTACATCCGGAGCGTCCGAAAAATGTACTCTCTGGCGGCAGTAGGGGCTTGCAAATATGCCCCATGGTTTTCTCAATTCTGCTTGGGGTAGTAGTTTCAAGGGGCACTGGCGGTACAATCGCTGTTTCTGAAGAATCCTGGAATTTAGGTGAGTGGACTTCGGCCCTGAGAACTCTTTGTAGTTTCAGTCAGTGTTCAATATTCTGCCAATTGAGGTGATAGAAGAAAGACTCCACTTGATTAGTGAGTGCATTGTTTTGGACAGCTTCTCTGTCCTTATTCACTGTGTAGGGGCTCACTGTCAAGTTCAGCATGAAACTCAAATTACTTGCATATGTTGCTTGCTGCTGCCTTGCCTATTTGATGCCATCCATTCCTACATCTTCTGTGATGCCACGTCATGCTTTTCTCTTCTCAGCCTAGAGGTGCAGGTAGAATGAGAAATTGAATACACACAGAAAGAAAATAGATAATTAATGTTATTAATTGTCAAGGTTTGCATTATGAAACCCGCATTTCCACAGAAATATCTGAACCACATTTTGATTACCTAATTACTCACCCAAAATGTAATGGGTATTGCATGACAAACTTTGGCAAAATGCCACTTATTATGCAAGTTAACTTTGTGTAAGGATTTATCACAAAATGGGTCACCAACACATTTTTCAGATTAGCTTTTCACAAAGTAATGAATGCTCATATTAACCAACATCATAGCCAATAATATAAATGATCCATTCTCAGGGGCAGGTAAAGCGTATTATGATCTACAGCTTCTCGAACTAATTCAAAGTCTGGAAGAAGTTAAAGGTTTCAAACAAACAGTGCACTTGTCACTGATGAGGAGTTGTCCATTTTTACCATGGGAATGGACTAGAGACTCTAAACATAAAGTTATGTTTGTATATTTGGCAGTATGTTGCTTGAACACTAGTAAAGTTAAAAGAATTGCCACAAATTGTGGTTGAATTGGATATTTGAAGTTTGCTTTTTTTGTTTTACCAAGGACACAAACAGCACATTAAAATTAAAGTATATCTTTGACTTTGGAACATATGTACGTGAAAATTAATATGCTTTACTTTTCTTTTTTAGAACGATGGTTAGAAAGAGTACCTATTCCCATATAATCACATTATGTGTGCTCAGCTGCTGGTATGGGGCAAGGCTATTTATGCTGAAGTCAATATCATGATCACAACTCTCACGAGAGTAGGAAATTCCCAGCGTTTATGTATTTTATCTCTGGGAGATTGGTGATAATGTCTACAAGAAGGGGAGGGAGTCTGGGCTAATTTTTGTCTAGGTCCAGCATACAGGCCCAAACGCAATACAAAACAGAATGTATGCTGTTCCTACTAAATGTTACCGGTAGATGTATGTATCGAACAACAAATATGCTCTTTCAGGGCAGGAGAAAAATGTCCTCCTTTCAGAAAAAGACCCTCACACACCCAGTCAGCTAGGTGTCTTGCTTCATCATTGGGTCTGCTCCTCGTCTGGTCAGCGCTGCAATAACCGATCGGCACCCATGATGGGGCCTTTTAGTGGAAATCTTTTTTCTTGGCCGTTGGGTGCAGTGCGTGTGAGGGTCCTAGTGAGTGTAGATGTAAAAATGTGAAACTAAACAGGAAATGGTCTTTCAATAATGACTTATTGTTAAAATTGTATGTGGCTATAGTGTTTGTGTGTTTTTTACAACTTATCAAATTTCATTAGGGAAGCTTCCACTGTAGCCTTCTGATGCTCACAGAATGAGCCAGTTGGGACATACTTTCAGATTCTTGATGGATTAAGATGACAAACCTAAACTGAGCACTGGTGGTAGTGGGGGCAGAAGTGTAGGTTCTCATGTTTCCACTCTAATCATTATGGGGAGTCTTCCATACCTCCTCAATACACCTAGTCCCTTCTTGGAGATTCAATTTATTAATGTTCTTAGCCTTTCTCTCTCCTATTTTCACACAGAATAGAATTGGTCTTCTGCTTGGATAAACATATATTTCATTGTCTGCTCATTTTTAATCAGGATGAAAGCAAATTTATCAGAAAAGAGATTTGTGAATGAATGGCTGTACCATCAAACATAAGATTTTTAGGACACGTTATTTGGGTATGATGATTTTTGGAAACTATTTTCTTTAGCCAGGTCAAGTTTCTGGAGTTACATGGATATCACTACCCCAATTCCATTCCATCGTTCATTCCATCCGAGTTGTCTGTTTGTCTTTCAGGTTCAATATACATTTGCTTTTTTGTAAATTCCAACCATTGTCATCACCTAGAGCCAAGATTTAATATCATTTTTCTTCATGTTCAGTCTTCTGAGGGATCCTGAGACAAGGCTTGAGCTATATCCATGGTTTGTCATGTTACACACTGCTTTGGGGTGGTCATCATTTCCACAAACAAAATGTTTTCTCTCTGTGCTTGCCGCCTTCTATCATACTTTTGGGGCTTATAGAACTAGATTTATCCCCCACATGTATCTTTGTCCATTGAAGGTTTACTACTAGACGCAATTCTTCACAAGTTCCAACAAATACTTGACCCTCAGATTGTGCAGATGACTATGGCCTGTCACAGCTGATTTGCTGCTGACTACCATGAATCCAGGGCAAGTGTAGCTCTTCAAGTTCTCCTCTATGGCTATCCAAATGTCTGACCTTGGCCTTCCTCTTAAGATCCATAGCTCCTCTCTTCTCTAGTGAAGTACATTTCCAATCTTCCAAGCAAGACACAGCAGCAGAGTTCTATGAGTTGCCTTGGTCCTAATGTTGGGTAGGACAATGAACTCCATTGTCTTGGTCATCCATTTTGGAAGCTCAGATGAATTTAAGGGACAGATGCTAGCAGGCAGTTCTCATCCAGTTCTAGGTGGTGTTGGTGGATGGGCTGGGCAAATAGAAAGCTGTACCATTTTAAAAACCATAGCACTGACCAGCCATACGGTGGCGCATCTTCCTGTGACAATTTTACAATGGAGTGCAGAGACAGGAACTAGCTGTCACACAAACATGCATTTCAGTAGACATACTGTTAAACCATCCTGCGTTAGTTTCTGCAGTTTCCATACAGCTTGCAGTACAGAAATAGAGAAAGCCTTAGTGATTTGGATTAGAGGAATCACAGGCCAGACCACCAAATAATGGTTAAACTATCTGCAGAAAGAGATGAGCTCTGTAGGATCGACATCAATGTTCATCAATCCTATTTCCCTATGAAAGCAGGGGCCTGGCAATGTCTGAAATCCTCAAAACATTGCACACCACATAAATGCTACATGAGAAAATTAACCATACACCCAGAGGTAAAAAAGGACTTCACTAGGTGGCACTGAAAAGATTTTAAAACAATATGGATAGAAAGCATTGTACCTGCCACAATAATATCTACTGCCAGCCATCAGTGTCCCTAAAACCTGTTGAGGGAGTCAGTAGCCACCTCTCCCAGGTTTAGAATGCACAGGGATCATCACTCAGACCCACGCTCTTCAACATCTACATGGCCCCCCTTGCGGCCATCGTCAGACAGCATGGGCTCAGCATCGTATCCTATGCCGACGACACTCAGCTCATCCTCTCGCTCACGAAGAATCCTGAGGGCACCAGACTCCATTTCCAGGAAGGTAAGAAGGACTTGGCAGCCTGGATGAAGCACAGCTGCCTAAAGCTAATCTCAGAGAAGACCGAGGTCCTCATCCTCGGGCCCTGCACCTCCGCCTGGGACAACACCTGGTGGCCCTCCACCCTCGGGAACCCACCCACCCCCACAGACCACGCTCGGAACCTCAGCATCATCCTTGAATCTTCACTCTCCCTGAACCGCCAGATCAACGCCATCGCCTCCACTAGTTTCAACTGCCTCTGGAAGACCTTCAAGTGGATCCCCCCAGACTGCAGAAGGACCGTCACCCATGCACTCATCACTAGCAGTCTGAACTACGGCAACGCCCTCTACGCCAGAATCAACAACACTCTTCTGCACAGACTCCAGACCATCCAGAACACCGCAGCCAGACTCGTCCTCGGGACAGCGCGCCATGAGCACATGACCCAACACCTACGAGACCTCCACGGCTCCCCGTCGAGAAGAGGGTCACCTTAAAACTCCTCACCCACACTTACAAATCCCTCCACAACATCGGACCCAAATACCTCAACGAGCGATTATCCTTCCACGTACCCAAGAGAAACCTTTGCTCCGCCAACTTCACCCTGGCAGAGGTCCCCCGCATCCGCAGAAACAGAACCGGCGGAAGAGCTTTTGCCTACATCGCAGCCAAAACCTGGAACGAGCTCCCAGTGAACATCAAACACACCCCGACCCTGCACACGTTTAGGAAGGTCCTCAAGACCTGGCTCTTCGACTGATCCGGAGCCGCCTTCACCCCCCCCCCCCCCAGCGCCTTGAGACCCTCACGGGTGAGTAGCGCGCTTTACAAAACCCTGATTGATTGATTGGGTGTGCACCAGTCTTCTACTTTGTGTAAACGTAACGTAGAAACAACCAGCCTCCATTCTGTCCTTACAGATGCAGAAATGCCAAGAAACACTGAAAAGTAAAATCACAAAGGGAATATAGCAAATCTATCCGCACTATGTATGAACTTTCATCACTGCACCCCAAATTCTAGTAATTAAAGGACCTTGACCTGAGCCATATGCTGAGTCCAAGGGCCCTTGGTTTGTTCAAACTTAGGGGTATCAGTTGAAACTCATAGTACAAGAAATGGCAGCATGGTATCACAGTTTCTGAGAGCCAGTTTGTTTTCCTCCCTCAATGCCCAATTGTAATGGACTCTTTCACAGAGTGTGGTCATTGATAAAAGATGATAAGCATAGAATGTGTAGTATAGACTATTGTCAAGTACATCATCAGCAGTAGGATTTAACTCCTCTAACCAAGTAAGAGTTTAGGATGACTCTGTCAGAATGTCTTAGAAATTGAGTAATGTTTCAGCGTAACAATTAATGCGGCCTAAATTTTACATGAGACTATGACCAGAAGTAAGAATCTATTAAGGAGCAATTATCACAAGAAGCAGGATGATTTTTGGAAATAGCCCTTTCTGCAGGTTATATCCCAATGTTTTGTCTTCCTCCTCCCCTTTTTGCTGAATACATTTTTCTTGACTTTAGGACTCTGGGCCCTTTACCACTGTCGATCAGTGCTAAAGTGCATGTATGCTCTTCTTAAAACTTGGTAACATTGGTTTATCCACAGTTGGCATATTGTGCCAGCCACATAAGTAGCCCTCTAAACATTTCTCAGGCCTGCCACTGCAGAGCCTGTGTGTGCAGTTTTAAACTGTCATGTCCACCTGGCAAGTTTAACCTCTTGCCAGACACAACCCTTCCTTTATAATACATATAGATCACCCCTAAGAAAGGCCCTGGACATCCCAAAGGCATGGTGCAATGTATCTAAAAAGTAGGACATGTAATTTTAAGTTTTACATGGCTTGGAAGTTAGAAACAAATACATTGATTTTTCTCTAGTGCAAGAGCTACCTCTCCCATAGGATACTATTGGGATCACCTTATTCCATGTTATAAGTGTAATTTACAATTGAGAAGGGATTTGACCCCCAAGTTTGGTGTTTCTGGAATCAGAATTAAAAAAAACAAATTATGGTGAAGTCGAATTTCTATTTTCAGTTCTGAAAATGTCAATTTTAGAAAGCTGTTAGTTTCCTGCTACAGCAATTTGGTGCCTTTTGTCTGCCTATGATTGCATGTCTGGGTAGGGTGACAACTGGCCTTTGTGTATTACCCCTAGACAGCCACACACAATAAGAGCTTATGTGTGACTTGATGAGTCATCCTGGGAGGATGGGAGAGAGGAGCTGGGCGCAGCCTTAGACTTTCACCTGAATAGGCTGTGTCCTGTCCACACACAGAGAGCTGCATATCCCCACCATAGTGAGTCTGGGCAGGAAGGAAGGACCTCTGTGAACTTCAAAGACCCTTCTTTGAAGTCTCCCTCACTTCAAAGGCACAACTGGGTATAAGTACTGGACTTCTAACACCACCAACTGAGTACACTTCTGAATCTGTGGGCACTCTGCCAATAAGAAGGACTGAGGTGCTGCTGAAAGGACTGCCACTCTGATGGACTGCTACTCAAAAGGAGTTTCTGCCTTGCTGTGCTATGCTGACCTCCTGCATTCCCTCTTGCCTGGGGAAGACAATCTCGACCAGGAGCCCATCCTGAACCCAGAGCACAAGAGTGATTTAGAGGGTTATTCTGCTGGCCTCCTAATCTGAGACTCAGGGACATAACAGGCTCCCCACAGCTTCTGGACTTGTCTTCAATCAGCTCCTGACCCCCAAGAGGTGTCTCTCAGGTCCTGTGCATTTGGAAGTGGTCTTTCTGCTGTTTTAGCCAAGCTTTTGGGCTCTTTGCGAATGCGAAAAAGCACGTTCACTCTGGAACCTGGTCGTTTTACCAGAAATCCAGCGCAAGCTGCCGCAAGTTCATCTCTTCACACAGCAAGTATCATCACTCATGACCGTGAGGCTCCATTCTGTCCATACGCGACACCTGGTGGCTCTTCGCAGCCCACGGACCACTGCCAGTGATGCTGTCCTTGCTCTTGGCACAATTCTTGAGAAGGCAAAACATCAGCGGGACTTATGTGGAACTGCATCCAACTCACGCTCCATCGCAGTCGGCTTGAACTTTTGGATTTGACCCGGTATAGCACAACCAGATTGTTTGGGTTGGCGCTTTATGCTTCTAAGCACTATATTTTAGTTTATTCTTTGAAAATACATAACTCTGGTTCTGCTTATTGGAGTTTTGTTGTTTTGGTCTTGTTTTTTTCAATACATGAAACGCTATATTTCTAACTTGTATGTGATATTTTTGAGTTTTATTTTCACTGTTTTGCTGTTTGAAGTGTTGCACAAATGCTTTACACATTGCCTCTTAGGGTAAACCTGACTGCTCTGTGCCAAGGTTCCAAGGGGGTGACCACAGGTTAGTTTCTTGTGTGTTGTGACTTTCCCTGACTAGGATTGCGGTCCCTGCTTGGACAGGAAGCATACCTCTGCCAACAACAAACCCAGTTTCTAACAATAATCTTTCTGCTTTATTATTTTCACTCTATACTTGCTTGGAACTGATGATGGCTATGATGCCTTATAAGTCAATCTCTTTGTGTAGTGGAAAAGAAGAGGTTTGAATACCCTATTCACCAATGATGCTAAATGAAACACCTATTTTCAGTGCCTTTTCTTTCAAAGAGAATATGAAGCTAGGAGGGATCCAAATAATGACATTGATGGAGCAGGTAGTGCAAAATGTTGTATACCCCCTCTATTTTGCATGAAAATACTAATTAAATAATCTATTAATTATAATATTATTAAACGAGTGCTGCATGTATATTAATCAACATTATAAAAACACGAATTACACATGGGATACTGCTATTTGCATGGCTAAATAACTCATATAACTAAAATCTGTACGCATATTAACAATAGTATATGTGGTAATAGTATATTGCATGATATATTGCTTTGTGATGTTTGCATCTTCGTGGAGGATCGAAAAGGTGAATATGATTGCTTTAAGTGTCGCTATATGCTAGATAAATACTAACACATAAAGGGATTAGTAAGGGGTTAACATTAGAATCATCATTTCTATATATTAATTATTCTTTTGTGTTTGTTTCGCTTGAGTGGACATCTGGGCCTAATCCAAAATGGTCGCTGACACCGTACACAGAAGTGGCCACCGTCTCGTGAAGCGTGGAGTCAACTGCGCATGTTCGGATGGTATCGTGAACTTCTTAGAAACCTTTACACATCATGTTCCCGATAAGGGAACAATCAAGAATACAACAGACCGAAACAAGCCGATACTAATGTGGACTAGTGACCTCACAACTCGGACTGAACTGAGAATCTGGGAATAAGAATCGGACGATCCCAACCAGCCAATCACCACTGTTCTGGGCCTAAAAATGTATCTTGTTAATCTGAGATTTATTATAAAAAGGGTGGTAGAATATGGAGGGGCACGACGCCTTTTTCCCGATGGTCCAGATGCTTCCTGACCACTTGATGACTGCAAACTTTTTCCAAATCCACGGGCTATGATTGATGCTTGCACGGTTCTGGTCCTTTGATAAAATTTGGGACGGTAACGTGCTAAGCAGAGGACTTTGAACTTCAAACCTTGGCCTGCTATATTCGGACAATTTACGACAAATTTGACTATGCAGAGCAAATGAGTTAGAGGACTCCAGATAGCCAGATGAGGTAAATATGATGTTCTGAGATTTATTTAAATTGATCTAGAAATTCTAAACTTTTGACGAGACAAATGAAATATAAATCATTATGAAATTATAGATAAACAAATATTGATTAACAAGAAATATGAGTTTGTGGTTTTTTTCAGGAATAAGGATTCTGAGTCTTAAAAATTGTTTTAGCTGGTTCTAAATCACCATCAACTAATCCAACTAATTGGTCCGTCGACCAAGTGGGTGGAGTGCCTTGATGTTTGAGATTAGGGATCTATAGGCGACGAATGCTAATGTATATTTTGTAAAATAACTTTTCTCTCCCTATAGGTTATAAGGTGTTCCCTCACATGTCCAGCGCAGGAATCGTTTAATCCCTCCTGTGTGAAGACTCTTGAGAGAGAGACGTATGAGTGTTGGTGTTATGGGCCCCGCCAATAAATGCGTGTGTGAATGAGTTAGTGTGACGGTGGGTCTGCGACGCAAGGAGGACAGTTGTGCTCTCACTCTTTCCACGGCTTTTGCGCTGGATCAACATCATGATGACCACATGTGGCGCGGTATGATTTGGATAAAATAATGCCTGGAACTGGCTATCAATGTTGAGCAACTGGTTGTACATTAATGCAGTTAACATCTTCATAGCACAAGTGAAATCTAGACAATTTGCCCTCCTAAGTATCATATTGTAACGTCAAATTACATTCATGTAGACTTCTGTTTGATTTACACTGAAATATTTTGTTTTGCCATTAAGAAATGTTTTCCAAATGAACCTCTTCTGATCATGTGGTACCCACCACATGATAAGAACTAGGCCGTTTTCCTTCTGGGTTACCATATGAGGAAGTGTGCAAGCAGATCGTGTTTGGGCAACCAGTCTCAATGCTTCTAAGGACAACACCATATCTTCTTTTATTTGTTCTGGTGTTACATAGCACATGGTCCATTTGCAGCAGGTGGTGATCTATGCAGCTGTGGTAGGATTCTTGACTTGGTTTACAGATAGACAATCTGCAGGTCCCAGTATTGGAAAATGAAGAGCCTGCTTTTGCAAAAAGGCCCGTTGTGGAATGGTCAGAAAATGATAATTGCCAATCTTCAGGTGCACAGCCAACTTCTTGCTCTTCTGATCACACGGAAGAGCCCTGAAGACCAAATGGGGCATATTTATCAAATATTTGTGCAATGTAATGCAGCAAGCAACCTTGCTGCACTATGCAGCGTGAAAGGGAGAGGGCAGGAGTGCACCTACTTTAACTTTTACTCCCTGCCTACGTTCGTGCACAAACTCCTATCTAACACCAATGCAGGCACCCTTGCACTATAGTTTAAGGGTGCCTGTGTTGTAGGAAGTATTGTTTTTTTGCAGGAATGGGCACATTCCTGCACATAAACAATTCTCTGGGGCTTGTTCCTCTTTCTATGTGTGCTGCTGAATGCAGTACATGTAGAAAGAGGAAACATCTAAGAGAAATAAATATTTTACTCCTTTTTACAACTCTCCTGGGGAGGAGAAGCATTTTGACACATACCTATGTCTTCCTCTAATGGTAAACCTTCAATTGCGCCAAAATTCATGGATGGGTGTGTGGGAACACCATCGCTCCACCCGTGGAACACCTTTCTGGGGCAGAGTAACACAAGGCACCAAATTGCGCTGCCTTACGTTACTCCACAATTCCCAAACCATGCAGGGCCACGCAAGGTGGCCTTGTGTGGTTTTGTAAACGCCATTCTAGGTTTTGAGTCACCCTTGCACCCTCTTGCGTGATCCAAGAGCAAGGCAATACCATGATAAATAAGTCCCCAACTCTGTGCCAGGTTTTAGCTGGGTTGGGATTGGAATTAACATATTTATGATAGGAGAGCTAGGATGACAAATATGGGTAAGCATGTTGAAAAGAACAGTACATTTTTAGTTTTCAAAATAAGGGTCATATTTTTGACCCCAGTTATTTCGCGCTTCCACCACACAACATGGTACTTGCATGGCCCGAGTGAAAAACTGAGACTTATGAAGCCACACAAGGACACCTGAATAAAGCAACGCAGTGCAAATATCTTACCTTGCTGTATTACCTTATTCTGCGCTAGGGTGGCATTCCATGGGCATTACGTGGGTTTTCTCATGCACCTTCCATTGTTTTGATGCATTCCCCAACTTACCAAAACAGGTAAACCTGGGAATGCACCAAAAAGATATGCCTTTCTAAGAAAAGCATAACGAGGAGAAATATATTTATTTCATCTTGTTACTTCCTCTTTCTAAGTGTGTCACACACGTAGATAAAGGAATATGCCTTTCAGGTTTTTTTGTAGAGGCATGTGCCCCTTCCTGCACAAAAACAATGCTGCATACAAAACAAGCACCCTAGGGCCATAGTGCAAGGATGCCTGCTTTGGCGCTAGGCCGCCAAAATGGCGCCAGTGCAGGGGAAAACAAAACAATCCGTTGTATTCTTTTAAATACAGCACATCCCAGCCCTTTCCCTGCCATGCAGTGCAGTGCAGCAAGGTGACTTGCTGTGCTCCACTGAGTGACAATGTCATAAATATGCCCCCAATCTGTGCAATTTTGGTGGTCCTTTTCTAGTATTGTAGACCAAGCATCAAGATATGGAAGTGGATCAGGCTAGCTGGAGAAGGATATGACAATGCGGGATCTGCAGATATTAAATAGGACCTGTTGCGGTTTCTTCCATAGAGGAAAGTAAGGAGGAGGAAGATTTTCTCAGAGTACCATGAAGTGGCAACTCGCAGTTCAGAATATCTTTAAGACCCCATTCATAAGGTTTTTTCCTATAAGTATTGTTTCTTAAGCTTTAATTCTCTGTGCGGGTGCCAAAAGTCTGACCACCATGTCCTCATCACCTTAACAACATATTCTGAGGTTTTTTCCAATTCCTTCTTTTCGAAGCATAGAATTGCATGAACACTTTCTTCCACTTTTCTCCAATGTGCTTTTTATTTGGGTTTCGATGATAAGTTCTTGTGGATCGGGATGCCAAGACTAGGATAAACTCTGACTTTCCAAAGCTGTCATCACTCAAATAATACATTCTAAATGTTCTCTTCCTGGGAGCCACACAAACCTATGATTTGAAAGTTTTGCCATTTATTGTCAATCTGTTTTTTTACCCAGTAGTATTATCTTACTTTCTTTAGCTGATTTTTGAAGGAGAGCTATGTCCTCTCTAGTAAGCCGTGGGGCTGCTCCTAGTGCAGTCAAATGTATTTTTCGGTCGGGGGGTCACCACTTGAGTCAATATTTTTGCCTCTTATTTTTCTTCTAGCCATAGCTCCTGTGGCTTCAAGCGTCTCTGGTCTTCTTTAACCCTGATCTGCTGTTTTTAGTGACAGGATTCTAACAGTCATTTATCCTTCAATTCCAAGTTAGTCTCGTGGAGATTTTTTATGGGTTTTTATTTGCCATTTTCCTCCATTTCGTGATTTTTCAATGAGACACTGAACTCTTTCACATTTTGACTCCAGAGGAAATCACAATTTCTTTGGACAGCCTAAAGGCGAGAATCATGAGGGATTGGCACATTCAGGGCTTGACTCTTCTTCTGTCTTTATGTGGACAAAATGACTCTGTTCTGGACATGGACGTTTCTGCAATGAAACAGAGATACATGGAGAATGCTCATGAGAACTTGTGAGGCTTTTGATACCAGAACAGATCACATGAATGTACAATTTCTTCTTAATATGTCAAAACAGACTAGGCAGTGTTATATTACAGATAGGTACCCTATATAGGCACAGGTAACACTGCAAACTTTCACCTATATCCTTCCTTACATTACATACATAACGGTTCATAGGGACTGACATTTTACCTAGATACGACACTGCATTCAGAGCGCGGGTTTTTCCCTAGCTCGATTCTCATACATTATGCATTAGGCTTCTTAGAAGCACATCAGGACTAACAGCAGGATTGACAGCTCCTGTATAAAGTTCAGGTCCGACGTCATCCTTTAGGCCGACACAGTAAAACAGCAGGGTAGGACCCCTGGAGAGACCTATGGGTATATATACATCATGTCTTGCTTAGAAGGACAGAGGAGACCGTGACTTCCTGGCTGACACACTGACCAGCGACGCTGATGTTCCTGCAGGCAGATGCTCCAGCTAACAGTGGTGTGTTAGAGTCGGGGATCAAGGTTGCCCTTGTGTCAAGCAGGAACCCTCTCCTCTACGTCAGGGCGCAGGATAACCCCTTGTGAATGACCCTTGCTCACCCTCTAGGTGCGTGGCGTGAGCAGCCAAGGCGATTCCTCAGGCGTTGTTGGTTAAGCACTTACAATCACACACACAGTAAATACATCAATCCCCCCAGAAACGGACACCAGCCTTGGATATGTAGAAAAATACGCTTCTTTATGTAAAAATAGGTATATATATCTCAGCAGACTTATCACAAGACCAATAACGTTTTCGCTATGCCACCAGGTTGTAGAGCAGGCAAATGTTCTTTGTTCGTAGTTTCAAATGGATACTTTGTAGTCTCTTGCAAATGTTACTTGTGGTTCCAGTACTTACAGAGATCGGCTCCTGCGAACGGGGAAATAAGGCGTTGCGGGCCCCGAGCCCGATACTGGAACTTCTTTCGTGATGTGGAGAGTCGGCACAGGTCGGTGCGACTCTCAGCTTGGGAAGTGTTCTTGGGTCCTCAATCAGCAGGTGTGGGCAAGTAGGCAGGCGCGGCCAGCGACCCTTTAGCACGGCGGTGCAGGGGGGTCTCCCCAGCGGGGGCGGCGTGGCCTGAGATGTCCGGGGATAGCGAAGCGGGGTCACAGGGCACGGTCAGTGCAGCTGGATGACCCGGCGTAGATCACAGTCGTCGGACGGTTTCCGGCGGGAGGGGTGATAGCGCGGTCAGCGCGCTCCAGTGGCAGGCGGTGACAGGGATGCAGGCAACCCAGCCCGGGGACAGAGAGCGGCTCCGGTCGGAGCGGGGCTCTCACGGGTTTTGCGGCAGGCAAGCTTCTGAGTGTCACGGCCCTAGGAGGGGCGATGAGGGGCGCAGTCTCTTTCCAGCGGGATGCACACACGTCTCGAATTGGAGGACGAGCAAAAAGCACAGAGAACCCACTGGTCCTGGGGTTCAGTTCAGGGGGCAAGCTCAGATCAAGCCCTTGGAGAATGTTCAAGCACAAAATAGCAAAGTCTTTTCAGTAGTCTCTTCCTCTCCTTTCTCAGCAAGGCAAGCAGCAGGCCAGCTCCTCCAGCGTCTTCTTCTCCTTCTAGTCGGGCAGAGGTTCTTTGTGGTAAAACAGGATTCTGATTTCTTAGGAGCCAGGCTCCTACTTTTATACCATGATTCTTTTGTTCTTTAGCGCCAGGGGGCCTGGGCCTGGCTCAGTCCAGTTCTGGAGCACTTTGTTATGGTGACTCTGCTCTTTCCTTTCAGCAGCAGGGCAGAGACATCAGCCGCCCCACAGGGGGCGGCGCCGGCTTTGTGGTGGCAGAGCACAGGTCTATTCACGAGTCAAGGTGTACTCCTCCCACCCATCCTGGTGTCATCTCTCTACCCACCACCTGGCAGCCAACCTGTCTCTGGGGATTCCCCAACCCTGCTCCTTACTGTTGCCAGGCAGATCACATACACACAGCAGAGGCGGACTGAATGGCCAGGTCAGTAAATACTAACTTTCTAAAAGTAGTATTTACAAACCCAGGATATTAAAATAAACTTGCCTACAAGAAGTATTTTATTATTCTGAGTTCAGGCATACTAAACTTGACATTCTACCATGCTCTCTGAGTCCACTGGGGTCACAGCGTGTAGTGACTCCAGCAGCCCATTCTGGCCTATGGAGAGCAGGTAGCCTTCAATAGTGAAAAACGAAAAGGGCTGTAATTCACTACTAAGACATGCCACACACATCAGGGCATGTCCTACCTTATGCCTACAATGCACCCTGCCCTTGGGCCTACCAGAGGGGTGGCTAATATGTAGGTAAGGGAAGGTTTAGGGACTGGCAAGTGGGGGCACTTGCGCAGTTAGCGCGACAGTCCCAGACTGCACGCAGGGTCTGCGGTGGCAGACCCTAGACACATTTTACAAAGCCGCTTTCTGTGGGTGGCGCAACCAGCGCTGCAAGCCCACCAGCAGCATTGGCATTCACAAGCCCTGCCACCCCTGTTGCACTTTACTGGGGACTGACAGTGAATCCAATAAACCAATCAGGAACATCAATTACAGGTACACTTTACCTAGGGAGCACTTGCACTGCGGCACGGATTAGCCGTGGCGCAGTGCCCTGAGCGGACAACACCAGCAAAACAATCGAGGCACACCATCAAAAAGTGGAAGGGAAACTCACGCCAAGGTGCCAGGTCTAACACGTGTCCCCTCCAGCTGAAATGTGGGGAGAACTACCCTTGCCCAGGGGGTTCCTCGTCACTAAGGCGGAAATACCTGGACAGACCGTCAGCGTTGGCGTGATCTGTACCAGGACGGTGTTCCACCGTAAAGTCCATACCCTGTAGGGAGATGGACCACCTCAACAGCTTCGGGTTCTCACCCCTCATTTGCATCAACCATCTGAGGGGCCTGTGGTCCGTCTGAACCCGGAAGTGAGACCCAAACATGTAGGGTCTTAGCTTCTTCAGCGCCCAGACCACAGCAAATGCTTCTCGCTCAATTGCACTCCACCTACTTTCCCGTGGAAGTAGCCTCCTACTGATGAAGGCTACGGGTTGGTCCCAGCCCTCCTCAGTCATCTGTGAGAGAACAGCCCCTACACCATGCTCTGAAGCGTCTGTCTGCACTAGGAATTCCTTGGAGAAGTCAGGGGCCAAGAGCACGGGCGCCGTGCACATGGCAGTCTTCAGGGTGTCGAAAGCTTTCTGACAGGTGTCAGTCCAAATCACGTTACTGGGCTGCTTCTTGGAAGTCAGCTCTGTCAAGGGGGCAACAATCGTTCCATAGCCCTTGACAAACCTCCTGTAGTACCCAGTGAGCCCCAGGAAGGCCCTCACTGCGGTCTGCGTCTTGGGGGGTTCCCAAGCCAGGATGGTCTCAATTTTGGGTTGCAAGGGTGCCACCTTGCCACTCCCCACTTGGTGTCCCAAGTACACCACGGAACCCTGCCCGATCTGGCACTTGCTTGCCTTGATCGTGAGGCCTGCTCGGTGCAGAGCCATCAACACTTCCCAGAGGTGGCGCAGGTGTTCGGGCCAGGTGGCGCTGAACACTGCGATGTCATCCAGGTAGGCGGCACTGAACGCATCCAGCCCAACCAGTACCTGGTTGACCAACCTCTGAAAGGTGGCAGGGGCATTCTTCATCCCAAATGGCATGACTCGGAACTGGAAGTGCCCATCTGGTGTAGAGAATGCTGACCTCTCTTTGGCCCCATCGGTCAAGGCGATCTGCCAGTACCCAGACGTTAAATCAAACGTGCTGAGGAACCGGGCAGCCCCCAGCCGATCAATGAGCTCATCAGCTCTGGGGATGGGGTGCGCGTCAGTCTTCGCTACTGAATTGAGTCCTCTGTAGTCCACACAGAACCGGAGTTCAGGTGTGGCTCCCGGCGCAGCAGCTTTGGGGACCAAGACCACGGGGCTGGACCAAGGACTGCTGGAGGACTCAACCACCCCTAGCGCAAGCATTTTGGAGACCTCCGCCTTAATGCAAGCTCTGACCCTGTCAGTCACCCTGTAAGCCTTGTGCTTCACAGGTAAGCTGTCTCCTGTGTCCACATCATGGACGCACCAATCTGTGACACCAGGAACCAGGGAGAACCTATCTGGAAACTGCCCCAGCAAGTGGCGGCAATCTTCCTGTTGTTCGGGCGTCAGGGTGGGTGAGAGGTTAACTCCATCCACTGACCCATCTTTCTCGGAGGCTACTAAGAGGTCTGGAAGAGGCTCGGTCTCCTCTTCCATTCCATCATCAGTGGCCAGCAGCATGCCCACTTCGGTCCTCTCTAAGTGGGGCTTAAGGCGGTTAACATGTAGGACCCTCAAAGGGTTCCTGGGAGACTGCATGTCCACCAAGTAGGTGATAGGACTTTTGCGCTCCACAACCTCAAATGGACCTGTCCACTTATCCTGAAGTGCACAAGGCTCCACTGGGGCCAAGACCCACACCTTTTGTCCAGGTTGAAGCTCTACCAGAGTGGCATTCCGGTCGTACCACCGCTTCATCTCCTCCTGGCTGGCTTCCAGATTTGCCTCAGCAAGTTGCCTGAAACGCCTAGTCTGGTTTCGGAAGGCCAGCATGTAACTGTATACATTCTGGGGAGGTTTCCTGGGAGATTGCTCCCAGCCTTCCTTTACCAAACTCAGAGGTCCTCTTACTGGGTGACCATACAGAAGCTCAAAGGGGCTGAACCCTAGAGACTTCTGTGGCACCTCTCGGTAAGCGAAGAGCAGGCATGGCAAGAGGACGTCCCACTTACGCCTCATTGGCCCGTCTAGGCCCATGATCATGCCTTTGAGGGTTCGGTTGAATCTCTCAACCAACCCATTTCCTTGGGGGTGGTAAGGAGTGGTGAACTTGTAAGTTACCCCACACTCCTTCCACAGGGATTTCATATATGTGGATATGAAATTGGTCCCCCTGTCGCTCACCACCTCTAGAGGGAATCCCACTTGGGAGAAAATTCCCATCAGTGC
The DNA here is from genome assembly GCF_964204655.1 of Triturus cristatus. Taxonomy (NCBI): domain Eukaryota; kingdom Metazoa; phylum Chordata; class Amphibia; order Caudata; family Salamandridae; genus Triturus; species Triturus cristatus. The sequence goes on from NC_140587.1 coordinate 971,007,673, forward strand.
CCGTCCCACCACGGGGGCCGTCACTGTCCTCAGAGGGATGGCTTCAGGGTACCGGGTGGCATGGTCCACCAAGACCAGGATGAACCTGTTGCCCAGGGCTGTCTTGGGGTCCAGAGGCCCCACAATATCAATACCCACTCGTTGGAATGGTGTACCGACCACAGGGAAAGGTTGCAGAGGAGCCTTGTGCTTCCCTCCGCTCTTACCACTTGCCTGGCAAGTCTGACAGGTTCGGCAGTAGGAATCTGAATTCTTGTGCATTTGGGGCCAGTAAAAGTGGGTGACAAGCCTGTCATAGGTCTTGTCCATCCCCAAATGTCCTGCTAACGGCACATCATGAGCCAGCCCCAGTAGGAAGGTTTTGAACTTCTGGGGTACCACCAGCACACGGGCTGACCCAGGTTCAGCAGCCTTAGGCTCGGAATACAGGAGGTCACTCTCCCAGTACACGTAGTGTGTTTTGGCCTGAACACCATTGGCCTGGTCTGCAGCCTGTTGCCGCATACCCACGAGAGAAGGGCATTCTTTCTGCTCCCTGCAGAATTCCTCCCTGGAGGGACCTCCTTCTTGCTGCCAATGGGTCAGCTCAGGCAGGTCTCCCAGTTCGGCAATCTGTTCCCCGGTAGGCTCCAGAGCATCCCCCTCCGGGTCTGCTTCCTCCTGGGCCGTGGGAACTTCGGGGGCCAGCTTCCCGCGCCTTCTCCCTAAGGCCGGTTCCTGGACCTTTCCCTCAGGCTCCAGGACCCTCTCAACACCCCTACTGGCTGCCATGGACCGGGTGGTCACGCACGCCCAGTCGGGTAGACCCACCATCCTCAGATGCGTGGTCTTCTCCACCTTTTCCCAAGGGGAGCTCTCCAGGTCGTTCCCTAGCAGACAGTCTACAGGCATGTCAGTTCTCACAGTGACTTGTAGAGTACCAGAGACCTCCCCCCACTCAAAGGGAACTTGAGCCATTGGACAACGACTCTCTATGTTGTCAGCATTGACAACCCTACAGTAGGCATTGGGTACAATCTGCTCTTGAGACACCAGGTGTTGCCTCACCGAGGTCACGCTGGCTCCTGTATCTCTAAGAGCCTCAACCTTCTTTCCATTGATGGTCACTACTTGCCCATATTTCTTAGTGTTAGAGGGCAGGTAGGTTACAGGGACCATCTCACTGTCTCCTAGCGAGACTAGGGTCATCTGCCCGGGACCCCACCCTCCTGGACTGCTACCTCCTCCCCAAAATTAACATTAGCTACTTGCCGGGGTGGAGCACCAGTGGGTGCGGTCTTACCAAACAGGCGACACTTAGGATCAGAGGCAATGTGACCCGGGTCACCACACCTATAACAATTGAAGGGCCCCTTTGGAACAGGTCTACCTGTCGGGGCCCCGTTCGGCTGCGGGGGTGGGGGAGGCTGAGAACCCTTCTGCTGGTTCCCTTGGGAATTACTTTGGGGGCCTTTTTGGAACCCCTTCTGTTTACCCTTGTCCCCCCCACTCTTCTGCTGGGGACCCTGCCCACCTTTGGCGGAGTCTCCCACTTGACCCTTGTGGACCCTGGTGCTGAGCCAGCGGTCCGCCTCCTCAGCAAGCTTCCTCGGGTTGGACAGCTTGCTATCAATCAGGTGCTGGCGTAGCTCAGGAAAACATTGACTGGACAAGTGCTCCCATGCAATTAAATCAAGCAGCCCTTGATAATCATTCACTTTGCTACCCTTCACCCAACCATCCAGTGCTCTGCAGAAAAAAGTTACATACTCCACATACGTACTCTCAGGGATCTTCTTAGTCTCCCTGAACCTCTGTCTATATAGCTCAGGAGTTAACCCATACCTGGTCATTAAAGCTTCCTTCATATGGGGGTATGAGGTCTGGACATCTAGGGGCAAATCTAACAGTGTGTCATGCCCTTCAGCAAGTAACCTTCCCCACAACCCCGCTCCCCAGTCTTTCTCAGGGACCCGGTGTGAAGACATGGCCACCTCGTAGGCTCTAAACCACTGCCCTATGTCATCCTTTCTAAAATACTCCTTTACTACATCTTTGGGGATGTACACCTTGGACTCTACCTGCACTGGTGGAGTGCTGCCACCAGAAGGAGCGGTGTCCAAACTTTTCGCCTTTAGCTCCAACTCCTTCAATCTGATATCATGATCCATTTGGCGTTGTTGTGCCTCCAGGGCCAACTTCTGCTTTTCCATTTCCATTTGTCCTGCCAACTTTGCCATCTCCATTGCATGCGCCCTGTCTGCTGCCCTGTCTGCCAGTTCCTCTGGCGACCGGACTCTGCTGGGCTCCTCAAGGTTGTCGGGTGGAACGATGTCCCCCGCATTCCGTGGGTCTCTTGACTCCTTCCAGGCTCTCAACGCCTTGGTGTACTGGGTCTTCCTCTTGAATCCAGCATGGGGGACTCTGAATTTTACACTGTAGCCTTTCAATTGCTCCATCGTGCAGCCTTCCAGTCTCTCCCAATCCACCTCATCTATTCCAGAAATCACAGAGAGTGCTCTTCCAGCGGAGAGTGAGCTAGGCATGGTTGCAGTAATGGCAGATGTCTCAACAAAGTTCCAAAAATGAAAACCTGTGGCTGCGTTATTTGGTCTGCTCTCACCTTCTGGTGATTAATAATTCACTGTATGCAAATTACAAGTGCAAATCCGAAATCCCACCCGCTGCCACCAATGTTAGAGTCGGGGATCTCTGGTTGGCGCAAGGTTGCCCTTGTGTCAAGCAGGAACCCTCTCCTCTACGTCAGGGCGCAGGATAACCCCTTGTGAATGACCCTTGCTCACCCTCTAGGTGCGTGGCGTGAGCAGCCAAGGCGATTCCTCAGGCGTTGTTGGTTAAGCACTTACAATCACACACACAGTAAATACATCAATCCCCCCAGAAACGGACACCAGCCTTGGATATGTAGAAAAATACGCTTCTTTATGTAAAAATAGGTATATATATCTCAGCAGACTTATCACAAGACCAATAACGTTTTCGCTATGCCACCAGGTTGTAGAGCAGGCAAATGTTCTTTGTTCGTAGTTTCAAATGGATACTTTGTAGTCTCTTGCAAATGTTACTTGTGGTTCCAGTACTTACAGAGATCGGCTCCTGCGAACGGGGAAATAAGGCGTTGCGGGCCCCGAGCCCGATACTGGAACCGGCACAGGTCGGTGCGACTCTCAGCTTGGGAAGTGTTCTTGGGTCCTCAATCAGCAGGTGTGGGCAAGTAGGCAGGCGCGGCCAGCGACCCTTTAGCACGGCGGTGCAGGGGGTTCTCCACAGCGGGGGCGGCGCGGCCTGAGATGTCCGGGGATAGCGAAGCGGGGTCACAGGGCACGGTCAGTGCAGCTGGATGACCCGGCGTAGATCACAGTCGTCGGACGGTTTCCGGCGGGAGGGGTGATAGCGCGGTCAGCGCGCTCCAGTGGCAGGCGGTGACAGGGATGCAGGCAACCCAGCCCGGGGACAGAGAGCGGCTCCGGTCGGAGCGGGGCTCTCACGGGTTTTGCGGCAGGCAAGCTTCTGAGTGTCACGGCCCTAGGAGGGGCGATGAGGGGCGCAGTCTCTTTCCAGCGGGATGCACACACGTCTCGAATAGGAGGACGAGCAAAAAGCACAGAGAACCCACTGGTCCTGGGGTTCAGTTCAGGGGGCAAGCTCAGATCAAGCCCTTGGAGAATGTTCAAGCACAAAGTAGCAAAGTCTTTTCAGTAGTCTCTTCCTCTCCTTTCTCAGCAAGGCAAGCAGCAGGCCAGCTCCTCCAGCGTCTTCTTCTCCTTCTAGTCGGGCAGAGGTTCTTTGTGGTAAAACAGGATTCTGATTTCTTAGGAGCCAGGCTCCTACTTTTATACCATGATTCTTTTGTTCTTTAGCGCCAGGGGGCCTGGGCCTGGCTCAGTCCAGTTCTGGAGCACTTTGTTATGGTGACTCTGCTCTTTCCTTTCAGCAGCAGTGCAGAGACATCAGCCGCCCCACAGGGGGCGGCGCCGGCTTTGTGGTGGCAGAGCACAGGTCTATTGACGAGTCAAGGTGTACTCCTCCCACCCATCCTGGTGTCATCTCTCTACCCACCACCTGGCAGCCAACCTGTCTCTGGGGATTCCCCAACCCTGCTCCTTACTGTTGCCAGGCAGAACACATACACACAGCAGAGGCGGACTGAATGGCCAGGTCAGTAAATACTAACTTTCTAAAAGTAGTATTTACAAACCCAGGATATTAAAATAAACTTGCCTACAAGAAGTATTTTATTATTCTGAGTTCAGGCATACTAAACTTGACATTCTACCATGCTCTCTGAGTCCACTGGGGTCACAGCGTGTAGTGACTCCAGCAGCCCATTCTGGCCTATGGAGAGCAGGTAGCCTTCAATAGTGAAAAACGAAAAGGGCTGTAATTCACTACTAAGACATGCCACACACATCAGGGCATGTCCTACCTTATGCCTACAATGCACCCTGCCCTTGGGCCTACCAGAGGGGTGGCTAATATGTAGGTAAGGGAAGGTTTAGGGACTGGCAAGTGGGGGCACTTGCGCAGTTAGCGCGACAGTCCCAGACTGCACGCAGGGTCTGCGGTGGCAGACCCTAGACACATTTTACAAAGCCGCTTTCTGTGGGTGGCGCAACCAGCGCTGCAAGCCCACCAGCAGCATTGGCATTCACAAGCCCTGGCACCCCTGGTGCACTTTACTGGGGACTGACAGTGAATCCAATAAACCAATCAGGAACATCAATTACAGGTACACTTTACCTAGGGAGCACTTGCACTGCGGCACGGATTAGCCGTGGCGCAGTGCCCTGAGCGGACAACACCAGCAAAACAATCGAGGCACACCATCAAAAAGTGGAAGGGAAACTCACGCCAAGGTGCCAGGTCTAACATGGTGTAACATCCGTAGCGGGGTGTCCAACTCGAGACCAGTCTGTCGTAATCAATGGGAGGGAAAAAGAAGCTTTGGTCCATCCGGCTTCCAATGGTTAGTTATAAATCAAGGGGGGAGAATGGACCACTTGTCCTGTGTTACCAAGGTCTTGTCGGTAGTGTCCGTCATAAAAAGACCCTCATACATCCACACAGGTCGACGGCGGTATATTTTCATTCTCCGCCATTTGTGTACTGTTTCAGCGTCATCATTGGGTCATTTTCTTTTGTAAAATGCTGACCTCCGCCTGGAGGAAGACCTGCTGGTACTGACAGTAGTGGTCAGAAATAACTGTGAATATGTGCTCGTGATATGGTGAAAAATTATTTAAAATTCCTATGTCACTTTTAACCTCAATAATTTATTGGGAGGCAGTGAATGGGAAATTAAAAGAAAAGTGTTGTGCGTGTAGGATGAGTTACTTATCGTACGCACTTCTTATGGGTCAACATGTTTCAGCCCTCTGTGTATTCTGGGGGCTTTCGTCAGGACCGAACTTGAAAATGCAGAGCCTACTTGGTTCTACAAGGAGTGGTGTACTCATCGCTCAAGATTCAAAAAAGTCAGATCAGTAGTATCTGTACCTACAAAAAAGAAATGAAAGTTGGTGGGTGCAGTAATACATAGAAACTTATACATTCAAAAGTTTTAGTAGGAAGACTGCTGGAACAGTGTTACTCGAAAATCCACAGTGGGAATGAGTATAATGCAACATTGTGCATTTAGTAGGGATTAATTTACAACAAGGTAGGTAGGCGTAGCGATTAGTTTCAGGATTACAGAAGTCTGCATAGCGCTATGTTTGGTTACGCATATGAGGAGTGTTTATCTAATTGTTATAATCAAAATATCTAGAAGTCAATTGCAGGTGGTTATGTTGCTCATAACGCGCATATGTCCCAATCTTATAAAGTCATTCATTTGTCAGTAATTCGTGCACAATCGGAATAGAGGAATCGATGTCACAGGTTGGCGCGCTTTTGGGCTGATTATTGGTGTTTAATTACTGGTAGTTACACTATATAAATAAATAAATAGCGCACATGTACTTAGGTACGAAGTGTCATTATTTAATGGCAACTCGTGATCACTTGGAATAGAAAGTAAACAGGACTGTAAAAGGATGTCTTGAATTCGCGCGCTTTTGGTTATAAGAAACAGTCGTTGATTTAATTAGTCAAATGGAATGAATAAATGTTAAAAACCATCATGTTTAAGGAGAGGCATTGGTGCCTGGTGGTGTTCGCGACTGTTATAAGCACAATCTATGCCGGATGAGGTTGTGATTTGTGCAAAAAGTTTGTTGTAATAGAGTCTTTTCGGACAAGGACAGGTACAGCTAGCAGTCACACTGGTTGAAATCAGTTATTACCTTGTGAGCGCTTAATAGTAACGCTTCATGGAGTCACCGGTGGGCCTTTGAATGTCGATTCCATTCTAAGAAAGAAAATAAACGTTACAGTATCTTACTTGGAACTTGAGAGGCGTCAGAGGAGTCTGTTTGTTCGTAGTTCTCACCAGTTTCTTCACCGTGATTCATGTTGTGCTGGCTCTCGCTACGGTGCTCTGTATGACGCGGGGCCGTTCATGGTTCGTTTGTATTCCCGGTCATGATTAAAAGGGAAAAAGGACTGTGGTATAGTTGGTTGGCATAGATGGTTGGCACAATTCCTTGTTGTTAGAAAAAAGACTATAGACTATAGCGTTAAGAGTTAGGAGTAGTCTCATGATGGCCGAAAAATAATGGTCGATTTAGATAGAAATAAAATGTGATTTAATACTTTATGCAAAGAAAAAAGGGATTTATGTTGTAGGGTTGGTGAGTAAATGCTGTTGTTCCAAAGACAGGTTATTAACAACAAAGTCGTTATGAGTTAGTCTTATGATGACTAGGGAGTAATTGACTGGTTCTGGCAAGGAAGTGGAAATGGCCAGTGAAGTTTTCACACATCCTCTATTGTTAAAGAAACATTTTGTTAATATTTCGTATTTTGTTATGACTTAATTTTATAAGTCTCAGACCAAAAAGTCGTTGTTCCAATGAAAGGTTATTAACAACAATAGCGTTATGAGTTAGTCTCATGATGACTAGAGAATGATTGACTACTTCAGGCAAGGAAGTGGAAAATGCTATAAGAGTTTTATCACAGTCTCTATTATTAAAGAGACCAGGACAGGGTCCCACATACTCTAATTCTCAGGTAATGGGGTTGACTAGATCCTAGAGGGATTCTTGGCATAACACCTACATAGTTGCTAGGTACATCTAGTTAGGGAGGCATTGTAGGAGTATGCACTTTTTATCATGTGTTTTATGTACATGTATATATATTCACGATTTCTGCAAGATGGTAGAACTATACCATCCCTTTACTTTTGTAGTATTGTTAATCATATATCTCTGCTACTGTCTAATGGTTGTTGCAGCTCATCTATTCTACACTAGAATAACAACTCAATAAACTGTTCAATAAACCTTTATTGACAAATGCCCAGTATGTTTATTTTGTGTTTGAGCGAAAAGTAGTATATTGTTTCCACGATCCTGGGGGATCAGGGTTGTCATGTTCTGAGGTTGCCAAGAACTATTCTCTCAGAGGTAAGAGGAGACTTCAGTGGCACTGTAAGCTAGCTGATACAGACAGGCTAACGTATCTGGTGGGGGTGCTCAGAATCAGTCTTCCACCAATCCCACAGTTTATGTTATCCAAAATGCGCATATCCTGTATAGGTAATATAGGAACTACACAACAGCAGGTGGGCTTACATTTTGTCCCAGCACAATGTTCACATTTGCAAATCGTATTCTCTAAAAATATTCTGGCCAATGCTTTATCATGCCAATATTTGTCAGACAACTTTTCAAGAGAACAAACTTTCCTATTTCTACATCAGGTTATAGGCCTAGTACAGTTTTTTCATACAGAGAGTCTGGATGGCTCAGGTACAGATGACAAAAAATGAATCAGGTGAATGGTTAAGCAAAACTCCCTTAGTGCAACTTCATATCTCTATTTTTGGCAACAAGTACTGCTAATTCCTACTCCATAATTACAAAAGGAATTACTACGGATATTTCATGAAAAAGCAATTTGCAGGACAGCGAGTAATAAAGTCCACTCTTCGTCTTCTTTTTTGCTCCTTTTGGTGGACTTCTGTTCAAAATGATGGTGGATAATATACATACCCTTGCCCCATTTGTGCTCTAGGAATGGTAATACAGGCCAAGCCATTTGGATACTTACAGTCTTTACTGGTAGCTTCAGAACCATGAGATAGAATTAGCATTTTGGACAGAAGCACTCAATTAATTTTCTATTTGGACAAAATCTATAACTCATTAAGTAGTAAGCAAGCCTTGCCATCCAGCTACCAATCTCAGATTAACAGTCAAGGTGATTGGGTTAACTGATGATTGAAGCAATATCCGAGGAGTTATATCAAGGCTGCACAGAGTAATTGGGCAACCTATTTAGCTCTTGCTGAGATGCCTATAATACTTCCATAAACTCTGCTTCTACGTTATCTCTTTTCTTTTGCATGCAAGAATTGCATTCACATACATTCCCTTCAACTACTGTTGTAATGCAATTAGTTCTTGCTCCTTCGATCTTATGGGTTCTTTGAGACAGCAAAGACAGTTGACAGACAAAAACTTGCAAACAGCTAGGAAGACTAAGAAAAGTGCCAATTTTCTACTCAGATCAGCCAATCCTGCACTTCATGGAGCATTCATCCCACATTTGATGTTTCACGGGTTAGGCTATGCCTTCCGACTAATCCAATCATACTCTAGTTGCTCTTTCTTCAATTCTATGACCTTGCCAAGTAGTAAATTCAAGCGATACATGACTCCCATTTTTTCAAAGGACTCCTTCAAATTGTAATTGACTGGAAAGGGTATCCTGCTTTTGAACATTCTACCGCAATGCCGAATGCCGCTGATGTTTCTGCTCCAGCCTTGGTTCACTGATTTTCCATGTGTTTCCAAAGAGGTCAGGCATTTTTTGGGGGTGAGAGGGTGTAATTTTGCATCACTCCTTTGGACCAGGTAGGGGCTGGTGGTGTGTTGGGGCTGTGAACTGCTACACTTCCCTGTTGGTGCATGGTCTAGGTTCCTGACCCTGGTGCCTTGCTGTGTCCTGTGTTGGGCGCTTGGGACACGCTCACTGAGGTTGTTTACTAATTATGGGTCTCAACTCACTCTTTTAGGACAGGTAGAGACACTGGCTCGGCCCATGCTGGCCATGGCACTGTGCCTACGGCAGCTGGGAGCAGAATGAAGCACCAAGAAAGACCCTCTTTCAGCAAGCGTTGGAAATGGGTTTCAACGGGTGCTAATTTCCTTTAGAATGGAATTCATGTAATATAGGCCAAGAAATCATATTTAAAATGGCCACCTCATGTATTTTATTCAGACTACCTACATTTCCCAGACCATTATGCAATCTATACTTCCTGTTTTGCCTCTTCTGGTTCATTCTGCCCATTTTTCTCACTATATAAGGAGCTCAGAGAAATGTGCTGAGTGTGTTGAAACACAACCAAATCTGTTTTTCGACAACATCATGACCCTAGATTCTACAATGTTGTCCCTTATTGTTCCTCTAGCCAACTCTAGTGTCCACCAGCCTTTATGATCCTATTCAGTGCTGCCCAGGCTCGGACTTCTACCTGTCATTTCTCCTTCAATAGCAAGTACATAAATCTTGATGTCCAGAAGTTTTTTATGCCTTGTTGGTTTTTATTTCAATTTGTTGATCCTTCTAAGACATGCGTCCCACTTTCAATATTGTATAACTTGTGTGAAATGGTACAGTGGCTACAGGACACAATTGCTCTTTTCTTGAGCCTTCTAAAGGCAAGAAGCAAGAGAGTTCACACCCACATGAATACTATGCTCTACTCATGAATTTCTTACACCTTGCTAGGCCCGTCCTTTTGGGAGCCCCGCTAGCCTATTCTCTGCCCTTTGCCCTTCACTCTTCGCAACAGCATAGCTTAGTTCCTTAGCTAGTATGAGGTGAATTATAATTTGAAAGATGGGTCACCAAACATCTAGGACAGTAGAAGCCATACCTCCATGAACTTCGTAAACAGCCCACCCACTGAATCGAGAGATCATTGCTGAACTGGAGGAGAATTTTCATCAAGATTGCTCCTGACAGGATGGTGACTAAGTTATGAAATATGGTCCAAATTTTCTTGACGCATTTTTTATTTTTTTTATTTTCCAAAACACTACACAAAGTGAGGTTTGTATTGGTAAAAAAATGCAATCCCCAAGACTGGCAGGGAGTTTTTTTCCCTTTGCATTGAGGATAGTTCACATGTTCTCTTGCTCAGCTGTCTTTGGCAGGAAAAATCAGCATGAGAAATCCCGTCCTAAATGTGGCAGACATTCTGATCTGTCTGTGGCAGATGAGCTGCCAGTGAGTTGTTTTTTAGCAGTGAAGAAAGCTGATAGAAATGAAATGGTTTGTCTACCTCTAAATGAGGCAGGAAATTTGTCAGCATAACAGGACCTTGCTGATTTATGGCAAAATCCAGTTTCAGTACTCTTCTAAATGACACACTGTGTTCTTTGCTGTTGTTTATTTCATTGCACCTTATCATGTCTCATGTTTTATGTTTTCTGTTGTGCTGACAAGGTGTGCACCGTATCCTACCCAGGCATTCTCCAGGATATTTCCCAGCTTCACCAGTTATACTATAAGTCAATCTGTTTGCAACAGTATGTATGACAAGATTGGCCAGCCTACTCCTTCAACCTCAGCCACGACCTCAAACTCTGCCTTTTTCACCACGGTCAAGCTCCCAATAATGTGACTTTTCCATGACTCACAAAATAATTCAATATTAGCCTTATGCAACCACTCTGCACCTCGTACCTCATAGTTTGTACCATAAATCACATATTTTACTTGCATAGAAGCATTTGTGCAAGATCCTCACCAAACCGCACAATCCCATTGTGGTCACCCTATGGGTGTCTCAACATGCAGAACACAGGCCTGGCAAGGAAAATTATATTTCACTGTGTGATAAATGAGTGTCGCCTTTTGAGGGGGCAGGGGGGGCTCATGCTGAGAATCACCTAATAAGGACTCTGCTGTCAGCCCTAAACGACCCCTCCCCACAAAAAAATATAAATGAAATCGTGCTGAGGCTGGCACATATGTCCTGGGGTCTTTTCACACTGTTTAATGGACATTGACTGTTCAGCGCCTCCAAAGACGGACAAGAAATCCACTCTGTGTAGTGGTTTTCAGCTGGTTTGTAGCTTATTTTCCCTGGCAGAGTCATATCGACTCCTTACCGGGTGATCATGTGAAGGGAGATGATATCTTGTGTCACACAGAGGCATGGTGTGAGTTGTCAGGTCGGAGTACATGAAGTAAGGAGTATCTGTATTTTGAATAAAACTATGAATGTTCTGTGAATTCACAGAGATCTAAAGGAATGGAAGCAACACACCTAGCAGCTGGTAGACAAACTGTATGCTGCATGACTTCCGCCCAGCATGGCCTCTCACCTGTCCTGTATGCACACTACATAACATTCCAGGATAAAGATTTGATTTGCGTACCTAATTTGTATATTTATGTTTCACATATGTAACTATTACATTGTACTTTTGACTTTTTCAATGGGTGGCACTGATTTAAGTAATTTGTTGAATTTGTTCATAAGTAAGTGTTACGGGACAAGATGATATCACATTGATTGCGTGAATTGTCCAATTGGAATTGCTAGTCTGTTGAAACAATATGTCTGTTATGTTATCTTCATACCCTTTTTTAAATATTGCTCAATTTGTGAGAGCTTCCTTTTGCAAGTGCCAGTGCGCTGTGGGAGCAGTGGACTACATGGGTTCTTCAGTACACGGATTATTTTTCTGTACTATATTCATGCCTTCTATACTTAATGGTTCGTACTGTGTTCTTTACTGTAGTTTCTGAGGGGGTGTGGGGTAAGTGGGGAGATTTGAGACAGAGAGTTTGCGTGTGTGTGTTTTTTGTGTCTGTGTGTACACAACCAATTCCATCTTCTACTTGCAGTCTCGATTAACACATGTCATATGTCAGTGTTTCTTTGCTGTTTCTGCTGTCCTTTTGAATCCTTACACCCGTGTACGATACACACGCTAGCAGTTCCTTTTCATTTTAGGTTGAAAGTATCAATATAATGCACCCGTTCTTAAGCATGCCTCATTATTAGACTGCTTTGATGGTACATGTACTGTAGGTATTGTGTCCTCCTTTCTTGGCCAAGAAATGATTTTCCCCCTATGTGTGGTTGTCAGTGCTCACCTGTTTCAATCAGATATTAGGAACCTCTGCTGACTACTTAAAGATGGCCACCTCCTTTTGTCAGTTGCCTTTTTCACAATTTTAACAACAGTTTGTTTGTTACCCACAGAGAATTGGGTATGCCTTAGCTTGAAGATGCAATTTGCCTGAACATGCTCAAATGTTGGGATAACATTTGGAGCGAACCAGGGTCCAAATTCCACAGAACTGTTATACATGACTGTCTCACACTTGAACATTAAAACGAGATCCCATGGCAGACAGACCTGAACGGGGTGTTCAAAGAGCTGCATGATGGTGTCTCTATGTAAATCAACCCTACTAATATCTTATGTTATAGTAAGAATGAAATGTATGTTCATTAATAATAAAATGGCAGTTTAAGAAACCAGATAACTTCAAAAACATTCTGAAGTGAGATATATGCTAGGACCTGTTACCCAGGGGGTGCAGGGTACTTGATAATGGTGATGAATACCCAACAGAGATTTTATATAACAAGGATGCGGTTGGGTGTCCTGCACCACCCTGTAGCATTCCTAAAAGGAGATGCATGGTCAAATAATTTACCTAAATGCCCCCGTTATGGGAAAGCCATCCAGTCAACTATTCATCTCATGTTGTTTTGTGCATTGCATAGAGACATCTGAAAGCGTTTGCTGCGCCACTTATTCTCACAGGAGATATTCATGTTTTATCAGGATGCTTTTAACTTTTTGTGTAAGCTTGAGAATGAGTCAATCAGTTATACTGTTTATACTTTTATCATGTGTTTAATTCCGAGAAGAAATACTTTGATGTTCTGGATAATTTCAGGCATGTATATGACTAACTGAATATCTTGATCTGTACTGTGAGTCTCGACATGACTTTTTATGGCTGTTTAGCCTTTCCTTTTGAATTGATTTCATGACTTCAAATTACTTTTTGCACTAATGTTGCTCACGTTACTGATTAGCATGTGATTTGCATACAGCGTTCTTTTCAAAAGTACTGTTGTATTCGGCAATGACTACTAGCCATCTTGTTATGGCCACATATTGACCTTGTAAACCTCTAAAGCGCTATTGTTTGTATTTTTAACTGGTAATTTAAGTCAAGTCAAGTCAAAGATACTTTATTCGACAAATCAATGCCATAATGGTAATTGTTTGTATATGGTATTTTTAACCGCTTCTGTGCCCATGACGAGATGGTCTCGTCATGGACCCCGCCCGCTAATGAAAGGCCCGGCACAGGAGGGGGAAAGGGCGGGGCACTGAAGGGGTTAAAGATGCATTGCCTCTACGACTTGGAATATTGTATTACTTCTATGGATTTCATAATTCCGAATAAAGAATATTTTGACCTTTGACAACTGTGTTCTGTGTCTACCCGTGGACTACCTTTCGCAGCGAATCGCCCATCTGTTTCTAAGTTGTACTCAGTGTAACTGTTTGATGACATACGTCATATAGAGGCTCAGATGCATTGAGACGGTCCATTTCACTGATCATATTCAGCTTCGACGTTTTCTGAAAGGGATTAGTAATCCATACCTTAACACAGCCTTACTTCGGACATGATTGATCATTAACTATCATGTTTTTTTGCCTATTTTTCAGGAACGTGTAACTAATTAGACTACTGTGACCAACTGCCTATCTCATCATGTCTTCAAAACCATCCGTCATATCCGCTACTCTCTCTAAAGCACACACTTGCACTGTTGGCCATGGCGTGCAACCGACGATTTATGGCTGTGTATGTGACACAGCAGACAAAACTGCAAAACCGTGCAAAGGCAGTATCCTTTGATTTATGACCAACAGCTATGCCTAATGCCGAATTATACATGAGTGGCTTGTGATAGGGGGAGCAGTATAATATGAGCTTTATCAAGCCTAGGGCCCGGATGACATAAAACGAACTCTATGAGGACTTGGTTGGGACATGCTCTCTGCCACAGTTTTGGGCTGACTGGTGTCTCATGTAGTTGAAGAGCGTTAGCAGTTTTATGTTACAACCCTGCACAATAGTAGCTTACCGCTTGCCACAGAAGCTTTCAAGCATATGCCTCTTTTAGGAGCCTTTTTGGAGAAACCCAAAGTAATCACAGCGGCGGCCGGCACAGGTAAGTGCGGTGAGACCGGGCAGGACGCAGTAGGGGCAAGGACAGACTGGCCATAGCGGGCACCAGGCATTTTCCCAGTGGGCTGCCAGGGTGGGGTCCAATTGTGGGACCCTGTGGGCCATTTTTGTTACAGGGCTGTTTTTGCAGCATACCTGCAATCTTGGTCCCTGTAACAAAATCGGCCGAAACTGGCCCTGGCCTACAGCTCAGTCGCACCCCCAACTCCCGACCGAGCACTTTGCGAGGGCTGGTTTGGTTCCCAGTCCGGCCCTGAGCAGAGGGGGAAGCCGACAGACGATGGAATAGGTGTTATTTATTTACTTAATTTTACCTATTCCGTCGTCTGACTTCTCCTGCTCCCACCATGCCCCGCCCGCTCCGCTCCAACGCTTTTACCTGTGCCGGCTGCTGCTTAGTAATCAAAAGGACACAACACAATCAGGGGCGTAACACAGGTCCTTGCATCCCCCTCAGTGCGGGGACCCCAGCTGCAGTGGGCCCCCTCATTACAGTACTCAGGTCTGAGCGCTCTGGATAAAATCCAGAGTGGGGGCCCCTCTGTGTGCATTGCAGGGGGCCCCTTAAACTTTTGCTACGCTACTGAAAACAATAGCAGACACAAAGCAACATAGCAACACAATTACAAAGTAGCAGGGCACATTGCAACAAATAAAAAAAACATAACCACTGGGTACAACAGGGCAGCATTAAATTGCAATCATGCAGCACAAAAACAGGGCAGCACAAACAACAGAACCCATAACCACCACAAAAAACTGTCACACAGCAATTATGCACACTTCTTGTAGTCACACAATAACGCCGCCAGAATCCTGTTTTCCTAATACGACGCCAAAAAATGTTTGGCACAAGCACTACCTTACCTTAACACAGAGGGCATGAGATAGGCCACTCAAAAACGTTTTGTGATTTGACCCTGAATGTTTCTGCAAAGGGTCTTCTAAAGTCGAATGTTTCCCTCACCTTTAAGTAACATCCGGGTTATTAGGATTCTCTTTGAGTGTAATACAGTATTTTTTAAATCTAACATTAAATAACATCACTGAACACGCTGTTGTTCGCCAGATAATGGCGAGAAATTATGTGTGCCTAATCAGCCCCATTATGCATTCCACCACGCACGACACATCAAAGGCACATCAGATTGTTTCTGAAACTTTGCTTACTCGAAAATGATTTCCCACCAGATTGAGATGCAAAAGCACAAAATATTAATCAGTTCAAATAAATATCGAGACTTTCCCCAAATAATGCGATTAATTGGCAGAGTGCGGGGCCCGGTGTCCCGTTCCCAACAGCTGGTCACAACGGCGCGCGGCGCCATCTCAACACACTTTCGAGATAATGACTTTGGCATCTGCCGACGAGGGTCGGCCACTGCCCACCGCATCTACAGCTCACAAGTGGGGAAGCGCGGCGCCAACAGAACTTTCCTATGCAAGGTCTTTGAAATGTATTAATGTAATGCAAACACAAGCCTTCCAACCCATTAAATTGTTGATGTTATGCGAATCCACTCTGGGATTGCAGATCCTCATTAACATTATTTGCATGTTAATCTGCATCTTTTTAATTAGTGATATTATTTATGCACATAATTTCTGCCTACTGATGCCAAGGCTGGAGCGCATTAATTAATCTACTGAGATGCCAAACTGTTTATTTTCTCCCGCACTTTTATTTGTTTACATGGTGTACCGGATTCGCGGAAAATAAAAAAGAGCAGGAAGAATGAAAGCAGAAAGACAAGATTAGCTAAAAGCTCTTTTTGTTTTCGTAATTTAAATTGTAATATTAGCCAAATGTTGTGATTCTTCCCTCAGAGATCGGTTATTCAGTTACATTACCTTGATGTATTATTAAAATGTATAATGGACTCTGGAGGCGTCTTTTAGTTCTCTCCTTCATTTACAGAATATACTCAATGTTATTTTAATCTTCCTACAACGCGCCCATGCATAGGCAATGAGCGCTTCTCCCCTGCGAGTCTCCACTGCTGCTCCACTTTGCACAACTGATAAACATTTAAATAAGCCTTTTCAAAGAAGAATGGCGCACCAAAAATTATTAACCCATTAACGTGATAAGCAACTGCTCAGCGATTCATATTTCTCCTGTGCCACGCAAAACTAGGTCAGCTGTGACATTTATTTGATCAAAAAATACTGAATTGGTTTGTCTCCTTTCTGCCATTTATGCAGAAAGGCGCCACATGGGTGTAAGATTTAGAGAGATACCCGTGGGTAGGTTTCGCTTATTTTTAGTTGAAGCGATTTCCTCATTTATTTTTTTGTAAGTGGGAAACCTTTGAAACAATAAGAATTGCACTTTTATCAAATCTCATTAGGATGGTTTGTCAATATTACTTCAAGATGCAGCGTGAGTGTGTAGTGATCCAACGGTCTCAATTTACTACTCTTCAGGCAGCATTGCATAAATGTATGCAGCGCTGCGTGAACTAGAAAAAAAATTGCATCACCATATTAACCCCTTCGCCGCGGCGCGAATTACGCCGCGGCGCTGGGGGGTGCGGGGTGTGCGCGGCGGCGCCATGCTCGTGACGGAACCACACCGTCATGAGTCATGGGCGAGCTGTGCTCATGACGGCGTGGTTCCGTCACGACTCCGCCCACTCGTTATTTCGCCCACACAGGCGGGGAATCAGTGACGCGTGGGTGGAGCGGCTGCAGCATGACGGAACCACGCCGTCATGAGCACACGCCGCCCGTGGCTCATGACGGCGTGGTTCCGTCATGCGCATGCAAGGGGTTAAGGAAGAGTTGTGGTGTCATTGGTCCTGCTTGTGGTGAAAATGCTGCTTTAATAGGGGGCTTGAAGCATTGCTCATCAGTGCAAAGGTGAGCCAGTGGTGCTGATGTAGAATAAAACTCATTTTCATTTGTAGGGGTGCAATTTAATCACATGTGTATAGCGCAACTGCATATAATCTTTTGTCGTGTTAACCTAAGTGTTAGGATCTTGTAATGTAATAACATAAATGTGATGTGTTTAGGCCAATATGTAGAATATGTGAAGAATAAATGTGGAAAAGCAAATGTAATCAGCAGAAAAGACTAATAGAGCCACTCAGGTTGTGCAACTGACAAACATTTATTCTTGAATGTGTTTATTAATCGTGTCATTTTGTATGTAGATAGGAATATTAACCGACTGTGCCTTAATCCCTATACAATTTCCTAAAGTTCATGCTCGATTTCTCTTATGTTAGCTGAAATTTTTAGGCCTGAAATACATTTTCCCTGGAAGCTTTAGCATTACAATTAATAGTAGGAATTTCAAGTGCACGTTGGATTGTGCCTAACGTTTGTGTTGCAGGTGGAAGAAGCGCCCTTGTTAGTTAGAATAATGTCTTTGTTTTAGGAGTTAGGCAAGGAGAGAAGAGGATACATTGGGAGTTAATGCCAATAAGAAGAACTGTTGTATTTTCTCACCGAAGGCCTGGGAATCAAGGTCATCTTGTTGTTGTTCGGGAGCATCGCCGTCCTGTGGAAAAGTACATGTGAGAATATGGTTTGATCGGATGCCGTGACCCGAAAGGAATCCTGGGAAGACACCTGTGATATTGGAACATTGCAAAAAGGGAGAGACCCTTACTTCTTCTTTGCCTTTGGAGAGTGAGCATCTAAGAATGAACTCTGACTCAGTAGCTTCATGCTACCTGACCTATTTAAGTGGTGAGACTTCTAAGAAAGACACCCACACGGTGACACCTTAATCTACGTTGCCCGAATAATGCCTAAGTAGGGATGTCACGCTAATGATAGCGCAGGGACAGAGTAATGCTTCATTTTCATCAACCCTCGATAGAGGGGAACTTGGACTCATGCTTTCTGATTTTCTGCATCCTAATTCTTGAATTAATTGTCTTGTGCATGTTGCACTGCTTCGGCCTTATTCGCAGATTTGGCTTTATGTTCATTCCAATGTATGACTACACCCTTGTCTTGAGGTGTCTGTATGTTCAGTTATTTTTGACTTTGTTATAAATCAACTAATCTTACTTAGTAGTCTGTGGTTACTATGGGTCTAGAGAAACTGCAATTGAATTGATTGTATATCTAATGACTTCTCTCCCCTGCACACTTTCATGCTGAGAAAATGTAGCATCGACTTGAAGTTCTAGAGAAGATCTAGAACGTACGGGCCCGGCCCCTTTAGTTGGTAGCAGCATAGAATGGTTCTCACATGAAGTGAGGGGAGAATCTAGAAAAACTAGAGAAGAGACCTAGAACCCCAGAGCCCCAAATAGAGAGCGCAATGATTGAGAATGGAGAGCGGCAGAATTTGGTGGAGACCGACGGAGCTTGATGGTGCGGCGAGAACAGTGGCGAATGGAAGAGTGAGTATCAATAGGGATATGTTGTGTGGTAGATTGCGGGAATGAATTGCGGAGTTGGTGTGAGAGTCGAGTGAATGTGGTTTCGGTCTGGACTTGGTCCAAGGATTGAGATTTAAGTTTCAGATCCCGAAGTGGCCTAAAATCCCAGGTTATATTAAATGGTGTAGAAGACACTGAGTTGTGATTGTCCGACCGAAGATTTGAGGAGTTGTCATGAGACGTAATTCACAGTTCCACCTAAGACAGGGAACTTTGTGTGAATGGGACGTATGGGAAAAGTTTGGTAAACCTTGTGTACAGAGGTGACCTATACTGATTTGGGTGACCAGGGCAGGTTGAGGGTTGCAGTGTGTGAATGTTCTTGGATGACTGAAATCTATCGATCTTGGAGATGGCAGACAATTATGGAGTTTAAGATGATTGTGTGAGTGAATGTGTACGGCAAAATTGTGGAGTGTGAGCAGCTCTGAGGAGTAAAGGTGATGTCATAGTGTTCCGCGCTGCGAAAGGTAATTTGGTGTAACACCACGCTGAGTTTGGCTGGTAGTCATCAGGAAGTTGTGGTTGTAAAAATCTTGTTCGTCGAAAATTTTGAGTAACTTGTAATTGAATCATGCAATGTTTTAGGGTATTGCGAGATTTATTCAGGTGTGATCAGGGAGTCGTTACTCGAGTAGGTGAAGAAGCACCACCCGAGGATACTCCAGCACATTACATGGTGAATAAAATAGGACTTCATACTATATTTTTGGCTTCACAATTGGCACAAAATCACTGAGAAAAAGGGGAATTGGCATTCCCACGCTATGGTTCATTTTGATTGGATGTGCTGCACCTCTTGAGTGGAAGGATGTTTGGGCTGTGACCTTTGCCTAGATCAACACAGTTTGAGGTGCCAGACGCATGAATGCGGGCAGCATATGCAAAGAACAGGGAAAGTTACCAATGAAAGATTAATAAAGCTTTGAGGACACGTCAGGAAGCAGGATGGGACTCACAGGTTAAGAGATGAAGAATAGACACCATTGAAGGAGAAAGGATGTATCCAATGCTGGTGAGAGAGGGAGATTCTCAGAATAGGAATGGAGGGGAAAATGGAAATGTTGGGAGTGATATGGGCAACATCTTGTTGGATAGGTTATATTAGAGCATCCTCCACCTTACAATCCACACACACAGGAGGGAATTTTATTTATTTATTTTTAGAGTTTTCTATAGCGCGAACAATAGCCAGGGTAGGGTATCAGAGTGCTTTACAAAGAAAGCAGAGTAAGTATAGAACATTTTGCAAAAACAGAGCATACAAAGTATCAAAATATTTATAGCAAGGTTCGGCAGGTAGCAGGATTGAAAAAGGAGACGACTTGTTTGGAGCTGTATGAACAAGTTCGAGTACACGTAAGTCATAAAGGCAAAGGTGTCATTAAGGGGAGTGAAGAAAAAAGTTTTGAATCGTAGACTGGTTCAGTGCCTTGCAAGTCAGTGAGAAGCTGGTGTGGAAGTAAGGCCCCATATGGTGAGGCATGTGCGGAATTAAGGGAGGAATTAACTCATCATGAATGATTTTGCTTCCCTTTAGAATAGTGGTGTAGAAGAGATTTTTCTGATGTACAGCGGTAGCGAGATCCATATTCTTGGTGCCGCTCCGGAGAATGCCCTGTCAGAAGTTTTTTTCTTGCTCAAACTAGAGGGTTTCAGGAGTAGATTGTCAGAGCTCCTAGAGTGTCTGTTTCCTCCGGATAAAGTAAATGTTTGGGATAGGTCCTGGGGGGTATTGTGGTGTACAACTTTATGAGTGATGCAAGCCATCTTTAGGTGGATTCTAGCTTCATAGGGTAGCCAGTTGAGCGCCTTCAGGTGTGGTGAAATGTGGTCGAATTTCCTAGATCCTGTTAAGAGTTTTACTGCTGCATTTACACAGGCTTTTAAAGGGGCTGTTGAAATTTTGGGAAGCCCCGAGAGGGTAGTACATCCATACTCCAACCTCGAGATGACTAAGGCCTGAACTGCAGTTTTGAGGTCATTTTTCTCGATGAATGGTTTAATTTTTCTGAAATAACTAGACCTGTCTATTAACTATCCATATCAAAGGAGGCTTGTGTGGAGGAGACTGTAGAAGCAGATTGAACCAAAACCACTGGGATTGGAAAACGGTTTCAAATGAGTCACAAGAAAACACCAACCAACTATTCACTAGAACTGGTGGTAAGCACTGTATTCTAGGTCATTTGAAGTACTGCGATACCATATGTTCTATTGATTTAATGGCATTGCTTGTCATTTTTTGAAGAAAGTGTGGCACCATCCATGAGCCATACATAAATGTGAGACACAATGCTTCATTTTTAATGAAATTAGTGCAGGAACTTAAGTTTCCAGTAGAGCAAGAAAATAAAGCCAAGCGTGAAACACACTCCCAAGAGGAAGTACCAACTGAAATGGGTAGTGAAGGAAAAGAACAATGCAAGGATATAACGGGTAAACAAGTAAACATATTATATGAAGAGCAGTCTTCAATAGTGAAGAACAAGAATAATAAGTATTTAGCTATATTCACTAAAATTGGAAATCAACCGATCGACAAAAAATTCACTCAAACAAATATAGCTATTACATCAGACAAAATCGGACAATCCTGCAATGAACCTGAGAAAGAGGGAAAAAAAATTAGACCAAGGGAAAAGAAACACAGGCTTCAGGGAAACGGTTGTATTATAGAACAGACAACTGAGGATATAAAAAGTGTATCGCCTGAAAAGATGGTACAATCAAAGAGTGTATCAATTCATCATAAATTCAAAGATCTGGTAAAAAACAAAGAGGAGGAACAAATATATATTGGCCCGATAGTACAAAGGTCACTCTGATGGGATCATAATACAGTCTAAAATTCAAGTTTGAATATAACTCAATGTCAGAACTAGCAAAATTCGCAAAACCCAGAACACCAGATAAAGAAACCAAACTATATAATTGTGAAACAAAACGATATGTCAGAACAAACTGTGGATACCCGGTACATTACAAAATGGGATCACTTGGTTATTGTAAGAAATGGTGATGACAAACAAGTCACATATAAGGACCTACAAGATCTTGAAGAAAAAATGAAAAGAGTATTATCAACTATTGAGACGGTACAATAAATTTTTAAACCAGTATATGACTCCCTAGGTAATCAAGACACACTGAATAGAGGAAACATTCTTCGCCTCTTTAATTCTATCCCATCACTAGCAAATGTGACAAGAAAAGATATTGAATGTATCAGATTCTTACCAAACACGGAAAGCAGCCATTTACTAACTTTGACAACTGTTACTTCTGTCTTTTTAGTAGAAGGAATTATGATCGAAAAAGAAATCTTTCATAGCTGGGGGATAATAATAAGCAAGCCAGTTCTAAAGGTATATACAACCCCTCTTATCAAAGAAGAGAGTCCGATAGTGAAAAAAAGAAAGAATAATGAGCCGGTCTTTTCTATACTAAAAAATCCCCTTGGAAGATCAGATCGAGATGTCGAAATGGCACTGACTCACAGTAAAGTAGAAAAGGCAACAGGAATAAATGAAACATGGATATCTATTTCTCTACATGGTAAGAATGATCCGTGACAGAGCACAGCAATATGTACAATAGAAGAAGCAAATAAGGACAGTGAAACATTAAGGATGTGCTCATGGAACATAAATGGGGTATGTAAATAATGGCCACTTAAACTCTATGTCTAATTCCTATCAGATCATTTTACTACAGGAAACATGGGCAGTCGACCCTATTATGTTACAGGGATATAAAGGTTATTTTAAGCCCGCAATTAAGCAACATAAATATGGTTGCCCTAGTGGGGATTAAGCAATAATCACATCCATCGACCTGAGAGTGGAACACGAGCAACTGGATACGAATAATGGTAACTTCCAAATGGTAAAGTTACGATATAAAGCAACCAATCAAGTAAAATTAAAAACCTTAATACTGATCAATGTATACATACACCCGACACAAACTTCAAGGATTAATATGTGTGCTACCCTTACTAGTTTTTTGTTCAAACAAATGATGGATGACCCCTTTATAGATTTAATACTTACAGGGGATTTTAATTTAAACCTGTTAGTACCTTTTATAAGAGACGATATTAGACAGTCACAAGATCATCAATGGGCAATCCCTGAGAAGACATTCAACTCGGAAATAAAGTCAAGAGAAAGTAAAGTAGGAACACATTTTGTGAAGGATATAGAAGTAATGGGACTACGAATGTTAAATGGGAGATTCCCGCTAGACTCACTACCTGCATGGACATTTCATTCACATAATTCAAAGTCACAAATTGACTATACGATTGTATCACTGACCATCTTTAACAATTTTACCTCGTATTATCTGAGGAAGGTGCCGGATAGTGATCACAGTCAGCAAATATTCACTACAAATTTGCATAGTAAAAAATACCAATTGTATCTGACAATGCATGACCAGACGGGAACCATCAACTATAGGAGACTTATCTGGAAACCACATAACAAAGATGACACCAATGAAGTGGCGCAAAAACTGGTTAAGGATTGTTTTGAAGATAAAATCTTGAAGTCGCCAATTGAACAATGGGTAAACTTTACACGTAAATTAGTCAAACCGTATGATTGTCTACCTAAAGCTAAGAAAAAAACAAGGGATACAAATGAAAAAAAGGAAAAACAATATCAAT
The DNA here is from genome assembly GCF_964204655.1 of Triturus cristatus. Taxonomy (NCBI): domain Eukaryota; kingdom Metazoa; phylum Chordata; class Amphibia; order Caudata; family Salamandridae; genus Triturus; species Triturus cristatus. Next base: position 971,031,106 of record NC_140587.1, read on the forward strand.
TTACCCTATACAATAGGGAAAATTAGATTGACTCGTAACAATCTCAGGAGACAGTTAACCAAGTTTCCTTACAATAAGCAAGTATAAATTAAACTAAAAAACATAAATCAAAATTTGAGGAAACTAATTTGGAACAAAAGAAACCAAGCTAAACATGATCTGTGGACAAAAATCTTTTATGCTAGTAACCAAACAAACTCAAGGGAATTTTGGAAAATGATAAATGGTCTAGTAAGACCTAATAAATCTGTGGTAGCATCTGTATTAACAGAAAAAGAATGGGTTAATTTTCTGGTAAAACATTTAAACTCCGATGGGAAAATAATGAATCAGGATGGCAATCAGAACAGGATGGATATACTAAGTCACAAAATTGACTGTGAAATTGATATAACAAAGCCTCAAGAGTCTAAACTAATAAAGAAACAAAAAGATGGAACACCAGGTCCCAACGGTATTCTGTTTGCCCTTCATAAGAAAGACCCGGACCTATGTTCAGAACATCTCACAGAAGTTTTTAAAGAAGTAGCACGTACATGGACAGTACCCAAATCCTGGAGTGGGTCACTAATATCCCCTATTTATGAGAAAGGAAATTGGGCCCATCCGGAAAATTATCAATTAATAACTCTTCAAGACACAGATGCCAAATTGTTTGCGGGGGTTTTACTTTCAAATCTATCGGATTGGGCAAAGGATAAACAGATACTCCCGCCTAATCAAACCGGATTTATTAAAGGACTAGGAACTACTACAAATATATTAGCCCTATCGGTACTAATGGATAAATCTATTTTAATGAAACAACCCTTGTATTTGTGCTTTGTCGATTTAAGATCGGCTTTTGATTGTGTGCACAGACAATATCTGTGGAGAAAAGTACAGGAGCAAGATATTCCAGTGCCACTGTTAAAATTAATTCAACTTTTGTTTACCAACACCAGGGTTATAGTGTGGATGGGGGATGGCCTGACACTAACAAAGGAAATATTAACGACAGCAGGACTAAAGCAAGTGTGTGTACTGTCCCCATTACTTTTTAATCTGATTTTAGCGAATCTTACAGATGTACTGAATGAAATAAATGCACACCCGCTTAAACTAGTCAACAAACAAATATCTAACTTGCTGTACACAGATGATGTCATCTTCCTAAGCCATACAAAAGTTGGTTTACAATGGCTAATAGTTCGAATATCATTGTACTCAAAAGAAAACGGAATGGTGATAAATGAAACTAAGACTAAAGTTATGGTGATTACAAAAAATTTAAGACTAAAGCATAAATCCAAATGGTTTCTGGAAAAAGTCCAATTAGAACAAGTAGAATGATAGAGATACCTAGGAGTTTTATTCAATGATTATGGAAATTTCTCCCACAAAAATTGGACATTCAAAGGAAAGCAAATGCATTGACAGCAGCATTTAGGATCCTACAGAAATCATTAAGTGATTTGACTCACCGTCCCTACTTAAAGGCTAAATCAGCAAAGCTGCTGCCTACCTTAACATATGGTAGTGAGGCTCTAAGTGGGAAAGACACTGTGATCATAAAATAATACAGTCTCAAAAACTTTTAAAACCCTTTTTCATCTGCTTAATACCACATCTCCAGCGCAAGTAAGGCTGGAGTTTTGCCTAAATAACCAGCTATATGTGAGAAAAGGTCAATTTATTAAAGTATGGAATAGAATAAAAAATTATCATGAGAACCAAATGTCCCAACTATTATGGCAGGAAATAAGTGAAAACTAGAAATCACAGGCCTGGAAATACTTAAATACAGCGTTAGAAGAATTTGAGGTAATGCCAATCTGGGGAACTACAATAACCCCTGAATCATTCAAAAAAGCAATCAACAAAATAACAAATCACCTATCACCGGTAAGAGATAAAGACATATTAGCAAAAAGAAAACACGTATGGCCAATAATAAATGGGTTTTCAAAAAATAAGGTACAACCATAGTTAGAAACACCATGGTCATTGAAAAATAAAAAAATCTTCCTAAAAGCACATTTTGGTGTCTTACTGGGCCTATGCCATCTTCCCCGTGGATAAAATCAGAAGAGGACACACTATGTAGGCTATGTAAATCAGGAGAGGAGAACATTATGCAACTACTGTGTCTCTGTCCTGAACTGGAAATTGAAAGAAGAACCATACTCAAGAGACTGTTCAATGATCAAGGAGTAAGGACATGTAGGCAAGATTTGATAATTTGTCTGCACTCCGATGATATATTAATGAATTCCGCTTTTGTAAAGTTTTTATTATGAATAGGAACAAAATTAGAAGAGCATAATTTAAAAGCTATATGTACTGTATGATATCTATTAAAATATACTATGAAATTAATTTTATCACATGTAACTCAGTTAAAAAATATCGCACATTTTATTCTTGTTGTTTTAACTGTTTTATACCGGATTATAATATGTATATTGTCTCATTGTAAGATTTTAATTGATCAAACAATAAAGATTATGAACATTATGGGTGGACATCAACATTGTTGGACCTCTGTACACCAAGACAGCCCTGGGCAACAAGTCTATCCTGGTCTTGGTGGACCATGCCACCCGGTACACAGAGGATGGAAAGCTTGAATTAATCTCAGTCACTGGTAATTATTTGGGGCCATATTTCAGTACATCGTAATCTTACACACCATGCCATCTCAGTTTGGACCAAGCTATATACAAATCAGTCTTGACCCTGCTTCTTATGGAAGAGTCCAGTCCAAACTGCTAAGCACAGTCCTCCCTGAACAGGCACACAAGCAACCAAGTACTGTTTTCCCCCTTGATATGGGCTCACCAGACGGGTACAGATTGGTTAAAATAAAAAGGTGGGGTCCCTAAATCCTCATGTGTTTTCTATAGACTACTTTAAGAAGCATGACCGCAAAAACTGATAAATAGAATTACACCAAATTTGGCAAGATGCTCGATCTTGTTCTACAAATTTTGCTTTTAAGATTTGGTTAAATCCTTCCAGTAGTTTTTGCATAATCAAGGTTTGAAAATATATGTATATGTATCTAGACGGCTGTATTCGAGGGACTCTCGCGAGAGTCCCTTGAACCCAATTCTTTTAAATAGAGCATTCTGATGAGCCCAGGAGCTTTTTTCCCTAGGGCTATCTCACTTCCACAGGGCTGAGACTCCTGTGAGAACAAGCACTCTAATTTGTCTACCAGCAACATGAGAAAAATGTTGCTGACAGCCATTACAGTACTCGATGACTTAGGGGCATATTTATGAAGGAAGTTGCGTCAGTCTTGTACCACGCAACGTGGTACAAGCGAGACACAAGCCCAAAATGAGATCTATGAAGCCACGCAAGGCCACCTTTGCGTGGCCTTGAAATGCTTCATAAATCTGGAGCAACGCAGTGCAAATTGCTGTGTTCTGTTACTCTAGCCTGGGACGAAGTTCTATGGGTGCTGCATGGGTGTTCCCATGCAACTCCCTTGGTTTTTGATGCATTCCCAGATTTACCAAAAGTGGTAGACCTGGGAATGCGTCAAAAAGATACACCTTCTCAGGGGAGGTGTAACAAGGAGAGATATCTTTATTTTTCCTCCTTTTTTTCCTCTGCAGCACACAAAGAAAGAGGAAGATTCCTCTATGAACTGTGTTTGTGTAAGAAGGTGCCCCTTCCTGAATAAAAATAATCCTGCATTCAACACAGGCACCTTTGCACCATGTTGCAAGGATGCCTGCATCGGCATTAGGCAGAAAAATGGTGCATGTGCAGGGACAAAGGCAGAAATGCACCATATTCTTTTAACTATGGGCATTCCTGACCTTTCTCTGTCACACAGTGCAGCGAAGCAAGGTGATTTGCTGCATTGCGTGACTTTCACGTAATTAGACCCCTGAGTCCCTTGTCCTGAAGTTTACAAAAATATTATAAGGGTGCAGAGTAGGGATACCATGCCGCCCTAGGCCCCATGAAGGGACCCGGAAGGACAACCCAGCCCAAAATAAAAGAAAAAATTGGTTGTTTTTGCTGCAAACCTGGCAAAGACAAAAGAAAATGGTAGCCACCATTTTTTTTTACTATAATGGGGAGGAGATGTGAGTAGGGCATCCCTCCCATTGCCCATTTGGTCCCTGGGGACTCCATCTCCCGGGGCTGGTTTATTGTTTAAGAGGAGGGGGGCACTTGACTCCCTCCAGAGCTGCATTCGGCCCCAGGGACCCTATCCGTGGAACCGAATTCATTTTATAAGGAGAGGTGACCCGTACTCCCCGAGCCGACTTTGGATTCACCAACCCCATCCACGGAGCCCAATTTAATTGCTTAGGGCAGGGGGTGCACAGGCCCCCCTCCAAGACCCGAGCTGTAACCCCATTCCCAGGGCCCAATGTCTTTTTTAAAGTGATGGGGACCATGCAGAACCCCTCCCTAAACCTCAAAAAGTCCATTGGCACCCTGTACTCCAGGGCTGTGATTGAACTTTAAAGGGAAGGGGGCTGCTCATCCCCCCCTGAGCCTTCTATGTCTCAAGGGACCCCATCTACCATGGCCAGTTCACATACTGTGTCCTGGGGAGCCCACCCCTGGTACAAAGCAGTTTCCCTGCCCATCCCAGCACGGTCATGGAAACCTCTGTTTTCCCGCACCTGGCAGGAGCAATTTTAAAACTCCCACCAAATGATAGCAAACAGAAAGTCTGCTCCCAGCAGGTGGGAGCTTTTAAAATGCTCCCTCCAGCTGGGAGCAGACTTGAGATCTGATTCCCTGCCTGCACTGATATGGGCAGGGAAACAGATCAAAATCTTTCTTCCGTCTGGAGGGACCAGGATAAGTAGCTTTCCCGTTACACCCAACATTTTTCATGTTGGGGACTCTTGGTGGACATCAGGAAACACACCTATATTAAACTCAGGCCTCGAGGATGAGGTCCCCTGTGCCAAAATCAGCTTGGGATGGGGGCTGTGTAGCCCCCCTATCCCCATCATCATCATTGTAAAAATTGTAAAAAAAAAAAATATGGGCCTCGGGGTATGGGGTCCCCAGGGCCTAATAAAGCTGGGGATGAGGACTGCAAGCTCCCATCTCCTTGTGACAGATGGGTCTCTTAACCCCTTCGCTGCTGCGGACATTCCGCTGCAGCGCTGGGGGGGGCAGGGGGGCAGCGCGGCGGGCCTGTGCTCATGACGGAGCCGCTCCGTCATGAGCCACAGTTGAGCTGTGCTCATGACGGAACGGTTCCGTCATGACTCCGCCCATTTGCGTTGTCCCCTCGCACAGGCGGGGAAACAGCGCCGCGCAGGCGGAGCGGCCGCCAACAGGATTGTCATGACGGAACCGTTCCGTCATGAGCACACGCCAACCGTGGCTCATGACGGAACGGTTCCGTCATGAGCAGGGAAGGGGTTAAAGACACAAGATTTGCGGCCTAAGATTGTTCAACTCCTCCCTTGCCAATTTCCACTTTTGAAATAACTGGACCCCATTAATATTCCATGTTAGGAAATGCAGCTGCTGCCTAGGGCCCCCGCCCTTATTAGCTATTACCATAAACCCACATTATCCATGGGCTTCCCTTTCCCACAACACAGCCGGCTATACCAACATTAAGAATCTTTTGCCTTATCAAGTTGCATAATTCACTTGCAGTGTAAGCGACCTTGCTCCAGATTAATTTGTCCCAAATAGAACCCCAAATGCTCTTAAAATTAAACACAGCAACCCCCAACCCACCCCTGACCATCATGTGGGCAAGCCGGCCTAACCCCCATACCATGTCCACATACCCCTGGAGCCCAACCCCATGCCTTGATGGAGTTCAAATTCGGCCAGACACTGAGCAGCACTGGCCTCACTTCTCCAGAGTCCCCTCCAAAACTGAAGACAAATAGAAAAGAAACTAAGACCATAAAACTCCACTCCAGGCCCTGCTCCCCCATCACAACTCCTGAGTAAGAGCCACAAGCATGAGCTAAAAGCATGAGACATTACAGGCACACCCCCAGGTAAACCCTACCATGAAGGAAAGGAAGGAAGGAAACCCCTAATTGTTGACCCAGCCAACTCTCCAGCTAGGGGAAAGAGGAAGCCCTCACCCTTATTTCCAGATCAAAGAATGTCTCCCCAACAACCCTACTGACCAATCAAAGACTACACCTAACCCCCATTGAAGACCAGGTGCCTAGATACACAAACAAAGCCCCGAACCAGCCAGACAACCACCATATTCTGGAGAAAAAGAGAACAGTCATCAGCCAACTCACGGTTGCCACGTGGTTTACAATTCCTGAACTTTGTGACCATCATAGCAATAAGTGGTCTGGCCATCTTCACGAATTCGTAGGGTTGTCAGCTCCATTAGGGAAACAATGGCCCCCAACTTCTGGAGCATCGGAATGGACACCCGCATCTGCTAGTACCTCACGACTGTTTGATGACAAAAGTATGAGCAGAAAAATAAATTGATACCTCAATCCTTGGTTGGTAGTTTTGGAGTCACTACCCGAAAAATTTTGTGTTGAAGGATGGAATTCCCAATATAAATCAACACGGCCCGAGGGTACAATGAGGGTTTACTAGGAAGACGAAGGGGAAAACTATGTGCCCACTGTATCATAAAATCAATATCTCAGCCACTCAATGCTGGAAAAGCCTCCCAGAATAAACAAACTACGAAGTCCTGGGTGTCATCACCTTCCGCCCCCTCTGGTGTCATGTAGTTCCTAAAAATCTATATAGGATCTGCACGTTTAGACAACACACACTGTGTGATTGGTGTCCAGACGGTTTCCAGATACCCCCACCGGGTATAATAGCCTGTACGCCAGATAGCTCACAGTGCCACTGTAAACTCCTCTTACCAAGGAGAGAATAGTTCTTGACAACTATCGAACATGACAACCCTGTCCCGTCAGGGATCATGGAAGGTGTACAGTACTTTTCGCTCAGTCACTCGTGCTTACTTAGTCTCAGAGAGATAGCTAGAATAAATGATGGGGACACTTTCAATAAGCATTTATTGAACCAGCATCATTCTAGTGTAAAATAGGTGTGCTGAAACAACCATAAGACAGAAACAGATATAAATGATTATAAGCACCAATAGAGTAAATGGATGGTTGATTCCTACCGTAGTGCTACAGGAAGGTATATAAATACATGACAATAATAATGCGTACTCCAATGATGCAACCCTAACTAGATGTACCTAAGTGTACCTAGCATGTATGTAGATGTAGAGCCAAGAATCTCCCTTGGAGGAAGCCAACCCCATTAGCTGAAGCTAGAGACTGTGGGACCCCTTCATGGTCTTGAGATGGATGCCCAGCGAGGGATGTCAGACCACTGCGAGCTGGAGTGTCTGCATGCAGGAACCTCAACATCTAGCGTCAGCATGGAAGACTTTCTCCTCTGTCTGCCCCAGCAAAGATATGGTGTTTATATACCCAGGAAGGTACCCTCAGGGGTTCTACCCAGTTGTGTCATATCGGCTGAGGATGACAAAAGGGATGACCCTTATACATAGTTATTATGCAGAAAATGGTAATCCTGCTGTGATTCTGAGAATCCTCATGCATAATATATTAGGCTAGTTTTCTGGGAAAACCACACAACATTTATGCAGCACCTAAATAGGTATAAGTTCAATACCAAAACCGTTATCCAGTACAATGGCAGGGAAAATGTAGGTGAAAGTTGAGGTGACTACCCCGGCCTATATTGGGGTACATTACAAAACATAACACTGGAACTTCCACAGCCCACAGGTTATTCCGATGTGACCTATTGTCTATATTCTCCACCCTAGAAGACAAGGAAGTAATCTGCTGTTCATGCTGACCCGAGCTGTTGGGCTCAACTGCCTTTTCTGGGATGCTTCCAGAACCCCTAGCCATAGCTGAATTATATCCATAGTCTTTGATAGCTTGTGAAGAACCTCTTTGGTTTTAAGGAGGGCCACTTTCAATGCCATGTAGTCCTTGTGATAGTCCTCTTGGAACTGCAGAAGAAGATGATAAATAGCCGCAAACGTAGCTGAGTCTTTTGTTGAAGCACTCTGACAGGAATAAGATGGGTTTTTTTGGCTGAAGCAGGCATTTCAGCTCTGTGCTTCTGAGCTGTGGAGTTCTCTGAGCCACAGCAAAGTTAGGAGGACATTCCTCCCTGGCCCCTCAGCCCTCCACTTGACTGGTACCAGATTTGAGGGTCTGCTGGTGGTAGGTCAGCCCTTGGTGGCGTTCCGGGTTATGGCTTTGCACTTTTGGGCCTGCAGCAAGGATTAAATAAATAACCAGATCTAGTTGGATTGTTTCCAGTGATCTTTTGCTTCAACTGGGAAGCAGTTAAATCAAGGAGTAGCCAGGTATACTGTTGTGCACAGCTTGTTCTTTCAGGCATTCACAGATACTCTTTCGGGTGCCGGTGGATGGACACTGCTGGTTCAAGCAGGTGTATTGCGGAGCCTCAGTGTGGCTGGCATTGTGGGACTGACGGCCGTCTGTCTTGTGACCTTGCTCCTGAACTGCTGAGGAGGCAGAGAAAGGTGTGCAGACATTATTGCCGGTGATGTCCTTCTGGGCCCGTTTGTTTGCTTGGCTTCCATGCCACCCGATACACTGTTGCGAGCTGGAAGCTTGGTCTTATTCCTATCTGCAGCTGAAGTGCACTGCAGGGGTTCTTAAAAAAGGGTTTTGACTGGAAGCAGATTTCTCTCATCCTTCCCAGACTTCCCCGAAGCCGGAGAGGAAGAGCTTGTTGACTGGCAAGGGGGTGAGTGGCAACACTAGTATTTGCAGTGGTGGAAGCTGTTGCTCACCCCCCTCCTCTCCTTCTAAAATTCAGGAAGATTCCTCTGAGACAGCCTGCGAGTATCCCCGAATGAGAGGGCGCCTGAAGACACTGCAGGATCGGCAGGACCAGAGAGAGACAGCCTGGTGCCTCATACCCAACACACATTAGATGCATATCTGAAGGTGGGTCCCTGCTATTACTGCTGAGTCTGGTTTGGATGGGGGCATATGTCTCCATTCGGCAACTAGCAGATGATTCCGCCGATTCACACTCCACTCTTCAACTTGATCGTACAGAGGTCCTGGGCCCTGCCTCAATGGCCAGCGCAGTAGGGACCTCAGTTGTTTCATCAACATCGTTGGGTGAGCCAATGGCTCTGCTTCTGGGCTCTGGTAGCTTGAAATCTGCTGCCATGGGAGGGGATGGCCCCAAGGCCTTTATTTCATTCTTGGATCTCTGCCATAGTGATTTGGATGAAGGGCTTGAGCAGGCAGCTTATATGGTACTAGCCCCTAATGGTCGGAATGATTCCTTCACCATTACTTTGGGGCAATCAGTTTTCTTTTCTCTGGCATCTCAATGCAAGGGTAAGGGGGATTGACCACCCGCAGTTTCAGCAGAGGGTCTTGTGTCTGCAGTTTTCGATGAAGACCTAATTGATCGGTTGCCCCAGTGGAGGTGAGAGGCAAACTGCTGTGGGACCCTGAGGGAACTGAGCTGGCACCTATGAACTGCCCTCCCCAGGGGAGCTTATCTATGGATGCACCAGCTGGTGCTAATGATTTGACGATCTCTGCCCCCCACCCCAGGATCTTCTCCTAGAGCTTCAACACAAAAAATACTTTCTTTATTGGAGGGTTAGCAGCTTCCATTTCCTTTTGGGTCAATCCACATTACAATAATCACTTAAAGGCAAATAAAATGCAATTTGTTTTTACTGAACTAAGTGGCATCTGTCATCTTGGATAAGCGAGTATCAAAAAAGAAATGGTGTCATGTCAGTCAGTAGGCATGCAAGTGGAATGGCTGGCCCCGCCATCACACCATTTTGAATTTTTCTCTCTTAAATAAGATAGTGTACTGGGGGTAATGAAATAATTTAAAGAGATTTTAAACAATTGTGGAATTTTCAAATGTTCAGTGGAGCCATATACATCATATGAAATGTTATACCAAACGATACCATCAGGTATTGGAATTGTTGTAATGTTCACCAGGGACAAGTCTCTTTGTTCACGGTGTGATGACGTATGTGGTTTGAGGACCAAGTTCACGGATTGTACTGCAGAGCATTCTGGGAGATAATGTCAGTTCAGAAGCAGAAAAAAGACAGTCACTGTGCCAATCCAAATTAACAGGTATAGTACCCCTATTCTGAACCAAATATGCAACCATGGTGGCACTAAGTAAGCCTTTTTGAGCAAAAGATGGAATTGTAGAAGTTTTTCTGTCTTTGAAATGGGTGGCATTTGATCAGGTTCACTTGGATCTGAGGATAAATCATCAAAGTTGATGAAGTAGCCAGACGCAGTTCAATCTATCTTTGTTAGCTCTGCAGGTTTTGTAGAACTGGCAGATGTGTCGTTTGAAGGCACATTAATGTAGACATTATTGTTGGGCCGAATTGCAACTTGCACTGTTGTTTCTTCTTGATGTTTTTCATTTTCAACTGGTGTGATTTGTACTCCTTTATTTGTTTCTCCTTCACATTGTATAGTGGAGTCTTGAAACGTTATTAGTCTTTCCATCTGAACTCCCTTTATAGTCGCAAGAGGAGGTCTGCGGCTACTCAGGACCCCACGCGGCCTACTGTTGAGTATCGGCCACATGATGCGGTTTGATCAGATCAATGGACACAAATCTTTTTTGCGTGCAAGAGGAGGAAGAAGTACTGTTCTTGTTTCCACTACTGCTTGGACAGGAACAGCTGTTCTGTAAGATGGCCCAAACTTTCTTCTGTCCACGATCTTTTCCCTGACCAGGTCCCCAATCTTCGGAACCCAGGCAGGTCTTGCCGGAACTGGTTTCACTTCCCCAGTGGTGGTGCGTTTGACTTGTATGTTGGTTTGGAATGCCCGTAATTCATTGAGTTCCTGTAAGACAGCCAAATGGTCATTCAGTTCAAATGATTTTGCATCCACCACTGTTCTGGTACAATCGAGATCAGGTACACACAATCTTGTCACAAACAGGATTTCATAAGGGGTACAACCTCCCAAGGATTTTCTTGGCATGTTGTTGGGTGCCCTCTGGATCCCATATAGGTGATTGACCCATGTAGCACCCGTGGCTATTATCCTTGCTGTTAAGGATTGCTTTAGGTTCCATTTTTTTCTCTCCACCACCGAATTTCCCTCGGGATGGTATGGGGAGGAATAATGCAAGGCCAAGCCCATACCTTCCATGGCTTCCTTGTAAGCCCGAGAGCTAAACACAGGGCCACGGTCGGAATGTAACGTGCCAGTTGTGTTTGTCCTGATGAAGACTCACAAATCCTTTATAACAGTTCGAGCAACAGTCGAGCGTTGGGCCAAATGGGAAACATCCAATACCACGCGCGAATTGCATCGCAATGCCTTTACATCGTGGGTAATACAACGCAAGTTGTTACAACGACTTGCGCTGGATGGCGCTCTAACCTTAGGAATAGTATGATTTACTATTCCAACACCTTCCCTACTGTACGTAGACTGGTGTTGGAATAGTAGATCATACTATTCCTAAATCCAGCACCCTCCAGCGCAAGTCATTGTAACGACTTGCGTTGTAAAAACTGCGATGTAACGTTCCGCGATCATTTTGATCGCGTTGTAACATCACATATTTGGGCCAAATGCATAGAAATCTAGAGCATGAATCCACTGCCACCAAGATGTACTTGTAAACTCCGTCTGAATTTAAGGGGCCGCAGTGGTCCAAATAGACACATGCGAGGGGTCTGTCTGAAATCAGTAATGGTGTTTGTGGTGGCCTGTGAATGGTGGAACCCTTCAACTGTTGTCAAATATCACACTTCAGGACATAGTCCTTCGTTTGTTTTGTCAGCCCCATCCACCAGTAACACTGCTTCAATAATAAAATTGTTGCAGTGACTCCTGCATGTGCTGAGGCCAGACCCTTGTGTGCAGCTAGTATTAAATCTCATCTGCGATCTTTGTTTGGTATTACTCTATCCCCCACTCCTGGAATTTGAGCATACGGTGTGTTATGCGCATCTAACATGAAGGGGTACTTGAGTGGAAATCCTTTTTGCAGGACGGCAGAGCCATTCTTTGTGGCATTGATAGCTACTATTTTATCTCAGTCTATTCTCGTGTGTGAACGAGTGATTGCGGCAACGGCAGCAGTTCACCCTGTCGCCTTGGCGGCTTCATCAGCCAATGAATTCCCTTCAACGTGTATGCCAACATGCTGATGACTCAAGGTGTAAATAACTTGAGCCCGTGGCAGGCATGCTTTCAGCTTTGCCACTTGTTCCCATAAAAATGTGTGTTTTTTCGTGCAACCCTTGGAGTCTCTGAACCCATTCTGGCCCCAGTAGTGAAGATATTCATTTTAGGATTGCACACAGTAAAACGAATCACACACAATCAGTGTGGGGAATTCCCAATCCATATACTGTAGTGCTAGTATCAGGGCTTTCAGTTCTGCCAGCTGCGCTGTGCAATCTCCTAGATTTTGCGTAGTCCGATTACTAGGATGGAACTTGCCGTCCCACATTCGATCTTTCACTATAGCACACATGGCGCTATATTGCTAATAGCTGGTTGGGCAGAACCGTCAGTGTTAATGATGTATTCATACTGATCAAGAGGCAAGATTTCATTTGGGAGAGGGTATTCTTTTTCGTACTGCAGGAATGCTTGAGTTTTCAGTGTAGGATCATATCAGTATTCGCTCATTTTTCTAAAACATTTGAGGCCAGTCTTTTGCCTTTACTTGTCAGCTCATATCCCAAAAATAGGACGCTAAGATGGGCAATTCTTGACATCTTGAAGTTAAATTTGTAGCCCAAATTGGCAAAACCAACAATTATGTTGTTCAGCCAGCACAAGTGTTCAAGTAATTCATCGTCCATGAGATAAATATCATCCACATAGGACAATGCCTCCTCATCGCACATTTGTAATAGCTCTGACACTCTTGCCAAGAATGACTCGGGACTGTTCTTATAGCCTTGGGGCAGGCGACAAAATTGATGCTGAGTGCAGAAAATCCTGTCAAATATCTGCTTTCAGGAGCTATATTTTGGCAGAAGAATCCATTTGAGATGTCTAGTGTTGTTTTGCATTTCTTCAGCACAATGTTATTCATTAATGCAGCACTATATGTGTTCTGAATTGCAAATGTTTTTGTGTATGTGTTCAGGTGTCTGTAATCTAAAAACCAACCAATGTGTTTTGTCAGGTTTCATTGCGGGAATCAGATGTTCTTCATTGGCGAGGTGCAAGTTTCAATCACACCTTGGGATTCTAGTTGGTCTAGGATTTCCTTGACCTGTTTCTTAGCCTCATTTTTAATGGGGTACTGTCTCTGTGGAGTTGGAGTAGTTTTTAATTTGATCTTGTGGTGTTTGGACTCAACCTCCCACCCGACATGGTTGCGGTATAATGCGGGAGCTAGTGCTTGTGCCCACTCCTGTGTGTATGAGTGTTTTCAGGAAACAGGAATGAGGTCGGAAAATGCAGGCATAGTGACGCTTTCATCTTTTCAGCAATCTATTATAAATTCAGGCGGCCAATCTCTTTCTGCTAACAGGATGTTATATCCAAATGTCAAATTTTCCCAAAAGAGACCTTTAATTTTAAAGGAGATGTCCCCCTCTATTTGGAGATTAATTTTGTGTAGATGGTGTGGGACACTCACTCTTGTATCAGGTGTGTCCACATTGATGTATTCATTCAACACTGGTGTCACCAGAAATTACTTCAGGTTCTGGCGAGCTATTGTTACTTCTGCCACGCTGTCTAGCATCGTCAGAGCCCATTCTCCATTCAGAAGCTGAGTCCTCAGTAACCTGGGCATTTCAAATTTTTAAGCAAGCTACTTTCTTCTTTTTGAATTGAGTCTTTGATTTAGGTTGCTTTTACTGTTTGATAATGAAATCTGAAGTGCGATGTGTTGCCCGTTTTCCCTTTGGTCTATCTTCAATTTTTTGTTCTGATCGTCCTTGCCTCTCTGAGCTTTTTGATGAACCCTGAAATGAATGAAAGGAACGTGTATCATTATCCTGATACCTGTCAGGTTTGCTAATGTTATCACGATTCCTAAAGTTGTACCTCTTTTCAGAGGACTCCCGTTGGGGAGACCCACACCTTGATTATGAAGTGTTTCTGTTATTTTTTTTTTTAGATTGATTATTATCCCATTTCTTTTTAGAAGAAATGGGTGCTTGCTTTGAGTTATTCTCAGAACTACTCACCACTAGGGGTTTCCCTGGTTTGCTACCCAAACTATCTCTGCCTAGTGAAGCTTAGCTTCTTGGATAATTTTTGGTAATGCACGCACCTGATTCATAGGAGGTGTTTCCCTTAGGCATTGGCATATAGGCACTGCTGCTGCTTCCCTCTTCATGTTGCTCAGCAAAATTGCCAAGACTTGGTCAAAATTACCCATCAGTTTCATCCCTAAGTCAAGGGCAGGTCTTGCCCTGTACTCTTTCTGTATCTGTTTTAATACTTCAGGAATAACTGATAAGGTTGGAGTACCGTGTATTCTAATGTATACTGCAGCAAAGATTGTTCCCCATGTGGTACAATCCTCAATTGAAGGAACCATCCCAATTGGAAAGCAAATTGTTAACATTCTGTGTTTTACCTGCGGACCCGTACGGAGAAATACTGCTTCTAATTGTGCTATTTATTTTTTTATCAATCCAGAATGGTGCTAGATCCATCTTTGATGGGAACGCACCCATTATTGCTTTTAGGGTTTGTGGACTAATTATTAGTGTGGGCTGGGTCTGGACTATACCAGGTGGAGCAGCTCTCACAGGTTGTAATGTGAGTGTTCGCATAACAAATTGGACAATATGTCTGTATAGCCTGACTACTTCTTTGTAAAGTGTACGCACTTCCCCTATGTGGAGTGTGTATATCTCAGGATGTGGAGTGTACTTCACTAAGACGGGCCATGTCGCTCCTCTTATGCTGAGCAGAACTAGTCTTACGACTGAAGTTGTGTGTTTGAGGGCCCCTTTAAATCAGTTTTTATGTTGCTGGCAAGTTAACAGGACTTCAATGTCCTCGTATGGGATGTATTCTTCCGGTGGATACACTTTAATGTATTCATGGAATAAATTTGTGTGTGGATCTGCAGGTGGGAATTTCACCCAGAAATAGAATATCTCTGATCCGAACACCTCATGTGCCTCAATCACGAAGGTAACATGGCTACCTTTTGCAGGTAATCCATGTTCTAACAATTTCAGAGTTACTGCCTGTCTGCAGGTTTTTGTAATGTTAAGAGCGTTAGCAAATTTGTCTCCTTCCGTACCTCCACTGCTACTCGCAGTTTCAGTCATTTTGAAAGGAAAAGAAAGTAAAGGTTTAGGAGATAGGGTTTAGCACAATATGGGATCTTTTAATCCTTACAAGCTTTTCTAAACCTTCAGCCAATACACAGGGTGTGCCTGCTCAGCTGATGCACATATTCCTTCCCACTTCAGACGTCTCTGAAAAAGGGTGAGGAGGAATTGTCTGAGAAAGCACGACTGAACTACTTCGATTTTACTGTTAATATAAGAACCTAACCAACGTTGGCAGGGCCATGTTGTGTAGTTCCTAGGACCCCCCCAGGAAATGGGCGTTTTGGATGACCTAAACTGAGGGCTCAGTGTGTAGACAGACTCTGAACACCCCCACAGGATGAGTCAGACAGCTAGCGCTACTGTGCCACTACTACCCCCCTGTAGTCTACAGCGGTGTAGGTAGTTTCTGGCAACCACTGAACATGACAACCCTGATTCCTCAGGTATCGTGGAAACAATGTGGTATCTTTCGCTTAGCCACTCATGCTTACTTTTCTCAGATTACACATAGAACAACGATTGGAACGGTTTCAATAACTATTTATTGGCCAAGCGTCAGTCTAGTATGAAACACGTTCGCTGTGACAATCAAAAGAAAGGAGCAGACAAAAGTAATTGCTAGTACCAATATTTAGAAAGTAGATACATTTCTACCATAGTGCTGATTAAATTAATAAAAGGATATTATATAAAACAATAGCAGTGACGTACTCCTGCAATGAATAGCCTACCTAAATGTACCTAGCCTAGGTATGTGGGTGAAGCCTGTGTATGTAAATGTCAGGATAGATCCTAATGGAGTCTAGAATCTGCCGGGGAAGTACTAACCCCTCACCTGATGGTTCTGAATGATGGACCCCGTCTCTGCGTTGAGGATGGCACCCCGCAAGGGATGTCAGGTCTCTTCCTGCTGAAGGATCAGCCTGCAAAGTCTTGGTCCAGCCTGGAAGGAATTCTTCTCTCTCTTGTAAGGGATAGTGAGGGTATTTTATACTAAAGTGGTCACTCCAGGGTTTTTCCAGAATCGATATGTTTTTAAAACATTCACTAATCCTTTGCTAATCCTTTTCTAAACAAAAACACTCATGCAGAGCTGGCTGTTGGCCATGGATGAAAAAAGTAGTGACCCTTATACAGAATAAATCTACCGTGCCTGGGGACATGTTTATGTACGTCAGGTACAGGGATTAGATAGGATACCGAGAGCCTGGTTGTTGAAGAGACAGAAGTAAGCTACTAGGTAAAAGGTCACCGGTGTTTAGGACGGTTATGTTGAGTGGATGCGACTCAATATATGTAATTGGTATGTACATGATGGGACTATCCTAAAGAACATGACAAGAGGCAACAAGATTAGATATGGCTCCATTCTGAGAGTTGTCGTAATCCATGCATATTCTCTATTATCTACATTTTGGGATGGCAGCACACTCCACTCTCTCATCTATGTTTGCAAGAAATACTCTGTAATCCACGGTTTGCAAACACTTCTTCCCAGATAATTCAAGGACTGACTTAATGTAAGAGAGCCAAGACATCTTTAGTCCATACTCACAGGACAAGCAGTCCTGAATAATGTCTCTGTTTAGTGTTGCATGCGGGTTAGTCCATATAGGAAACCACAATAGGAGTGGTGCTAGCTTGATTTGATCTTCTGTGTAGCCTGATCCTAGCTCTTCATGGGTGATATGGTTGGAAGTGCAGGGGGGTACCCAAAGCAGCCGCCAGAAAAAAGGATTCTCTTCTATTTGGAAACTACTAACAGCCCTGTAATCCCAAATGCTAGAGCCATTACACATCACAGAGAGGCATTTGTGATAACAAATTTCCATAAAGGCCAAAATCGGCTTTCCCCCAAAATTGGTAGCTAATTTGACCACAAATCCTACAGACGACAAAAAGCATTGCTTTCTAATACGCAAGCAGGCATCCAAAGTCTGGGCTTCATCAAAGTTCACCACCAAATGGGGGAAATGATGTACCCTTTCTAAACAGTGCCCTTAATGGAAAACACCCTATTACCTTGAACAACTGCGGTTCATAAAAAAGGTTTTACAAATATTGGTTTCAAGACTGAGCCCATCCATAAAATCTACAAAGGTGTTAATTGTTTAAGCCGCTAGGGGTTCTTGCAAGAAGGACTGTGTTATCTGTAGAGAGGCTTACTGATTAAGGGTTTGTTTTTTACCCTAGGCCAGAGGTCTTCAATCTGTGGGGCGTGACCCCCAGGGGGGCCTTGGAGTCCCTGGAAGGGGGTTGCAGATTCCCCAGCTCCGCTTGCCTCTGTAAAAAGACAGCCTTCCTGGGACGCCTAATTTATATCGTTATCAGCTGTTTGCCTGAATGAGAGGCGAATGTGCCTTATCAGTTCATCTGCAAGTGTAAAGGATGCTTGGGAGCAGTTCCGGCTCTTTGTGATGACAAAGATTTGTTTTTTTTAGTGGAAGTGCAAAGAGTTAACAACAGGGCTGGGAAGTTCTTTCTTTTAATTTTAACTGCATTTACACAGCCCTTAGTGCCCCTAACAGGGTGTTGAAGGGACAGCTTTGTAAAAAAAAGAAATTGCATTACATATGCTCTGGTATTGTTAAAATCTAAATTTTGTATCCGTGTGTAATGCAAATATAAAAAATTGACTTACATATTCACAGTGCTTTCGGTCAGAGGCTGTAATTACGTAGCACTAAAAATACACATCACTATTCTCCACTGCACCAATCAAGATTTTATTCTTTGGTTCTCTGGTTACACACAGACTTCTGCAGTGCATTAACTGATAGAGGTTTCATAATGTACTACAGTGCATTTCCCACTGAGCAATAACATTTTTTAAATGTATTTTTCATTTATGCTGCCCATTATTTTATATGTAGATACCTGATGGTGAAAGACCCAAAAAACGTACAGAATATTTTGGGCTTATTTATGAGAGATTTGCATTGCCTTAGCATGATTTTGTTTATGCTCTGGTGATGCAAGCGTCTCAACCATACCTATGAGGCAGTGCAAAGTCACCCTGCATGGCTTTGCATGGCCTCGCATGGCCTCATAGATATGGAGTAAGACATACCAGCGCAAGTCATTGCCTTACTCTGCGTCAAGGAGGTGTTCCATGGGCTTTGCGTGGGGTTCCGATGCAACACCCATGGATTTTGATGCTGTCCCATATTTACAAAATCACCTAAACCTGGGGCAGCAACAAAAACAGACACCTCCCCAATGGAGGTGTAACAAGGATAAATGATTTCATTTCTCCTCGTTTTTTCCTCTTTCCATGTGTGCTCCATTCTGAAGCTCACATAGGAAGAGGAAAACGCCCCTCAGGATTGTTTTGGTGAAGGAAGGTGCCCCTTCCTGTATAAAAACAATCCTGTCTATGTTGGTGCTAGGCAGGGAAAAAGATTGGAATTCACTGGATTTCATAAATACAGTGCATTCCTGCCCTTTCACATTGGCATAGGGCAGTGCCGCAAGAGGACTTGTAGCGCTGTCTTACGCCAATTCCTCATAAATGAGACCCTTTGTATTTAGCTACACCTTGGCTGCACCCCTATGCTCACTGACCTTTGGTTTCCTAAACACTGTTTAATATCATTTCCCCACCATACAAATTATTTGTCGTGGTAATTGGGGGCTTGTAAAAATGGGGGTTTCTAGTTGTCAATGGTTTGCACCTATGTCCAAGTAGAGACTCTTCCTTCTAGTCAGGGTAAGAGGGATACACTACTGAAATAACCCCTGCTCACCCCCTTGGTAGCTTGGCACGAGCAGTCAGGCTTATTTCAGAGCCAGTGTGTAAAGCATTTGCATATAACCAACAGTAATACAGTGAAAACACTACAAGAGGACACCACACCAGTTTAGAAAAATACACTTTATATATTCAAAACAAGACCAAAACAATAAAAATACAACAAAAAGTACATAAAAATATGCACTTTGCAAGAATAACCTTAAAAATGTAGTTCATTGAAGTCGGTAGGTCCATCCGGTGCTACAGCGGTGCTCAGAACAACAGAATCCGACAATTCCGTTTGACCGCGTTGGTTGGGGAATCGGCAGACTCGTAAACAGTACCTTTTCATTACGGCTGATGACATTGGTGCGGGCCGGTCATGGCCACAGTCATGGTTTTGGTGTGAAGTGGAGCGGTGCAGCGTGCAATGCCCTCAAGTTGCGGTGCAGGCAGTGGCTTGGTGACGGTCGTCCAGCGGCATTGGTGAAACCAGGGATGCGGTGCGGAGTGAAGGCTGTGCTCGTTGCTGACAGATCACAGGGCAGGTGACAGTGCTGGTTGCGGGGAGCTGGCGTCGGTTGGTCCGGACTGCAGTGTGGGAAAAAGGCGGTGTGTCGCAAGACTTACGAGCGGTGCCTCCAAGCCATGCTGCGGTCGCAGGTGTCAAAGTCAGCGGACAGCGATGGCGTCGATGACACCAGGACGGCGAAGTGAAGCGAGGCGGTGCCGAGTGCGGTGCCCATAGGTCATGGTGCAAGCAGCAGCTCGGCAGTGGCACTCATCGTTGGTGAGACCAGGGTTGCGGTGCAAGGTGCGGCGGTGCCCTCTGCGGTGACTTCAGGACAAGGAGCCAGCGACGGAGTTGTAGATGGAGTCGGTTGCTTTCCCCTCTCTGTGGCAACTGAAACCACAGTTCCAGAGGCGGTACCCAGAGGTCGGTGAAGTTGCTGTGGTCCCTGAGACTTCAGGACAGGGGGCAAGCTCTACTTCAAACCCTTGGAGATATTCATCAACAGGTAAAGAAAGTCCAGTCCTTTTACTGCCCAAGGCAGAAGCAGCAAGTGCAGGCCAACACAACAAAGCAACAACACAGCAAAGGCGCGGTACTCCTCTTGGCAGTTCGAACAGCTTTTCTTCTTGCAAGGTTCCTTGATTCCAACGAGTTCTAAAGTTCTGGGGTCTGGATCCCAATAATTATACTCAGTTTCTTATTTTACTTTTGAGCAGAGAGTGTCTGTGCCCTGCCCAAACCAGTTCCATCCTCTGTGGCCCAGCTTCCTGGCAGGAGGTGGAGACAGCATTTTCAAAGGCAGACCAGGCCCATTGAAGTGCAAGGAAATCTCCTGCTACTTCTCTGAATACAGCCCAGTTCTATTTAGCCCAGCCCTGACTCATCCAGGAAAGGCAGGACACACCATGACCCCCCTTCGCCCCCAGTGGCTGTCTGATGAGAATGCACATCCCCAGCCCCTGTCGCTCCAAAGCCAGACAGTCAATCCACAAACCCAGCAGAGGGGCACAGAACATAAAAATCATCTTTACTAAAGGATGCATTTTTATATTCTGAGTTCAGGCATACTACACCCCATTTCTCTATCTTGTCCCAATGGGAAGATATGCTTATAAGATGTTATAAGTAAACTACCATTCTATCCTATGGGACAGATAGCCTTTCCATAGTGAATAATGAAACACACTGTAATTCAGTACCAGAACATGTCACACACACCAGTACCTGTCCTACCTTTAAAATACATGGCACCCTGCCCACAGGGGTACCTTGGGCCTACCTTAGGAGTGACTTACATGTAAGAAAAGGCAGGATTTGGGCCTGGCAAGTGGGTGCACTTGCCAGGTCGACATTACAGTTACAAACTGCACGCAGATACTACAGTGGCAGGTCTGATAACCCTTTTCAGGGCTGCTTGGGTGAGGGCACTATCAGTACTGCAGACCCACCAACCACATTTTATTGAAAGGCCCTGACACCCTCAGTGCACCTTACTAGGTACATACTAGTAAGCCAAACATGCCAATCATGGAAACACCAACCAATAATCTAGAAAACTTTGTCAGAAGGGGGGTCCTTATGCCTAAAAAGGTTTGACAAGGATGTCTCGGCATCAAAAAGTTTGAAGACCTCTGCCCTAGGCATATCTGCCCACTTCTCAACAAGCTACCAGTCCAGATCAATTATACATAGAGGGAGTAAAATGGGGGCAAAACACATGCTTGTTTTACCCCCTAGAAAATGTGATTGATGTACCACACTCTCCATTCACTTCAAATCATACAAAGGCAGACAACTCCATATATAATGCACTAAGGAAGTCCACCAGATCCTTACCTAATCTGTTACTCAGTAAAAGTATCCACAGCCTTGATCTATGTACATTGTTCAAAGCAGATGACAACACCATAAAGGACAGGGACACAGTCAGGATTTTGCATAGGTGTGTTGACTTATTACAAAGTGTACATTTAGGCAGTGTTCTAAAGTGTCAACACCTCATCTTGGGTACCCTTTTTAAAAAATAGGGACTATTGTAGCAGTCGCCAAGATATGAGCAAACCCACTTTATAGGTTGACATTGATAAAGAGGGGTGCCCACATCTCAACCTCTCCTTTGTATATGTCCACAGGGACCCCATCGGGCCACAAGGATTTATTGGAGGGGCTACTTCTAATTGTCAAATGTAACTTCAGCTGAGTAAATTCAATTAAGAGAGGAAAAACAGGGGCAACTCTGTCAGGCATGTTAATATTCTCTTCCATGGGACCATAAATTCTATTAAAGTGCTCCACCCAACCATTGGGAGAGATGTCCACTGCCAGGTTCGGGCTGGAATTGCATAGAGTTTTAACTGAATTAGCTATTTTCCAAAAAGCACTTGCATCTCTGGAGTCACACAAGAGTGCTAAGTCTTCCTATGTCTCAATCTGCCACTCCTTTTTCTACTTTTTGCGTGCATGTTCATAAGCAATTCAACTCTGGACAATTAAGAGACTGCCTTTAGGTTCCCTTTATAGGGCCTCATGGATTCGCCTATTTGCAGATCTGCATGTCCTATCGAACCATGTATTAGTGTACCGAATAGTGATTTGATGGGTCTTATTAGGAGATCCTTAATTGCTCCTTCCAGTATACCAAAAAAAGACCATACTTCCGCTGAGGTAATATCTAATGATAAACAATGAATTACAAGTGTAGAATTGTCCCTGATTACCTTCTGGATCAATTGACCCATATCTGCCCCCTTCCACACCATTGTCATTTGTTTTCATTGTAACCAAGCCCTTGTTTCTGACTATAAATGTACCTTTGGGAGTAGTCAGTGTTACAATCACAGGGTTATGATCACTATAGATATTAGGAATGACTGACATCATTGAATCCTAATGACTTAATGACCTGGAGGCAAAAACTTAATCTATATAGTTGAACCTCCTCAATGACTCACAAACTTGCACATATATAAATAACACATATATTATTCATACGCTTGTGCAAAGGCAAGAATGTTAATAAAAATTTGATTGATAGCGTGGGCCGGGTAATAGGGTCCCAAAGAAAAGTAAAGATCAAAATTGCTCCTCTTTCATCACTACAAAATTTTTAGTTCAGTTCAATAGAAAAATCTATACTATGAGTATCTTTACTCATTACTTATGAAAAATACAAATATATAAGCACACTTATGAACTATTATTTAATTACTACAAATTACACACATTCAAAGAAGTCTAATGCTTTAAAAAACTATGTGATCAGAGTAAGAACGTTACATAATAGTGCAATATGTGTCTCAGTAGATAAGGAAAACACAATGCACTTTGAACTCTGTTGGACATGCTGAGCAGTCATGGAACAATGTTCATAGTACATCTTTAATGTAATAAGAATGTGGTTGAAATTAAAAATGTGTATGTAAATATTTAGGCAACATTAATATTAACAAAAAAGTGTTTGGATGAAATGCAATCTAAACATAATAGCCTTGCTGTTATAGAAGTTATAATGAGCTGCATCTTTATTCTTAGTAAATATCCAATAGCACCCACGTATAAAACATGAAGCGGGATATGGAACTGTCCAGCCCTGGAGAGTGGCACAGTCTTAGATTCTTAGATTAAAAAACGCCATATGTAACTGCCCTCTTGGATCAAACTATGCACACTTGTTTTTTTGGGACTATTTTACCCTTCTCCCTACTTATAAAGTCCAACTATTGTGGTTGATGTGAGCAAAGTGTATAATATGATGTTTGCTTTCTTTAATGTGAGAATAAATTTGCCTATATTTTAACAAAGTACCCATGGCTGGGCCTTTTTAGGAGGCATCAGCACGGTCAGACTGGAAACCAAAATCAGCCCTGGAAAATATGTTTAAGCCAAACCCACACTGCAAGACTCTGCAACTAGATTAGGACCAATGAGATATGTTTGGGTTATGGTAGCCCATCCGCTCTGAAAGCAGCCCTATAGCTTGCATCTCACCAGAAAAACGCAAGCCCATTATTCCATTTCTCCCATCTTGTTTTTGTTTCTGTTATTCTGTTTCTCTTTGCTAAAGCTGCTCTCTTTGTTTCACGCTAGTATCTTTGGCTATTTCATGCCCAGTTGCTCTGTGAGTTAAGAGGAAAGGTGTTTGAAGTGTCCTGATCATTTTCATCCATTGCATGAATTTTGGCTGTTAAAATTATTGGTGATGTCATGAATATTATTTCTTTGTATTTATTATGAACTTGAAGGGAAAGTACATCTGAAAGAGATTGTCTTTCCCTGTAGGTACACCTTTTATCTATGGCTTTTTAACGAGTGTACTCTGACACATTCTTTTTCTAAATTTAAAAGAATTTAATTGAGATTTTTGCATGAAACAAACATAATACAAAGAAAGGATAAAATAAATGAACTACAGTAGAGACATACAAAGCATGAGTGGTCTGATAAGAGAGAAAACTACACAAAGAAAAAGTAAATCCTACATAAAACACAATTGGCAGAGGCGGAACAGCAGGGTAGGATTGTGATAAAACATATGTATTACAAGTGACTATATTGATAGGGAAAGAAAGCTCCAGTTTCGAGATATACAGATAGTATATATGACATTTTGAAGAACATACCACAGTTGCATAAGAAAGCATTTCAACACACTATAAAAAAAACCAATGGATCACAGTTCTTGAAGTATCGCAGGATCATAGGAGCAAGTGGTTTGTGTGTGCACTGTGTTCGGGACACCTTAGAGGAAGATATTGAATATTTGGCTGATAAATGGAGGAGGACGTAGGATGGATATTGAGGGTGAAGACTCATGGGGAGGTTTTGTAGTGAAGTAGTTGTCAAGCTTCCCCCACATAAGCTTATGTTGTGATTTCCAAGTGGAGTGCTGTAAGGCGATATTGTCAGCGCCTCTTAAATTCACAATTAAGTTCAGCCAGAACTTGAAGGAGGTCGCCGCAGTGTTCTGGTTTTGATGCATCCTCACCATGTGATGAATCAAAAGTTTCAGCTGTCAAGAAGATTTTGTACTTTCTGCAAGGTCATCTTCACTTTGTGCTTAATGGTATCCATTATGTCTACACCAAATTCTATTTAGGTAGCCAGATTGCCATGTTAAGTCCAATTACATTTTTAGAGCAGATGTTATGTAAGCCTTCCACTTGGGATTTGTCCCTGTGGAGGCTATTGCCTGCAACTCAAGCATAATTCTCAATGGTATTAATAGGTGCTTCCATGAATGGACAAGCATTATCTTTCATAATCAAAATATCATCTGCATATGCCGCTACCTTAATTATTACATCATTGTAATTAACGCCCGAAAATAAATTGTTATTCTGGATGTTGTAGAGGAGCGGCTCTAAGGTGAGGATGAATAAAGAGGGGGAAGAGAGCACATCCCTGTCTAGTGCCCTTCTCTAGTTTGAAAGATGAAGAGTCAATGTTTCCCAATCACACCTCGAGCTGAGGTTGCTGTACAGGGCCAGTATCATTTTGATAAAGTCATTTCCCAGGTTACATTTTGATAAGGTTTCCTTGAGAAAGACGCACAAGGCTTTATCAAATGCCTTTCTGGCATTTAGGGTGATGTTTCGGTTCTTTCTAGTACAAGGTAAAGTAGTCAGGTATTATCATTCGACAGCCTGCCCTTCATAAAGCCTATCTGAGAGCCACTAATCAGTTTCGGTAGGAGTGGTTCAATGAATTTGGATACGATTTTGGCGTATATCTTAGCATCTAAATTAATTAGGGGAAAAGGCCTTTAGTTTTTTCCTACATTTATGTCTTTGCTGTCCTTTGGGATAACAGCTATTGTGGCTTCACTTGCCTTTCCCATAGTTAAACCAGAATTAGCACAATGATAAAAAATGTCCACCATTATCGGGAATAATGAGGTTGCACATGTTTTTAAAAACTTTGCTGCAAAGCCATCCGTGCCGAAGGCTTTGTTTGATTTAAGGGATTTAATTGTGAGGTGTATTTCTTCTGCACTGAGTGTAGAATTACGTTTCTCTCTCTAGCTGCTTGGGACAGTTTAGATAGGCTCAGCTTATCTAGAAAGCATCTACAGGATTCCTGGCAAGATCTGAGAGTCATCTTGGTTTAAAGATTCGTAGAATTCTTTAAACATGTCTAGAATCTTTTGAGGGTCTGTTTGTATGTTATTCAGTTTATCTTTGATGGAGTTAATTTGTTTTTGGTTTGTTTATGTTTCAGATAGGATGCAAGTATTTTCCCTGCTCTATTCGCCTCACAGAGTTTTAGGACCTTTGAATTTGTCAATCCAGACCCCTTCCTTCTCACTTAATAGTCTGTTGTATTCATAGTTTTTGTTTATCAAATGAGTGGGGGTGCCGTGGTCAAGATTTACCATGTGGAGAGCCTTAACTTTTTTTATTTCAATTTCCAGGGTGCCTATCTTATTGTTATGTTCTTTATTTAGTCTTGCTTGAATATCTACTAATGTATATAGAGTATTATTGTAGCTTTTAATGCTTCCCTAGAGGTAGGTATCACAACATCAGGTGAGTTATTCTCTTTTATATAGTTAAGGATAATTGTTTTGATGTGCGACCTGTAGACGTCATCTTTTATTGTCCCGACATAAAAAAACATCAATGTTGTTTTTGGGTTTGGTATTAGCCCCTGTGATTGTCAAAGATATACAAGAATGGTCTGATTTTAGCCGGGGAGTATGTCAGTCTGGTCAATGTGGTGAGTATGGCCGCCCAATATAAGTAGTCAATGTAATCAATTCTTGAATATTAGGAACGTGGGAATGAGAAAAAGGTGCAGTCCTTGGCGTCAGGGTGATGTAGTCTCCAGCAGTCCTTCAAGTGAAATCTGGTGCAGATATTTAACAAGGCCTTGTGAGATTTTGAAGAGAAGAGACAGGATTTTGATTTTTTGTCTTCTGTTAAGTCAAGGGAAAGGTTGATATTGCCACCCACTATCATTAGTTCATCATCAGGAAAGCATTTTAGGGTATCACTCAAGGAGTCCCAGAAGACTGGCACATCAGCATTTGGGCAATAAAGGTTGAGGAGGTGGATGTATTTTCTGCTCTGGCTAAGTTTCATGTAAGCTAGTCTACCCTCATCATCAGTTGAATGAAATATTACAGAGATTAGAGTTCCATGAAATAATCGTTATGACACCATCTTTTTTATTCATAGCGGGGGAGCATATGTCCATCTCTTGTTAAGTAAGGCAGGTTCTTTCTGGCCCATTTTAGTTTCTTGAAGTAGTATATGATCTGCCTTAAGTTTAAAAAGATAGTTCTCAATTGTCTAATGCTTAACTAGGTGGTTTAGACCTTTTAACGTTCAGTGCGATAACTTTCTGATTTTTAAGGTTGGGTTAGCCATCATGCGATTGATGGTGACTGAATAAGTTTAGCATGTCGACATCATCAAGTTGTGGAGAGATTGAGGTACAGTGCATTTCAAAAGGTGAATGCTGTTTATCCTGTGTCCTACGCTCACCATGCAATTGAATGCTGTTTCAACAAGGTTTGAGTGGAGCATACTGAGCGGAAATGAAGCTCAACATGAGCCGTGATTCACTGCTTACACAATCCTTGTTGCATTAGGAATAAACTAAGAAACCAATACAGCTATTAAACATAAGGGAACATAAGAAAAAAACAAAAGAAAAAGCCACCAACAAAAAAAGGCATAAAATGTCCCCTCCCACACACAAGAGTTACATTGAGGAGACGACATAAAGACGTCAACCCACAGTTGTGAAACCAATGAATAAATAACAACTTGAAAGGTAATCAAAAGGAGAACCTTCGGTCATAAGTGAATAGTTATAAACAACATTTTTGTACGTAAGCATCCTTTGAAGTCACTATGTGTAACATATAGGGTAAACTTACATACTAGTTTGGGTTATGTTGCATAGCAGAAAACCCGGTGTGAAGAAGCAAGTGATATGTGAGAACATGATATAGCATGTATTGTAAAGCGGTATAGGTGTATGTGCAGGTACAGGTGTGAGTCGCCAGCCCATGAAAAAATTTGATATAAGCATGAGTAGATTGCAATAGGGGTT
The DNA here is from genome assembly GCF_964204655.1 of Triturus cristatus. NCBI lineage: Eukaryota > Metazoa > Chordata > Amphibia > Caudata > Salamandridae > Triturus > Triturus cristatus. Next base: position 971,058,715 of record NC_140587.1, read on the forward strand.
TTGTAGTAAAAAGATCCCAGGTAAGCAACCTGAGTGGGATCAGTGTGTAGCAGAAGGTAATATGGCAAGTAGGCATATAAAGATTGTAACCTAGGGTCAGATGAACAAAAGATTTCAGCATTTCTTAATGGACTGCATTTCCATTTCGGGCAATTAAGAAATGCTATATGGCCTTTCCATTTGTGCAAATCCATTTGGACATCGCAAAATGCGATTTCAACCCAGTAGAAATCGCATTTTGGCAATACCCAAATAGGAAATGACAAATAGGAATTTCCTATTTGCGATTTCCTTAGCACATGTAGAAAGCATTTCCTAAATGCGACATGGGCATTTAGGAAATGCAGTTACCATCGACTCCAAGTCGATGGTAACCAAGTGCAATTTAAAAAAGCACTCCAAAATGCTTTTCTTAAAGTGCTGTAAAGCGCACACACGCCCTGGGCATGTGTGCACTTTACATGTGTAACACTGTTTTCCGGGAGCATCAAGGGGGGGGCTTAGGCCGATAGTCATTCTTGCTTTAGCATTTCTTAATTTGCAACTTCTGGTAGGAAATCGCAAATTTGGAAATGCAAATCTATACATATTTATGGGCTTTAAGGTGCATAGGAATGAAAGGGTTGATATTTCCTAAATAGCAATATCCTAATCACGATTCCTACAGAGTAGGAATCGCTATTAGGAAATTGCTATTCTTTGTACATTCCATTTTGCATTTTTTAAAGTGATTTCTTAGGATTCGCTATTTAGGAAATGCAAAATTGGAATTTCGTACATCTGGCCCTAAGCTACTAACAGTCAACTAGACCAAGTTTGTTAACCTCCAAACAATCAACATGTTTCTAAAGCGGACAAGATAAACAGATAGATCGGATTCTTATCTGTAGAGAGAATGGAATCCATTCTAGCAGAGCTGTTTGTGTATAGGAATCTCCAGAACATCAGATTTTTCTATTGTTAGACAATGAGAGTTGGGCTTCCATTTCATGATCATTACGTTCATCTAAGAATGTAGAGAGGTCTTTCGAGTTTGCAAAGATATGATGTCTACCATAATCCCGGGTGTAGTGTACGTAGCGGGGCTAAGCAAAGGTCCGGAGAGTTGCAAACAAACTCCTTGGAGCTCCGCTCCGAACCGCTAGGCCGCCGGCCTTCACCCCCCTATTAAGAAATAAGTTAACATTAATTAAAAAGAAACTTAAAACCACTTACCTGTGTAACGCGGTGCATCTGCAGTTTTCTCAAGCATTACTGGTACGGCGAGGAAAAGGAGGAGGGCAGCTCGGGGACGCCGCGGTACACAGGTAAGTGGTTTTAAGTTTATTTTGAATTAATGTTAACTAATTTCCTAATAGGGGGGTGGAGGCAGGGGCTGGCAAACTGTGCTCCACTGCGGAGTGTGCAGAGATTTGCCTTCTCTGCGTTCTCCGCAGAACGCAGAGAAGGCAAATCTCTGCACACTCCGTGGGCGGAGCGGAGGTCTCTACCCGGCGTTAGTCTACCATCCACGAGGACTCTAAATCTTGCTGGGCCAGCAAATGAGAATTGGAGGTTCCATTTTTTAAGACAATCATGAAGAGCCAAAGAACCTTTACTCGCATTGACTGTTGACTTAGAATAGTCCTGGGAAATATACATTTTTGGGCCGTTCAAGAAGATATGATTATGCTTGCACAAGTAGTTTAGGATCAGTTCTGAGTGCTGGATGCAGCAGAGCATTTTGCAAATGGTTTGTTTTGCAAAAAATCTGATGAGTTGTTGATTTGCTTGCTGGCTTGAATAAAGGAACGCAGTGGACATGTTCAAGTTCAAAGTCTTTGGTGAAGGCTATGCCGGTGGCTTGTGGAAGCCATTTTTTCAGGAATGTGATTTAGGAGGTTTCAGATTCCTCTTAACCCAGCAGGACACCAAAGATTTCCATGTAGCCCCTGTGGTTTCAGTCTTCCAGCTTTGCGACCTCTTTGTGAAAACGTTTCGTGGAGGTTTGGAGTATTTTGAGATCTTTTTCTGTTTTGGATGATGCGTCTTCCACAACGCTGATTCTTTGTTCTACCTTTGAGAGCTTTTCACTAATGTTACTGATGTTCACTCTTATAGTACTTAGTTCTAGTTGCATTGCATCTATAATCTTTTTAGTTGACTTGGCCAGATCATGGGCATCAGCCAGTTTTTTTAAGAATCATTTCCATGGTGGTGTTAATGTCTGTTTTTCCTTTTATCAGCAAGTTTGCAGATGGGTGATCAGTCTTGGAATGGTTTAGCGATGATTTGGAGTATTTTTCTACTATGATTCAAGCCTCAGAAGTTTCCAGAGAGGAAAAGCAGTACAAAAGCTTAGGGTTACCAGACTCAAGTGTCTTGACAAAATCGTCCTGATAATCGTTCTGATAAGAGCCTACCAGTTTTAACAGGGTTGCTAAATGACCAGCGAGAGAAGTGAACTGTTGGCTTAGTCAGGTATTCTTTAGGCTTGATACCGTTGGGTTTAAAAAGACGCTTTTGTGATTCATGCAGGGCTGCAGACATTCTTATATCAATGGTATCACTGCTTATGGGTTGATACTGTTGTTCCGGTACTTTTGTGACAGGGTGCTTGCACGCTAATAAGTCTCTTATAGTCTCCTCCTCTCACTAATAAAAAATTTGTGGTAGTCGGAAGCCAATGACCTAGGACCAATATTTTGTGTACATTTTTGACAGTGGTAAATGGAGTTTGTTGGATTTTAATGGTACAGGCTACTATTAGTACTTTAAGGATCACTGCATGTTCAGGTGCAAGGGAGCTCTAGGACCAGTCCTGGGTGGATATTTTGTGACAGGCAGCATGTTAACTGGTTGAGGCTATAGCCCTTTCAGTGGGAAGTTTAATATACATTATCTCTGGGCTATAGGAAAGGCTGAGTAATGATTAACAACAACGTAGCTATAACATAACATGTATTTGTAAAGCGCACATTCATGCCGAAGGGTATCTTAGCGCTGAATAACAGATGCTTATTTTTACTTAATGGTACTCATTTTATCAACATCAGAAGGATGAAAGGTGGAGTGTACCCACAGGGATTTGAACTTGTGACCATGAGATCATACACAAGCTCCTACAGTGGACGCATAGATGACTGACAGTTGAGGAAACAATATGATTCCAGTAACAGGACAAGCCTTTTAACCTGTTACCTGCTAGAGAGAATGGATTACAGGTATCTCTTGAGTTTTTAAAATGGTATGCCAGTCCCCTACAACAGCGTCCTTCACCATCCATGTGGGACATAGGTGTCTCATGTGTGTCCTGTATTGTGTGGGTGGATGCATGTAAGACACAGGTGGCAATAGTTATATTGGGATCCTTTCTGCATCTGCTACATCTAAGTGGTTTCTAAGATAGAGTGTTGGAAGCAGACCCCAGATTCCAGATGTGAACTGTAGAGATCCCGCAATACATTCTAACAATGCTTGTAGCGGGTCAGAAGAAGGAGTGTTAAGGAAAGGAGAAAGATGGTGCCTTCAAAGGTTAAAGTATTCATGTGCCAATTCCTGGCACTTAGTTCTCCGTAAAGGCTACTCCAGAGGTTAAAAGGTAGTTAAGTGGTACACCTTCCCTTGACTTAGTGCTCTTGTTGTGGGTTTTTCTTGACTTGAGACTCCCAGCTCAAACCCTTCATCCTGGCCACACCTTGTGACAAAGTCTTTTTTGGAGTAGTCTGAATGGAATAAGCAAAAGGGCATAACTACACAGGCATCAGATTTGGAGGTTGTTACGGACTCGATGGAGGCCACGCCGGATCTTGAACATGGAGCAGAGGGCCCAGATAGTAATCATGACTGATTCCTGAGAGTCACGCAACAATTGATGAACTGTACAGATAAGTCTACGGGGAGCTTGAAACTCCTGGGGCTTTTGAAAGGACTGGTTGGCAGCAGTTGTGGGTGTGCCCTCGGGGTGGTGGACGATCTGTTACCTGGGAGGTGGCCTATTGAACCCTGGGTTGGGATGTTTGGTCTCACTTCATTTCATTCTGCACGTGATACGGCTTGGGAGACATGTTGATTTACATAATACACTAGGGACTCGGGCTGCCGCCGGAGTAGCGACGTCCCCGGCAGATACCGAGTCCATCAGGGTAGCTTGAGAGGAATCTCGCACCCCGGCGTACCTAAATCTCTTGCGCAGCTCTTGATTGTGGGGGGGTGGTATGTATGGTTGGTTATATGAAAATGTATACTTAAACTTGTACTGCTGCCCAAGAGAGAGGGTAGTGTTAGTGAAAGTTCAGTTTGTGGGAGTTTTATCTGTTTGTTGGGGAACTTATGGAGTCACATGGAGTGTGCATCACAACGTAAAGTCAATAGTGGGGAAGGGAGGAACAACTTGGGCAGGGGAAAGGATATCTCCGTTATCAATGTATTGCTATGACATCCCAGACATTGAAGTTCCTTAACTGGAATGTCCGTGGGATGATTGGTCAGGACAAGCACCGTAGAGTGCACGCTTTCCTGAAGAGATATGGAATAGCGATTGCTGGGTTGCAGGAGACACACATTTGGGGAAACACCATACAAAGCCTTCGAAAACGTTGGGGAGGCAAATCTACGCTACATACTGCTCTGGTTTTGCATGGGGGTTTTGGTGTGGGTGGGTCCGGGGGTCACATTCCAACACCTTCAACATTTTCTCGACCCAAAGGGAGGTATGTCATCCTGTTTGGAAGATGGGAAGCGAGGGAGCTGTGTATTATTAATATCTATGCGCCAAACCTGGACTGTTCTGAATTTTATCCGACAGTCCTGAAAGCAGCAACACCTTATTTGGGTGCTGAAATCCTTCTCTTTGGAGATTTTAATTGTATGTTTGATGGGTGTTGGATTGGGAGCCCCCAGAGAAAACACTAAGACCCATATGATAAGGTCCCTCATGGGTATTCTACAGGGCATGCAGTTGCACGATGAATGGAGAGTGCGAAACCCTAGCAAGTGGGAGTTTTCTTATTTTACTCCTGCAGCCAACACCTTTTCGTGGATTGATCATTGTTGCCTTACTCAAGGTCTCTCAGCTATGACACAGGCCATTTCTTATTTGCCGAGGTACCTATCTCACCATGTGCCTTTGTTGCTGACACTATACCACTATAGCGGCTTCGAGCTAAGGCCCTTACGGACCCTCCATACATCCCGACTGTTACAGAGCATCTTCAACATTACTTTGGGGAGAATTGGGGGTCCACTGCCACTAGATAAACAGAGTGGGAGGCCATGAAGGTCGTTCTCAGGGGGGTTTGTAAGAAGACCACTTATGTGGTCCACCACCAGCTTAGCGCAGATATCGATTCCCTAGAAAAATGTTTACGAACTCTAGAGACTGCACTATATTAGAACCCCACTGATAGAACTGCGTGGACGCAGGTGCAGGGAGAGTTACTGGAGGCCTGTTCGCATTAGGAAAAACACAAATACACTAGCTATAGACAGAGGCTTCATATGGAGGGCGATAGATCAGGAGCTTTATTGGCTCGTCGTATTAGGACATAGACAGAACACAAACCAGTCTCACAGCTTCAGGATAGTTTGGGGACCATGATGCATTCGCAGGACGCGATTGTTAAAGAATTTGCGACCCACCTGTGCCAGACTTGCTCGAATATTCCTTGGACCAGCCCAACCATGTTTCAGGACTTCTTTAATGATATAACACTTCCCACTCTTGGGGAGGAGGATGCAGAGGCCCTCGGGCACCAATTACTAGGGAGGAAATTCTAACATCCATTAAGCAACTAAAGCCCGGGAAATGTTCTGGGAGCAACGGTCTTCCAGCTGAAGTTTATAAGACGTTTTCCCCGTAGCTGGTGGATCATCTCCTTAAGATATATACTGAGGCTCTAGCCAGGGGGATACTTCCCAACACGATGATGGAGGCTTTGGTCTCCATGGTCCTTAAACCGGATAGGGATCCTCTTTATCTGAGTTCCTATAAGCCCATCTCGCTCCTGAATATAGACTAAAAAATATTAAGTGGGGTATTGGTGGCACGTCTATTGCCATACATGACCCAACTGGTCCACCCAGATCGGTCTGGGTTTATCCCAAGGTGGAACACTACACATAACTTGCTCAGACTCGCACATCTATGGCATGCACTGCAATTTGAGCAATCAGAATGGGCCCTCTGTCTCCTAGATATAAGGCAGGCCTTTGACTCTGTCGAGTGGGATTTTATGTGGGCGGAACTTACTCGAATGGCAGTGGGGGAAAATTATCTGAAGTGGCTAAAACTGCTTTACTGCAGATCAACGGATTGTATCCGCCTTTGGAATCAGGTTTCAGACAGTCTGGAGCTTCAACGGGGTACTCAATAGGGCTGCCCCCTGTCGCCGATGCTTTTTGCCCTTACGATGGAGCCCTTGGCAATCGCTCTTAGAACTCGGTTTGAGCACTGGGGTGTTTGGCTAGGCCCGACAGTACATGTGGTGTCTATGTATGCCTACAACACAATGGTGTACCTCCGACACCCCAGGACGGCAGTTCCGGAGCTCCTTTGGGAGCTGACTAGTTTTGGTGAATGCTCCGGTCTCTGTCTCAACCTGGGGGAATCTAAGTTGGTTCCAATGGGCAGTTTGCAGGAGGTGAAAGAGAATGAGCTGCCGGAAGTGGGGATGAGTTGGGTCACTGACACGGTCCGCTACCTGGGGGTCAGATTGGTGCACACACAGGAAGCCTATTTGGAACAAAATATGGGGAGGTGCATGGAAGGTGTTTCTAAATCAATTGAGTTTTGGCAAGACCTCCTGTTATCCTTGATGGGACGAGTGGCCTTATAAAAATGGTCACCCTCCCACGCTACCTATATGTTTTACAGTCATCCCTCTATCCCATCCCATGGGTGTATTTTCGCAGACTAGACTGTCTGATAGTAGACCTCCTATGGGGCTCAAAAAGGAAGCGGATGAAACTAGATACATTACAGAGGACATGGGAGGGGGGATGGAGGTCCCTTGGTTGAGCTTTTATTATATAGCAACAAAGCTTCAACAGGAAGTGCAGTGGCAAAGATGAGCAGGACAACTGGGAGAAACGGTTACTGGATGGTACTCATCGGGGTCCCTTTACCTGACCTTCTCATGATGGGAGCAGGGGTGCCCATAAGATTGCCCTATATTATAAGACATGTGGCTGCAGTCTGGGAGATTGCAATTAAAACTGTGGTGAAACAAGTGCCATATGTCACAGAGGCCCCGCTGTAGGCAGTGGTACCGTTTAAATGCATAAGTCATACTATGGCAATCACTAGGTGGACAGAAGGGGGCTGCTGTATGATAGGTGACCTGTATTTGGGACAATGGTTCCTAGTGAGGGAGGAGGCAGTGTTGATGTTTGACTTGGGCAGGGGACAGTACCTCCAATACGCGATAATCTCGGCGGTAGCACGAGAGTTGTGGCCGATGTTTCTGGAAGAGCTGCCTATTGCAACTACTCTGCATGTCCCTCTGTCATTGGCGGGGGCCGTAGATTGGTGTCACATGGTGCTACAAGAAGATCTTAGCACGGACCCGCTCCCGGTGCAGGACAAGTGGGATAGGCAGCTTGAGGTACCTCTGACGGATTCAGAATGGAAAATTGTACATGAGGGGGTTAAGCAAATTAGTTCCAATGTGAGATTCAAGCTAACACAATTTAATATAGTACATCAAACATACCTAACTCAACATGTACTGCATAAAATATACCTGGACCGTCTAGCAGGTTGCCCCAGGTGTGGTCATTTAGAAGCCCAGTTTTTGCACATGGTATGGGAATGCTCTGAATTGCGATTGTTCTTGGGGCTGGTCCAGGAACGCCTGAAAGAGATCTCGGGATGGTCTTTGTCGCACTCCATTAGGGAGGTGCTTCAGGGACTACTTCCCAGTCCCAAGGGTAACCACTGACACGCCGGTTCAACCAGTTGGGACTAGTGTTGGCTAAAAGGAGAATTGCGATTAGTTGGATGAGCCCGCAGCCCCCCAAGGTAGAAAATTGGGCTAAAGACCTGAAAGAGTGGGCCACGGCAGAGTTAATTTGCATGCGACATGATTCAAAAATTGAAGGAAGATGCGAGGTCTTGGTATACTATGATTTCAGAAATCCCTAGTGGTGAGGCCCCCAGTTCATAAGCCATTGAGGGAATGAGGGATGAAAGTGGCGAACCAGCAGAGAGGGAATAGATGGGATGAAACCTCCGGATATCGTGTACAGTAGGAGTAGAGTACATGGAATCCATTGCCCTTCAATGAAGGATATGGGGAGATGTTTCTCACATGTGACTCAGAGGGGTGGAAGGAGGGGGGGAACAAGGTTGTAATTGCTGGGGGTTGTTGTTCGTAAATTGAATTTTATATATATCTCTCCAATGTAAGAGGCAACCTCATGGCAGGTTTTTATTATGGCCAAATTCTTAACAGACGAGGATGTATTATTTTTCTTCAAGTGTATTATTTGTGACTTAAGCATATGTGCCTCTTAATGCTGTCATGAGTGCATTATTGTCATGGTTAGAATGATATTAATAAAAACAATGTATAAAGCAAAAGGGCATAACTGCACAGAACTGGTCTCAAAGCTGACTTTATGAATGCATAATTACTGTCTGAAACGTTAGTAGAAAAATAAGGAGGAAATTTCCATCCAGTATGTCATGATTTCTCCACCATATCCAGAAGTTCCACATCAGTGAAAATAGTGAAATATATATTAATGCTCTGGGCAAGTTAATCTACTTGCCAGGAGAAGCTACTGTGGAGCCAATTGAATACTCTGAAGAGGTATTTGCCGTGCCTTGCAGAAGGATAACGTATGGGTCTTAGAAAGTGATGAATTATGACGGCTGCTGCTGCTTGAGGACCTGAACCATTCACAACTATGGGTGAGGTATGCTGGAACCGAGTGCACCAGCAGCCTTTGCTCTCCTATGTAAGAACTCTACATTAAAGAGCCTTCCTGAAGAAACCCAACACACTCAGTGTTGATCCTACTAATAGAAGCTAGTGCCTAGAAGTCAGAGGAACCCATCAACTTGCAATCCCAGTCAGACTTAAGACCAGACTGAGCTGTGCCCATAATGGAAGCAAGCCCTTGGTTGTAACTGAGAGCATCAGACATTGCCTGAGGCACCTTTTGAACAGAGGTGGGCTCCTAGCATTTCACGTGGAAGGCTTGTTTCGGGCTTGACAAAGAACCCAGTGAACAAAACTCAGCTGACCATGAGCAATGTGACCATCATGCAGCCACTGGTATGAGCTCTGGTTACACTCCTGTGATTAAGTGAACGGTGATGCATCCTCAGTGGACCACAAGCAAAGTTTGCTGAGCTGGGGACAAGCACAAGAGAGCCTCACCAACACAAAATATCCGCCAGTGAAATCACAAGGGGGCATTCCCTTATTTTAATGGGGGATGGCCCCATGCAAAAGAGGGAAACCTGTGCCTTTGAACCTGTGACTTATTAGTTTTGCATAAAAAGCAAAGGAGCCATCAGAAAGCATACTGATTGTGCGTCTCTTAGAAGTTGGCACTTAGTGTGACTACCAAGGGTGCTTCGTGGGAAGGAGTAGAGGGAATCCCAGACACCTCTTTGGGCATCCATCTGTATGTGGATTCAGTTACACATGCCCGCCCCCTCTTCCCATTTTGGTCTGCCTCTAGTGAAAGACAGAGCTGGGGTTTCAAACTACATTTCTTTATTTCACTAATGCACTCATTAGCACAGGTGTTGACTTTTAACCTAGTGCTGCAGACAGTGCATTTTTTAGTAAACTCGGTCGCACATTCTGAAACTTCACCAGGCGGACCAAACTAAGGGGCTTATTTACAAGCCATTGTGCACCGGTGCATCACTTCGTTTGATGCACTTGACGTCGCAGTATGTTACAAGGCCACGTAAAGCAACGCTGCATGGCTTTTCATGGCCTTGTAAATATGAACCCCTTTCACGCATTACTCTGTGTGAAAGGGGCATTTCATGGGTGTTGCTGTGGGTGTTCAAGATTTTGTAAACCTGGGAGTGCGTCAGATTCCTATGCCTCTCCGGGGGAGGCATAAGGGAGGCGCAACGAGGAGAAATAACTTTATTTCTCCTTGTTTTTCTTTTTTATATATTTGTTATATTCTGCAGCACACATAGAAAAAGGAGGACACTCCTCATGATCCTGCACGAAAACAATCACCTCAACAACGCAGAGACCCATTGCACCATGGCGCAGGGTGCCTGCCCTGGCGCATGGCAGGCCATTGTGTAACAGCACAGGGGAAAAGGACACAAACGTAATGTATCTTGTAGATACAGCACATTCCTGCCCTTTTCCTTTGACACACAGTAGTGCAGCAGGAGGGTTTGCTGCACTGCCAAACATCAAAATATTGTAAATGAGACATTAAGGGCTCACAATGGTGGAAATTGAAACAGTACTCCTAAGGTGTATTTCATGCCCTAGTCTTCTATGCAACGCTTTTGCATACATGAATCAGCCACACATAGTGCAGTTTCCGAGAGAGAGTGGAGAGAACTCTCCTAATACTTGATAGTGTGTAATGAAACTAAAGAATTCACATGGGAAAACGTTTTCCAAGTAAAGAAGCAAGGAAAAAGTAATCAAATTACAAAATAGGATAACCTTGCACGTTCACAGTACGGAAGTATTTGGGGAGTCAGGCATGTAGATGGGTAGTTGGTAAATGCAAGGCACACTCCTGACAATTCTACAAATCAGGTGAAAATGTATAATTATACAGCATGCATTGGTATGTAATATGTTATCACAATTTTTTGGTGCACCAGTCACATAAAGAACGTGCTGTGTAATGATATGCTTCCCTTGTGCCCAACATGAGTACATTAGTATATGCTGTGTCATCCATAACATGTTCATTAGGCACTTTGGGTGCAGATTCCCTGTTTCCTACAAAGAAGCAAAACAATTAAGACAAGTCTATGGATTGTTTTAAGGTTTATGCATTGTTGGGTGTGTAGGCAGAATGACACAGGGTCTGAAGGAATGGGGAACCTACTCAGTAGTTGAAGCTAAAGAGTGCTTTTGACTGTCATACTAAAATATGTATCATATCTTCTTTGCAGACATGTCTACTGAAAATTAATGCACTGTTTGATTATGTCACCATAGAGATGTACAGGACTAGTGCTTTCATAAAGTGAGCAAAGGCAGCAACCTTGCGCATCAATGCTTGGTGGCTCCCAATTACAATAAGAGGCTCACAAAACAGCTTTTGTGGGTCTTGCCTCCCAGAAAACGCAAGCTGCCTGGTTGAGAAAGACCTATTGTGAACTTGCAGAGAGCTTTGAGTCCTACCATTACTTACTATTGGTTGGCTTTATATTCACTTTCATTAGCTTGCTTTTTATTCATTGCCTTGTGTGGGCTTGCCTTCCTCTTCTATATTTGCCCTCCCCTGGAGCGTAGCCTTTTTACTTGTGTCCTTCCACTGCTTACTTTTCAGGAACTACATTTCTATATTTGGTTAAGCATTGCATGAGAGCGCATTTGTTTTCCAGCTGTCCCCTCATATACGTCTGTTCCCACTTCTCCGTGCTCAATTTTGCTCTCTCTCTTGCCTGTGTGTTTCTCTCCTCTCTCCCCTGTGTTGCCTTCACCATAATGTGCTACTCCTGCCACGTTGACACACTTATGTGCTTCTCCCTCAAATGCTGCTTTTTCTCTCCCACCCTGTTGCTCCCTGTAGCTAGCGCCCCATTGCTGTTCCCTCCCACCTTTAACCTTCTTTTTTTCTTTTTGTTGTTGTTGTTGTTCACAACCAGGAAGCAAGTTGCTGCCAGCATGTATGTCTTAGCTATTTTTGTCGATTTCTGCGGGACGGTAAATAAAAAAGGGTGCCTGCTTTGGTTTTGTAGTAACAGACAACAATGTCTCAACAGGGAGTGCTCATAGGTATGTGAACGGCACAAGGTGAGACACATGATATGGTGAAGAGAACAGCGAAACAGCACAGTTGAAATTTGCCACATAACATGAACACTGTGGTCAAAGATTAGTTAGAAACATGTTAAGGGCCAAGGGTGGCGTCGTTCTCCCAGATTTTGTCGACAGTGTTTCAACCTGCATTGTTTCACATCATCATCAGAGCACAGTTTTACGTGTTACTTTAGCAATTGTATGAAGACGGAGGGGGGAGAAAATCAGGGTTTGACTTGAACATCTTGTGGGCACCCTACCATTGAACTTTCCAAACTATGCCTGCCCCCCAAATAGGGTGATCAGGCACCGGCAATCTGGATACATTTTACTTTGACCTGAGTGTTTGGCATTTACCATTGAAATCCCTAGGTACCAAACAGTTACTCTATAATTCTTTTCCAGTTTGCTGTTCTTACTGTAGTCTGGCACCTTTAATTCTATGCCCCTACCGTGCATCAAGACCATGTACCAGGTAGCTACCCTTCAAATCTTTGTGTTCCCCACTACTCCCCCTGTGCATATCTTTACTTGACCCTTCTCTTCTTTACTACCCTCCTTTTCTCCCTCCCCCCCTTTTGTCCTACAGCTTTTGCTAAACTAACACATAAAATCCCGTCCTGATGATGACCTGAAACAATGCAGGTCAAAACCCCTTTGACAAAATCCAGCAGAACAAGGCTTCCTTGGCCCTTAACATGTTTCTAACTAATCTTTGACCACAGTGTTCATGTTATGTACCAGTTTTTAACTGCGCTGTTTTATTCACGATATCACATGTTTAACCTTGCACCGTTGACATTGCCATGAGCACTTTGTTTGCACCTAGTTTTTTTTATTACATTTGCATATACTGAAATCTAATACTGCTGTCTGAAATTAATGCTTTCCCTGTATACTCTATGCAGACTGCATTTTTAAACTTTGGTGTTTCCGTTTTCTTGTCTTCTTCTTGCAATTTATTTTACATTCTAGTAATTTTCTTCGAAGCATTACCTATTGAAACATTGTTGTCTGCTACCATATTTACCCACATCTCAACTAGGTCAAAGAGTTTTTTTCCTGTTTCATTTCCTGCTTTGTTTTGTAGGCGCACATTTCTAGTGGAACATGCATGTGCTTGCAAAATGACGTAGATGTGTTATTGTGACTTTTCTTTTTTTTGTTTCGTGCTGCACAGTATCACGCTGATGCTGTAGAGCATGGCTAAAAGGCAATGTTAAAGCCAATGTGTTCCAATGGCAAGACCTATTGACTTTGCCAATGCTTGTTATTAGAGAAAAAGAAACGCTCCAATGGAAAAGTCTATTACAAGTGACACACCAAAAATCATTGTGCCGACATAATTTTTATACTGTGGTGAAGTTTATTTAATGATACCTTTAAAATAACAATGGGTCCGATTCACAGATCTAATCTGAGACAAAATCCTAAACTTACTACTTTTGGTATTCACAGAAGGCATTCAGTAGTAGTAAAGTTAGGATTTGGTCTTAAGTCTGTCTTAAGTCTGTCTTAAGACTGTCTTAAGTCTGTAATAAGTCTGTCTTAAGTTTATCTTAAGACTGTCTTAAGTCTGTCTTAAGTCTGTCTTAAGTCTGTCTTAAATTTGTCTTTAGTCTGTCTTACGTCTGTCTTAAGTCTGTCTTAAGTTTATCTTAAGTCAAACTTAAGACAAAATGCTAACTTTACTACTACTAAATGCCTTCTGTAAATACCAAAAGTAGTAAGTTTAGGATTTTGTCTCAGATTAGTTCTGTGAATCGGGCCCATAGATTTTATCTTGTGTGATATAATGAAGCCCTCCTTTTAGTATGTCCGCACACAGAGGGGCATTGCTTCGGGGGGTATTTGGGATGTTACACCCCTCTAATAAATGTATTTGCAAGCAAATATTTGGGAACAGGTGGTTTCAGTCGGATATGGAGAGGTGTCTGTAGAATTTCACCCCAGATTTTTACGTGCACACACAGACATACACTCACACTCACTCTCTCTCCTTTTGAAGCTCTTAAAAAATGTTGGTTATGGTACAATATGTTTTATTTTATGTACTGCTAACAATTCCCTCTCCTCTAATTTTTTTCTGCCTCTTAAGCCACCCTCATGTCTTGCTTCTCAGATAATGCATCGTAACAAGATATGCCATTGTGATTGTTGGGAAATCTGAAGCTCACACTCCCGCAATCTTGGGCCCATATTTATGAGGCCATTGCACCACAGTTTCATCACTATTTGTGATGCAACGGTGGCACAAACCACTAAAATATATTTATGAAGTCATGCAAAGCCACTTTGTGTGGCTTTGAATGGTCTCATGAATATGGAGTAAGGCAAGGCAGCGCAAATCGGTGTGTTACCTTACTCTGCGCCAGGGTGGCATGCCATGGACATTGCAGTGGGTGTCCAAATGCAACACCCATGTTTTTTTGATGCATCCCCAGATTTACAAGGCCTTCTAAACCTGAGGATGTGCCAAAACCTTACACCTCTCCAGAGAAGGAGCAAAGAGGAGAAATATCACTATTTTCCATAGTTTTTTCCTCTTTCTTTTTTGTGCAGCATTCTGCAGCACACATACAAAGAGGAAAAAAACTCCCAGGATTGTTTTTGTGCAGGAAGGTGCCCCTTCCTAGACAAAACAATCCTGCATGCAAAGCAGACACATTTGCACCTTGGTGCAAGGGTGCCTGCGATGGCACTAGGATGCTGAAGCTGTGCCAATGCAAGGCAAAAGGACAGGGATGTGCTGTATGCCATAGATTTGCCGTTTCGGCAGTCTAACACCAATGTAAGCACCCTTGTGTTGCATGCAGGATTGTTTTTATTCAGTAAGAAGCACCTTCCTGCACAGAAACAATCCTAAGAGGCGTTTTTGTCTTTCTATGTGTGCTGAGGAATGCAGCACACTTAAAAGAGGAAAAAACGAGGAGAAATAAAGATATTTCTCCTCATACGCCACACCTCAGGAGGTGTAAGGATTTTGCACTTCCCCAGGTTTACACGATTTTGTAAATCTGGGGCATCATCAAAATTGGAAACACTAACAGCAACACCCACGGGATGCCTCCTGTGGCAGAGTAAGGCGAACCAGCGATTTGCAATACTTTGCCTTACTCAGGATTTATGAGACCACTCCAAGCCATGCAGGCGGCTTTGCTTGGCTTTATAAATCAGATTCAGAGCCCTGTGTCATGCATGTACCACTTTACATCGTGCAAACGTGAGGTAGGGCTCTCAAACGTATGCCCCTAAATGACATGAGACTTCAGTTTATCCAATATGCAGTGCGTTGTGGGCAGATTCCTCCAGTCTTTCCTTACTCTTTGCATTCAGTTACATTCTTTCCATTTTAAAGGCACTCCTTCAAGTACCAGAATGCAATGTAAAATGAGGACTAGATGAGTATTCCATAATGGAGGGTGATGGCTAAATGCCAGAATCCTGTCTTTCGCAGAGCTACTGTTCATATAAAATCAAACATAGAAGTAACTCTGCATTGCTTACTCTTGATATAACAAAAACTCTCATATTTAATTCTGAGCTGCAACTGTGTAGTGGTGTGCTCAGCTTTAGAACACTTGATATCTGTAAAACAAGTCTTTATATATATGTTCACCGCTTAGATTTGATTAAGCAAAGGTCCCATTTTCATATTGTGAGACGTGCAGCACACTGTTGTTTCAGCACTAATTACACATAATGATTTTAGAATTGTAAACTCTCTTTTTCACCTCTGCTA
This sequence comes from Triturus cristatus, assembly GCF_964204655.1. Classification (NCBI taxonomy): domain Eukaryota; kingdom Metazoa; phylum Chordata; class Amphibia; order Caudata; family Salamandridae; genus Triturus; species Triturus cristatus. The sequence goes on from NC_140587.1 coordinate 971,074,411, forward strand.
TGCATCTAACGTCAAGGAAAGTATTTATGACAATGTCTCCAGTTAACTTTATCACAGAACATGGTTAGAAACAGCGTGGTGACTACTGCTCGCCAAGCCAAACAATTTATATTTACAAATGCTGCGCGGTTCCCAGGACTCCTGCACTCCGACAGGGTGGTATTAGTTAGGTACATCGGATACTCCATGATCTGCTTCCAGGAGTGATTGGCTGAGTGAGTGATTGATCAATTCGTCCAACGCAGCCAGGGGGCAGCCGCTGCTGCCCGAGACACCTGCCTGTGACAGCTGTGTAACCTAAGGTCTTCAGGCTCAAATGCATGAAGGGTTAATTCATCCTTTGATCTTTACCAGGTAAATAAGTGCCATTGCAATGGGCCATAATTATGTGTGTAGCACTTTAAATCTGAGGAGTCAAGTGAAATGTAAATATATTTGAGGCTCCGGATTCTCCCCGCTCCCCTGTAGCTCTTCTTGGAATTATAGTTTCGATGTGGAGGTGAAGTGACGCCAGGTTTCTGAGAGAACCGAGGAAAACTTCACTGGCATTACATTTATTATTTATATACCTTGTGTTCTGCTGAGATACAGTGTTTAGAAGCTCAGACAAAGAAAAGGAAAGCTAAGCAAAGGGGAAAGGTTTGAAAAAGCACAGGAAGCACAAAGTAATAGTCTGTGTGAAATTAAAGTCCTAACAAACGCCATCCACTCCAAAGCTACATCTAACAACGGAAATGTTCCATTCTTGCTATTCATTACATCGAGTCCTGAAAACTAAAACAGAGCTCTGTTGTTTCAAATGGTGGGCACACATACATAACAAACACAGTCAGTTTTCAGGGGTAATGCCTCGAAAAAAATGCAGAAGGTGCTGGGGAAGGTGAAGACAATAGTTGCCAAATAAGCAAGTTAAACGTTTTCCCACTGGAAACCATCATAGGTAAAAAAATAAAACATAACAATTTGAAAATGGAAATTCCTATATACTGTTTTTATCAGGATATGTGGAATTTTATCCTTGCAAAATGTGTTCACGTGCAAGGAAAATTTGCATCCATAAATGCTGAAGGGGCTAGAATTTGGCTTTTTCCAGCAGGGTGGCCACTGGAGTAGGTGTATACCCACAAACTCATATGATTGGTGTATCCAGGGGCGTAGCGAAATTTGAAATGGCCCCTCTGCAAGGTGCATGGAGGGGCCCCCGCTCTGGATTTTATCAGGAGGTCTCGGACAAGAGTTTTGTGCTTAGGGGGCCCCCTGCAGCTCGTGGACCCCCGCACTGCAGGGGGTGCAGGGGCCTGTGTTACGGCCCGGGGTGTATCACTTGCGGGTAGTATCCTACTCCAGAAACTAAATCAAATGCTCTACTGTCAAAGGATTAGAAACTGAAGGTAAAGCCTTCAAATTCAATTGATGAGTAGTAGAAGATGATTCTCAATAAGAATACACATTTAACCCGTTGGAAAAACGATAAAAATGAAAAAAGCACTATGGCTTTTTCAGGGGTGACTGGCTAAATTTATCAGTGAAAAAAAATCCATCTATTCAAATCATCATTTGAAATACATCTCGCACAGATGTCCATTGGTCAGCTTCATCAGTAGCCTAGGGACATTTTGTGGTAGATGTGTACAGTTTCTGCTATGTCTTCCAACACAACACTACACTAGGGCTGTAGAGAAATATTCCCAGGCCAATAGGAACACACACATTTCAGCATCTACTGAGACAGTTGTCTTACAGAAGTTTCCTTTTTTGCATTGCTCAGCAATGGACTGACTGACTGACTGACTTTGACATTAACCTTCAGTAACACCAACAGAGACCATTTTACATAATGGATACTTTGGGAACAAGGAAACCTTTTAGTTCTGATTGACAATGACTATTTACATTGGTTGTAACACTAGAATGTACAATTGTTTTGTAAAAGTGGTTATTACTTGACCAAAATAGAAGAAAATGTTTATTTGTACTTCTTTGAGTTCCAAGGGGTTGATTACGATGTCGTTCAAATCCGATTTGGAAGCCTTGTTTCCGACTAATTCGGAAACATTTCTGAATGACCGATCATGATGTTCTTAAAGCGTTCGGACTGTTCGACTCAGTTCCCAACGGCATTTGGAGTAACCAAGTTGTTCTGAGCCAACTCGTACAGGTCTACGACCGCGTTTCTGAACGAGCGATTAGGATATCAGATTTGGACAGCCTTTCCGAATCGGTTGTTCCGAGACGGATCGGCTGTTGGAAGCTGACTTTGGGGCCCGTAGCAGGCCCCCCTTCAGCCTGTTGACTCCGAATCTGGCCAGTGGGGATACCCATGGGTCCTCCCTTTCCAACCATGCACAGTGTGGCAGGCACCTTGGATTGCCCACCACAGGGTGCACTATTTTCCCCAACCACCCCTTTCTTCAATGGGAGCCTGTGTATTTGGCCAGAACACAGGCTCCCAGTGAAGTCAATGGGAGTCAGACCGAAAGATGTTCAGAACCATCTTAGTCGGTCAGTCTGACCCCCCCGAATACGATTCGGTCGGAAACCATTCAGAAACCGATTCGGTCGAAATGGTTTCTGAACGACATTGTAACTGACCATTCTTGCCAACTATGGGAGTGTTTCCACCCAATTTATACAGAACTAGACCATAACTGAGTTAATAATGTACTGCATCAGGTGGTCGGGATTGATTCTGCTTGTTCAGATTAAATGCTTTTTCGATAAATCTTGTCACTTTGTTTGCAAGTGCTATCCAAGGAGTTTTGAAGTTGCAGTTTTAAGATTAATTGACAGTAGGAACAACTCTTAGTGTAGTTTTTTTCACAGAGTTCACTCAGATAATTAATACATTAAGGTACAATTTGCTAGGGAGTATCCCCATTTAGAGGGCTTTTAGAGCACGATTCTCTTTAGCCACGGAGTAAGTTGTGAGATCGGCTATTCGTGGTGTTTTTATTTTGAAACCATTTGGGATGGGTGATTTCCCTTTGCCCATTTAACAATAGCATATCCAGTCTGGGCCATTATAGGGCATCAAGGTAAGCTGAGTCATCCAGTGATAATGGTGCATGTTTACATTCTTTTGATCTCCGCATGTTCTTGTAATGATAGTCAAACTTAATGCACCTGTCATTTCGCTCATTTTGTTATTATATTGAGCTATGATTTCCTAAAGAACACATTGGTACAATGTTGGTTAGTTGTGATGCTCTTTATCATTTCTGAATCTTAGGAATCACAAGCCTCTCTCTTTGTTTCCTATTTGGGTCAAAGTGTGCTTTGACTTGCCTCCCTGTTGGCACATATTCCTTGTCAAGTCAGTATTTATTTAAAAAACAACAATTCACTCACAATACAGTACAAACAACATTGAAACAATACAAACAAGGAGAACATACAAACTAAAATATAAAATATCACAAAAATAGTAATTCATTCATTATGTTTATCATGTCCATTATGTCCAGAAATGACTTATGTTCCCAAGATTCCCCCAGATAAATTTTAAAACTTACCTCCACTGTGATTTACATGAAAAAAACAGAACTCATTCAAACCTTTTTTCTTATGACAAAATTGGGTGGTATAATTCAAATATAAAAAAGGTATTTCTATCCAACATGGGCAGATTTGTTTTGTATGAATCTGTCCTGCAGAGTAAATATAAGTTTTGGTACAAAATTAAATCTTCTCTGTGTTCCTATTCCTAATCCTGTACTCCATGAGAACAGGTTTTAGTCATGTCTTACTTTATTCACATATTTTGGTCTTGATAAAAGAATGTCCATCTTATCCGCTATTACATAAAAAGCACAAGAACAGCTACTCAAACTTCCAAATATCCACTTTGCTGTAAACCAGCTAATGGCAAGAAAACCGAAGTGGAATCTTAAGCACAAATGTTGCAAGTGGCCTGGAAACATGCCATCAATATTAGCCTCACAACTCCATTGTGATTTCACTCAGGTACATGCCGGGTTTGGAGATAGCTTAACTGTGGTATTGTAGTTGTTAACTCAAATTTCCTCCTAAATCCTACTGCTTGGTCTGACTAGATAGACCTAAAGGACAAAATGATTGTGTTATCCTCCTGAAATTATTGAATTGTATTGAACTCCTTAGTCTAGTGAAAGTGTGCCTAAAAATCCACTGCATGAACCCTTGATGGAGCTAACAACTTACACAGTTGTGACAATGCATATGCACCTTATGTACAGTTTATACAGGCATCCCACGCTGGCAGGTAGAAATCATTGGGTGACAGATTCGCTGGAAATATGTTCTGAAGTCATCATTGAGAACATCTGAAAAAAATCAGATAAACCAGAGCATAGCAGGACAATTTTAAATATAGGAGTCTTGTTGTCAATGCCTGCTCTGTTGTATTTACCTTCTATGTTGGACCAGTAAACAAAATGAGTATCCATGTTTGGCCAAAATATTCAAGGACATGCTTCTCAAAAGCTCTGTTGTCACCTCTGCCAGAGCAACCATCAATCTCTCCTTGGCAAATGGAACATTCCAAAGGATCAAATTTACTATGGGTTTGAGCTGGTGCTGGAGTTATGCTAAGCAATGCATGTTGCCAGAAAACATAGGAGAGGTCCAGAAAAGCATCAACATATCACAAGCAAAAGCTATTTTGAGCTTAACGCTCTCCCTAGCGCTGCACATAAACCCCTTTGAGTCACCCCATGCTAGTGTATGCTTGTGGGCCTGTCTATGGTGGGCCAGCACAGAAACCGTAGGTGTTGGTGCAAAGCAGATTTGCTAAAATTGCATGATTTGGTTTTGTCCCAAATACTAATGGCAAAGTACAGCAGGTGTGAGCAATATCTTTTTATGTACCTACAGTTAAGATGTGCTTTACTCTAAAGAAGAAACCTTATATGTCTAACCTCTGTGCTGTGTGTGAGGCTGTGCAGAACACATGCCAGATTTATCATGACCTTCATCGATGTAATCATTGGTAGTCAGCTCTGACACTGCACAATTTTCTGCCCTTCAAACAATGCTGTGCAGACATGTTTAATGCAGTGCTCCCTTGTGTGAAGGTAGGTAAATCCAGGCCCATGTGATCTTAAAACTACTAACATAAAACCTATTCTAAAAACCACAGCATTGATTCTACTAACCCTTTTAACAATGGGGCAATGCTTAGCAGCATATTGTTTGTCAAACTCTCCAACAAATCAACTTTCAATTAAATATCTGCATTCATTGATTTGAAGAAAATAGCCTGCTCTTGTACTATCAAACTGGAATCTATCTTGTCTGTGGTGCTGAAGCAGTGTTAAGTGCAACATGGAAGGATATCAAAACTAATGTTGAATCAAATGGATTAGCAGTACTCTTACTTGGGCTCTTATCAGCTTTGGCTAATGTTTAGCTTCGCGGAATTTTGTGCTTTTTTGCGCTTGCAAAATGTGTGTTCGCAAGATATTTCCCCCCCGAGCATGCAAACAGTGTTCGCGAACAGGAAGAAAGCATTGCGAACAGGCGGAACAAGCGATTCCACGTGTCCGCAGAATTCTGCGTGCTCGCGGAGATTTTTTACCGTTTTGCGTAGTGCGACTGCATAAATTCCGCCTACTCCTATTTTCTACAAGAAACCACCAACTTCTGATATTCATTCAACACACTAATATATCAGGGTGTGGGATAGTATTTCTTTTACATGCATATACTTTCTTTCATCCTATTACCGAACTTAGGAGCACATGCTTACTCTTATCCTATTACCGAACCTAGGAGCTAATACTCAGAAGTCACTCATCTGAGCCATAAGTACTTATAGGTCCTGTTGGGGCTAGCTTTCATGATTCCGACCTAAAGCTAACAAGTCCTCAGGATCAGCAGCCTTCTCTTTAAATCCCTAGTCTAATCCTCTTCTTTTAAAGAAAGTGAAGTGATCCATTGATGACGTCAGTAAAGGACGTTTTATTATCTGCTATTTTCTTTTTGCATATAAATGCACAAATTTTCCCACATTTCAATACTTTATTCGGTTTAAAACAATCATAAAAGCGTACAATAAAACATGTAAAACTTCTAATCATATCATTGGGATATGTACAATTAATCCATCTTAAAATGCAAATCCGAATAAAGTGCTTCAGTGCAAAATATTTAAGAAATAAATTTCATTTATTAAAATTTAGAACAAGAATACTGATAAAACTCATCATTATTACCCCACTAATTTCCTGTGTTTCATAACATGGACAATAAATCTATATACAGTTTTGCAAACTTGGTACATCTGTAGCAGTTGTAAATACTCTAAAGCCTCTTACATTTTATCCTATTTAAAAAAAATTAAGAGTGGCTTTAAAAACCTTTTTCTCTGTTCTCTATAGAGCTCGCGGAAAACGAACAGGTGCAATTGTGATTGGGGCTTAATCGCAATACATGGGCACACATCCAAATCCTTTTCCGAAAAGACATTAGAAGGGTAAGACACCATGAGATGTTCCAGGCCAAGTCTAAACTTTAACAAAAGAAATCACTGATGATGAGGCACCTTCGACAAATAAGGCTCAATGGCAGGTGTAGTGCACAATTGGAGGTACATCATCCCTCTACCGTTCTTCCGCTCACCCTCCCACCACTTCTCGACTATCTGGTCCAGTAATTCATTTTTAACCAACAATCTGGTCTGACTGTTAATAGACATTGGGTTAATGAACAGCTCTGTCCTTCCAATTGAGTGAAGTTTATGACCAGATTGATGGCCAGAATAAGTTATGTGTCATCCTTATAATATCCTCAATATCCTGCAATCCTACTTCCCCATACATTATTGGTGAGGGGGTACTGCTGGGTAGTGACAATAGCCTACCCAAAAATTTGCTTTCACTGTTTTGTAATTGTGTATAGTCTGTACACCCCTATACACTAGCACCATAGGTGGATATTGCTATGGGTCTGGCATTATAGTTAGTGAGTGCAACATCCAATGGCATGGATCCTAGCTTAGAGTCAAATTAAAAAAGAGTCCCAAGAGCCTGCTCCAGCTGTGTGACCCTTACAATTTGCGTGTGCACCAACGTACTTCGAGAATCAAATGGGCTTCACAAATATGTGATGATGGAAACAGTTTTAAGCGCATTGTTACCAATATGGAATGGAGTTAATCTACTGTGTGGTTGCCTACTATTTGTTGACTGCCTTAATTAAGACATGAATCCCACAAATTGGTTCAGTAATCTCTGAAGTCCCCTTCTTGTTTGAGTCTTAAGTACACAATCATCTGATTACATTAGGACCGGTAGGTGATGCGTCCCTACCATAGGGGGATCTGTATCTGCTAACATTAGGGATTGTTCTAGCTTAGTGATATAAAAGATTAAAAGAAAAGGGGCCAAAGCATAGCATTGCCTGACCCTTTTTTGATCTTAATGAAAGAGGTAAATTCCCCATATGGCCCAAACCTAATCTTACCTTTCTCATCAGTGTGGAGTTGGGAAAGGAGATGAACAATTTTTGGGTTGGCCCCTTTACTCAGTAACATGGACCACAATTTTCCCTCAAAACAATGTAAAATGCTGCACTTAAATCCAAGAATGCCAGGAAGAGACATTCCTCCTTGGGGGTCACATATTACTAAGGACCAAGCGGAGCTTCAGACACTAATCTACCATCTCTAAACCTTGTCTAAAGCCATACTGTACTGATGCTAGAATCATCTGGTTTTCGGTTGCTCATGTTTCCGGATAAGCCAACAAAACTCTGCCCAGTATATTTGCTGTTTCGAGTCTAATAGTTAATGGGAGCGTCCTTAATTTGTGTTCCTAAGAACACTCACCTAGATGGGTGCCCAGAGAGCAAGATTGCCCTTAAAAATATCAATGGGGACTCCATCGGATCCCAACGCTATTTGGCTTCTAGAACTATTTACCACAGAGATTATGAGATCTACTGAGTTTACTCGGCTCCCTATATCATTCCTACAATACAGTCTTCTCTGGGTGCTTGCTCATTAAAGTCATCTAACTTATTAAAATGTTCAACCCATTCGTATTTGGAAATAGTTTCCTCAATACTGACACTAGGGCGGGTTGAGAAAAAGGGAGCCTTAACTATCTTCCAGAATTGTATAGTGTAATTTCTGAAAGAAGCACTAGTCAGCTGCTGAAATGCGTCCTCTCTGATTTCATCTTTCCTGCGTGTCAGCTGCTTTATAGAGCATCCTCCAATTGATTATATAATATTGGACACTAGTGGTAGCTTTCAGGGCATATAATAAAGTTCTAGGGGCTCTTGAGCACAGCTTGTCGACCCACTTAGCTTCTATGAGTTAGTGCGTTTCAGTACAGATAATTGTTACCAGGTCCGGAGGCAGATTTTGGGGAAAGCTCCCGAAATTGCCCCAGGGTCAGATCTATTACTCAGGCATTTCTCAAACTGGACCTTACATTTGTTCACTAACTGCGCCAAATACTCATTGGGCTCAAAATCATTCATTTCCGCGGAATCCCCTCATTTCTAGAAAACGTAATAAGGCAAACCATTTTACCAATAGGAGCCCAAGGTTTAGACTGAGGAGTAGCTGGTTGTGATCACTTAGGGCACATCTTTGAATATGAAAATTGCATACCTTACTAGCCCAGGATTTAGATATTGCTATAAAATCAATTATTGGACCCTTGCCCCTACCTGTGAATGTCATCTGCTGCAAAGCTTTACATGCCACCAGGTCATGACTAAAAATAATGTCATACACAGTCAGCAGCCTATTCAGCTTTACTGCACAAGGATTATTTGCAAAATGTGAGAGGTTAGAGTAACCATCATCAGGAACACCACAAACATTGTTTCTAGAAATGGGATCTCTGGTTGGCTAGGGCAAGCGCCTAAGCCAGGCAGAAACCACCACTCTAGCCAGGGCAAGGGAGTTACACCCCGAAGATAAGCCCTGCTCACCCCCTTGGTAGCTTGGCACGAGCAGTCAGGCTTATCCCAGAGGCAATATGTAAAGCATTTGCGCGACACACTCACACAGCAGTGACCCACTAGGCACACCACAAAAGAAACTCTACACAAGGTTATATCAAAAATAGCCTTTGTATTACTCATAAAACACAGTAGAATGCAATCGCATGTATACACTGTGCCACCTGGCACAAGGTATTACTTCACAGGGGATTATATTCATTACAGGGCCAATCGGGCCACTGTCATCCCCATTAGAACATACAAGTAGTAAAACAACCAGTAATGACTGGCAAAGGTGCTCTTAGCACTACACGTTAGGCATACACATCTGGGACATGAGTATCACAGTAAACACTGGTCATAGTACCCCTAGCCCAAGCACATTAGGCATACATCATGGCATTAGCACCAGTACACCACAACAGCATAAGAACATTATGCATAGATAACATTACTGCACACCCAGGTGCCCCTTCCTGACATTAGGCAAAACCCCACATACACATAAGTATCAGGGCATAACTGCAGGCCCTGAATCACACGGTGAGTATAACGGTATACATTACACATCAGGGTCTAAGTTGCACAGCCTATATGGGAAACCCCGCATGGGTACAAGGGGGCCAACATCTACCGGCCACACCCTCGTGACCTCAGGGAACTCAGACCGTAATTTGTAGGGCAACTCACCCTGAACTACAAAGTGAATGGCTGTTCGTCTGGCAGGGCCAAGTCCTCCGTCGAGGCCTCCCTTCCTGAGCAACTAAACACCAATAGTGCCCCCAGGTAGGTGGCGTCAGCAAGGGGGAGGGGCAGTATCACCCTTTTTCTCAAAGCAGCTGCCCACTACCACAAGGGGTAGCTGCCACCTTGGGCCAGTAGGGTGATGCTGACTCGGATCCTCACCTGGCCTCTCCTCCGGTGACCTCTGTGCCCTCAGCCCCTGGAGCTCTAACCGGGCTCCTGTCATCCCAGTGGACCCTCATTCCCCGGCAAAGCTCAGGGCTCTCTGCCTCCTGGGTTAGAGCCCCATGCACGATCGGCTTTGCCTCCCCGGCTTCCTCTTTCCGGCCGGAGACTCAGATACATGTAGGATCATGCAGGGCTCTCTTTTCTTCCCGGGAGCCCCGCCCAAAACCAGACAACAGTCAGCTGGCTTCTAGCAGCCTTGGTGGAGTGCTCACAAGGTGCTGGGGTTCAGGGTCCCCCTCCTTGTTCTCTGGAGGGGCAGAACCGAAGCGCCCACAACGCGATTCCCGTGGCAGGACCCCCCCTCTTCAGGGACACTAGAAGGCAGTGTTCCCCCACTCGTCGGCTCAGCCACTACTGCCTGCTCCACCCACAGTCAGGCAGCAAACGCCTGACTTCCCATTTGCAGGGGTAAGGCAACGCGAGCCCAGCCCACACCAGAGTCTCACACCAAAAGAATGCCAAAGCGCTCCCCACGCTCTGCTGCAGTATGGGGCCAATCACTCTGAACAAGAGGTTCCCCAGTGCTCCCCCAGGTGCGCTCAGCAAAATAATGCAGCCCGAAGTGCTCCGGCTGCACTCAATCTTATAGGGCACAATCCCCGAGAGCTCAGCCTGCCTCTCTCCTGGAGACAGCGCTCTTCTGCCCCCAAGTCCACAAGGGCAGAGCAGGGCACAGGCAGGCCAGCACGTGGGGCCTCCCAGCAGAGGGGCAGCAGCACTGGTGTAACAAAACTTGAGGGGGCCTCCCTGCAAGGCACGTGGAGGGGCCCCCTCTGGTCTCAATCAGGAGCTCTGCAGTTAAGGTGCTCTGCTCAAGGGGCCCCCTGGAGCTTGGGGCTGCGGGGGCCTGTGTTACGCCCCGGGGCAGCAGCTGGGTCCCACAGTGGTTCCTCCTGGCGGTGTCAGTCCATTCCCAGTACCCACAAAGCAACATCTTACATGGGGTCACAGACCCAATATTTATACTACATGTCCTCTTGGTTCTGCCCTGGCACATAGCTTGGGACCCAGTTACAACCAGTTCTGGGGGGCACTTAACAAGTCCACAACAGTCCCCATTGGTAGTGTAGGACCTGGCCCCATACACACCACAGGGGGGCAGAGCCAGCATTACACAAGGCAGGCACAGACCTATTCAGGTTCAGGGGCTACTCCTCCCACTATTCTAAATACAAATCAGGCCCATTCAGTCTAGCACAGACTCGCCCAACTCCTCTGGAGACACTGCACCTCACCAGCCCCTGTCACTCCAGAGCCAGCCATGCAATACACATCAGGCAAGCACAAAGACACATAGCACACAGAAATGCCACTTCTAAAAGTGTCATTTCTAAAATAGTGATAATAAATCTGCGCACACCATTACGCAGCATTTATTAACACTATTCCAAACATACCAAACTTGACCATGCTTCCCTCTCATATCAGGAATTACCACTGAAACACTTATCAGGGAATCCCCAATGCATTCCTATGAGAGGGCAGCTTCACAGCAGTGAGAAACCAAAATGGTTGTTTGTCACCACCAGGACATGTCACACAGTTAAGGTACATATCCTACCTTTTACCTACAGTGCACCCTGCCCAATGGGGCTAGTTAGTGCCTACCTTAGGGGTGATTAATATATACTAAAAGGGGAGCCAGAGACGTGGCACCCACTTTATGTGCCACGCCACAACATCCATAAACTGCGTGTGCAGGCCCTGAAATGGCCTGAGACAGGTTTGAAAGTAGGCCTGGCCGAAAACTTCGTTCCGTTCGCGGAAATTGCGATAATTTGACATTTTCGCGTTCCGCGGAGAGCGCGAAAATGTCAAAATTTCCGCATTCCGCAGCTTGGCGATAATTTGTTTCTTGCTCGCGCTGTAAAATAATACATTCTCGCGCGCGCGCGATCGCCTTACCTGAATCCCTGCGTTCGCCGACAAGTTTTCTTGATCCGGTCGCGCTCTCCATGAGATGTTGTATTGTTTTTAGCCATTTGCGCTGTCTCGCGACAGTTCGCGCCCGCAGTGACGTCATGCGTCGCGCGATCACGCCTTTCTTCTCGCGATCATGCACCGCGAGACAACTGAAAACAAGATGGCCGCGCCCGCGAGCAACCACATGGGTATGTTGGCGAGCCGCAACCATGCAGAAAATCTCGCGAACATGTGGGAAAAGACTTCTGCATCTTCGCGATATTTCCGCGTGTTTGCGATAATTTTTAACATTTTCGCGATAATTTGCGAAAGTGGATTTCGCAAATTCCGCCCACCCCTGTTTGAAAGGCTACTTTGGTGGGTGACGCAATCAGAACTGCAAGCCCACCAGCAGCATTTAATTTACTGGCCCTGGGTATCTGAGAGACCACATTACTGGAGACTGATAGGTAAATTAACTCCTTCCGTGCTCATGACGGAACCACGCCGTCATGAGCCACGGTTGCCGTGTGCTCATGACGGAGTGGTTCCGTCATGCTGCGGCCGTTGGCGGCCGCGCCGCCCACGCGGCGCTAATTCCCCGCCTGTGCGGGCGATTAGCGCTGTGGGCGGAGTCATGACGGAACCACTCCGTCATGAGCACAGCCCAAACGTGGCTCATGACGGCGTGGCTCCGTCATGAGCACCGGGCCACCGCGCTACCCCCCCGCACCCCCCCAGCGCTGCGGCGGAATTTCCGCCGCAGCGAAGGGGTTAAATACGCCAAACAGGTGTGGATCAATCTTACCACGTTTTACCATAGAGAGCACATGCACTTTACACTGGTCAGCAGTGATAAAGTGCCCTCAATCCTAAAACGACTAACACTAGGTCAGACGATTGCTAAGGCATGTGCGAGCGAACCAGTAATTTGGGTGTTACTGCAACTGACATTATTGTGATAAAAGTTAACAAGTATTACGAAAGGTGCCCCAGAGATTGCCAGACAAATTATTTGAAAGAATGGAGAGTCTGTCCAAGACTTCACTACCCTTAGTGTCAGCGTGTAGCTTTTAAGGGTAGGTAGACATCCACTGTCATGCACTGAGAGAGATGGAGTTGCAGGAGAAATTCTACACTATGCTCATCGGTGGGTTTATAATAGAAACCCAGAGGGAACAAGCAAATTATTTTAATAAGCCCGCATGGGTTGCCGGTTGCCTCCAGTATGAACCTCACAAGCTATGGGTCATGAAAATTAATAACAGTACAGTCACCTGTGTCCATCTTGGGAGATTTGCCTAGACATTGCACCCTGTGAACTCCAATTATTCCATCTGCAAGAACTTCACAGCTAATTCACCTAAAGGTAGTACTCATCAAATGGATCACCTTGTTCTTCAGTTGGTGGTCTAATTCCTGTTGCTTGGGGCCAGAGGGGAAACATTCTTTAGAACAACTACATATGGAGTACACTCAGATGGAAGTTGGAGAATCTTGGGATTTATGTAATCGCAATTAGCAGGAGAGGTAGGCTTAGGTGCTGTCAAAGGAGGTTCTTTTGCAGGGAGTCACACGGCCCCCTGTCATAAAAGACTGGTCTGCATATGCCAGGCCTGGAGCTATCCCCCATTTTTTCGAGGTCGTTCTTATGGTCATCTCTTTGGGCACACTTTCACTGGTACATGGCGCTCCCCCTTTGGTCAACATGTGATCGTTTAGAGTTGATTGGGTGTATGTAGCCAACTCCTTCAGGGTCCTGTCAATACTCTGTAGTGCAAGAATCACAGAGGTTAGCAGTCTTGCAAGAACTCTTTCTACGATTAAAAAATTCACCCAAGGGCTGGCTGCACTTGTCCCATCTGCTGATACCTTCGAAGTCTGTCCCTTGGGATCAAACCCCTCCACTTTTATTCTCTGAGCAATCTGGTACAGGATACTTCCACCCACTTTCTTTGACCACACCCACCGAACAAGGACCCATCTTTTTCTTTTTGTTTGAGGGATAGGTAAGTAAATCTGAGTTGGGGATTTTCTCTTATGGTTACTGTTGCTCCGTTGTCACTTCGGAAAGATCTAATTCTCCTAGAGGTACACAACAGTTCCTTGGTACCTGAGTATTACCATTAGTTTTACAAGGTTCCCCACCTATCAGGTGCACAGGGCTCCCACCTACATCATATTTCTCCAAAGTCACAATCTGCTCTATAGTGGAGAGTGAAGATAATGATTTCTTGGTTGCCCCCAGTCTCTCTTCCGCAGATTCGATCTCAGATTTATTGCGGTCATAGCAGAGGATAAATAGTATTCGTACCAGCCCCCTATTTATCCTTATGTCCGGTGACAGCAGTATTAGCCTTGCACTTACCCATCATTCCCAGGTGACAAGTCAGTTTTTCAGATGTGAAATCTGCAAGCCAAGAGGGGTGGCACAGCCCAGCCTCCGCCGAACAATGACGGGCATGGAAGGACCTGCATTTGGACCGGGGTGTGGCTGTGCACGATCTGCGCAAGTCCCGCGTAACGCGAAGACATTGGTGCTTTTATAGCGCTTACTCAGCTTCAGGGTGTTGTGGGACAGCGAGTTCCCAGAAGCTCTGGAAGCATCTCCCCACCAAGTTATGGCAGTGCTTGCATTTTGTGTGAAAACACAAGAGTGAACCCTCAATGCCAAGAGCCTGGGTACTATAGCCAATATTCAAAGACAGCTACTCTTGGCAAGTGAATAACCAATCCATATGTACGCTATTTTTCAAACAATCACACCATACTATTTCACCAATCTGGGAAAGGAAAGCCTATGTTAATCTAGGGGAGACCAATATTTAAATAATAGGATGGTCCTCTAATTTTCTTTCATAGATATGTTTTTAGGTTCCTCCTATGATAAAAGAGCCGATTCATCAAGTATCATAGTTTGAACGTTCCACCTAAGTTAAAGTTACCTTGATGTTAGAGGTGAGTTGGATAGCATTGAAGCTTCAGAAAATTAGGAGCTGATGGAATGTATGAACGAGATGTGTCTTTATCTTACAGTCTGGATTGGGATAACACGGGGCATGTGGTGATGTGTATTAAAGCAACACCAGAATCACTTTTTTTTTATAATGTTCATAAAGTAGGTGGCTACAAATTGTGTTTTTTGAAAAAAAGTATAGTGAGGATAATTTATTTTGATACTTGATTTGTGTTTTTAAACAGGTTGCTCGTAAGAAAAGAGGGGTAGTTTATTCATTGTCCTGAAGAAGGTGGTCTTATTCTGCTTTGACACCGACGAAACGTGTCAATGCTTATTCTTGTGGGGTTACATCCGAGGAACAAACGTATTAACTGTAAAAAATCAAATGTTGCCAATACTGTTATTGATTCTTTCGGAATAACCAGTACCAATGACAAATGCTCATGTCTGTTGTTTTTTTATCCCTTTTTGATGTTCTCTTTTTGTAATATGTTGAATCATTGTATGATAAATTATCTTATTCATTTTTATTATTATTGAAATGTAGATTCTGATGATATTTTAATTCAATTAAATTAAGTATATACATTCATATCCTTTGGTTTTTCATTTCCCAGACTGGTGAAGTAGTATGGTGTCATTGTTTGAAAAATACCGTATATATGGATTGGTTATTCACTTGCCAAGAGTAGGTCTTTTTGAGTATTGCTGGCATTTTCACAGTGCCCCCGCACAGCGGGATGGCATTGGTGCTTTTATACTACTTACTCAGCTGCAGGGTGTTGTTCGACAGCGAGTCCCCAGCAGCTCTGGAAGCGGCTCCCCCGCTGAGTTGTCATAGTGCTGGCAGTTTCACAGTGCCCCCCCCATTTAAAGGCATATCTGTTTGATGAGCATATTTACCACTTTGATTAATTGCATGCATATGTAATGTAATGTGGTACTTTAAAGTTTAGCAGTGACGCCAAGGAGTATCCTGACGTTACAGAGATCTGCAGTACTTGTGAAAATAAAGATTGAGAGAGAGTAAGAGATGGACAAAACTATTGTTTAACATCTATCTGTGTTTAAAATGATCTGACGGAATTCTGAGATAATAGCAGAGGCTGTTCCAAACTTTGGCTGTCAGTTGAGGAAATAGGTTGACAAACTTACTCATATTCATTCTATGCCATATGTGCATGACACACAGAAGGGACAAAGTAGCAAACCAAAAAACAGATTAAGACTACATCTGGAAAAGTGTGACTAAAGGACCACTTTCAGATAGACAGCTATGAGTCAGATAACGAAACACTTAAATATAATTTTTTATTAAAGGATGCCTATGAAAGATGGATGGTAAGGTGTCTAAGGACTGATTCTCAATAAGAAAGATCCATAAACAGTATTGCTATGAAATTGGGGATAACCTTGAGCCAGGCTAGGTGGGATATTTAGAGCCTTATGTAAAGCGAAGTGCCATATTTAAGCCTTGGGTAATGCATTTTGTGTAATCCGTGGGAGGAAGAAGAAAAATATTCCTCCGATTAGAGTAAAAGGAGGTAACCTTGATGATTTGAGATTAAAACGAGAGTTAGGAATCAAACATAAAGCCAATGTTACGAACCATATCGGCTGAAATTGGAAAGGACCATCTTTAAGCACTCCACTAGCAGTCCGACGACAAGGACTGATTTCCGTGAGGATCCAAGATCATGGTTTTAGCACTGTTCGAGTGAGTTTCTGTCTCATCAATAAATAGATTGCACTATGGTGAGATTTGAGTTAGGCCTGCATAATAGAGATGTTATCATGAAGTGTAATAAAGAACTGCATGTTTTCTCCATAACAGTAGATCTGTATGCCTAACTAGTTAATAGGAGGGACTAAAGGAAGAATGCAGAAATTAATGCGATTTGGGCTCTCTGTTGAACTTTGAGAGGCTCATCAAAGGAGGTTGTGGGCGTTCCTTGAAAATAGTCAGACAATAAAAATCAGCTAAACCAAGGGACTGCCTCAAATGCAAACATCCAGAAGGCAATAGTGCACAATAGGGTGATATACAGTGGAAAAGGCAACAAAGAATTCTGTAATTATGAAGTCCAGTAGCCAAGATATATTTCAAGTAGGTTTATTTAGTCTTAGTTGCAGGTTGGAAAGATTATGTAGAGGAGCCCCACCAGGAGCAGCCTGCCTGCTGCTCAGCCCATACGCCAACTGCCAAACCTCACCTCATAGGCACCCACACATTCCATTCATGTACATCACACTAACATTCCATGCAGCACGCTCACACTGTCTTAGCAGCAAGGGAGAAAGTAACAGGATAATTACATAAGCAGGATACTACAAATTCTATGAGGGCAAGTGTGGAATTTCTTCTCTGTCCAATGCAAAATACAAAGAATATCTGCCATAGCAAGCACAGTGGATTCAGTGCTGTGACTGGAATAAAAACCTGCTTATGGTAAAATACGAAATGCACAAAATTCAAGCTAGGAAAGGGACTCAAAGTTGATAGAGCGCTACAGATTCAAGAAGGAAAAGGAAGCAAATAATTTGGACATTAACAGACTAAGTTGATTGGATCTGTGTAGATCTTCATAAGAAGTTATTGCACGATGGCTTATTTCCATAAACTGTAACAACCAGCTTCAGCACTGGAAGAGTTGCACATCTGAGTGATTACTGGTTTAATAGTCGAAAAGAGGAAATATCAAGTGTTTCACGATACAAGGGTTCAAAGGAGAACTTGATTAAATATAAAGTAATCAAAAGGAAGCACAAACTTAGAATTATGCTGCCTGTAAGACAGTAGAAGTTGTAGAAACAAGGGATGTGCATGAAGGACCAGCTGGCCCATTAAGAAACGCCTGCCTCATGTTGTCAGTCTTCCCCACAAATGTAATTGAATGTTCATCATAGTGCAACCCCAACATAAAAATAGAAGACTGAAGATAGTTAGGTTTCAATTTTAAACATTTTCACCATAAGATTAGCTTTTGCAGTAAATTGGGTCTTATAATGTTCTGAATGTGTATTTTTAATTATAGATTCCCTTTTAGAAGGAATTACTTTTGTTCTCATCAAATGATGTATTATAGTCAGAATGAGCTAAACCAAATTTCATTGACATTGATGTACATGATTGGGCAAGCAGGAAGTTTGTCACTATGTTTATTTGTGTATTTACCTGTATGTACAAGATGATTGCTAATATGGAATTTTATATATTTGTCTGTATAGATTTAAATAATGATTACATGTAAATGCACATGAACGTGTAATAAGATGAAGGTATGAATTGATTATTTCAAACTTTCAGAAAATGTCACTCATAAGAATTCATTTCGGTTCAACCTTGAAGAAGTGGCTGGGTTCGCCACAATACACCAGTTGGCTGAAGCCTATTCTGGCTGAAGTTTTTAGAAAGGCACCATGATCTTATTATGAATAATTCAAGTTAAATTAAAAACATCTGAAGTTATTTGTGTTCTTTTAAAATCTCCTTATCAACAACTCATGTTAAATTGGCAGCATTTGAGTTAATTGTGTTCTTTCCAAATAATCATGATAATAAATGAGAATTTAACTGACTATTACATTCCAATAGTATTTGATGATGACAATATTCTATATATAGTTCAGTTTCAGAGTAGTTAGCACATCTATTCACCCACACCTTAAAATATAACACCAAACTCTGACCAGCTTTCTTCATATCGGCCATTTACTTTGTTATTATTCATTTGTTGTCAGAAATTGGAGCATTGCTTTCTTTGGACCAATGGAAAAATGCTAGACAGATAAAGCCGTCACTTCTCTCTGATCTTGTTTGATTTCATAAAGATTTGTCTAGCCTTCCGTGGTTCAGGTAAGGTGCAAGTCTAGGATGTTACTTGATTGTCTATGTACTTGAAATAGCTTTCCTTCATTTTTGCTAGTTGTAATTGAAGCTTATTTCACAAACTATCGATTTTCCTTTGTAAGGGCACAGATGGAAGCCTTTGGCGAGGAATTCACTGTGGCATGTCCATTATTAGCAATATATCTATTTTATGTTCTGGAAGGAATCTTGCAACAAAGAACCTTGGTGGTCCTAATCAGTGTTTTCAAGCACCCCTAACATGCACATATTAATGCAGCTGGAGGTTTACTAAATATTACCATGGTTTGTTTTCTATACCACTGCTGTCTTTTGATTTTTGAATGCTGATATGTCAGCTGGCTGTTCAAAGGCTGCTGGTGAGATTATTTTTTACTTTCTTTCCACTGTACAGTAGCTTACATTATGTCCCAGGATGTTTAGGTTTTGCTTCAATATATTGATTATACCCTCTAATAGTTTTCGTCTCTTCAATGATCAGTTGTACTGTTTGCCATACCTTCTCTTTCCATAGCAGTAAGAAGTCTTTTGGAACCAATACTATATCCAGTAAACTCTGATAATCATTGTGGAAGCAGATTTTTTTAGTTTTTCATTTCACCTATGCAGCCAGGTATTTGGTTCATGCTCTCTTGAGGTTGTTATCCATGAGAAAATGTGTATTGCGGTGCTTGAGGTTTTCATTAACCTTTACGTTTATGGGGGGGTGGTCACAAAGTACAGATGGCAACATTTGGTTTTCGGAGATGACTGTAAAATGTTCTCACTTCTGAAGTTCAAATCAAGTCAAGAATGCTTTATTCGACAACTTGATGTCATAAAAGTAAACAGAGGATACTCTTTTCCGATGGCGTCACCAGCAGCCATTCTTAGCCTGGTCCTACTTGAAGCCTCCTTTTATCAGATAAGTCCTTTACTGTGTATGCTTATTGAGCTACATATTTGGAACACTATCACATATCCAGTGCGTGTTCCAGTTTCTTCGTTGAATTTCTTCTATTGCAAGAGGCTTTCCAGAATATCATTTCACTGATTTTAACATAGGGGCCGATTCCGATCCTGATTTTTTTTTTCCCGTCCGACTCGTATCGGTAAATTTTTCCATGCAAATCGTACAAGTCCCGTCCGACCCATGAAGTACGATTCTTATGGGAAAAATACAACTTTTCCCGATCCGATTTGTACGGATCGGCCCGAACCTTACAAATCGGATCGGGAAAAGTTGTACCAGACGGACCCGGACACTTTTCTGTACAAACTGTAAAAATGCAGTCCAACCGTACTAGTATGATCCGGACCGGTTTTCCAATTTACGATTTACACGGAAAACGTCCTGTGCACGGGAAATGCCATTACCTGCTACGTAACGAACTTTGTACAACTCGTATCCCGGGAAAAGTTGTTTCCGGGGTGCAAGTCGTACAGGGGTACGAGTCGTACAGGCATACACACTTGTGCGTTGTGTATGTACGGTGCGTACCCCAACATTGCATATGTACTGTGCGTACCACCAACATCGCGTATGTACTGTGCGTACCCCCAACATCGCATACCCCAACATCGCGTACCCCAACATCGCATACCCCAACATCGCGTA
The DNA here is from genome assembly GCF_964204655.1 of Triturus cristatus. NCBI lineage: Eukaryota > Metazoa > Chordata > Amphibia > Caudata > Salamandridae > Triturus > Triturus cristatus. The sequence goes on from NC_140587.1 coordinate 971,094,643, forward strand.
CCCCAACATCGCGTATGTACGGTGCGTACACACGCGATGTTGGGGTACGCGATGTTGGGGTACGTGAAGTTGGGGTACGTGATGTTGGGGGTACGCACAGTACATACGCAATGTTAGGGTATGCACCATACATACACAACGCACGGGGGTGTATGCCTGTATGACTCGTACCCCTGGGGACTCTGCTTTTATAGCTGTTTTTGTCTCCCGTAAGAAAAGAGCCATACGGAGTGCCGTAGGGGCGAATCGTACTTGCTGGGCTGGAAACCGCTGCTTAAACACATACAGACGTCGCATGCAAGCTGTTCTGGATCAGAATCATTGGTTTATTTTAGCTGTATGGTCTTTTGTACGATTTGTATGGAAAGAGGCATTCTGTATGAATCGTACTTCCTAGGTTGTAAGAAATGTTTACCGGGTACGAGTTGTATGGGAAAAACGCTCCATACAACGATTTGTACAGCCTTTTTCCAGGATTAGAATCGGCCCCTAAGTTGGACCAGACCGCTTTTCCAATATACCTATACGAAGCTTGTTTGACAACCAGTCGTTTTTTACTCTTCTCTTTCGTAGACAGCAGACCTTTTCGTGAAACTGTTGGTTTTAAAATTAATAAGACATCGTTGCACATCCGGCGCATTGCATTTTAATCAGCCATTTATTAGAATTAAAGACATCCACTAACTATGGAATTGCAAGTTTTAATCACTAGGAACTCATCACCTTGAAACGGGATCTATAATTGTGTGGCTTTCCTGAAGAAGGCGTTGTATACGCCGAAACGCGCGTCGAGTTAATAAAGATATTGCCACTTTTTAACTTTGTATTTATACAGATTGATTAAAGGTAATGTGTTAAATATTGTTTCATTTTTTAGATGTTTTGTATAAATATAATTTGTTGAAATAATATGAGAAGAAATGATTAAAATAGTAACAAATTTGAACATATTTTTTCCGATGTCCTTGGTCTTCTTATTGTCATAGATATTGTGTAATTTGTTTACTTTATTGATATTGCCTAGGAGTTTTTGTCATTACTATAAAAGTAAACATAACATACAACACTGCATTTCATTAACACACATATTTTTAAAAAGTTCAAAATTTTCTAAAAAAAAAAGCATTCCTAATGTCAGCCAGGTAACCAATTCTTAAAATACGTACAAAGCAAAGCATTATGTACGTAATTCAGAGTGCAAATGGGCAAACATGATCAAATACAAAAAGACTCCGCTTATGTTGTTCCTGTAATCTATCGGAAAAGCGAGCCCTGGGATACATATAGTACAGGGACTTTTATAAAGTGCAGGGTGCTAAAGAGGCATGCTCAAGGTAAAATAGTCCACATTTATAACATTCCTAATAAACATACAAAAAACCAAGACCCGCTATACATACAGTACAAAATGCATTGTATAAAGTGCAAAGTGCAATAGGCGAAACTCATGAAATAGGATAATCCCTGATTATAACACATATTGGGCCTAGGAGTAAAAACATGTAAAACCATAATGACAGTTAAAAAGCCAATTTTTTCCTGCGCCTAATGGCTCCTGTTAAAAAACTTACAACCCCAAAACAGACCATAGGGGAAGCTGACATTTGAGGTACAGTAGTGCTGGCCTAACTTGCAAAAAGTGACAATCTCTGACTAAAGGTAATATGAATTTCTTATGTAAGGAAAAATAATAATCACAGAAAAAAATTAAATGGAGAATATCCTGTTCAGAGAAATTGTCACAAGGACAGGGTTCTAAGGTGCCAGGTTTAGAAAAGTCCTGAGGGACTGACAAAAGCCAATGAGCCATTTGCAGACGAAATCTTGTTAAAACAAAACGATGGAAAGGTTTACCAACACTTAATAAATAAGTTTGGACTTGGTTATTCATGCATAATGTAACATAGCATCTTACAGATGGTTTAGCAGCTCCTTTTCTTCCCTTAGTCCCTGGCACTTGGATAAAAACTGGAGTTTGATATTTTTAATTGTGACTTTGTCCATGGGTAAGGGGCTTAGGAATAAGTCAGGACAACCTATCCAGTTTGTCAGTTCCTTTAAATACCTAAACCAGGGGATATGTTTGGCTCTATCTAGTGCTAGACGATCACTGATTATTACTTGGTTTAAATTTGTAATGGGACTTGCCCATACTCTCAGCCAGCGCATTAACGGGGCGACTGCAATCTGATCTGATATATAATCCACCCCTAGTTCTTCGTGTATTATATATGCAGCGGTGGAATAAGGAACTGCCAAGACCTTACGTAAGAACTTGTCTTCCTCCTGCTGAATGCCCTTTCCTTTTTTATGTCCACAGGTGTTGCTGCCATAGGTTGTCATGGGGATACATTTTTCATTATATATCTTCGATAGGGTTGCAATGGGTTTATTCCCTAGTTTTTTAGCTAAATTTAGTGTGGCCCCTGTAGCCCTTGCAAGGGTATTCTTTTTTTGCGTAATTTGTGGGCACCATGACGCACTGTCGTCAAAAAGTACCCCCTTGTAAGGGAAAGTTGGAACCTTTGTTAAGTCTAAACCTTAGCAATAAAATGTGGTCTTCTTTGAGACTTTCCGGGGCCAATAGACATAGTGTGCGATTTTTTAAAATTTGTTGATAAGTCTAGAGAATCCATAAAAACTATAAAAGCATCTAAAAGTGATTGGAGACCCACTGCCGTTCTAGCTAATATGACTGTGTCATCCGCATATAAAAATGCGGGGATCATTTTGTCGCCAAATCTAGGAATATCTTTGCAACTGGCTATTAAAGAATCTCCCAAATTATTTATGTATAGTGTGAATAAGAGAGGGGCCAGGATACAACCTTGGCGTACCCCTCTTTTCACATCCCAGGTGGATGTCAGATCCCCATTACTGTTATATCTGACAGCCACTGTATTATTCTTGTGGATAGCATGTAGGAAGTTCAGAAGCTCTGGTTCGAGACCCATATCACTTGGGATAGACCACAGCTTTGATCCGTTAACATAGTCAAAGGCTTGCGTCAATTCCATGAATGCCAAATGTATTGTTCCCTTTTTGGCGATGGTGTACTTTCCTACCACTAAGTGTAAATTTAAGCATTGATCAAAGGTCCCTTTACCAGGCCTAAAGCCATATTGCAGGTTGGAAATAACATTTCGGTCCTCCAGCCATGTCATTAAGTGATTTAGTATGACTTTTCCCATAATTTTGGTGGCAGTATCTAAAAGTGAGATTGGTCTATAACATGTAGGCTGATTCCTTGCACCCTTTTTAAAAAATGGGAACGATAACTGCTTTCCCCCAGGATATTGGGTATCCATGTGAACACTCAGCATTAAAAACATTTCTTAAAATGCTAGCCCATACATTTGGATCTGCTTTGTATAGATCGGCCGGTACCCCGTTGGGGCCTGGGCCTTTCCGCCAGCTGTAGTTACAATTGCTTCATAGACTTCCTCTACCCTAATGTGGAGTGGTGTGCTAATTTGTCCACCTTCCCTATACTCCGTTGTTTCGCCCAGGTTTACATCGCTAAAAATATTTCCGAAATGCGATACCCATTTGTCTGCTGGGATTAAACAATCAATGTTAGAGTTAGGAGTTTCGGAGAGGAATTGGCTGTTGACTATCGACCAGAAGTTCGCACTATCTTTTAATATGCTAGCTTGTTGTAGGGCATCCCAGGCTTGTTCTTTTAACTCCTTCTTCCTGTTATGGACTGCTATCTTATAAGCCTTTCTTTTTTCCCTAATTTCTGTTTTGTCTCTAGGGGTATTTTTTAGGGCCTGTATAAGCTCTGTATGGGTTGCTGAACATGCTCCATTGAACCATCTTACAGCCTTCGGGTGTCTGGTCCCACCAGTAATTGTGAGGTCAGATTGAATTGGTTTTGTTACTTTCCCGAAGGCTGTTAAGATAGAACTGTCCTGTATATCAGGGTCTAGGCAGGAGTCACTTTCAGGGGTGCAAACTGTATACAAATTGGTAAAACAATTATCTGGGGCTATCCTTTTCTACTTTATCCTGCGGGCCTGATCTTTAGTGCTAATATTTGTATTTGTCAAACAGGTAGCAGTTTCTCCAAATTCGGTAGCAGAAAATAATATAGCAACAGTAAGTGGGTTATGGCCGCTAAAGCTTGACCAAGTGACCAATAAATCCTCGGTAAATAAAACTAGTGGAGCAGACAATAGGATATAGTCAATAGTGCTAGCTCTTCCATTTCCTACATAAGTGGGTACTGGCACCATATTGTCCAACTGTTGGAGACAGCATAGATTTTGATTTGCTAAACTGCCTTTGAGCAAATTACCTGAAGGTGTGTGATCAAAATGATTTAATGAAAACATAAATTTCCCCTGGTCCTGGTTTGAGAAACAATTTAAATGACATTGATGGATATTAAAATCCCCTAGAATTATTATTTCAAGATAAACTGGTTTAGCCTCCTCATATCATTCCAAGAAGTCATTTAAATCTTGTAGGTGTTCCAGCTCATGCCCTCTGGTAAAAGAATTGTGAAAATGTATAACTAACACAGTAGGGCGATCCTTAAAGGACAGTTCTACTGCCAAAACATTCTGAGATTTACAATCAACCAAACGTATCTTGCAAGAGAGTTTTAGTGAGAACATTAGCAGTAAACCTCCTCTTGTCTACCCTTGTTTGACGGAATGGCAATTTGTGAAATGAAATGAAACCGTCTAGATAAAAACAATTGTTAACTTCCCAAGTTTTCTGGAGGGTGATGATATGATGCATTGTGAGAAAGTTTTCCCAGCATGAATTCCCTCTTTTGGCTCTTATTCTCACTATGTTCCATGAGAGAACCTTATCATACTTGGCCACAGTGGGATTTGGGATAGGGAGAGATTCTGGGATTGTAGTGATTATTTCAACATGATCCTGAGCCGCTGGTGTTTGTGCTTTTAAGGTCAAGCTAATTGGGGGAATGCCCTGTTCAGTTTTGTCTTCTGGCTCTAGTCAGTCGTTTTCAACTCGTGGTCGGCTGTTCTGCCTGACTGATAATGATGAGACTGATCACTGTTCGGTCGGATTCCCATAGATCTCTATGGGAGCCTGTGTTACGCCCGACAACACAGGCTCCTATGGGGAAATGGTGTGTGTGTGTAAACTCCTGCACCCTTTCGTGGGCATCCCATTGTGCCAGCCACACAGTGCAGGGTTTTACAGGGGGCTCTCTTAGGTACTCCCTAGGTCCCCAACCAGAGGCCTTAGAGTGAAGGGGGCTCGAAAGTCACTTTCTGACAGTCTTTTCGTGTCGGACAGAAAGACTCGGAAAGGCTGTTGGAAATCGATATCGTAATCAGTTGGGCGGAAACACTGTCCATAGAGGTGCACAAGGCAGTTCCGTCTGACACGAATACTCCGAGAGCAAGCCAGAATCAATTTTGAATAACTGCGCTGTTTCCTTTCTGACCACGAACATCGTAATCGGTCGGGCGGATTGTAAACCGGCTGTCGGAAGTGTTTCCACGCAGTCTAGGAGATTCTGACTGTCGGGCGGAGGGTTTCTGCCCGGCATCGTAATGAGGCCCTAAATGTCCCCAGATTCTGCTCTAATTCTTCCATTCCTCAAGAGGAAGGAGCAATGTATAAAAGGCTCTTTCCATATAGGTTGTGAACTTGCAGGACAATAAACCTTCTGGAGGCACCTCATTACATAAATGTTCTGTCTGTTCAAATGTGATATGCTTCCATTTAGCCTGCAGAACACCACTCCTGTGACAATAAATGTATACCTGCTCCTGTAGAGGGCATAAACTTAAAATGTGGTCATTCTATCATTTGCAGAGGAGTGCAGGGCCTCCTAAAAGGGAATTTTTCTGTGTCCTTGCTGAATATTATACAGTCCATATGACCCCTCTAGAAGGTGAAGCACATTTAGCATGACTCCATAGTGTGCTGCGCACTGGACGAAGTGATACAAAGAGTTGTTGGCCTTCTTTCACAACCAAGAAAGTGGTAACTCTGAGAAGAAAACAAGAGTGAACTAGGAGTCATAATGTCAGTATGAGCAGAGTGCCACCATCCACACCCCTAGAGGAGGGCTACAATGGTCCCCAAAGTGTTGGATGCACTCTGGAATTGAACCAACCCACAAGGGCCAATCAGAGTCCCTAAAGAGTCCTGGGCCACATTTAACCCCTTCGCTGCGGCGCGAATTCCGCCGCAGCGCTGGGGGGGTTTGGGGGCAGCACGGTGGCGCGGTGCTCATGACGGAACCGCGCCGTCATGAGTCACGGGCGAGCTGTGCTCATGACGGCGTGGTTCCGTCACGACTCCGCCCACTCTCTAATTCGCCCGCACAGGCGGGGAATTCGAGCCGCGTGGGAGGAGCAGCCGCTCCATGACGGAACCACGCCGTCATGAGCACACGGTGCCCGTGGCTCATGACGGCGTGGTTCCGTCAAGGGCACACAAGGGGTTAAAGAGTATGAGGGGCACATGAAACCTCTCCACGTCTATGTGCTGTACTTACTTTTGTGTATCCACCATTATTTCGAATAACACATGCGCATTCGATTGCACTTTTTGTAATGGTATGCAAGCCCTCATCTGCATGTGTCCCCCCAAGTTTGATCAGCACATGCTCAAGTGCGTGCCGCAATTCAAAACATCACACCTGATATTATATACAGACAGGATTGTTGTGCATCGATTGCATCCTGCAGCTCTTTTGAAATCATGTCTTTGTTTTATAATAACACAGTTCAATATAGGTTGGGAAAGAGATTGACAGCATATTTCCCTATTGAGTACATTTAGGCGTATGAGGAATATTAGAGACGGTTATGTATGTCAGTGTCTTGGCATTTAATGCCATAAATAACAGCCAATTTGATGCAGTTCAATTTAGTTTGCGATAGAAGCCTAAATTAAGAATCATATTTTTATTATAATAATTGTAGAATTAACACTAGAAATGCATCGATGGGTACACACTTGAAAAGTGCCTTTCATGCCAGTTTCTGTATAAAACAATGAGACCGGAGTGGAGCATTTGCAAATCCTGTAAACAACATTTTCAGAGTTTTTCCTCCAGATATCACACATTACCATCGGATGTGCATGTCATTTACCTATCTTGTTGACAAACACAGTGGACATGTGTCAGCATAATACCAAGACGCCTTTAAGCCGATTTACGCATGACAATTCACCTTGACTGAGGACTAGAAATGCAACAGAACCCCATCCCAAAAGTGCTAATTCCACTCGACAATGAGTTGTTTTGTTTCTGGCTTCCTGCAAAATAATGTAGCATTGTGAAGCGATGAGTTTTGACAACCCATAATGCATTATTAATGAACTAATGACACCGTCCTCAGTTCTAGAAAACAAACTAACAAGCTGCTTATGCACAAGCACGACTGGGATTGGCTGATAAAAGAGTTAAGCATGCTTTTTTGCATGAGAAGCTCTTTTTTTCTAAACATGAAGCCACAGGAAGCAGCTAGGAAGCAAGCTGATTGCTGGTTTTCCTAGAATCAATGACAGTAAGTTGGCCGCCAAGGAGACTGATATCTCTAAAACATCTCATACTCAATTTCGGACCAAGGTGCACCTGCTGTGAACCTACTAATATTTGGGTTCTTGCTGTCATTAAACCAATATTCGCATTTCTTGTTTAAAAGAGCCATTTTGGATAGGATCCTCTTTCATGTACCTTTTTTTAAATACACCCATGAAAAATTGACCTTGGCTGACTTGGAATGGATCCTGTCCTTTCTTTTTTCGTTGACCCCCCCTCACATTCTATCTTCTGCATGCCTTTCATTTCAGAGTGTAGAATTCTCTTAGTCTCATTCCTGTCTGCCTCAACCTCTCTTATTGTAATACTGTAAATGTCTCCCACATTATTTCTGAGATAACAGTCTCTCCTTCTTTAAAACCCTATTCCTGCAATCCCCAATGCCCTCCAGCCTATTTATTCATCTCAGTAAACATTCCCCTGAAACAACATAGCCCCCACCAATGATCACACCCAACTGGAATCTTTTGTTTCTCGAGAACACATCAATAATCCCAATTACCATCAATACCACTGAGCTTTGGTTCTGGAGAAGCGTGCACAAGCCCTGTAAAGCGCTACACTACAACGCCTCGTCAGGGGAAGGAAGCGAATGAACTTCCACTCGCAATCAGACAATGTAGTACCTTGTCCCTGTTCAGGAAAATGATCAAAACGTGGCTGTTCCCTAGAAATTGATTTTGGTATCTCTGAGTAATGCTCATTTTAGGCTCTATTTTATTTCTTCTTCCTTCTTGTTCCTTGTTGGTCCGTGTTCACGTATCTACAGCGCCGGGGTACCCGTAGGGTGGTTGTCGCGCTCTATAAATATTATATACAATACAATACATTCAATTTCATGTGTCCTGTGAAATACCACATGCTGGTACGAATGTACAAAACTGAGATTTACGTAACACATAGAAGACGGTGTCCGAAAAATAATCAATGTATGTAATCAACTGGCACATGAAATTTCGAGAGTAAATGTAAAATGATCATACAGTTTACAAAATAGGATGTCAGGGAAGTGGGAAAACCGAGGAAGGGGGAGTGGCGTGGATTAAAAGAGAACTCACAGTGCAGAAGATGAACCATAATACTAATTGTGCACATTAATGCAATCTGAAAATTATGGACTGATGAAAAGCTTTCACGGTTCCTGTTTTGCTCCACTTTTTGAACCTTTGCTCAGAAGTGAGTGCAGTTTTTGCATTTTGCAGAGAGTGCCATCCGACCAAATTAATAAAATTCAGGACATTTGTCATAGGGGAGAGGAAGTTGCATAACGGCCAGAGCTGCCGACTTTGAACTTGGGGAAACAAGTTTGAGTCTCGACCTCGGCTGAACATCCTGCGATTCTGGGCAAATTGCTTAATCTCCCCATGCTTACCAAAAATGAATCTGTCCTTGTGTAATGTAACTGGTGCTCATGTAAAGTACTGACCTTCGGGTCGAGTTCATGCTGTAAAAAAAATGCAAAAAAAAGTCATTTCAGTTACATGCTTTTCATTACAACGAAATTGGTTTTCATTACAAGCTTCCGCCTCAGATCCTGCTGCCATATCAGTATCACTTTCCACACCTCAATGGCCTTCAGAGGTTCTCTATCTTATTTCAGTTACTCTTCTGCCCCTCCAGTCCCTTTAAACTCCTCAGCCTCGACTGCTACCTGCTGTCGGTTCTTCTGTCATCTGTACAACAGGTTGTAGCCCCGTCCTTGGTACAGTCATCTACTAAAAACTGTAGTTTCGTGATTCTCCCAGTGCCAATATCATGCCTCCCGAAACCTTGCTCTTTGTCATGTTTTCCCAACTTCCTTGTCTTTCATCACTTGTCTCACAGAGTGAAAACTTCTCTTGGTAGTGTCATCTACAATTGGTACTTTGGTGATAGTTCTGCTCGCATAACTCCTGAATACTTTCTGAGTGCCTGGTTAAATTCCCCGCCTCGGCGGGTCTTGGGCTCAAAAATTCCACGGACCTGATAATTCTCGCCTCGGTGCCATTCCAATCATGGAGTCCCACTCTGCAACTCTGGGCAATAGCTTGCTTAATCTCCACAACGGCCCCCACAACGCTAAGGATGCCTGGCCTCCACCTTGGGGGTGCCCAGGAGTGGACGCCTCACGGGGAAAGCCAGGATGGGTTCCACAGCGGTATTCGTACAAGCGCCTGGAGACCCTTGCGGGTGAGTAGTGCGCTATACAAGTATCAATTTACATTTTATGGGTCCTGCTTTAAAAGAGTCGTCCACAACTTTTGTGATTTTTCCTTTTGAGTGCCAATTTTCTCTAATCATCTAAATAGAAATGTTGACAGAAAACGACTTCGCTGCATGTATAGCAGTGAATGTTGAAGTATATTTCTCAGCCACCTGTGACAACAGCAGCAACTTCACGGAAGCAGCTCCCCTGCATACCTCTTTCTGCAACAAACTGTAAGTTGAGTAGAGGAAATGATGTGAATCATAATTGTCCAGTGGAAAGGACAGAAAAAATAGAACGTGAACAGAGATTTTTAATTAAGATGATCATATATTTGCTACATAGATGAAAACAGACTCTTAAGAATCCAATATTTTCTGTCTGGGTGTAAAAGAAGGTAGGGGAATGTTTTTGAGACTTGAAATATTTGAACATTGGTTTCTGTATTATATTGATGGTAATCATATTTAGCCAGATGTACAGACATTAGGAATAATGATTTCCTAATTGCAATTATCTCCAAATCTCAATTAGGACATCGATATTCCTAATGTATCAATTTTTCCCCCAAAAAGTGATTCCTAGTAGATCATAAATCAACCTACTTCGTCACACCACAAACAGCAGAGTTACTTTGACATTTTAAGTTGTACACAATGCTCAAGCGCTCATGTACATGTAATATGATATAGTTTGCGAGTCTGCTGGACACTACCCATCCCTTTTGACAGTTGCCACTACACAGTGCATAGTCACTTGCCACTTTTCAAGAGGTCGTGTTTTCGATCCAAACAACCACTTTCCGGTGCCCTGGCTTGTCATCACTCATGACAATTTACTCAGTGGATTCAATAATGCTCTGTCCTTGATGAGCGGAGAACTCGTAGTCCACACCTACGTCTATACTCTCACTTCTCTGCCCCCCATGATTTATATGTTCAAGTAGACTGTTTTCTTAGCTCCCCAGGTTTAATCCCATGATTGACTCACTTTGACTACCTAGGGTGGGTGATGTGTGATCATGCTGCCCACATCGTAGATATTAGATGGGTATGCCGCATTCCCCGGTCCCTACGTGACGACTTTCAAAGGATATATTAGCTGATGTGGCCTTTTGTGAGGAGCGGTGTATACATATCACCCGTTACTTTGCAGGAAATCATACCACTGCTACAAGTCGCCATAGAATGGGATTTTTAAGGTGGTAACCACGGGCTTTTGCATGCAAAACATATCTGTGGTCCATAGAGAGTTTGTCTGAGATTTGAGGACCACTGAAGAAGAAGTAAAAAGCCTTGATAATCGTCAACCTTCAGATACAATTACCATGTTGCGCCCTAAGTGATGCAAAAGCACGTTATGCCTCACTGCTATAACGCCTCCAATGTTATCACTATGCTGAATATGCTGCTCAATAAATTCATGCAGCAGGTAACAAGCCGGTCGCCTGCTTGCATGGCTGGTTTATAAAAAAGGTGTAGTCTCCGCCAATCGTGGAGATTGGGCAGGATGGTCGGCCAGCCCTGCAAACCCAAACTGAAATATCACAAGTGTTTCGCTCCTATTACACTACAAAATATCAGTCATTTTCTGCGCCTCCTCCAGTGTTCATTCAGCAATTCCTAGATCCCTTGGCTTTACTAGTCATAAGCGCTATGACATGTGGGGAACTGGACGGCCTAATCACTATAGAGGAGGTGAAGAATGCTATACATAGTCTGTCGCAAAATAAGACTACTGGTTTAGATGGCATACCGCTAGAATATTATGATTGTTTCTCAACGTTTCTCACACCAAAATTGGTTGAAATTTACAATGAAGCCCTTACCACAGGTTTGCTCCCAGCTTCTTCTTCATGAGTCTCTTCTTATTCCCTTGCTTAGGCCTGGCAGAGACCCCTCTCTACTCTCGTCATATTGGCCTTTAGCTAGATTATGAAATCCTTGGTAAGGTGTTAGCGGAGAGATATGTGCAGTTATTACCTACGCTGATCCATCGCAATTTGGCTTCCTACATATGGCCCTTGGTCACAAAACATTTGAGCATACTATTCAGATTCAGTATTAGGAAGATGTTACCGAATCACAATTTGTGTGTCTTTACATTTGTAAAATCATTCTTGCTGTCAGAAACGGCCTGTTTCGGACCACAGAAAGGCTTCGTACATGTGGCCCTTGACTTTATTTTTTATCATATGTTATATGCAGCAGCTGCTTTGGCTTGTTTAGAGTTCCCTTTCACTAATTATATCAAGGTGTCTGTGCAGCACTAAACATGTTTTGTAAAAAAAGCATAATAAAAGTGCTAATATAAGCATCAATAGTTATGAGAAGCCAAACATTTTGCTTCTTTTTTACTCTAAAAGGTACATTAACAAAAAGCATTGAAAACAAAAGGGCAGATTTTCAAAGATTGTGTCACTTTTTTGATGCAGAACCGATGCAAAATCCTTTCTGGCATTTACAAAGCAAATGGTTATTTGAGTTGGTTTGTAAAAAAGCAGTAACACAATGCAGCATTCCAGTGCGTATTCTTGAGGCTGGGGTAACGATGAAAAATATTTTTATTTCTCCTCGCAATTTTCATGTTTTGATGTGTGCTGCAGCACTCATGCACAGAGGAAGTAGCCTCAAAAGGTAGTTTTTGTGCAGGAAGGTACTCCTCCCTTCACAAAAGTATTGTGACCTTAGCTCAGGCACACTTTCACTATGGCACAAGGATGCCTGCGTTATCTCTAGGCAGCACAAGTGTGCCATAACATGGATATAGCAGAACGGTCCCATTTCTTTGAAGATATGGCTCAGTTCTGCTCTCTCCCTTTCATGCAACACAGTACAGCACCTTCATTTGCTAAGCTGAGTTGCATGAACTCTTTGAAAATATGCCCCAAAGATCTAGCCTTTCCACACAACTGCACTGAAACTAAAATTGATTCACTAGGAAAACTGAGTGAATGCAGTGGCTTTGAGTAAAGCAAATACTAGTTTATTTTTACAAACTTTCCTGTTCTTTTAGACCCGATTTTCTTTTCCTTCAAAGGGTTGAGTACTCCAAGCCCCATCATGCCCGTGTGAATGTGTGCTCTATAAATGAACAAATAAATAATTAAGTGAAATACATACTTCATCCGCCTGTTACATTTCATTTATATACCGCCATATTTCGATACAAGATTAATGTTTGCAAAGACATTTTCTCTATGACAAATGCTAATGCAAAGATCCATGTCCTAGAAGGCCAGCAGCCATTTTTGATCAGTGGTTTCACTACAATCTTTATGGCTTCGCTGAAGGACCCCGCTTTTACCCTCCAGAAACATCTCTAACCCCCTTCCTGCACTTGCCGCAACATTCTGTGATGACAGTTGTCAGGGCTAATAAGCAGGTGTGGAGAAAGGTTGGCCAGCGACCTAGCTAGGCATTAAAAGTGGATCTGTCCCATGGGACATGATTAGTAGCTGAGTGAGATTAAGTGGATAGGCTGCAAGATATAAACGCCATCATTAACTTTTTTAATGTTCTACTTGTTTACAGCAATGCTTTTTTTGTTTTAGTCCAGTGTGAATAGATATCAAACTAGTAGCACTTTTTTTTTACTGTAATGTGAAATGGCATGCATTATAGTAGCCAGTGGGACGTGAGACAAAATGTGTTATTATTATTATTATTATTATTATTATTATTATTATTATTAATATTATTATTATTATTATTATTATTATTATGACAATCATTATTATTGTGCACTATCTGAATAAAAGGAAAGGTAAAAATCAAGGTGAAACACATCTAGTGTCACTATGTCCCTTGTAAGCCTTTTGAGACTTTGTGCATTCCACTCTCTGTTGTCGACTTGCACGTTGCCACCCTATCATACTGAAGATATGCCCACATTCAGAAAACTTGTGGCTTTCCTCATCTGCCTTAGAAAGCTAAGGTATAGACCACAATCAATAAAATGAATTCTAATTACTATTTAAATGTTGCCACTCATTCTTGTTCTACGTGGCTTTTTTTGTGTTTCATTTAATAGACCTCTCTCAATCTGCAACATAGAACCTGTTGTTCATATATACCCCTGTTCCATACATTCAGATCCACAAAATTGGGTAATAGTAAAACCTGTTATTTACAGTGATTAGAAAAAGGCAGAAGTGAAATAAGAAGCAGTAGATCGAAAAACCTCTACACATTTTTGTATCAGATTATCATAGCTCCTTGGTTTGTTTCATTGTCTACTGGTCATGCCTTCGGAGCTATTTCCGTTCTCCAGCATTCAGTGCTATCTCTTCATTTCAATCAAAAGAATACCCTGATTACTTACCAGTAATTTTTTTTGTTCCTATGCCTACTCTCCCTCTTCCCAGCCATTATTTATAAGGTGTCTCCACCACCCACACAGAAAAACTCCAGTTTGTAAATTCTGAGAAATAGGCTCCACCTACCCCGCTGGCCAACTACATTAGAGTCCTGCATCCTCTTGAAATGTTTCAAAAGCGAGGTAGAACTAAAGGTGTGCAAATCGCCGAATTTTGCTTTTGTGTAATTATGCGGAATTTCAGTGAAATTAAGTGATATTACACATAATTCATCAAAATTTAAATCCATCATTTAGTGCAATATTTTCGAGTGAAATACACGCATGCATCAATTTTTTTGATGCAAGTACACAGTTTGTGCTAATTTTTTTGCAAGGATGCATTATGTGCTAAAAAGTAGAGCAAAGAACAAAAGAACTAGTAACAACAGTTGCATGCTTTCTGTTGCTTGAACGCGTTTACGGCCAATTTTAACCACAAATGGCAAATTGGTGATTATTCTTTACCGTAAACGTCATATAATTGTGCACTGTCGCGTAATGGCCCGATTTTAGGAATTTTGACTAACTTGAATTATGTTGTTATAATTACAATTTTACCCAGGCCTAAATATAACAAGGTCGATGGGCATGCTGTAAGCACTGGAATGGGGAGAGCTGGTCTAGGAGTGATAAAGATTTCCGTTAAGTAATCAGGGCATTACCTCTACAAATCTCTTCCTCACCCAAGTCATTATTATTTATGAGGCATACCAAAGCATGACCCAGGTGTCAGTGCATCACTGCAGCATTGCTTAAGAGAACATAACTATGAAACACCAAGGAGGCACTGCCAATCAAGCCGCTATGACAGAGCAGGATTTTGAGCATAAGGCAGATACCATGCATGACCAGATGCAAAATCAGTAGAGCATGGCTAAGGAAAGCAGTAGCACTAGTGCAAAAAAGATCACTACATGCCATGTCCCAGACAAATGTTTCTAGAAGCACAAAAATGCTGAAAGCTCGAACCACCAAGACAGTGAACAAGAGGAAAGAAAGGCAAACAAGCACTACATATGTCATTGAGAAGGAGAACAAAAGGCAGAAAATTTACAGCCCCTAGACAAACAAAGAAAAAGACCAACATGCAGTTGGAGGCCCATCAAAACTAGAACAATTCACATAGGTCAGAAACATATCTTATGGCAGACTACCACCACCAACAAGAGGAGAAAAGCAGAGCCAAGAGAAGGAGAAGGACCCACATAATAAAGAAAAATGTACTTGAGAAGAGAAAAGCAATAGGTTAGAGGGGGAACAGACTCTGGCACACATGAGCCCCTGACAGAGACAGTAAGAAGGTAAGCCAGTGAAGGCAGGAGCCAAATGAAGGGCTAAAATCAGAAAGTCAAACCCAACATATCAAAAGCCCAGTAACAAAGACCAGTGAACAGTGGTAGAGCACCAGAGGCCAGGAGTCCTTTCGACATGAGAAAAATATCACTCACCAGTCCTAGGAAACAGGCATGAAAGAACCCATGTGAGGAGAAAGAGAGACCTCACAAGATGAGAAGGGCCAAAGCCAGACAAGCATAAGAAGGTTGATATATCACCCGTAAACTAAAGTTCCACAAAGTAATCCACCATGAAAATTTTACCAGAGAAAGGGACTATCATATCCTCCATGTTTGGACCAGACAGTGAAAGCAGTCAAGTCCATCAAGACACATGTTGCAGACCCCACCAGGATTTAAGTCTGGAAAGCCATAGTATCAAACACCACCAAGAGAACTCACACCTGGAGGGCATAAGAGTATGAACATCCAATACAGAACAGAAATCCTAAGACCACCTGCCCCAGGGTATCCAGAAACAGAAACAGGAGTGGTGTTAAAAGACCTAGGACCACAGCAACAGGTAAACCAAGAGAGGAAAAACAGCATTGATCTTTTCCCAAACAGAAGAGAGGGAACAAAAACAGGAAGAAGCCCTTCATCGCTAGGTAAGAGGCAGGACCTGAATGAAGGAGAAATCACAAACTCACACACATGAAGAGAACAATGGCCACAGGAAACCAGCTAGCGCACAAGGACCACACCAAAGTGCCAAGCAAACAAGTGGCAACCACCTTCCAACAGTCTATGGAGCCAAGAGGGAACCAGAGAAACAACAACCACTCAGGAATGTGGAGGAGCTTGTAAACAGTTCTGGAAGCAGGGAGAACTTTTAAAGGGCCATGGGTGCCTCCAGGTAACAGTGACCAGGAAGTGATTTTAGTAATTGTAACTGAGAATGAGGCACCACTAGAAGACTCGCTTAGCTGAATACAAAGAGACGTGATGCGGTCTGTTTTTTTGGGAACTTTAAAGCAATCTGAGCCACCGCTGACAAAACAAGCTGCGGAACGGCCTAAAACAAAATATCCAACATCGCCGGCATGGCAAAAATGGCCCCATTAAAGCTCAACTAAGCTTCCATTTACCACCAACAAGCATAACTACTGCAGTGGTAGAAGTTTCGCCTGATTGGAGCAAGTGATGATACTTACATTTTAACTTGCACCTTTTCGCCTGCAACACGCAAATTGCTTACTCAAATCGATCAGATAAATCAGTCCACACCCTGAAGAGAAGCCCATTAGCCACCATGGGAATTGAAACGCGTCCGCATTACACAACACGGGGACTATTGTATTTAATAAAAATTTTCTGCCCTGTGGAAATGACTTTTGAATTGTCTTACTAATGGGTTTGATTATTTTCTTCTCCATGATAGCAGCTACTTAACTCAGTTATACAATGTGGATGTTAAAAGATATCCAAGTAGCTGTTTTGTTTGTGAATTAAGACTGGTGACATAATGTTTGTATAATTTGTTGTTTTGTATTACTTGTTCATGGATTGTTTTTTACATCACACTAGTTCATCACATAGTTTGTATGTTTTTGTTTGATCTGTGACATAAAAAGTGTAATTTGTTCTAGACTGAAACGTATCTAACGTCTCTGACCCATGAGTCAAATGTAAAGTACATAGAAATGAGCAGCAAATAAATGCCTCAAGCCAATATCAATTGAATTTTTGGTTCATAGTCTGTTAAATTAATGTAGCTGCATTTGAAGGGTGACGGCTAGGACACTTCTTGCTCTTAGTTTAATACTGCCCCGTCCAGACGCCTAGGGCCAGACCCCTTGTTGATATTACGTCCAGGAAACATGGAAGCATCGCAGGAATTGTAAACCAGCAGTAAAACCAGCTAGTAGCCAGTAGAAGTGTGAGGGCCTCACCAGCAGATCCAACAACTTTTGTGAGGAAGTAACAGCAGAAAAAGGTGACTTTTGCACCACTCCAAAGAGAATCCGTAAAAGGACATTAAAGAAGACAGCACCAGAAAAACTGGAGTCCTACTGAAGGGCATAGGACAAAATGGCAGAGGACATAAGTGTAGATAACACAAATCAAACCCACTAGATTCTGCGGGGAAATCAGAAGTCAAAAGTGCCTATTCCCATACTTGGACCAAAATCAACCCACAGAGTGAGAAACAAAATCACAGACACCCATGGGAAAATCATTCCCCATCCTCAGAGAGAGGGGGAAAAGGATTCATACAAGCAACCTCAACTGGGCAGGAACATCAAAACATATAAAAACCTTTTGTCACTACACAGGAGAGTAAAAACATAGAAAATAAGAGCCAAAGCAGATGTCTAGGAAAAAGCACCAGGGATCCCAGAAATGGCACTACTGGAACAGAATCACACACCACCATGATACAGTTGCACAACAGTGACCAAGAAGAAGGAGCAACCACTGAGAAATAGGAACACTAACAGCCATTAGGAACTAGATGGAACACATGTGGAAGAGACCAAAGATTGGGAAAGCATTCAAAATACAGACCTCCTAATAGTAAAAGTAAAAGTAGTAACACCTGCAAGCTGAGGAAACAGACACAACGATGAAAAATGCAGCAGGATCAAAAGCTCCTGGGCCCAGTAACATACAGATACCAACATAAACATTACCTAGTAAGCATGACTCAACCACAGTAAACAGTAGAAGTCTAATGGGACACCAGTCATGCCACCATATAGATGTACAAACAGAGGATAGAAGCACTCACATGACCACAACAGCAGGAGAAGAGGCCAATGGGAAGAGTTATCCCAAAATAAGTTGAACCTCCTCAACTTGAATCTGAGAATAGACTCAAAAGTTCTAAAGGGATGGAGAAAAGAATCCAGAGGGCAGATCTCTAGAAGCCCACAAGGTCATATACAAATCCACAGAGTCCACCAGAGACCCACACGGGTACTAGGGAGGCTGGAAGAGAGAGATTATGTACAGAAAATCACCTATGAGATTTTGAAAGTCTTAAGCATGTCCCCTGCGAACCAAGGTTCACTCTGGTCCCCTCATCTTTGCAAAGATGGAGATTGGCACCACACCAGATGCCCAAAGAAAAGCCCAGATGGAGGAACCCTCAGTCAACGAAGTAATGGGTAGAATACACTGACACAGGCCAACGGGACCCCTTTAAAATATCAGAATACAAGTCTGTATAGGAGCCACAAAATAACTAAACTGGATGGCAAGGAACCACCACAGCAATTTTAACAAAGTCATGTGATCTGAATTTGCTTGGACAGTTGCATGTTTTCAACAGCTCTCCCTGAACTTTTCTTTGAACTAGCCACAGGTCCTGCTTTACAGAAGGACTACAAAATACTGAGGGACGTGAGTCTTCATGTGCACCAAGGTTTATAGCAGCACTTTCAGGAAATGAGACAGATACAGTGTGTGCCAAAGTCACTATAACTGTTCTTTTGTTAGTACCACAAGACTACCACATTGTTACTGAAATGCCTCATTGCTGTCCATTTATTATGTTGGGGAGGACTCCAAATGAAGTCAGTCTGTGCTCTATGATCACTGGAAACTACAAAATTGCAGGATAGCTGAAGTCAATTTGAGACCTTGTCACCACAGGTGACCGATTCGTTTTTCTGAGCATTCTTCCTCAGAAAATGAACTCAGGCTACACCCACCAACATTTGTTTCCTTGATTGTTTGTGATCTTCATCCATTAACATCTAGACACTTTTACCACGAAGTAGCCACTGGGAGAAGTTGTAGCCCAGGGACAAATCCTGTGATGCATCATTTGAGTGAAGTTCAGGGGGTTAGCAGCAGTAGCAGGTGGAAACATGTAATGGCCAGCCCAAGCATGGGACAGATAGGCTATCATGTTGCACTACTCTCATTTCAGGCTGATGTGCAGATGCAGGACCCATGGAAAAACACCCAGACACAGCAATCCATAACAGAAACAGAAAATGGTAAACACTAAAGGAGCAGTCGGCATACAGTTCTCCCACCTACCAGAAGTGACAAAAAACAAAAGCCTTTCCATGTGTTCCATCTGCTTCAATGAATGCTAAACAGGATGCTGCTCACATTTAGGGGCATATCACTCAAAAATGTCAGAGTGCGGAGCTGCGCCAAATCTAAAAAGTGCAGCTCTCCGACATTTTATAAAAGCAGGGATGCACAGTATTTACTACAATACGGCGCAACCCCTGTGTTTTCCCTAGTGCTGGCGCTAAAACTAGCTGTCTAGTGCCAACTTAGGCACCCTTGAACCAAAGTGCAAGGTGTCCCTTCATGCATATAAACAATCTCTAATGGCTATTTGTTACTTCTATGTGTGCATTCTGCAGCACACATAGAAGTAGCAAATTGTCACTATTTAATGATTGTTAATGTGTAGGGGGACATCTTCCTGCCGATAAATAATCATTAATGGTTTTTTGCTCCTTCTATGAGTGCTGCAGAATGCAGCAAACATAAAAAAAGAAAAATTGAGTAGAAATAAAAGCTATCAAAAGGAGGCTCTAAGGATATGACGTTATGATGTTGGAATGTGATATTAAAATTACAGATGACTGAACAAAAAAGCAAGACAAAAGCAAGAAGAGTAAATAAACTAACATTCAGTCTACCTTTGGAATAGAGTTGTATTTTTTTAAACAATTGAGAAAGAGCAGATTGGGGACGTTTTCGCCTTTGAGGAAAACTCATCAAATGTACATATTAAAGATGTCTTGGGCCCAGGACACAATAACCATCAGCACCTAAAAAACTAGATTTGATCAAAACTAAAAACACAACTAGGAGTGTGCTTGACTTATATTTTTTGTATAGTTTGCATTCTGCAGCACACATAGAAGTTGCAAATCGTCATTATTTAATGATTGTTTATGTGCGTGAAGGGACATCTCCCTGCACATAAACTATCATTAATGGCTTTCTGCTCTTTCTAGTAGTGCTGCAGAATGCAGCAAACATAGAAGAAGAAAAATCGAGGAGAAATTAAAAAAATTCTCCTCATGCGCCATTCTAATGCTTGCTTTTGCATGGCGTTAGTTTTTGACCCTGCCACAGATTTACAGATCCTTGTAATTCTGGGGCAGCATCAAAAGCAAAGGGTGTTGCGGTGGAATAGCCACAACAACACCCATTGCTCGCCTCTTTACCGCAGAGGACTGCGTCGGAAAGGGGCATATTTACAAGGTGGAGTTCAGCTATGCTAAGGGGCTTAGCGCCACCTTATAAATATTGAAAATGGAGCTACGTCACGGGAGCATCAAAAATAGTGATGCCCCAGGGTGACGAGGGCTTGTAAATACACCCCTTAGAGGGAAGCAGCCTCCTTGCCAAACAGCAAGAAGGAAGATCAGACTACACCAACTAGCTGAGTCCTCCACCACAAGGGACACATGGAACCACCGGGATGGTACTCAATATGAAATATTAGTAAGTCAAATGTCAAATGCATCCACCAATCCCTTGATCCAGAGCCAACCATATAGTATGCTGACCTCGTAATTATCCAAGGAAAAACACAAACATATGCCTTGTAAGTCAGGCACTCCTTAAAAGAAGATCTCAAGGGGGACCCTAAATTACCCTCAAGCCAGGAAAAGACCAGAAGTGGAGGACAACGCCCTGCTGAGACCTCAAATCGTGGATCTTCATGCCCTTAATTGAGACAGGAAAATATAGACAAATTGCAGGAATGCTGGCCCTATTTATGGCACCCAGTAGGATGGTTACAACTTTCACTCTAAGAGGCATTCGCAAACTAGCACTTTCCTGCCACTGGGTTAGAAACACCTCATAAGTAATGACGATGACAAGGAATAAGGACAAAGGTGTAATGACCTGAGTGATAATGGTTAAGTTGTTGGCTGTAGACATAAGAAATGTACATGTTCATTTAAACTGTGATTGGCGGTCAATCTGCCCAAGTTGGCAGGTGCTATCACCCCTGTTCCACTGGCAAATGCCACCCATCATATTTAGAGTTTCCGCTTGCCTGTCATAGAACTCTAAAATTTCAGAGCAGTTGTTGCTGGAGCAGTTGCTCTGAGGGATTAAGAGATTTCCAAGTGGGACCCATGTTTGAAGCACCCACTCAGCTAGCATTTTTATTCTTCAGCACAAACTCCCAAAACTGACGTTTCCTAATGTATGAAACTCATAGAGGAGGCATTTTTTTGTAAATGACCCCCGTCGTCCAACTCTGTTCCATTAAGGTGATGCAGGGATGCTCTGTAGTTTTATGGAAGCAGCCATCCAGCTCCCACTGTACTATCAAATGGAACAGATACAGTTCTCTCAACTGGCCAATGAGAATGGGGAGAAAGCCTCATTCGAATGGAGGTGCTCTCTATGCAAGGTAGAATATTTCCTCTGGTGCAGGTCTGCTTACAGATCATGCATCATTGTGGACTGCCACATTAGAAGATGTAAACTGTAGATCACTCCCACAAGTGGGGATTTAGAAAGTGACAAAATGGTTCCATGGGACCATAATTCCTTTTTTCCTCAATGGATGCCCTGCACACAATGAAGGGTGGGATATGAGACCGTTGTCATCCATAGTTGGGACACCTCGCAGCTTTGAGGAACAACAGCAGATGCAGGGGCAGTCCTCCTGCACCTGTCACAGTTAATTGTGGAGGACAGATTTTGCATTCTAGGCCCAGACGTGTATTCCCGGCTTCCTTACGACAGCGAATTGCGTGGAGCTGGGAACATCGCTTTCTATCCCGGTGCCTCTGTTCCCGATCCTCCGAAACTGTAAAACCTTTGAAACAGTTTAATTGCATCGATTTCGCATTGTATTAAAAAATCACATCTCCCCTCCATTCGACTCCGTCTCCATCATCGTTTTGTCTCCTTCCTCCCTCCTCGTCTCACATGTCATTTATCAACCCTCCCGCGCTCCTTCTGAGAGAAGATAAAGTATTGCTTTTCTCTTAATAACGATCCTCTGTGTCATGCCAACCTTCTCAAATGGCCATTAATTTTGTACCGTGACAACTTAAAGACAACAGGGCTATGCACAGAGGCGCTTCAGATCTGAGCGGGCGCAGAACTTATATTAAAGGTAACTCGGCACATCTCGTCTGGAAACCAGACACCGCAAGGGGATGATGAACAAATTAAAACCTCTTGTGGGAAAGAATTTGACTGAAACCTAGCATTCTTTGGACTGTTCACATGAAACTGATAAGGCTTAGCAACTCGCTGCAGTGCTTTTCAGACGCTTTTATTAGGCATATGTTGGGCCTGCGATTAGGGCGAAAATATCAATAAACCATGCATGACAACTGGATGCTAAACAGGCAAACATATTTGACCTGCCAAACTTTGAAAACATTTTAGAGTATGGTTAGAGTAGTGTATAATCGAAAAAAAGTAAACGCTGATTGTCGCTGCTTAGAAAATTATCTCGCCATCTTTGGCTGGTTTTCCGAATGACTCTCCCCAGTAAATGCTTCCAGGAATGTGAACTATTAGCGAGGTTAACAAAGTAACCCATAGATTTCACTCTTTTCTGATTTGCCTTCAGTGTACATTTGTATGGGTGATTTAGTGCTTGAGAAAATTGCTGGATTTTCAGCAGTTGAGATTGGGCACCACCGTGTCTAGGGATCAAATGAAGGATGGGGTATCAGTGTTCCAGGGTCGCTCGGGACAGCCCTGCAGCATTTCATCTAGAGTATGAAGGTTTGCAAGATTCCGCCAATATTTCCAGGTAGAGAATTAAGGCCAAGATCTACCTACAATTCACAAACCACAGTGCAGCAAGTAAAGCTGCTGTGCTGAGTTGCATGAACAGGAGAGAGCAAAACAGCACCATACCTACAAAGATGTGGCACTGCTCTGCTGTTTACCTGCCCTGGCGCACTTTTGGCTGCCATGTGCCAACTCAGACTCCCTTGCGCCATAGTGCAAGGCTGTCTGTGTTGTGTGAAGCATAGTGTTTGTATTGGAAGTGCTTCCTCACTGTACAAAAACTATGCTTTTAGGTGTTTCCCACTTTGTATGTGTGCTGTACAATGCAGCAAACATGCAAAGAGGGACAAATGAGAGGAAATTAAGACATTTCTCCTTGTTACATCTGCCTCAAGCAAGCGTATGTTTTTCGGCCAAATCCCTGTCTCTTCTTCTTTGTAGATAGGGACCTGCGTCAAAACCCATGAGTGGTTGCTACCCTTGGAACATCCACTTGACAAAAAGTAAATCAAGGCACTGCATTGCCCAGCATTGAATTTCTTTGGCTTACCATCTGATGCAAACCGCATTTTGCGTTCGATTGTAAATCCCACAACAACACTTTGTGTCAGCTTTGCCTTAGAAAAGTAAGACAAACTCGATGCAAAGTGTTTGTAAATCTGGGTCTAGGTGTGCAGGCACTTTGTTTACAAACAGGAGTTTGCATCTATGAGGGACCTGGATGGTAACCTTGCAATATCATTGAGCAGGCACAGACAGGAAATGTAGGACTGTGCAATTTAGTGAGTGTACTATGGTGAACAAACTGGGGTGTGGGGTCTTAATCCTGGTGGCCAATATTGCCGACGTGCCCTATATGTTTGTTGTTAACTGGAGGTGGCCACACACCCATAACAGCAGTGAATGCTTAGAAGTATGAGGAGGCTTTTGATTCCAGCATGTTGGCAGCAATAAGAACTTACTAACATCTTCAAAGCCATGTAGGAAAGAGCCTTGTGGGCAAAATTCATGATATATTGTATTGAGGAAATGTTGTGGTTGCTTAAATTTGTGAAGGTCTTTGTGGTGGTGTTTGGATCTGTTTTGCACTGTCTAACTTAGGTGTGGTCCTGAATTATCATACTTGGGAAATCGCCAGGGCCATAATTCAGTGGAATAGTTCTGGGACTTGTTATTCTATTTGAAGCAATGTAGAGAACCGGTCTGCACTGTTATGCTAGGTCAGCGTAATGTTTTCTGAACACGATTTAGTTATCTGGCGTTTACTACAGGTAAATATGGGGTTGACAATTATAACATTTAAAGACAATACAGTGTCCCTCTCACTTATTTTTGAGATTGAAGAATGCTCATCTGCTAGTTCGCTGCATTGGCCCCTTATTAATGTTCTTGTGACTCATGTATTGTCATGTTATGGTATGTTAGGTTACATTTATTAAAAGAACAATTGTTCTCTGAGTTTCTTGGACCTAAAGACACACCATGAATTGAACTCATCAGTTGAAAAGAAAAGCAACCCAGAACATATACGGCCAAAACATAAACGAATCACACCAAGTGAGGTGCAAAGGCACCAAAGATCTCTCCCAGTACACCGATTAATGGTTGAACATCCATATCTTTAGCATCATCCCAATCTAAACAAAGATATTTCAGTCAGAAGGTTAGGCATTAGGAAGATTCAGGCTTTGGCTGCTACTAAGGAAAATACCTGATTCCAAAAGTCACTGTTTTGATCTAGGGCACATGGGAAAGAAACATATGGTAAGAACGAAGCTGTCTCAGTCGTGGGCGTGCTGTGTCTACTAATTCATTTAAGGACCTCTCCATTGTTGATGTGACTATTACAAAATTGTCCTTCACTCTTTCCAAGCCCTCGTCTCATTAATCGCCCTTCTGCTTATTTCAATCAAACTTTGGACGTTGGATTCTCTGCCTGCATCGTTCCAAGGCAGAAATAAACATTTCCAATGGGCATAATATCAATTTACCAGTTACTCGTTTAACTTCACTGACCCCTTCTCCTTTGGTGCCTTGTTTTGATTTTATATATTATCTTCTTGGGTAGGCCTCGGAGGAATATTTGTGAATTGTGTAGATAAAAGGAGGATAAAAGGAGGATAGCATTATTTTGGTTACTTTTAGTTTAGGATATTTCTGGGGTATGGGATTGGTCTTCTTGCAAGCATGGATTTAGAGTGCAAAGTTTGGCTGTCAAGGACAAATGAGACATGTTGCTTTCTTTTTCTTTTTGTGTGCTGTTTTCCCTTTCATTTGTCTCAGCTCTATCAACTTTTTCCCTTCCTTGTTATTTCTCTTTGTGGGTATCTTTGTACAAGGAAGTTGCCAGAAAAATAATATTCCCCCCACTGTGTACCAAACCTCTTAGGAAACTGAACGAGTGACTAAATTAAGCACGGCCCTTCCTATATTAATTTCCTTCACACTTACTTCCACTCACCTGTCCATCCTTCCTGCCACTCTTTCACCCATCCATCATCATTTCACCTTTCCATCTATCATTTCATTATTCTAACCAGCTACCAAAATTCCATCCATCAATCTGTTCACATATTCATCAATGCTTTTACATCCATCCACATTTTGATCTTTCCCTCCACCCATCCAATAGTCATTCACTTCACACGTAGATCTATAATCCTTTCACTCGTCCACCCATTCATCCTTTCACTCTTCTGTCCATCTTTCCATCTGCTTATCCACCTCTCCATTCATCGTTTTTTCAATACGTTCACCAACTGATCCTTTCACCTTTCTACTTACCTATTTACCCTTTCAAACATCTATCCTTGCAATAACTCTTGCTTTTTTGTTTCGAACTACCATTCCTTTTACTTTGCTTTTTTCTTTCTTCTTTGCACCTTTCATTACTCTCACCTTCTGCATACAGGAACACCAATGTCTTTGTAGACAAAAAAGGAATGAACTCTGTCTGTGCTTCATTCATGAGGTTATAGCTGTGCATGCTTAACTCACACAAACTTACTGGGCAACAACTCAGGATAGATGAATGTGGTTTTAAAAAACAGTTTAAGCCATTTCAAAGCACATTGTGGAAAGAGGGTCGATAGAATTTAGTAACATTGTATGCTGGGATGTGCTGGACTTTAGAAAGCCAAGAGAAGCTAACATTGAGTAATATAGAGAAATGTTTAGTACCCTGACGCCTAAAATGTCTTCCTTCTTCTCCTTTTATGGGGAAAATCTGTTTCAGAGTGAGCTTCTGCTATTGTCCCATGTCAAACAATGTTGACACAGACCAGATATGCACGAGACACAAACATTGTTTGTGACCTGTGGCAGGCCTCCTAAGAGCTTGAACCTGCATCCATCTGCACATAAGCCTATGTGAGATTAAAGCAGGATGATAGCCCCTCTGCCCTGTTCCTGGGGTGCCATTACTAGCTTTCACTTGCCACTACTGTTGTCTTCCTGGTCTGTAAACAAATGATAGGTCAGCCTACTTATTGTATGGAGATTCCATCTTCCGTATACATTAGAGGATATGTACCCATGGCAACAACTCCTCCCAATGGCTTCTTTCTGATAAAAGAAGTCTAAGGGCCGGATGTACCAATATTCGGAATATTGATTACCTAATTGCGATTCTCTGTGAATTTCAATTAGGTTATCGCTATTCCTAATGTATAAAACTCAGAGTTTCATTAAGCGAGTCCTACTGGGTAAAAAATCGACCTACCTCATGAATATTAATAAGGTAGGTCACACTTTGCGACCTTTTGGCAATTGCTAAAATCACAGGGATGGTGGCCTGCTGGGGTAAGCTACAGCCTTCAATCTGATTGTCCCTATCTTCATGAAAGCACAATGGGGAGGAAGAAGTTTTGTTGAATGCCCTCTCACCTTTGGAATTTTTTTCCACTTGCACTGAAGAAGGAAACCAATCTACTTATTTTCATGAAGGCCCTTAAAACTTGGCTGTTTAAACAGGAATTTGTGCTAAGCCACCTCTCTACTTCAGTTGGCTACTTTTCTTTCTTAAGTCATTCGCTTAGACACCCTTGAGTAGTAGTGCACCTTCACAAATCTTCATTTAATTTCATTTCCATTTCTGTGATTGCTTTTAAATAAAGCAATCATTTTTTTTATGCAGTTTGTTTTCCTTGAAGGATAGCGGATTGAATTTAAAAAAGAAAAATTAAAAGTTTTCTTTTCATTTTTTGAGAGTAGGCAGTGGTCTGTGGGACAACTGCCTGCTCTTAAAAAATTGTTGGCGTCCACATTCACAAATGGGAAGGGGTTCATTTGCAAATGGGTTACCACGTACTTGGAGTAGGTGGCGAAATGCAAATGTTTAGCGACCTCATTTCGGACACTGAACATTCTTACATACCACTACGATTCTGTATTAGGAAGGGGTGCCCTAAACAAGCCCCTGCCTAATTACGAATCGTTATGTATTCGCAATTCCAAACTGGGATTCAGTAACATGTTGATTGCAATTTTGGAAAGATACACACCAAAATGCATTTTTCCGGTCGCAAATAGCCCGATTGGGCAAATCAGGTCATTTCCGATCGGGAAAATTCTTGATATAGATGCTTATGGATTAAGATCACAAACATTCAAAGAATTAAATATATTGATGGACATAGTCTTGATTCATTTTCTGATAGGAAACATTCAGAAAAATGAATTTGTAATCTGTGTACCAAGTGCTGAGAAGCTTATGCATTGATTGACGATGTACAGTGCACCCCTGCCTTTTGGGTAGGTTTGTGCTATGAGAATACCATATACCTACATACAAAAATGTACATACATGTGATTGTACAAATGAGGGTCAGGAGCTTTTGGGTTGAAAACTAGAACAGTCCATCTATTCTTAAGTCTCATTCCTTTGGGATTCAATTCCATTGTTTCTTAATTTAGAAGACTTGCCTCTTCTGATATGCTCTGGCTTGCTCCTCTGGCCATATTCGGAATGTGCACTCTTTACATAAACTCACTTTTGTTTTAGTTTAGCTAATTATCAATTTACCCACTTTTTTGCTACCCACGCCACTTTGATATGGCCCCTTTGCTGCAACATCCTGTACTAAAACAATGACTAAATCAAAATCAAATAATGAAATTAGTTAGATTAATTGAATGACTGAGAAGAACTTCAGACAGGCTCCAAAAAAACACTTCAGGATAGGTCTGTCAGGGAGGAAAGCCTCAATCAATAGGCTGCTGAGACCAGATGCAGGTTGCAGATGGAATTACCTACATTCTTTCTTCTATGTTCATCGTCTTCATATCACGCTCAATAATACATGATTATACCTCAAGAAATAGAATACGTTTGTGCGCAATGGTGTATTATAATTTGTGAATGTATAGATTAATTTTAGACTGGGCAGAACGTCAGATATTTCAGAATACTCCATGGCCCACTTCCATGTTTATTTCTAAATTGGAGTTTTATTTTTAAATTGTTGCCTAGGACTTCCCCTTCTATGCTGTATTCAGGGGAACATAGTTCCTCTGAGCTTTGTCCTGTGGGGAACCATATCTGCTTAGGACTTCACACATGCTCCACTATAAACAACTAGGGCAGGGAAAACAACATTTATTTTCAGAACTGAAGTGGCAAGAGCAATGGAAATGTGGTTCCTACCTTGTGATTTGACAGTGTTGATTGGTGCCTGATGGAGCTGCGGAAAAGTGTCAGGCTGTAATATGCCACTGAGAAGAGCAACAAAAGTAAAGGGTCTCACTTCCCTATCAGGGGAGCAAACTAATGAATATTCATTTTCCAAGAGACACTCGGGACAAGCTTTAAGCAGGATCATTCTATATATTTAAGCCCATGTATTGGCTTAAAGCCACATAACCTATGTAATGAAATTATATAATTACCCATACAGAGGTGTGATTTTTGATTGTACAAGAACAGTAAAAACATGCTTGCTTGCTAAGCTATGGTATTTTTGGTAAAATAATCATGCAAGTAAAAATATTTTTAGAATTAAATAAGGTAAATTATTTCTACATGATGAAATATTGTCCTAATTCAGTGGGAGAACTTCACTGTGCCCACTTTCTCCAAAGGCTTGTCCAAGAAAGTAGCTAGCATGATTGATTTCAGCATAAGTCACATCAGAATTTAAAACTTGAGGAGAACATCCATTCACCACTCTTTGTAAACGTTAATTTATACAACTGACCACACATAAGTCCAAATCTTTTTCACATAGCCCCTCTATAAGTATATTGGAGACTGGGCCCCAACTTTTTAAACTAATTGTCAGTCATGCTTCACCCAGCAAATGTGGTGGATATCACAAGTGAAGGATCTCACACAACAAACAACCATTGTTTCAATCAATCAATCAATGGTTACATAAAACACATATGAATCAGCCCAATCTTCTCACAACTGCTCAATATGACTAGGTTATCAAGTGATACTCGTGTAGTACCTGCCCTTAAACATGATAAAGACGCTGGATGTTGTAGAAATCTTTAAAGTGAGTCAACAAAAATCAGAGAACAACGTAACAGATATATCATTTAACAAAGAACTAGTCAGCTTAAAGAAATAGCATGTGTACTGTCCAACTTGTTAACCGGTGGATACAATTTACTGCAAAATGTATAAGAGAGGTATAGGTGAGTGAGTGAATTAGTTCAGCTGTAAAAAGTTACCATGAGTGGAGGTTTAGTACTCCTTTTTACTCACAATTAGTGTACAGTATAGGCTGTAAGAAGAATTCCAGCTCCTTTCTTCCAAAGAATCTTTTTGGCCTTCTTTTCACACAATACGAGACTTCACGGTACAGTTGGTAGATGAGCACTAACGGTCATATAGGAAATAGAAAATAATCATCTTCCACCCTACCACTACTTTTTATATTCCTTTGGTCATGTACAAGAGTATATGGCTCTCGCACAGGCTCTAACTCACTGAAGAATGACTTCTTTACTTGCAATCATCTTTTCTGCTATTGAGGGCCTACATTAGGGAAAGTGTAGAGTGTTCCACCCTGCACCATGGCACATCTGTAATTTAGTGCACAAGACACATAGATGGACATGATTCGCATAAAGGAAGAGGCTGAGGAACCATCTGCAATCCCTTCAGTAATAACAAATCTCCAGGGGAGCAAAAAACATAGTGTACATACCCACTGCAGCCCGAGGGCACTTTTTATGTAATATAGTTGATGATGTATTTTGTAGGTCGGAGGGAGTCTGTCGGAGTCCTGGTTATTAGATAAGAAAGGATGGGGCAGAAACAAGCTTGTTTTGGAGAATCTTGCAGGGCTGTGTCTGGTAAGAGCAACTTGGTGCAAGAACACAATGATTCCTTGAGACTGTCAGTGAAAGAATGGAGAATCCGTCAACCTGACTTATTGAGCGGAAGATGCTCTTCTTCTCGGAATACATTACAATGCTTCAACAGTGCACAAACCAGCTTTCCCAAAATGTGGCATAAATATGCAAAAGTAATCTACGCAAATTTTGCACACCCCTAATGAACACTTCTATACATAGCGAAGTGAAAATGAGCGATGACTACTGGAGTCAGGCTTGAAAGTGTCACTTAGGAGGAGGGGGAATATGTGGAGCATAACTATGAGCATTAGGAGAAGGAGTACCTGCTAGGAAGATATAGCAATTGTAATTGACTGAACAGCAATATTCAGGGCAGTTCTGGGATCAAGGAAACAAACTCAGGAAAAAACAAATCCATCAAAAAGTAACTCTCATGAGATAAAGTCTTCTTGAAGCATCCCAGTAGGCGAACCAGTTGAACAAAGAGGCAAAAACAGTTAATGGACTGCTGAAAATCAACCTTAAACTCTAAGATCTAGATATTCTAAAAATACACTCCTCTAGTATCCCAACCTCATTCCCCAGCACTTTTCATTTTTTTCACTTTCACAGAGCATGATGATCCTAGCATAATTGTGCATATTCATCAATTTCAAAGCTTAGGAAACTCTGTGATGCCATAATCATTAGACTGGAACCTTCCCAATTCTTGGATGAGTGTGTGGAGCACCGGAGACTGTACCTCTCTGCCTCAAAAAGACAATCTTTGGCTAAGTCTGTGAGGAAGCAGCTAAATCCAAAGTGACTGAATTGGCAGTAGAACCCTGGTTTAAGCAGTTCTTTTGAACATATATTCCAGACCTATTCACAAAGGCATTTTGGAGTAAGTAAAGCAGTACATCTATTGTACCATTCTACATACTCTTAAATGCCTCTGTGAATTGGCCCCAAAGCATCTAAAATAGGTATACAATTGGAATATTCAACGAATATTCATGTACAGTTAGAACAAATAGAAATGAATGTGCTCTCTTTGCATTCTTACTTATACACAATTGGACATTTTGCATTTTGGTGCCGCACAAAGACATGTCAGAGTATGTAAAAAAGTACTACTGTAATACAGCTTCCCGTACTCACAAATTCTTTCGTGAATTGGGCATCTGTCTAAATGTTTAATGCATTCCTCAAATGTGTTATAGTGTCAACTCCATAATCCCCTTCATCACCCTACGCAGGTAAACACAGTGCAGACCTCAAGGGCATAACTAAACTCATACCAAACCACAAATCTTCATAGTAAGATTCTGGTATAAATGGTCAGTGACTAGGTCGCAAAATAAAAATCTGAATTATATGAGATCTAAAAAATGTGTTTCATGAGTTCATGTTGGGTTTTACCCTCACAAAATGGACTGAAATTGTCTTGTCTGATGTACACAAGCACCTTCTCACGTCTCTCACGTCAGTCTACAGATTTAACCCACCATGACGTCAGACATGCTACATAAAAGGATGCTTCTCAAATACCTGCGCATGGATATTTTAGAAAGGACCACGTCTTTTTCAAATGAACCACACCTGACTGATCAGAATAGGCCAATGCCAATCCTCAACGAAAATGTAACATTTTGGTTTCTCAGATATGTTCTTGGTGCATTTATTGCTCAATACAGGGCTGGTGGCGTCCGGTGCGACAATCAGTTTTGCCCCCCACCACATGACCCACCCCTCGGACTCCCAGACTACCACCAGGTAAAAGTGCCCCTTATCTCTGCATACTGTTGTAAATAGACAGGCGTAAGTAGGTACCCCTCTCTCGCATACATTTAATTTGTTTTAAAGCACTGGTAAAGGGTGACTTTACTAATAAGAATGAATATTGGCCCACACTAACCCTTTTTTGCACCATTAGAAATAGATAATGAAAGACTGGGGGAAACAACATAGTGCCTTAACTACTTTATGCAGTTTGCATGCAGCTTTTTGATGACAGTTCATAACAGGCACTGTTCTATATTAGGGATGTATCTGTAACAAAAGCAGTAATCCACTCAGATAGCCATACAAAATACACATCTGTGATCTGCACAGTACATATTCTTTGCAACAGGCATATTAACCCTCTGCGCTACTTTATGCCACTAGACAAAAACTCTGATCCCTCTCTCTAACAGGAATATTAATCACAAGAGTTTTCTTGACATTTTAATTGCTGTTTGAAACCTAGATGTTCAAGGAACCCTGCAGAAGATGTATTAAATCGTAAGTTATTTCTAAGCATAGCCTCCTTCCCCCTGAGGTCAGCCCACTTCCCCAGGTCAACGCTCAGTGCAACTGCACCAGTCGCACAGCCCTAGAGCCGGCCTTGGCATTGAATGCCTCCAAGACCAAGGTGTCACTACCTGCACTTCCAGATGCATGGAATGAGTACTAAAATCCCTCTTCCTTTTAATTTGCAGGGATAGAACCTAAATCAGAATCAAAGAAGGTTTACTTTGCTGGATGCGAGCAAGGAATGAGATAAGCTTTGTTGGAAATGTACCCAGAGATGCATTCTCACATGACTAAGGGGCATATTTACAAGGAAGTGGCGGAGCGCTGCACTGACCTCCTTAGCTTAAGGCCGCACTCCGCCACTTCTGAAATGCAGGGCTGCACCGTATTTACAAGAATACGGTGCAGCCTTGTGTTTCCCTCTGCGCTGGCACTAATTTAGCTGCCTAGCGCCAACGCACATAAACAATCTGGAATGGCGTTTTAAAACTTCTATTTGTGCTGCATAATGCAGCGCACATAGAAGTTGCAAAACATCTTTTTTTAATGATTGTTTATGTGCAGGAAGGGACACCTTACTGCACATAAACAATCAATGGTATTTTGCTGTTTCAATGTGTTCTTCACAACACAGCAGACATGGAAACAGCAAAAATGAGGAGAAATTAAACGTTTCTCCTTTTTGCGCTAGGGTGAGACTAGGTTTTCCTAGTCTTAATTTTGGAGCTGCCCCATATTTACGCCACCCTTGTAAATATGGGGCAGTGTAAAAATCAATGGGTATTGCGGTGGAACGCCCACCACAACACCCATTGCCCGCCCCTTTCAAGCTAATGAATAACAGGAAACACTTAAAATGAGGGAAATCTCGAATTTTGGCCATAGATTGGATTTGGTGTTTTGTTTAATCTCAAATTCACTTTACTTTTGAATTAGTTAAAAGAAGTGGATGTTAGTAAAAAGGAGTGGATTTATCTGTTTCGCTACCTATTAATTATTTTTAGGACAGGCCTGCTTAGCACAGCTTTAAATACAATGATATACTGAAGCAACTATTTTAGAATATGCATGTCTTAAATGTGTTACCAATATGTTTGCTGAGGTTTGTATTCTAACAGGGCTTATATGGGAAGAAATACTTTGCTGATCAAAGGTGACAATCATAAAACTAAATTATGCAGTGGAATTCAAAAGGTATCCTCTATTTTGAAAAAGGTACATTTAATGCGATGGTTGTGATGTTGCTATCTTTGCAGTTATATTGCCAGTTTGAAAATTGAGTGCTAAAGCTGAACATGGAGTAGTCGAAATGTATTAACACCCATTTTACTGAAAGCACTTCCAGCATCGTCAGGGGTAGTAAGCCTAATATACATAAAATTACAATATTATACATCTCACATAGATCTCAGATCTAACTTTCTCAAAAGATGCTTAAGAAACAAGGCCAGATTTTCAAAACCTTTGAGTCGGGTTTGCATTACCTGTATAGTGCAGACCCAACCCAAATGTTGGGTTGGTATTTACAGTCCAATACACATCACGATTTGCGTTGGATTGTGACCTAAAGTAACGCAAGGCAGCGCAATCCGTTATCTTGCATTACTTTGTGCCAAGGATGTGTTCCATGGGTGATGCATGGGTGTTTCTGTGCATCTATCCATAGATTTTGATGCAAATCCATAGCTACAAAGACTTGTAGACATGCATTTGCACCAAAATTCTGTGCCTCCCTGAGGATGGCATACTGAGGCAAAATATTTTTATTTCTCCTCGTTTTTCCTTTTTGAATGGGTGCTGCCTTCAGAAGCACACAAATTAAGCGGAAATTGCCTTTTAACATTGTTTATGTGCAGAAAGTACTCCTTCCTGCACAAAAACTATGCTGACCACAACGTGGACACCCTTTCACTATGGTGCAATGGTGTATGGCGTATGGTAGCATAAAGGGCACCAGCACAGGGAGAAAGCAGTTCAGTGTCACATCTTTGCAAATATGGCGGTATTCTACTCTCTGATGTTCACGCAATGCAGTGTAGCAAATTCACTTGCTGCGCTGCATTGCATGACTGCTTGTAAGTATAGTCTAATGTGACGTCACAGAAATCTCACTTTCAGCACCTGATTGAAAATGGTGGCAACCAAAATTAAACCTAGAGGCTAACTGACAAGCTCAAAAAGTAGCTGGGATGCAGGAGTTATTTCCTTCCAAGGTACTTCATTGGACCTTTTTTTTAAGAGGAATGATTTGAAGAATTATTTAATAATGAACAGATTAGGCCATGGAGACTTGGGCCCTATTTAGAGCTGCTATTGACCTTCAGAACACTTATCAAATGCTTTTCCAGCCTGTCTTAGTCAACAATATATCTAGTCTAGTTACACAGTTTCATCAGTGAATGAACAAAGAGATGGCCAGATAGATTCAGGAGAAACAGATGGACCGACAGATGGATGTTAAGATATATAAAAGGACAGGCATATGTATAGATGGATAGATAGACCTGAGATGCCCCTGGCTTGACTGGTATACAGACGAACGGATATATAGACAGACGGTCAGACCGAAGGACACAAGGAAAGACTGACTGAAGAGATTGATGCACAGATAGAGACACCCTAACTCACTGGAAGAAAGACAGGCGGGAGCACAAACTGAGTACAAATAGGTGCATCTTAGAAACAGTTTCACATACGCAGATACAATTTGCCACAATACACCATATCCTCGCTGTCCATGTACAAATTCATGAAATATGTATACACATATTTAGGGATACAGTCACGAGGCAAAAAACAAAGACAACTTACATATGCACTTTTTAATTGTGGAAAAAGGTCATTGCTGAAATGCTCGACGAATGCTACAGCAGTGGAAATCAAGCAGCAGTAAGAGATCGCGGTCTCCTCATGAATGGAAAATGATGCTCCCTGTTAGCATCTAGAAATTTAAGTACCAATGGTGATAGAGATCAAGGCAATAATTCTTAATGTTTCCCATATGCGCCTTAACACGCCATATATCAGATAACATCATCCTTACTACGTCAGGTACGTCAGGCCGTGGAGCACATTACAAAGTGAGCCACGCAGGACATACATCAAATTGCCTCCTCGTTTCAAACCTCCATTAACATGCATCGTGTTTCCAAAGCCCAGATCACCATCATTTCCAACCATTTCTCTGTCTCATGCATTTATTCAGAATGGCCGTAGAACGGTTTGGCTGACATGAATAATACTTTTTGACTTCAAGAATATAAATGGACATGTTCTCATTTGAAGTAAAGTAAACTTTTCGGTGGGGGGTGCTATTTGCGTCGCTAGCTAATGAAAAATGGCGTCAAATGCAGAATACACAACGTTGTCTCCTTCCCCAAAAACGGGCATTTATCACTGAGAAGGAATATTGCGGCGCCACTTTGGCAGTCACGTAGGCCTCAGATAATAAAAATGAGTTTCCTCATTTTCTGAGGCGAATCAGCTCGAGGTTTCGCGCGCTTTCTAGAACATTTGACGTCTCATGTCACAGGAGGGTCTACTTAGAGTTTTAATCCTTCGCTAATCATGCGACACATCGCAAATAGTGACTGGGTGAAATGTTCTTTCCACTGCCCTATTATCACGAGGCAAGTTTGCATGTAACCCGAATCTGTAGAGAAGTAGTGCACTGAGCCTTTCTACTGTATAGACATTACGCCAGACAATGCCCTCCTTTCTTTAACCTAAAGCCCAGGCCTGGCCTTTGATGCCGCTCCGAAATAATGGAACGCCAGAGGCTATTTTCTTCTGGCTTTCTGTGGCTCAATACGGGACTTGTCTCTTCTGTTTGTTTTCCGCTAATTGCCTCAAGACCTAATAAGGTAGTGATGATGTGTGTTGATCGGCAGTGACCCTCCATGCCAAAGGAAATATTATGTCACACCATTGTCGAAGAGGGCAGTTTCTTTCTGAGTGAAAATGTTTCTTTAAGAGGTTCTAATTTTCATTGTGTATTTCAGAAGTGGCGGATAGGATTGCAGCTTTAATTCTTGATATATATTCGAGGAAATACACAGGGGGCTCTGTTGTGACATAATGCACTATGCTACGAAGGTGAAGTCGTTACAGGGCTACGCTACATGCACTACATATTTTAGAGTATACATATAGAATCGATTTCTAATATTTACACTTCTAAGAAATTGTATGAAGCTAAGGACATCACAAAATCATTTATAAGCACAGAAAGCAGAACTGCCGAATTTCTCTTTTTTCTATTCTTGCATTCTTTTGTGAATCCGCCCCTGAAAGTCCAACTCCCTATTAGAAAAAGTGTAAGGATGGCACTGTCCTTTCTGTTTGTAATAATTGTATATAAATATTGTTGCATATGTATAACTCGTGTTAGCTTGATTTCCGCGAGCGCGTTTCCTTCACGCTCGTGAAGATCAAGCGAGTGTTTGGGTTTGTTTATGTGGATTCTGTGGGGGGCGGTTGAGGTGGTTGTTGTGGGCATTATGCAGTTGACTCTGGAGATACGAACATGGATTAAAAACCTGCTTTGCGACTTCACAACTTCTTCGTGTGATTTCTTACTACGCGGATGCCACTATCCCTTTTCCACATTGGCGACGAGGATGGGATGGGATAAACTTTGCGTAAAATTCAGTTAACCCAAGGAAAGCAACTAATTGTTCTCTTGAGGAAGGTAAAGGAGCATTAATGATACTTTCAACGGTTTTTGTTTTGGTTTGATGCCCTTCCCGCTAATTGTGTGTCCTAAGTATTCTACTTCCCTTGCCTTTATCTTGCATTTGTCCAAACGAAGGGTAAGACCTCTCACTGCTAATGCTGCTATTATATTGTAAAGATTTCGGTCATGCTCTTCATCATTCTTCCCATAAACCAGAATATCGTCCTGGAATGCTATGGCACCAGATAATCCCTCCAGAGTTTCTTTCATCAATCTCTGGAAAACTGATGCGGCACTGGCTAGGCCAAACGGCATGCGGCGATATCTGGAAAGCCCCTCAGGAGTAATAAATGCTGTAAAATTCTTAGAGTCCTCGGAAAGAACCACTTGATGATATGCGCTTGCTAAATCAATGCACGAAAAAAATTGTGCGTCAGCTAGACTAGAAACCATTTCATGCAAATTGGGAAGGGGGTGAGCGTCGACCCAAATTGCGCGATTTAAACTGCGTAAGTCAACACACAGCCGAAGTTCGCCTGAAGATTTTACCGAAATAACTATGGGAGAAACCCAGGGAGAAGACTCTATGGGTTCTATGATGCCTTCATTGCAAAGATTTTTTAGCATGACACTTAATTTATTCCTATAGGAAAGTGGAACATTCCTTACTTTGTGACAAATGGGAGTGGTGTTTTTGTGAAGCTTAATAACATGCTCAAACCCTTCATATTTCCCAAGTTTCCCACTGAAAACACCTGGAAATTCTCTGATTAATGTATCAACTGAAATAGGTTCACAATGAGAAGCAGAATCAATAGCGAAAACAGGAGGGTTGGCTCCGGGATCAAGTCTAATGCCCAATTTGTGTTGGTGTGGCCACCCAAGAAGAGATTTCCCAGACTTTGCCACATATATCTTGCTGAAAGTATGGTGGCCAGAGAACTTAAGGTCTGCTTTAAAATAACCTATTAAGTCAATTTTATGCCCAGTATAACCCCAAGGAGATACATCAGGATGAACTAGTGGTCTATTTGGCCAATTCTCATAGAAAACGCTTGAAGAAATGATGGAATACCAAGCACAAGAGTCCACCAAGAATCTCAAGCTTATTCTATCAACATTGATGAAACAGGAAGGAAACTTTGATATTCCATCATCACTGCACATGTTAATTACTGTATTGATTTCATTTTCATCATTACCGTAAGGAGTATGATCATCATCTGAACACTGTATATAATGTACTTTCCTCATATTGGTTTTGCAACACTTACTGAAATGACCTTTCTTATTACATTTTGAACAAACTCTATCAATAGCTGGACACCCCTTAAAGTTTGCTTAGTGGTTATTGCTTCCACATCTAAAGCAAAGTAAGGTTGGATTACGTCTTTCAACACTTGTATTTGGATTCTTGTGTTTGCTCTCATTTTTATTTGGGTAGTCATTTCCGCAAGCACGTTTCCTTCACACTCGTGGAGATCACGCCAAGTGTTTGGGTTTGATTATGTGGATTCTGTGGGGGGCGGTTGAGGTGGTTGTTGTGGGCATTATGCAGTTGACTCTGGAGATACGAACATGGATTAAAAACCTGCTTTGCGACTTCACAACTTCTTCGTGTGATTTCTTACTACGTGGATGCCACTATCCCTTTTCCACAAATATGACCAGAACATTTTCAATTTTTCCCATTTTAAATGTTTTGAGGCCAATTCACAAAGGCAGAGTACATAAAGGGGCATATTCTCAAGGAGTTATCGGCACTTTATCACAGCCAAAGTTGCGATAAAACTAACGCCCTACTAACAAGCAGGTGATAACAGCCCATAGCACCAGTTTACCTGCGCTAGCAGCCACAAAAAACATCGCCACAGATGGCCCCCGCAACTATTGCTAATGAGATGCAGAGTAGGCGTTCCCGTGCCAAAAGCCGCGACAACACCACTCCTCAACATTCTCAACGACCAGCCAGATCGGCGAAAAGACCACGAAGCATGCGATAAGGCGCGTTAGCAGCAGGAAATAACGCCTGCTCTGACTTGGTGCAAAGTCGGACCACAGCCTGCACCACAAAAGAGAGCCCAGCCCAGAGCCACACCTGAAGAACAACAGATGCCATGGAGCCACTGAACATATGGGCCGGACACCCAAGAGGGCCACAACAGCCACCACCACCACCCCCAGGTCCACCCCCCACCCGGGCCCTTCCCCGGGCACCCCCACCTCCCCCGGACCAAGACACTGCCCATCAATGGCACAAAAACATGAACAAAAAGCACTCGCCTGTTGTTGCACAATTGCAACATACAACATACATGTGAGTACTGAAATCCTGATTCATTCATTCACCATTGAAAGACCAAACAAAATGTCACATTCGAATTTGTCTCCAAGCAACTATTTTGAGCCATGGCGGGGCATCCCTGGACAATCTGTGACTCACAGCCTGCAAGACAATATCCAAGATAAGAAGGTATGTCAGGCACTCATTAAAGGACAGTGAGAGAGAGAAAGAGAGAGAGAGAGAGAGAGAAAGAAAGAGAGAGAAAGAGAGAGACTGAACAAGGAGCGCAAGGCCAATCGGGCACTTGGCTCATGCAAACATGCCAACAGCTGCGTGTGTCTCAAAATATGTGCACCCCAAATCACAGGCCTGGCATCAAAGTCAGCACGAAGTCCACATCACATTTAATAAATGCAAGCAGTAATCAGACTAAAATTAGGAATGAAAGCTCCTTTGTCTCAACACACAAGGCTGAAGGCCAACCGAACCCCCGACCTTGGTCCTGAATGTGGCTGGCACACTCTGCGTGAGATACCATACCAGCCTCCGACGACTCCCACAGCACAAACTGCGCTAATATAACACCAACGTGCCCACACTCCACACACACTTGTCCCTGCACGACCTACACCTGCAAGGGATGCCCTTGACACATTGGTTAAAAACTACCCTATGTCCAAACGTTGCACACACATAGCACTCATTGCCCAGAGCTGTGGCATATCATCCACCGACCTGCCGCCGGTCTGAAGTGTGCCGGTGCCACAAGACCTAAAAACGCAATGGCAGGCATTCCCGGGCACATGCACAACCCCTGTCACGTGGAACTGTACCGTGCATGAATGCTGCATCTGTTGGGATCCCTGCCAATGGCAGTGTTGCGAATCAGTTTTCGTCTGAGTTTCCGTCTTGCCTACGTCACCTGCGTCCAGCCCTGGTTGCACTGCCGATCATGCACATTCGAGTGGCCCATGGAGGTCTGCCTATCCAATGCAACGGTAGCTGAATTGGACTATGACCTGACAGTGCGCCCTCTGTTGGCCCACGAACAGGAGTGTCACCAGGATTGCCGTGCATGGGATACACTGATCTTTGGCGTATGTTCTGACAGTTGTGCATGGAAGATTGCACAACTCCTCGTATGCAGTGACCACATCGAGGCGCTCCCTATTGGGCTATGTTGCGGATTGGGGAAACGGCATGGACTGAGCACATCTGCCCGGACCATTGAATGGATTGGCTCACCCTGGTGTTCCTTGAACCCGACAATGACGTACTATTGGAACACATTGCCCATGAAGCTGCACTGGCATTCATGGACGAGTAACTACGTTCCTGCAGCCACATTGGATTGTCACCCACAGCACAGGTCCCAACACCTTGTTGCATCGTGGGGAATCCTCACATATCCCACCACAACAGAGGACATGTCTGCTTTCGTCTGGACTCTGAATGCATGTGCGTAGAACTACTCGTGTGTACATACACCTGTGCAAGGTGATGCAGTTTCATGGTCGGAGAAGCACAGCGTCATTTGGCAATGTTATCAATTCGGACATGCTGCTGGGGGAAAGTACACACATGGCAATGTAGCACGACTTGTGACCTTGTCAGACCCTTTCACCTGATCACTGTCAGCAGATCAGACAGTCGGCGCAGTCCGGTGGCAGAGCACTATGCAGACCCCATGGGTTTTTGAGTCGTGACCCCTCACACGGGGCAATGGGCAGACGCCAAACATCACATGACTCGTCCAGCAAGGCAAGGTGGGCTGAGACCGTTGCCATCCGTAATGATTTCATGTACATTTTTGCCTCCCCATTTCTTGCAGCCTCGAAATGTTCCCATGCTGCGTGTAAGTGTCTTAAGCATGTCCCTTCATGTTGTTTCAGTTGCCTTGTCTGTACTGACACGTACATGTCCATAAAGCCTACGCAACTTCACTGGTGTCTAACTGTGATGAGTGTTGATTAGATTGACAACTCATGTGCCACAATGATCATCGTCCCTACACATGGAGGGACTGACTGACACATGTACAATGGGGGTGGGTCCCTTTTGATAGTTCCACCTCTGTGAGACAGACATTGTTTTGGGATAGTTGCTGGCAGACCTGGGAACTTACGTGTCTTCAGCAATGTGAGTATGGTGTCCAACCTCTGACCATGTGGAGGAATGTTATAAATCATAACAGAATGTCTCCACACAGATGTGTGTGAGTAGGTATGCGACGTGAAGTTCTGTTGTCACATGTGATGTAGGACACCACTTCTGGCCTGCTACCGATTTGGTAATTCCTACACACAGCCCTATTCAAAACATGGATGTGTGCCTACGTTGGGGGATGCGAGATTGTTGTCAATGTGCAATGGGGACACAGCTAGTACTCACCTTCACAGTCACCCAATTGGCCATGTGTCTCGGGTTAAACATCCGCATTGATATCATTTACCAGGGTGTACCTTCTTGTGCAATCATTGTCCCTACATCCAGCCATACTTTCATACTTGAGTGAACATAGTCATGACACATCTGTGTGATTTAGAATGTTTTATTCACATTCTGGTGAATGACGGAGCTGGAGCTGTACATGGCCATCCAAGCCCACATTACATGGAAGCCCAGTGGTGGGCCAACCAGAGTCCTCTGGAGATTGAAAAGTGATTTGGAAGAGGGAGAGTGCAGTCCGCAGTAGGATTGCTGTGTAAACCAGTGAAGATATGGCAGTCCATGTCGGGGTCCAGGTGAATGCCGCAGAGTGTTCTGGGGGTCAGTGGAAGGGGTTGTCCCAGGGCATGATGCATAGGGCAGAACCAGGCAGGGATAGGCCATATGGTGGTGATGGATACTACTACCTCCTTCCTCACACAGCAATTATCATCCACATCATACTCTGCTGATACTTTGTGTCCACTGTGCCCGGTGTGTGTGGCGGTGTAATGGCTGCATCACGCTGTGCCACTGACACTTCAAGGTGCGAAGGTGATAAGGTTGCATCACTGTGTGCCAGTGACACATCAGGGGTCAGAGATGTGTGTGTCGAAGACCCCACTGCAGTCATCTGGGACTGGCTCAGTGGCAGCAATGGCAAGATGATGAAATGCAAGGCATGAAGGATCCAAGCTACATCTTGCTGGTGTTCAGCCGTGGCAGCCATACTTCCAGCCTGCATCTGCTCCATGGTCTCCATTGTCCTGTGTATCTGTGTCAACTCTGTGCTGTCATCGCTGGTGCCTGTCTGACTAGACAGTTCTTGTATCCGAGTAATGGCCCAAGCGAGGTCAGTCAAGGATTGTCGGGGAGCATGGTGCGGACAGTGGGTGTCCGTTATGGACTGTAAGTGGTCCCTGATGGGACTCAGACACCCTTGTATGGCATTGAGTTTGGCTGCCACAAGCTCGAAACCCACCCGCAGCTGATCTGCCAACTCCACCTGGCCACCCAACACACGGCGTTGAAATTCCATGTGTTGTTCGTGGGGGTCCTGGGAGACAGCTGTGGTGGTGTGTGTTTCCTGCTGTATGGTCTGTGCAGGTGGTGGGGTCACCGCGATGCTGCTGGGCTGCCCTGCTACTGAGGATGGTGTGTGGAGGCTGTCCACAAGCCGTTGGAGGGTGTCTTGGCAAATGTGCAGGGTGTCCTCTTCATCATCACTGTAGAGATGGGTGGTCTGCTCTTCAGGAGGTATTGATTGTCCCTCTGCAATGTTAAGGGGAGATGCAGGTTAGCAGAGTTTCCCATGTATGTTGACGCTTTGCAGATGTTTACATACAGACTGCATGACAATGCACATTGTGTCTCTTTTGGTGGAGCTGGCTATTTGAAGGCAGACAGTGGGATTTTTGACTACATGACGGATGTGTGGTAGTACCCGTACATTATCATCACACAGTGTCAGGCAATGCCAGATGTGAGTGGCCAGTTACTACGCACAAGCGGAGCCTGTTGTGTCCTCTGTTCCATTGTGTAGGTGTTGCACTTTGTACCTCATTGCCGTCATTGCCGATGTTCTGTGATTGCTATGTGTGTGTGCTGCATTGGGGGGGAGTAGACCCTGCAGCTCAGATTTCATGGACCCTTATCCCTTTGAGCCGGTGTGCCTTTGAATTTTGTACTTTTCCGGGGCTGAAATGTTTGAGACTTGGCTCATTTGTGCTCTTGGACAGATTTTCTGTCCTTGTGCATTGTTTGTCTGCTGGGTGTATTGGATGGCACGGGTTGTGGGTGCAAGTAGATATGTCAGAGTGTGACCTGCTCCTTTACGGATGTGATCCAAACTGTGTCACCTCCAATGTGAATTGTGCACCATGTCATGTATTTTGGCTGCTGCCATGCTATTGGTCATGCAGTGTCACTTCCATAGTCAGTGTGGCTCACACAGCCGCTGCTTTTCTGGATTCATCACATG
The DNA here is from genome assembly GCF_964204655.1 of Triturus cristatus. Lineage (NCBI taxonomy): Eukaryota > Metazoa > Chordata > Amphibia > Caudata > Salamandridae > Triturus > Triturus cristatus. The sequence goes on from NC_140587.1 coordinate 971,138,708, forward strand.
TGCATGGATAGGTTGTGTCATTGGTGATTTGGAGGGGGCCCATATGTGCATATGGTTGATGGGGGCCTACTTGGTGTTTGTATGTGTGCTGCAGTGTGCCAAGGTTATCAGGGACATGTTTCACAGTCATTGTGCGTGTGCAGTGTGCTACACATGATTATGCATGTGTGCCATTGTGCCCATCTCCCCCCGTCCCCCCAGTCCCTGGTGGTTACTCACCCTGTTGCTGTTGGGGCAGGTCATTTCGAGCTGTGTCCAGGCCCCCAACTCCTGCCACCGTTTCCACATTGATGACTGTGGCCACTATTTTCTCCAGCTCCTCCTGTGGCGCAGGACTCCCACCTCCAGTCACCGTTGCTGCCTTCCTGTTGGCGGCGAGTTTCTGTTTGGTCTGGCTTAGCACGTCATGCCAGCGCCTCTTCATCTCCTCCATTGACCTCCTCGACACTCTGTCTGCATTGACGTTTGTGATGATGGACTGCCATATTTCCGTTTGGGTTGCCAGTGCCGCAGTGGAGGTGATGAACAGTTGTTGATAGTGTTTTATTACCTCCGTGACGATGATCCGGTCTTCCTGCGGACTGAACCCCGTCTTCCTCTTCCCCTTGCCCTTCCCCGAACACGGGGTTCCATGCTGGTCCTCCGTGGGGCTTGTGGGGTTCGGCTTGTCCTCTGCACTCGGTATGGGTGCATCCATGTTGCTACGCAGTTTGAATTGGTTTTGGTGTGGTTTTTTTGGTGACTTTTATAGTGCATTTTCCCGCATGATGCCTGGGAATTACAGGCCTGTTGCTGGTTTTTGCTGATTTTGGTATCGCGCTTTGGGGCATCGCAACTTTTTGGGCATTCGTGTTTCGCCTTTTTTGTTTTTCGCATTGATTTTTACGCGGTCATTTGGCGCATTATCATGCTACTATCGCATGGTGCTGCCGGGTTGGGATTTGGACGTTAAGACGGTGTTATTTTCTCGTGATAGACTGCGATATGCAAAGTTGCGGTAAGCTGCATTTGCGATGGTTAACACACGTTCTTGAGAATATGCCCCAAAGAGTGCTACACGAGGACGGGTTTACATACTCCTAAGTGCCTTTGTGAATCACATCCTATGTTTTACTCCTGGACATACACTGAAGTTTTGTTTCAGACACAAAACATATGCTGTGTGTTATGTGACTTAACGGGCATAAAAAACTTGCAAGGATGCAATAATGTAAAGAAAAACACAATAAAAAACGTCAGTCTGTCATATGTATGGAACAATCTGTTCAGCAATCAAGGGACAACCGTCTACTTCCTCTTCTTCTTTATAAGAATAATTATAATAATAAAAATACTACTAATACTAACACTACTATTATCATCACCGGGGCCCACTTGCTCTCCCCATCCTGCTCGATGGTGGAGGCAGAAGCTCCCTGCCCTACCTCCAGCTTCCCCCCTCTCAATCCTGTGACTTGCCCTATTCCCCTGGGCTCCAGCGACGTGGCGCATTGGAGCGGTGCCCTGCATGACCTGCAAGCTGTGCACATGTGCCTCAAGGCATAATCTGTGCTACTTGAGACTGTAGCCCAATCCGCCTCTGCAATCTGGATGAGGCCTGGTGGTCCTGCTGGTTTGGCATGCGATTGCACCCGGCGGCCTGCTGCCCTGGGTGGGTCAGGTCCTGAGCGGCCTCTGTCGTCTCCCCTACCTCTTCTGGGCTGGTTCGCAGGGTGGTGACTCCGGATGTGCTGGAGTCTTTCGGACTTCTCTTCTCGGTGTGGTGGCCAAAGCTGAAACCCAGACATTGTTGCCATACGAGTCCTGTCCCCTGTTTCCCTCCTGCATACTTATGCTTACCTCTGATTTTTAAGGCTGCGAAGCGGGGCGCATCACCGCACAGCCTACAACAGCCTGGGCGCTGGACGCGGCTGTTCCAAGACAGCGCCTATGAGACTGACCACTTAGACAGCGCCACTGATGCCACCTTGCCTAGATCTGAGAGACTGACCAGCTTGTCTTGTATCCCCGTAACAAGTCCTGCTACCATGGGTAAAGCGGACCCCAAGCAGTCAAAGCTTCTCTTTGAAAGCAAACGTCAGACTCACGCAACAGAGGCGGGCACCGACCCGGATGCTGCTCAGGGCTCTAAAGAGCTGGCGGAACAACCGGAGGAAGACATGCAATCCATCCTGCTGGATGTGCGCTCCAGCCTCAAAACAATCGATAACAAAATAGACGTACTTACCTCAAGTCTGGACACTGTTAAAAAGCGAGTGGACGCCCATAAGACCTGCCTGGATGTCCTGGAGAACAGATAGTCGGACTCTCAGGACTCTCAGTCAGAGTCTAGAGCACAAATACTGAGCATGGTAAAGGGCCTTGCGGTAATCAAAGCTAAGAACGAAGACTTGAAAGCCTGTTCTAGACGCAACAACCTAAGAATCTTAGGCCGTCCGGAGTCCACCGCAATACCGAAAATGGAACTCTTCATCGAGAGCCTGCTGCGGGTGCTGATTGGCCTGGTGCTCTCACAGGTCATGATTGTTGAGCGCTCTCACGGGTCACTGGGTCCTCGGCCGCCGCCTGGAGCGCCACCCCGCCCGATCTTTGCGCGTAACTATGGGGACAGAGATGCAATCCTGAGAGAGGCAAGAGCTAAAAGTCCCATAACCTATCAGGAAAACCAACTATCATTCTTCCCGGACTACACTGCCGCTGTTTAGGCCGCATGCAGTGAATTCACGCAAGTAAAACGCCTTCTACAAAGCGCTTCAATCTGTATGCCATGCTATACCCGGCCAAGTTAAAGATTACTCATGGTGGTCAGTCTAATTTTTTACGGACGCTAAGTCAGCGTTAAAATACGCCAAACATATATGCCCGCCGAAATTGCCTCATAGTGCTTCACAACAGTCTGCCCCAGAACTGAGCCTTAGTGACAATGACTGATGGATGGCAATCCCCTTGTTTTCTGTCACTTTCCAGTTTTGTATAGCATGAGACTGACTGCACTGTGAAGCTTCTTTAACATTTGGGATTAAGGCTACACTTCTCGTACTTCAGCATTACTCCTACTACCAACCAATGAGACAATCAAAACACAGTTGGCAGCAATTTGCTATCTGCCGCACGCCGGACTGGCCCGACACCAGATTGTTTGTATTGTTATGCTTCTTTAAAAAAAAAAGAGCTTTTATGGTTATGATCATTATATTACTATATAACTTCTAATACTGGTGTCCACAACGAGCATTACTGAGCTCACGATTAAATCAGATCCTTAGCCTCGTATCAGGCGGATTCCATCTCTAATGCCAAAGCCTGGCCACCCTGCCCCATGGCAGGTTACAAGGCGTCGTCTCAGGCCCCACAGGGATATATCCCATGTCCTCATGTTCATATTTTGTTGTTGGGATAGTTCACGGGGGTGGGGGGTTATCAGTCACGACCTAATTGGGAGGTTGTTGTGGGAGGGGGGTGGGACGGGGAGTTCACAGCATTCACAGACACACATTCGTTAAATGTATTGCGCTCACAATGGTTGTATCACACTCTAGGACTTGAGACTAATCGGGCTGTTTCTCATCTCCGCAAACCACATGCAGGCACACAGACATTTCTGAACTCCATTATTGACACCCAACAGTATACCCTCCCCAAACGTGTCACACAACCTTTTTTTTCTCTTGTCAAATCATGATTGATACCAAATTTCTTACATGGAATGTAAGAGGACTCAATGATTTTAGAAAGACAAGGATGATACATACATAACTCCTCAGGCACCATATTGACATATGTTTTCTCCAAGAGACCCACTTAAAATCTGTGACAGACCCTAAACTGAAACACAGATATTGGGGGGAGATACACTCGGCGTCATACTCCAACTATGCCAGAGGATTCTATACTGACACGACGGGGACTTGGCTGTTCAACTACACACAAGCATATAGACCCAGACGGGCGTTATGTCATTCTCGTGGGCTCCCTCATGACCACACAAGTCACCTTGGTGGCCATTTACGGTCCAAATATAGATGACCCACAATTTTTTATTACAGTATGGGCCAAGATTATGGCTTTGGGGGCGACACAGTCATCTGAGGTGGCGATTTTAATGCCATTCTAAACAATGAATGGGACAGGGCAGGAACCCCTCGCAACCCACACCTAAAGGCAACGTTGCAGCTAAACAACATCTTACTTGAACACGGACTCACTGATATTTGGTGCAGCAGACACAGCAGCAGACACCCAGACGCCAGAGAGGGCACTTGCATTACTTCCTATCACAGGGCCTGGTCTAGATTTGACTACTGGCTTGTAACATGCAACGACGTGGCTTGGACGGTGGATGTTCTGCAGCTGCCACGCACTCTCTCTGATCACGCCCCGGTTATGCTCAAGTGGATAGTTCCACACACTACCCCACAGGCGTTCAGCTGGCGTCTTCTCCCAAACGCACTCCTAGACACAGCATTTATGGAGGAAATTAGAGCTGACATCACACAGTATTTCGCTGCTAATTATGGGACAGAAGACTCTCCCTCTATGCTGTGGGAGGCCTTCAAGGCGGTGATCAGTGGGGCCTGTATTTCTAAGCAATCTGGAGTACTTCGGTCAATACGTTCTACTCTTTTAAAACTGGAGCAAGACATCAAATCTCTAGAGCTTCTGTTTTTCACCTCCAGAGACCCTAAACACCTGGCTTCTATACTTAGCAAACTCTCCGAATTTGAAACAGAGGCAGAAAGGGAGACCAGATTCTTGGGCAAAAACGCCGAGTGCAGTTAGATTAGATTAGATTAAAATACTTATAAAGCGCATGGCTGCTTCGGCAAAGAGGCGTCCCAGCGCTGAAGCAAGACTAGGCAGGTGACAGGAGCAAGGGGTTAGACCTGAGAAAAGAGCCAGGTCTTCACAAGACGTCTGAAGGCCTGATTGTCAGGGTTACTGCGAATGTGTAGGGGAAGAGAATTCCAAAGAGCGGGGGCCAGATGTCTAAAAGAGCGGCCACCAAATCTAAGTCTACGTATACGAGGGATACGTGCAAGACAATGGTTCGCCGAACGCAGTGCACGCGATGGGGTTTACAGAGTGCACAGATCACCTAGAATGTCTGGGGCGATGCCTGTCAGTATCTTGTGCATGATGCAAAGCGTCTTAAAGCAAACACGCTGTTCGATGGGTAGCCAGTGTAGGCGACGGAGGAGATTAGAGGCATGGCTGAATTTAGGGAGGGCAAAGATGGCGCGTGCTGCCGCATTCTGGACCCGCTGCAATCTATTAAGCACGGATTTATTAGAGCCAAGAAGAAGCACATTGCAGTAGTCCAGGCAGGCCAGGATAGAGGCTTGAATAATCAACTGGCGTGTTTGGGCATCAAAAAGACCCAAAATTGGTCTGAGGCTGCGCAGTAGTCCGAAACACTTCCCGGCCACTGATTTGGCATGTATTTCAAGAGTAAGATCTTTATCAAGTATGAAGCTCAAATTTTTCACCGTGGGTTTAGGGTCAGGGGGGTCACCAAGTGCCAGAGGCCACCATACATTCGTCCAAAGATGGGATTCTCTGCCAAAAATGAGAATCTCCGATTTGGTGGAGTTCAATTGCAGACAGTTAGCTGTCATCCATTCTGCGATAGCAGAGATATCTTCTTTAAATTTTATTTTGTCTTGATTAGGATTATTGGACAAGGCGATCACCAGTTGGGTGCCGTCGGCGTATGATACCAGGGAGATTCCTTGTGCTTTGGCCATCTGTGCCAAAGGGCTCATATATATATTGTAGAGTGTAGGGCTCAATGAAGAGCCCTGGGGAACCCCACAGCGGAGAGGGTGGATTTGGGCGGAGAAAGGGGGAGCAGTCACTTGAAACATCTGGTCGGCCAAGAAGGAGGAGAACCAGCTTTATTTCCAATTCCTATCTCCTCCAAACGGAGGAGCAGGATTTCGTGGTAGACTGTGTCAAATGCCGCACTTAGATCCAGCAGCACCAGTGCTGATGTACTGCCGGCATCTAGCGTGGATTTGAGTTGTTCTACCACAGCCAATAGAGCCGACTCGGTACTGTACCGTGTTCGGAAACTGTTCTGTGGGGAGGGAAACAGGCCAGGCAAGTCCCTAGCCAATGCGCTCAAGCAACACACTTCCCCAAATTTTATACCTGAACTGTTAGACGAAGACTCATCCCCCATTAGAGGACAAATGACTACCCATGAATACCTGACCAAATTCTATTCTTCTTTATACACTGCCACCCAGTGTACGCCCCATCCCGACCTGGGTGATTACCTATACTCAATTGAGCTACTCTGGCTCAGTGCGAACCACAGAGAATACCTAGATGTACCCTTCAAGGTTGATGATATCATACAGGTCATTAGAGGCTTACCAGGATGGCAGGCCCCAGGGTTGGATGGACTGACCACACTATTCTATAAAACGCATGCAGCAGAACTAGCACCCCACCTCCTTGATGTCTACCAGGAGTCGATGGAAATTGGTGAGCTACCGCCGACTATGCGGGAGGCAGTTATCATCTCCTTATTAAAACCAGATAAGGCCATAAACGTCTGTGACTCCTACAGGCCCCTCTCACTCATTAATGTTGACGCAAAGATCCTGGCTAAACTAATAGCCAACAGATTACAGCCCCTTCTGCCACTGATCGTCAGACCCGATCAATCCGGCTTTCTTCCAGGCAGGTCAACAGCCCACAATTTGCGCACATTCTTTTCTACACTACACTAAATTGAACCCTCATATTCCAGTCATCTCAGCGTTTTTGGAAGCAACTAAGTGCCCTTTCTTGTTTACCATCCTGCTCAGGCTGGGCTTCAGTCCTAACTTCATTAAATTAGTCAGCTTGCTCTACACCAAACCCATGACCCAGCTCAGCGCAAATGGTTTACTCTCAGAACCCTTCCCCATCACCTGGAGTACCAGGCAGGGCTGCCCCTTATCACTGCTTCTTTTTGCGGTAGCTATGGAGAATCTAGCTGCCAGAGTTCGCCCGCATCACTCCGCCCGGGGTCTGGTTTTTACAGATAGAAACCTTATCATCTCAATGTATGCTGACGACATTACGCTATACATTCGCAACCCAGATGAGAATCTCATCCCAGTATTAAGAGAAGTCCTTCACTATGGCAGAATGTTTGGCATTAAACTCAACTGGTCTAAATCTTCTATCTTTCCTCTTACAGACACCCCTCTAGATTCTACTTTGGAGATTCTACTCAAATGGGTGGATAACACAGTGAAATATCTGGGTGTATGGCTCAGCAGGGACCTACAGGACATCTGGTGCTTGATTTTTGGCAAACTATTGGACTGACTGGAGGGCAAGGTGAAATTTTGGGCTGCCTTGCCTCTAACACTAGCGGGCAGGATCGCCATAGTCAAAATGATAGTTCTCCCTAAATTCTTTTACCTTTTTGTTAATATTCCCATACCTTTAACCCAGGCCTTTTTTAATGCAAATATCCCTTTATCTAAAACCCCAATGAGCTACAACTAGCCTACGAAAAAGGGTTAGGTATACAGAGACAAATATCTATGGCTAGTAACAGTAATTTTGCGGGCAGCAATGAAATTAAATATTAAAAAATGATAATATGACCATAATTACTGGGAGAGTCCCTGGGGATCAACCGGCTAATAATACTTTTGTTAACACCAGAACATTGTCATTTATTGATTATTTTGTTATATCATCAGAAGATTTCTCGATTCTTGGCGATATGGTAGCTGGTGAGTGAGCAGGAGTGAACAAGGACCCATAGAAGTAAGCTTACAGTATCTTGTTAATAACAGAGATACTTGGGCTAATATCCAGCATGTTGTTGTAAGAATCAACAAAGGGTTGTATGGGTATCAAAATGTAAGGCCCAAAGCGAAAAGTTGGACCAGACCTGTTCTTAGCCTATAGTGTCCATAAATCCAAAGAAATAACAGTAGATTATTTAAAGACTTATAAAAGAAGTAAGATCAAGGAAAAGCAAAGTAAAGACTTGGGTACATTTAAAAGCAGCACAAATATGGATGGCAAGCAAGAGTGGAAGTAAATAGAAATATTAGGAATTACTTCAAATTAGATCAGACATTGAAAGGCCCTATAAGGAGCAATATAAGAAACAGTATAGGTATGATTTCATAAGAGGAATCTGGGCAGCAGAGGAAAAGAGTGGTCACAGAATACTGTGGGACTTCTTGACAAGTGACCCAAAGTCTTTTGGGAACTTAGAGGTAAATCACTCGGAGCACAGAAAAAAGTGATGGTATGAGCTGTTGAAGAAGAAATTTGGGTTACATATATAACAGCATTGCATAGTGTAAAAGAAGAAAATAGCATAGATCTTGATATTGTTTGCAAACAAAGAGGTGATGCTGCAACAAATTTAACACAAGAAGATCTGATACCAATAGTATTAGAAGTTGAAGAGGCTCAAATGGTCAAGAGCACAAGGGCCAGATGCAATTCCTGCTACTATATTACAATTGACTCCAAAATTGTGTGCTCAAGTATTGGTGCCTTGGTATGATGCAGTAATTATAGAAAGCAGAATTAAAGACACATGAAAAGGTAGTATACAGGTACCATTCTATTTTATTTATTTTTAGAGTTTTGTATAGCGCAAACTTGACCCGAAGGCATCAGAGCACTTCACAGAATTGCTATAGAATCCATAACATGAGTTGCATTAGATAGATATGTAGTGACAACATGTAAACAGCGTGAACAGCATAGTTTAGGGCACTTTGATGATACACTTTAAAGATAAAGTATGTATATATATGAAAAATTCACTGAAAAAAACATACATTTCAGGAACTTTATAGTTAGTTGGACATTTCACTTGTATAAAACCATAGAATTTCCAGCAATATAGTTAGTTCAGCTAACTATAACTCGCGGCCCCGCAATGCACTGCTGATGACGTCACATATTACATCATTTATGACAGGGTCAGTGACATCACTGATGACATCATTGATGACATCACTGATCACATCATCCAGTGACTGTGCGTTTCTATAAAGTTTAAATATGTTTTATATATATGCCAAGGTGTATTGAAGAATGAGTGGGTGTATAAGTGTCTGGATGGAGGATTTAGTAGGTGTGTGACTGACTGTATAAGTGAGTGATTAAATGTGTCTTACTGAATGCATGGGTTAGTGGCTAAACTGTGTGAATGTCTGTATCAGTCTGTCTGTTGTTGTGTAAGCTGCTGCATGGGTTGGTGAGTAGCTACATGAGTGTCTATATGGGGTATTGATTGGTTGCCTGAGTGTTTGTATGAGTGCCTGAGTGTGTGTGTGGGTGGGTGGGAGGTGTGTGAGTAGTCGATTCACTGGTGTATGGGTTCAAGAGTGCATGTGGAAACAGCTGTCTGTATGGGTGGGTGAGTGTGTGTACGGGTGTGTTGGTGTGTGAATGGATGTCTCAGTGGCACATGTGCAAGCAACTACATATGCAAAAGGCAGTGTATATTAATGACGGTGTATATAAATAACTATATGTGAGAGTCAGTGATTATGACAGTGGCTGCATGGATAAGTGTGTATTAGTATCAGTGATTCTATAAGAGAGTAATTATGTGTTACTATCTGTATGAATAAGTTGTGTGGTGTCTGTATAATTATATAGGTGAGTAAATGGAAGTATAATTGATTCTTTGCATGACTGACTAGGTGTGTGAGTAACTCTGGATATGTGGCGGTGTGTGAGTTTCTGTATAGGTGTATGAGTGTATGAGTGCATATGATAGTGTTGTATTGATGAGTGACTGCATGTATGAGTGACTATATGGGTGCATGTGTTAGTGCCTGGGTCATTGCATGAGTACATGGGTAGTGACTGGATGATTAGAGTACTGCAAGGAGAGTGTATGGTGAATTTGCAAGTGCTTGTGTATTAACGGAGTGATTGGATTAGTATATGGTACTGGCTGGGTGGCTGGGTGACTGGAGGTGTGCCCGTGGAGTGACAGTGTGATTGCTGGACTGCATGGGTACTACCTGGGAAAATGAAACTGTGAATAAGCAGTGTATAAGCGGTTAGAGGACTGTATGGATATTGCACATGTTATTGTAGCACTGCATGTGTTAGTGTCTGGGTGATTGCATGAGTACATGGGTAGTGACTGAAGGATTAGAGTTCTGCAAGGAGAGTGTATGGTGAATTTATAAGTGCTTGGGTATTGGTGGAGTGATTGGATTAGTACATGGCACTACCTGGGTGACTGGAGGAGTGCATGGGGAGTGACAGAGTGATTGCTGGACCGCATGGGTACTACCTGGGAAAATAAAGCTGTGAATGACCAGTGTATAAGTGGTTAGAGGACTGCATGGATAGTGCACATGTTATTGTAGCACTGCATGTGTTACTACCTGGGTCATTTCATGAATACATGGGTACTGACTGAATAATTAGAGTACTGCAAGGAGAGTGCATGGTGAATTTATAAGTGCTTGCGTTTTGGAAGACTGATTGGATAAGAACATGGTGCTGGATGGGTCATTGGAATAGTGCACAGAGAGTGAAAGGGGGATTGCTGGAGTGCATGGGTACTACCTGGGTAATTGGAGGAGTTAATCAGTAGTGTATAAGTGGTTAGAAGTCTGCATGGGTACTGCACAGGGTATTTTAGCAGTGCATGAGTTACTGCCTGGGTCATTGTATGAGTACATGGAAACTGACTGGATGATTAGAGTAGTGCAAGGAGAGTGTTTGGTGAATTTATAAGTGCTTGGATATTAGCAGATTGATTGGATATGGACATGGTGCTGGCTGAGTCATTGAAATAGTGCAGAGAGAGTGAAAGGGGGATTGCTGGAGTGCATGGGTACTACCTGGGTAATTGGAGGAGTGAATCAGTAGTGTGTAAGTGGTAAGAGGTCTGCATGGGTACTGCACAGGGTATTGTAGCAGTGCATGAGTTAGTGCCTGGGTCATTGTATGAGTACATGGAAACTGACTGAATGTTTACAGTACTGCAAGGAGAGTGCATGGTGAATTTATACATGCTTGAGTATTGGTGGAGAGATTGGATAAGTACATTGTGCTGGATGGGTGATAGCAGGAGTACATAGGAAGTGACAGTGTTATTACTGGACTGCATGGGTACTACCTGAGTATTTGAAGGTGAAAATAAGTAGCGTTTCGGTGGTTAGAGTATTGTATAGATAGTGCACAGGTGATTGTACCAGTGCATGGGTAGTGCTTGGGTGAGATAATATTACCTGTTTTCAAGTAGATATGAAACTATTTTAAAACATTTTTCACTTCTTTTTTTGTAATGTACATTTAAAATATTTTAAACTTTAGTAGTAGGGTCTGTTAAAGAGAAGAAAAACATTCTGTTAATACATATAATTTTATAGTTTTAAGAACACAAAATAATTATACAATTACATCACATATTCAATTTGCCTTTTTTGCTGTCTTCAGATTCTATTGAATTTCACCATACACAGTGATTTCAATGTTGATCATCAGGTGACAGTGATGGAGCGGGTAGTTCAAAATTTTGTATACCCCCCCATTCTGCATGTTATATTAATCTGAATAATTAACTAATAGTAATCTTATTAATTGGTTTGCAGTGAAATACTTATCAATCATATTAACAAAAGAACTATACATGGGAATTGCACTTTGGATGGCTATATTAATTGTAAACTAACTTGTGTTTGCATACTAATAGTAGAAAATTAGAAAATTGCATGATATATGTTGCTTTGGTGATGTATTTGTGATTTGTGCTTTATTAAGTGAGTATAAATCGCTTTGAGTGTTGCTTTTTGCTAGATAAATACACACACATATGGGTATTAGCGAGGGGATAACATTTTATTAGCCATTTCTATGTTTTAATTACGTTTTTGTGTTTCTTTTGCTTAAGTTGACCATTTCGGCCTAGACAAGATGGCTGAATGAGACGTTGAACGTGACTGCCCTGACAAACACGAGGTTCTTGGTGAAGTGTGCATGCGTCTCCGCCAGCAGCAGTGACCTGGACCTGACCCCGGGAGAACATGTACCCTTCAAGGTCTCTCCGGGAACGTCGCCAGTACCAAAGACAATGACCGATTTAAAAACCGGAACCAGCAATTGCGATGAGTTCATCACACTGACACCCTGAGAACTTCACCTCGCGACCCCAAGTCGACCAATCAGGACTTTCTAAACCCCGATCTTGATACTTTCTGACATTATTTTCATTATATAAGTAGGTAGGGAATTGAACTAAAAAACTCTAACTTGCTCTTCTTTGACGAACTCGATTTCCTGACGTTATGCTGACGGAGAGGACGGTGACACTGCTGGACAGCTGTTATCCTGAATCTTTGAGAGACTGAATTGCGGCCTAACTTTGCTGAAAATTATTTCCTCGACCTGACTGACTTAGAGGACGACTTTTAGTCAGATTAGGTAAATATGATGTTCTGCAATGCTGGTGATTATTTCTAACGATTTTTGCAATATTTCTTAGATAAAGAATATTTGATTAATTGACAAATGTGTTGTGTCGATTATTTAAAGAAGAGTATTTAATTTAGTATGTAAAGAGTAGATAAATGATTGTGTCACTAAACCATAGAGAACAACTAAATGATTCATCTCCTTATGAGAGGAATATCTTAGGGTTGAAGTCAATGTATTTAGAGTAAGATATAGATATTCTTTTCATGTCAGCGTTTGGAAGCTTATTCCTCTAGGAAAACAGATCAATTGAGTGTGAGTATTGGTGTCATGGGCCCCACCAATAAATGTCTTTGAGTGAATTTGCTGTTAAGATATTTGGTCTGTGGCGAAGGGGGAATTTGATGTTCCACGCTGCAACAACAGCAGGCAAAAAAATACAATCAATAAGATTGTTAAAAAAAAAACATACTCAACTCTGTATTTACATTTTCACAACGAACATCCTTAGTAACATAGTATAAAATACAAAGATCAAATATATGAAAACCTTCTTTGGAACACAATTTTCCAAATGCAATATCAAAGAACAGAATCAATAATTCAAACTGTAATTATCGACATCTTCCCAATAGGCCGAATGATGTTTCTGAAAACATTTGCATTGAGGATATCCAAGATAGACTTCTAAATTCATATTCACATCTTTCCAATAGGCTGAATGATGTTCTGAAAACATTTGCATTGACAATATTCAAGATAAACTTCTAAATTCATATTGACATCTTCCCAATAGGCCAAATGATGTTTCTGAAATCATTTGTAGTGAAAATATCCAAAATATACTCATTAATTCATGTTGACATCTCAGAATTTTGGCATAAAAAATATTAGAAATGGATTTGGTAATTCATTAGGCAAACCATATTTGAACTGTAAATGTGCATCATTACGTAGTGTCCATCCTTTATTGCATTTTAAATACACAGTATAGTGTCCAAATGTTGAAGTAGGTCCATCGTGGAAAACAATAGCCACTGTTTTAAAAGTTCTTCCTGAAATTGACACTTGACCAGCCACAAAATTTTAAATTTTGGATTCCAATTTTGTTCCATCTGCTCTACAACGTTGCAGCATTAAAATGATATATTGTCCAAATCTTTCTATAAATAATGTTGACAACATTTCAGATTTGCACTGAGTACATTCCATGTCTTGATTAGCTGATTTCACTAATTCGTTAAAAGACACTGTTTTGCAATCTGGTATTGTTAAATATATGAATCGTTCAGTGTCTATTTTAGTGGCAGATAAAAATAAACAGCTGTCACAAGTATGATCCCATTTGTAACGTAGTCCAAACAGATTTTCAATTTCTATTTCTTCATCTCCCAATACTGCAAGCATAAACATAAGAAATTCTTGAGCATCTTGCTGTACATTAAGTGTTAAATTGTGAAGAACCAGTACATATATCCGAAAGATGCTGCACGCCAGAAGCAGTATGGATTTTCGTTTTAGCAGTTTTCAACTTTTCAAAAATGTAATGTAACAAAGAACAGAATCTTTTGTCTCAATTTTCCATAATTGTATGCTGTAGATTTTCTAAAAAAAAAAACACAACGTTCACGATTACATTAGTATAGCAGTTGATACCTGAACTATTTTCTAACTGATATCCTACAATATTAGCAACTGTGTCCACTTCCATTTCATAGTTAGTTGGACATTTCACTTGTATAAAACCATAGAATTTCCAGCAATATAGTTAGTTCAGCTAACTATAACTCGCGGCCCCGCAATGCACTGCTGATGACGTCACATATTACATCATTTATGACAGGGTCAGTGACATCACTGATGACATCATTGATGACATCACTGATCACATCATCCAGTGACTGTGCGATTCTATAAAGTTTAAATATGTTTTATATATATGCCAAGGTGTATTGAAGAATGAGTGGGTGTATAAGTGTCTGGATGGAGGATTTAGTAGGTGTGTGACTGACTGTATAAGTGAGTGATTAAATGTGTCTTACTGAATGCATGGGTTAGTGGCTAAACTGTGTGAATGTCTGTATCAGTCTGTCTGTTGTTGTGGAAGCTGCTGCATGGGTTGGTGAGTAGCTACATGAGTGTCTATATGGGGTATTGATTGGTTGCCTGAGTATTTGTATGAGTGCCTGAGTGTGTGTGTGGGTGGGTGGGAGGTGTGTGAGTAGTCGATTCACTGGTGTATGGGTTCAAGAGTGCATGTGGAAACAGCTGTCTGTATGGGTGGGTGAGTGTGTGTACGGGTGTGTTGGTGTGTGAATGGATGTCTCAGTGGCACATGTGCAAGCAACTACATATGCAAAAGGCAGTGTATATTAATGACGGTGTATATAAATAACTATATGTGAGAGTCAGTGATTATGACAGTGGCTGCATGGATAAGTGTGTATTAGTATCAGTGATTCTATAAGAGAGTAATTATGTGTTACTGTTGGACTTGGCCCTTCTGGCAGGTTCACCCCTGGACTTTTTGGCTTTTTATTGGTGACTTGGTATGGTGATTGTTTGGTCTCTGCGCACTTTCCCTGTGTCCCAGGGTAAAGTGCGTGCGTGCTCTGAGTGCATGTGGTGAGATAGGCCTGCCCTCCCATAGGAATGCATGGGCAATGTATGTGTCCCTAGTAGTTCCTGATGCGTGGGGTGTGCAGGCCCGAGTTTGGTATGTGCGGACTCGTGGGAGTGAATGCTGCGCGATGATGTGTGCGGCGTGCATGTACCTAGTGTGGAAGTGCCACTTCTAGAAGTGGGCACTTCTGTGTGCAGTGTGTCTGTCGCGTGATTGGCTGGTCGTGTCATGTGACGGGCTAGGGATTCCCCAGAGTCAGGATGAGTCACCCAGTGGTGAATGGGGAGATCAGCAGCTAGATGGGTGGGAGGAGTACACCTGGGTCCTGAATAGGACAGGGTTTTCCACACACAATGCTGGCCCCGCCCCCTGTGGTGCGACTGACGACCCTAGCCCTGTCAGTGAATAGAGTGAGGGGCTGAGCACATCAAGGGTGCTCCCCAACCAGCTGCGACTGGTTTTCCCCCTCACCCTGAACCCAGAACAAAGGGTTTGCCTGTATAAAAATGGGGCTGTGTCCCCACAGAAACGGTTCTCTGCCAGGATCTTACCTGAGGGGGGGCTGCTGCTGCTGCTGGACCAGAGGACCGCCACCTGGACTACCTCCCTGCCTGGAGGCCCAGTGAGCTGGCTCTGGGTCCAGCCTTGCCCCCACCCCTGCCCTGCTGCATGCAGGGAAGAACTTTGTTGGACTTTGTGGTGCTTTTTGGGCTGGAGCGCTGGGAATGCTCTATCTGTGTCCCTAGGCGCTTGGAAGCGCTTTTATTTTCCTTTAGCGCTCAGGAGCGCTTTTATTTCTAACAGCCGGTGCCCACCCGGCGTTTGCCCCGTCTATACAGCTTCTGAATTCCTCTGGCAGGTGCCCACCCTGCCAGGGACATTGCCGGGGTCGTTGGCGGGTGCCCACCCCGCTTATTTGTCGTAATTTCGCGGCGGGTGCCCACCCCGCCGTATATTTCACATCGCGAGGGAGCCTACCCCTCTTATTGCCAAGTTTGGAAATCACCGCCGCGGCCGGGCTCACAGGAAGTCAGGCGGCCGAGGGCGGGCCTCCGGGACACCCAGGACCGGAAGTAGGAGGGCGGGAGCCTACCCCGCCTCCCACCGAGGACTCGCGTTTTTTGTTGCAAGCCCCGGAGCCGGCAGGAGCCTACCCTGCGCCCCGGGGTACTGAGGAGAGTCACGAGGACGGCCGGAGCGGGAGCGGAGGGGGGCGCGAGGCACTTTGTCGGTGCCTGCCCCCTCCGTGTCGAGAAGCAGCCCCAGAGTCCGCCGGCACCAGAAAGAGCAGAACGGAGACGACGCGGGAGTCCCCCAAGCAGCCGGTGAGTGTCTAGAGGGCTGGGGGGACTCCGCGCATGTGCTGGGGGTGCGGGCAGCCGTGCTCACGAGCCCCGTGAGGCTCCAACAGTGTCCCATTGCTTCTTTCGAGTCCCCCGATCGGGACTCCAACGTTGGGGGCACTCTTGTGCTCAGAGCGCCCAGAGCGCTCCAACGAACGGGGGCATTTCTCTTTGAGCCCATCGAGGCTCCACCTTACGGGGGCATTCCTTTTCAGTTACGAGCGGCCCCGGAAGGCAGTGGGCCGCTCCAACGAAGGAGCACATTGTTATTTAGAGCCTGCGAGGCTCTAGGGGGCATTGTTCTTTGTTTCTGAGCGTGAGACGCTCCAATGTACTAACGGTGGTTCCGAGCCCACGAGGCTCCAACGAGGCCAGCAGTGGTTGCGCAGAGCGCTCAGAGCGCTCCAACGTTGGGGGCATTTCCTTGGCGATTGAGTGGCCCCAGATGGCAGCGGGCCACTCCCACCTTGCCCCACAATATTGATCAGAGCCTGCGAGGCTCAGGGGGCCACAAGTGTTTTCTTAGAGCCACGAGGCTCCAACCCCTGCCATATTTGTTTAGGAAGGCACAGTGGTGCCCCAGCATTTCACCAGTTGCCCAGCACTTAGTGGGCAACTGCTACGTGTAGGTTGTGCTTTGTGCGCCCAGGTCTGCGCAACCTGCGCAGTCGCGCCCTGACTTTGCTGGGACATAGGGCGTCCTAGCCCCGACAAGGCCAGTTGGCCTAGGGACTGCCACAGGTGGTGGCTTATGTGAGTTCTTTCGCAATTGTGTTCCTTTCCTGCACCTCTGAATGTGTTTATGCGTCATGTGCTTTGCTTTACACCTCTGAATGTTATGCATCATGTGTTTATGTGGTTAGACCCCTACAGGTATTGTGATACTTAGGTGGTTGTTTTCTCCCTAGTACAGGTGGTACTAGTGAGGTCCTAGTTCCCTGCGTGTTATATTCCTAAAGGTGGTTAGGGTTGCGTAGGTGGTACTTTCTGGATACCAGTAGTTACTGGTTGTGTGCTACATGTTCTATTTTTAGTGCTACAGTGATTGTGTGCTATGTTCTCAAATATTATTCCTACGTTCTAAGTGCTATTCCTACAAAGTGCTAATTCCTGACAGTGGTCCATGTGGCCCTGTCCCCTGTATATATAATCCCTTGTAAATTCTGCCCGTGCCTGTTGGCACATTGTAAAGTGTGTGTTTTTATCTAATGTGTTGTGTATAATACAAAGGTTATTTTTATATAATACCTTGTCTGGAGTTTCCTTTGTGGTGGGCCTTGGGTGTTGTTACTGGGTGCGCGCGCAAACGCTTTACACATCGCCTCAGGGATAAGCCTGTCTGCTCGTGCCAAGCTACCAAGGGGGTGAGCAGGGGTTATCTTTGGCGTGTAACTTCCTTGCCCTGACTAGAGTGGTGGTTTCTGCCTGACTTTGGCGCAAGCCTTAGCCAACCAGAAATCCCATTTCTAACAGTTACTATCTGGATGAATAAGTTGGGTGGTGTCTGTATAATTATATAGGTGAGTAAATGGAAGTATAATTGATTCTTTGCATGACTGACTAGGTGTGTGAGTAACTCTGGATATGTGGCGGTGTGTGAGTTTCTGTATAGGTGTATGAGTGTATGAGTGCATATGATAGTGTTGTATTGATGAGTGACTGCATGTATGAGTGACTATATGGGTGCATGTGTTAGTGCGTGGGTCATTGCATGAGTACATGGGTAGTGACTGGATGATTAGAGTACTGCAAGGAGAGTGTATGGTGAATTTGCAAGTGCTTGTGTATTAACGGAGTGATTGGATTAGTATATGGTACTGGCTGGGTGGCTGGGTGACTGGAGGTGTGCCCGTGGAGTGACAGTGTGATTGCTGGACTGCATGGGTACTACCTGGGAAAATGAAACTGTGAATAAGCAGTGTATAAGCGGTTAGAGGACTGTATGGATATTGCACATGTTATTGTAGCACTGCATGTGTTAGTGTCTGGGTGATTGCATGAGTACATGGGTAGTGACTGAAGGATTAGAGTTCTGCAAGGAGAGTGTATGGTGAATTTATAAGTGCTTGGGTATTGGTGGAGTGATTGGATTAGTACATGGCACTACCTGGGTGACTGGAGGAGTGCATGGGGAGTGACAGAGTGATTGCTGGACCGCATGGGTACTACCTGGGAAAATAAAGCTGTGAATGACCAGTGTATAAGTGGTTAGAGGACTGCATGGATAGTGCACATGTTATTGTAGCACTGCATGTGTTACTACCTGGGTCATTTCATGAATACATGGGTACTGACTGAATAATTAGAGTACTGCAAGGAGAGTGCATGGTGAATTTATAAGTGCTTGCGTTTTGGAAGACTGATTGGATAAGAACATGGTGCTGGATGGGTCATTGGAATAGTGCACAGAGAGTGAAAGGGGGATTGCTGGAGTGCATGGGTACTACCTGGGTAATTGGAGGAGTTAATCAGAAGTGTATAAGTGGTTAGAAGTCTGCATGGGTACTGCACAGGGTATTTTAGCAGTGCATGAGTTACTGCCTGGGTCATTGTATGAGTACATGGAAACTGACTGGATGATTAGAGTAGTGCAAGGAGAGTGTTTGGTGAATTTATAAGTGCTTGGATATTAGCAGATTGATTGGATATGGACATGGTGCTGGCTGAGTCATTGAAATAGTGCAGAGAGAGTGAAAGGGGGATTGCTGGAGTGCATGGGTACTACCTGGGTAATTGGAGGAGTGAATCAGTAGTGTGTAAGTGGTAAGAGGTCTGCATGGGTACTGCACAGGGTATTGTAGCAGTGCATGAGTTAGTGCCTGGGTCATTGTATGAGTACATGGAAACTGACTGAATGTTTACAGTACTGCAAGGAGAGTGCATGGTGAATTTATACGTGCTTGAGTATTGGTGGAGAGATTGGATAAGTACATTGTGCTGGATGGGTGATAGCAGGAGTACATAGGAAGTGACAGTGTTATTACTGGACTGCATGGGTACTACCTGAGTATTTGAAGGTGAAAATAAGTAGCGTTTCGGTGGTTAGAGTATTGTATAGATAGTGCACAGGTGATTGTACCAGTGCATGGGTAGTGCTTGGGTGAGATAATATTACCTGTTTTCAAGTAGATATGAAACTATTTTAAAACATTTTTCACTTCTTTTTTTGTAATGTACATTTAAAATATTTTAAACTTTAGTAGTAGGGTCTGTTAAAGAGAAGAAAAACATTCTGTTAATACATATAATTTTATAGTTTTAAGAACACAACATAATTATACAATTACATCACATATTCAATTTGCCTTTTTTGCTGTCTTCAGATTCTATTGAATTTCACCATACACAGTGATTTCAATGTTGATCATCAGGTGACAGTGATGGAGCGGGTAGTTCAACATTTTGTATACCCCCCCATTCTGCATGTTATATTAATCTGAATAATTAACTAATAGTAATCTTATTAATTGGTTTGCAGTGAAATACTTATCAATCATATTAACAAAAGAACTATACATGGGAATTGCACTTTGGATGGCTATATTAATTGTAAACTAACTTGTGTTTGCATACTAATAGTAGAAAATTAGAAAATTGCATGATATATGTTGCTTTGGTGATGTATTTGTGATTTGTGCTTTATTAAGTGAGTATAAATCGCTTTGAGTGTTGCTTTTTGCTAGATAAATACACACACATATGGGTATTAGCGAGGGGATAACATTTTATTAGCCATTTCTATGTTTTAATTACGTTTTTGTGTTTCTTTTGCTTAAGTTGACCATTTCGGCCTAGACAAGATGGCTGAATGAGACGTTGAACGTGACTGCCCTGACAAACACGAGGTTCTTGGTGAAGTGTGCATGCGTCTCCGCCAGCAGCAGTGACCTGGACCTGACCCCGGGAGAACATGTACCCTTCAAGGTCTCTCCGGGAACGTCGCCAGTACCAAAGACAATGACCGATTTAAAAACCGGAACCAGCAATTGCGATGAGTTCATCACACTGACACCCTGAGAACTTCACCTCGCGACCCCAAGTCGACCAATCAGGACTTTCTAAACCCCGATCTTGATACTTTCTGACATTATTTTCATTATATAAGTAGGTAGGGAATTGAACTAAAAAACTCTAACTTGCTCTTCTTTGACGAACTCGATTTCCTGACGTTATGCTGACGGAGAGGACGGTGACACTGCTGGACAGCTGTTATCCTGAATCTTTGAGAGACTGAATTGCGGCCTAACTTTGCTGAAAATTATTTCCTCGACCTGACTGACTTAGAGGACGACTTTTAGTCAGATTAGGTAAATATGATGTTCTGCAATGCTGGTGATTATTTCTAATGATTTTTGCAATATTTCTTAGATAAAGAATATTTGATTAATTGACAAATGTGTTGTGTCGATTATTTAAAGAAGAGTATTTAATTTAGTATGTAAAGAGTAGATAAATGATTGTGTCACTAAACCATAGAGAACAACTAAATGATTCATCTCCTTATGAGAGGAATATCTTAGGGTTGAAGTCAATGTATTTAGAGTAAGGTATAGATATTCTTTTCATGTCAGCGTTTGGAAGCTTATTCCTCTAGGAAAACAGATCAATTGAGTGTGAGTATTGGTGTCATGGGCCCCACCAATGAATGTCTTTGAGTGAATTTGCTGTTAAGATATTTGGTCTGTGGCGAAGGGGGAATTTGATGTTCCACGCTGCAACAACAGCAGGCAAAAAAATACAATCAATAAGATTGTTAAAAAAAAAACATATTTGTTTCCAAATATCTACAACAAACTCAACTCTGTATTTACATTTTCACAACGAACATCCTTAGTAACATAGTATAAAATACAAAGATCAAATATATGAAAACCTTCTTTGGAACACAATTTTCCAAATGCAATATCAAAGAACAGAATCAATAATTCAAACTGTAATTATCGACATCTTCCCAATAGGCCGAATGATGTTTCTGAAAACATTTGCATTGAGGATATCCAAGATAGACTTCTAAATTCATATTCACATCGTTCCAATAGGCTGAATGATGTTCTGAAAACATTTGCATTGACAATATCCAAGATAAACTTCTAAATTCATATTGACATCTTCCCAATAGGCCAAATGATGTTTCTGAAATCATTTGTAGTGAAAATATCCAAAATATACTCATTAATTCATGTTGACATCTCAGAATTTTGGCATCAAAAATATTAGAAATGGATTTGGTAATTCATTAGGCAAACCATATTTGAACTGTAAATGTGCATCATTACGTAGTGTCCATCCTTTATTGCATTTTAAATACACAGTATAGTGTCCAAATGTTGAAGTAGGTCCATCGTGGAAAACAATAGCCACTGTTTTAAAAGTTCTTCCTGAAATTGACACTTGACCAGCCACAAAATTTTAAATTTTGGATTCCAATTTTGTTCCATCTGCTCTACAACTTTGCAGCATTAAAATGATATATTGTCCAAATCTTTCTATAAATAATGTTGACAACATTTCAGATTTGCACTGAGTACATTCCATGTCTTGATTAGCTGATTTCACTAATTCGTTAAAAGACACTGTTTTGCAATCTGGTATTGTTAAATATATGAATCGTTCAGTGTCTATTTTAGTGGCAGATAAAAATAAACAGCTGTCACAAGTATGATCCCATTTGTAACGTAGTCCAAACAGATTTTCAATTTGTATTTCTTCATCTCCCAATACTGCAAGCATAAACATAAGAAATTCTTGAGCATCTTGCTGTACATTAAGTGTAAATTGTGAAGAACCAGTACATATATCCGAAAGATGCTGCACGCCAGAAGCAGTATGGATTTTCGTTTTAGCAGTTTTCAACTTTTCAAAAATGTAATGTAACAAAGAACAGAATCTTTTGTCTCAATTTTCCATAATTGTATGCTGTAGATTTTCTAAAAAAAAAAACACAACGTTCACGATTACATTAGTATAGCAGTTGATACCTGAACTGTTTTCTAACTGATATCCTACAATATTAGCAACTGTGTCCACTTCCATTTCATAGTTAGTTGGACATTTCACTTGTATAAAACCATAGAATTTCCAGCAATATAGTTAGTTCAGCTAACTATAACTCGCGGCCCCGCAATGCACTGCTGATGACGTCACATATTACATCATTTATGACAGGGTCAGTGACATCACTGATGACATCATTGATGACATCACTGATCACATCATCCAGTGACTGTGCGTTTCTATAAAGTTTAAATATGTTTTATATATATGCCAAGGTGTATTGAAGAATGAGTGGGTGTATAAGTGTCTGGATGGAGGATTTAGTAGGTGTGTGACTGACTGTATAAGTGAGTGATTAAATGTGTCTTACTGAATGCATGGGTTAGTGGCTAAACTGTGTGAATGTCTGTATCAGTCTGTCTGTTGTTGTGTAAGCTGCTGCATGGGTTGGTGAGTAGCTACATGAGTGTCTATATGGGGTATTGATTGGTTGCCTGAGTATTTGTATGAGTGCCTGAGTGTGTGTGTGGGTGGGTGGGAGGTGTGTGAGTAGTCGATTCACTGGTGTATGGGTTCAAGAGTGCATGTGGAAACAGCTGTCTGTATGGGTGGGTGAGTGTGTGTACGGGTGTGTTGGTGTGTGAATGGATGTCTCAGTGGCACATGTGCAAGCAACTACATATGCAAAAGGCAGTGTATATTAATGACGGTGTATATAAATAACTATATGTGAGAGTCAGTGATTATGACAGTGGCTGCATGGATAAGTGTGTATTAGTATCAGTGATTCTATAAGAGAGTAATTATGTGTTACTATCTGTATGAATAAGTTGGGTGGTGTCTGTATAATTATATAGGTGAGTAAATGGAAGTATAATTGATTCTTTGCATGACTGACTAGGTGTGTGAGTAACTCTGGATATGTGGCGGTGTGTGAGTTTCTGTATAGGTGTATGAGTGTATGAGTGCATATGATAGTGTTGTATTGATGAGTGACTGCATGTATGAGTGACTATATGGGTGCATGTGTTAGTGCCTGGGTCATTGCATGAGTACATGGGTAGTGACTGGATGATTAGAGTACTGCAAGGAGAGTGTATGGTGAATTTGCAAGTGCTTGTGTATTAACGGAGTGATTGGATTAGTATATGGTACTGGCTGGGTGGCTGGGTGACTGGAGGTGTGCCCGTGGAGTGACAGTGTGATTGCTGGACTGCATGGGTACTACCTGGGAAAATGAAACTGTGAATAAGCAGTGTATAAGCGGTTAGAGGACTGTATGGATATTGCACATGTTATTGTAGCACTGCATGTGTTAGTGTCTGGGTGATTGCATGAGTACATGGGTAGTGACTGAAGGATTAGAGTTCTGCAAGGAGAGTGTATGGTGAATTTATAAGTGCTTGGGTATTGGTGGAGTGATTGGATTAGTACATGGCACTACCTGGGTGACTGGAGGAGTGCATGGGGAGTGACAGAGTGATTGCTGGACCGCATGGGTACTACCTGGGAAAATAAAGCTGTGAATGACCAGTGTATAAGTGGTTAGAGGACTGCATGGATAGTGCACATGTTATTGTAGCACTGCATGTGTTACTACCTGGGTCATTTCATGAATACATGGGTACTGACTGAATAATTAGAGTACTGCAAGGAGAGTGCATGGTGAATTTATAAGTGCTTGCGTTTTGGAAGACTGATTGGATAAGAACATGGTGCTGGATGGGTCATTGGAATAGTGCACAGAGAGTGAAAGGGGGATTGCTGGAGTGCATGGGTACTACCTGGGTAATTGGAGGAGTTAATCAGAAGTGTATAAGTGGTTAGAAGTCTGCATGGGTACTGCACAGGGTATTTTAGCAGTGCATGAGTTACTGCCTGGGTCATTGTATGAGTACATGGAAACTGACTGGATGATTAGAGTAGTGCAAGGAGAGTGTTTGGTGAATTTATAAGTGCTTGGATATTAGCAGATTGATTGGATATGGACATGGTGCTGGCTGAGTCATTGAAATAGTGCAGAGAGAGTGAAAGGGGGATTGCTGGAGTGCATGAGTTAGTGCCTGGGTCATTGTATGAGTACATGGAAACTGACTGAATGTTTACAGTACTGCAAGGAGAGTGCATGGTGAATTTATACGTGCTTGAGTATTGGTGGAGAGATTGGATAAGTACATTGTGCTGGATGGGTGATAGCAGGAGTACATAGGAAGTGACAGTGTTATTACTGGACTGCATGGGTACTACCTGAGTATTTGAAGGTGAAAATAAGTAGCGTTTCGGTGGTTAGAGTATTGTATAGATAGTGCACAGGTGATTGTACCAGTGCATGGGTAGTGCTTGGGTGAGATAATATTACCTGTTTTCAAGTAGATATGAAACTATTTTAAAACATTTTTCACTTCTTTTTTTGTAATGTACATTTAAAATATTTTAAACTTTAGTAGTAGGGTCTGTTAAAGAGAAGAAAAACATTCTGTTAATACATATAATTTTATAGTTTTAAGAACACAACATAATTATACAATTACATCACATATTCAATTTGCCTTTTTTGCTGTCTTCAGATTCTATTGAATTTCACCATACACAGTGATTTCAATGTTGATCATCAGGTGACAGTGATGGAGCGGGTAGTTCAAAATTTTGTATACCCCCCCATTCTGCATGTTATATTAATCTGAATAATTAACTAATAGTAATCTTATAAATTGGTTTGCAGTGAAATACTTATCAATCATATTAACAAAAGAACTATACATGGGAATTGCACTTTGGATGGCTATATTAATTGTAAACTAACTTGTGTTTGCATACTAATAGTAGAAAATTAGAAAATTGCATGATATATGTTGCTTTGGTGATGTATTTGTGATTTGTGCTTTATTAAGTGAGTATAAATCGCTTTGAGTGTTGCTTTTTGCTAGATAAATACACACACATATGGGTATTAGCGAGGGGATAACATTTTATTAGCCATTTCTATGTTTTAATTACGTTTTTGTGTTTCTTTTGCTTAAGTTGACCATTTCGGCCTAGACAAGATGGCTGAATGAGACGTTGAACGTGACTGCCCTGACAAACACGAGGTTCTTGGTGAAGTGTGCATGCGTCTCCGCCAGCAGCAGTGACCTGGACCTGACCCCGGGAGAACATGTACCCTTCAAGGTCTCTCCGGGAACGTCGCCAGTACCAAAGACAATGACCGATTTAAAAACCGGAACCAGCAATTGCGATGAGTTCATCACACTGACACCCTGAGAACTTCACCTCGCGACCCCAAGTCGACCAATCAGGACTTTCTAAACCCCGATCTTGATACTTTCTGACATTATTTTCATTATATAAGTAGGTAGGGAATTGAACTAAAAAACTCTAACTTGCTCTTCTTTGACGAACTCGATTTCCTGACGTTATGCTGACGGAGAGGACGGTGACACTGCTGGACAGCTGTTATCCTGAATCTTTGAGAGACTGAATTGCGGCCTAACTTTGCTGAAAATTATTTCCTCGACCTGACTGACTTAGAGGACGACTTTTAGTCAGATTAGGTAAATATGATGTTCTGCAATGCTGGTGATTATTTCTAACGATTTTTGCAATATTTCTTAGATAAAGAATATTTGATTAATTGACAAATGTGTTGTGTCGATTATTTAAAGAAGAGTATTTAGTTTAGTATGTAAAGAGTAGATAAATGATTGTATCACTAAACCATAGAGAACAACTAAATGATTCATCTCCTTATGAGAGGAATATCTTAGGGTTGAAGTCAATGTATTTAGAGTAAGGTATAGATATTCTTTTCATGTCAGCGTTTGGAAGCTTATTCCTCTAGGAAAACAGATCAATTGAGTGTGAGTATTGGTGTCATGGGCCCCACCAATGAATGTCTTTGAGTGAATTTGCTGTTAAGATATTTGGTCTGTGGCGAAGGGGGAATTTGATGTTCCACGCTGCAACAACAGCAGGCAAAAAAATACAATCAATAAGATTGTTAAAAAAAAAACATATTTGTTTCCAAATATCTACAACAAACTCAACTCTGTATTTACATTTTCACAACGAACATCCTTAGTAACATAGTATAAAATACAAAGATCAAATATATGAAAACCTTCTTTGGAACACAATTTTCCAAATGCAATATCAAAGAACAGAATCAATAATTCAAACTGTAATTATCGACATCTTCCCAATAGGCCGAATGATGTTTCTGAAAACATTTGCATTGAGGATATCCAAGATAGACTTCTAAATTCATATTCACATCTTTCCAATAGGCTGAATGATGTTCTGAAAACATTTGCATTGACAATATCCAAGATAAACTTCTAAATTCATATTGACATCTTCCCAATAGGCCAAATGATGTTTCTGAAATCATTTGTAGTGAAAATATCCAAAATATACTCATTAATTCATGTTGACATCTCAGAATTTTGGCATCAAAAATATTAGAAATGGATTTGGTAATTCATTAGGCAAACCATATTTGAACTGTAAATGTGCATCATTACGTAGTGTCCATCCTTTATTGCATTTTAAATACACAGTATAGTGTCCAAATGTTGAAGTAGGTCCATCGTGGAAAACAATAGCCACTGTTTTAAAAGTTCTTCCTGAAATTGACACTTGACCAGCCACAAAATTTTAAATTTTGGATTCCAATTTTGTTCCATCTGCTCTACAACGTTGCAGCATTAAAATGATATATTGTCCAAATCTTTCTATAAATAATGTTGACAACATTTCAGATTTGCACTGAGTACATTCCATGTCTTGATTAGCTGATTTCACTAATTCGTTAAAAGACACTGTTTTGCAATCTGGTATTGTTAAATATATGAATCGTTCAGTGTCTATTTTAGTGGCAGATAAAAATAAACAGCTGTCACAAGTATGATCCCATTTGTAACGTAGTCCAAACAGATTTTCAATTTGTATTTCTTCATCTCCCAATACTGCAAGCATAAACATAAGAAATTCTTGAGCATCTTGCTGTACATTAAGTGTAAATTGTGAAGAACCAGTACATATATCCGAAAGATGCTGCACGCCAGAAGCAGTATGGATTTTCGTTTTAGCAGTTTTCAACTTTTCAAAAATGTAATGTAACAAAGAACAGAATCTTTTGTCTCAATTTTCCATAATTGTATGCTGTAGATTTTCTAAAAAAAAAAACACAACGTTCACGATTACATTAGTATAGCAGTTGATACCTGAACTATTTTCTAACTGATATCCTACAATATTAGCAACTGTGTCCACTTCCATTTCATAGTTAGTTGGACATTTCACTTGTATAAAACCATAGAATTTCCAGCAATATAGTTAGTTCAGCTAACTATAACTCGCGGCCCCGCAATGCACTGCTGATGACGTCACATATTACATCATTTATGACAGGGTCAGTGACATCACTGATGACATCATTGATGACATCACTGATCACATCATCCAGTGACTGTGCGTTTCTATAAAGTTTAAATATGTTTTATATATATGCCAAGGTGTATTGAAGAATGAGTGGGTGTATAAGTGTCTGGATGGAGGATTTAGTAGGTGTGTGACTGACTGTATAAGTGAGTGATTAAATGTGTCTTACTGAATGCATGGGTTAGTGGCTAAACTGTGTGAATGTCTGTATCAGTCTGTCTGTTGTTGTGTAAGCTGCTGCATGGGTTGGTGAGTAGCTACATGAGTGTCTATATGGGGTATTGATTGGTTGCCTGAGTATTTGTATGAGTGCCTGAGTGTGTGTGTGGGTGGGTGGGAGGTGTGTGAGTAGTCGATTCACTGGTGTATGGGTTCAAGAGTGCATGTGGAAACAGCTGTCTGTATGGGTGGGTGAGTGTATGTACGGGTGTGTTGGTGTGTGAATGGATGTCTCAGTGGCACATGTGCAAGCAACTACATATGCAAAAGGCAGTGTATATTAATGACGGTGTATATAAATAACTATATGTGAGAGTCAGTGATTATGACAGTGGCTGCATGGATAAGTGTGTATTAGTATCAGTGATTCTATAAGAGAGTAATTATGTGTTACTATCTGTATGAATAAGTTGGGTGGTGTCTGTATAATTATATAGGTGAGTAAATGGAAGTATAATTGATTCTTTGCATGACTGACTAGGTGTGTGAGTAACTCTGGATATGTGGCGGTGTGTGAGTTTCTGTATAGGTGTATGAGTGTATGAGTGCATATGATAGTGTTGTATTGATGAGTGACTGCATGTATGAGTGACTATATGGGTGCATGTGTTAGTGCCTGGGTCATTGCATGAGTACATGGGTAGTGACTGGATGATTAGAGTACTGCAAGGAGAGTGTATGGTGAATTTGCAAGTGCTTGTGTATTAACGGAGTGATTGGATTAGTATATGGTACTGGCTGGGTGGCTGGGTGACTGGAGGTGTGCCCGTGGAGTGACAGTGTGATTGCTGGACTGCATGGGTACTACCTGGGAAAATGAAACTGTGAATAAGCAGTGTATAAGCGGTTAGAGGACTGTATGGATATTGCACATGTTATTGTAGCACTGCATGTGTTAGTGTCTGGGTGATTGCATGAGTACATGGGTAGTGACTGAAGGATTAGAGTTCTGCAAGGAGAGTGTATGGTGAATTTATAAGTGCTTGGGTATTGGTGGAGTGATTGGATTAGTACATGGCACTACCTGGGTGACTGGAGGAGTGCATGGGGAGTGACAGAGTGATTGCTGGACCGCATGGGTACTACCTGGGAAATTAAAGCTGTGAATGACCAGTGTATAAGTGGTTAGAGGACTGCATGGATAGTGCACATGTTATTGTAGCACTGCATGTGTTACTACCTGGGTCATTTCATGAATACATGGGTACTGACTGAATAATTAGAGTACTGCAAGGAGAGTGCATGGTGAATTTATAAGTGCTTGCGTTTTGGAAGACTGATTGGATAAGAACATGGTGCTGGATGGGTCATTGGAATAGTGCACAGAGAGTGAAAGGGGGATTGCTGGAGTGCATGGGTACTACCTGGGTAATTGGAGGAGTTAATCAGAAGTGTATAAGTGGTTAGAAGTCTGCATGGGTACTGCACAGGGTATTTTAGCAGTGCATGAGTTACTGCCTGGGTCATTGTATGAGTACATGGAAACTGACTGGATGATTAGAGTAGTGCAAGGAGAGTGTTTGGTGAATTTATAAGTGCTTGGATATTAGCAGATTGATTGGATATGGACATGGTGCTGGCTGAGTCATTGAAATAGTGCAGAGAGAGTGAAAGGGGGATTGCTGGAGTGCATGAGTTAGTGCCTGGGTCATTGTATGAGTACATGGAAACTGACTGAATGTTTACAGTACTGCAAGGAGAGTGCATGGTGAATTTATACGTGCTTGAGTATTGGTGGAGAGATTGGATAAGTACATTGTGCTGGATGGGTGATAGCAGGAGTACATAGGAAGTGACAGTGTTATTACTGGACTGCATGGGTACTACCTGAGTATTTGAAGGTGAAAATAAGTAGCGTTTCGGTGGTTAGAGTATTGTATAGATAGTGCACAGGTGATTGTACCAGTGCATGGGTAGTTCTTGGGTGAGATAATCTTACCTGTTTTCAAGTAGATATGAAACTAATTGAAAACATTTTTCACTTCTTTTTTTGTAATGTACATTTAAAATATTTTAAACTTTAGTAGTAGGGTCTGTAAAAGAGAAGAAAAACATTCTGTTAATACATATAATTTTATAGTTTTAAGAACACAACATAATTATACAATTACATCACATATTTAATTTGCCTTTTTTGCTGTCTTCAGATTCTATTGAATTTCACCATACACAGTGATTTCAATGTTGATCATCAGGTGACAGTGATGGAGCGGGTAGTTCAAAATTTTGTATACCCCCCATTCTGCATGTTATATTAATCTGAATAATTAACTAATAGTAATCTTATTAATTGGTTTGCAGTGAAATACTTATCAATCATATTAACAAAAGAACTATACATGGGAATTGCACTTTGGATGGCTATATTAATTGTAAACTAACTTGTGTTCGCATACTAATAGTAGAACATTAGAAAATTGCATGATATATGTTGCTTTGGTGATGTATTTGTGATTTGTGCTTTATTAAGTGAGTATAAATCGCTTTCAGTGTTGCTTTTTGCTAGATAAATACACACACATATGGGTATTAGCGAGGGGATAACATTTTATTAGCCATTTCTATGTTTTAATTACGTTTTTGTGTTTCTTTTGCTTAAGTTGACCATTTCGGCCTAGACAAGATGGCTGAATGAGACGTTGAACGTGACTGCCCTGACAAACACGAGGTACTTGGTGAAGTGTGCATGCGTCTCCGCCAGCAGCAGTGACCTGGACCTGACCCCGGGAGAACATGTACCCTTCAAGGTCTCTCCGGGAACGTCGCCAGTACCAAAGACAATGACCGATTTAAAAACCGGAACCAGCAAGTGCGATGAGTTCATCACACTGACACTCTGAGAACTTCACCTCGCGACCCCAAGTCGACCAATCAGGACTTTCTAAACCCCGATCTTGATACTTTTTGACATTATTTTCATTATATAAGTAGGTAGGGAATTGAACTAAAAAACTCTAACTTGCTCTTCTTTGACGAACTCGATTTCCTGACGTTATGCTGACGGAGAGGACGGTGACACTGCTGGACAGCTGTTATCCTGAATCTTTGAGAGACTGAATTGCGGCCTAACTTTGCTGAAAATTATTTCCTCGACCTGACTGACTTAGAGGACGACTTTTAGTCAGATTAGGTAAATATGATGTTCTGCAATGCTGGTGATTATTTCTAACGATTTTTGCAATATTTCTTAGATAAAGAATATTTGATTAATTGACAAATGTGTTGTGTCGATTATTTAAAGAAGAGTATTTAGTTTAGTACGTAAAGAGTAGATAAATGATTGTGTCACTAAACCATAGAGAACAACTAAATGATTCATCTCCTTATGAGAGGAATATCTTAGGGTTGAAGTCAATGTATTTAGAGTAAGGTATAGATATTCTTTTCATGTCAGCGTTTGGAAGCTTATTCCTCTAGGAAAACAGATCAATTGAGTGTGAGTATTGGTGTCATGGGCCCCACCAATGAATGTCTTTGAGTGAATTTGCTGTTAAGATATTTGGTCTGTGGCGAAGGGGGAATTTGATGTTCCACGCTGCAACAACAGCAGGCAAAAAAATACAATCAATAAGATTGTTAAAAAAACAACATATTTGTTTCCAAATATCTACAACAAACTCAACTCTGTATTTACATTTTCACAACGAACATCCTTAGTAACATAGTATAAAATACAAAGATCAAATATATGAAAACCTTCTTTGGAACACAATTTTCCAAATGCAATATCAAAGAACAGAATCAATAATTCAAACTGTAATTATCGACATCTTCCCAATAGGCCGAATGATGTTTCTGAAAACATTTGCATTGAGGATATCCAAGATAGACTTCTAAATTCATATTCACATCTTTCCAATAGGCTGAATGATGTTCTGAAAACATTTGCATTGACAATATCCAAGATAAACTTCTAAATTCATATTGACATCTTCCCAATAGGCCAAATTATGTTTCTGAAATCATTTGTAGTGAAAATATCCAAAATATACTCATTAATTCATGTTGACATCTCAGAATTTTGGCATCAAAAATATTAGAAATGGATTTGGTAATTCATTAGGCAAACCATATTTGAACTGTAAATGTGCATCATTACGTAGTGTCCATCCTTTATTGCATTTTAAATACACAGTATAGTGTCCAAATGTTGAAGTAGGTCCATCGTGGAAAACAATAGCCACTGTTTTAAAAGTTCTTCCTGAAATTGACACTTGACCAGCCACAAAATTTTAAATTTTGGATTCCAATTTTGTTCCATCTGCTCTACAACGTTGCAGCATTAAAATGATATATTGTCCAAATCTTTCTATAAATAATGTTGACAACATTTCAGATTTGCACTGAGTACATTCCATGTCTTGATTAGCTGATTTCACTAATTCGTTAAAAGACACTGTTTTGCAATCTGGTATTGTTAAATATATGAATCGTTCAGTGTCTATTTTAGTGGCAGATAAAAATAAACAGCTGTCACAAGTATGATCCCATTTGTAACGTAGTCCAAACAGATTTTCAATTTGTATTTCTTCATCTCCCAATACTGCAAGCATAAACATAAGAAATTCTTGAGCATCTTGCTGTACATTAAGTGTAAATTGTGAAGAACCAGTACATATATCCGAAAGATGCTGCACGCCAGAAGCAGTATGGATTTTCGTTTTAGCAGTTTTCAACTTTTCAAAAATGTAATGTAACAAAGAACAGAATCTTTTGTCTCAATTTTCCATAATTGTATGCTGTAGATTTTCTAAAAAAAAAAACACAACGTTCACGATTACATTAGTATAGCAGTTGATACCTGAACTATTTTCTAACTGATATCCTACAATATTAGCAACTGTGTCCACTTCCATTTCATAGTTAGTTGGACATTTCACTTGTATAAAACCATAGAATTTCCAGCAATATAGTTAGTTCAGCTAACTATAACTCGCGGCCCCGCAATGCACTGCTGATGACGTCACATATTACATCATTTATGACAGGGTCAGTGACATCACTGATGACATCATTGATGACATCACTGATCACATCATCCAGTGACTGTGCGTTTCTATAAAGTTTAAATATGTTTTATATATATGCCAAGGTGTATTGAAGAATGAGTGGGTGTATAAGTGTCTGGATGGAGGATTTAGTAGGTGTGTGACTGACTGTATAAGTGAGTGATTAAATGTGTCTTACTGAATGCATGGGTTAGTGGCTAAACTGTGTGAATGTCTGTATCAGTCTGTCTGTTGTTGTGTAAGCTGCTGCATGGGTTGGTGAGTAGCTACATGAGTGTCTATATGGGGTATTGATTGGTTGCCTGAGTATTTGTATGAGTGCCTGAGTGTGTGTGTGGGTGGGTGGGAGGTGTGTGAGTAGTCGATTCACTGGTGTATGGGTTCAAGAGTGCATGTGGAAACAGCTGTCTGTATGGGTGGGTGAGTGTATGTACGGGTGTGTTGGTGTGTGAATGGATGTCTCAGTGGCACATGTGCAAGCAACTACATATGCAAAAGGCAGTGTATATTAATGACGGTGTATATAAATAACTATATGTGAGAGTCAGTGATTATGACAGTGGCTGCATGGATAAGTGTGTATTAGTATCAGTGATTCTATAAGAGAGTAATTATGTGTTACTATCTGTATGAATAAGTTGGGTGGTGTCTGTATAATTATATAGGTGAGTAAATGGAAGTATAATTGATTCTTTGCATGACTGACTAGGTGTGTGAGTAACTCTGGATATGTGGCGGTGTGTGAGTTTCTGTATAGGTGTATGAGTGTATGAGTGCATATGATAGTGTTGTATTGATGAGTGACTGCATGTATGAGTGACTATATGGGTGCATGTGTTAGTGCCTGGGTCATTGCATGAGTACATGGGTAGTGACTGGATGATTAGAGTACTGCAAGGAGAGTGTATGGTGAATTTGCAAGTGCTTGTGTATTAACGGAGTGATTGGATTAGTATATGGTACTGGCTGGGTGGCTGGGTGACTGGAGGTGTGCCCGTGGAGTGACAGTGTGATTGCTGGACTGCATGGGTACTACCTGGGAAAATGAAACTGTGAATAAGCAGTGTATAAGCGGTTAGAGGACTGTATGGATATTGCACATGTTATTGTAGCACTGCATGTGTTAGTGTCTGGGTGATTGCATGAGTACATGGGTAGTGACTGAAGGATTAGAGTTCTGCAAGGAGAGTGTATGGTGAATTTATAAGTGCTTGGGTATTGGTGGAGTGATTGGATTAGTACATGGCACTACCTGGGTGACTGGAGGAGTGCATGGGGAGTGACAGAGTGATTGCTGGACCGCATGGGTACTACCTGGGAAATTAAAGCTGTGAATGACCAGTGTATAAGTGGTTAGAGGACTGCATGGATAGTGCACATGTTATTGTAGCACTGCATGTGTTACTACCTGGGTCATTTCATGAATACATGGGTACTGACTGAATAATTAGAGTACTGCAAGGAGAGTGCATGGTGAATTTATAAGTGCTTGCGTTTTGGAAGACTGATTGGATAAGAACATGGTGCTGGATGGGTCATTGGAATAGTGCACAGAGAGTGAAAGGGGGATTGCTGGAGTGCATGGGTACTACCTGGGTAATTGGAGGAGTTAATCAGAAGTGTATAAGTGGTTAGAAGTCTGCATGGGTACTGCACAGGGTATTTTAGCAGTGCATGAGTTACTGCCTGGGTCATTGTATGAGTACATGGAAACTGACTGGATGATTAGAGTAGTGCAAGGAGAGTGTTTGGTGAATTTATAAGTGCTTGGATATTAGCAGATTGATTGGATATGGACATGGTGCTGGCTGAGTCATTGAAATAGTGCAGAGAGAGTGAAAGGGGGATTGCTGGAGTGCATGAGTTAGTGCCTGGGTCATTGTATGAGTACATGGAAACTGACTGAATGTTTACAGTACTGCAAGGAGAGTGCATGGTGAATTTATACGTGCTTGAGTATTGGTGGAGAGATTGGATAAGTACATTGTGCTGGATGGGTGATAGCAGGAGTACATAGGAAGTGACAGTGTTATTACTGGACTGCATGGGTACTACCTGAGTATTTGAAGGTGAAAATAAGTAGCGTTTCGGTGGTTAGAGTATTGTATAGATAGTGCACAGGTGATTGTACCAGTGCATGGGTAGTTCTTGGGTGAGATAATCTTACCTGTTTTCAAGTAGATATGAAACTAATTGAAAACATTTTTCACTTCTTTTTTTGTAATGTACATTTAAAATATTTTAAACTTTAGTAGTAGGGTCTGTAAAAGAGAAGAAAAACATTCTGTTAATACATATAATTTTATAGTTTTAAGAACACAACATAATTATACAATTACATCACATATTTAATTTGCCTTTTTTGCTGTCTTCAGATTCTATTGAATTTCACCATACACAGTGATTTCAATGTTGATCATCAGGTGACAGTGATGGAGCGGGTAGTTCAAAATTTTGTATACCCCCCATTCTGCATGTTATATTAATCTGAATAATTAACTAATAGTAATCTTATTAATTGGTTTGCAGTGAAATACTTATCAATCATATTAACAAAAGAACTATACATGGGAATTGCACTTTGGATGGCTATATTAATTGTAAACTAACTTGTGTTCGCATACTAATAGTAGAACATTAGAAAATTGCATGATATATGTTGCTTTGGTGATGTATTTGTGATTTGTGCTTTATTAAGTGAGTATAAATCGCTTTCAGTGTTGCTTTTTGCTAGATAAATACACACACATATGGGTATTAGCGAGGGGATAACATTTTATTAGCCATTTCTATGTTTTAATTACGTTTTTGTGTTTCTTTTGCTTAAGTTGACCATTTCGGCCTAGACAAGATGGCTGAATGAGACGTTGAACGTGACTGCCCTGACAAACACGAGGTACTTGGTGAAGTGTGCATGCGTCTCCGCCAGCAGCAGTGACCTGGACCTGACCCCGGGAGAACATGTACCCTTCAAGGTCTCTCCGGGAACGTCGCCAGTACCAAAGACAATGACCGATTTAAAAACCGGAACCAGCAAGTGCGATGAGTTCATCACACTGACACTCTGAGAACTTCACCTCGCGACCCCAAGTCGACCAATCAGGACTTTCTAAACCCCGATCTTGATACTTTTTGACATTATTTTCATTATATAAGTAGGTAGGGAATTGAACTAAAAAACTCTAACTTGCTCTTCTTTGACGAACTCGATTTCCTGACGTTATGCTGACGGAGAGGACGGTGACACTGCTGGACAGCTGTTATCCTGAATCTTTGAGAGACTGAATTGCGGCCTAACTTTGCTGAAAATTATTTCCTCGACCTGACTGACTTAGAGGACGACTTTTAGTCAGATTAGGTAAATATGATGTTCTGCAATGCTGGTGATTATTTCTAACGATTTTTGCAATATTTCTTAGATAAAGAATATTTGATTAATTGACAAATGTGTTGTGTCGATTATTTAAAGAAGAGTATTTAGTTTAGTACGTAAAGAGTAGATAAATGATTGTGTCACTAAACCATAGAGAACAACTAAATGATTCATCTCCTTATGAGAGGAATATCTTAGGGTTGAAGTCAATGTATTTAGAGTAAGGTATAGATATTCTTTTCATGTCAGCGTTTGGAAGCTTATTCCTCTAGGAAAACAGATCAATTGAGTGTGAGTATTGGTGTCATGGGCCCCACCAATGAATGTCTTTGAGTGAATTTGCTGTTAAGATATTTGGTCTGTGGCGAAGGGGGAATTTGATGTTCCACGCTGCAACAACAGCAGGCAAAAAAATACAATCAATAAGATTGTTAAAAAAACAACATATTTGTTTCCAAATATCTACAACAAACTCAACTCTGTATTTACATTTTCACAACGAACATCCTTAGTAACATAGTATAAAATACAAAGATCAAATATATGAAAACCTTCTTTGGAACACAATTTTCCAAATGCAATATCAAAGAACAGAATCAATAATTCAAACTGTAATTATCGACATCTTCCCAATAGGCCGAATGATGTTTCTGAAAACATTTGCATTGAGGATATCCAAGATAGACTTCTAAATTCATATTCACATCTTTCCAATAGGCTGAATGATGTTCTGAAAACATTTGCATTGACAATATTCAAGATAAACTTCTAAATTCATATTGACATCTTCCCAATAGGCCAAATTATGTTTCTGAAATCATTTGTAGTGAAAATATCCAAAATATACTCATTAATTCATGTTGACATCTCAGAATTTTGGCATCAAAAATATTAGAAATGGATTTGGTAATTCATTAGGCAAACCATATTTGAACTGTAAATGTGCATCATTACGTAGTGTCCATACTTTATTGCATTTTAAATACACAGTATAGTGTCCAAATGTTGAAGTAGGTCCATCGTGGAAAACAATAGCCACTGTTTTAAAAGTTCTTCCTGAAATTGACACTTGACCAGCCACAAAATTTTAAATTTTGGATTCCAATTTTGTTCCATCTGCTCTACAACGTTGCAGCATTAAAATGATATATTGTCCAAATCTTTCTATAAATAATGTTGACAACATTTCAGATTTGCACTGAGTACATTCCATGTCTTGATTAGCTGATTTCACTAATTCGTTAAAAGACACTGTTTTGCAATCTGGTATTGTTAAATATATGAATCGTTCAGTGTCTATTTTAGTGGCAGATAAAAATAAACAGCTGTCACAAGTATGATCCCATTTGTAACGTAGTCCAAACAGATTTTCAATTTGTATTTCTTCATCTCCCAATACTGCAAGCATAAACATAAGAAATTCTTGAGCATCTTGCTGTACATTAAGTGTAAATTGTGAAGAACCAGTACATATATCCGAAAGATGCTGCACGCCAGAAGCAGTATAGATTTTCGTTTTAGCAGTTTTCAACTTTTCAAAAATGTAATGTAACAAAGAACAGAATCTTTTGTCTCAATTTTCCATAATTGTATGCTGTAGATTTTCTAAAAAAAAAAACACAACGTTCACGATTACATTAGTATAGAAGTTGATACCTGAACTATTTTCTAACTGATATCCTACAATATTAGCAACTGTGTCCACTTCCATTTCATAGTTAGTTGGACATTTCACTTGTATAAAACCATAGAATTTCCAGCAATATAGTTAGTTCAGCTAACTATAACTCGCGGCCCCGCAATGCACTGCTGATGACGTCACATATTACATCATTTATGACAGGGTCAGTGACATCACTGATGACATCATTGATGACATCACTGATCACATCATCCAGTGACTGTGCGTTTCTATAAAGTTTAAATATGTTTTATATATATGCCAAGGTGTATTGAAGAATGAGTGGGTGTATAAGTGTCTGGATGGAGGATTTAGTAGGTGTGTGACTGACTGTATAAGTGAGTGATTAAATGTGTCTTACTGAATGCATGGGTTAGTGGCTAAACTCTGTGAATGTCTGTATCAGTCTGTCTGTTGTTGTGTAAGCTGCTGCATGGGTTGGTGAGTAGCTACATGAGTGTCTATATGGGGTATTGATTGGTTGCCTGAGTATTTGTATGAGTGCCTGAGTGTGTGTGTGGGTGGGTGGGAGGTGTGTGAGTAGTCGATTCACTGGTGTATGGGTTCAAGAGTGCATGTGGAAACAGCTGTCTGTATGGGTGGGTGAGTGTGTGTACGGGTGTGTTGGTGTGTGAATGGATGTCTCAGTGGCACATGTGCAAGCAACTACATATGCAAAAGGCAGTGTATATTAATGACGGTGTATATAAATAACTATATGTGAGAGTCAGTGATTATGACAGTGGCTGCATGGATAAGTGTGTATTAGTATCAGTGATTCTATAAGAGAGTAATTATGTGTTACTATCTGTATGAATAAGTTGGGTGGTGTCTGTATAATTATATAGGTGAGTAAATGGAAGTATAATTGATTCTTTGCATGACTGACTAGGTGTGTGAGTAACTCTGGATATGTGGCGGTGTGTGAGTTTCTGTATAGGTGTATGAGTGTATGAGTGCATATGATAGTGTTGTATTGATGAGTGACTGCATGTATGAGTGACTATATGGGTGCATGTGTTAGTGCCTGGGTCATTGCATGAGTACATGGGTAGTGACTGGATGATTAGAGTACTGCAAGGAGAGTGTATGGTGAATTTGCAAGTGCTTGTGTATTAACGGAGTGATTGGATTAGTATATGGTACTGGCTGGGTGGCTGGGTGACTGGAGGTGTGCCCGTGGAGTGACAGTGTGATTGCTGGACTGCATGGGTACTACCTGGGAAAATGAAACTGTGAATAAGCAGTGTATAAGCGGTTAGAGGACTGTATGGATATTGCACATGTTATTGTAGCACTGCATGTGTTAGTGTCTGGGTGATTGCATGAGTACATGGGTAGTGACTGAAGGATTAGAGTTCTGCAAGGAGAGTGTATGGTGAATTTATAAGTGCTTGGGTATTGGTGGAGTGATTGGATTAGTACATGGCACTACCTGGGTGACTGGAGGAGTGCATGGGGAGTGACAGAGTGATTGCTGGACCGCATGGGTACTACCTGGGAAAATAAAGCTGTGAATGACCAGTGTATAAGTGGTTAGAGGACTGCATGGATAGTGCACATGTTATTGTAGCACTGCATGTGTTACTACCTGGGTCATTTCATGAATACATGGGTACTGACTGAATAATTAGAGTACTGCAAGGAGAGTGCATGGTGAATTTATAAGTGCTTGCGTTTTGGAAGACTGATTGGATAAGAACATGGTGCTGGATGGGTCATTGGAATAGTGCACAGAGAGTGAAAGGGGGATTGCTGGAGTGCATGGGTACTACCTGGGTAATTGGAGGAGTTAATCAGTAGTGTATAAGTGGTTAGAAGTCTGCATGGGTACTGCACAGGGTATTTTAGCAGTGCATGAGTTACTGCCTGGGTCATTGTATGAGTACATGGAAACTGACTGGATGATTAGAGTAGTGCAAGGAGAGTGTTTGGTGAATTTATAAGTGCTTGGATATTAGCAGATTGATTGGATATGGACATGGTGCTGGCTGAGTCATTGAAATAGTGCAGAGAGAGTGAAAGGGGGATTGCTGGAGTGCATGGGTACTACCTGGGTAATTGGAGGAGTGAATCAGTAGTGTGTAAGTGGTAAGAGGTCTGCATGGGTACTGCACAGGGTATTGTAGCAGTGCATGAGTTAGTGCCTGGGTCATTGTATGAGTACATGGAAACTGACTGAATGTTTACAGTACTGCAAGGAGAGTGCATGGTGAATTTATACGTGCTTGAGTATTGGTGGAGAGATTGGATAAGTACATTGTGCTGGATGGGTGATGGCAGGAGTACATAGGAAGTGACAGTGTTATTACTGGACTGCATGGGTACTACCTGAGTATTTGAAGGTGAAAATAAGTAGCGTTTCGGTGGTTAGAGTATTGTATAGATAGTGCACAGGTGATTGTACCAGTGCATGGGTAGTGCTTGGGTGAGATAATCTTACCTGTTTTCAAGTAGATATGAAACTAATTGAAAACATTTTTCACTTCTTTTTTTGTAATGTACATTTAAAATATTTTAAACTTTAGTAGTAGGGTCTGTAAAAGAGAAGAAAAACATTCTGTTAATACATATAATTTTATAGT
Source organism: Triturus cristatus (assembly GCF_964204655.1). NCBI lineage: Eukaryota > Metazoa > Chordata > Amphibia > Caudata > Salamandridae > Triturus > Triturus cristatus. Next base: position 971,179,391 of record NC_140587.1, read on the forward strand.
TTTAAGAACACAACATAATTATACAATTACATCACATATTTAATTTGCCTTTTTTGCTGTCTTCAGATTCTATTGAATTTCACCATACACAGTGATTTCAATGTTGATCATCAGGTGACAGTGATGGAGCGGGTAGTTCAAAATTTTGTATACCCCCCATTCTGCATGTTATATTAATCTGAATAATTAACTAATAGTAATCTTATTAATTGGTTTGCAGTGAAATACTTATCAATCATATTAACAAAAGAACTATACATGGGAATTGCACTTTGGATGGCTATATTAATTGTAAACTAACTTGTGTTCGCATACTAATAGTAGAACATTAGAAAATTGCATGATATATGTTGCTTTGGTGATGTATTTGTGACAAGGTAGCTGCTGCTGCGAGAGCGCTTGCGCGTTTTTGCAGTAAAACTGCTGTTTTAAAAACGTTATATATTCTTTTTGTTTGTTTTGGTCATTTTGACCCTTTTTTAAATTGCCCCTTACCTGCACCATAAATTGTGCCCCTTCACCGCCGTTTTGGCGGGTCTGGTCCTGGGTTGGGTGCCTGGTTCGTTTTTGGCGGACATCTTGGAGTGGGGTGAGTGGAGTGAGGCTTTTCCACCTGACAGCGCTTGAATGCACATGTGACGCCTGGGAACACCTATTTAGGGCGAGTCCCTCCTGCTTTCAGCCCCTGACAAGGTAGCTGCTGCTGCGAGAGCGCTTGCGCGTTTTTGCAGTAAAACTGCTGTTTTAAAAACGTTATATATTCTTTTTGTTTGTTTTGGTCATTTTGACCCTTTTTTAAATTGCCCCTTACCTGCACCATAAATTGTGCCCCTTCACCGCCGTTTTGGCGGGTCTGGTCCTGGGGTGGGTGCCTGGTTCGTTTTTGGCGGACATCTTGGAGTGGGGTGAGTGGAGTGAGGCTTTTCCACCTGACAGCGCTTGAATGCACATGTGACGCCTGGGAACACCTATTTAGGGCGAGTCCCTCCTGCTTTCAGCCCCTGACAAGGTAGCTGCTGCTGCGAGAGCGCTTGCGCGTTTTTGCAGTAAAACTGCTGTTTTAAAAACGTTATATATTCTTTTTGTTTGTTTTGGTCATTTTGACCCTTTTTTAAATTGCCCCTTACCTGCACCATAAATTGTGCCCCTTCACCGCCGTTTTGGCGGGTCTGGTCCTGGGGTGGGTGCCTGGTTCGTTTTTGGCGGACATCTTGGAGTGGGGTGAGTGGAGTGAGGCTTTTCCACCTGACAGCGCTTGAATGCACATGTGACGCCTGGGAACACCTATTTAGGGCGAGTCCCTCCTGCTTTCAGCCCCTGACAAGGTAGCTGCTGCTGCGAGAGCGCTTGCGCGTTTTTGCAGTAAAACTGCTGTTTTAAAAACGTTATATATTCTTTTTGTTTGTTTTGGTCATTTTGACCCTTTTTTAAATTGCCCCCTACCTGCACCATAAATTGTGCCCCTTCACCGCCGTTTTGGCGGGTCTGGTCCTGGGGTGGGTGCCTGGTTCGTTTTTGGCGGACATCTTGGAGTGGGGTGAGTGGAGTGAGGCTGTTCCACCTGACAGCGCTTGAATGCACATGTGACGCCTGGGAACACCTATTTAGGGCGAGTCCCTCCTGCTTTCAGCCCCTGACAAGGTAGCTGCTGCTGCGAGAGCGCTTGCGCGTTTTTGCAGTAAAACTGCTGTTTTAAAAACGTTATATATTCTTTTTGTTTGTTTTGGTCATTTTGACCCTTTTTTAAATTGCCCCTTACCTGCACCATAAATTGTGCCCCTTCACCGCCGTTTTGGCGGGTCTGGTCCTGGGGTGGGTGCCTGGTTCGTTTTTGGCGGACATCTTGGAGTGGGGTGAGTGGAGTGAGGCTTTTCCACCTGACAGCGCTTGAATGCACATGTGACGCCTGGGAACACCTATTTAGGGCGAGTCCCTCCTGCTTTCAGCCCCTGACAAGGTAGCTGCTGCTGCGAGAGCGCTTGCGCGTTTTTGCAGTAAAACTGCTGTTTTAAAAACGTTATATATTCTTTTTGTTTGTTTTGGTCATTTTGACCCTTTTTTAAATTGCCCCTTACCTGCACCATAAATTGTGCCCCTTCACCGCCGTTTTGGCGGGTCTGGTCCTGGGGTGGGTGCCTGGTTCGTTTTTGGCGGACATCTTGGAGTGGGGTGAGTGGAGTGAGGCTTTTCCACCTGACAGCGCTTGAATGCACATGTGACGCCTGGGAACACCTATTTAAGGCTCCTCCCCTAGCGCAGCGGGATCGCGCAGCGGGCGCGTCCTCGCGTGGCCGGAGTCGTGCCAGAGTCCTGCCCGTCTGCGCCCGTCCGCGCTCGGTTGCGCTGGCTTCGCGGCGATTTTTACATCAGGTGCATCTCTAACCATGCTTATGTATACCAGGGATAGTCTCCTGGCATTGAATACCTGTCTGCCTCCCTGCGCCGAAGTCCGCGTTGACCCTTTGTGTGGCCCCCATCGCTGTGCTTGTGGCGGCTGGCTACTCGAAGCCCCTTCCTGTTTGGGGTCTTGTATAGTGCAGCCTGCCATAAGCAGTAAGGTCTCTTCGCGACATCTCACCATCTGGAATTTGAACGTCAGATCGGCGGTCAAGCATTATCAGGATATTGCTGATCTTGTGGACAATGACCCCCCTGACATCTTTTGTCTGACAGAGACATGGCTGCAAGACACCGATTCTACGGTATTGAATCTGGCGTTCCCCGTTGAGTATTCCATCTACACGCTCAACCGCTCTTCGAGAGGGGGTGGCGTCGCTCTTGCTGTTAAATCGTGCTATTCTTGCGCCTGGAGTGTGCAGAACATCACGGGCTGCGAAAGCGCCCTGTTCAAGGTTGCGGTTACTCCGCATTTTACCTTGTCAGGATTGCTGATTTACCGTCCACCTGGTAGCTCAGTGGCATTTCGAGAGGCTCTCCCTGAGGCGGTTAGTTCACTAGCAGTAGGGTCTGCCAATTTTTCTATCATTGGTGATTTGAATCTCCATTTTGACACTTTGTGTCTTTCTTCTGTGGGAGGGATGGTGGCGGACCTTGAGGCCCTTCAATTGTTCCAGCTGGTCTCGGACCCCACTCATAGTGGTGGCCACACTCTGGACCCCTTTTTTTCTAACTTAGAAGGGGTTACAGTGGCCCCCCCCCTCCCCCTGACCTGGTCAGACCACTCACTCGTGACCATTCACTGTAGCCTTGATGAAGCCCCACTTAAGGTGCCACTGCGAGCCATGCCCAGACGGCGCTGGAGCAAATTAAAGGCGGAAGATCTCCACCGCCTTCTCACTGACGACCCACTGGGTGCAGTGGAGAACGTGGAGTCTGGTTATGACCATTTCTGCGGATGGGTAACCAGGGCCCTCGACTCCCTTATCCCGATGGTTTTCAGTAAGTGTGGCTCCCGCGCCCCCAGTCCCTGGTATGATGGCAATCTGAGGGCTCTGAAAAGTGTCTGCAGACGTGCAGAGAGAGACTGGAGGAAGAGGTATGACAGCAGCAAAAAAACCCTGTATATGGCTGCGGTCAAGTCTTATCACCGCGCGGTTTGTAGAACCCGGGCTGAATACTACGCTCTGGAGTTTCGCAATAGTGGGAATCCTGTTAAAACCATCTTTAAGGCCCTTAAAGACCTAGTGGCAAGGAAGCCGGCCGGTAACTCCATCAGCTCCAATACTCATTGTGAAGCGCTGGCGGCTTTCTTCCTGGAGAAGGTCCAGACCATATATAGGGCCTTCCCCTCCTCCACTGCACAAACCAGTATGGGGCCTCCCACCCGGTTGGATCAGGTGGTGCTAGACTCTCTCCCCTCTCTCTCTCTGGAGTCTTACACGGCCTTGGCTCTCCGAGTTAAGTCGGGGTCGCCGGACGACCCGCTCAAGCCACCTATGTTCAGAGACCAGGTTTTTGCTCGCCCGGTTTGCGACTTAATCAACACGTCGCTATCATCAGGCCAAGTGCCTTTGAAATGGAAGCATGCGGTAGTAATGCCCATTTTGAAAAAACCATCTCTCGACCCTACAAAATCGGAGAACTACCGCCCGATTTCACTTCTCCCGTGGCCAGCCAAACTCGCGGAGGCGCATGTCAACACCGCCCTCTCTGGTCATCTGTTGCATGCCAACATTCTGGACGACACCCAGAATGGTTTTCGGGCTGGCCACAGTACGGAGACAGCACTGTTATCTATGGTCGAGCACCTTCGGGTAGTTCTGGATGCAGGTCAAACGGCGGCGCTTGTTTTGTTAGACCTAAGCGCCGCCTTTGACACGGTCTCCCATGACATTCTCCTGCAACGTCTTGAGGAGATAGGGGTTATCGGCACTGCACACCAGTGGTTCCGTTCGTTTCTCAGGGATCGTTCCTTCTGTGTGGCGTCCCCGCCCTACCAGTCCAAATGCCATCCTCTGTCTCTTGGGGTCCCACAGGGTTCCTCACTGAGCCCCACGTTGTTTAACATCTACGTGAGGCCGCTGGCTGAGGTTGTGAAGCTCTGTGGTATGACCATGGTGTCGTACGCAGATGACACCCAGCTAGCGGTCACGATCAGCGGGGACTCTGGGGTGGATGCCCCAAGATTCAGAGAAGGACTCAGGGCGGTGGCTGGTTGGATGACGTCCAACTGTCTCCAACTAAACGCCAAAAAAACGGAGGTGATGATCTTTGGGAAGCGGACGGACCTATGGGGAGATACTTGGTGGCCCTCTGAGCTGGGGCCGACCCCCACTCCGGTTGCGGAGATCAAAAATCTTGGTGTTTGGCTGGACCCTTCCCTCAACTTTGTTGGCCACACCAAAAGGACGGCGGCTTGCTGCTTCGGCATCCTGCGCAATCTGCGCCCTGCCCTTAAATACTTCGATGCCGCAACTCGTCAATTGGTGGTGCAAGCAACGGTTTTGGCACGGTTGGACTATGCCAGCTCCCTTTTTATAGGATTAAACCAGGCTGAGTTAACCCGACTTCAAAGAGTGCAGAACGCTGCGGCCAGAGCGATCATAGGTCTTCCTAGGTTTTGCTCGGCCGGTCAATCTTTGCGAGCCTTGCATTGGTTACCCGTTAGGCAGCGGATCCACTTTAAAGTTTTGTGCCTCTCCTTCAAAATTCTGAAGGGCCTATCACCTCCCTTACTGCACCAACTCTTGTGCCCTTACATCCCGGGCCGCACTCTGCGCTCGCTAGACCAAGAATTAGCGGTAGCCCCTCGGTTCAAACTCAGTCGGGTGGGGGGTCGCTCTTTTAAGGTGCGGGCAGCCGCACTCTGGAACGCTCTCCCTTTGAAACTCCGGACCTTTGGTGACCTGCTCTCCTTCCGCAAGGCCGCTAAAACTCATTTATTTTCTGAGCTTTGTTAAATCCTTCACTCCCCAATTTCTTAATAATTATTTCTGTTCCCCAGTTGTGTTGTGTTCGCCACCTTGTCGGTGCGCCGGGACGCTCCTTCGCTGGAGCAGCCGTGCGCAATACAAATAGCACTAACATAACATAACATAACATAACATTTGTGCTTTATTAAGTTAGTATAAATCGCTTTCAGTGTTGCTTTTTGCTAGATAAATACACACACATATGGATCTTAGCGAGGGGATAACATTTTATTAGCCATTTCTATGTTTTAATTACGTTTTTGTGTTTCTTTTGCTTAAGTTGACCATTTCGGCCTAGACAAGATGGCTGAATGAGACGTTGAACGTGACTGCCCTGACAAACACGAGGTTCTTGGTGAAGTGTGCATGCGTCTCCGCCAGCAGCAGTGACCTGGACCTGACCCCGGGAGAACATGTACCCTTCAAGGTCTCTCCGGGAACGTCGCCAGTACCAAAGACAATGACCGATTTAAAAACCGGAACCAGCAAGTGCGATGAGTTCATCACACTGACACCCTGAGAACTTCACCTCGCGACTCCAAGTCGACCAATCAGGACTTTCTAAACCCCGATCTTGATACTTTTTGACATTATTTTCATTATATAAGTAGGTAGGGAATTGAACTAAAAAACTCTAACTTGCTCTTCTTTGACGAACTCGATTTCCTGACGTTATGCTGACGGAGAGGACGGTGACACTGCTGGACAGCTGTTATCCTGAATCTTTGAGAGACTGAATTGCGGCCTAACTTTGCTGAAAATTATTTCCTCGACCTGACTGACTTAGAGGACGACTTTTAGTCAGATTAGGTAAATATGATGTTCTGCAATGCTGGTGATTATTTCTAACGTTTTTTGCAATATTTCTTAGATAAAGAATATTTGATTAATTGACAAATGTGTTGTGTCGATTATTTAAAGAAGAGTATTTAGTTTAGTACGTAAAGAGTAGATAAATGATTGTGTCACTAAACCATAGAGAACAACTAAATGATTCATCTCCTTATGAGAGGAATATCTTAGGGTTGAAGTCAATGTATTTAGAGTAAGGTATAGATATTCTTTTCATGTCAGCGTTTGGAAGCTTATTCCTCTAGGAAAACAGATCAATTGAGTGTGAGTATTGGTGTCATGGGCCCCACCAATGAATGTCTTTGAGTGAATTTGCTGTTAAGATATTTGGTCTGTGGCGAAGGGGGAATTTGATGTTCCACGCTGCAACAACAGCAGGCAAAAAAATACAATCAATAAGATTGTTAAAAAAAAAACATATTTGTTTCCAAATATCTACAACAAACTCAACTCTGTATTTACATTTTCACAACGAACATCCTTAGTAACATAGTATAAAATACAAAGATCAAATATATGAAAACCTTCTTTGGAACACAATTTTCCAAATGCAATATCAAAGAACAGAATCAATAATTCAAACTGTAATTATCGACATCTTCCCAATAGGCCGAATGATGTTTCTGAAAACATTTGCATTGAGGATATCCAAGATAGACTTCTAAATTCATATTCACATCTTTCCAATAGGCTGACTGATGTTCTGAAAACATTTGCATTGACAATATCCAAGATAAACTTCTAAATTCATATTGACATCTTCCCAATAGGCCAAATGATGTTTCTGAAATCATTTGTAGTGAAAATATCCAAAATATACTCATTAATTCATGTTGACATCTCAGAATTTTGGCATCAAAAATATTAGAAATGGATTTGGTAATTCATTAGGCAAACCATATTTGAACTGTAAATGTGCATCATTACGTAGTGTCCATACTTTATTGCATTTTAAATACACAGTATAGTGTCCAAATGTTGAAGTAGGTCCATCGTGGAAAACAATAGCCACTGTTTTAAAAGTTCTTCCTGAAATTGACACTTGACCAGCCACAAAATTTTAAATTTTGGATTCCAATTTTGTTCCATCTGCTCTACAACGTTGCAGCATTAAAATGATATATTGTCCAAATCTTTCTATAAATAATGTTGACAACATTTCAGATTTGCACTGAGTACATTCCATGTCTTGATTAGCTGATTTCACTAATTCGTTAAAAGACACTGTTTTGCAATCTGGTATTGTTAAATATATGAATCGTTCAGTGTCTATTTTAGTGGCAGATAAAAATAAACAGCTGTCACAAGTATGATCCCATTTGTAACGTAGTCCAAACAGATTTTCAATTTGTATTTCTTCATCTTCCAATACTGCAAGCATAAACATAGGAAATTCTTGAGCATCTTGCTGTACATTAAGTGTAAATTGTGAAGAACCAGTACATATATCCGAAAGATGCTGCACGCCAGAAGCAGTATGGATTTTCGTTTTAGCAGTTTTCAACTTTTCAAAAATGTAATGTAACAAAGAACAGAATCTTTTGTCTCAATTTTCCATAATTGTATGCTGTAGATTTTCTAAAAAAAAAACACAACGTTCACGATTACATTAGTATAGCAGTTGATACCTGAACTATTTTCTAACTGATATCCTACAATATTAGCAACTGTGTCCACTTCCATTTTCTTTTCAGACTCATTATTCTTTTCAATTCTTTCTTCTTTGCAACCTCTATAAAATGTTTATCATATTTTCGTTTTGGACGTATCAAACGTTTTTCATAAATAGGATATTCACCTAAGCTAGGAGCATAGAGTCTTCTTAACCTATTTTACTATTTTACACAATTTACATCTGCACTAACCTTTTGCTCATCAAAATCAATCAAATACAGTCTTGATAATGTTCGTACTCGAGACAATGCAACATATGCCATACCCTCTTTAAACACAGAACTTCCAATATTTACCAAATTACTGTCTACACTTAAACCTTTAGATTTATGAATGGTCACTGCATATACTAAACAAACAGGAAAATGTTTTCTACAAACATACAAATCTTTTACAAGCAAGAAACGAACAGAACAACGTGCAATCTGTTTCACCTCCTCAATCTGATCAAATTTAATTTAATGACAGTGCATGGTGAATTTATAAATGTTTGGGTATTGGCGGAGTGAATGGATAAGTAGATAGTGCTGGATGGGTGACTGGAGAAGTGCATTGGGACTGACAGGGAGATTCCTAGACTGCATGGGTACTACCTGGGTAATTAGAGGAGTGAATCAATAGTATGTAGCTGGTTAGAGGTCTGCATGGATAGTGCACAGAGTATTGTATCTGTGCTTGTGTTAGTACCTAGGCCATTGCATAAGTACATGACTAGTAACTGGAATGATTACAGTGCTGCAAAGTGAGTGCATGGTGAATTTATAAGTGCTTAGGTATTGGCGGAGTGATTGGATAAATAGATAGTGCTGGATGGGTGATTGGAGAAGTGCATGGGGACTGACAGGGGGATTCCTAGACTGCATGGGTACTACCTGGGTAATTAGAGGAGTGAATCAATAGTATATAGCTGGTTAGAGGGCTCCATGGATAGTGCACAGAAGATTGTAGCAGTGCATATGTGAGTGCCTGGACCATTGCATGACTTTGTGTGTAGTGACTGAATAATTACAGTGCTGCAAAGAGAGTGCATAGTGAATTTATAAGTGTTTGAGTATTGGTGGAGTGATTGGATAAGTATATGGTGCTGGATGGGTGATTGGAGGAGTGTATGAGTACTGACAGGGTGATGGCTGCACTGCAAGGATAGTGCTTATGGGATTGAAGCAGTGCATGAATTTCTGCTGCTACCATTTTACAACTAATATTAATGTTACACCTAGCCAAATACAAAGCAGGAACCATTCACATGTCTCTGCTATACATCTCACCATATTCCTGAAAACATGAATGGATATCTCTCTACCACAACACTATGTACACCTCATAAATTCACAGAAAAAACTTCAATTTTAAACCAAACACCAAAAATTATGTGGCATATTTCAACTGTACTTATCTAGAGACTTATAAAAACTAGTCTCATCAGAAATACCTTAACTCAACATATGCAAGTACAGACATACTTCACACACAAGTCCATGCACATTTTAAGACTTGACAGACTGCACTTCTGCACCCCCTGAACAGGCCAAGCGGGGCAGGGTGTTTGTACCCTGCCCCCTTTTCTTCATTTGTATCTTTAATTTTACCTCATTTCTTCTGGTTTGGAGTGTTGGTAGCCAATTAAAATGAAGTGTGTGGTCGGAAGGAGTCGCAAACCCACCGGGGCCATAGATATCCAAACTTTTAATTTTTTGAATTTCTCACCAACTACTGAACGGATTTACACCATTTTTTTTTAAAAAAGGTCACTTTCTGAACCAAGCACTACCTTTTTGCCAAATTTGGGGTAATTCCGTTCAGCAGTTTGGGCTGTAGCCTTGCCTAAAGTTTCCTATGGGAAATTGATTTTTTGACTCTTATTTTTTTAATTTCTCAGCAACTACTGAGTGGATGTACACCATTTAAAATAAGTTTGCTTTCTAAACCAAGAGCTACCATGCTACCAAATTTGGTGTAATTCCGTTCAGCAGTTCGGGCTGTAGCCTGTCTCAAAATTTCCTATGGAAATTAACACACGAAAAACGCGTTTTGGGAACCCCCTTTTTTCTCAGCCCCCGCTTGACGAATCACCCCCAAACTTTCAGAATAGGAGCTAACCTAGATAGACTTTTGTTTTGTAGAATTTCGCGAAGATTCGTCAAATGACACCAAAGTTATTAGCAAATCAAAAAATGCATTTCCTATGGAAGCTAGGTTCTAACTATAACTACCTACTGGCGACTGCCATTAGGTAATGTATATAAGTTGTTAGACAGAATTAGCCCAGCAGCGAAAACAAACTAACATGAGGAGTAAATAAGAGTACATAATAACAATAAATTGAGGAATGTAAAGTTTCTTGTAGACGAAGAACAATAGTGTAGATGACCATTGTAAATTCAAATTTTTAGAAGGGACCCTCATGAGCAACCTCATAATTATTGAATGATAACTCTGCTGGATATTACTAGCAAAATGTATGCCAAGCACCTGTTAAAAGGTGTGGAAAATGGGTGTAAGAGGCAAAGATACTTCCAAAACTACAGTTAGGGTTCAGGAAACGATATTCCACTGTTGATGGGTGTTTTCTTTTAAAATGTCTTGCTGAAAAATATGTTCTATTGATGTGCCAACCACAATATGTCATGTATAATGATATATCAGCAGCGTTTGATACTGTCAACTAGTTGCGTCTATGGAAGAAAATGGATAGATGGGGGTTGGCAACAGGACTATTGAAACTGATAATTAAGCTACATGACTGTTCATGGACACAGACTGAGTTTAGAAAAAGTGGTTCATTCTCAAGAAAAATGAAAACACCTAATGGGGTAAGAAAAGGATACATTTTGGCACCTTTCTTATTTTCTATATTTTCTATATATTTGAGATGCACCAAAATATCTGGCAAGAGCCCAATCCTTTCCACTAAAATTGGGTGTGTCTTACATGCGTCCTACATACTTTATGCAAACAATACAGTCTTAATTGACTTAACCCCAGTAGGTTTACAAAGACAACTAAATGAATTTGCAAACTATCGTAATTCTAATATAATGCCAAAAACCAACAAAAACAAAAGCAATGATCTTCATTAAAAGTACTAAAGGGATAAGATTGAATTTGTGGATGAATGGGCAACAACAGAAAACTGTGTCTAATTATAAGTATCTAGAAATGATCTTTAAAAATACCATTTCTTTCAAAAGACATTTTAAGTCTCAGAAACAAAGATGCACAGTAGTGACTCATGCATTGGCCCAGTTAGACCTGAATCTTTAGCATCAGTAGAGGCACTAAGACAGTCTTATAATATGATGATAGTAAATCTACTGCTGTACGGGTCTGTGATAATAGTGGAAAAGGAGATAAAATCTGTTGAGCAAACTGAGATGAATATATGGAAAAAGTGGCTCAGCCTTTCATATGTTGTCAGTGAACTGCTTATTAGACTGAGTCTTGGTTTAACGAATCTAAAATTCAAATACTGTCAAAGAATGATGAATTATAGGTATCGAATTTTAATATCTACAAAATGCACATTAAAATATACAATTTAAAATGATGTTCTATCAGAAAAGGACATATTCTGAACTGTAAATCTAGGTAAAATTGTACTGTAGGTTGACCCACTTGGCTCTATTAATTCAAAAGAGTGCTCACAGTTAACCAATAAGAAGCTATTGACAAATGTGGCAAAAGAGCTAACTATCAAAACTGAGTTAGAGGAATGTATAAGTAAAAACAACTTTGATTGAATGCATTCTCTGGAAAATTGCAATCAAGTTTATAGATATAAAGGACAGAAATTCTAGATGGTGTAAATTGAAGCTGCAACTGGGCCAAGTGCCATGTTTTACAATCGGAAATTACTTGAGAGTGAGAATTGATCAGACTCAGGGAGCACACCATTATGTCCCTTTTGCAAAGCAGGCCCAGTTAAATTAGCAAATTTGTTTGTTATCTGAAATTAACTTCTTAATGGAAAGGAAGAGACTTTTAATAGCTGTATTTAGACAAATTAATATCACAAAAGTTGATGAATAATGTATAATGAATTGTGAAAATATACAATTATGTTACCAAATTGGGGATTTTTTTGAGGAGATCAGGACTCAGGCAGATTTGCTCCTTGTATTATATAATAGGAGTCTAACAATTGTGTCTGCAATATACCTCAGTAGTATATTGTGTTTGTGCTCTAAATATCATGTTAGACAAGGAACTCAGTAAATAGAGATCGGTTTGCTAATATTACACTGGCTTTATTCACTGCACTTTATGTTTACACTATTTGCATTTGAATATGTGCTCTAGTTATTAATTTTATGTTGTTATACTGTTTTTGTAAGAAGCATATTAATTTGTTTAAAAATAAGTATTTTTATTTGTGTTTGTATGTATGTATGGAAACAAACATAATCTTTTTTTTGTTGTGCCTATATTAGCATATTACCAAACATGACTATATTTGAAACATGAAACTTGAGCATGTTGAAGTTCTAAATGTTTTGATGTCTCAATGTCCTACAGGGTTACATGAGATCTTCCACGTTTTTGTAGTCATGTACCTTGATTTCTTGGCTACAGATGTAGTGCTAAAATTACTAACATCGCTAATTGATATTCTAAAGGCTCCTGGTTTTTCAACAACAATAAAGTAGACCTGCTCAAGGAGTTTTTGTATTGGCAAGCCGCCTTACAAGAAAATGGAAAGTAAACCATCATTTGAAAAAGGTATTATTTTGGACTAATGTGGTGAGTTGAAATCTTGGCAGGTTTCACATTAAGTAAGGGGTCAAATCTAAGTCTGGATGAAATTTGAAATATGACAATATAATTAGAATAATTTTAGATAATTTTTCCAAACATGTAAAGTTTACATGTAATTACGGAGATGACTTCATTATGTCTTGTCACGTAACAATACTATCTTTAAGGGAGAAATCATAACACGGGATGGACGGAAAAACCATGATCGGCATGAACTTGACCATTTGGGTACGTTTTTTAATGCTAAACTACAAATCTGAATGTGAACAGCAGTTCGTCTAATTCAAGCAACTAGAAAAGCAACACAAATTATATTTGTGGGTTATACTTTCACCTGAGCAAGTCTGTTCAGGTAATTCTTGAGGGCAAAATGCACTTTACTTTTTTTAAACATGAAGAAAGTGCCATTGAGACTAGGAGGGTACTGTACATTCACAAGGCACTTCCTCTTCCTGAAGCATCATCCATCTGTGCTGTTTAGCTCTTTTTTTTTTTGGTTTTTATTTTGCAGTTTGAATACATCAATACAAAAAGAATAAAAGATAAAAAAAACATGCATAGTCAGCACAAATACGGTTATTTAAAATCAGAAGCCTGGGCCATAAGTCCTTGTTGAGCCAGTAAACAAAATAATACATACAAATCAATGCCGATTTACAATATATAACATATATAACACTAGCACGACAGACTACTGTCCTTCTCCCTCCAATTTGAGATCGGGGCCCACAAGCTATTTCCAAAATCCCGCATTTTTTTACCCTTCTGCTCGTACAGACATCTCTCAATGTTATGTATACTCAACAGCCTAGAAAGCCACATTTGAAATGAGGGGGCCATAGTATCCTTCCAACCTGATGAGATTAAAATCCGAAGCACAGCCACAGAAATAAAGACCAAAGCTTCTTCAGACTTTACCAGTTTTAACTTATGATCACAGCCCAATAGCATCAGGGTAGGGGATAGGTCGATCTTATGGCCTAGCAGCCCCTCCCAGAACTTTCCCAATTCCCTCTGGATTGAAATCAATGAGCCGCATGAAAAAACATATGCAAAAGATCGGCTTGCCCTGCATTACACCTAGGGCATCTATCATCTGCCCTGAACCCCCAGGCGAATAATTTAGCGGGAGAATGATAAAGATTAAATATAGTTTTATAATGCTGGGCCCTCAAGTTTGTAGATCTAAAAAAAATTGTATTTAAGCCAGAGAGGACTCAGTTTTTTCCATATCATCCTGAAGTCCTGCCATGAGAAGCTTATAGACCAATCTGATCTTCTTACACCCCTTTATTAACAATTCAATCACGGGTGCACCCTCCGATAATGAAGGCTTTGGTCTCAATGCCTTTAATGACCATGCTACTTGACCATACAAAAACCATTGATTGACCGGGATATCAAACCTCTGTTGGAGGGCGTCAAACCCAAGCGGTTCAAGGCCTCCCCAGATATCCCCAAGAGTGTTGATGCCAAGATCCCTCCAAACCTGCAAGTTCCTATCAGCACCGACATAAGGGAGCAGGCTGGAATTACACAGATGGAGATATCGGTTTACGTTTGGAATTTTACATAGTCTTGACGTGGACCTCCAAACCCCCCATGCCCCTTCCAAGATCTTCAGGCGGGGCCTCTTATAGTACCTACGATCGACTTCGCGCAACAGCAGTCCAATGGCCTTTCTCCCTATTAATAACTCAAAGATAGATGGTAAGACCTGGGCGACTGGATTAGTGACACCACTATTTACCTCACACTGGAACAGGGTACCCATTTCGGACAGAAGACAGGACCAATGATATAATCTTAGGTTTGGTAGGGCCAGTCCTCCCCTTTCCCTAGGGAGTGACAAAAGATGTGTAGAGCGCCTGACCTTGCCATACCGCCAGATGAATCTTATAAAAATAGAGTCCAGATTTTTAATCAATTTTTCCTCTAATAAGAGGGGTATGGCTCGGAACAAATATAAAATCTTTGGAAACATTGTCATTTTTAGAACATTTACCCGCCCAATCAAAGAAAGATGTAACACGTCTATTCTCTTTAGCTCTGCTTTGATGGATTTCATGAGTGGGGAAAATTCTCCGCTACTATTTTCTCCACTAGGGCATTGATCTTACTCCCTAAATAGATCGCCGAATCCACATATCTCATATCGCTTTTGACTATACTTCCAGTGCAGATTATTTGCGTTTTGGACTCGTTTAAGAGATAACCGGAACGACTACCGAAATCCTCGGCTATTTCGACCAGGGCCGTAAGCGCCTGCTGAGGGTTGGTTGTGATGATTGCCAGGTCATCAGCATAGGCCAAGATTTTACTGATATGACCATTACAAACCACCGGACTGATCCTGGAAGACCCTAGTATCTTCTGTATAAGTGGGTTGATATACAGAGTGAAAAGGATCGGGGAGCAGGGACACCCTTGTCGTGTGCCTCTCTTTATGACTATCTTCTCCGAGCTCTCACCCATGACCACCACCCTCGCTACAGGATCTACATACATAGGTTTAAGAGCTCTGATGGCTTTCTCCCCAAATCCTCTCCCCGCCAGCACTCCCCATAAAAAATCCCAGACCACCCGGTCAAAGGCCTTTTCTGCGTCGAGCAGGATCATGGCCATCTCCCCTCCCCCGGCAACTTGGGCATCAAACAGCGCTATTGCTCTTCTAATATGATCCGTAGTACTGCGCCCCGGTATGAACCCATGCTGCCAGGGGGAGACGAGACCGGCAATGATCCTGCCCATCCTTTTCGCCCAGATCTTCGAATAAATCTTAGTATCCGCTTTAATTAGCGAAATTGGGCAGTAAGAGCCCAATTTCTCCTGGGGTTTACGCTTCTTATGGAAGACTACAATGTTAGTTTCCCGCCAAGAATCTGGGACCACTCCTGTACACAATATGCCGTTAAATAGATCCATTAATAAAGGAATGATCTCTGATTCAATACATTTGTAGACCTCCAAAGGGATCCCATCTGGGCCTGCGGCCTTGCCCGAGGCAAGCTCTCGCAAGGCCTCCATTATCTCACTCCCACTAATATCCCTCTCCAGTTCATCCTTCTTGAGGGCGTTAAGTCGAGGACCATTATCCACCACCTCCTCCCCCTGATAACCATGCCGGGTTTCCTCATCATACAGGCGTTGGTAGAAGTTCTTAAAAGCCTGTATTATCTTGTTAGCCTGCGTAAATTCCTCCCCATTTTCTTTGATCAAGGAAATTATATTCCTTGCTTTCCCCTGTCTTATTTGCAAAGCTAACACTCTACCTGCCTGTTCTCCCGCTTCATAGCGATTGGGCCTTGATATTTGATAATCTCCCGTAGCCTTCTGGGTAATCAACTTCTGTAATTCTGCTCTAATTTTCAGCATCTCTCTCTGACTCTCACTGCTATCCCCTCCATTAATTATATCCTTCATATGCTGTTCTTCAGCAACCGACAAATTCCCCATTAACCTTTCAACCTCCCTCCTGTCCTCCTTTCTTATCCTGGCCCCAAAGCTTATAGATTCGCCCCTTAGAGCGGCTTTAAATGCCTCCCATACGCCGTTTCTGGAAGTACTATACTTATTAGCCGCAAAAAATTCAGCTACCCATTTCAAAATATGTTCCGTAAATCTTCTATCTGTCAATAATCGTCTTTCGAATCTCCATCTAGTCCTGACCTATCGAATTCAGATATTTCGTAAGAAAGTATCAAAGGGTTATGATCCGACAATAATTTCGGGAATTTAATTATTCCTACTCTATTTATTTCAGTTGAGGATATAAAAAAATAATCCAGCTTTGTAAACTTCTGGTAGGGGTTAGAATAATATGTATAGACGGGCTTTGATGGTTCTTTTTCCCCCCACACATCCTTTAGCCCATGGGAATTAATAAGGGCTTTTACTGCCCTATGGACTCTTGGTTTCCGACCCTGATACAGAGCGGTATCGCCCCAATCTGCAGATATATTTAGATCACCACAGAATATTATGGGAGTAGGCCAGCAAGCGAGCTCTAGTTCTAGGGAGTCGAAGATCGCAGGATCGTCTTCATTTGACACATACACTACACAAAGTGTCGGACCACTTTCCAATTCCGCTAAAACCCATCTACCGTGACTGTCCAACTTTGTCCTCTTGACCCCTCCCAAGAATGTTTTTATTAGGATCGCGACACCCCTATTTGTTGACGATTGGGTCGAGCAAGCCGCCAACTCAAAACCACTAAGGGCCATGAGGTTCCTTTTAGACCAAGGAAGGTGGGTCTCCTGAAGACATAAAATATCAATCCTATTATTTTTAACAAAATGAGCCAATCTTAGACGTTTCCGCCAATCGTTTAACCCACCTATATTAACAGAGCATACCCTAATGCTTGCCATCTTGACAGACTATTTGAACATCGTAATGCACCTGTGGTTTAGACTGCTTCGGAATCTCTAAGGCCATAAACGGACTAAAAAAATAAACAAAATAATACATACTGCAATTTTTTCCCCTGTTTTTCCCCCACTTAACCCCCGAACCCCTGCCACCCCTCCTACTACCCCTGCCGCCCTCCCTGCCACTGCGAACCCCACCCGGCTCGCCGGCCCTCACCCAAACCCTCCTTAGTGAAGCGCTCAGATCTAATCTGTGCATATAATGGAGCTACAGCAAACGCAATGAGGACAAGCGCCATAGTACCGAAATATATGATCCTCTTTTAAAGCCCCTTAGCCCCTTTTAGATATTATTTAAATCAACAAAAAAAGAAAAAACTACTAGAACCCCCCCGCCCCCATCTCCCAACTCATGTCTGACCATTCCCAAGAAGAGTCAGACTATTTGCCCAGAGAGTCCAAATACTCCTTTGCTTTGATTTCGGATGTAAAAAATAAAGTCCTCCCTTCATTGATGACTTTTAGCTGGGCCAGGTTTATAAGATAAGCTTGCATCCTCTTCTCCTGAAATGACTTAATCATTTCCCTCAGTGTTGTTTAGCTCTTGGTCATTTTGGATTGGAAATTTTGAGGAAAAGCATTCAGTTTTTTCTGGAACTACTCCCTTCATCTCAGGCTAACCTGAGTGACTCCAACTGTCAGTTGGCTGACCTCCTGTTCGAAGCTACAGGGACACAACAAGCTCAGAGGCCTCAATACAACTGCACAGCTGATCTGCTAAAAGGTGGCTTGTCTGGACCTGCTACTGGACTTGCCTGAGCCCTGCTGGCCTCTGCTAGAGTGAGTACCTGATCACCGAAAGGTGCCAACCCAGGTCCTAGCCCCTTGGCTGGCACCAGAGTGCACTGCTCTGTAAGCAAAGGAGAAATCCAAAACGACCGCCAGCAAAGACGAGGAACTCGAGATCTGTTATTTACTTCACAGCAACAACAGCCTGTGGGGACCACCAGTGAGAAGCTCCAGCCACAATAATCTGCAATACATGACTGAACCTTTGAACTACAGCGACAACCATCTGCAATGCTCTCCCTGCTCCTTGCGGCCTCCTCCAGCACGAACAGATCTCATTGTGCCAGACTTTAGGAAGGTGACCTTTTCATTGGTCTAACCTTGTCCTTGTATATGGCCTGAGCTCCATCGTGGTCAGCTTGAACTTGTGACTTGATCTCAGTCTAGCAAGACCAGATGACTGCGAGTAGCGCTTTGTGCTTTTAGGTGTTATATCAACCTAACACTGTTAATTTGATTATCACTGGAACTACTTATTGGATTTTTTTCATTTTGGTGATCATTTTATTCATTTTAAAATCTACTCCAGTTCTCTAAAGTGGGTTGGCATTTTTCTTGTGTTCTGCTTTCACTTTATTACTGTCTGTGCGCTTCATAAATACATTACACTTTGCCTCTAAGTTAAGCCATACTGCTTTTGCACCAAGCAACCAGAGGGTTAAGCACAAGTTAATCTAGTGACTTTTGTGGTTTACTCTTACAAGGATTGTGTTGATGCCTGAATGGGGCTTGCAACTCCCTCAGCCAATAACCCAATTTCTTACATTTTTATTTTATTTCTACACCTCTACATTCTTTAGAAGTATTTTGGAGGGGTAATTCATGTTGCCTTGGGATGTATGTGGTTTGGGGTTTTATTCTTTTCTGTCATTGCTGATTTACTGGTGATGGGGCAGTTCCAGGTGTGGGCCCAGACACTTTGTGGGTAAATAATATACACATGCACAATCCTTTCTTTGCAATGCTACAAGATTTTCATGGGGGGTCAAAGGTGCTCCAGGAAAGATAGGGCTATCATGTTCCTTGCTCTCCATATCTCCTTCTTTGCTGGCCTATAAGGTGGAGCCAATGTTGTTTAAGCAGTGTGTGTGTTTATTACAGGTTGCAATGTTTTCTTTGTTCTCCATGCTTCCTTCTTTGCTGCCATGTGGCGTGGCAATTATGATCTCCATGAGCCATGGACGGACACCGACAATTCATTTATTAATTTATTTGAAGTTTGTCTGCCTCCACCTCTCATAGGGTTCCAGTGGGCCCTGGAAGGGCACCAGTAACATGGGCCCTGGAGGGGCACCAGCTAATATTTCATTCAGTTATCAAATTTGTGCCTGCTCATGCTGCCTCCTATTGGATCCCCATGGTCTTGGAGGGGCACCAGCAATTATTCTATTCATTTATTGAATTGTTGCCTCCCTTTCCACCGTCATAGAGACCTCATGTGCCCCGGAGTGGCACCAGCAGTTATTTTATTATTATTTTTGATTTTTGACTGCCCCCACCTTCCATTGGAACTCCATAGGCCCTAGAGGGGATTAATTTATTAAGAATTGTGTGTCCACCCTCCCTACCATACGGTCCCCATGAGACCTGGAGGAGCACCAGTAATTATTTATTCATTTATTCAATTTTCTCAGCCCCCCACACCCCAGTACTGAGCTGGACCTATTTTTCCACAATTGCTGTGCCAATCCTACACCATCAAGTACTGCAATTGGTCAGTGACTCTATGAAGAAGAGCATTGTTATATCTATTCTCATCATGACGAACATGTGGACGAGTTGTCAAGTAACAGATTACATGTACATCACAGCACACTGGATCTCCTCCAAAAAAGTGAAGCAATTTCTGGCCTCACTGCTGATGATGCATTTTGGGGCATTTGGCGGCATGCAACAGTCGGAATGTTCGCCATGAAGAATTGCATACCACAGCCACGATCTTGGATGAATTTAATACTAAAGTCTATGAATGGTTTCAACCCAATAATCTCAGCATTGGATTAGTTGCCATTGCCAATGGCAGAAATATTGTCAAAGCCATGGCTGATGAAGTAAAGTTCAGATTCTTAGCTCATTGCATAAATCAAATTGTCCAGGACTGTCTATAAAATAAAAAAACATACAATCAACTACGTACTGATACCTGTCGATGAACTTGCACTCACTTTAGTCATTCGTTTAAAGCCTGTAAGCAGTTGAGGATCATTCTGCGTACTAATAACGTGCCTGTAAAAGCTTTCATAAAAGAGGTTCCAACACTTTGAAGTAAATCTACTACATGCTGCAACACCTGTGTGAGGAATACAAGTCTATCAATAGTTATTTAATTCAAAGGAGAGGGGAGCAATTGCCAAGGCAATGTCAAAGTAAGTGCACAAATGGAGGCTGACGGACTGCCTCATCCAAAGGCTACTGCCTTTTGAATTTATGACACAGGAATTCAGCAAGAAGGAGAGTACAATAAGCCATGCAATCCAGTTTTTCCACCTGCTGCTGGAACATTGTCAGAAGGTGGAAGTGAAATTTAGTAATGTCAAAAAAGAAGCAGCTCATTTGGTGAATAGCTTAACCCCTTATGGTGAACACTAACCGAAGGCTGCAAAAAGAGGTTGTATCCTCCCAAGAGTACATGTGTGCCAAAAATACTGGAAACCTGATTAAAAAAAAGTCCTACCCACTTTCGTTCCTTTAACAGAATAGGGCATGTCAATTTAAGAGACTTGGATCATCCAGAAAGTGGGTGATCTATAAAAGCGACTGCAAATTCCAGGCCAGGTCAGAACTGAAGTGCAGTCTTAAACTTCCAGAGAAGGCTGTGCTGTTGGCTCTCAACCCTTCAGAAGCCTGTTGTAACTGCAGCAGCAGCCCTATACACCATCAGTGGCTACTAATAAATCAACAGCAAAAACAGTTTCATTTTCAATATCTGCTATGCATTGGTGTCATAAGGCAGAACTTACATCAAGCACAAGGGTACAGGAAACACTGAAACAGCAACAGTGAACAACAATGACAATACAGAAGGTGGTCCAAGACTCTATGGATGATACAAGGAACAGTTGTCAGAAGTCAGCATGCTATGAAGGCTTGGGGGGGATCACATAGCCCCACTCCCTTTTTTTATTGCTTTGGCCCTGGGGGAGGTGATCCATGAGGACTAATAAAGCTCAGGCAAGGGGGCACTCTGACCCCCCCTTTTTGTTATATTTGACCCTGGGGATGTGGTCAACGGGGCCTATTAAGACTCAGAGAGGAGGCTGCATGCACTTCTCCACTGTTCAATTGTATTTGGTCAATGGGGATAGGGTCCCGGGCGTTTTAAGGCTTGTGGAGGAAGACCACATTGCCCCATACACATTTTATTGGAACTAGCCCTGGGGCATGGGGTCACTTGGGCAAATTAAGGGTCGGGAGGGGGCTGCCTGTCCCCTCCCCTTAATATATATGTTTTGGTCCCAGGGGATGGGGAGCCCAGGACCCGAATGCCAACCCTATGCTGCACACCAAAAGCTGTGCACAGTGTGGGGATGGCAGCCTGCTGGGGGTTAGACCAAAAGCCCTGTGCCATGCGCAGCATGGGGTTGGCTAATTGTGGGGGTTTGCTGCAGGACCTGGTCACAGGCTAGGGCCTGCAGACATACGCCCCACTGTGCACATCCAAAGGCATTACGCATGGTAATGAAATATTACTTTACATTAAAAAAAAACTAGGAATTCACTGAAAAAACCAAAGGATAAAGTAGCGTTATAGTTAGGTGTGATAAAAAGATATGTGTTTGTTTTTAAAAAAACTTAGAAATTCACTATTAAAAACAAAGGCTGAGAATCGTGGCACTAAAACATCAATTTAGCCCTTTTCTCTAATTCTGTGGTAAAGATTCTCAAAGTCTATTGGTCTTCTTGTGATAAAGGTCTAAAAAAACAATCTTAGAAAAGGGTCAAAAGATAGCTAAATATTTTGGAAAAAATATAACTGGATTTTTGGAAACTTGTTCTTAATATAAGCACCTCTCTCACCCACTCCAAGGGAAAATTATCGGTGATATAGGAGTTAAATAACCTGAATTTAATTAAGCTAAATATTTAATATTTTGTGCATCAGGAGAGTTACTGTAGAAAGAGCTTGAACTTGCATGAAACACAAGGAAATTTTGGTGGTCTGTATTTTACTGTATATGGAATCTAATACTGAGCAGAGTGAACATCATCAAGGTGGGGCAAGAGATGATCTGAGTAGTGCACCTCTTACTAATTCCTGGTAGTGGGAATAGCACTGGCTTGATGTAGAAATGGGCACAATTGTAAAAGGTTTTCTCCACATAATACATGTATTTTTTGCAAAAATTATGGGTGTTATATGAATACAATGTGCCGGTCATCTGTGGGAATATTGTGTGCATGGGTATTATGAATCACAAAGATATTGGCAGGAAACCGGTTCGAACAGAAAATTTGTTGGGGCCATGGCATTCATCAGTTTCACAGTTTTCACAAACATTTTGGGCTATATGTACAAAGCCATTTTGCTTTTCCCAACAGTGTGAATATCTATTTTAGGTCGTTAGGAAATGCAAAATGGTGTTCAGTATGTACGAAAGGCATTTTCGATGGTGCAATTTGCAATATCCATCATGTAGAAATCGCATTGTTTGCATTTCAAAATTGGAAATCGCAAATTGGTATTACCAAATAGCAAATTGCTAACAATATGTACAAAGGATTCCCTAATTGCGATTAGTCACAAAATGGCATTTAGGAAATGTGCAAGGTGGTAACTCACAGCAAACTATAAAGTCACCCAAAATGCATCTGGCTCTTTCAAAATGGCAGCTCGGTATGTCTTAGGGAGGAGGATGAGGATTTTAGCTGGTAGGCAGATAATGAGGAGGAGACGGTAGAGGATATTTAGGGAGAACCGACTGAGGAGTAGAATTATGAGAAGAATATACTGATAGTGAGGTAATGTTAGATTTAATTGCTGAGTTACACCCTCAGCAACAAACCCCAACAGTCAGAAGAAATGTGATTCCACCACATGTGCAAGTATTGTGTTGTCTACACCTTTTAGCTTCTCACAGTTATAAGGGAGTTATAGCCGTGGCAGGGTGACTGTCACAAAGTGCATTTTCTAGGTTTTTTAATAGGTGTTTGGACATAATGGTTGGCAAGTGAACCAATATGTTTTTTCCAAACACTCCACAAGCAATACCACACAGAAAACACATTTTTGATTGAGTAGTTTCCCAAACATTATTGGTTGTGTTGATGGTACATATGTTGACATATGTCCACCCTCTGCAAATGAATTCATTTATAGAAACAGGAAAAGCACCCATTCACTCAATGTTCAGGTAATGTGTGATGCCTCATTTAGCCAGATTCCCAGGCAGCACACATGACTCCTTTATGTTCCGCCACCATGGAATAAATAACCATCTGTTTCAGGGTGAATATGGTGATGGTTTTTATGTGGTAAGAGGATTACAAACTCAATTCATGCAGTGTTCAATAGTATGTTTGTAAAAGAATCTAATAGTTTCTCCTTCTCTTAATATTTAAAGAGACAGTGCATATGCCTTGAGCTCTTGGATATTGACACTCTACTTCAGACCTAGAACCAGAAGTGAGAGGCAGTACAACACGGCATATAAGACAACACGAACAACAATTGAACATAATTTTGTAATACTTAAATCACATCTTAGATGCCTACATAAGACTGGTGGAGCACTACTCTATAGACCCAAGACCGGTGGCAAAATCATTGCCACATGTGCTATTCTTCACAACATAGCCATGAGAAAAGGTCTTCACAACATCAACATAGAACCAGAATCAGACTCTGATGAGAAACTACCACCACTACAGAATCAGCAGGATGGGACAGCAGCGGGTCAAGCGCGACGCACAGAGATCACAAACAACTATTTTTAAAGTAAGAATTATGACCACATCTGAGAAATGTTTTTCCATTACTGAAAGATAACCTTATATTCAGGATGCAATATTGTATTGCAATTGTAACTCAAACGCTGTACACTTATAGAATGTTATTGTTTAAACAAAGCAACAACGTTTGTGAATACAAACATAACAATGCAGCAACATACATCTGAGGGCATCCAAAAGTTGCTTCTTATGACCTCTCTGGTTTTGTTCACCTTCTCAGCAGGACTTGACTGTGAAGTTAGGGCAATATCTGTGCCAGATGTGTGTCTGCGTGTTCGCTTTGTATAGCATTAATCTGGCACAGATATGCCATTGAGGCTAGAGCTGTCTTCGCTTTCAGGTAGTGGTAGTATGTAGGGGACAAACAGGTTATGTGTCTGAATGTTCTATTGACCTATGGTCACTTGGATTAACCTGCGTGCTACATCTTAGCAGCAGTGTCCTATGTCATTTGGATGTTCATAGTTTTCCTGGCAAGAGTGGTGCTAGCTACTGCCACTCAATTTATTAATTTTGCAAATGCATCACTGGTCCTTCTCCATGGCAGCAATCCAGTGCTCTTGACCTTTCTGGAAGTGCAGCATTGAACGTGACATGCTTTGTAGATGCCTATTCCTTGTTTTTATCTATTTGGCTTACAGGTGCTGTACTGTGAAGATTGATTTCTCAAGGCCACCAAACAATTGTCTCACTTCAAGACTCCAATTACATTATACTAGGTGACCTCAATCTACACTGGAATGAGAAAAACAACCCGTGATCCAAACCCTGACCGAACTTCCACAAAGCAACAACCTTATCATTGCTCAAGTAGATGCAGTCACCATCAACCACACCCTGCCTGTTGACTGGTCAGACCACCATATCATTCTATTCCACATCAACCAAACGATCCCTTGCCTGCCTAATACTCAGGTATCCCCCTCACTGGGCAAGAAATCTAAGATAGATTCCCCTTGCAGACCTGAAGGAAAGGTTAAGTTCACTCCTTCCCAACCCCACAGACGACCTGTTCACAACAGAACTCACCTCACACTACAAGATAACAATGACCTCGATTCTGGACCAAATAGCTTCCCTGAAACAAAAAAGAGCCAGGAACATTCCATCTAGATCTTGGTTCAACACTGACCTAATCTTCGAAGGAAGACACTAAGAGCTGTAGAAAGACTCTGGCAAAATAAGCCATCCGCAACCCTCCTTGATTGACTCAAATCAGAATGCAGGAAATATAAAAAACACATCAAAGTAGTAAAAACCTCCTTCTTCTGTGATGCCCTAGACAATGCTAAAAATAGGCACAAAGAACTCTTCAATCTCTTCAGGCAACAAACTTCCAAGCCCCCTGCATCCTCAATGCAGCCCTCCAAAGACCTTTGTAATAATTTTGCCAATTTCTTTAATGATAAAATCGCCAACATTGACCTCTCCCTGGACGGTCACAGCAGTCCCCCCAAGAGAAACTTGCTCCTAGGAACAGAAGATACCACACATAAGCACACCCCAAACAGCTGGAATTCCTACAACCCCATCTCCGAAGCAGAGATCATCAAAATGATTTCCGGGTCCAAACCATCATCACACTTTTCGGACCCCATTCCTGCCCAACTAGCCAAAAAGCCCCGCTCTGGACCAAGATTATTAATAGCTCCCTGAGAACCGGAGTCATGCCTGATTGTCTCGAAATCGGACAAGTCACGCAACTACTGAAAAAAACAGGTTCTGACACAAACTATCTGAATAACTTTAGACCCGTCTCCAATCTCCCATTCCTAGCTAAAATCCTAGAAAGATGTGTTCTCCTTCAACTCACCCAACACTTGGACAGCACCAATCTCCTAGACCCCCACCAATCGGGTTTCAGAAAAGTATGCAGCACAGAGACAGCGATCCTGAATGTGATAGATGATTTTCACAAATCACTCGATACAAACCGTTGCTGTCTACTCATACTCCTGGACCTATCGGCAGCCTTCGACACGGTTGACAAGGTACTCAAAGAAAGAGTCGGAGCAGAAGAGGTGGTCTTACCGTGGTTCACCTCCTTCCTGCAGAACCACACTCAACGAATAAAAACCTCACGTCTGACCTACTCCCCATCAGCAGGGGGCTCCCTCAAGGATCAGTTCTCTCCCCACAACTCTTCAACATCTACATGGAACCCCTCACCACCTTACTCAAGAAAGCCAGCATCCACTTCCACCTCTATGCGGATGATACACAGATCTATCTAGAAACCTCCTCCATTGATGACATTCAGAGACTAAACATCACTCTAAGAGAAGTCCAACACCGGCTATCCCTCTTTCACCTGAAACTCTATCAAGATAAAACAGAAATCCTCCTCATTTCCAACAAAGAGCTGAACCCCCAATTTACAGAATTGCTAAAAGCTATTGATGCTCTCAAGTACAATCTCACCCTGGCCGATTCTGTAAAATCGCTGGGAATTACGCTGGACCCAAAATTAGACATGGCCAAACACATCAAAAACACTGCAAAGAGCGCCTTCTTAAACCTAAAACTACTCAATAAAATAAAACCCTACATCGCACCCAACGACCTCAAACTAGCTACTCAATCCCTAGTGCTGTCCAGACTAGACTACGGGAACGCAACACTCACAGGATCAGCAGAATCTGACCTAGCTCCCCTCATATCAACTCTTAATGCAGCAGCCAGAATGTTCACCGGAGTGAAGAAATATAAACACATCTCGCCTGCTCACAAAGAACTAAAATGGCTCCCAATCGAAATGCAGGCCAACTTCAGAACTGCCTGGCTCATGCAAAAAGCCATGCACACTGGGAAACCTGCATACCTGCCTCCAAACTCAAGAAGGCCGGCCAGACAAGGAACCTTAGGAGTACAAACACTCTACTCCTCATCCCTCCGAAAACTCACAAACAAAAAACCCTATCTTAATCCTTTTCAGGAAATGCGCCCAGTATCTGGAACTCCATCCCAGTACATATCAGAACTACCCCCTCCTTTGTAAAATTCAAAAGGCAGCTCAAAGACCTCTACCTCAACCGCTCTCTTCCGAATGGATAGCTGCTGCCCAATCGCTGAATCTTGCCCACTGCTGCTCACGGCCACCTTATCACTAAAACTCCCACCGACTCATTCCTTGGTTTCCCCCTCCCCCGAACGGATATCGTCATGAGTCAATGTATATACTACTGTTATATTGTGTGATCTCTTTGAGAGCAGACCTCATCACAAATCATTCCTTGGTCCCCCCCTCTCCCCCGAACGGACTCCGTCATGAGTCAATGTATATACTACTGTTATATTGTGTGATTTCTCTGAGAACGGTCCTCGTCACGAGTCAATGCTCATACTACTGTTATATTGTGTGATTTCTTTGCTATTCATTCTGTAAATCGCTCCGATTCTTTCGATTCGTCACAAATCAATGCTTGCAGTACTGCTATGTCGTGTAATTTCTTCGGCACTAATGTTGTAAAGTGCTCCAATACCTTCGGCTCTGGCCAGCGCTATACAAAACTCTTAAATAAATAAATAAATTGTGAGCTGACTGACATGTCATCAGAGACATCATCAATGTGAGCGGTTCGTTGTTGGACTCTACATTGTCTGTGTGTCCTGCTCACAGAAGAAGTTGCGTTCCTGCCTTGTGTTTTCTCCTCTTCTCTTTCCTCGAATTCTGGTAGTGGTGCAGCATTTGCACTCCTAATAGTTGCAGTTTGGGTTATGGGCATAGGAATTGCAATTGTGCTGTCCTCAATTTCCACTTGTTTTTCAATTGCTTCACTAGCCTCACTGGTTTAAGGCATGTCTTGGGTGTAATCTGTGGAAGTATGTATATAGTTATTGTAAATAAATTGCTACAAAGTTTGCATAAAATTGTTGATAATGTGATTTGTGTGTTTTTACAGGAAGATTATATATAGATATCTGTAGTTCATACATCGACACATAGTATACCATATAACTTAGCTGTACTACAACTCCCATAATGCATTGCCATATTACAACAAACATCTAAACAGAGTTTTTGTTACCAAGATGCTGTATTTGAACACTAATATGCAATATGTTATGGATTAATTTATACAAGAAAATAATTTACTTTGGCTGGAGCCTGCAGGATTGGAGGTGTCAATGCCTGACACTCCCACCACAGCTTCAGGTTCAAATGATCCCTCTATAAGTGATTCAATTGGAGTCGGAGGAGCATGTTTGGATGCCCCACACCTTTGCCATGAGCCTCAGCCATCATGCTGGCCATCTTCTCTTTAATACGGGATCTTAGGTCATACCAGCGTTTCCTTATTTCAGGTATGGTCCTCTGGGTGACACCAAGAGTGTTCACTTTTTCCAGGATGCAGTTCTACATTTTTCTGGGCCTCAGGAACATAGGGGATGATTTGCCAAACAGTTGGTCCACGTGTGCCACACAGTCCTCAGTCAAGAGCGCCAGCTCCTTATCAGAAAATGTTACTTTCCGCTTCGTGCTGCCAAGGTCTAATCCCCAACTTCCTTGGACATGGTGTTGTAGGGAAAAGAAAATGTCTTTGCTAGTAGTTACACAGGAACACTCCTTCCTTCCAGCACCTTCCTAGGCTTCTGAGTTGTGGCCACACCCTGTAGTTCTAAACCTCCTGGGACTTACATCATCATTCTGCATCCCAAATTGCGACTTTTCCTAATAGCAATTTCCTCTTTGAAAATTGCATTAGTGTGATTTCCAAATAGGAAATTTCTTAATTGCAATTGCGATTTAGATGAAATCACTAATAGTAGAATACTTTTGTTTGTACATCTCATTATGTGATTTTCAAATAGCGATTTCTATGAACTCGCAATTTGGAAATCGCTAACCGAAACATTCCTACTCTTATTGCTCTAGCCAGTCTCCACTAGGAGAAAACTTTCCAAAAATAAAGCCTAACCGAGAGGAAACCCAACATTATGAGGATTTCACTAAATCCCACAGTCTGGATTTTCATTGTGACCAGTGTCTGGATTTTCTTGCCTGTTTTAATTATCAGCATAATTAACTAATACAGTATTAAACATTGATTTATTGCAGCTCTCCTTAAAAACTGAATAAAAGCAAAACTCTGCATATTACACCATTAGCTCCTCAGCATCTGGATACACAGTGACGGCCAGATATAATGTTAGTCAGTTGTGGAAAAGCCTCCAGTTTGTGGAGTAAATGGTAAATCATCTACTCAGGGACGCTGAGCTAATCAAGAATCATCTGAAATAATTGCTCTAGCTACAGGGATAGTGATGCCAATGCGATTCTGGTGCTAAATTATCCACCAGTTAAGAATCATCCAATGCAGTATTTACCACTTCCTCCACAAATTTGAGATTTTTTTCGTTACCAGTCACATCTAAATCATCTCTACCTCTGTCTTTCAGATCCAGTGTCTGGTGCCCATTTTATAATATCTTTGAGGCCTGAGTACCACGTTTCCAATCCAGTGTGAACACAGGAAGGCATTTACGTCCAATGTTGGCCAGTGGAAGTGGCTTCGGACGCAAAATCATAATTTTAATCTTGAAATCTTTTTATTGCGTTTGAAAGATTTTTCAGACCATTTAATATGTCACATAATGTCCAAAATATTTATTTTAAGAGTCAGGTTAAATCATTTCTATCAACTATATAGTTCACTTGTGCGTCTCTTGTATCAATTACTCTCAGTTATCCTTTTGGTGTTTCATATAATTGGTTATGATGCTTCAATTGTAGTGATGCAAGTCACTTTATAAAGATATATATTTTTTTAAATCTTATTTTATTGAAACACAGATACAAACATAGGGGCGCAAAGTTGTCAGCGAAGAGATGTCTACATGGTTGTCATTCGGGCAAATCTCAACACATCATATAGGGTAGTTCCCAAAACAGGGAAGAATCATCATCAGGTGTTTCATCATAGAAAAGAAAGAAATTGGAAAGAAAAAAATAGGAAGCAATCAGAGTATGGTTTCAACATTTTTGCCAGGGTTTCTGTTGGTTCCCAGTCCAGCAGTGGTATGACGCCACAGTATACAAATAAAGAAAATAAAGCTTAAATGGGCAAAGAAGATTTATATGCCTGGAGCTTCACTGTCTAAATGGTATTTAGCACTATACCAAACAGGTTTTAATTTTGGGACACATCATATATTGTTACCAGTGCTTAGTGTGTGAAGGTTGGTGGTACTCACATTCATTTTAGGGGATCAGGACTCATTTTTCCCCATCAGACTTTGACACCACAGCTAGAGACGAAGGGGGACAAAAAATATAGGAAACAATTACAAAGGGAGAAAGCAGAGATGGAAAAATGCACAAGTGAGGTAGAGAAGAAGTGTAGATGGTGGAAGAAACGGCATGAGGTATCATTAAATTTAGCTAGGCAGCCTAGATAACCGGAATGATCTGCATTTTTGTTTATTAACAGCTAAGCACTCTGTCACAGACAATCGATTTTAGCAAACATTGGGGCATGACTAATACGTAGAATGTATACTTCTGACAGTTTGTCCATGGTATCACATATTCAGATTCAATTAAATATGTTCTATAAGCCTCTCCTGGCTCTGATGCGTGCTGTGTGGTGCTCAAAAACATTTGTCCTTTTCCCTGGGACAGCAAACTACTAATCTGAGCATTAGCAAGCAGGTTACTTTGCTAGATTGCAAGGCCAAGAAATAAACATCATATTATTCTTGAAATAGAAGTATATCTATAAAATTGCTTTTGAGGATTTTTAACTTGCTTTTCTCTGCTACTTTTTGGACCCTAAATATCACAGTTGTTTTTTCTTAATGAGATTGTCCGAATGAAGCTATCTAGAACCACGTGTTGGCAGCTTAATAGAAAACTGGATACTTTCATGAAATCATAATAAAGGTTAAAATGATCTGATACGAAAAAAGGGAAACTATGTAGGAATGTATAAAATACACCATAGAACTGACTCGATAGAGACGGAAGGTATGGGCACTAACGTGATGATATGCACGGGGACCAGACAGAACAGACCTAAGGGAGGCAAGTCTGTCGGGCCACCACAGAAGATTTTAGCAGCTAATGGACTACAGTACCCACTCACTATAGTTCCGCAAAGGTCCATGATGTTGTAGTGAAATGATTAACGCTTATACCTCAGAATGTTCAATGTGATGAAATGCATGCAAAACCCTAATAAAAACATGTCAATTAAAAAATACACCATAGGATGTTAGAGTGATTTCGAACAAAGACATTGACTTGGTGCACACATTGGTTGTCAAATGCATACAGATTTAGTTTTGCAATTTTGAAAAGATAACATTCATTTTTTAACATAAGGATCACATTTTGGAATTTTTTTATTCTTGCATTCGTTAAAAGTCAAATTATTTTTACCCTAGTTTTCTAGCCATAGTCTCACTGCGCCATTAAAGTTCTTATGAATGATTCTGTATTCTTTCACGTTTACGGACACTAATCATGAAAACTGCATTCCGTACAAGCAAGGAACTGTAGTTAAACATTGCTATTCACATGATTTGAATTATCTGCATCATAATACGATGTATGTCATAAATAATGCACACCGCCTATAATAAGACTTAGCAATGTCAGGCTGGAGCCCTGGTGATATCATAAAATGCAAGACAGCTTCCTGAATGCTTCGTGTCAGCACAAGCAGAATATGACAATCTATATTCCTAATTAGTGTATAATTTGGCCGTATTTTGTAGCTTGTGTTCCATTGCAACAATCTTTGACAAATAATTTCTCATCATTCCTTATTATTAATTTCATCTTTTTTTCATCGGCAGCCTTACACAATGAGCATTAAAATGTAATTTTCTTCTATCTGCATTTGAAACGTTGTATTAAAACTTGACGGCGGTGGCCACTTCTTGTTTAACTCAAGGAACCAGTGAAACATGTTGACACCGGGTTCATTTATTAATGACAATGCGCCATCATGTTTGCACTGCGGGCGGCCAGTTTGGGACCACCCAAGCGGCGCTGCTCAGAATTTCAATTTTGTAAAGCAGATATTTCTTGCTAGCGTCAAATTAGATAATTTGAAATGTATATTATTTTTTCTAGAAAAGACTCTACATTTAAAAAAAAAAAAAGTAGTTAAGGGGTGTCCTGCTCTGCAGACAAAAATCACCTAACCGCCAGAGAAAGAGGCCCACGTGGGCTTGAAGTTAGCAACTAAAAAATGTAAGGTAGCCCAACCGAGGTTTCATTTCTGCAGTGATTTGTGCTCTTTTGACCAAAAAACCCATTTAATTAGAGCTGCCATATTGTATATCGAGTTGCAAAGTTTCAGCGTCCATCTCGAAAAGTCACAATTGCTTAAGCAGTTCTGTTACACGATTTAATATTGAGTTCATCTTGCGTTTTTATGTTTAAATATAATCTCGTTTTATCTGAAGACGTGGGCAAGCAACCATATAACACTGACTTCTCCAATTTACCCTCATATTTTAAAAGCACCATTTAATAATAGGGAAGCAGTCTTAACAATCACATATTGAATGCCTTTTATTTTAGTATTAAGGACAGATGTGTGCATTATCGCGCCCACCCTCTACAATATGCATGCCATGCATATGATCTTTGATTGTTTGAAAGACTCTTTCCACAATAAGGTTTAACCCCTTTGCAGATTGGGATCATGTTTGCCATTCCCTTTGTTTAAAATATGTCTTAGAAATCTACCTCTACTGCAAAAATAAAATATGAATTATTTATTTGGTCCAATTATTTATTATCATTTATGCAAAGCTGGTCATATTATGCATGCATAAGGGGATTAAATCACTGTTAACCCATATTGCCTTTAGGGGCTTCAACTGATAGACAGACGGTTGCTTATGTTTACCTCTATAGACAAATACATGAATAAAAAAAAACACAGCTTGTCATTCAGTACATATAACAAGTAGAAATATTGAAGTTAAGAATATTCGTCCACTCAGAAAGGGAGTTCGATGTTGTTAGAAGAACACAAGATGCTTGTATAGCAGTCATAACGTTCTTAATTCTAGAGTCTCTCATTATTGTAACAAGTCTGAACTTATCAGTAGGTGCTAGGACTAACAACACAACTTCACCAATTACAATACTAATAATAGTAGAAGAAAACCACAACAAGAATAACTGTGGTTGACCAGTGTACATCAACTGTCATTGGACATTATGGACAATACACACACACACACACACGCACGCACACACGCACACATACACACACACGCACACTGTATCTATCTATCTATCTATCTATCTATCTATCTATCTATCTATCTATCTATCTATCTATCTATCTATCTATCTATCTATCTATCTATCTATCTATCTATCTATCTATCTATCTATCTATCTATCTATCTATCTATCTATCTATCTATCTATCTATCTATCTATCTATCTGATTAGCCTGTGAACAAGAAGTTTGATACTTCGAAACGCGTAAGGCTTAACTATCATCTGGATGCAAGCTGCCAGTTGCTTTTAAATAAAAGAATTACTTGAATTTATCAGCAAGAGCGTGCGTCTTTACTTCTTTGGACGATTTATGGGAACATATATATATATATATATATATATATATATATATATATATATATATATATATATATATATATATATATATATATATATATATATATATATATATATATATATATATATATGTGTGTGTTTAGGAATAATGCCAGATGTGCTCTTTATAATAGTTTCTCGAATCTTACACCTGTCTTGCTGTTTATATCGTCCTATAGTTAGGCAGCAGGGGGCCTACTTAGGAAGCACAAATTTGTGTAATTTGCTTCCAACCCGTTTGTGAAATCAGGCTTAGGACCGGCTTCACATACTATTCCCTGAGCTGTGCTTGAGTAGATGAGTGAAAAGTGTATTTTGCATGGGAGAATGATAAAAAAAAATAAGGTCACATTTAATACAGTTTTCTCTTGCACACACATGACTACACTTTGCAAAAGGTAGTGTCTTTTTTACTTACCACTGTAAATGTTATTTGCACAACATTAAATTGTGCTGCATTGCATGAGTGCCTGTGCAACCTTCAATAAACATGGGTCCAAATTTACTCACTTAAACTAATGCGCAATTTGTATTTTTAAAGGCAAATTCCCATGGGATTAAGTGTCCCTTGCCAGGGTTGTGACTAGTGGATATCTGACTTTAGACCCACCAGACACACCAAATGTACGCTAAATGAAACCTGTATACAAATTCTCAAAACACTAAGCAAAAACCAACATGTGGCTCTAATAGTGCTGGGCTTGTCTGCTGCCTACAATACTGTCAAGCACCATATTTTTATACGCAGATTCAATAATTACATGAAAATCATACTCATTGGATCAATCTGACAAATTTAGATACACTACTCACTCCTTGCAGTATTCCCTGGGGTTCAGACATATTACAGGGCTAATTCAATGCTTCTGTCTGTCCCTTGTCAGATATTATTGAGAAATTGTCCATTTCAGAGGTATGTTGGCAACACTAAGAGCCTGATCAGACTTCAAAGCCCTGATTCACAGAAGTAAATTTACACTTTTGTGTAAGTTTACCATTGTTTTATATTTACAAATAAATGTATGTGTAGTATCTTTACAGGTGCAGAGTCTCCACACAGAAAAAGATAGGACCATCCAATCTTTTTATGTGTGGAGAATCCTTTGACTTCACATGCTATGACCTATGTTATATGCAAGTGTATAACTAGAGAATGGAGAACAAGTGAGTTATAGTTAATGTAGTGTGATGGGTGAGGTGAGAAGACTAAGTGTGGAGGTGCGCAACTTATAATAATTTGAAGTTATAACTATGATTTATAGTAATTCATAAGCAGTGCGTAAATTGTTAGTGTAAGTTACAAGTATAACTGTGGAATTTCTAATGTTTGTTGTGTAGTTTAAATTGTTTGTTGTATGTCAAGAAGAAATTAAGTTTTCCCAAATTTAACTTATCTTTCGATTTTGTTTTTTTCATGGAACATATATCTATATCTATATAGCTATATATCTATATCTATAGCTATATCTATAAATAACCTACTGGCGGTTGCCAGGTAGTTATAGTTAGCACTTAGGGGCTCATTACGATAGAGGACAGACTTCAGTCCATCCGCCATCCTGTCGGGCATAGGGACCACCCGC
Organism: Triturus cristatus; assembly: GCF_964204655.1. NCBI lineage: Eukaryota > Metazoa > Chordata > Amphibia > Caudata > Salamandridae > Triturus > Triturus cristatus. The sequence continues at coordinate 971,214,384 of NC_140587.1, forward strand.
CTATGATGCAGCAGTCCCACACATGGAATTAGGATGCGACCACCACAGGAACGGTCGCATCTGCAATATTTAACATTGCAGCTGGTGCTGCCAGCTGCAGCACCCACCGCAATGTTAAAAATGCACCTTGTACATTTCCCTGCACTGCGGGGCAGGCACCATGCCGTGCCTGCACATGGTGCAGGGAAATGTAGAGGCTATGGTGCCCCCCAAGTGGAAGTTCAAGGTGCCCGGGGGCAATGGTCGCCCGCTACAGGCCCCCAAACTCCATCCTGCCAGCCATTCCATGGTGGTTAAACTGCCATGGAAAGTCTGGCGGGGATATTGCATCCTAATCAGGTGGGCGGTGTTATATCCTGAGTTTTACTTAATTGTAATTAGCCTAGGTCTTCCTAGCTGCTCAGCCAGAGTGAGAGATGGTAACGGAATGTTGGTGTGACTGTGATGAATGGAATGCCTGGGTGCCTGTGTGGGTGAGTGATGACAGTTGGAGATGGGCTGAGCAGCTAGGCAGGCTGCTCCTGGTGGGGCTGTTACATGGGCTGACATAGAGGCTGTAACAAGGGCCTAGATAGGCTAATGATGAAGCTGGTACGTGGCTGAACCTTGTCTGAAGTGATCTGGAACTGGAACCAATAAAGAAGGCTTTGAAACTTACAACATGGCTACAAGTGTCATCTTGTACAGATCACTACATATTTATTTTGGCGACGAGCGGGCCTGGACCCAAGCGTACTCAAGGACTGAACAGAAACCAAGGAACCACAAAGAAACTGTGAGAACCAGCGCAACTACAAAGAAACCGTGAGAACCAGTGCAACCACAAAAGAAAAAAGAAAGAAAAGTACATGTAACAGTATGGAGTAAAAGGCAAGCCGGCCCCACCAGTGTCCAGTCATCGGATGGCCCCAACCTGTGTCCTGCCTGATCTTACTCCATGGACTTGACCACAGGTATGGTCTGTATGTTAGGGTGTGAAATGACTGCCTGTCACCCTACCACTTCCTTTTGGATCTGCCGTTTAAATGTAACTACTGCTAAAGGAAAAGTGGCTTTTCTGATGTGAGTAATGGACTAACTCAGTGAAACTTTTTCACAGGTACCACACAGGAGCAGTGTGGTTTTGCTAAGATTGGCGTTTTGTTGGCACATAGAATGTACAAGTATGCAAACTGAATGCTGTAGAAGTTATGTGCCTGGAGATCATTTTGTTTTGATCTGCTTGGTTTCTGAAGATAATCCGGAAAAGGCAAGGGAGTTAAAGGAAATGTGACGTCTGACTTTGTTGTTAGATACTGGTGTATCTCTGCCTTCATGAATCTACACAGTGCCTTGTTCTATCGTAATAGATGTTGTGCTGGGTGGCATATGTGTGATGGACATCGGTCGAAATACGTTGTTTATGTGCTCTCACTGCCGACTGCAGTAGACAACAGAAGGGGGCAGAAGGGGCTTAATGTCATGAGCTCTGTCGAGAGAATGGCAAGTTTTAGTGAACATTTTATTTTCGTCAATGAACTGCCCTCATCTTTTTGGATTTAACAACGGTCGTTTGCAAGTTAAAATTTAAATATGCGCGTGCCGCTCACATTATTCTTGGAGTTGCGCGAGTACTTTCTTCGATCCTCTGTGACGTTGACTACTGTGCAGAGCTCTGACATTAGACGCTTTGGGAGCTACAGCGTGCCATGAGCCACCCGGCGGTCGTAATAAAAACGTGCCGCCATCTTGAGTTTGGAGGCTATCTGCGGTGTTTGACTTCGTCATTGCCATGCATGATATTTGCTGCCAACCACGCTGTTCGTTTATCTTTAAATAAAGTTTTAGTATATCGACGTGATCTCAGGGGACAACACAAGAAATTCTTGTGGTATGCATCGATGTTGGGAGGAGGACCGAAGTTGCAGCACAGGATCTTCATCTCTGCCAGCAGTATAGCAGAGATTTGTTTTTTTATAAAAAAACAGAGGCGCAGAGGAGTTGTTCAACGAAGTAAGGGTACTCTCAAAGTTCCCGCGCTGTAGTGCCAGAATCCGCGTATCGTTTACAAGCATTGTGAGTATATTGTTGAGCGGTCACGATGTCATACTGACTGCCGCAAGCGTTGAGTGACAATTTTGGCATTTTCGTCATGGGATCACTCTAATGTTCTGGTTGTCTTCAGGTTTTGTTTGCCCCAGCACCAGGAAACCACAGGTACTTTGTTATCCGCACTATACTTTTGGTAAATTCTTGCACACAGACGTGGGGCCAAGGATAAAGGGAATTTGATCAGTGAAACCGATAGTGCTGGAGTGATACACAGATATGAGGTCCTAACATTCTGTTGATTTAAAAAGGTGATGTTATTGCACATTGTATTACTCGGGTGAGAGGTCGCTCACCGGCGTAGGGCTCCGTGTTCTGCAGTGTTCTATTTATCTCGTGATGCCACAGTTGCTTTATGCTGTTGTTAGATGGGACGTCTTAGTCTCATGGTGGGTTGTCATCACAGTTTATCCCTTAGAAGAAGGGGTGTGGTTGGGTTCTAGTCCCAGTTAGTGACCTCTACATGGGGGTAGGTATATGGATTATCTTCCTTATACCAGTGGGTGTAATTCCTAATGTATGTACAAGGGTTCATTGTATTTGTATGCCACAGTTTCTCTTACATGTGGGTGATTGTGGTCTTGGTGGTTGGTTTGTGTTGTGGTCCTGTGTAAGTCGCCCTGCGCTTCAGATGTTGTATGTGTGTAAGTCGTCTTGCGCGTCACATGTTGTCCTGTGTAAGTCGCCCTGCGCTTCAGATGTTGTATGGGTGTAAATCGTCTTGCGCATCACATGTTGTCCTGTGTAAGTCGCCCTGCGCTTCAGATGTGGTTTTGTGTAAGTCGCCCTGCGCCTCACTGTTGTGTACCCTCTATGTGGTCCATATTGTGGTACACGTGTATTTGTTGTGTCGGTTCACCCTTGATGTCTGTTTATGGCCTCGGGTGTTTGTCGTGGTGTGTTCACCTTTCACTACGTGTATTTTGTATGTTCAGGGGAAAGAAGGAGGGGGTCACTGCTAGTTAGACAGTGTTAAGTCTTCCCCAAAGTACGCAGTGTTAGGTGCGTTGTAAATTGGTATAATACTCTTCATGAGGGAGGATGGGTAATGTTGATGCATGTTATATTATGATATGTCGTTTTTGCCTATCTTCTCTTTAATTTGCTTTGTTCTTGCTTTAGTGATGTTTTACTTTTGGTTGCATCCTTGAGTTATGGACATTACGGTTTATTTTGTGTATAGTTCTTTGCTGTAGTAATGTAAACTTTGTTTTCATTTTAAAAGGAAAGGGATAATGTTATATCCTGAGTTTTACTTAATTGTAATTAGCCTAGGTCTTCCTAGCTGCTCAGCCAGAGTGAGAGATGGTAACGGAATGTTGGTGTGACTGTGATGAATGGAATGCCTGGGTGCCTGTGTGGGTGAGTGATGACAGTTGGAGATGGGCTGAGCAGCTAGGCAGGCTGCTCCTGGTGGGGCTGTTACATGGGCTGACATAGAGGCTGTAACAAGGGCCTAGATAGGCTAATGATGAAGCTGGTACGTGGCTGAACCTTGTCTGAAGTGATCTGGAACTGGAACCAATAAAGAAGGCTTTGAAACTTACAACATGGCTACAAGTGTCATCTTGTACAGATCACTACAGGCGGTGCCTTCTAGGCCACTCTAGGAATGTGGGGCGGTCCGACAGGCAATCGGAACGATTGCCACTGTCGGAACCGTGGCGGTCGGGTTTAACACCCACCGGCACACTGCCCATCATCACAATCTGGTGGGTGGAAAATGGCCACACGACGGCGGTGAATCCACCACCGGCAGCCTGCCAGTGGCAGGTTCACCGCCATCATAATCAACCCCTTAGGTTCCAAACAAAATGTGTTTTGTTGACTTGCTTATATCTTTGGCTCCGTTTGATGAATCTTCAGAAACTTTTCCCAAAAAAGTGCACCACTGATTCTAGTGGTGTATGGAAAGTTTTGTTATGATCCGTCAAGCGGGGGCCGAGTAAAAGGGGGGGGATCACAAGAAAATGTATTTCTCATGTTAATTCCCATAGAGGTTTTGAACACGGCTGCAGCCCTAACCGCTGGACGGAATTACACCAAATTGGGCAGAAAAGTTGCTCTTGGTCAAGAAAGAGCCTTTTTTGTTATTTGTAGTAAACCTGTTTAGTAGTTTTAGCTTTATGAAAAGAAAATCAAATTTGTATATAGAGGAATGCGACACCTCCGCGAATTCTCCCAATATCGTGCAGAGATCTTATTGGCTATCAACACCTCAACCCAGAAGTGTTGACAGCCATCTTGGGACTCTGTCTCATAAAAAATTTAAAAATACCCCACCAGGGCAAAAAAGCATTTTTTAAATAGAAATTTGCCTCAAAATGGAAAAGATTTGTGAATTTGCAGCAAAAAAAGAGCAGTCTCCCACGCTTGTTTTTTTTAAAGTCCTCAGGTGGGCCAGGTCCCGGGGGCATAATTCATAATATTTTTTGGGGAGGGGAGCGCACACGGCTTCCATCCTCATGGATGATCTTTTCCGTTAGGACCGTCACCTCCCCAGAGCAGGCCGAGTTCAAATATTAATATAATTAATAATAATAAAAACGAGCAGTGAAGGCAAAACGGAGGGCAGAAAAATGACCAGGAAAGGCAAAACAGGGCAGAAAAATTAGCAGATGAGGCAAAACATAGGGCAGAAAAATGAGCCGGAAACGTAAAACACAGGACTGAAAAACAAGCAGAAAAGGGCAAAACAGAGAGCAGAAAAATGAGCAGAGAAAGAACTGAGCAGAGGAGACACAAATAAAGGGGGAACAGGTAGACAGGCAGCAGAGGGTAGCAGGCTGAGGGCAAGCTGGACAGGAGAATTGTAGCAGGAGGGGCTGACACAGTTAGGTGCTTATTTCTTTACAGAAATTAAACCTCAACAGGAAACATTTACATATATAAACATAGCAAGTGCCCCAATTGAAGCTCCATTAATGTAAAGGATAAATTAAATTGACCTCCTGAGCTTGACAGAGGCAAAGCAAGTGTGTTTTCTTGGCTATTCCAAATTGAAAGATGATTTGAAAAGTTTTGTGGAGGTGAATGCTTTGTTGAACTACTGGAGCTCAATGTGTAGTGACTTTGGCGTGTGGGTTCTTTCTTGTCCTTACCTGGTGAGAGCAGAGGCCAAGGTTCTCCCTTTAAATGACTACAAGTGTACATATTTACAAAATCACCTAAAGCTTTGCCTTTTTGGCCCAGCCCTGTCCAACTTAGTAGTATGCAGTGGTCTCCCCGCCTTAAGCCTTAATGATGGGCATCTTATCTAAAGGCTCCCAGCACCTTTCCTACTGATTTTGATGATACATTCTGGATGCTGAGGAATATGAGGACATCTCCATTAAACAAAGAAGCACTTCATATAGTTAAGAGCAAGGACGCTTGTTTGGTGGACATTAACCTCTTTGTACTATTGTTGCCTTCATGTTATCACAAATCTCCGGATAAAGCAGCATGAGGAACAATACCATTGCCAAAACGAAAACAAGATCACTGGTGACATTTCCTCGTGCTTCATTATGCGCTGTAGTGAAGAATATGTTCTGGACATTCACCCAAAGAGGTAGCACTTAGTAATTAACCAGTAGGAAGTACACCACTTGGGTAGATATTTTGTGCAACATTGTGGACTCTTTTTTAATAAAGGGGCAGAAGCAGTCCTGTTGTGGCCCAGTCACTGATACAGCTGCTGCCAGAGATGCTTAGACACCCACTCACACACACAGGCACTCACCAACCCACTGATAGACCCACTCAGACACTGATACACCCACTCACAGACCCACTCACACACTCACACACACACTCACAGACCCACTCACTCATCCACTCACACACCTACTCAGACACACACACACACACTCATATACATACTCAGACACTTATGTACCCACTCACAGATGCACACAGATACTCTCACTCTCACTCACAAAGCCACTCATTGAACCACTAAGACTATCTCACAGCCCCTCACAGACCCATTCAGAGACTCATGCACACACTCACAGACTCACTCAGACATGCACAATCACTTACAGACTCACTCAGACACACACAACCACTTACAGAACCACTCATACTCTGTCACACCCCTTATAGACCTACTCAGAGACTCACACACTGACTCAGAGACCCACTCAGAGACTCACACGCACCCACTCACAGATCCACTCAGAAACTCAGTTACCCACTCACAGACCCACTTAGACACTCATGCACTCACTCACAGATTGACCCATTCACTCATGGAGACACTTGTAAACCCAATCAGAAACTCTCACACCCACTCACAAACCCACTCAGACACTCATGCACCCACTGAGATACTCACATACCCACTGATACACCCACACACCCACTCACAGACCCACTCATACACTCATGCACCCACTCACACACCCAGTGATACACTTATGCAGCCACTCCCAGACCCACCCAGACAATCACACACCCACCCACAAATTGATCAAGACACTTACACACTCACTCCCACACCCACTGAGACACTCATGCCATCACTCACACACTCACTCTCAAAGGTTACAGGTTACAGTTAGGAAATAAAATTAAAAAAAAACAACAAAGAATTTCACTTAAATCAACCAAAGGTTACAGAAATGTTATAGTTAGGAAATAACATTAAACAAGCATTGGCAATGCCAATAGGTCTCAAATTTGTGAGAGTTAGAGCTATTGGCATTGTAAATGACAATGTCTTTTAGTCATGTGTTTTGGTTTGGAATGCAGTGATGTTATGGGATTTGGAGTGGGGTTATGTGGGTTGGATTGGAATTGTTACTTGTGGAATTGTGTGGGTCAGAATTGTGTAGTGTGGAGTGGATTTGTGTGGTGGAATTATGTGGCATGGTGGATAGATAGGGGTGAGAGCTGCAGAGAATAGATAGAAAATAGTGTGGTGTGTAGTAAATTTGTATAGTGGAATTATGTGGCATGGTGTGCAGTGGAATCATGTGAATAGTAATTATATGGTATTGAGAATAGAGTGCAAGTATATGGATTGGTATTTTTTTGTTGTGGAGTGGCATGCAGTGGAGTTTAATTATGTGGTGTGTTGTTGATTTTTGTGGCGTGGTGTGGAATTATGTGGTGTGGTTTGGATATATATGGCGTATTGTGTATTTGTGTTGTTGAGTTAAATTATGTGATTTGTTGCCAACATATGTAGTGTGGAATGGAAATGTGTGGAGTTGAATTGTGTGACATTAAACTGTGTGGGGTTGAGCAAAATTATGCTGATTTGAATTCTGTGGCATGGTGTTGAGTGTATTTATGCAGGTTGTTGATAGGTGTCATAGAGCGGTTTTATGAGGGATGTATTTATCTGGTTTGGAGGAGAGTGTAATTATGTGGAGTTGAATCATGTTGAGTTGAGTGGCATTATGTGGTGTGTAATTATGTTGGGTGGTGTTGAATTGTGTGATGGTGAATTGTATGGTGTGGAATTGTGTGGTGTTGGATATCTCACTAAACATCCAGGTATGCCATTAGGTATCCAGGCGAACTAAAGAAAAGATGTGAAAGTGGGGAGGGTAAGAATAACCATTATGTTAAACATGAGGCACAAGAGCACTTACAATGAAATGGTCTAAACCCAAAGTCCTTAACCCCTTCAGCGCGGCGCGGATTTCCGCGCCACGCTGAAGGTTCCGTGCGCGGGCGGGGCCATGACGGAATGGTTCCGTCATGCGCACAGCGCAACCGACGTGCATGATGGAACCGCTCCGTCATGCGCGTCGAAGGGGTTAAACTAACAGTCTTACAAGGTGTCCTCAAATTTCTCCTGAAAACATCAGAAAAGCTTAATTCCTTAAAATGTTCAGAAATTAATATTTTCTGAATGTTTACAGCTCTACTGTTATACTAATGATGAATTAAGGATTGTATATTAAGTGGATACGCCTACACAGTTTTACTTAAACATTAGCATTGAAAGATATGCAATTGTCTAAAAAAAGATATTGGTAACAAAATTAAGTAGGGTGTAGTCGGTGTACTGCAGTACAACACAGCAAGTGTAATTAACATGCACAATATACGTGCCCCAATTTTTAAATGGGTGGGTACTGCTGAGCATTGTTACTAAAAAGATTTTCAAAGTTTCAATCCTAGGCCAATAAAAAGAGTTTATTGACTAGGTGAGGTGACAGTGTTTTTTCTACTTTTCACTTAGTGTACCACGGTTCAATCAGTCAATGCAGAGGGTGCCCAAGTCTTACTGAAGTCAAGGATAAAAGCTAACTTTATATTAGACAGCCCAGGTGCCTACAGTTGAACAGTTTAAACATGACTGCAGGATAGAATGGACAATTATGCAATGATGGTGAATGCTGCTTTCCTGTAGTGCAACACTAGGCAAAAGATTAGCAATAGGTTCTATAAATCTTGAGTAAACCAAAATAAAGGCTTCAACCACACGAGGTACACTAGCAAACAACATTAAATCAGAAAGGGGACAGAAGAGCTAGTTATTTAGAGAGGTCTTACTCCTGTGCTCCTTCAAGTACACATTTAAATCACAGAAAGGAGTCTGTTCCTCTAATGGACAGATGCACTTCAGGTTGCTATCTGACTTGTGTTCAAGTCGCTAGGAGATCTCAATTTCAGATCGTAATACCCTCACACACCTGTTAGGGTGTCATGCTTCATCATAGGGTGCTCCTCGTCAGACCAGCACTGCAATGTCTGACGGACCTGGTGGCTTCTTGGGCAGAGTTCTTTTGATCTGAGGACGCCGTATGTGAAGGGTGTATGTGGGCTAAAAATAAGTGATCAATAGTGTGTGCAAAGTGACTGGGTGACTTAAAATAGGCACCGGACCCACAAACGTTTTAATTAAAAAATTGGGACCAGGACTAGGTAAAAACAGTGGGGCTACCAGGAGGTCTAAGGTACCAGGGTAGCTGTTATGTGTATATGGTCAACATGTTTCGTGCCTTCAGAGCTCAAAAGTCGAGCGGCACTTCTTCAGGACCAAATTATGAACAGATAAGTCCCCAAAGGATGAGGTCCGCGAGGGACTCCCCATAAAGTGGGGATGTCCAAATGGTGTATGTCTGATCCCGTATAAGGAACCAGCGGTGCGTCTTCACCTAAAATGAGGGATACAAAAGGTGGGAGAAAAATCGCGACATGAAACTATTTGGAAAACTATCAATGCTGTACAACGGCACATTAAATGGCCTCAACTCCAACTTGTGGGAGAGGTGAAGGTCCTAGGACAGGTTGGCATACCTGACCCAGATACAAAGATAATATATTGCTGTCTGGAATGAATAGGTTATTCAGACATAAAGTGAGGGTTTAAAAATATTGGCATGCATGTAATATGATCCCATAGTTGGGATTACCTACAAAGAACAGACAAATATCCACTCCCTTACCACGAGGGAGGGGAGTGCCGCATAGCAGATCTTACCTCAAATGAGATGGGGTGTTACTTCATAGATGTAGGGGAGGGACACGACCACTGGAGGGATCACCTTAGGACAAACATTTGAGAAGTAAAAACAATCATGGTAGGCCACCATGAAACATAGCAACTACTGAACGTATCCAAGATAGCAATGTATTATGGCCAAACGCACAGAAAAGTATGGGGACAAGCCCCGCTTGTACAAAACTGGAGGCATGTGAATACGGGGAGTGTGTCACTCGGACCGATGTAAGATTCATAATGCCCCAGTCACAACTCTCTACAGTACAAAACAAAAAAATAATCATTTCTAAGCGTGGGGAGTGGGGGCACGCATAGTGGAACCCAAATAAGCCTGGGCAGCTAAAAGGAAAGAACTCTGTTCCGGACTTAGGCACAGGGCAACTACGGGTACATTAGCCATCCCGGGCTACAGGTATCGGACAGAGATGCCTACACCCGCATACTGCGTGATCAAAAGAACTCCACCAAAGAAGCCACCAGGCCAGTCAGACATTGCAGCGTCGATCTGACAAGGAGCGCCCTATGACGAAGCATGACACCCTAACAGGTGTGTGAGGGCATTATGATCTGAAATTGAGATCTCCTAGCGACTTGAGCACAGGTCACATAGCAACCAGAAGTGCATCTGCCCATTAGAGGAATGGGCACAAGCAAACAACTCATCTTAATGGGTACTCTGTTTCACAAATTGGAAAACGAGTGCATATTGATAAATTAATCCCCAAAATTGCAGTATTCAAAAAGACTAAATAGATTCTGTACATGTCCACCTGTGTCAATAGGACAACAAGAACTTTATAAAGATGAATGCTGCTTATGTACTGCTTAAAATATCTTCTACCTGCAGAAGATTTCTTAACTATAGCTGAATGCACCCATCAATAGCACTGAATTGTTTGATTCTGAACTAATAAGTGAGTGAAGGCTTATACCAGTATAATGATTCTACATTACTAGCTCGTCTAGATGATCCTCCTTGCAAGGTAAAGTGTAAACATTCTACACGACAGGAGAAAAGGAGTCGGTAGCGTAAAATTAAATATGACCTTTTTAGGTTTAGATGGAGAGACTTCATCTCCTTAATTCAACTACTTACCAGCAAAAAACATGAAACATAAGGCTTACTGCATGCATGGAGTTTGATTCTCGAATGAATAATTCTCCGTAACCCAAAATTGAGAAAGATCAGCACAAACCAAATAGTACCTGCCCGGTTGTGTGAGGGCTATTGTTTCTTTCATACAATTAACAAATAATGACATGTGAATAATTAAGACTTTAAGCCTATGCTAAACAAACCACTGCCACATCACCTGCCACTGCACACACATCAGCCCACCGACCAGCACAGCCATAAAGACACCACAGATCGCACCTAAACAAAAATACCAACTTGCATGCACCCTTTTTAACACAATGTCACTATGCAAGCATTTCACTGAATTTTGGGACCTCGTTGCCACCCTCGAATCCTCTTCCTCACTGAAACCTGGCTCAACCCCACATTTGCCACAAACATTGCCTCAGCAATCCCTGACAGATATAAAATTACTCACCAGAACTGCATCAATAAGCCGGGAGGAAGAAAAGCCATTATCAACAAAGAGACCATACAGTGTACCACCACACCCATGGTACATCTTAACTTCAAGCTCCACATGAACAACAAGACAACCATCAGAGGCACCCTTGCATACCAACCCTAGGCCTGTACTTCAGTTTCTGCAGCACCATCGTAGACTTCGTTGCATCCCTAGCCTTAGACTCCGCAGACTAAGGCTTGACGACCTCAAAGGCAAAAACACTGCACACCTCCTTGGAAGTGTTTGTGACCTATAACTAAAATGACTAATATACATATTTATAACTTTACAAATACATCATTAACATATTACAAAGCAATTTAAACCAAACACTTAACAAATAAACAACACATTCCTTATTTAATTAGTTACAAATACACTTTTTTACACAGGTGATTCAGGAAGCATAAAACAAAGTGGTGCTTTGAAGCATCTTACAATACCTTCAAGGGAAAAAAAGGTTATATATAAAAATCCCTAATAAAATACTTGCAACAAACAGTCATCCAGGGGCACTACAAAAAAAATATTTATATGGGCCATCTTCTATGGGGAAGCATTTAAAGACAATTCCAGAAAGGGGCCACAACTAAATCATGCTGGACAAAGTAGGTGTAGCAGAACAGTCCACCTGTACTGTACCCCAGGGAGAACCACCACCAACTGCAGTCATTATTATACCACCTGCCTTAAAAAAATTAAATGAGATGCCACATGCCTCTAACCATACATATCTCTTATGTGTGCATATTTTCCCTTTTTTACTGTTGTTAGGCTCTCTCATACAGCAAAAGTGATGTACTATTCAAATTATCATTAATTAACAGTGGGGAAAATACAACCATAAAGATTGTACAAAGAAATCCCCAAACTGCATACTATATGTATCTAACTAATTTCATGATATAGAAATTTAGGAACACCAACTTAGTTTCTAACTATGAGCTTTGCACAATATCCATACAATGACTTACTCTACTTTTTGACAGAAACAAGCTGTAACAATAAAGACATCAAATTCAACACACAAGGATAATTTTGCTCTTTGAATCCGGCAAATGTTTGCATGTACTTTAAGCACAGATTTGAAACTATGTTGTCTTTCATCTGCAACAAAAAATCCACTTCTTGGAGAAATTATTCATTTCCTTTGCAAGGGAGTACCTAGCTAGATGTACTCCTCAAATTCATGTGCTGTATGGAGAAACAATGCACCTAAATTTAATACAGACACAGATGAGCCTGTAGTTTCTTTCATGGGATAGCATATTAGATGTACCATTCCAAAAGACACTGAACCCTCATGTTTTTCACAGTCTGAAGCCAATTCCTTCTTCCCATTTCTCTTTGGAAAAAAAGAAAATGTATAACACTGTTAGTAAAACCTTCTTAAAAATAACATTACTTTTTGCAAACATTTCAGAAGTACCTCACAAAATCCTCCCAGACTGGTGAAATACTTTCTGACTGCCCCTGTATTTCATCCTGCACTCCTAAGAGGTGGATTCATACTAACTGACAAGGGTCTCCTTCATGATGGGATGCCTCAACCTCTGCCCCTTCTCTAGGGCCACTAGAACTTCCCTTCTATCACCAGGAATATGACTAAAAAGACCAACTCCCCAATTCTCCTCAGATATCCTCTGTGCCTCTAGAGCTAATTCATATACCTGAAATAAACTGTCTATATAACCCCCCCTTACTGTTAGGCACCAAGTCTGTAGATTTATGAACTCTTTGCTCTGCACTGGACACAGTAGTTTTGCTCCAACCATTTTTGCTAGACTCTAACAGCTATTCGGCCTCCTCCTTCATGCACACCAACAAGACCCTTTTCTCCTCCAATGCTCTCCCAGCCTCAGCTTTTCCATCCTCTGGAGCCAGCTGCAGCCTCAGGTCCCTCTCAACCTGTCTGTTCTTGAACTCCTCAGTGGACTGGATTTGGGAGGAGACACTACTTCCTGCGTCAAATCCAGTAGGGAATTATCTCTCTGTGGGCGATCCCATATCTCCTCTGGAACCTTTGGCAGTAATTTCTTCAGTCCTTTCCCTACTTCTCAGAGCCAGTATCCTTTGGGTGTCTGATTCTAAGATCAACTGCAATCAGGTTTCTCCCTCTCAAGAGTACTGAAGTAGTCTTTTTAAAACTCTTTCTGTGGTAGAGATTGCATTTTGTGGATGTCCTCCCATTCTGTATGGGGCAAACTAGAACTCAAACTTGTATGTAAAAGTGAGCAAATTGGTGTGTGAATGTGCTTATGGGAGGGTGAGTGAGTGTGGCAGTCACTGTCTGGCTACATGTGTGATGGGCACATACGTGCTTTTGTAGGAGTGTAACTGGGTCTGTAAGTGTCTGTCTGACTGTATGAGCATATGCAAATTACCTACGATTAAATTACATACTATAAGCAAGCATCCACATCAAATTTCAAACACATTTTTTATATTGGCATAATAAAACTAATATTCATTCAGTATACCAACTCCTCTTTCTCCTTCCCTGCGCACCATATTTTGTATTAATGTTCTCATGTAAGCACCCTTCTATTTTCCCTTTTAGTAAAGTGTCTAGAAGCTACACATTTTCTTTCAGCTTACATATACTCACAATTTTTTCTAACTATTCTTTTATATTCTCTAACCTAACTGACATACCTGTAAAATCTCTTCACTGTTCTCTCAGTTTTAGATCTATGTCTGGTAACATCTGTTTTCATTTGAAATCTCCAATCAGAACTCCTGTAAACCACCTCCACTCTCAACATAAAACCAGGTCAAATGGCTACCCCTCACCATGTACTCTTACATATACTTCTCTAGTTAACAAAGCACAGAATTCCTTTCATCTTTCTTTTCTGCTACACCACTTCTAAATGGTCAGTATTTCTTTAACCCTTTCCATGTTTCCTTCGAAGAAGCCCAATTTGGTTGGGCTTATCAATGAATCCTCAAATCCTCTGCAACGATCAGTATGAGCCCCGCCCCGTATAACTTCGCTGTGGAATCGCAAATCTATGCGGGAGTCCATTAAATCATTTAACATTATACTACTATAACATTGCACCTACATTTAACTTTATAAAATAGTACTGATTTTGAAAATAAACCAGAACATTATAAGGAATGTGCCTAAACCCCTCTACTTTTGTTTTACTTCGGAAAGCACAGTCTCTTCAAAACCCTTCCCCCGAAGAAGCTTTAGCTCACTTTCCAAAGCAACCACCTTTGGAACAGTCTCTGGTCCCAGTAGGTCAAAGTTAGCAACATTTTCTTCGAACAGCATACTAGCTTTAAATTTAAGTATAGTAGGAGTAGTTGACTGTATGGATATATAAGCATATCCCGAATAGCATAACATTTTTGTAATTTTTCCAGAGCCAATCACAAATCTAGTTACTTTTTTCTCAAAATCACTACCTAATTTTACCTACCTGCATATTTACACCATCCAATCAAATTTGTATTTTTTTAATTAGGTGCTGTCCTCCATTTTAGCTGTTTTATTTTGATAACATTCTCACTTAGCCCCTGTCTTCTCCTGTGTATTACTCCTCCTTGCCTTCGAAATGGTTAGAGTATGGATTGTGGGTCGTAGATTTGTGTTTTGGGCTAGAGAGTGTGCCTGAAGGAATGGCATTGACATGGACTTGGGTTTGCCTGATGTGGACATTACTTGGGTTGCCCAGAGAGGGTTAAAGTGGCATCAATTGCTGCCTATGGTTAAATTTAACAAAACAACAAGAGTGCCCCTGCTGCACTTAACTTTGGACACAATTTAGACCATGACCTGAATGAAACAGTTTCACTGCCAACCACTTTTTCCGTTGAATTTAATTCAAGTTATTTACATACCATATATTTGCTTATTGGTTTGCACGGTTTCACTGTGACAATTATAACATTTCAAAAAGACAGAAGAAATGGAAAAATACACCATTGATATTTACATTACATAGACAAATTTAAGCGACACCACCATTAGCATACAACAATCACTCAGAAAAAACAGGCAAACTCAGCAATCACACAGACTGAACACTGTTCTTACACAACAAATAATAATTCAATGTAGAAAAAATAATTCAATGTAGAAAAAATACATCAAGCCATTGACACATATAACTTGAAACAGTTATAATATTTTGCATTTCATTATTTTATGAATGATTGGCCAACAGCGGAGAAGGGTCTACGCGTTTCGAATCCCTTCAGTTGTAGGGATTCTCATCAGGACCAACACCCTCTGAAATAAAACAGAAACAACACTAAATACTAACAAATGACCCTATGCCAATTGACTGCCCAGCCGCATGCCTCATTCTGTCATCTTACCTGCCACTAGATGTGCACAGTAAGGGCTTTTGACGTGAACCATAAATCCAAAAAACCTTGAAAGAAGGGGGAAGAATTAGGAAGCATGTCGCCTACGGGCATAGTCCTTAAAAAACCAAAGTGAGCTATGGGGGAATCTTACTTGTCAGGCTAATGTGATGTCAAAAAGGTGAGCTCTGGCGACAGGATGTAGTTTTGCTGTTTTCACAGTTTAAGCAGTTCGCCGACTTTCAGTGAAAAAATGCCTTTTTCAATTGTTCATGTGTTCTGACAGACAAGAAAGATAAGAGAAGAAGCCCATTATTAGTTTCGCCTCTAGAGGGATATGGATCACTGTCTGTACGCACGGAGCTCCGGGATGCGGTAACGCTTACCTCAGAACAATCGTTGCAAGAAGTTGAAACAATCCTCTCTCCGTGCGTGTGACGCCATTAAGGTTAAAGTCCAAAGGGAAATGTCATCTCTTTAACAGCCCTTGTTTCCGCCAGAATGGGTGTCTGGGATTTGTAGTTTGCAAAGTATGATTGGCTCGTCCGTCTTATACGTGTATAGTTGGCATCACGGAAATAATTCAAGCCTATTCTGAGTGAATGATGGTGAATTAGTTTCGGCTGCAGAGGTTCCAAAGTCGTGATAAAAGGCGGGTCTGAGCATTTCTGGATGTCCAAAAAAAACCGTGTTAGAGTTGAACTGGGTTCATGGGAAATGTAGTTTGAACATGATGGTTTTTTGCAAAAGATGAAACTTTATCAAAAGGCCGAATCTAGCCCAGCACGCGCACAGACTCAAAGTAGGTTGTGAGTGTGTGTTATGCCCCATAAAAACACATCAATATGCTGGCATAAAACATGTTTGCATGTTTGAAAAGTACTGGACTGGGTGGGCAATGACCCAAACGTGACTGAAGACGCTTCACAAATTGTAGATTTCAGAGATTTCATTCAAACCGTCTACTGACGTATTGAATTTGATAATGAGCATGGCTTCCCTTTTTAATAATTTGGCATCAAGGTCGCCACCTCGGCTATCTTGTGAGACTTTGGAGATCACGGTCCATTTAACATCATTTTCCGTGTGATTGTTAAGATGCCAATGATTGACCAGCGGGGCATTTTGCACATTCTTGCGTATTCTTGATTTGTGTTGTTGAATACGGAGCCTCGTCTCTTGATTTGTTTTCCCGATGTACAACTTGTTGCATGGGCATAGAATTCCATACACCACGTATTTCGTTTTACAATTTGAAAAGGTGTCATGTTTCCAATGAATTCCCCTGTGGGTGAAATGATTGCCTTCTATGGTTGACTCACAACATATACATGTGCCACACTTATGGTGGCCTTGAATTGGAGGAAGACTTAGAAAACTTCTCATATTGAGACTTTTCGTTTTCGGAATAGCTGCTCGCACTATCTGGTTAGCAATGCTTTTATCTTTTCGAAAAGCAAATAGTGGAGGTTCTGTCAGTGAGGTGTCAAGATTCCTGACCAAATGCCAATTTTGGGAAATGATCGTTTTGAACCAGTTGGATGTGGGGCTGAAGGTAGACACGCAAACGATCCTGTCCATTTTGCATTTGTCCCTCCTTTCCAAAAGTGCCTCTCGTGGGGTCCACCACGCTCGTTTGATTGCCTGGTCTATGGTTGAAAGCATTGTGGATTGCCAACATCCAGACCTCATGATTGTGCACTGCTTGTGGCAATGAATTAGACAAACGTTCTGGGGTAGGACTGAAAATTGCAATAAAGGATACCTTTGCAAAAATAAAGACACTTTTCCCTCACACTATCTTGGTGGAAATTGAAGTGGTCAAATCAATTCTACCTACAGAATGAAAATGCCATGAAACACGTTAATAAAACAGTTTCTGCATGCCTCAGAGACCATAACATGGGCTGTATCTACAACAACAATTTATGTTTTGGCATGCATGGAATCTGTAGAAGTGATGCAGTTCATTTCACAGACGAAGGCAAAATGGTGTTTCTCAGCAACCTGAAACTGC
Source organism: Triturus cristatus (assembly GCF_964204655.1). Classification (NCBI taxonomy): domain Eukaryota; kingdom Metazoa; phylum Chordata; class Amphibia; order Caudata; family Salamandridae; genus Triturus; species Triturus cristatus. The sequence goes on from NC_140587.1 coordinate 971,231,839, forward strand.
TTCCTGTCTTATGTGTAGTTGTCACATACTCACAATGAACACAAAGGCTCTTCTCAGAGCCATCCTATTGCCCTAAATGTTGTTCATTTTGTTACAATTGTTTTTAAATATTCACCAAAACATCGCAAATACGCAACACAAAAGCAGACATTCAATAGACCCTAGCACATTCAAAAATCATACCTATATAAGTGATTCTGTGGCTCACATTGGGTAAATCACGATCTAAATAACTCTATAAAAACATGTATGAGTCTCTGAGAGTGTCTGTAAGCGGGAATGAGAGATTCTAAGAGGATCTGTGTGTGGGTGTTTGATAGGCCTGGGCGAAAATTTTGTTCTGTTCGCGGAAATTGCGATAATTTGACATTTTCACGTTCCGCGGAGAGCGCGAAAATGTCAAAATTTCCGCTTTCCGCAGCTTGGCGATAATTTGTTTCTTGCTCGCGCTGTAAAATAATACATTCTCGCGCGCGCGCGATCGCCTTACCTGAATCCCTGTGTTCGCCGACAAGTTTTCTTGATCCGGTCCCGTTCTCCATGAGATGTTGGATCGTTTTTAGCCATTTGCGCTGTCTCGCGACAGTTCGCGCCCGCAGTGACATCATGCGTCACGCGATCACGTCTTTCTTCTCGCGATCATGCACCGCGAGACAACTCAAAACAAGATGGCCGCGCCCGCGAGCAACCACATGGGTAAGTTGGCGACCCGCAACCATGCAGAAAATCTCGCGAACATGCGGGAAAAAAATTTCCGCATCTTCGCGATATTTCCGCTTGTTTGCGATAATTTTAAACATTTTCGCGATAATTTGCGAAAGTGGATTTTGCAAATTCCGCCCACCCCTAGTGTTTGATACTCTGAGTGGGTCTGTGAGTAGGTGTATCACTCTTTGAGTGGGTCTGGGAGTTGGTGCATGAGTGTCTGAGTGGGTCTGTTAGTGGGTACATGAGTGTTTGAGTGAGTCTATGTGAATACATAAGTCTTTGACTGGGTCAGTGAGTGTTTGTATCAGTCTCTGAGTAGGTCTGTTAGTGTGTGCATGAGTGTCTGAGTGGGGTCTGTGAGTGAGTACATCAGTGTCTTAGTGAGTCTGTGAATGGGTGCATGAGTCTCTGAGTGGGTCTGTGAGTAGGTGCATGAGTGTTTGGGAACATCTTTGAGTGAGTTTGAGTGGGTACATGAGTCTGTGAGTGGGTCTATGAGTGGGTGTATCCGTCTCTGAGTGAGTCTGTGACTGGTACATGTGCCTCTGAGTGGGTCTGTGAGCGAGTGTAGCAATCCTTGAGTGGATCTGTCAGTGGCCTAAATATAACATCCCTGTACACTTTGGTTTTGTTTATATATATATTTTCACTGTAAAACCAGACGTTACAGGGACCGTATAGTTAGGCTCAGAGTTCGCTCATACAAAATCAGTTAAATTCTGCAGTTATAGTTACAGTGATGTCATCAGTGATGTCACTGGCCATGTCATGAATTATGTAATATGTGAGGTCATGAGCAGTGCATTGCTGAGGCTCGAGTTATAGTTATCTCAGTTAACTAAAACTGCTTAATTTCACTGGTTTTGTATGAGTGAAACTGGAGCCTAACTATAATGTCCCAGTAACATTTGTTTTTTCAGTGAAATTCTAAGCTTTTTTAATTCCATTTCTTAACTATAATGTCCCTATAACCCTTGGTTTTCTCAGTGAATTTCTAAGGTTTTTTAAATGATAACTCCTAAAGAGAACGTCACTGTAACCTTTGGTTTATTTCAGTGAATTTCCAAGGTTTTCAAAATGTTAACTCCTAACTATAACGTTCTAGTAACCTTTGCTTTAACTCAGTGAATTTGTACAGTTTATTTAATTGTATTTCCGAACTGTAAGATCCTTGTTAATTTTAGTGTTGCCATAGTGAGTTGTTTTAAATGATACTTAATATGGTTTTATAAAACACTATTGAAGTTTTTGTGTTGTGTATAACACGTTATATTTTCTTGCCAAAAACAGTTTGAGGTCACATACCCGACCCGAACCTTCCTGTACGGTATACGAATCTCACGTATTGTGCAGAATATTAGTTATATATAGATATATAAAGTTGTAGCATTTAGTTTAGGTGTGCAGTAGTAATAAAATCATTCCTATAGAACTTTAGCCAGGAGTAAACATTATGTTTACTGTGCTCTGAATTGTTTTTAGAAGTCCTACCACCTCCGCGTAACATTGCAGATCGTATTGCAGAGTGGCAGAGTGGATGCGACTCAGACGTATTGTTTTGTGGTATCAATACATATATATAGAGAGATTTGCATGGTTTAGTTTGAAGTTAGAGTTCCACCAAGATAATAAAAAAGTCATATATTATTAAAAAGGAAATATTAAAATGGTTATTTTATAATATTTTAAGGAGTTTCGATAGTGTAGCACACCGCAGCAGCACATATTTCAGGCACCGTGCAGGAGATGCGACTCTTTTTTTTTTTTACATTACTAGTATATTCAATTAAAGAGATATGTTCTTTACTTTGAATGAAGAGGTGTACTTATAGGCCAATGTAATACTGTAATATGTAAGAAAAGTTACTTGAAATCTACAATTTAAATATTTTAGGGAATCACATTGGATACGTGACACCTCCGCGTAGGAGTCGCTCACCCCATGTGACACAAAAGTTAAAGGATGTGATAGTTTAAAGAACTTTTCATCATAAAAAAAGACAGATTTAACCCTCTTTCTTCTACATCTGGGCGTAGCTGTGAACAGTCACACCTATTAAAGCAAGAGCTATTTGGAGGTGTTTTGGAGTTTTTTTGCTTCTCTTGAAAGGAAGAAGGCAGCCTCAGGAGAGTTTCAGGAGGAGGAGCAGGAGGAGGAGGAAGACAATCTGCATGAAGAAAATGAAGAGCCACCCAAAAAATAAAAAGAAAGTGTGGTGTGGGAATTGTTTTGTATTCCTAAGGAGCAAAAACAAATAAGTGCCCAGAAAGTTACCTGTCTGCTGTGCAGGAAAGTGCTGTCACCTTGGTCAGAAAGAAAATGCCTGTGTGGAACAACTTCTTTGTATAAGCACTTGAAAACAATCCATAGTCCCCAGCTTGCAAGACCAGAATGTATCAGAATGAAGGAGCAGGAAGTAGTACAAAGTTCTGGAGATACTCAGCCTGGAAAATCAAGTCAAAGAAAAAAACTTCAAAACATGCCTGTAACTCTACCTGATTTTGGAAAAGCTGAGCTCTTCTGCCTGAAGTGCCAAAGTGTGTTAAGTATTGGAGAGCAAGTGGTAACCAATATGTTTGAAACATGTAATACTCATGGTTGTTGAATTTTGTTTTGTACCTTAAAGCACAGATGTTTCTGTGCCTGTTTTTGTTTCATTTTTTTTTTTTTAAATAGTTTTTATTCCCATTTTGACATTTTAGTACAATACATACCCCCCCTCCCCCCTAGCAGATCAAGGTCAAGAAATACATTCGGTTGAACCACCTTAAGTTTTTGTTTCATTTTTGAAGAGAAACAAAACAATATTTTCAAAATAGTTAGAAAAACATAAAAAACAATGTAAAGTTTTTAATAAAATGGCTCTTCTAGAACCACTATTCTGGTTAAAAAAAGAAAAATTAGATGTTGTGTAAGTAATTGGATGGATTAGTGTGTGTATGGGTGAGTGATTTGTGCAATAGTGCATGTATGTGTGAGTAAATAGGTACTTCACTGTATGTATGAGTATGTATCAGTGAATGATTGGATGAATGCATTTATGGGTAAGTGATTGGGTGCATCAGTGCATGTATGGATGAGTGCATATATGGGTTTGCGGATGGGCACATGAATGCATGCATAGGTGAGTGATTGGGTGCATCAGTGCATATTTGGTTGAGTGAGTGGCTGGATGAATGTCTGGATGGGAGATTCATTGGGTGCACCAGTACATGTATGGATGAGTGAAAGGGCATATGATTGCATGCACGTGTGAATGAGTGGGTGCATCAGCGCATGTGTGTGTGAATGGGTGTATAGGTGCATGTATATGTTTGAATGGGTGGATGAGTGTGTGTATATGTATGAATGGGTTCATAAGTGGATGTATGGAAGAGTGAATGGGTGGATGATTGTGTGTATGTGTGTTTGGAGAGGTGGATGATTGATTGTATGTGTGAGTGAATGTGCATGTGTGCATGTATGCTTGAGTGAATGAGTGCCTGGGTGTATGTATCAGTGAGTGTATGGGTGAACAACTGTGTGTATGCATGTTTTAATGGGTGGATTATTGTGTGTATGTGTGAGTGAATAGCTGCATATGTTCATGTATGGCTGAGTGTATGGGTGGCTGATTGTGTGCATGTGTGTTTGAATGGGTGGATGATCCCATGGATGTGTGAGTGAATGGGTGCATCAGTGTATGTATGTGTGTATGAATGGGTGCATGAGTGTATGTATGAGTGAATGTGTAGTGCCTGGTTGATTAGAAGAGTGTGTAGGAGGTGCCTGTGTGACTGAATGAGTGCCTGAGTAGTGGTTGGGTGATAGGATGAGTGCATGACTGGTGCCTGGGTGAAAGGATGAGCACATGAGTAGTGCCTGGGTGATTAGATGAGTGCAAGAGTAGTGCATGGGAGATTTAATGAGTGCCTGAGAAGTGCCTGGGTGATTTCATGGGGGCATGAGTAGTGCCTGAGTGATTGAAAGAGTACATGAGTAATATCTGTGCGATTGGATGAGTGTATACGTAGCAAATGGGTGACTATGAATGCATGAGTAGTGCCTGATTGAGTGGATGAGTGCATAAGTAGTGCCCAGTTGGCTGAGTGGATGAGTACTGCCTGTGTGATTGGACAAGTGCATGTCTAGTGCCTGAGTGATTGGAAGAATGCCTGAGTTGTGCTTATGTAATTGGATGAGTGCCTTAGTAGTACCTAGGTGATTGCATGAGTAGTACGTGGGAGGTTGGATAACTGCATGAGTAGTGCCTGGGTGGTGGGATAAGTGCATGAGTAGTTCCTGGGTAAATGGGTGAGTGCCTGAGTAGTGCATGGGTGATTGGGTGAGTGCATGGGCAGTGCCTGGGTAATTGGATGAGTGCATGAGTAGTGTGTCATGCCACGCGATTCAGCCCCTACAGGTGGCAAGTATATAAGGGGCAAAGAGCGTATACACGCCGCTTCGCGTTCTTGCATCGAGCCCCATTTCCGTCACAAGTGCTGTTGCCTGACTTCCTGTATTGTTAGTTCCGGTTTCCTGTTTGGTGTCGGGGACGTTCCTCGGCGCTGGTGTTTGTAGCGTGTGGATCCTGTCGATACTGACAGTGGAAGGTGTCCTCTCTCTTCAGGATATTCACGAGGGTTGCTCCTGGTTGTGGCATCTTCACCCAAGTAAGGTCTGCTGGGTGGTTGGAGGTCCAGGGGTTTCCTGTCTCGCGTTTCTTCGTGTTGAGAGGTAGTCTGACATTGACGGAGCGCTTTCTCCATTCCCAGCGCTGCCTAGCGTGGTGTCCTCTGTCTATCGCCTCGCTGATCCATGTGTTATACTTGAATATCATTTAGTATTGTTTTGCCTGTTGTTAAGGTACTCCAAGTTTGGATTAGCTGGAGTCTTTTCCTTTGTCCGGTTTTCACGCCCCCAGTATCCTTTCCTCCCGTCACCTTTATATCCATCCCCTTCATCATCCTGAGCAGCTACCAGGAATCCGGTGGTGATACATTGCGAGGACCATTGAGCAGGGGGGTTAGGTTTCCCGCTCTTCTAACTATCAAGCCAGGTACTAGATCTTCCCAGCCTTACTCAGGTATTAAAGGGATACTCTACTTTCCCAGGAGTATAATCTTGATATACTTATTCCCTGCAGCTGCACCCTAAGGAACTACTATTTAGATCACACCTGTTGGTTCATACATACTTCTACTTAGCAGCAGACGATATACCGGTAGGTGTTGGGGACCTAAAGAAGTAGGGACACAGGGAGGGCGTTACAGAGGTATACCACTAACTACCTTTATATTACAGCTGGGAGATCTACTTGTTTGCCTTGTGGAGATCTCTTACGCTCCTGTTGTTCCTCCTGACGACATCACCTATCAAGACTTACCGGATCCCCCCACCTTTCCTTGTTTTGTTTCCCTGTTTTCCCCGGTGGATTCCTCGCACTCTAGAGTTTGATAGAGTCGGGGAGACACGGGGGACGGCTGTGGACTCATCTTCACGACTCCAGACGCTCCTGCAGAACATCCGCGATCCATACAGAACGCGAAGCCAATATAGAATATTCTGCCCGAGCGCCATGGAGCTAGGTGTGGTTACGCTGGCAGACGTCGCCGGCATGCTCGGCAATCTGCAAGCGGAAACCCAGGCATTATCTGCCAGAATAGATACCCTCCAGCATCGACAGGAGATAGGGGCTGTGGGAGGGAGAGCTGATCCACCCAACTCAGTAATACAGGTTACCACCCCTACCTCCATCCCGTTAGCCCCTCCAGAAAGGTTTTCCGGGGATACTTCGCGGTGTGCCGCCTTTCTTAGCCACTGCCAGCTGCATTTTTCATGTAAGGCCACCTGCTTCCCTACAGATCAGGCCCGGGTTGCATTTATGGTTTCCTACCTTTGTGGGGCGGCCGCGGACTGGGCTATACCGCTAGTGGACCGGGATGACCCTTTATTATATGATTACACCGAGTTTAAGAAGGAATTTCGTAAGCTTTTTGATAGACACACATATACCCACTCTGCAGACTCTGAACTATTGGCTCTGAGACAAGGCAATCAAGACCTGGTTGCCTACATCACTACATTTCAGAGACTGGTAGTTGAATCCAATTGGCCCGAAGAAAAGCGTGGTACACTGTTTTACAGGGGACTACGTGACGATTTAAAAGACGCCCTTTCGCAGATAGTGGACCTTCCTGCAGCCTGTCCTGAGTTGATAGACCTGGTGGTGAAAATTGAACATCGCATTCAGGAAAGGAAGCAGGAAAAGGGGAAAGGAGATCAGCGATTTGTTCTCACCAAAGTAAAAGGAGTTGAGGCGGTCAAAGTTCCTGAGGATAGTGAACCTATGCAAATAGGAATAGTGAGAGGGCCCCTAACTCCAGAAGAACGACAGAGACGTCGCACCAACAGACTGTGTCTCTATTGCGGTAAGGCCGGTCATTTCCTACGGTCATGCCCTGTAAAACCTTTACCTCCAAAGTCTTCGGGAAACTAGAAAGCCTAGGAAACATGGAGACAGGATTCCTGGGCGTTTCTGACCTTACAGTCTCCTCCTCTAACCCTGAATCTAGATCAGTCACTCACCTCTATGTGTCAGCATACCTTTCAGTAGAACACCTGGGTTTGCATGTGGCCATCATGATAGATTCTGGGGCCTCTGGTAACTTTATGGACGAGAAGTGGGCAATTGACAACGTTATACCATGTGTCAAAAAGAAGGTGCCCAATGCGGTCATCACTATTGATGGCCGTTCTCTCGTTTCAGGCCCCGTCACGCACAAAACATGCACCCTCCATATGCATATAGACCCGAATCACCATGAGAATATTGAATTCGATTTGATTCGTTCACCTCAAATACCAGTACTTTTAGGAATCCCTTGGTTGCAGACACACAACCCAGTCATTGACTGGAAGGCAGCCACACTTCAGTTTCGCCCTGTCAAACCTCGTGATATTGGGGTCCCAGTAGGTCTTGCAGCCTCTATGGTGGATCAGACTGACACCAGAACCGAGCTGCCAGAGTGTTACAACGATTTGAGCACTGTGTTCGATCCTAAAGAGGCAGACGTCCTTCCCCCGCATAGGGTATACGACTGCCGCATCGATTTAGAGACTGGGGCTCGAATCCCTTGCAGCAGAGTGTATGCCCTAACCGAGAAGGAGAATACTTACCTCCGAGAATACTTGGACACCATGCTGGAGAAGGGGTTTATTAGGCCTTCCAGATCCCCTGCCTCCTCATCGCTGTTTTTCATTCCTAAGCGTGAGGGGGGTCTTCGATGTTGCATCGATTATCGGAGATTGAATGAGGTGACCATTAAAAACAGGTATCCCTTGCCCTTGATTTCCTCCCTCCTTGACAGAGTACGTAATGCCAACTATTTCACCAAATTGGATTTACGAGGCGCCTACCATCTAGTGCGTGTCAAGGAGGGAGATGAATGGAAAACTGCTTTCTGTACTAAATACGGATTGTTTGAGTATTTAGTGATGCCCTTTGGGCTGTGCAACGCTCCCGCGGCGTTTCAGTTTTTCATTAATGAGGTCCTGTGGGATATGCTGGACCTCCATGTCATCGCCTACATCGATGATTTACTGATATTCTCTTCCTCCATGACTGAACATGTGGGTCACGTTCGACGTGTGTTGGAACGCCTACGTGATCATGATTTGTACTGCAAACTAGAAAAATGTTCTTTCCATTCTCAGGAGGTACCTTTTTTAGGCTTTATTGTTTCCCCACTCGGACTTCGTATGGATCCTGTTAAGGTCGAGGCGGTTCTCGCCTGGCCCTCGCCTACTTCTGTGAAAGACCTGCAGAAGTTCTTAGGGTTCGCCAATTTTTATCGGCGTTTCATTCACGGCTACTCAGAATTGGCAATCCCACTCACGCGTCTCTTGCGGAAGGGGGTCCCATACAGTTGGTCGACTGCGGCTGAAACATCTTTTCGGAGTTTGAAGGAGGCCTTTACGCGCGCCCCGGTGTTGAGCCATCCGGATCCAGCCTTGCCTTATGTGGTTGAGGTGGACGCTTCTCAAGTGGCAGTGGGAGGGGTTCTGAGTCAAGTCGATCCTGACACCGGGGTGTGCCATCCCATTGCGTATTTTTCTCACAAGTTCTCTCCCGCGGAATTCAACTATGCGGTGGGGGACAAGGAACTCCTGGCGATCAAGAAAGCCTTTGAAGAGTGGCGGCGATACCTCTTGGGTGCTCGTTTCCCTGTGGTGGTTTACACCGACCATCGCAACCTCCAGTACCTTAAATCCACCAAGGCGCTGTCCATGAGGCAACTTAGATGGACCCAGTTCTTCTGTGAATTTGACTTCACTATTAGGTTCCGCCCTGGGAGGAGGAATGGCAAGGCCGATGCCCTGTCCAGGTTAGGGTTTCACCTTCCCGATGTGCCTGAGGTCGCGCCCCTTGTCATCCCGGAGGAGCGCATTTTGGGGGGTGTGTTCGGGGAGGAAGACTTCGGGGCTCGAATTCGGCGGAGTCAACTTTCGATGGCCATGCCTGACTTTGTGGGGGCGGAGGAGTGGGTCAGCACAGATGGGTTGGTGTGTGTCCGAGGGGGAGTAGTGTTACCCACTCTTGCTTTACAAACACAGGTCCTGGACTGGTATCACTCGCACCCTTTGTCAGGTCACCCTGGTATTAAGAAAACCATCCAGATCATACGTGAGCGGTTCTGGTGGCCCACTATGTTGCAGGACGTAGAGCAGTACGTGCGGTCATGCCATGTCTGTGCACAAACCAAGAGTTCCCATCAGAACCCAGTGGGTCTTCTGCTCCCTCTTGCTACACCTCCCGGCCCATGGTACACAGTATCACTTGACTTCATAGTGGAACTACCTGCCACCAAGCGCTTGAATAACACCTTGCTGGTGGTGGTAGACCACTTCACGAAGACAGCACATTTCATTCCTTTAACGGGGTTACCTACAGCAGCTGCATTAGCTTCCATCTTTTTGCAGCAGGTTGTACGGCTACATGGCCTTCCCTCGGTCCTGATTTCTGATAGGGGGGCCCAGTTTGTGTCCCGATTTTGGAAATGCCTCTGTGCCTTGCTGCAAATTGACGTTAGGCTCTCTTCCAGTCATCATCCCCAATCTGACGGGCAGACAGAGAGAGTCAACCAGTGCTTTGAACAATATGTACGAAACCAAGCTCTGCACTCAGCCAAGGAGTGGGATGAGTGGGTGTGGATGGCAGAATTGTCATATAACAACAGTCCACATTCTTCCACCCTCCATACCCCCTTCTTTTGTTCACACGGTTTTCACCCCAGGCTGTTGCCTCTAGGGATCCCTGTTAGCAGCCCGACCCCTGCAGCCAATGACCTAGTGCAGAGATTACACGATGTCCATAAACAGACATTAGTCAACCTTGATCTGGCGAAGGTGCGATATAAAGAGGGGGCGGATTTACACCGGAGGTTGGAACCCATATACGCCCCTGGGGACAAGGTGTGGCTTTCCACTAAACACATCAGACTCAGTGGTCCTCGCAAGTTCATGCCCAAATACATTGGTCCCTATGCTGTGATGAAACTGATCAATCCAGTGGCTGTGAAGATCGACCTGCCTGCAGCTCTTAAGATCCACCCAGTATTCCATATTTCGTTACTTAAGCCTGTTGCACCTGGTACACGACTCCCTAAGAAACCCTCGCCAGTTACCATACAAGACACTGAAGAATACGAGGTGGACACCATTGTAGACTCCCGCTTCATGGGTAAAACGCTTCAATATCTGCTACATTGGAAAGGTTATGGGGTGGAGGAGCGTTCTTGGGTGTCTGCGAGAGACGTGCATGCTCCCCGGTTGGTGCGTGTGTTTCATCAGAGATACCCTCACAAACCTAAACCTGGGGGGGTGTTGTGAGGGGAGAGTACTGTCATGCCACGCGATTCAGCCCCTACAGGTGGCAAGTATATAAGGGGCAAAGAGCGTATACACGCCGCTTCGCGTTCTTGCATCGAGCCCCATTTCCGTCACAAGTGCTGTTGCCTGACTTCCTGTATTGTTAGTTCCGGTTTCCTGTTTGGTGTCGGGGACGTTCCTCGGCGCTGGTGTTTGTAGCGTGTGGATCCTGTCGATACTGACAGTGGAAGGTGTCCTCTCTCTTCAGGATATTCACGAGGGTTGCTCCTGGTTGTGGCATCTTCACCCAAGTAAGGTCTGCTGGGTGGTTGGAGGTCCAGGGGTTTCCTGTCTCGCGTTTCTTCGTGTTGAGAGGTAGTCTGACATTGACGGAGCGCTTTCTCCATTCCCAGCGCTGCCTAGCGTGGTGTCCTCTGTCTATCGCCTCGCTGATCCATGTGTTATACTTGAATATCATTTAGTATTGTTTTGCCTGTTGTTAAGGTACTCCAAGTTTGGATTAGCTGGAGTCTTTTCCTTTGTCCGGTTTTCACGCCCCCAGTATCCTTTCCTCCCGTCACCTTTATATCCATCCCCTTCATCATCCTGAGCAGCTACCAGGAATCCGGTGGTGATACATTGCGAGGACCATTGAGCAGGGGGGTTAGGTTTCCCGCTCTTCTAACTATCAAGCCAGGTACTAGATCTTCCCAGCCTTACTCAGGTATTAAAGGGATACTCTACTTTCCCAGGAGTATAATCTTGATATACTTATTCCCTGCAGCTGCACCCTAAGGAACTACTATTTAGATCACACCTGTTGGTTCATACATACTTCTACTTAGCAGCAGACGATATACCGGTAGGTGTTGGGGACCTAAAGAAGTAGGGACACAGGGAGGGCGTTACAGAGGTATACCACTAACTACCTTTATATTACAGCTGGGAGATCTACTTGTTTGCCTTGTGGAGATCTCTTACGCTCCTGTTGTTCCTCCTGACGACATCACCTATCAAGACTTACCGGATCCCCCCACCTTTCCTTGTTTTGTTTCCCTGTTTTCCCCGGTGGATTCCTCGCACTCTAGAGTTTGATAGAGTCGGGGAGACACGGGGGACGGCTGTGGACTCATCTTCACGACTCCAGACGCTCCTGCAGAACATCCGCGATCCTTACATAGTGTTTGGCGATTGTATGAGTGCATGAGTAGTGCATAGGTGTTTGTATGAGTGCATGAGTAGAGACTGGGTGATTACTTGAGTGCATGAGTAGTGCCTGGGTGGTTGAACGAGTGCATGATGAATGCCTGTGTGATTGGATGAGTGCGTGAATAGTGCCTGGGTGGTTGGATGAGTGCATTAGTAGGCCCCGGGCAATTGGATGAGTGCACGAGTAGTGCCTGGGTGATTGGATGAGTGCATGAGTAGTGCCTGGGTGATTGGATGAGTGCATGTGTACTACCTGATTGATTGGATGAGTTCATGAGTAGTGCTTGGGTGATTGGATATGTGCATGGTTAGTGTCAGGATCATTGCATAGTGCATGGGTAGTGGCTGAGTGAATGGGTGAGTGCTAGAGTAGTGACTGGGTGACTGTAAGTGTGCATAGGTAGTTCCTGAGTTATTTGATATGTGCATGGCTAGTGCCTGAGTGATTGGATGAGTGCATGGGTAGTGCCTGAGTGAATGGATGAGTGCAAGGGTAGTGCCTGGGTGAGTGTGTGAGTGCATGGATAGTGCCGGGGTGATTGGAAGAATATATGAGTAGTGCTAGGGTGACTGAATGAGTGCATGTGTAGTGCCTCAGTGAATAGATGAGTGCAAGGGTAGTGTCTAAGTGATTAGATGAGTGCATGGATAATGCCTATGTGATTGTGAGAGTACATAGATAGTGACTGAGTGAATGGATGAGTGCATGGGTACTGCTTGGGTAATTGGATTAGTGCATGGGTAGTGCCTAGTTTATTGTATGAGTGCATGAGTGCAAGAGTAGCGCCTGGGTGATTGGATGAGTGAAAGGGTAGAGCCTGAGTCATTGGATGAGTGCGAGGGTAGTGGCTTGGTGATTGGGTGAGTGCACGGATAGGGTCTGGGTGATTGGGTGAATGCATGCATACTGCCTGCAATATTGGGTGAGTGCATGGATAGTACCTGGGTGATTAGATGAGTGCAATGGGTACTGCCTGGGTGATTGGACGAGTCCATGAGTAGTGCCTGGGTGAGTGTGTGAGTTCATGGGCAGTGCTTCAGTGAATGGATAAGTGCATACATAGTTTTTGGGTGTTTGCATAGTACATGGGTAGGGCGTGGGTGATTGGATAAGTACCTGAGTAGTGGCTGGGAGATTAGATTAATTCAAGTGTAGTACCTGAGTGACTGGATGACTGCCAAGGTAGTGGATGGAAAGCACCACTTATCAGGAACTACTAGCAATGATAAAGCAGAAACCAAAACAATGACAATCCTCAAAAAATGCTATGGATTTTGAACAGGCAATGATTCAAACATTCTTTAAAAGATATCTTCATGTAGCAATACTTTATTATAATTTCCATTGTAATCAAACTTTATGGAAACAATTCAAAATCCAATACTCAATTTGGCTTCAACATAATTACCTATTGTCCTAGCACATGTGTCATGAACTGAGGTTACAAAAAATTATGAATTACTAATATAATCACCATTATACCAAGCGAATAAAGAACAACCAACGCCATTTTTGGACTATTTTGAAGAAACCTGGGTTGCACATGTCCATCATTTAGGTCACAGTTGCCAGGCCCAGTGTCACTTTTAGTGCTGAGATCTTCCTACAATACACTATACCAGAAATCAAAACCTAATAATGGACTGGAAGGATGGTATTATAGCTTCCTAGGCACTCTTGGAAGAGGCTACGCTACTCTAAATCAATCCATAGAAATTTGAAACAATGAACAAAGCTGTCAGTTCCTTCACCAAAAACAAGATCTAGCCCACAATTAGTCTCTAATCTATCCAAATAAGCCTACAAAATGCATAAAATGTAGCATACCAAAATCCGAGTCTTCTAAAGCAACCGAAGATCACACAACCAAGAAACAAACTACCAAGAAACAATTGCTAAAACACTATTTAGACAACTCTACCATTGACACATAGAAACAACTTACTAAACAAGTTACAAAGCAATCCTTACAAAACACCACTGTAAAAAACAATATACAGAGAGAGGGGAATTGTTGAAATTTTGACCACTCCGCATCATGCTTGTAGTGTGGAGTTCTAGCCCAAATTTTGTCAACCGCCGTGTGACAGAGTTTTTTCTCAAGCACCGGTAAGTTGGCAAGTGCGAGTGAGATTTGAATTCCCCTGGCATGATTTTTGGTCGCTAGGAGATCACCTAGGGAGATTTCTCCAACGTTGGCGGTCACCAGCGGTTTCAACCGTTTGCAGTCAAAAAGCTGCTGCTCGAGTAGAAATCTACATGAGTGGCAGCAAAATCAACTCGATAAACTGTGCCCTCTGATCTGCCATGTCGTGCCATTTGCACTGATTTTTCAGCACAGAATGAGCAGCGATCACTCAATCACAGAGATAAGACATGCCTATTTCCACCCATTCACGGAATTCCATGGAATCTCACTGAGTTTTATAGCAATTCTGCGGAATTACGTCGATTGAAACTCCGTAAGTTCCACCCAGGCCTAAATTAGCAACATGAAAAAACATGTCTACACAAATGTGTTTATTCTAAAATATAACTCTATCTCATCCAAAATTTTAACTTTACTAAACCAATTAAAAATGGCCACAGTTCTGTAGCTGAAGATTCCTCAAGACAGGATGTAATTGAAATGTAGTAGTCAAAGATTAAGATATATACCCACCCAAAAAATGCAAAAAAATATACTGGGAAAAGTTCAAACAATAAAAACATCCTTATCATTCCTTCAAATCACTCCAAAAACCGAAAAATACATTTAAAATTCAAAACAAACAACTTTACCTAAAACCACTAACCAACAGTACCCTTACTGTAAACCCACCTGACCATGTACTAATATTTGAAAATTAAAAAAAGAAATGCCTTTCCTTCAATGCAGAGCCGCATCTCCAGAAGCTCCATCCTTGGTAACTGTCCAGCTGCATGCTGAATAGTGACAAAAAAAATACAGTTAGCAGCAAAAGAAAAAGCAGGAAAATTAAAAGGAACAAAAGATTTTCCTTACATTGAAAGAAATACAAATATTATTTCAATCATAAATGAAAACATATATTATAAATGAAAATTATAAATGAGAAAATAGAAAGATTATGGTAACAAATTTACACAACTAAAATATAAACTATTAAAATGACTACTTATTAACTGGCAAAATACTTTATTATTAGTATTTATGTATATATATTATTAATGCTTTACATTTTCTTAAACTTATTTTTAATTCCATTTTTGTTTTCTTTAAAAATAGGAATGTTATAATTCATGGAAGTACCTACAAATAGGTTGAAATCATGTTCTACTTCAATGTACTTAATAAACTGTTTTTAAAATGTGTGTATTATTTTTGTTTATGTGTGAATATATATATATATATTTTAAATATATACTTAAATAAAACATGTCTAATTTTTTACATAGTTATGTTTAAATCCGTTGAGAGATGCTGTAAATATTTAATATGTGTTTACATTGTCTAGAGGTATATTGAAGTCTTAAACTATTCAAGTATGTTTGAATATATTTTAGCATTTTTATATGTTAGTTACACATTTTAAATATAATTATCTAAACTTACTTTTTTGTACCATATAAAATGTATACTATTGTAATTATTTAACTCCCTATATCAATATAAACTTATATATTTTTAAATAGTATACTATCATGACTAAAGCTCCAATCTAACACCAAAAGGCATGCCTAGTTATATTAAACCAATTAAATAATCTACCTCCATCCCAATACCTAGTAGGGAAATTGTCTAATTTTGGAAAGTACAGAATGCTATTCTAACTCCTAACCCTCACCCAGTGGGTTAAGTATTACATTTTGTAGAGAGCAGATTTATCATTTCAAACTCCAAACCTACAATTATTGGAAAAATTGTATAATTTAGAAGAGTGAAGCTTGCCTTTCTAACTCTAATCCAAAACCCACTGTAGGAAATGTTTTATTTGTTGAAGTTTACATTTACTATATTAACTCCAAAACCACAGTGGGGAGAGTAAGTGATTTTGGGGAGTGCAGATTTACTATTCTAACTTAAACCCAGCAAACATTGGTGAAAGAGTTTAATTTTGTGGAGTGCCTATTTAGTATTCTAGCTGTACTAAAATAACCATTGGAGAATCTTGTTTTTAAATTTGGAGGTGTTTCATTTTACTACTCTAACTCCAACCCAACCCACATTAGGGAAAAAAGAAAGTGTTTAATTTTGGGCAGTACAGATTTACTAGTGTAACCCCAATCTCACATCCATTGCAGAAGGTGTTTAATTTAGGGGAGTGCAAATTTCCTATTCCAAATCCAACCATATGGGTGCCTGAAAAGACTGTTGACACAACTTCCAGACTGGCCTGTGTACTCCCGTACTCACTGGGATGGGACCTCATCCCCTAGCTTCCCTGAGTGGTCACATGGGGCCCGCTGAGTGCCAGGAGCACTTCATAATCATCAAAGGCAGCCCGCAGTGCAGGTGCCTGAAAAGACTGTTGCTACAACTTCCAGGCCGGGCCGTGTACTCCCATACTCGCTGGAGTGGGACTTCTTCACCCAGCTTTCCTGAGTAGTCATGTAGGGCCCACTGAGTGCCAGGAGCACTAAATAATCATCAAAGGTGGCCAGCACTGTGGGGGCCTAAAAAGACTGTTCCCACAACTGTGTACTCCTGTACTTGCTGGGGTGGGACTTCATCCCCCGGCATTCCTGAGAGGTCACATGGAGCACACTGAGCACCAGGAGTGTTGCATAATCACCAAAGGTGGCCCGGAGTGCGGGGCGTGCCCTGGCTGGCACCTGGGCAAAGACTGGGCCAAGACGGCCTGTCTTAGCCCATCATAGCCCAACAGAGGCCAGACCGGGCCACCCCCCTTTCAAGTAGCTTAACAGGTTCCCCAAAGGGCTCTCTTCCCAGCCTTTAGCCGTTTATAAATTGTAGTTTCACACAATGTACTGTTTAAAGATCTTTACCTCAAATCTTTTGCTGTGTTATACCTGACCTGAGATAATGGGGAAAAAAAAAACAGCTGTCACTACCCCGGCTTGCCCACAGACCTACTCACGAACAACCTCCATTGACAGTTTCTTGATTAGGGCAGTTGATACTATTTCAAATTAAATTAAGCTAGTGGAGAGGAGGCTCTCTTTCACATCTGAGGGCTTGGCCCGATCTTTGCTTTCTAAGCCTTCCAGGTTACGTCATTTAGCAAATCCTTCCACCTCAGCTGCCAGTGCTAACTTCCCCATATCAGAAATACCAGGAAGTACATAGGAGGAGCCTCCAGAGTTTGTAGAGAGGGCTGACCAAGCAGGGGAAATGCATGTGTCCTGTAAGAGATTCTCAATGTAGAGCCAATTGATCTATTCCATGATCATGAACTGGCCACAAAGTGCAGGAAACAAGCTTAAAAGAATACAAAGCAGCATAGGAGGCCGAGACCAGTTAAATCTAGGTCAAAACACATCAGCCTCATCATTCTCTGCACACATGCCATATGGGAAACCATTAGTGGAACACTCAGTGAGTTGCTGGATTCAAAACTGTGCCCAATAATGGATAGACTCACTATCATCGAAGTTGGGCTGAAATCTTTGTCCACTTCAATTAAAGCCACTCTAAACCCACCCGAATTTGCATCACATCAAGGAATGGGAAGGAGGTTAATCTGGCCACCAGCATACACACTATGACCCCCACATATAGGCCAGAGCGAGGTTCCTAAGGCAGGCCCAGCATTGGAACGATACCATACCACTCCACCAGAAGAAGCCAATTCCACAACCATTGGACAAGGGTTACTTTCTACACCCCTAACATCTAGACTAACGCATCACGACAAAGAACTCAGAGTTTCACAGCTCCTGGTAATCCATCTCCCACCACCTGCTTTGTCCCTATGAGGTGGTCCTTTCAAAAGTCCCCCCTCTACCAGACAACACAGTAGAGTCATAGGCCTAATGAGCAAGGTAACTCATTGGCTAAACCCCATTATTGATAGGAAATGGGATCTGTACAATGATATCATTTTTGCTTGACATTTTGGGGGATTAGTCCACTCAAGCGTTCCTTGTCAGGTGATTCAATTGTTATAAAATTTTAAAACTTAAGGATAGTAGGGAAATCCTAGAAATGGCAAGAAATGGGAAGACAAGAACCACCAGCATAAAAATTTTCCCCCTCTGCTTTTTTTTTTTTACAGATGCCTACGTTTGTCAAATACCTGATCTGGGGGTTTTAGCAGGAAATAGATTCATGGCTCTTGCCTATCTGGATCAAAATGATTGACTCTTCCCCAGGGCCTGCCACCCAAATGCTAAGTCGCCCATTCATAATATTCCTTCTGAGGCGAGAAATGGCCCAGGTGTGTGTATCCCCTCATTTTCAAACCATAAGCAGGGTCTTCATTGCTACAGAAGACGAAAATCTAGCTCCTTGCCAGAACTCTTGTGAGGCATCCACAACTCCCATCCAACCTGGTAAGGACTCTGGTATAGGAGGTTTAGTAACAACAAACTTTACTTTCGACCCCTCATTAACTCCACATGACTCCAACAAAAGGTTAATAGTTGCCACTTGAAACATTTCAGAGGCTTGCAGCAAGTTGGACAATCCAGATTGGCTAAACGTCATGTCTTCATTTGACTTAATCTGAGTGCAAGAAACCTGGATGACACACCCCTTCCCCTTAAATGGTTGATATGCATTATTTCAACCTGCTATGGCATCACTTGCAGGCAGATCAAGTGGGGGCTACCTACTTCGATCAATGTAAAAAGTGTTGTTGTATGTGCTGTTCTTAAATGGTCTTCACTGCAGTTCTTAGTGGCACACATCTCTCTCTCTCTCTTCTGAATGGGACACTTTGTTAATACATTTGTATCATAATATCTTCAATACATAGGAATACAAGGCAAAAGAGGACCTTGAAGCATTTTTTAACAGCTTCCTTATGCACTTAAATAGGAAAATATTCATGCTCTAGCTGGGAGATTTCAATCTGTCACTTTGTACCCGAGATCATATCAAACTATGAGTCTTTCCACGAGAAGATGAGGGATTTGATAGGGCCCACTCTGAAACACAATACATTGAGTGACATGTTTAAACTTTCTCATTTCTAAGCTACACCTCCAAGTTGTCTCAAAGCCCCGGGCATACTCCTGCGAAAATATCCCAACTTTCACGGGGGGACCCAGGGGAGCACAATAGAATTTATGATTATCTCAGCTGAGGTTATCCCCTTGGTTATAGATCACAAACCAGGTGCTTAAGAAAAACAGGGGTTTGAGGCTGAAATGAGAACATATTGACCAGGCTAACTTTACACACAAAATAGTCAGGGTGAATATTGAGTCAATAAACATATGTCTCACAGAGGAGCCCTCGCACCAGGCAGTACTAGAGGGTTTTAATAACCTATGCACAGCAATTAGCGAGAGTTTGACAGCCAGGAAACCTCCAAAGGATGCCGCCCTGCATCAACGGTTTAAGAATGCATGCTCTGAGACCCACAACCTACTAAAAGGGACCCTAAATAGTTCCCTAGATGCCCTTTGGAGGTGAGAAACGCCTGCCCCTAATACAAAGAAACACTAGGTGAAAAGAAAAAGGGAGTTAAGGTCAGAAGCTTGGGAGTATCTGTCTGCAGCTGCTATCTTTAGGAACAGCACATCATTTCAGGAAATAATAAACCACCTTTTCTTTTCCAGCCACTATACACCCAAAGTGGAAGCCCTGATCCCCGAACCCAATTGGGTTACTCATTTTACAGGTATCTTCCAGTATCATGGGTCATCTATGTCATCGACTATCAAATCCAAAGAACCCCTGATTATGGACTTAACTCCTGTACCACTATCCAGCCACATAACTTTAGATGAGGTAATGAGAGCCCCAAATATTTTAGCGCCAGGAAAAGCCCCCTGCCTGAGCGGGGTTCCAGTAGATTTATTAAAAACAGATATCTACCTGTGGGCCCCAATCCTTACAAATGTTATGAGAAGCGCCGTGGATGTTGAAATTCCTGAATCATGGAGATGGGCAATTTTGGGCCCCATCTTTAAAAAAGGGGACAAATGATCACCTTTGGGTTTTAAAGTAAGGTTCAAGGGTTCTCTTCCTGGACGTAATTGCCTTAAACCCCCTACCTGTTACAGGCCAATCTCCCTAATGAATGCTACTATTAAATCCTTGGGCGGGTAATCCTGGCGCACCTAGTATCATGGCAAATCAGAACAAGAGCCTAACTCCTGTCCAATACGGATTCCGACCCGATATCAGTACTACTGAGAAAATTCAAAATTTGCATCTCATTATTAATAAATATGTTAAGGCAAAAAAAGGGGGAATTCATTTGGCTTTTATTGATCTCTCATGTGCATTCAACCTAGTCAAAAGGGAAAAACTATGGGTAATAATACAGAAAATGGGTTTTGAATTAAATTTCATCACCCTGAGAAAACTTTTACTTTCTGTTTTAAAAAATTGCAGTGCACTGTGGCCCCCAAGCAGAGATAACCCAAATAATCGAATCCCACAGAGGGGTGAGACAGGGCTGCACTTTAGCCCTGTGCTTATTTTTGATTTGCATGAATGGTATAACAGAACATGTATTAAAAGTTGGGGCAGATGTACCAAAGATGGGTTGCCTTTCATTCCCCATACTCGTATTTGCAGATGATGCACTTCTGCTTGCCCGCACACCCAATAGCCTCCAGAAACTGCTTGACCACTTCACTGAGTGTATGGAGTCACAGGATCTTAAAATAAACCAGGCTAAATCCTTTACAATGACACGTGGACCCTTAAAAATAAAATCTAGGCATTTTCACAATGGGGGGGGACCATGCTTAGTAAGGCCAAGGTTTATTATTTTCAGGGAATTACTTTTCGTTCTAACTTAAGCTGGATGGCACATATCCAAATGAAACAGTTGAGAAGAAACACAGAAGACATTTTTCATTTTTCAAGGACACTAAACAAAAAATCATTGCCAGAGATGACTACCTTACTCAAAACAAAATGTATTTCAACCGCTATTTTTGGGGCAAGAATATGTGGGTATCATAACTCAGACACTCTCCAGTGTATCGAAAATGGCTTAGTACACAGGCTGCTGACTGCCCCCCAAAATGTAGCAAATTTCATTTGTAATGAAGAAGTAGGCCTTTCATTTATAGAGGATCAAATAAAATTGGCACCACTTTTGCTTTGGCTGAAATGTTGGCTAAATCCAGAGGCAGGTTTGACAAGTAGAAAAGACAGTGCATAACAGATTATTTGTCTCTCCAAAACATATCTAAGTTACCATAGCTGGTATTTGTAAAATCATACTTTGAAAAATTAGGTGTCTAGGACATGTTTTCTGAACCCTCTTTAATTAACAGCCACGCAAAAGACACTGTGAAGTCACTCTTCCAGGAATTTTGTGTCAATGAAAGTTTATGTAAGATGTTGAACTTGAAGACTGTGGAAGCTTATATCCTCATTGTGACAATTAAACGCCTTGAACCATACTTGTGCTGGCTTGAAAACCCTTTTAACTATTTGGTTTAACACTTTTTAAATTTAATCTTATACATTTTAAAGTGGCTTTCCACATTCAAAGTAATAGAAAACACAATTTGCCACCATGTCAAGGTAATTATGTATCCAAACAATGCACATTTCACTTTATTCTGTTTTGCCCCATGTATGCAAGCCCCAGAGCCACCTTCCTAAAACCTTTCTTGCGCCAAGCTGGTTGTAAAAAATATATGTCTGCTATAGAGTTTTTGCAAAAGCTCTCCTCTTTTGAAATATGCACTGGAATATTGAATTGTATAAAGGGTGCTCTGAAAATAAGAAACCTTTATATACAGCTAAACTCCTAAAAGATCTTTTTTACCACATTGTACCAGAATTTATCATTCTGCTTTTCAGATTTCAATGAAATCTAGTTTTAAATTATTTTGACATTTTATTGGATATGTTTTATATAGTATGTATTTTATCAATGTACACTTTTATGGCATTTTAAGTGCCAAATAAAGATAAGAAAGAAATAAAGAAAATCAAAACATATTACCATTTAGTAAAGTGTTAAATTCGAGGAGTACACATTTACTATTCAAACACCAACTAAACACCCATTTGGGAAAGTCTTTTTGAGGAGTTTATATTTCTTACTCCAACATGAAATCCAGAACCCACTGAGGAAAGTGATCAATGTTGGGAATTGCACATTTACTAATATAATTCAAACTATACTACAATTGTGGAAAGTATTGAATTGCTGCCCTTTTTTTGTTTCTTTTGTGACTACTACCCAGAATTCATTGAGAAAAGGTTCAATTCGAATGTCTTCCTATTTACTATTCTAATAACAAAACATCAATAATCCTGGAGCCTTTCATATTTTAATAGAGTAATAATGTTTTGACATTCTTAATGATCTTTTTCATAGTGAATTTCCCTGTATAACCATTTTAATCTGTACATTTTAAATAGTTTAATAATGTTTTTCAAATAAATCAAACAACTGTGTGTGCATATTTAATAGAGCCTAAATATGTTGAAAAAACTTTGAGAGAAATTAATATTGTTTTTGATCAGAATGTAGAAAGCAATTTCAAACTGAAGTCTAGATTTACACCTACCTTTTCATTTGATATGATTGATACTTTCCCTAAAAATGCAGTCACTGATCTCAGATAGATAAGAACTAAGAAACCCAGAGTAAGGAGAAATATCACTTAGAACCAGATAAAGGCAATTGAAAGCCTAGCTAAAGACACAGAGGTGGTCAGCAGGCCAGCTGACAAGGGGGGGGGGGGGGATTGCGGTTCTTCCTTTGGATTTGTACATTACTGAAGCCCATAGGCAGTTGGATGATTCTAACTGTTACGAGGTAATCAGACAGTCTGATTATAGATAAGCCACAGTTCAGTTTTGGGGCCTGTCATCTTCTTGGTAAGGGAAGGGGCTTATAGAGATGGAAGATTATCTATTTCTCAAAAACACACACCCTACACTTTCAGTCTTGTACTTAGTGCCTATGGTACACAGATTCACCACTAACAAGTCCATAGACGGATAGTGTCCTCAAGGAATAGTCTCACTGAAAACACGTTTTGGTGCATTGACTTTTTCCTTAGGCCATTTGTCAGTGCTCTCCCATCCCATATTGAGGATACTAAGGATTTTTTTAAAAGAATAGAGGGCATTCATTGAAAGGAAGACTATATGCTCATACCACTGTATGTCAGGGCATTATATATCAGCATACAACACAGTGATGAGATCACAGCATCTAAACATTTCTTGAGGGCCAGTCCAATTAGTCTTTATGCCCATATCACTATGATTCTTGATATTATCGATGAATGCCTCAAAAACAATTATTTCCTGTTCAATGAGGAACTACATAAACAGAAACAGGGAACAGCTATGGCCACCTGCTTTGCCCCCAGCTACGCCAATCTGGCGTAGCTGGGGGCCCCCCGAGTTTGAGGTTGACAAGAACAGAGTTGGTATGTGGGTTTCATTCATTGATATTGTGTTTGTTATCTGGCAGGACAGTGAGACACAGGCTAACCAATTTGTAGACTGTTTGAATTCCAATAATTACAATCTGGAGTTCACTGGTACCATGAGCAGGACTGATGTGATCTTCCTGGATGTTGAAGTTATGGTATCTAATTACACGCTTAGATCCAAATTGTATAGAAAGCCTACTGTAGGTAATTGCCTACTGCATGCTTTGAGCAGCCACTCTAACCAACTGAAATAGAGTATCCCTTGTGGAGAGCTCACTAATGCTAAGCATATTCATAGCTGTGAGGAGGATTTTGAAGTGGAGCAAAAAAACCAAGATGGATAGATTAAAAAAATGGGGCTACCCGCAATGGGTTCTAACTAAGGCAGCACTCACAGTTGAGGATAAATCTCGCACTGAAATACTAGTTGGCCCTCTTAAGAGAACCACAAAGGATGAGGAGGGGCCAATCAGATTGATAACTACATTCAAATTTGAATCCCATGCAGTCAGTAGGGCATTGTCCAAAAATTGGAACTTACTCAACTGTGATCCTACTATAGATAAAACAATGGGGGTTAGGAACTGACATAAACTACCAGAGAAGCAAGTTTTTTAGTGATGCCTTATTCCACAGTGACATCACTACCAAAGATCACACTAATCATAGCCAGGTGCTGAAGGGGTTCCACATATGTGGTAATTGTAAAGCTTGCTTCAGTTCCACTAGCCAATATGACTATGAGGTACTCTACAGTAAGACATGTAAGAACATAACACAGTTCATACCATGCAGCACCAGATATGCAGTGTATATCCTGGAGTGTCCCTATGGCTTAGTGTATGTTGGCAGCACGGTCCACCTGGTGCAAAACAGAATATTAGAGCATGGACGTGCTATCACTAAGAATGACAAACACTACCCAGTGGCGAAACATTTTGAACAGCGCCACTTTAGTATTCGAAAACAGCTTAGATTCCAGGGCATCAACAAGGTGGGAATCAACACAAGGGGAGGTGACAGAATCCTGAAACTTAGAAAGCTTGATCATGCTATATAATTGATCTCAACACAAAGAAACCCTTGGGTTAAAATTCAGATGAGGATTTGCATATTCAATTGGATTGATTATGAGACCCATGATGATGTTCTTACTGCTTGCCATTTTGTTTGTTTGTAGCATTACTTGATCTTTTTTTAATTTGGTGATGGTGACAACCTGAATTTTAACATGATTCTTTCTGCTCTCTTTTATGCAGGAAGAGAGGAAGGGATTCTATAAACCTGGTTCTGCTTTGGTGATGAGAGGCTCTCATGGTGATTGCACCCTACCCTGCTCTTGTACAGAAGACATGGTGATTCACTACACAAGGTTTTGAGTTTATGATTTTAGGTTAGTTTGTTTACCGCACTTTATTCGCTTATCTCATCTCATGGCCTGGTAGACTGTGGACTTTATAAGGGGAAGAGCAGTGCATTGGAACTCAGATGATTTAATCCTGAAAGCCCAATAGGGCTGTATACTTGAACTTGTGGTACTCTCAGTGTGATATTTTTCAACTGGGGCCTTTATCTAAGGGGCGATATTTTCATCTCGATTTATTCTTTTATTTATTTGCCTTATTCATATTTGTTTCATTTATTGCATTGGATACGCCATTGCCCACTGGGGCGATATTTCTTTAGAATCTCTTGCATCCACAGCAGCTTTCTCTGACCCACTGAGTGGATAATTTGATGCCTAGATAGAAATGAGCTGGTAACTTTGAATTTTTCCATAGGATTGAATTTAGTTGTGGTTTTTCCCTTACTTGACTGCGTATTTTGGTTACTGGGTGTGTCTTAACATTCACACTGAACCTTGACTGAGTGTTCTATGCATTCTCACACTTCCAAATGTCTACCGTACTGGGACAATTGGAATGTTCATAGATGGAGTCCATGTGCCGCCCCCATCGTGCTTTCCTCGGGTGTTGGGAATCTCAGCTATACTACATTTGATCCACAACAGGCTGTGAATATATTGTAACATCAGCTGGGAGGATGTCTGGGGTTGGATTACATTGAATACACTTGCTTCACCTATGCATACTTATTGTGATGTACATACATGCTTCTTGTTTTGCCATGCGCCTAATAAAAAGATGTTCAAAAACATCTACCATATTTGTATGTTAAATATCTCTCCCTCTAAGCCCACTGCGCCAATACTATTTCTGATGTATTAAAGGCATTCCTAGGACTCAGTGTGTATGCAACAGTTGTGGTATTTAACTCAAAACTAAAGTAAAAGATATTTTTGGGCTAGAAGATGTGGCATTTTATAATCATGACATGTTCATGTTATGGTGATTCATGCACCACATTTTGGCTAGATGCATATTATGGGCCTTATTATGAGATTTGCGTTCCACAGAACTGCCGTACTCACAGTGGAGGTCGGACCACCACCACCACTGTGGGCCCAACTGCAGTATTCTGAGTGTGGCTGTTGGACCACCACATCCGCTGGGATCCAGGATCTCAGAGTGGTGGGGAGCAGTCAGGTGCAGTAAAATGCTAGTGGTGCTGTTGCAGCACAGCTGAGCATATTATAAGTTGCCTGTCCACCGTGCATTTCATGGCAGTGAGCCCGCCATGAAAAGGGTGGCGGAGAGGCAACTAAGGGGGTGCTAAGAGGGCCCCCTGCTGCTCCTAGGCTTGGGGGTGCATTCAGGGGGGCACATGTTGTTCCCCTCTGGAATTGCACCCCGTTCCTACATGGTGTGACATGCATGACATGGTGCATGCCACATCATGCAGGAAAACTCAGTTGGTGCTTTCACTGCTGCAGTCTGCATGTTAGGCTCTCCTATGAACCTAACATACCACCGCCATGAGACCGCTGCAGCACCACCCTCCCGTCCTGGATTCAACTCTGAATCCGGCGTGAAGGGGCACCATGGCCTTGGTGGTCCACCTGTGGATGGAGAGATGGCGGTGCCGCAAGAGGACCACCAAAGTCGTAATAAGGCTGTATATGTTTATGTAAATCAAGCATGCCCTAACCGCATTGCTTTGTGTGTGAACGGCTAATATATTATGCACTATTAGTTTGAGATACATCCTTACAAGAAGGCCTCCACTAATTTCAATGTAAGAACCACACCTTTCAATGCAGTCCTGAGTTCATGTCCATTGTTATGTATAACATATATTGAGTTTCTTGCACAAACTGTTATGCAAGGCAAAGAGGGCCGAAACGCATTGCATTTACTGGTGTTGGAATAATATATCACTGGAATTACAGTCCTGAGTGCATGTTTTTCCTGTTCCCATTGGAAATGGTGTTACTGCATATAATTTGAGATGTAATTAAATTCAAATTTTTAAATTCTTTTTTTCAATTAATTAATTTAAAAATGTAATGTGTTCATAATCTTAAACTATTATTGTTTTTAATGTAATTTTAAAGAGCTTCACACCTCATCTCCATAAAAAACATTCCTTACATTTGCATAGATAAATGTTAAATATACTATATGAAAATGTTAACAATTAACTTATTAAAATCATTCACTATGTTTATTTTTGACAAATAATTTAGATTCCCTTCCCTCTTAAATCCCAACACAATTATATTGTAATATTAACATGTATATAATCAAATGTCTATATTATAAAACAAAAATGAAAATCCTATGACTGGAAAGCTATTCCCACTGTAAAACATAATAAAACAAATATAGATATATTGTTTTGTTTATTATGTTTTTCAGTGGGAATTATTTTCTAGTAATAAGATTAAAAGTATTTTTTCAATAATATATGATGTATTAATTAAAATATGCTCAGCCCTATTACTGTGCAAATCCAAAACCTGTTAAAAAGCAGGACGTTTTAATAATATAATTACTGATTATATTAAATAATGTACTAATTAATGAATACATAAACACTTAATATCATGCTCATTTAACTAAATTATTTTATTACACTTGCTAGGCTATTGCCCTGCAAACTCGAAAACCCATCCCATTAAAATTCATTATCAAATGTATTTCTATAGTAATTAACTAACAAAATAATTAACAACAGGTACATTTAATTAACCTATTTTTCAAAAAAAATCCTACCCTATTTCGCTACACTATCAACAACCTACAAATAATAATAAACAACAAGACAAAAAATTTAATTTATTTATTAGATAGATGTGTAGTACATTACGAATTATTATATATATGTACATATAATGCCATTAAATATTTAGAACGTTAAAAAGGAGATTAAGATTAATTTACTTAAGAAAAACTAAAAAATAACTAGAAATAAATATAAAATTTAATAAACATCACACGTAAATTTAAAAAGAGAAAAACTGAGCAGAAATATGACAGTATATATACAATGATATTAAAGTCAAAAGTATTATAAAGAACAATATTTTTGCAAAGTATAATACAAAACCTGATGATATTCTGGATAATGTTACCTTTAAGAACCTATATTATTACTCAACAATATTCTTTCTTTGATATTAGGATGAACATCCTTAATAGGATTAGATCTAATTAGCAGATTCCAAACTTGAGAACTTTATTAGTTCTCTGGGATGCTTATGAAACTGAGTTAAGCATTTCTCTTCATACATTACAAATTGTGCTTGTCATTTTAGAATCTCCTGGATCCTGTTCCAGATTCCTATAGTACAATTATTTGTCATCCATTCAATTGGCTCTGCTTCTCCTCTGTTTTTACTCAGAACCGGTCAGTCTACATTTCTTTACCTGCCTATCTCCAGTTCCCTAGTGAGTGCCCTAGTTCTTGAGCCCTCTGTTTGAGCTTGTTATCCTTCTGGGTACTTAGCTGTTCACTTTTTTCTACATGTGCCATGCAGTTCAAGCTCATTTTAGTGAAGTCTCCAGCTTCTTATGAGTTTTCTATGCTTCAGTCTCACTGTACTGGCTTGGTAGTTTGTTTCTAGTATATCCCATATCATTGGTTAGTGTGAGTACCATGTTCAAGGCAGCTACTCATACCTACTTGTTTGGTCTGTCAGTTGGCCCTATTAGTCACACACATGTCATCCAGAGCCAGTTATGGATTGAGCAGTTGCAGAACAAATATCCAACACTTGATACTGTGACATCTAGGCCTACTGGAACTATTGCACTCGTGAGAAAAAATATGATTCAGGGATACACAAAATCATATACTGTGTGACACTTTCTGAATGTGACTAGTATATTCTCAATCTATATTCTGCAATTGTGATTAATGCCTTCGCGTTAGTAACAAAAATATGCACACTTTACTAGTGCACCTAAATATTTCACTCTTGATTGTGGATTACTTGACACATATAAAGTCAATTTTGTAGACAATAGCGATCTTACAAAGGGTACTGCTAAACACAAATAAGGAACATTTTATTCTCTACTGCAAAAAGAAACATGATGTCTCTCATATAATAAATAAACAAAAGTGCAATTTTCAATATATAGTGGTCTAACATACTCTGCGCTACCTGGTCATAATCTCTCCTGCAGAGTCCTGCCAAATAATAAAGAGACACATCAACATAATGTGGAGTCATTTTTATAATGAAATAAATAAATAGAATGTTTCTTTTGACAAAATGCATTAGAGAAATATAAGCTCATTTCAAAACACTCCATATACAAGTATTTTTCTGTCCAATAAAATTTTTCTTGAGTAAAACAATGGCTCAGTGGAGAACAGTATCAAAGAACCTGAATCTAGAAAAATGAGTTGTGCAGCTATTTGAACAATCTGTTTCACATTTCCTTCTACCAGCCACCTCCTCTTTTAATCTTCTTTTGTGTATAGCTATTTATCCTCTGCAGAAGATGGACTTTAGCCCAATATCTTGGCAATGGAGCTCATTTCCCTCATTGGGAAATGTTTTTTATGGAATATAAGATAGGAAGGATAATCTAAAGGCATTAAATGAGTTCAGTTATTCTCCTTTTTAAGTGAGGTCACTGAAGGATGTGACTGCAAAGGGAATATAGAACGATTCAACATGTATAATGCAAGTCTCCGTATCTCCATATACATCTTCAACTCTCCATGTAAAAATATATGGCAGAATTTCAATTATATAAAAGATCTGAATGTTGGCATTACCCCTCCCAAAGGAGTCCATCATTTTTATATCCAGAGAAAATGAACTTCAGGAGGGAAATTTGTTTTAAAAAATGATTGATAATAAGGATTAATTTGAGTGGATGATTTGTGTTAAATTTAGCAGAATAGTTATATTAAAATAATGTGGTTCTTATATTGAAAATTACCACAATATGGGGCAATCAGGTTTTTGTTTCACAGTTTCGCAATGGTAAGTGAAGATTGCTGTCTCCAGAGAGATGATTTGACAGGAAGAACAGTATTTTGAATGTCTGGAAGGAGCACTTTTCAGGTTCAGGAAAGCAGGTGAAGAAGTAGAGTTTACAGAACTTAGATGGTTTTAGTTAATGTATTTGGTTGCAGGGTTTAATCAGCAACACGGAATGTAGCAGCCTTTATTTAATTTCCTTCAATTGCATGTCAATGATATAAACAACCTACAGCATGAGTACTGCCATTTTATACATGGTGCACAGAAAACAGACCCTCGTCTCTTGCCATACTTGTGGTCTATGTTGTTTTTGTAAAAACAACATTTTCTGATCTTGTATTACTTGAAGAATCACCATTGTCAATGCGGTAATGTTGCACCTCTAATGACTGATATCACTGGCATTGCTAATTCTGTAAAGTAAAATGACTTCTGTATTCTAGAATTTTGCATGATGAATTGAGGCATAAACCCAGAAATCAGTATTAATACACTTATTTCTGAAGGCCATTTACAAATTTCTAACCATTTTCTTGATTCAATTCCACCAGGGTTGACCTAACAATGGGTCTGATTACGATGCTGGTCGGACTCACGTCTGACCGGCACCATGGCGGAAGCAGGACCGCACGACTCGAGGTCAGCAGTCCCGCGGCACGCATTATGATGCGACCGCCTTCATGATGGCTGCAATGTGTATATTTTGTATTGCGGCTTGTGCTGCAGCATACACTGCAATAAAAAATATACACATTTCAAACATCCCTGCACTATGTGGCAGGCACCATGCGATACCAGCCACATATTGCAGGGATATTTACGGGGGCACATTAGCGGAGGGGCAAGGGGGGAGGTGGACCTGCTAGGGGCCCCCAAAGTCACTTACCACCTGCCTTTTCATGGCAAGTGAACCATCATGAGAGGGCAGGCGGAACGGGACATTGTAATCCATATGGCGGTGCCTGAGCAGGCACTGCCATCATTGCAGGGAATGGGAGCCTGACCGCTGCACTGACGGGGTTCTTGATCCTGTCGGACATGGCGGTCTTTCCCCACGACACCTGAGCTCCGACGGCCTGCATCCTAATGCGGCGGTCAACCAATGGGCTTGATGTGGACCTGACGGTGGTGGTCCCATCCCCATAATAATCAGGCTTTGGCCGGATCACATATCTCAAGGTGCCTGTTTATTACTGGGCTGAACTATGACCACACCATATAGACACATACTATTACAACTGCAGACATGAATATTAGACTGTAGCGGTCTAAAAATAGTTGGGAAACCATACCATTTTGTGCTTTTCATCTGGATTAAGGATTTGCACTTTAAGTAGCGACTTATACCCTGAGTAAGTCCAGGCAATGAGGCCATATGAAACAGGTGTTAGCTAGAAGTGTGTTGAAGAGAAAAGAAAGAGAGAAGAGAAGAACTCAGTCACAGAAGAATTTTGTGTTCATCTGTGTGGAGTCAACAATACGATTTTGAACTGTATAGTGATAGTAAGATCAGATTTTAAACAGGGACAGTGTTTTTGTTGCTATAATAACTTTGTCACCATTTGACAAATCTTCTCAAAGCATTTCAGAAAAAGTACATGCACCTCAGCACTTTCCTGGAAAGTTTTGGAGTGATCCATGAAGGGGGGGCACAGAAAAAGCAGAGATCTCAAAACACATTTCCATATGCAAGTTCTCATAGGAATTTTAAAAAGTGATACATTAAAAATGTCTTAACAGACTTACACCAAATTTGGCAGGAAGGTTAAAAAGTTGACCAAGAAAGTGTGCTTTTTGCGATTTGATGTAAATCTGTTCCAGCGTTTTTGAGAACTCTGCATTAAATTATAGTGTTATCAGGACTGTTGGTGTCCAACCATGCTCTGATTGACCCCTTCAATGGGGACTAATCAATCAATCAATGATCATGATTGATCAGTCACAACCTAAACAATATGTGGGGGCAGTCATTAGAGGACTCAGGGACATGGTCAATGTACCCTGAAAATGAAATAAAAAATGTATAAGAGGGCAGGGTAGCACCACCCCCTTAATTGGCTGCCCACAACATGGACATTTTGTGGCAGCAATTACAGTACTCTGGAAGATGGTCCCCATTTAAATATATTTTAGTGCAAGCATGTTTTTCACGGACACAAAAAGAGCACATATAAAGGGTGATAATAGATTTTAGTCACAATACAAATCATTTGTTGGTGATAC
Organism: Triturus cristatus; assembly: GCF_964204655.1. Taxonomy (NCBI): domain Eukaryota; kingdom Metazoa; phylum Chordata; class Amphibia; order Caudata; family Salamandridae; genus Triturus; species Triturus cristatus. The sequence goes on from NC_140587.1 coordinate 971,263,687, forward strand.
CATACTAATTTTAGAAATTGTGGTTTATCCTAAGGTGATTTTACTCTGTGTAAAATGCTGATCCTCTGTTTGGATTTGAGAGAACATTGTTTTCTCTCATGATTTTCTCATAGAGGCTATGGAAGGTACTCCAGAAGCTAAAATGAGAGCATTTTCTCTGTAAATTCATACTATCCTCCTCAGCCATGTCAGAGTAAAGTCTGACATTCTGAGTGAAACCTGCACTTCAAAGAGCAGCAGCAGCAGCCTGTCAGTTGATTCCCCGGTGCTCTACTGCAGCGCTCCACAGTGTTCTAATGAACAAATAGAGTGCTAACATTCTTATTTATTACAAAAGTGTGGCACACCTGAAGCTACCTTGATTGAATCAAAGCTGAAAAATGTAAAACTTTTCCTTTTGAAACTAACAAAATGAGGGTGTTTGTTTTGTCTAGTCAAGTCATACTTCATCTGATTATCATATAAAGATTCATAAAAGCATCAATACAATAATCATGAAAATAGAAATTAAATGACGTATTAAGAATATTCTAAGGGCCTGATTCTGATGTGGTTTGGAAAGTGTTCTGTCCGAATGGGTTTGAGAATGGTTTCTGACCGAATCGGATCGGGAGATTCCAACTGGCTGAGTACGATGCATCCGGATGCTTCTAGATACAATTTGGTTGGACTCCCATTGACTTCAATGGGCGCCTATGTTCCGACCGAATGCATAGGCTCTCATTGAAGAAAGGGGTAGCTGGTTAAAACCGGGCACTATGAGGCGGGTGCACCCTGGTACCCCCACGGCCCGATTGGGAAGGTTCCGGGTGCAGGGGGGCCCAGTACAAGCCCCCAAATTCTGATTCTGATTGGTGATTCGAGTCAGATGACACGATTCGAAAGGGCTGTCCAAACCCAATATCGTACTCAGACGTTCGGAAATGCTGCCCGTAGAGACGTACAATTCTGCTCTGTACGGCTCGGTCATTCCAAATGCCGTCGGGTTCAGATTGGGATATTCCTAACACCTAACTCGCATCATACTCGACCTGTCAGAAACCTTTCCAAGTCGGTGGAAAGACACATTCCCGATCCAATTTGGACGGAGCAAATGCCATTAGAAGGCCTTCTTAACCGTATCAGAATCAGGCCCTTAGTGTTTAAAACATGACAGCATTTCTCACATGTAGAGCTGACTTTAGCAAACTCAAAATGGATATGCACACCTTATGATCAGTTATCATTTGAAGGAAACATGCAACAGTTTACACTCCTAAAACTGTTTTTCCTTAAAGTCTGAATCATTTTTTTGGTAGAAGGGATTTTAAATTTGCAGAAAATTTACAAAACGTGTAAAGGTTTGGGCTGTATATTCATCACAGGGCCACGAGAAAGTGAATTCCATAATATTTTGGCCCATGGAGAAGTAAAGTTGCTATTGGATCATACCAAGTCTAAATTTGGTCAAGAGGCTCTCTATCCAATACCACAAAATGCATGGCCAGTTAGGGTTCAACAGGGCATAATTCTTAATTGTATTTTTCTTTAATTTTTTTCATAATGTACAAAAAAATCCATAAATGAATTTGTAACCAATGGTTTATCAGCAGTACAAATAGCGTGAGGGTTTGTAAACACCCGGGGTCTGTCAAATTGGTTGGAGGCAGTTTACATAGTTTACTCAATCAATTTATTTTAAATGATCACCATTCATACAGTTCATTATCATTATTTTTATTTAGAGTGGTCTTTGATTACACCAGATGGAAGCCTAAAGTATAAGCATAACAAGTTAAATTGTATCCTCTTTGGGGTTAAACCCCAACTCCTAGTGGCAGAAATAAGTTATGGCACTCCATGGAAGACAGAGGATATGTTAGAAAAATCAATTTTCATCAGTTTGCATCAGCTTCAAGTTAGAGTAACCCTAAATTTCTGCTCCATATATTAGGGTGGAAATGTATTGGCTATTATCAGGACCACTGGAATTATGAGATTTTGCATCCGTGGCATTTTGTACATAATCATGAATTTGCCACATTTGCAAATAGTGGAATATTTGCTGTGTATTCTGTAGAATGATTTCAGCACAAAAAATTCTAGCATAAACAGATCAAAAGTTTCTAAAAGCGTTGTGAAATGTTGCCACGCAGTGGAAGGCCATTCACAGATGTTGACGGGTCATCTTTTTTTTCCTGTATTTCTCTATCTGTGTGTGAAAGTGGTAGTAATGAGGTGAAACCTTTGCCCAGATAGTGTTAGCAAGTGTAATAATCCCAAAATTATGAGGTATTACTAATACTAAATGTGCTGCATTATGTTGCATAATTTGCCTTTTCTTGCCACATAATTTAGTCAACCCTTCCAAATACTTTTGCACTCCCCTGCAGCATAACACCAGTGACCCTGGATAATCTATATTAATAGGAGATGGGTTATTGGCTAACTACCAATCTCTCTAGAGATAAAAAATGCTGCTGCTATGGACTGCAAGTACTCATGATTTCTCATTTCCAAACACAAGGTCTCGATTCACAAAGGTAACCTTACACTTTTGTGAAAGTCTACTCTTTTATGGTATATCTACTCGTAGGGCATCATGCCCTAACATATTGAAATATAAGCCAAGATTGTTGATATAAAAATAATATATCTTTGGTACCAATACACAGTCCTGCCTAAGCATCCACTCCAGGTTAAAGGAATCAGCACTTTTGCCATTTGTCACAAATCTCACTTTAGCAGGGAAGTATGAGTGCAGCTTGGACAATAAGTTAACTAAAGCTTCACTCAGTCTAATTTTTCTGACATCCCTCCACAATTAGAAGCTGTTCTCAAGATCAAATGCACTTGATAGATCCATAAATGCTAGGTACAAAGGGCAAGACTTGAACATATTTACTTACTTTTAGGTGAAAGCTGAAGCATTTTTCCATTGTACCTAGCCCCTCCCGAAACCCATTTTGATTCACACATGGTCTTATTGGTAGTAGCCCAATAGATGATCCTTTTGTGAATGACAATTCATATTATTTTGAAAATGGAATTTAATGGTGATATTCACCTATAAAAACATGGGCCTAACCTACTTCCATTTTTAATATGGAGGCTATGAGGGACTCATTCCAGAGACTCACTAAAGACACCTACTGACACGGTTAAAGTCATCAGTGACAAAAAATATCCATAGATCCTGGTTGAATTTAAAAACATAAGCTATGCTATATGGGCCTGGTGGCTTTCCAGATGGGCTTCAAAGTATAGCTAGCTTATCTTGTGCCAATTCATAGGTAATATAGTCAGTCAAGTGCAGAGAGCCAGTCTGGGGTACAATCCAGAGAGCTTCCCAAGGAAAATAACTGCTATTCCTACCAGTTAAATTCAAACACTTCAAACCAAACAGAACACTACACTCCAAGAAGCTTGCACCACTTATCATACCACATTATCATAAGACTTCAGTAGGAGGCACTGCTTCCTCAAACCAAGCCAAAAAGCTCTGGACCCCAGAACCACCTAGCATTAGAATCATCCAGGAGCATGTACACTTCCAAAGACAGTTGAAACCTTGAATGTTTCCTAGATATCTGCACCTTCTGCATCCCAGCAACTGGCCTCAGAAAACAGCTGCACCCTCAAGTGCAGTCCTCAGATTACAACTCACAAAATGCAAACAACTCAACTAGAAAACTGCTTTCATTATGCAGTAAGCACAAAAGGGCTGATCTATGCTTTCACAGTGGTATTACATAGTTATGTTATGTTATGTTATTGAGTCTTGCAACGCGCGCGGCTACTCCTGGGAGTGTCCCGGTGCGAGCTCGACGGGGGGGGGGGGGGAGAGGAGAGAGCTTATACAAACAGATATGTCTTCAACTTTTTCTTAAATAGGGCAAAGTCCTGAATGCTGCACAGATCTAGGGGAAGCAGGTTCCACATAGAGGCAACTTTAACAGCAAGAGACTTGCCTCGAGATCTAGTGAGCCGGAAGCGGGGAATGCAGGCCAACCTCTCAGATGCTGATCGGAGAGGTCTAACCGGATAGTAGAAGCAGAAGCGCTTCTGTAAATAGATGGGGCCACTGGCATGTAAAGCACGGTGGATCAGAGTCAGTGCTTTAAACTTGACATGTTCGACCACAGGCAGCCAGTGGAGTGACCACATCTGCTGCCTGGCACTGCATCTTGTGGGAATGTTGAATATGAGTCTGACAGCGGCATACTGGACAACCTGCAGTTTGTTAAGGAGATACCTCGGCAGAACGACTTACAAGGCGTTAGCGTAGTCGATCCTCAAGAGAATCAACGCTCGGGTAACAGTCTCCTTAGATTTTCTGGGGAGAAGTGGGAGAAACTTCCGGAGAGATTTAAGAATACCAAAGCAGTGACCTGCCAGCATCTTGATCTGGGTGGAGAAGGAAAGATCCTCCTCAAACCATATTCCTAGATTCTTTGCAGGTTGTCCTGTAGAGGTTTATATATTCTGCAACAACAAGGGAACCCAAGAGAGGTCGACCAGGGACCTAGGGAGACAATTGTTTTCAACAACAGAGGTCCCCAGAAAGTGAAATGGAAACCAAAGGAATGAATATAGACTCAATCGTAACTATATTTAGTGGACTTGTCCAGCCGGACAGAGGTCTGATATTTACTTGTAGGTTTAGGATATAATCATACAAAACAATACATAAAATGGGACACAATCCTGTGTCCTACTTAGCCCGTAGAGTACATAAACAAGGGTAAAAACTAACAACAGGGGGCTCAGGCAAAGCTTTTCCGGTTTTTTACACAAGGAGGATATACAGTGTTACAAGAACAAATCACTACAAAACACCTTTACAGTGGAATGCACGAAAGGCATTTTGCGTATAAGGTGTATTAGGGTGTCGACGGCGTTTCGATCCGTTTGAAGGATGAGCGGATCATCATCAGGACTTAAATAACATGCCTGTTAAATAGAGCCTCATTAGCCGCAATTCCAGATTGGGGAAACTTGGGCGAGGAGACAAGGGCTGCTATAATGGCGGCTCTAGATATGATGAATTGATGAATTTCAACTCGGATACGGGCGGAGTCGCCTTCGCGTACTCTAACGGCTCAGTCGCCAGTATGTTGCAGGGAAGTTGCTGAATAGCAGTATTCTTCCGGGTGTGTTAGGACCACAAGAGTATCAACGCTCGGGTGACAGTCTCCTTAGATGTTCTGGGGAGAAGTGGGAGAAACTTCCGGAGAGATTTAAGAATACCGAAGCAGTGACCTGCCAGCTTCTTGATCTGGGTGGAGAAGGAGAGATCCTCCTCATACCATATTCCTAGATTCTTTGCAGGTTGTCCTGTAGAGGTTGGCATAGGGAATTCCGATGGCCAGAGAGCTTCCCTGAACTGGTCAGGAAATTTTCCATAAAGGAGAATTCCAGACTTTTCTTCATTGCACTTCAGTTGTGCTGCGGAAAGCCATTTAAAAGCTGCCGACAGGCAATACCTAGCCTAGGATGTTGAATTCTCAGATTTTTCCCATATAAAAAGGATCTGCGTATCGTCAGCGTACGCAATGATTTTGGCTACCAGCTCCTCTGCTAGATATATCAGGGGAGTGACATATAGATTAAAAAGCAGGGGGCTCCAGGAGGACCCCTGGGGCACTCCAGTGGAGACCGCCTGAGAAGAAGAGGAGAAAGGGGGGAAACCAGACCTGTTGGCTGCCCCCACCCAGAAAAAATTTCAGCCAGCTCAAGGCGGTACCAGCGATCCCGAAGTCTGAAAACCGGGTGAGCAGCAGCGCATGGGGGACCGTATCAAAATCCACTGTGAGGTCGAGCAAGATGAGGGTCGCTCTGCCACCTGCGTCCAGGCATTCCCGAATGGCTTCAGACACTTCAACTAACGCCGACTCAGTACTGTATAAAGCTCTGAACCCGGACTGGAAAGGATGAAGAAGGCCTGCCCTTTTCACATAGTCAGTGAGTTGCTTATTGACTATCTTTTTGCAAGTTTTGGCCATAATAGGAGGAGAGAAATGGGCGGGTAGTTGGCTGGGTTAAGGGGATCTAGTGAAGGTTTTTTTAATAGGGGCAGTACTTTAGCCTGCTTCCAGGCTGAGGGGACATAGGCTTCCTGTAGAGACAAGTTGATAAGTCTATTGACTTCCGGATTTACTAATTCAGCAACTGAAGTTAGTAGTCTGGCGGCGCAGGGGTCAGATGGGGAGCCGGATTTCAAGGCCTTAAGAACCTGCAAAGACTCTGATGGGTCAATAGGTGAAAAAGTGGAGAGTGGAGAGAACTCGGCATGAGACACCTTTAAAGTTGGCGGACAAGCTGGCGGTGATTTCCCAGGATCAAAAGAGTCTTGGATGGTTCAGATTTTAGAAGTAAAATAATTAGTAAGCTCCTCGCACCATGTTTTAGAAACAGGGAGTGAGGTGGATTGTGCTCTAGGGGCCATAAACATTTGGACAATTGAAAAGATCTCTTTCGAGTTATTCCTGGCTGACTCAATGCGGTCAGTGTGATAAAGGCTCTTGGCCTGGGTGATGGCGGAGTAATAGAGTTTCTGAGCTTTTTGCAAATTGAGCGTTGCCACGAAACAGTAGGCCAACCGCCATTGGCGTTCTAATTTTTTACAGTACAGTTTCTGGAGCTTAAGCTCAGGCGAAAACTATGGCTTAGATGGACTGTCCTTAACAAGTTTAATGGGTGCTGATGGACCGGCCTGGTGAATAGCTGTTTTAATCCAATTGGTAAAGTTATCAAGCTCACCCATCAGATTATTGGAGGGGGCCGGTCTAGAGTTAAGTAGAGCCTCCCTAAAAGAACTAAGGTCGATTTTTGCAAAGGTCGGGCCCTGACCTAGTCGACTAGGAGGAGGACTGGCGCCTGAGGTCCAAGAGAAGTAAGACAGGAAATTGTCAGACCATGTCACTGGTAAAGGGGCCTTTACCGAAATGGAGAAATTTGAACAGATAGGGTCAAAGATATGGCCCCCTAGGTGCGTAAGGGCCCTAATCCCTTATGTAAGTTGAGCAAGGGCAAGGGTTATGTACTTCCATATATAACAGTTGTGGTCCACAATAATACTAAAACCATATTACACAGCGGCCAGCAACAAAAAATAACTTATACCTATTAAATTCACATAATAACCCTCTGCTATGAGTGTTGTCCATCACCAGCACGGTAAAGTCAAAAGCCCAAACATCACCAAATGAACAGGCCTGGAATAACTGAAGAGATCTGTCACACATTTCAGGACAATCTTGAAGCACTTATATCCTGTTCACTGCATGTTCCAAGTATCTATACACTCTGACAGTTTCTTTACAACTCATGTAGACACTCAGATGTTGGATGATAATAAAAAATGCCCATCCCAACAGATCTCTTAACTTTTCTCACCCTGCATCCATGCATGCTCAGAGCAACAACTAAACACAAAATCTCAGATTGGGCAACCCAGTGCAGTAACCAATTAAGCAGGCTATATCATATGAAATAGCATTAAAAACCTGCAGAGTTGTTCAAAGTAAAATGCATACTGAAAACCATAAAACTGTGCATTTGTACACTTCATTATCAAACACACTGTGAAGCGTTGCATCCCATAACATAATAAACGCACCTCACTTGTCATCTCACACAACATGGAAACACTTGCCTCATAGGATCAAAGCAAAAACAACATCCTTTCAACATCCTTTCAAACACACACCCTCCACTATCCAAGATACCAAAAGACAACACTGAAGTGGTATCTGGTGGAAAATACTATAAAAAACATGTAAAAGAAGAAAGCTGATACTAAAAAGGGAAAAAATTGGAATCTCTAATAAGGGCATCTAAGGCTAAAAATACCAAAGCATTTTGGCATACAGTAACTATCAATAAAAACTTTAATAGTCAAATGGATAGACCGGGATCATGTGTTACCGCAACTGGGTTACACACTTTTCAAGTATTTATTGTATTGTATTTCAGTATTTAGATACTGCTTCCTACCCCTATGTGGGATCTGAAGCACTTGCCTATATGTGTTAGCATTAGGCAGTATTTCTGAGCTGGATTCAAAGGTAAAAACACTCAATTTTCTTGGGGCATATGCTGTCCTCAACCGAGAGACGAATTTCGCCACCTCAATTTCCTTGGATAACACCCCCACAAACCTCTTAAGAAATCAGTAATTTGTGGTGCCTCTGGTACTGATTTTCCAACCTTAAAGAGGTGTTGTCTAGTCCACCCTCTTCCCTGCTCTGATGAGTGCAGATAGGACTATTTGTGGCCTGACCTGGCCTTGGTGTGTCCTGTGCTGCAGAAAAGCAAGCAAGCTTTTGGGAACTCCAGTCAGCTCCACCACTGCATCCAGGGCACAAGGAGGATTGGGGACAATGAAGTCCTGCCTCAGCAGCAGCACAGATTTGTTGTCCTAAAATAAAGCTATATTATGTCAGTAGTCATTAATTTACACTCCAATTTTGTCATAAACATTATGGGTAATTCTGTAGAAATCAAAATTAAGACACATTTTCTATGAGTTTTCAGATATCTTCCCCATCCATTTCAGTAAAACATTCTGACATGCAGACTAAATCATGTACATTCAACACCAGTAGTAGCTTTTAACGTAACTCCCTGGTGATCAACTGCAGATTTATCACAGTGTTCTAGCGAGCAGCTAGAGTGCTAACATTCTGTATTTAGGAAAAGAGCGGCACAACTGAACACTATCTTGCAATCAATGTAAAACTGTAAGACTGAAATAATTTCCTACAGTGCATGTGCAGTAAATGAAGAAATAAGGGAGCATGATAACAAAAATGTCTCCCAAGATGGTTGTTGAGAAATGTATCTCAAGTAGCATGCAAGTGTAGCCCAATGATAGATGTGTGTGTGCAAAACACTTAAGTAACTCGAGCAACAAATAATCAACTGATCAATTTGATTAAAAAACTTAAAAACAGCAAATGGTTCAAAAGCACTTTGTCACTATTTGAGAACCTAGAAAATGTGTTCTCATTTTAGATTTCTAGTGCACTACCAATAACTTCTGTGAGAAAAGTAACTCCTTAGTTTTGTTCAACCAAGCACAGAGAGGCCAGGCCATGTAGGCGCATACCTATGTGTATCTGAGAAAATTATAAAAATTAATATCTCATATGACTTAGTTCTGTAGGAGGAAGGGAGGCCATCTAATAAACGTAAAGAAACCACAAGGTTCAACAGCTACAAAAAACCCGGAGCACTCACAAATATTGCAGAAAGGTCAACAATCAAATTACACTCATGAATTTTTATTCCATTTTCTGAATTTAATCCATAGGCTTCTTGCAATCCTTAAGTCCACATTTCTTGACATCGACATAAGCCACGTTTCTTGGCCTTGACACAAACCCTTGTGTTGTTCATTAGTAAAGAGAAAAGATCCCACAAAGATGACTTCAGGTGCACCACACTTTTGTTATAAATACAGAATGTTAGTATTCTAGTTGTTCATTAGAACGCTGTGGGGAGGGAGGTGGCAGGGGCAAGGGAGGGAGGTGGCAGAGGCAAGGGAGGGAGGTAGCAGGGGCAAGGACTTGGCCAACATAGGGCAGGGGGCAGAGGCAGCAAGCTGAACATACCGGGTAGGTGGGCAGGTAAGTGGCAGCACAACAGACCATGAAGCGCAGGTGGGAGGGGCAGTGCCAAAACAATAGAGAATGGAGGGCATGGGGAACAGGGTTGGGAAAACTACCATTACAATATAGGCATTACAATGCATTTTTTATAATGCAGAAGACATTGCAATGTATGCTATTACAACGCATGCCATTACAACACATGTGCCATTACACTGCATACCATTACCACTCATTGTATTATAAGTTTAATAGGTACATTTTATATTGGAATAATGTTATTAAAGATTGAAATTTCATTTTTTGTGTTAAGTCTTGTGTTTTAAAAAATACATTTTAAATATATAATATTGAATGGATGTGAGGGAAATAGGGGTGTTAGGTGGGAGAGTGTTGTAATACTCAGGTTTAAATGTTAGTACCTGGGTATTAATTTATTATAATTTTTGTTATTTTTTCATTTAGTTTAAATAAATAAATTCTTGGAGGTGTAACAGCCACCCTCTGGCATGGGATGTGTGGGAAATTGGGTAATTGGGTGGGGTAGTGAATTAATATTCAGGTACTAATTTTAATTCCTGAGTATTGCTTCATTTGAATGCATATATAATTTCTAATCTGGAGGAAATTGATTGACTAATGTACAAATCTCAATCGCATCCCTGCCTGTTTACCGAGAACACTCATTCTGTGAAGTATCTGTTGGAAACCTCAAGGTGATAAAAATAGGTATTAGACCTGTAAATGAGGATGGGCTTGGTCTGGTTGTCGCTAATTTGAGTAAACCATCAACAATTTGTTGCATTATAGAAAATGTAACGGTGAATAAGGGTGGGTCCAGTACAGAGGTTGTTAACATAAGTAAATTTTAAAGAAATTATTGTACTTTTGCACCAATCCAGTCATTATCAGCCAATTTAGATGACACCCAAGAAGTAGATAGATGCAAGTTTACCTGGCACAACAAGATAGACAGGAATGAGAACACATACTTAAGTGCTGATTACGATGTCGATCGGAAAGGCTCTGAATGGCATTCGATTCGTCCAAATCTGATTCAGAATCAGTCTTTCCAACCAATTCGGAAAGCCTTCCAACCGACCGATTACGATAGTCAGAAACCATTTGGACTTTCCGACTCGGTTCCAAACGGCATTCGGATTAACCAAGTTGTGCAGATCTGACTAATACAGGTCTATGGAGCATGTTTCTGACCGACATATTATGATGTGTGATTTGGACAGCCTTTCCGGCTGTTGGAATCTGACTTTGGGGACCCATAGCAGGGCCCCCTTCACCAGTTACCCTCAGAATGGGGCCCTGGAGGGTACCCATCGGACCTCTTTTCAATACCATGCACAGTGTGGCAGGCACCATGGGCTGCCTGCCACGGGATGCATGATTTTCCCCACCCACCCCTTTTTTCAATGTGAACGTATAAAGTCGGTCGGAACATGGGCTCCAATTGAAGTCATTGGGAGTCCAACCGAATGGTGTTCAGAACCATCGTAATTGGCCGGTCGGACTGCCCAAATCCGATTTATTCAGAAACCATTCTGAGATCGAGTTGTTAGGAATGCTTTCCAACCGACATCCTAATGAGGCTGTTAGATGGGATACCAGGCTCACTCTTTGGACATAATTCCAGAAGTACTAATTGTTCCCTACCAAGTCTAAGACTAGTATTGCGGAATGTAGCTGGAATAAACTCAAAGTTGATTGACCCAGATTGGGTGTCGTATACAGACAAACACAATATTTCTATGCTTCAAGAAACTTGGGCCAAAGAAAAAGTGTTTATTGATGGTTTCACTACCTTTAGTGTAGAGGCTAAGCCAGCAGAGTGATTTGGGAGAGCAATTGGGGATCTCATGATTTTAATTAGGAATGGATGTATTAGTTCATTCACATTAATGGACATAGATTGCCCAGATTTAATGCAGATTATTGTGACTTTCGCAAGAGGATTTTGTTTGGCCCGTCTAAATATTAATGTTAGATCTATAAGGGCATCTGATAAATTGCCTACACTATATAGATAAATACAAAAAATATAGGGGCATGGGATTTTAATACGTTTATGAACCTTCGATCTATTTAAGTGAGATTACAGGTGAGGAAGATGAAACTTGGGGTATCCCGTCACTATCAGGGCATCCAAGGAAAAAATTCTCTAGCCTTGCTCTAAAATTAGTCTCTGTAGCAGTTAGTAGGGAGCTTAGGGCATGTAATGGGTGTACTGTCTCTGATCCCGATAGAGCACCAACTTTTAAGAGAGGAAAGTGTACTAGTGTTATAGACTATGTCCTTGTTGATGTGAGGTTATGGTCTCTTCTAACTGACAAGAAAGTGGTAACACGTTCTGACAGTGACCACAACTCTCTGGAAGTAACATTTATGGGAGAATCTCGGTTCCAAGAAAATGATATAACAAATATAGTACCAGCCCCCCTTGCAACCAATAATCGCCGCTATGTTACTTGGCCAAATGTTAAGGCTAATCTAAAACTATATTTGCAGATTTACAGTCTTCATGTTAAACACTTGCCAAAATATGTGGGACTCAATGAAACAGAAAATCCTATTTTAAACATACATAATGGGCTGTTTGGAAAGTTGCAAAATGTTTTTTATAAGGATGTATTGCATGCGAAATACAACTCTCCTAAGGAGTCAAAGTGGTTTGACCAAGCATGTAAATCAGCTAAGATCTCAGTAAGATTGGCTATCTTAGATGGTGATCGGACTAAGATTAGCAAAGCAAGATGCACTTATAAGGGACTTTTAAACAAGGCAAAAAGGAATTGGGATGAAAAACTCTGGCAAGATCTGTTAGCCGCTAGTAAAACAAACGATACTAAGCTGAGGATACCAAGGTGAGACAGCAAGACCATACATACACACTTCTGTGTATATGTAACGCACATCCTCCTACAAAAACAAAAAAAAATACCCCACAAAGAGTCCAGTATTTGGAGTATTATACTCCAATGAAGTGCACCTTCACCGCTCCCGCTGTCTCCAGAGAGCAGTTTCCAAGACCAGAATTAGATATGTTGCAACTGTGGATTGCACCACCAATTTCAGATTTCATAAGTGAATAGATCCTTCCAGTGTTATTATTGTTAAATTGCTTTATTCTTGTTTTGTAATATGTGGGATGCCACAAAATGTGTGTCTTCTAACACAGAGGAGGACACGGATTTTGTGGCGTCCCGCCATTTCAAACGGTTACGACACAGGAGCTGATTACTAACAAACTACCCTGGATACAGGAGGGAATTGATCTAATGTGGGAAAAACATACTGGTTAGCACAACGTGTGTGCAATTCCTTACAGTAATGAGCAACTGAATGACAATAATGAGCCCTGATAAAGTCCACTGAAGATGGAGACAAAACGCATTTGCTGCTTGGCTGTTTTTTTTATTACAAATGAAGAATAAAGCAATTTAACAATAATAACACTGGAAGGATCTATTCACTTATAAAATCTGAAATTGGTGGTGCAATCCACAGTTGCGACACATGATACTAGGCTGTTCTGCATGTAGTGGCTAAAACTAAGTCTGATAAAGTTAAATCTCATCATTATAACATCTCGCCTGACATATGGGTGGTACGCTTTTACATCCTTTATGCTGCAGAAGACTGTAATGACCTACGGAGTAGCAGATGCCTAGATGCTTCTGCAAAATCAGATATTACAACACTTACAGAAGTTAATGCCCCTGTTGTCTTTAGTCTTGATTATACTAATAGTGCCATTGATTCCATAAAGTCTGCTAATGCCCCAGGCCTGGATAAAATTCCTGGAGATTAATATAAAAGAGAATCCCAGATGTGGATAACTTATATAAACTTATTATCAAATACAGTAGCGGCTGGGGGTATAGTACCAGATTCTTGGCGTGGGGCAGAAATCATAGCAATATAAAAAAAAGGGTGATGCAGGCGTTCCCTCAAATTATAGGCTGATCAGCTTGACTGATAACGCTAAAAAATGTTTGCAAAACAAATCTTAGAGAAACTTCATGATTGGACAGATACAAACAAAATTTTGTTCTCACTTCAGGCAGGTTTTAGAGCAAATGTTAGTAGGCATGGTGCCTGCCACAGGTGCAGGAATGTTTATAAAACAGGCTGCAGCACAAGCCTCAATGCAAAGAGGCATATTTCCAACTGCCTCCATGGTGGTTGGAGCCTAATTTGGCAGTCAGGACTGCTGACTACCTGTCGGTCAGTCCCTTTACCGTAATGATGCCGGTCAGACTCTCCTCCGACCGGCATCGTAATCGGCCCCTTAGTATATGGTATTCACAGCACTGAAAATAGGTGGAAGTGAGGACAAAATGGATGCCCTGGATCGGCTATTGGATTTTGGGGAAATGTGAATTTTTTTCCTGGATGTTTTGTTTAATCAAAACTTTTTGGGCCCCATTACGAGTCTGGTGATCCAGCCACCACCGCATCGGCAGTCTGACCACCTGATTATGACTTGGGCAGTCGGACTACCTTGGGACCACCGGCTCCGCCAGGGAACCGCCGTTCCCTGGTTTAGGAGTGGAAGTCAGAGGCTGCAATATGCTTGGCTTGATCGCCACAGCCCCGCCAAGCATATTATGAGTTTCCACTTCCATGAAAAGCCTATGTGGATGCACACGGGGCGGCATAACATGTGCCCCTCTGTGTGCAGGCACATATGTCCCTGCACATCATGGACTTTCGAGTATATGCCGCACAGGAACCTTGTAGTGCAGTCCCATTGCGGTGCCTTTTTTAATGGCACTGCCGCCTTTAAAAGAGGCACCGCCATAGGACCGCCACGCCACCCACCTGCCAGACTATAATAAAGTCATAATCTGGAGGATGGTGCAAGCCATGGTGGAGCAGTGGCGAAGCGAATTTTGGGACATCACTTTAAAGGATATGGATGAAATACTATTGTCTAGACAGTGGATTGGATAAATGGATTTGTTGTTTTTCTGAATTTTTTTTGGGGAGGTTTGCATTTTTTCAGACTACACAGTAATTTTTCCAAAAGTTGTTTTGTTGGAAAATATGGCTATGCCAATCTGTGTCTTCTTTCTTAGTTTACAACCGGATTTGAATACCTACATGAAATATGGATTTGTTACTTTGGATTATTGGAGTGCTCAAGACTCTTGGTGTAGAGTGATTGTTTATAAATCATCAAGAGTTGAGGAAAGAGGACAACTTCAAGTAAAAAGTCCAACATTCCTTTAATTTAACTAAATATTTTCAAAAATGCTAAACTAATTTCTTTAAAAATGCAAAACAGGAAAGTTAGATAGAATAGGGAATAATGTTTGTTAGAAATGTACTATACATGCAATATTGTCTAGGTAGTCTGAAGCCACCATCAACAAAAACTGTTGAATTTGACCCAATAGTCGCTCAGATATTTCTTTTGTTCTTTTCTAAACATGTGGCTTCAGACTACCTGTCAATGATTGCGCTATTCTCATTTTTTGGAAACCTTGCTCCTTCCTCAACATTTTTAAGAAATGATAAAAATTTGGGTGAGGTTTTCCAATTGATTTGTTGAAGGAGTTGTGCCATCCCTCTGTGGCATTATTATTCTTTGGACCTCCGCTAAGCATGTCGTGTAACAGTTCCACCATTCAACAGTGGAACCTTGGCTTCCTCCTGAGACCCGACCTGCTTAGATGGCCAATCGATGTGTCCTCAAAGTAATTTAGTAAGGGAGACAATTTTTCATCATTTTTTGTAACATACTCAGATTCGGTAATTGATGTGTAGAATTCATCCACACTATCAGGGAGGTACAAAGCATAATGCTGTTAGTTTCTTTAATTCATGCTGCTTTTTACTGTCTGAAATGTAATCCTCAACTAAGGATGTTTTTTGGAATTTCCTCCAATAGGCCTGTGAAAAAACAACCTTGACTTTGGGTATCAGATATAATTTAGTAATAGTGTTAATCATGATTAATACAAAATCAATTATAACTTTTCTAGGACTTTTATTGAGTGTTTTAGATTTTACCACTGTTACAAATTCAGTGTATATTGAGATTTGTTTATCAGGGAGTAAACTGTACACTAAAGGAACAGTGGTGTTAGTGATATTGCCGTGAATTGTGTTTATTTGAGTGAGTGGATGGGGTGTGGATTAAAAGGCCCCATCCATCATCCATATATCACTATTCTCTAAAGTTACAAGTTTGTCAGTTGTGCTAAAGATTAGTATCCTTTTCTGAGGGTTTTTGTTGTCATGCAAAAGAAAAGTTTCATTAGTAAAGGTTGCAGTTAGTTCTGATGGAATGTTAGGGCCCGATTCACAGAACTAACTTAAGACAAAATCCTAAACTTACTACCATTTTGGTATTCACAGAAGGCACTTACTCATTTTGGTATTCACAGAAGGCACTTACTCATTTCGGTATTCACAGAAGTTAGGAGTCCTAACTTTAGGACTCCTAAATGCCTTCTGTGAATACCGAAAGTCTTAAAATTAGGATTTTTCTCAGTTTAGTAGTAGTATAGTTAGGACTCCTAACTTTAGGACTCCTAAATGCCTTCTGTGAATACCGAAAGTCTTAAAATTAGGATTTTTCTCAATTTAGTAGTCCTAAGTCTAAATTTAGGACTACTAAATTGAGAAAAATCCTAATTTTAAGACTTTCGGTATTCACAGAAGGCATTTAGGAGTCCTAAAGTTAGGAGTCCTAACTATACTACTACTAAACTGAGAAAAATCCTAATTTTAAGGCTTTCGGTATTCACAGAAGGCATTTAGGAGTCCTAAAGTTAGGAGTCCTAAACTTAGGACTACTAAATTGAGAAAAATCCTAATTTTAGGACTTTCGGTATTCACACAAGGCATTTCGGAGTCCTAAAGTTAGGACTCCTAACTATACTACTACTAAACTGAGAAAAATCCTAATTTTAAGACTTTCGGTATTCACAGAAGGCATTTAGGAGTCCTAAAGTTAGGACTCCTAACTTCTGTGAATACCGAAATGAGTAAGTGCCTTCTGTGAATACCAAAATGAGTAAGTGCCTTCTGTGAATACCAAAATGGTAGTAAGTTTAGGATTTTGTCTTAAGTTAGTTCTGTGAATCGGGCCCTCAATGTCTGAGAAGGTCTGGGGTGTTACTCATTGTGGGTTACTTGCCTGTTTTTTTCTTTGCGAAATTCTGCAGAGCTTAGTAATTGTGGGCATAGGACATGCTATATGCATAGGAATGTTTTGGGATACCTCCCTCAAAATTGAGCCACAGGGTGCATTGAATGTGGATGCAAAAGTTTTGATTTGCTGGATGTACTCTCTAAACTCAATCTCCGTGGCAGAGCGGTTATGCTCTTTGGTTTTTTCAACAATGTCACCAAGAGTAACCGCTCTGCCTGTGCAATGGGATGCATAACACTGCTCACAACTCCAATGATTCCTGGACTCAGTTAATCTCTCCTTACAATAAAGATAGCCACTGTACTTTTGCATTTTATTACCTCTGTTAGATTGTATGTAAGTTGCCTCTCTACCTGTTGCCATATTGTATTTGTCTGTTAAACAGGGTAGAAAAATCCATTTTTGTGTAGAGTGTTGACAAATAGAAATGTGTATTAGTTAAAACCTGTAAAGAAAATGTGCTTATAATTTCTTGACTGCCTACTGACTTTTCTAAGAACATGCTCTTTATTCTATTGCTGGACTCTGACTTTGCCAACTATGATTTTGCACTGTGATTTATAGTTGACACCTGTAAAATGAAAGACAGTTTTATTAAATTGTTAATATCTGTGTTTTTAACTTTGTAAGTTTCTTTAGACTTTTGGTGGTTCAGATCGTCTTCCTTCCAGTAGATATTCTTGAGTTGGATTACTACCTTCTGGGGTGGTTGGGTTGGCCTGTAAGGAAAGGTTGACATAAATAGAGATATTCAAATTGATTTTTATCTATGGTACAGCCTTTTTTTAAAAAACAATAAACAATACAGAGGTATCAGCCAGATTACACACTGTAAAGATGCACGGGAGGGAAAATGTCATAACATTACATAACATAGGAGGGGAATGCTACTGGGTGAAGAAGTCATCTTGTTCAGCACAACGAGGCGGTACACAAATCTCTCCATGGTATGTATTCCAAGGACTCCAAATACGTGACCATTTTTTGGGGCATCCCCTGGCCGAGTACAACGTCTTCTCTCTATACTTGCACCAATCAAGGTCTTGTTCCCAGGCTTCAGGTGTGGGTGAGTGAGTTGCACCCCATAATTGCGCAATATTTCTTTTAGCAAGCATGAACCCTAGTGTAGCCCACTGTGTCTGGTAAATGTTCAGGTCCGTGGGTTCCCATATATTCAGGAGGCACCTACGCGTCTCTAGGCAGAGACAGACATGCAACACCGCATTGATTGTATCATGGACCTTGTGGCCGGAAGGAGCTTTCATATTTACACTCCCAGATGATGTGCATGAATGTCCCCATATGGCCGCAAAGCTGTTTGCATTTCCCACTATCGGACCTCCCCACATGTATCAAATGGGTCCCGGTGATATATATTCTATGGAGGATTTTAAGCTGTACTAATCTAAGGAGCGCTGGAATAGCAACCACACTAGGGGAGGACACTGCCTCTTGCCAGTCCTCATCATCTATTTCAATCCCATCTCGCATCCATTTCTCTCGCAATGATTGGAGGGGATCTGTCATGTTATTGATTAGTTTCTTGTATATTAAAGAGATAGTTTTTTCGGGTAGGTGGCCATCTAAAACTCTGTCCTCCAAGGGTGAGGCTTTGGGAGAAGCAGTCCCCTTGGGCAGAAGAGACTGGAGTGAGTGTAGGACCTGTGCATATCGGAAATATTCAGTGCCCGCCAGCTCGTATTCTGTTTCTAGTGTGGTGAAGGACTTGACCCCTCCCTCTCCCCAAATGTCTTTGATGTGTGAAATGCCAATAAGGTCCAACCTATCAAACCCCTTTGATCTCCATAGGTTGCCCAGCTTCTCAGAAGACCAAAGTGGGGTGGCTAATGTCAATCTATGTCCCCATCCAAGAGAATTAGTGGTGTCGTGCCAAATGTGAACGGCATGTTTGGTGGGGCCTGTCAAGGTGTATCTTTTCGGCCGTGAGTATAATGCCCTGTTGTAGTTGCCTCTGGGAACGAACCATCTATCCATGCCATAGCCGGAGTCATCGATACCGCCGTACGTACCATGGTTGATGGCTGCTATATGTGCTGCCCAGTAATATTTTTTTATGTCTGGCAGGCTAATACCTCCATCATACCAATTTAGTATCAACTTATTCAGGGTGATGCGAGGTTTGCCGTCTCTCTAGAGGCCTTCAACTTCTTTAAAATAATGCGTCGGTACAGAGTCCAGGGTCCAGGGTGTTCTGCAGGGCGTAGAGAAACCTAGGCAAGGACATCATTTTGAACAGGGTGGCTCTGCCCAAGAGCGAGAGGGGAAGTGATTTCCAACTGGCAATATCTTTTGTAAGCTTACACAAGGGCGGAATAAGGTTTCGAGCGTAGCGAATTGAGGGATCAAGAGAGATACAAAATCCCCAGATATTTAAAGCCGGCAGTGTTAACCTGTATTGGACAGTCTCTTGGGGGGATAGGTGGATACCCCTAAGAACGAATAATAGTGACTTACCCCAGTTGACCGTAACACCAGAAAATCTACCGAATACCACCAGAATATCCAATACCACTATGAGGGATTTCTTAGGGGAAGCCAAATAAAGCAATATGCCATCAGCAGTTTTTTAAGTCAGGGACCATCGCAGTCCTCGTATCATAGGATCCCGTCGGATCCAGGCTCCTAGTGGTTCTAGGGCTAGGGCGAAGAGAAGAGGTGAAAGTGGGCAACTAAGTAGGAACGTAGCTGACAATTTATTGTTGACTACCGCCGGGGCCAAAGGCTCATTGTATGAGTGACGTACCCATTGGATGTATCTAAGGACACGATCACAGCTGGTTCTTGGATGATATGTGCTCTGTTCAATACCCCATGAACTCTGCGCAGGCTCAAGGCCGTATTTTTGGGGGGCATAAAGCCGGACTGATTAGGGTGTACTAAGCTACTGATTATTTTGACTAGGCGGTTGGCAGGAGTTTGGCTAGGATTTTAGGTTCGGCATTCAGAAGGGAAATTGGCCTTTATGAGGCACAATCAGTCTTTGGTTTTCCTTCTTTATGTATGGTGACTATGGTGGCTATCCTCTGTTCCCTGGGCAATGTTCCAACTTCCCTGGATTCGTCAAACATAGATTTTAGGTATGGTGCAAGTTTATCGGGTCGCAATTTGTATAGCTCGATGGGGATACCATTGGGAATGAGGGCTTTCCCCGAATTTAAGGAGCGGATTGCTTGTGCTATCTCATCCGTTGTCAAGGCACTATCCATAAAATCACGGTCCTCTGGGAAGAGGCTGGGGAGCCTAATATCTCGCAACAATTCCTGAGAGTCCTCCTCAGTGTACGTGGTGACTGTCGTGTAAACAGTCTGGAAATGACAGGCAAATCTGTCTACTATTTCTTGCGGTTCAGTGAGAGAGATGTCCCCATCAACTCTGAGTTCTGGGACCAGTCTCCTCGTCCACCTCCTCCTGTCTAGCCATGCTATGAGTGTCCCCACTTTGTTTCCCAGGTCATAGACCCTGCCCTGTCGCTCCCTTTGGCCCTGTCCGTAACTAGAGCCTTGTAGTCATGTTGTTTCAGGCTCAGGAAGTGGAGCTTCTCCGGTGTCACTCCAGAGTCCAGGTCACCCTCCAACCTATAAATGTCAGCCTCTTTGTCTAGAACTTCTTTTTGTTTATCTTTCTTCATTCCAGAGATCAATGACAAAGCCTTACCCCAAATTACAGCCTTGAATGCTTCCCATAAGGCCAGGGATGAGGACACGGACACCACATTGTCAGAAAAGTAATCGTCCATCGCTTTGATAAGGGTTTTACGGATTGTCAGATCGCGTAGGTACCATGGGTTAATTGGGGCTAATCTTCCCACCTTGACCTGGTTAAGAACTCTGTGGACCCATACTGGTGAGTGGTCAGAGATGCCTCTAGCTAGGTGTTTGATTTTGTGTATGTATGCGGCTTGTGCAGGGGGTACTAAACAGTAGTCTAAACGGGAGAGGCTATGGTGCGCTCCAGAGTGAAAGGTGTGTTGTATCTGATCTGGATGATATGTTCTCCACCCATCTACCAGTTCCATGGCTTCGAGAAAGTCAGGCAAACATCGGGAAGAGGGCCCCACCTCTCTTGGGGGGTATCGGTCCAGGGTGCACGAAACCACTGCATTAAAATTGCCCCGAGGACTAAGAGGCCATCCGGAATGGTGAGTAGGACTGATCCCAGGTCCGTAAAGGTGGTACCCTGTAGGCCTTGGAGGGACGTACACAGATATGAATGTAATGGGGCGGCCCTCCCATGTGCCCAAAACCCCAACAAATGTGCCGCGAGCATTCGTCCATGTAGAGCTTATGGCAAGTGGGAGCGTGTTCTTCACCATGATACCCACACCCCGGGAACCGGAGGTAAATCCTGCATGTGCAACCATCTTGTACCCCCCCTCTGTGCATCGCCTTACATAAATTTCCAATCAGGTGCGTCTCCTGGAGCATGACAATATCCGGGGTCTGTCGCTTAATATATTGGAGACCTACACTGTGTTTGATTTTGTCCCCGAGCCCGTTAACATTCCAACTCAATATTTTAACATTCTTCTCCCCCATTACACTTACTATTCACTTTGTGAGTCTCAGAATCCTCTGTAGTAGAACCAAAATCAAGTACCGATGCAAAAAACATAACAATAAAGAAACACAATTCCCCCACCTAACAACCCCCCACCCTGCTGCCCTGCACTCTGGGCGTGGAACTGCCCATGTAAAATTCGCAGAGTGCCTGTCGCCCTGTAGGAGAACTAAAAGCAGAAAAGATAAGGACGTGGCATCCTGTTTTCCTGTCCCCCACCCCAAAAGCTAATAGTTATAAAGTCCCCAAGGTGAGTCACACACCGCAGTTCTGAGTGTCAGCCATCAGGAGGGAAAGACCCCTCTGAGGCTCGGCTGCCATGCAGCCCGGTACCTGTCCCAGCCTGCCCAAGGAAGCGGTCCAAGTTGAGGAGCCATCGTGTCCCTTTCAGTCTCATCAGCGGAGGGCCGGAGATGCAGCATCACCACCTGCATTGCGATCACGTGAGGCACGTTCTGTCCGGCATTCAAGCCAGTCAGCCGCTTACTCCGGTTGTTCGAAGAACCAGGTTTTCCCCTCCGCTTCTACTCGAAGACGTGCTGGGAATAGCATGGAGTACTTCCGACCCTTTTCTCTGAGTCTCTGCTTCACCATAATGAATGACCGTCCCTGCTTCTGCACTCGGTGTGTGAAGTCTGGGAAGAAGGAGATGTCTGCGTTCTCATAGTGGAGGGTGGCGCCATTCTAGCGTTCTGAAGGATTACGTCCCTGTCCCGGAAATTCAGTACTCTCGCCAGTATTGGGTGCGGGGGTCTCCCGGCTTGGGGCGGCTACCGGGGACCCTGAGTGCCCTTTCAATAACAAAGAATTTACTGAGGCCTTTTGGCTGTAGATTTTGTAGGATTAGGTCCTCCACAAAGAGGTCTGGGGCCTGTTCCTCAGCCTTTTCCAGCATGCCCAAGATGCGCAGGTTGTTGCGACTTAGGCGCCCCTCATAGTCATCTAGTTTGAGCTTGGTGGCCTTGCGAAATGATTGTATATCCTGGATTTCACCTTGAAGCTGAGCGACGTCACCCACTAGACCAGAAGTGGTGAGTTCCACCTGTTTAACTTTCTCATTAAGTTTGGTGAGGGCGGCTCAGATCAGGTTGACCTCGATAGTGATGGTATCCATTTTATGTTCCAATGAGGTTTGGACATTAGTGATTGCCTTCATGATGTCTTTTAGTGATAGCTCTTGGTCTTCTTTTCCTTGTTCATTGGAGGTGCCCCCCCCCCAGATTGTCAGCCCTGGAGCATGTCTTTAGGGAGGGTGTAATGATCCAGTCTGTTTGCTTGCACCGATTTCGACCCCTTCGCACCTGCGAATTTGTTCTTCTCCATTATCGTCTTGAAGTCACGCGCTTTTGTTCCTGGTGCCAGCCGTATGCCCACAAGGCGCGAGGACAAGACCCAGTCCTCCTCCGTCTGTCACCAGGTGCACTGCCACACGTACTCCAAGCATTCAGTCTGTCGCGCAGTTGATAGCTAGGTGGTGGGATATGGTCTCCTCTGACACTGCATGTATCACACCTACTGCCACACGAAATGCCTGTGTCACTCACAGGTGAGTGAGAGGCAAATCCCAGTTGCTTGGATGGCCCCCAGCCCCACAAGAAGGGTTGCGGGCATCCAACGCTGTTCGTGGACCCTGCTGCGGCTCACAGGTGAGTGAGAGGGAAGGCCCTGCTGCTCAGATGGCCCCCAGCCCCACACGATGGATTGCAGATGTACAACGCTGTTCCCGGCCTCCGCCGCCCACCGCATTTCCACCGTTAAGCCTGGGCAAAGCACTACCCTACGCTCGCGTAGTTTGCGAAGTTTGCGCTACTTCGCACTACGCGAATTGCACGTAGCACAGTGCAAACACGCGTAGCGTAGCGTTGCGTAGTGCAGCAGTCGTTTTTTGCTTGCTCGTGGTCCTCAACATCAAGTTGGCGACCGCGACCAAGCAAAATGACATCCCGGCGAGACTTTTTCCTTGTTCGCGATCAGCAACATCAAGTCGGCGATCGCGAGCGTGGAAAATAAACCTCCCGGCGAGATTCTCATCGCGGGGAGGTCAGGTTTCTCATTGCGAGTGGTCGCCTATGCTCGCGACCGCTCGCGATGAGAAGCTACCAGTCCGTGTTGAGAAAGCTGCCGCTCGAGTAAAAATCTACTCGAGCGGCAGAAAACTACAGCTCGCACTGTGCAAGATGCCGTTATCAATGATTGCACAGTTCCGGATGCTTGTCCGCACTGTGCAATCATTGAAAACGGCATCTTGCACAGTGCGAACAGGGTACTACACAATTCGCAAAGTGCTATGCATAGCTCGCGTGGTGCGAAGTACACTTTGCGTAGCTACGCGTAGCGCTACTTCGCTAACAACTCCCAGGGTTAGCCCGCCTCACCTCTCCCTCACAATGTGCTCCCGATTGAGTCGGGGCCACCTCGGGGCCAGTCTCGTGCCTCATTACGGCCATCGCATGCGGCTTATACAGGTCCCGGGTGCCGCCCGCAACACCTCGCCCGGGTCGGCACCGTCTCTGGGGACTCCACAGGGCCTCCGCTCCTCACGCGACTGTCCACAAATGCACGTGGGCGTAGGCCACACTTGCTGGGCTTCACAGCGGCTAGACTCCAAAATTTAGCCCCCGGCTCCAAGGCAGTAATAGGGACCCAGAACCTTGCGCTCATGTGGTTTTTAGCAACGGGAATTGGTGGAAGACTCTCCGCTTGCTTTCCAGTGTGCTCTTCAGCCCCGGTGAGTTGGATTTTGTGGCCGGATAGACAGGAGGGGGATAGGTTTTACGGAGCTAGTGGATCAGGCGGCCATTGCGTTGTGTGTCTTTGCCACGCCTCAGCTTTTTTTTTTTTTAAACTGATAGTTGCTTGTGTTTTTTTGTGTGCTCTTAAGAGACATTTATTTGATTTGTTTGGGTTGAAAAAGTTGGTTTTGCAAACAGTTTACCTCTCAAGGTCTTTCTCTTTTTGTACAAGTGCTGGTGTTGATGGATTTCAGTCCAGCTGATGCTTTTGTTTGGTCCTTTTTCATGGGTAAATTGCAAGTCCTGTGGGGAAAAAAAACAATTTTCTGTCTGTTTTACTGTAAATACATTACATTTCATGGCCTACAACTGACAAATACCTTCCCTGGGGCCAGTACCCGGTGGAGATGGAATAGAAATTTTTCCTTCCACCAATTACTAGCATCTTCCCTGGGGCCAGCACCTGGTGGAGTTGGAATAGTAATTTTCCCCCCATCACTGACCAGTACCTTCCCTGAAGCCAGCACCCGTTGTAGCTGGAATAGTAGTTTTGCCCCCTTCACTGACCAGCAACTTGCCTGAGGCCAGCACCCAATGGTGTGGTAATAGTAATGTTGCCCCACCACTGACCAGCACCTTCCCTGAGGCCATAACCTGGTGGTGTTGAAATAGTAATAATGCCCCCCACCACTGACTAGCACCTTCCCTGAGGCCAGCACCCGGTGGAGTTGGAATATTAAATTTGCCCCCACCACTCACCAGTATCTCCTCTGAGGTAACTTTTTTTTTATCAAAAAATTATAATTTTATTCAAACTTACAGTGGTTTGCTTCCAGGTAATGTTCTTCAATTATGAGGCTGTTGGTTTATGTTCAAAATCTGTGAACTTGTATGATTTTTAAAATTAATATTAGGTTTGGAAATGATAGGTGTTGTTATGAAGTGTGTTTTGTGTTTACGTTTCACCTACTTGAGTCAATACGTGGCAGTGTCTGTCTAGGAGACTCTTGTTTTTTTCCTCACACCTCAGCAGCATGTGGTCACCGCAGACATCAGTGTACCACTGAGCACAAAATGGTGGTCAACTGAATTTATACGTTTTTTATGGGTTTTCAAAAACTTTAAAGAAAATATGTTTTGGAATGTATTTTTTCGTGTGATTCAGAATCTGACAGAATATATGTTTATTTTGTGTTCTGGAAAAAAAAGGGCTTGCTTCATTCCTTTTTAGAATGACAGCTATTTTGTGAAGACCTTTGCTGTACTGGTAGAGTGAAAATAGAGGAAGGACACCAGTGTTGTGATTAGAATGAACACGGTTTGTTTCCAAATGCCAGTAGTGTTTTAACATAGGAAATGTTACTGCTTTTTACAAGTACTTTACTTCGGGAATTGTTTAGCAATTTTTACATTTGTGTTCAGTAAATATTTTTTACATTTTATCCTGTATTTTAGGGCGTTTTAAAAAACATATTTGATAGTTTTGTTATATGCATTGTAATGTTATACGTTGTAAAGGTATGCATTGTGATGGTAGGTGCGTTGTAAAGTCTGTGTTGTAAAAGCATGTGTTGTAATGGTATGCGTTGTAACGTCATATATTCGCAGGGCAGAGAGAGCAAGCCAGGACACGCGAAAGAGGCTGACGCAGCATAACAAACTTGGGCAGATGGGAGGGGTGTTAGCAGCACATTGGAGTATGGAGGGCAGGAGGTAAGGGGTAGTGGGAAGGCCTCGGACAAGGGAGGGCAGGGTGGAAGGGGCAGAGTCAGCAAGCACAGAGCAGGCAGCATGGGTTTTGGCAGCAAAATAGACTACACAGGCAGGCAGGAAGGCACTGGTAGCACAACAGACCACGGAGGGAAAAATAGAGAAGACAAGGACACGCACACGGAAAATGGATGGCAGAGGGGTGAGGGCAGCAAGTTGACCATGCAGGTCAGGACAAGGGGCAGTGGCAGCACAACAGACGATGAGGGCAGGATAGAGGGGGCAAGACATGCCAACAGATCATGGAATGCAGCAGGGAGGGAATAGAGACACAGACTTAGACAATGAAGTGCATGGGTGAGGGGGACAGCGACAGGAGCAATAAGCTGACCACGCAGGCAGGAGGGGCAGTGGCAGCACAACAAACGGTGCAGGGCAAGTCGGTGGGGGTTGGCAGAACAGTGGACCATGTAGGGCAGGAGGGAGGGGCAGTGGCAACACAATAGACCATGGAGGGAAGGTGAGAGGTAGTAGGGATACATTCTCAGACATGGGAAGTCAGGGTAAGGGAAAATGTACAGCAAACAGACTACACAGTGGAGACAGGAGGGCCAGTATCAACACAACAGACCATGTAGGTGAGTAAAAGGCACAGCTGCATCAAAACAGACCATGGAGAACAGGAGGAATAGGGCTCGGGCATTCACACGGACAACAGAGGTAAGGTGGAGGGGGGCAAGAGCAGCAAGCTGACCATGCAAGGCAAGCAGGAGGGGCAGTGGCAGCAGAACAGACGATGGAGGGCAGAAAGGAGCGGGCCAGGCAGGCACACAGAAAATAGAGGGCAGGAAAAGCAAACTGATCAAGGAGGGCTGGTGAGAGGGACAGTTGAAGCAATACACCCAATGGAGGGCATAAGGGAGGAGAGAGGGGCATGCACACAGACATTAGAGGGAAGATGTTAGGAGGCCAGGGGCAGCAAGCTGACTAAGCAGGGCCGGTGGGAGGTGCAATGACAGTACATTTTTCTTTTTTTATTGATATACACATTATTTGAGGTTGCTTTTGGGGATTCCTAGTTTTGCATGACCCATTTTGCTTTTGAGTTTGACAGTTAGAGAACTATAAACCCTCCTGGTGAACAGCAAGTGTAAACATCGAATATGCACATGGCAACTAAAGCAACATATACATGAGATGTTTGGGATTTAGCAATAATCAAACATGTGACCGGGGGACTAGGATTAAAAAAGAATCAGCAATGATGGGCTGCTGCATCTCTCAGTCATATCTAGCTTTTTAACACAAGCTAAACTCAGTAACCTCCAGAGACATGGGCAATTGGTAGAACAGAGAACAGAGGTCCTCAACAACTACCGGGACCGTTGTCAGGACTCTAACATCTCCCATGAGCCTGAGGCCATCTTAGCAGGTACTGAGACGCATAAGAACTCCCCTGCAGACATCCCTGGAGAAGAATTTGTCGGAACAGCCTAAAGTTCCGAAAACACACAAGATGATGAAGCTTCTCATAAGTGTGTGTCACTTACAAAAGAGCGCCGAGCATGTTGTTCTGCACTGACACTCACTGTGCTGTTTTTGTGACTTTACTTGTTTAATTGATTAAAATTGTCATTTGACTGCACATAATTTCTGCACAATCCTTCAACAGGGGGCATCTGTCAGGCATGATGAGAGAGGCATTACTGCAAACAACAGACATAAGAACTGGAATAATGACACTAGCATATTAGGTTCCTGCCAGGTGAGAAAAAGACTTGAAGGAATGGGGAACATATATTATACGTGACAAAGGGGGCAAAGTTGCTGGACATTGGGCTTGCATTTAAGGGATAGGAGGAGAGAAACATGACAGAAGGGGAAGAGAAAACTTTGGTTGCATGTGCAGTAGAGGCATAAAGAGATGGTAAACCTACAAAAGAGGAAAATAACAATCATGGAGGAACGAGTAAAGGGGAATAAAGAAATAATAGGCAACATGAACAGTTAATAATCACAGCAGACACCTGCTAACAGGAGACACACAGAGCATAGTGCATTCCTGAAACATACTCTATTATTTCAATGCAGTATAAACAGTGTATGCACAGTGTGATTTTCTTGATGTGTACGAATACATTTGGCCATGCTCTAAGTGAATCCACTTGTACCTGTGAAGGGAGCGGACATTAGTTCCACAATATTGATCCTTCAAAACTTCCATTTATTGCTGCTGGAAGAGGGGGAGCAGCAAGCACCACTTCTGCCTCCCCACCACTTTACCGCAGTGTTTAGCCATGTGTTAGGGTCTGTAGTCTTTCCTTGCAACAAGGTGATCAATCTTTAACCCAGAAAAAAAGCAGGTAATGACAGAGCACAGGCAATGCCTTGTGTTATTCCTAGGGAGGAAGTGACATTGACCAGTGCTGCAGCTTTGTCACATTGCCCCAGAAAAGCACTTCTGTCCTTCTGGGCTTCCCAGGCAGTGGGTCATAGTATGATCCTTCCGCCACCCCCAGCTTTTCACTCAGTAGAAAGAAGCGGCAGAACTGCTGATAACTCTCGGGAATGTGATAATGACGGCCAAAGGAGTTGGCAACAGGAAGCCTGGCACCTCCCTGTCACTACATAAGTACCCTTCCACAGTCACTGTCTCCTCTCTAAGGTACAATGCAGCTCTCTTGGTTCCCCTGATGTCCCCTCCCTGGCCTGAATGTGGAAGGAGGCATGCCAGACTCTTGTCTGTGCAGTATTTAACCTGTGTATGGTATATGGTTCTACTTTTATTGTGGGTCTAAGTGATGCTGAGTAAACCTTTCTGTTACACCAAAGACAAAACAGTTGGCTTTGTCAGTACTTGTTACTGAACCCATTGTGGAAGTTTGTTTGCTATCATTTGCCTGAGCCCATATGACTTATGCAGTACATACCTATGTATGTGGCTGCAGCACCTTCTAAATTCCTCTTGATGACTGACTGCAATGGCTGTCCATAGACATGCTTAAATAGCTTGAACATGCGTCCCAGATTTGTTAGGGCAGTTCCACTTTTCCAAAGTCTGTCCTGGGTAATTTTAGCACATTTACCACACATCCCGGTTATCAGAGAGTGTCCACTAAACACATAGGGGACGTTTTCCTGTTTTCTAGTGAAAAATCAGTCACCATCCCCCAGCAGAAAGCAATTTAACAGAGAAGATACTGTATGTCAAGATTACATTGAAATCTATTTAGTGACTTAGGGGCAGATTTACAAGCCCCTTACACCACTTTTGCGTCATTGTAACATGGGAAAAATGACGCAAACGTGGCCCAAGGGGCTTGTAAATCTGCCACTTAGTGTACTTTTCATGGTGTAAAGCGCTGTCTATTGTTATTTCGTGTTCCTTGTTCAATGCAAATTTGTAGTCCTACTTCTATGTTTATGTGCTATCCCGGTTTTTTGGTTTCAATATCTGGTCACTGCATCAAATATAAGCAGCTAGAACAGTAAGCAAAGCTACTGGAAAACAAATGTGGAGTGGAGTGTGAAAGAGATTTCATATACAAGTTAATAAAGGAAGAAAGTAAGAAAATCATCCAGCCGTGCTATAATGAGCTCCGGAAAAAGAGGAGCTATAGGTAACAACACAAAACACTGATCACCTCCCATTTCTTAATAACGGAAATTCAACCTCTAAATTAAATGAAAAAAGCATCTTCCATTGATTTGTATGTCGGGCTGCAACATGAGATGGAATTTTTAGTTACTATGCAGGCAGAAACCGTCTTACATGCATGTTATCTGCACATCAATCAGTCTGGCAGAGCAAGCTGCCAGGCTATACCCCTTGTCCAGAGTTAGAGTGAGCGGTGTATATCTTGGGTGACAGATAGATATGTCAGAATAATTTCTGAAAAAAGTGTATTCTCTCTTTAAAAAAGCGGGAAAACCCCATTCAATATGACGCCATTGCTCTAGCTTCAGAGTGAATTATGAAAGTGCAACAAAACAGTGCCAGCCGTGGAAAGAAAAGTGATGCGGAAACATGGGGGTAAAAAAAAAAGGTCTCCGAAGGCAAACAGGTTGTCGTGCTAAATGTAAAATACATACGCACTTACACCGGCATTCATTCTGTGAACCTTGAAACGTAATTTGAAAGCATAATTAGTGCCTAGTGTCTGAATCGGTTCCTCTGAGGGTTTCCTGTCCGTCGTGTTTGTCACTGTTTCTTGCCTAATCCTATCTAATGAGGGTTTATGTTAACACGGCTAAGCACTCGCTGAAATGTGCTAGTCGGCCACGTTGCTAAGCCCACAGAAGAATCGCTGCTAAAATACCCCTGCCGTTGGCTATCTCGCCATATGATACTGATTATTATTTACTACTTTCTTTGCATACAAAAAGCCCGTCTTTACTGTTGTTTGCATATCAAATAGTCGACCAGCCCCACTGAGCCCAGGTAGAAAGACATTCCTCATCCACTGATCCTCCGCCGCCGTTTTTTTCTCCTTGAGTGGATTTAACTAATGTTTCCATCCAAGTTGAAATGCGTTTAACTTGATTGCCTTTCAAAGCTTCAAAACAGGTACACAGAGTTACAAAGAACATTACACCGGGGATTTGAGCCCTGCTGAACATCACTCTTTCAGCTCTGCCCTCACTTCAAAGGGATGTTTTTTGGCTTATGAGGGGGGTTTAGGGTTATCTGAGTAGGGTCAAAAGTTCTAAGATTCAAATCCCTCCAGAAAATATATCCAGGCTGTCACAACTAAACTACGTTGAGTTTCTTTTTCTGCCTAAAAACAACAGTGCATTTACATCAGTGTCAATCTCAAACCCTCAATATGGGAGTATTTAAGGGGGTGCGTGGATAAGGTAATAGAAAATAAACAATGCAGACCCAGATAATATTTTAGCACACTGGGCCATTGTTTTGCAAACCACAACTGTGAAAGTCAGAATTGAAAATTAGCACAGAGGAGAAATCTGAATTCTAAAGGGCTCATTTATGAGCCCCTGCGTCACTTTTGCGCCGCCGGTGCGTCACTTTTTGTGACGCACCAGTGGCGTAAAACATGTGCCATGTTGCGCCATATTTACAAAGTGACGCATCTAGGTAGATGCGTCACTTTGTAAACCCCTGCGCCACATTATACCTGCGCCAGGTATAATGTATGCAAGGGGGGCGTTTTGACGCAACAAAGGGTCGTAGAAGTGACGCAGTGAAATCTACGAGATTTCACTGCGCCACTTCTAGGGTGCAAATGCGTCAATTTCTTGCGCCTGCCTCAAGGCAGGCGAAAGACTGACGCAGGCCCTTTCACATGGGGCTTGCCCCATGTGAAAGGACACATTGCTGGAGTTGCGTCACTTTTGTGACACACTCCAGCGATGCGTCACTTTTGCGCCTACAGATACGTCAGAAATACTGACGTATCTGTGACTCCTTGCGACATGATGCGTCATACTGTAAATATGACGCATCACTGGAGTCGCAGGGAGGGCGCAGTGAAAAGTGGCGCATCACTGTTTTCACGCAGTGATGCGTCACTTTTCATAAATGAGGCCCTTTTAAATATTTAATTGTCTTTCAAATGCGGCACTCCAGCATGTGGCATGGTGCAGAGCAACAGTGCAGTGCGATTATTTGTTTACACATACCACCTGTTACAAAATGCTTGGTTCCTAATACACCACAATTACATTTGTGCAGAATAGCACATTTTTTAATTCAGTAATTCGTGCAGTATTCCCGGTAGGGGCAGTGAATGCATCTTATGCAAGTAGCATCGTGCATTTTTATTGTATTCATTCCCAAATTCTTAGTCAGAATTAAAAAGAAAAACACACAGTTTAACAAAACAAAACAAAATTGATCACCAGCAAAAAATGGTATTTGGGGCACTGAAGGCCAATGCACTTTACTCACTTTATATGCGATTATTTGGAATAATAACTAATATTAGGACCAACTCAAAAACAAACATATTTTCATACAGTCACAGAGTTATAAACGTGAAATTATTGAATTTGAACCTACTACAATCTCTTGACAATCAATTTGATTTGTTGTTTTATTTTTGTTGTTTTACATAGCCTGTAATTACCACATGTGGTGTCTAGGCTCTGAGAACACCAGCCCTCATAGCACAGCACTTTAGACTCTTCTTATCATAGCATTCTATCATTACTCAAGATGCTCACCACAAATGCACCAAGAGACACTCATAACCAGTGATCTACACATTCTAGAAACTGCACGCATGTTATAAACCTCTTGCCAAAGAGGAAATGGTATTTTGAGACGCAGGCAATGGAGGAAGAAATGTTCTTGAGTATTGTTGGTTGAGCTACTAAAGTTGTAACTCATATGATGTTAGGTTCCCAGAATAAAACCAAATAATTTAATGATCAGGAAAGAATTAATGCACTTGTCATAAGCATTTATATTGTGAACTCTTAGTTGCTAAGTGCAGCAAAATGCTTTAAAAAGCCTGGCAAGATCAAAGTGGGACAGAGATCTAAAATCATCCTTTGAAAGTATTTGACTTTCTGAGCCATATTTTAGATGACAAGTGTGTGCAGGAAGAGAGATAGACCCACGTCTTGGAAGTTTTCTCTTTAGAAAATTAAATCCAGGTGGTTTATGTTCCAGAACAATTTTCCTAAAATGTTAGCTAAATAGCCAGAAGATCTACCAGCAGTTCTCAAGGGAAGTTAATGGAATGTTTGAAAACATCATGGTTGGACAGTGTATTCTGGGAGCATTGTTTATATAGAATAAAGTCATGTATGGTTCTATTCAAAATGGTTTGCCTCTTCCTCAGTGCTGCTTTCAGTTTGAAAGATCTGAAACTGGCAATGTGACCCTGAGCAGCTCATTCTCTTCAGTCTCATCTTTTTTTTATTTTTATGTTTCTCACACGTTGATTCCAACCCTGGACAAAAAGAGACTACGTGAGAGATAGTGACATGCAACACAGCAACAACAAGCATTCATGTATCATGCAGGAGAAAACGGCCGAGAGGTGCAGCATGAGCATGAGAAACAAGCATTGGCATATCCAATAGGTCTCGCCTTTGGGACCTTATAAGTGTTTAATTATGCAGCACATTATAAACAGGCTATGCGCCATGGGTGGGACAAAGAGATGCTAGATGCTGGACAGCCTAAAATAAATAAAGCCAGCAAACAGAAAGCAAGCAACTGTGAATTACAAAACTTGAAGCCAACTGTAAGTAATGCTCAGAATGCATTCCGAAAGAGGCTTTTAGAATCAAACCAAGAAGTCCTCCGCAAAGCAGCCAGCACAGGCTCCACCTACAAAGAGGTATAGTGGTTAGAAAAGCATGGTCCAAAAGCTATTAACAAGGTATGTGGTACTAGGCAAATAAAGCCAAGACAGCAGACCACACCTTGGCAACCGCGGTCAGACGAGGTTATGTGCCCACTGGTAGACTGTTCTACCCATTCTTAGGAAATGGTTTTAGCATGCTATTGTAACTCAGTATGTTTGTAAGTTAATATTAAATATTTAGGTACATCAAAGAACTGGAAATGGGGAGAAGGCTGATGAGCAAAAGCGGATAAAGTAACTTAGGATCACTCAATGTTTTCGAGTGGGAACCTGCGATTACAACTCTGGTTTCCATGTTTCACAGTAAACAACTTAATCACTGAAGCACAACTCCTCCCACAAAGGGAATGGTTTCCGTCTCCTCTTTCTTTATTGTTGAGCCTTTGATGGTACTTGTCAAGGAAGACAAAATAAAAAACATTAACTGAACGTGCTCGAAGTTCTATTTGGCGAATGGTCGGAGAGTGGCAGGGGAGAGGAGGTGGGTGGTGGACGAAAATACTACATTTCTCAGGCACAAATTCAGTGACTGCAGCACATGTCTAACAAAGAACCTGCTTTTTACAGAGAAGTGACGTTTTTAAGGGGAAGGCATAAAAGTGGGGTTAACATTAAAAAATAGAAAACATGAATAGAAATCAAATGATGAATGTTGTAGAAAAGTGTAGATGTTGGCAATGTATGTACAACTTTTTGAATATGATGAAGCACATCTTTGTAAATGAAAACATTTACAGGGTTGGGGGTGGGCATTGCTGGACAGCCATCACACTGTGAGACACACGTGTGGAGTACGAGGGATGCACATAGTATTGTCTACTACATGCAGCACTGAGATCAACATACAATTGTGTCCCTCTTAAAAAGTTATTTATGGCAAGTTAAAGAGACGCAGAAGGGTTTTATCGAGGGTCTTGTTTCACTGTTAGCAGTGCGTAAAGATCACAAGTATGGTGAGCCCAAAGGAGAGGGATTTATTTGTCTGCCTTGTAAACAATAAAAAGTGCACATCTTTTAATCAGACACGGCACAGTTCGATTACAACAATGCATTTTTTAAGGGGGTCTGTTAAGGGGTAAGACTGAGTTAAGAAATGAGATAACTAAAGATAACAAGGCAAAAACTGAAGAAAACATATGCCCGCAGCTTATGCGCCGTTACCGTAAGCAGGGCAGGACTGCACTATCTTCATGCCAAGCACCAAGACTACTGTGTCTTTTTAAGAGAGGGAGACCAACGCCCATATGTGCGTTTTTGGCACTATCAGTACCAACACGCTTGCAGTATAAATCTAAACTGACCGATTCAGGCAGTGACTACATCTGTCATGAGAAAAGCAGCCGTCATCATGAGGAAGGGTGAGGGGGAAATAAACAAGCGTTCACACTATTTGTGCCGTTAGCCAACACAGAGAAAGCCAGGAGACGCTGCGTGTTTGGTGAGTAAGCAATACAGACCGCGTACAGCAGCACGGCTATTGTTTCCAAATACTAAGAGAAGGGTGAGAGGTAGATTTACCATGGGCCAGTTTTCAGGCAGTTTTGGAATATCTAAGGATCCATGCTTGACCACTAACACACACAGACTCACAAAGTCCTCTCCACTCACATCACTAGGCTTCTTGGTCCGAAATCTGCACCACTGTGTGCTTCAGGAACTATTTGAATTGGGAGTCAAGAAAGAGTTAAACCTCTCGTACCACCAAATGTATGCATGTGTGATGATCTAGCACAAGCCTGCCCATGAAGCAATTGAGAACAACGTGATGGCCAACACCCTTGCTTACAAATGGAAGGGGGTTGCTTTGTTGGCCTCCATGTTGTGGCAAACAAAGTGATTACTTCTTCTGGATGAGGCGTTCCTTGGCGAAGGGCCTAACAGGGTACTCCTGGAACCAAGAAGGCAAACAAGACATAAAACTCTCCTGAAATGGGTACCTTACCAGGCACGAATGCATCACTGGATGAGGAGTACTGTGCACCATACTGGTGTCCAATTCTGGGCCGGCTCCTCCATTCACTGCAGAGACCAAACCGCACGTACACTGTCAGACTCCGTGGCCGGCCTTTCGGACTGGGCACCTTGGTCGCTGCGACCAGAAGAGACGGGAGCTGCTTTACACATGTTTTCCTGGATAATCGAAACCGATCTGCGGATTCCACAGATCATCGCTGCTAAAGTGCTCTGCTGGCTGCGCTTTGAAAACCACCCTAACTCATATTTCCCGGTTCATGGGGAAGAGGATGTAGTGGAACAGTCAGAGCTGCCGACTTTTGAACTGGGGAACCAGGCTCTAGTCTCGGCAGCGGCTCGTGATTCTGGGAAAATCGCCTAATAATCTTCCCATGTCTGCCAAATAAATTAATGTATCCTTGTGTAATGTAACTGGTGCTCGTGTAAAGCACTCCAATGCCTTAGGGTTGAGTTCGCGCTCTACAAAACTGCAAAAATTAAAGTAGGTTGTAAAAGTGACATCCCAGAAAAAAAGTGTCTTTGGGTTCCCCCCAGGAATTCTGTTTAAGCGCCATGGTCTGTGCTTAGCCCACAAGGAAGTCTTCAGCACATCAAGGAAGTACCTAGTGGTCATGGAGTCAGTAGTCGTGGGAGAGGCTTGGCTCACTATTGCTCGCCCATGGACTTGCCTTCAATAGTTTCCAAAACTGCCTCCATGATTTCTTTAAGCGACAGCTTCAGCTTTGGCGGGTTCGTGGGTTCGTGGGATACATAAAGCTGCGTGTGCTGAAGGCGCCACCTTGTGGCGGATAGCTGAGCACTCTCGGCAGTCAGACTATCGCCGCAGGGCTTAAGAAGTGAGCAGCCAGCTTTCCCAGTCTTTAAAAATGTAGAAAACAAGCCCAGGAGTGGTGTGAGCGTGCGCGCGCAGACTACACTTTTCAAGCACTGCACTCGTGCTGGTGGCGCGCTGCTGCTCGCTCCCCAAGGCGGATGCTGCCACAAGCACGAGTGCAGTGCTTGAAAAGTGAAGACCGATGGCTCAAGGCCCTCCTAGAGCAGCGCATGCGCGCTGCCTAGGCGAGACCTAAAAAGGGGTGTTAAGCATCTTGAAGAAATGGATGTGTTGGCAAAAGCAAGTGCCAGAAGGAAGGAAGGGTGGTTTAAAGTTTGATGTGCAAAGTTCAAGATCCAAAGAACGAAGTACGTGAAAGTAAACATATAGTTTTTTAAAAATAAAAAAAGTTTTTAGGTTTTTTAATTGCCACTGGGTGGCTAACAAGATCTAGGCACATATGTAGGCGAACAACCGAGTAAGCCAGGATCTATACATAGATGAGTCATTGAGTCTCTCCCCGGGTTTACGTTGTGAGTGTTGCGAGTCCCACATGCAGCCACTACCCCCATTCCTGCCCATATTTTTGGGGACAACCTCTTGTCACAAACACCATCCTCTCCTGTTGGGCACACCAGTCAACTACCCATCACCACCTTGCTATGGTAGGGGGAGCTCATCCACTTTGCGGCAAAGTCGCATTTAGCGACCAGGAGGGCTGTACTTAGGAAGGGCTTCTTGGCTCTGGTGCCTCCGGCACCCTCTGTTATCCCCAGGAGGATCAGATTGGGGGATAGGAGAACCGCTTCCCCCAGGACCTCTGCCAGTTCTCCCACCACTGCCACCCAGTATGTTTGTATTAGAGTGCTAGACCAGACCATATGGAAGAAGTCTGCGGACGTGAATGCTCATCTGGGGCAGGTGGCATCAGGCCTAGGACCAGCTCTGTGTAGGCGTAAGTCGGAAGGTATGCTATGTGAAGGTAGTAAGTCTGTACGAGTCTCAATCTGGAGGAGATGGTGAGTCTCGGGGAGCCATTATGACATCACACCAGTCCTCTTCCTCCAGTGTCCCTACCCAGCCCTCCCACTGGGTCCATAGGTGACAGAGTGAGCCAGGGGAATTTATTATGAGAGTGTGGTAAATTTGTGGGACACCTCCACTACCTAGGTTACCCATTAGGATTTTAGCTTCAAGTGGATTAAACTCCGGGAGGGGTTCTGGGTCATGTATGAGGGTATGGAGGGCGTGCCGGACCTGAAGGTATTTAAAGAATTGAGAGTTTGCGAAGGCAAAGGACTCCTGTAGGTTAGCAAAGGAGCGTATATGGGTACCTGACTCCATGTCCCCTAGTTGGGAGATCCCGATGTAGTCCCAAGTCCGGAAGCCAGCAAGCGTCGCCACTTCTCTCAACCAGGTGCCATGCCATAGTAGGATTTGTCGTGTGAGTTTGCCATTCCACTGCATATGGTACAAGGCGGCATGCCAGGCTAGGAGTACCACTTGTATAACCGTGGGCATCTGGGAGAGGATCGGGGCTCCAAAGAGCAGTGCCTGCAGAGTAGGGAAGCCTAGACGCCCAAGTTCTAGCTTATAGGCCGGGACTGACCACCCCCATTAAACCACTCGTGGGCCACGAGGAGTTGAGAAGCAAGGTGGCAGAGGTGCAGATTAGACATGCCCAGTCCACTATCATAGGGGCCTCGCTGGCAGTGGATGAGCGCTAGCTGTGGTTGTGTGCCTCGCAAATAGAAAGGTGTGAGCGTCACCCTCTAGCCTCCAAAACGAGGATTTGGGAATTTGGAGGGGGTAGTTGAGGAAGGTGTAGAGGAAGCTGTGCAGAATCATCATTTTTTACAGGCCTATGCAGCCCATCACATTTAGGAGAGGCTTTGCATTTGGTCAGGTCTGATTTTGCTTTCTCAAGTAACGCTTGTAAATTCAGGGTCCAGGTGAGCTCTGGGTGGAGTGCCACCCATATGCCCAAACATGTGAAACTCAGCCTGCAGAAGGGGATGGACGATTGCCAGTCAAAGCCGTTTCTTGACGGATACAGGGGAACCAGCACAGGTTTGGCTGGATCCATCTTCAGGCCAGAGGCACGCCCAAAAGCCTCCAGAAAGAGGAGGGAGCATGGGCCGCTCTGCGCTGGGTCCGCCAGCTTCAGGAGGATGCCGTCTGCATACAATGCGATGCGGTCTTCGTAGTTAATGGCCCACCTCCATCTCATGTACATCCGGTCGCCAGGAATGAGCTGAGCTAGAGGCCCCATTGCTAAGGCAAAGGGTAGGGGGACAAGGGGCAACCCTGCCTTGTGCCTCATCTAATGGGGAAGGGGTCGGAAAGGACCTTGTTCACTCACACCCAGGCCAGGGGATGGAAATAAAGCACATTGACCATGCCTCAAAAACATGGACCAAGGCGGTACAGGATAGTACTTTGGGGAGATAGTCCCAGTCCACTGCATCAAATGCCTTCTCAAAGTCAATTGGGAGTAGGGGCAGGTCAGAGGGAAGGGAATGGCAGTGGGCAAGGGCAACTTGTAGCATTTGGATACAGTGTTGAGTGCTTCTTTGCTGCATAAAGCTGCACTGGCCTGGGTGGACGAGTGTCAGCAGTACCCTTTTTAGTCTGTTGGCCAGGATCGCGGCAAAGAGTTTTATTTCGCAGTTGAGCAGGGAGATGGGGCAGTAGTGGGCACAGGAGCTGGAGGGGGACTGCATTTTGGGAATCACCACTATGGTGGCAGAGTCCAGGTCCTCTGGTAAAGATCCCTGTTGACATGTCTCCCCGAAGTGCTCGAAGAGGTGGGGGAGCAGTAAGTCCTGGTTTTTCACCAGGTATTCCATGGGGAACCCTTCCAGGCCTGGGGTTTTTCCGGGCTTCAGCCCTGAGAGGGCATCCCCAATCTCTTCCATTGTGATGAGATCTTCTAGCGATTGGGAGTACCCCTGGGGGAGGGAAGGGAGGTCAACTGCATCTAAAAGGTGATCGCTGGCCACCCCATCTCCATCTTTCAGCCTGGAGTACAGTTCCTCATAGTAAAGGGCAAAGGCTCGGGCAATGTCCGGCAGGGCCTGGTGCGTGCGGCCTGTCTCATCTCTAATCTCTGGAACTATTCTATTGACCTGTTGGTGGGAAGCTAGCCAGTGTAAAACTTTCCCATTCTTATCGCCCCATCCGTAAATATTGGCCCTCTTTGCACGGCAGAGGTGTTTAGCCGCTTCAAGGGAGTGCAGGAGTATGTGTTCTTGGACAAGGCACAGTAAGAGGTAAGTGGCTTCCCCTGGCTCAGACGGAAGGCGGTGCTCCAGACGAATGGCTTGGGCTTCTAGCTGTGTAATAAGAGAAAGGTGCTCGCGCTCTCGAGACCTTACCAAGTGTTTTTTAAAGCCTCGGATGGTGACTTTGCTGGCAGACCAGAGTGTACATACTCAGGCCACAATTCCGTAGTTAGTAAGGAAGTAGGATTGAAGTTCTTTTCCTAGGGCTTGGACAAAAGTTTTGTCTTGAAGATTCCACACGTTGATGAGACGCATTGGCCTCTGCATTGTACGATGACCTTCCAGGTCAAGGAGTATGGGGGAGAGGTCCGAGATCCCTCTGGGCAGTATGTCGATGTGGGTCAGAGCTTGACAGTCCATTACTGGCATGTGAACAAGGTCGTGCATGAGTGGGTGTGGTGGGAGGCCAAGGTGTGCATGTACTGTTGGAGTATCTGGTGCCACGACTGGCAGGCGTCACAGAGGCCCCAGGCGGATAGCCAGTCCGTAAGAAGTCTGATTCTGTGATGTCTGGAAGTAGCGGGACCTTTACAATCACGGGTCGGTGCAGGGACTGCATTAGAGTTCCCTCCTAGCACGGTGAGGCCATGCTGGAGGCAATGCGAGTAACATCGATAAACCACCAGGCAGCCTCCCAGGGCAGCCGAGGAGGGCATAGATGGACATCAGCATGACCACCTGCCCCTCCAGGGTGCCCTCCAGTGCCACAAAGTGCCCCTGTGAATCACAGTAGATATGAGAAGCCTCTAGGGGGAAGGAGCAGTGAAGAAGAATGGCGACCCCCCTCATTTCCCGTGAGAACCCCATGTGAAAGACCATGTGTTAGCCTTTGTGGAACAGGAAGAGACAGTGTTCACCATGAAGGTGGGTTTCTTGCAGGAGTAGGACTTCTGGTAAGTGGCGATGGACAAATGTAAAAACCGCTGAATGCTTGATCCAGTCTAGCAGACCATTAACGTTCCATGACAGTACCCTTAACACCAATGGGTAGGGTCGTGTGTGTTTACTGGGTGTGCTGCATGCCCAGCAGGGGGCCACTGCTACGGCCTGTGTGACAGTCAAGCAGGGGTCTGGGTGGCTCTCAGAATGACTTGGGCCACAGGTTTATGGATGCTCAGGGGATTAGTGTGCCTGTGCCGGTAGGGAAAGAAATTTAATGAACAGTCAACATATAACTAGAACCGCACCCCCATCTCCCACCCCATATATCTACCCAAGAAGCAACTGTCACCCAAGGGAAATAGAATGTTAGAATCGGCATACGTTTACCGTGATAGTTGTACAGTAAGGGTAGGGGTAAACCAATGTAAGAACAATTTTCAGAGCGCCAGCTGCTAATAAAGAGTCAATGTCAGTTCTGGTTGGAATGCAACGAGTCTGTTGTGCTTCAGTACAGGCTGGGGTCTACTGCAACCGTGTCAAACTGTATGTTCCACATCTGAGGCCTGGCCAAGTACCAGGCCACGGGAAAGGTCTTTGTCTGATGAGGGACTGAAGCGGATTTCAGGGAGGGAGACGGTTGGCATGCTGTGCCTCCAGGATCCGGTCTCTCCCCCTCCAGATGGTCCTTAGATGGGACTTTCGTGATATGGCATGGTGATGTAGGGGAGCCGGTGGAGAGGCCGAGCACGTCCCGCAGCGACGCCTCCGGGAGCAATGGTGCTGCCCGTTGGGATGCAGCTGAGAGCATAAGGTTGAGTTCATAGATGGGCCTCGGGCACTGGTGGACGAGGAAGGGGGTGTTCATGCAACAGACTTTCCTCTGTCAGCCACTGCCAGGCCTCCTCAGGAGTGTCGAAAAAGATGGGCCTTTTCTGGAATATTACACAAAGTTGGGCTGGGAAAAGGAGGCGATACTGCAGACCCATGTTCCACAGTTTCTATTTGAAGTCTTGGTAGGTTCGCCTGTGTTGCTGGACTTCTCTGGTATAGTCCAGGAACATCATGACTTTGGTGCTGCTATGCTGGAGGTCCAGTCTGGCATGCACATCACTCTGGACCATGTCCCGGTCATGGAAATTTAGGATGCGCATGGCAATTGGACAAAGGGCGGCACCAGCTGGGGACCTTGGGGCTAGGGAGTGATGGGTCCGCTCGACCACAAACCATGGAGACAGGTGTCGTTCGGGCATTCAGGACTTGAGCCACTTTTCAATAAGTTCTGCCATTTATTGTGGAGCCGTGTCTCCAATAGACTCCAGCACTCCCACGATTCGGATATTGTTTTGCTGCAAGCAGTTTTCTGCGTCTTCTGTCTGCGTGTGCATCTCCACCGTACTAGTCAGAAGTGAGGAAACGTGGGTTTTGAGGGTGAGATGTCACTTTCGACCATGGAGATCCAGGACTCAGTCTCTGTGATCCACCGAAAGCCCTGATGGCAGCAGAAGTCAGGTCCGCTGGCAGCGCCAGCACCCTGGGGAGCACCATGGGGCGGTGAAGATTTATTGGGGGGACTACCCAGGGGTGCACAGTCAAACGGAGAAGGATAAAAAAGCAGTCAGTGTGGCAATTGCTGTATCAGGGGATGGTCCCCAACTCACTGAAGGTATCTAGATGGTCTGAGGGTGCCACCTGCCAAGACCTCCTATCACCAGATGTTGGGACGGGAAGTCTCCTGCATGTCTCTGGAGAGAGTGCTTCCCCTGTCTTATGCTAATCTCCAGTCATGTCACTCAAGAGCTACTTTATGGTTTCTAGATCCCTACCTCAGTGAGCATGACAATCATACATGTCCACTGAGGGTCTCCCTGTTTACATGGATTGAGACCCTAGAGCTTGGCTCTGAGGTCGAGAGGGCATGCCTAGTGCACCCCTATTTTTCAGAGAGTGGCTTTTGCCCTCTCTACCCAGGCTGTGGTAGACTGACAGTGGTGGCAGCAATAAATCTATAGTCAGGAGTGGTGAGTCAATAGCCACCCTCCTGACCAAGTCTGTGTGGTCTGCCATGCCTGTGGTCCTGTTGCCTAGTCTACCTAACATGTGTTTGAGAGCCCTTGGGTGTACTGGGGAATAATGGTAAGTTGAGCCAGTGTGAGAAATGCGAGCTGTTCTGCTGGACATCCCAGCTCCCCGTGCCCCTCCCCATTTCCTTGGAGAGGCCTGGTGGACTGGGGTAGACACTACGGGGTAGACACTACCTTTTATCTGGGTTTAGCTGCACTAACACTGCTAAGAGGACCCTCCCCCACTGGCCAGTGCCTCCTGGTCTGGAGTTAATTTAAACTCCTCTTCAGGGAATTGCACAAGCTGGTACCAGGAAAAACTGTAGGCTATCTCTGCATGCTTTAGCCATGCTTTGGACATGTCATGAATGGTTTGTGATTGGAGGTGTATTCAGGATGCAAAAGTAGCAGACCCTCTGATTGGATGAGCCTATCAATCAGAGGTGATACAAGTCTGGCCTGAGTGGTCAGCTGTTGTTCAAGACTGGTTTTATGACTGAAGAGGCTGCCACACCAGGTCCTTCTGAAGATAGCCAGGCACGACCCGCAGTGTGCGTCTGGAACTTAAGGAAGTTTTCTCTGTGACAGATGGAGTCTGCTGCGAAGAGGCCAATGAGAATCCAGGGCATCAGCAGCATGGGAAAAGACCAGCTGTTTCTGTGAGACTTGTGGAGTGTGTGCTTTTGGACAAGGAAATTGCAGACAGCTGCCCAAGGTGTGGAAAGGAAGCTTACAGCACATCAAGGGAGTCGGTGTGGAAAGGAAGCTTACAGCACATAACGGAAGTTGGTGTGGAAAGGAAGCTTGCAGCACATCAAGGAAGCTGGTGTGGAAAAGAAGCTTGCAGCACATCAAGGAAGCTGGTGTGAAAAGGAAGCTTGCAGCACATCAAGGGAGCCAGAGAGGGTGAAGCTTGATTTTAGTCCTTGAAGGTGAGATCAAATCCCCTCTAAGCTTCTCCCCTGCACTATGGGAGCCTGTACAAGCAGTAGCTGGGAATAGAGGCCAGTGAAACAGGCCCCCACCTTTCTTTTTGTGATCTCTGGGGGTATCAGGGTGAACTGGCACTCTGTCCAGCCACTACCCTCCTACAGCTAGCCAGTGGCTACTGGACTAGTGAGACTCCAGTAAACGTTGCCAAGACATCAGACACCTGTGGTCAGATCCCTGACACCACTAGAGCAGTGTCCTTACTCAGGACGGGAGGGCACTTCTGTTGCTTTGGGTGGGGGTTATGGGGCTGATCAAGAACATTTGACTTCACATCATATGCTGAAACTATATCCTTTCAATCCAAAGATTGGTATCAAGGCTCTAGTGAATGAGAGCAGCACAGTGAAACATGGTCTGTAATATGCAATGCTAATTGTGTGTTTTCATGTTAACTGTGTTTTTATAGTGCTTGGCGTCTAGGCACTATAATACTGTTTGGGGTCAGAACTCTGGCCCAGAGGGTTGTAGAGAAATCTGTATTTCACTGTTTATCCTAGTTTTATGTGTAGTATAATTATCTTGTGTGTATTAAAGTGCTTTTCTTTTATAAAAAGTAAAGCACTGACTGGACATTGAGTTCATCAGCTGGTAGTATGGTGTGCACTGTATTCTGAATGTCTAACCCCACCTCACCTCCTTGAGTAAGCCTTGGACTGCTCTGTCTCGCTACCCTGAGAGAGTAAAGTGCTGGAGAGGAGTACTTGGTTATCCAGTTTTGGGTCCACTATTACTCAGGCCCCAGGACACCAGTGGGGGAACACGCCAGTTGATGCGATTGGATAGCAGTAACCCCTGAGTGCCCTGGTGCCCAGGAAGCCGGGTCTAACACCAGATCAGCCCCTTTTCTGCATGGGGGCATGCCCTCATCTACAGGCACTAAATCAAACCCCCAGGGATCAGGCACACATCAAAATGGCTCAAGCTCTGTCGTTCCAGGGGGAGAGAAAAGCTGGGGGCACCAGCATGACCCTGTGCTGGCTTGTGCAGCGTGGTCATAGGCAGCCAAGTCAGTGTGAACTTGGGAGTCATGGCCCACTGCCAAGTCTAGGGTAGGATTACAGTCCCATGCACACCCCCTGTACCTATAAGTCTTGTTGGGCCCCTTGCAGGGAAGTCAACTGGTGCAGCCACTGTCCCCCGAGGGTGCCCCTCATTGTGGCCAAAGGGCAGGGCAGCAAGGCAAGTCAAATGGTCGGGGTCACCTGATGGGCCCTCCGGGGTGCCGTATAGAACTAGGCGCCGACTCTGCACTGATGCAGTGAATTCAGGCCCGGCCGGGCCCAGGAAAGAACTACTGCTGGTGTGCTGCCTCTGTCATGAGTTGAATTGACCGCCATCCACCCACCGCTTAGTGACTCAGTGCCAGTCAATATTGCGGCGGCCCAGAGTCGCCAGCACCGGCAGGGGCACTGTGGGTCATTGCAGAGGGCCAGACGGGGAGGAAGAAGCGCTGTATGGGCTAGGCAGCTGGTGCCACAGGGCCATGCGGGTCGGTCCTGCAGGTTGCCACACGGCCGCAGTGGCATGCAAGGAGGAGCTTCCCCCAGTCTGGTCAGGGTTTGCAGGAGGGGGCCTGTGCCACTCCACACTCCATCTGCAGCCTCACCAGTCCAGCCCCCCATGGCCTGCTCGCTTCCAGGGGGTTCTTTCCTTCGTTTCTGCAGGCCCGGTCTCTCTCTCTGTATCAGCGCAGTAGTCAAGGCACATGGCAGCCGCTGGGCGTCACAGGGAATGACAGGAACTCTCCCGGATCAAGCACAAATCCGGGGTACAGCTGCACCTGGTGTCACGGATATCCATCGGATTCGGTTGATTCATGGCAGAGTTCACGACTCAAGCA
Organism: Triturus cristatus; assembly: GCF_964204655.1. Classification (NCBI taxonomy): domain Eukaryota; kingdom Metazoa; phylum Chordata; class Amphibia; order Caudata; family Salamandridae; genus Triturus; species Triturus cristatus. The sequence goes on from NC_140587.1 coordinate 971,308,664, forward strand.
ACCGCCATGTTGGCCTTCTTGGCCACACCACATATAGGGATTAGACTGTTGTTATATAGGGCTGTAAGCCAGGTTGGTCCATCTAACACCACAGTTCTCATTTTTGTTGTATGTAGTGAGGCTGAGAGGGATATATAAAAGAATATATACAAATATAAGTGGGCTATGAGTGAGTACAAGTAGTAATGTTTGGGCTAACATGTTGCTATTCACCAAGGAGTAACAGAATATTTTTATAGTGAAGTGAGAAAAGAGCAGAGAATGACAGTTCTCCTGGTTTGTTTGGAAGGCTAAAGTGGTAGAACAGTCTTAAACCTAAGATTTTAGCTAAAAATGTTTGTCATGCAGACACAGAGAAATGGTGTTTAATGTTTGTTTTAATGGAGCCGTATGACTAATGTCTTCATGGGGTTCACTCTAAATAAAAAATGAAATCCACATTGCAAAGATGAAGGGCAGGATTTTGGATCAAAGATGGTATTGCATGGTCAGACTATATTTAAAGTTGGATATCATCCACATTACGATTTATGGAGAAGATGAATCTTGGTACAAGAAATTACATGCACCAGTTCAACGTATAGATTAAAAATGTCAGTGCCATTTTCAGTATTTGGGGTGCACCACAGGTAGTCGTTAGAAATAGTGTCCAGAGGATTCAGTTTGGCCAAACCAGTTGAGGATCTTACCCTGATCTTCTTTGTAAGTGTCCCAGAGATGATGGTGTTCAAAGATACGTGTTGTAGCTTAGTCACAGGTAGGTCTAGATGAAATATATATTTCATTTGTGAAATCTTGTTAAATTCACATTTTTGGCATTTTTTTAGGCATACAATGCAATCTATTTTTCACCAGCGGGGGACTGGTTAGTGGTGAAAATGTCTTGCAGGAACAGTAATACCACATCTGAGAGACATTTTCTCTCAAACCAATCTCTTGCTGGTACCATACAAGAACTCTGCTCATGTGTTATGCCTTGGTGTTCAATTTTCACTAGGTATACTGGTTAAGTGCATTTCACACAACACTAAGGACATCATTTTGATGCCGGATGGTCGGACAGCCGACTGTTATTGCGGTGTCAGGAGACTGCTAACATGCATGCAGGTGGTCTGACCGGGTTGTTGGTCGGCAACATGCCAGGGGACTGCTGCGGCCTTGGGAAAGGGCCACACCCCATGCCGACACCATGAAGGCACATCCTGATGTCTGTGCTCGTGTGCCATGCATCATGTTGTTCATGGCACACGGTGCAAGGAGGTTAGTGGGGGCACTACATGTGCCCCCAGGGCCACTTTACAGTGGCACACAACAGATGGAGGCCCTGTTTGGGCCCTAGTATCCCTTTCCTGACAACCTTTACATGATGGTGTTCCTGCCATGAAAAGGCTGTTGGAAAGGGATATACAAAACCTGACAGCAGTGCCTGCCTCAGCGCCACCGCCATTATTGGAGGCTGTTCCGAAAGCCACCCTGTCGGGTTCTCTGATTTTGGCAGAGGTGGCGGTCTTTCGTCCAACAGATGTGGGTCCGACCACCAGCATTGTAGTGCGGTGGTCAGGCTGAAGGGTTGTCGGCAGATGGACCCCCACCAACAGGTTGTCGGTGGCAGTCTGGCCACTATTGTAATGAGTCCCTGGTTGTGAGTGGAATTCATGTGATTTGTTTCTGTGTAATTGTGTAACACTTTAACAAAATTAGGTGATAGTAAGCATAATTACATGAAATACGTCCTCACATCACTTTTTATTCTGCAACTTTGCACCAAAAGAATTGTATAAAATGCTAAAATCATTACAACAAACAGCCACTTGCACTCTGTCATTTGTGTTGTTCCTATGCATTTTCTGTAAACGTTTACCACCAACGTCGCATTCGTGATATCTTTTTTACAGCAAATGTTGCATAATTATGTGATGTGATGTAATAATGTAAATTCAGGAATTGATGTTACTGAAATTACACTAATTACACAGGTATAACGCACAATTCACATGAACCTACATAACACTTGATTTAGCACAATTTTCATGAAATGTTTGCATATTTTTCAAAAATTTAATTTACAGTTTTTCCCACTCTGATTCTCTGGTTCATGAAATGTAAAAATTGAACCAGAAGCTTTATTATGATAGCTGTAATGTGGTCAGTTTTAGGGAAGGGGATAATGTTTATTGGGAAAGCAAGGCATTTTCAGTTTCATCAATAAATTGAGCTGGACCAGAAGAGAGTAGTTTTAAGAGTCTGCGGGGAATCTGGTTGCCTAAAAAATGGTGAGGCTTCAAGATACAAAAGAGTTTTTGAAGAATTTTAAGGTTAACAGGGCTATTCACAAAGGTACGTTACACTTATGAGTAATTTACATGTTTAATTTACTAATATACGTTTGAGTAGCTTTTCTACTTTTGGCTGTTTACTAAATCACAGTGTAGAGTTACTGAAAATTGTAGACTTACACATCCCTTCTTCTTGAAAATAGGGGGGAGACTAAAGTTATGGGGCTTATGTTCACATGTTGGATGGAAAAAGAACATAGACACTACTCAGATGGGCGGTAGCTAGCACAGGGCACGTGACCCTGGCCCTTTTTATTGGTACGTGACCAGACTGGTGACGTCTGTGATGGATGGGTGTTGGGTGGTAGTTAAGGCAGGCTCTGGACACATTTAGGAAGGACTGGGCCCAAATTGTGTGGCATTGCACACGGGACTGGATAGTCCTAATCATAAAGACAGCAGACTATCGGAAGCTATGCTTGTAGAGATTCAGACGACTGAGAACCACTTTAAGACCACAATCACAGCTTGAAAAAAGCTGGATGAACTGAACAAAGAGATCAATGAATATAAAGATAATCTAACACAGTCTAAAATATATAAATTCCATAAAGATTTGAAATGATTGTCTTACACTAAGACATATCCATACGCCTACCCAGAGTTCACACTGCCCACCAAAACTGACAAGAACTCGGATTTCTCTGATGATGACTCCTCCACTAATAGTGGCTCTAGCGGAGAAAGTTATAAGTCAAGACGGAGAGGAAAGAACAAATTCCACAATAAGCCACAACCCTGGCAAGGCAGTCCCAAGCAAGATAGTGGTTGCAAAAATGATCCTCGTTCCGCGCCTGCTATATTTCTTCTCCAATCTTCCAGTGGTCCCCCCACAATCCCTATTTCGTGAGCTCGACACCCTGATGGGGATCCTCATCTGGGGCTCTGGCCGCCGGCGTATTGCTCTTGCAAAACTGCAACTGCCCCTTGACCAAGGTGGACTAGCGGCCCCATCCTTTGAGGTGTACTTCTTGGCCACCCAGTTGCTATGGGTGTCCTGCTGGATGGCGGGCCGGGCGCAAAGGGAACTGATCACCACAACAGGACACATTCAAACCCCTACTATCCACCGTATGCTGTTACCAGGGGCAGCAACGTTGCCGACTAAGCCACTCCAGGTGATGACTGCGTGCGCCTGTCTGGCACTCATTCATAGAATGAATCGGGCTGCACCTCCGTACTTCCCGCTTCTGCCGCTAGTAGGGTTCCCCAAAGGCCGGGTACACTACACAGAGAGAATGCTGCACATATGGACTGACTATGCCTTGACAGAAGTAGGGGCGTTGTATTTTGAGGGACAATTACAGACTTTTGAGGCGCTTGTCAACGACTTCGAACTTCCCAGGGGACAGTTCCTACTGCATAGACAGCTCCTAGAAGACTGCCGCAAGCAGTGGCACACGATTGACACTTGAACCCCCCCCACATCCGGTAATCCATGCGATCCTGCAGATGGGGCCAGGGCAACACTTAGTCACCTGGATATATAAAGCCATACGAACTCTTAAACAATCCACGCTTGCACCCCTCAGAGAACAATGGGAAACCGACTTTCGCAGACCACTGCATGACAGGGAATGGACTAGGGCCCTTGAGCATACCAAAAAAGTATCCCGCAACTACCGCTTCAAGAACATACAATTGCACATCCTGCATAGGGCTTACCTCACTCCTGATAAATTACAGAAGTATTTCCCAGACAGCTCCTTTGCCTGCCCCAGATGCCTGGAGCCCAATGCCTCATTTTTACACATGTTATGAGATTGTCCATTACTTCACAGTTACTGGGCCACGATCCACACTGCCCTTCGAACGGTCAGGGGGTTACAGGACCTATATACATGGGAGGCTAGCGCCCTGGGTATTCATAAGCGACACAAACACATGAAAGTAGAGAGGCGATTTGCTTCCTTGGTGCTCCTCCTGGCCAAACGCTGCATCACCATGCATTGGAAGGCACCGGCGGGCCCTCCCCTGGCGGCATGGGTAGGCGCAGTCAAAAAGTGGGGTACGGCAGAAGAAGGACTACTCCGAGCGGAGGAAGTCCAGGGACTTCGCAAACACCCAATTTCCATGCCCTGGGCCATGCTACTACATTCCTTTGCGCAAGAAACAATAACAGAGGCGGGACCGCAGACAATAGGTTCCCCCGGGGCTCCCATGGCCCGTGAGGCTACCCAGGGAGACATATAGGGGGTCCAGACACCCGACAGGTCACAACTGCAGGCCACGACTGATTCTTCACCACACCCTCGCATGGGCAGTGATCAGTGATCCCACCTCCCTCCCTCCCACAACTGCGTAACTCCAGCATGATACCTCGCAATGGTATAGCTCTCAGGCGAAATACTAAAAGTAATTATCATTTGCGACACAGTGCACCCCAGTTTTATATATCCCCAGTTTGTTCATGGTTAACACACGGATGACATCCCATAACCCCTATGATAAAGTACAAGGGGGGAACAGACACACCCCACAACCCCAGCAGGGCGCAGCGACCACCATGCAAGCTGGTTAGCTATACTTCGACACAGGCCTCTTGGGACTGTCGCCAGCTCAAAGACTGAGTGGGGGCCTACATACTCTAGGTCTACACGCTCTAACGTCAACATAGGGCACGATTGTGCGATCTTGCTTGTAAGTCAATATCAACTGCATTAACAGATGTGTTGTATGTACTATTACATAAATGCCAATAAAAAGGTTTTATAAAGCCACAACCCTGGCAAAATTATCCAGCCCCAGGTATGGGAGGGTTCCCAGGGCAGTTCAATCCACTACACCAACATCCCATGTTTGGATGGAACCCAGCATTTGCACAAACACGAGCCCCCTTCCAAGTAAACTCTTACAGGCCACGTTTGTAGGGAGGGGCAGACAGGGAAGAGGCAGGAGAAAAGGCACAAACCAGGTACACTGGGAGGAGGATGGCCCAATAGGGAACCATACTGGAGCAAAACGAGGGAACCTCAAGCAGGGACGAGCACCAACTGAGTCTGATAACCAACCTATCATCCCTGACTTTGACAACAGCTGAGGAAAGTGTACTGAACAAAGGTTTAGGCTTTGTTCCCACTGCACTCCTGGACAAGTTCAATCTACACTGTGAACTCTCAAAATGTTTTAGAAAACTGAGGCTAAAGACTTTCTTTGAGAAACCGAATCCCAGATAAGACACCAATAACTCTAGTGACACTGGTTTAAAATTAAAATCCACATTCTGTCCCTCTAAACACTCCACACCTGTGGAAATCCTTACCTTTGAGCAGGCAGTTTTCAATGACATTGAAAGCATGGAGGACAGAGGGAGTTTTCACAGCATGAGCAAAGAAGAGACAACAGCTCTTTAACAACTACAGAGCTATGACACAATTGTGATCAAACAGGCTGATAAGGGTGGAGGAGGGGTCTTCCAGGACAAACAAGACTACCGTAATGAATGCCGACACTTGTTGGCAAGAAAAACTATGAGCCGTTGAAATCAAACCCCACCCAGGCATTACGTAATAAGATCAAAGCCTTGGTCGATTTTGCAGAAATGAGTGGCCACATCTCCAAACAGGAGGCTGATTTCTTGTTGACGGCGAAGCAAAAATCCCCTTTTTCTTTACGTTACCCAAGATACATAAGAACAGAACCTCACCACCGGGGCGACCAAATGTTTCGGGAATTGGTTCTCTATTTGAACCCTTAGCATGCTTCTGTGACTTTTTACTGAAACCTTTAGTACAGAACAAAATAACTTACCTGAAAGACACAAAAAGTCTTTTGAACCTTCTTGAGGAAATAGATGTGGACACTGACTCTACCTTTCTAATGAGTCTCGATATCCAGAGCCTCTGCATGCGCCTCCCACAGGAGGACACAATTGAGGTTTTTAGCAGAGCCCTAATTGAGGCTATGTGGGAGTTTCGGACTCTAAGAGCTTTTATCATTGAGTGTGTGAAATTAGCCCTCAAAAAGAATTTCTTCGAATTCAAGGGTGACCTGTTCTTACAAATTAACGGGACTTTCACGGGCAGCACTTTTGCCCCAGGACTAACGGTTTATGACTTTGAAAAGAAATGTATCCTCCACACCAGCAACTCCTACGGCAACCACATTACCTTCTGGAGAAGGTACATAGATGACGTCATTTTAATTTGGCAAGGCCCTAGTGACATACTCTATGCTTTTCTTGAGTGGATCAACAGATGCGACAATAATCTCAAATTCACCCACTCCATTGACAAAAAGGAAATGGCATTCCTAGATATAACCATCATGAAGAAACGTAGCAGATTGGAGACCAGAACCTATCACAAACCTACTGCCAAAAACAATTTGTTAAAATTTGACAGCTTCCACCCTAGGGCATTAAGGGAAAATCTGCCCTATGGACAATTCCTCCGTCTGAGGAGGAACTGTAGTAAACTAGGGGATTACCAAGCCCAAGCAAATGATTTTTCCAGAAAACTCAAGACCCGTGGCTACCCAGACAAAATACTAAGAACCTCTCAGAAACGGGCTCGTAATCAACAACGGGATGCACTGCTTGATGATATTCCCAGGACCACAAAGGAAATCCCGTTAACGTGTGTAACAACCTTTAGCACTATTTCAAATCTAGTTACCAAGTCTATAAACAAACACAGGAAAATACTTCAGACAGGTAATAGGAAATGGGGAAAACCATTGTTTTCCTTCAAAAAAGCAAGGAGCATAAAGAACTCCTTAGTCTCCACCCGCCCTATCAAAGCTGGCAGCGCGCGAACAAAGACAGTTAAGAATGCCTGGGGCCTTCCTAATGTGACCAGACATTACCCCTGTGAAATTGTAGAGTATGTCACTTGATGGCCCCCAAAAAAAGTCTGGATCTAGAACCGAATAACACCTGGGTCCTACGAGCACACACGAACTGCAACTCTGCCAATGTAGTTTACCTAATAACGTGCCTCTGTGGCTTAAGGTACATAGGGATGACAATCAGAAAAGTGAGACAACGTATGTGCGAACACCTTAGTAACATCAGGTGTAAACGAAACACAACTAAAAAGACAGAGCATTTTTTACAGACAGACCATACAACTAATGACCTCAGTTGGACAATCATTGAGCAAATACAAACATCAGGTTACATGCAGAAAGCCCTATTAGAAAAGGAACAAAGATGGGTATACAGACTTTCTAACCATAAACAGGGCCTCAATGACAATATTCCCTGGAACACACTGAACCAGAGGTGATACACCCTCAACCAGAGGTGATACTCCCTTAGAATGACCATGTATTTCTGAATCGATATCCAACAGAGGAGAGTCATACTAGGATCAACATTCTAGCGACGCAATGAGTGGTGGTTGTATTTAAACTATCAGTGACTTAATGGGTTTCATGGTATAGAGTCTGCACACACTAAGGACGGTGTTGAGGTAGTAATCAAATAAAACCCTGAGTCTGCACACATAATTGATCCCTTATGTCAGCTGGATTAATGGTATGCTTAAATACCGGGGGATATCCGCCTGTATTACTCAGATCAATGGCTAGCACAATGCACAATGTTATGTATGTTATGTATATTGCATGCTACCCCTTGTGACAGCTGGATTAATGGTATGCTTCAATGCTGGAGGATATCGGCACGGAAAGCGCAGAACAATGGCTAGCACATTGCTCAATGTTATGTATGTTGCCTGCTAGCAGCTGTATGCAAAGTGGTTCTCGTTACATTGGGAATATATAAAGTTTCTAAGCCTGGGTTTTTCTTAAGAACATACGATAATACATTTGTTACAAAACAATTGGCTCCTTTGAGTTCAGCAAACATGAAAATATCAGAATTCACTGTCTCAATAAATCTTGCCATATCGCGCAAGTATGGGTTATCTTTACCGGGAAGTAGGAACGCATGCTGACGTCATCACGCTCAGCGTGATGACGCACACGGAAGCAGCCTCAGAGATTGGCACATTTAACACAGCCAGCCCAGGAGGAAAGCTATCCTCGGGATCCCGGGCCGGGACTGAAGTAGGTCCGAGATGCGGGTGCTGACCTTGATGAAGTGAGTAGGGCACTTGCCCAACAGAACACCAGACTACTGACAAGCATTTTCCTTTCTGATTATTTTCAAATTGCTCATTTCCAGGGTTTGACTATAGGCAATGCCCCCCGCCAGGATCCATGAGTTATCGCATACTTGCGATCGATGTAAGATACAAATACAGTTGCTTTTCTCCACCTTGTTGTGTCGGACTTTTCACTCCGACAAGAGATTGAGTTTTCAATTGTGATTCTACACAATTTTAATTGAAGAATCACATTGCCTATTTTAATTTGGCAAGCTGGAGAGCCCAAAGTGTTCAGCCTCTCTCCCTTGACAGGGTAATTTTGGCAAATCGCACTTGAAATTCCCTAATAATAGACCACACATCTAGTGTCACAAGTGTGGTTGAAAGCATGCACATGGTGGCAAACTATTGATGGCTACCTTAATACGTGGATGTCCACAATGCACATTAGGCGGCACAGGTGGAATAAACGAGTGCAGATTCAGGCATGTGGATCTTCATTTATTACACCAGATGAACCTAATGATCATATTACTGCTCTTGGATGCATGACTTTCCTGATTGTAGGATCTTTAGCCACATGTGTTATTCTTCCAGAACACGTTGTTGGTAGCAGAACCATAAGTTTGCGGTTCATCTTTCCCTGAATGAGTGCACATTAGCGAGTGCACTTATCTTTCCACTGGTCCTGAAGAAAACCTTGCTATTAAGCAATGAAAGGCTGAAACATGTAGACCTAATCACGACCTTACCACGGATGTTTATGACCAATTAAGTCACAGAGAGCAACCCCTTGCTTTGTTTGAAATCTTGTACTATGACCCCAACAATAAATTTCAAGGTGTCATAGAGGCAATTATAATCACTGTCACTTGTCACTCACTTTGCACGGTCCAAACAACCAACCCTGCTGTAACTCAGACATTGAAGAACACCCAGGAGGCACTCAGCCCCTCGGGTGGGAATCCAATGATGAAGCATGCCACCAACCAGGTTGATGGGTGAGGGGTCTTCTTAATAAAGGATTTTTGTTCCTTTTTTCCCGCATTAAGCAGTAATCCATATACAGAATTACTCCTTCTTTGTTGACTGAGTCAATCTTAATTTCAGGAAGAAGATTAGAGACAAATCTGACAACGAACAATGCGACCTGGCAAAGCAAGTATCGCGGCTCGGGGTTTATCACCTGGCTTCCTTTCCTGATCCCATCCCTTAACCACATCCCATGTACCAACCAACTCCGTGACATAGTCTTGAGAATGAACGTGCCTCCAAACATCAACTGGAACGAGGAGACCAAAAAACATTTCAATATCTGCAAGAGTCATTACAGTAGAAAAGGCAGCCTCTGGTAATTCTTTATGACAAGCTGTAGGATTCTTCCTAGGATCAGGCAAGTGAGCCTTAATGGCTAGAACCTCACTCCTTTTCCATGGAGTATAAACCCATTGTTCCTGAAAACAGGCCACTACAGCCGGCCTAGTAACATTACCGCACTGATCCGTTATCTCAGGTATTTCTGGGTGATATATGGGATGGACCTCCTGCATCGGAAACTGAGTTAAATGAGTAGGGCTCCTCTCATTTGGTCTAACCCTGTAGGCAACTAGAGTTGTAACATTCCCAAATACTTGGCATGGCTCTAAGTCAGTAGCATATACAGAGTCTCTAATATCAAATAAAATTTGAGGCGCTTCTGTCCCAATGTGTTTTTGCCAAAGACTAATGAATGTAGCAGGGTTCAAAATCTCGCATGACTTCCCAAACATCCTCTACACTGTAGATCGCATTATGAGTCAAACACGCCACCTGGTCAGCTATTACTTGTTTGTCTTCATCCCCTACCCCAGATCACGCTAACGGGCCCATTTGCTCCTTGAATTTTGTCCAATCTCTAGCCTCAAATCCACGTACTGGACTCTCAACATTCAAAGGTATTGGAGGATGAAAAACCATGGAAGGAGAAACAACAGAAGTGACAGGTACAATTGTTGCTTGCACTTGCACCGAATGAGAAATAACAGAGGATACAGGAGTCGAGACAGTTGATGTGCTGAGAGTCACAAGTTGCTAAGCAGAGAAATTGGGACCCCCTCAAAAAATATATTAGAGGTCAGGGAGAAGAGGGGAAAAGAAAGACAACCACACTGTAGAAACTCCCTCGTAACCTATATTTCTTTTTTGTTTGATTCAATTGAATTTTAAAAAAAGGGCCATGTGAAATTATAATATACTACAAATACATAATTATTCTTTATATTTTTGTTTATTCCTTTTTTAAAAAAATAGAAACACTTTTCTTTAAATATCAAAATTAACTATCAGTTAATAATTTCTATTTCATAGACATACAATAAATATACTTTTACATTTAACTATAACATTTCACATATTAACATGATGTAATCCCTAGAGAGAGATAAACACTAACAAAGAAATTGCACACTCCCTCATGCATTCATACTGATTCAGTCAACATTCATACTACATTCATAAACCCAAAAGAACTCAGGTAAGTTGGAGACATAAGTATGACAATAATCTCCTTTAACCAGAGAGACAACTACGATGAGCAGGATCTAAATGTCAGTGGTCGACGCGTTTCGGTGGCACAGGAAGAAGATAATAGCCACCTTCATCAGGACCCACTAAATAACCAACCATAGTAGCAATACCCAGGGAGTACCTAAAAAAATATACATAAATTGGAATCAATTATCAACCCGAGCAAAACCTATTTAAAGAAAATTTCAAACATGTTAGGTGATAACACTTGGACCCAATTGTGTACCCTACATATCTTCACAAGATGTGACTTTCAACTCAAACATACCTTAATACTTTACAAACCTAGTGCCACCCGAAAAAGTGCATCCTGCATTATCTCTGTTGAAATACCCCTAATGACGAAGGGCATCAATTTAAAAAAATAGTGCCAAGGCACTAAAAACAGAGAGATAGCTAGGTGTATCATACCATCACCAAATGAAAATAAGAAACCCTGAAAATCACCACGTGTAACTAAAAAAAGTTTATTTCTTAACTGCAAACTTAAAATTAAAACAGAACTTACTTGCTGTCAAAGTAGTTACTGTCTATGATGTAAATAGTAGGACCGTCCTTTTTTTTAAAATTGGCTATAAATGCCACTTTCTAAAGAGAAAGGACAGGAAGCTAGTTATACCATTCTAATACCTGTTTAACATAGAATCATTGCAACTAAGCAGCTCTGGTTTCTTACCCTTTATCTCAATATTTTACTGATCCTCATCGCTGATCAATTGCGCTTTTTGGGGGGGAACCCACAATTTATTCTGAAAGGAGGAATCGAGTTTACATTATTAAAGTGATGCTACGTCACCAAATAGCCTTGATTATACTATCTACTAGATTTATTCTATACCCTTTTCTTGGCTTTTGGGGCTCTCAAACAGTCAGGTTTCCCATCATCCGTGCATCATGCCTGAGTCTCCTCAAATGGAAAAATGGAAATGATGTCTCCTTTAGTCGTCACGATACTAAAGACAGGGGGGGAAAACCAGAAGATTTCTTCAGCATCTATTACCTCATATAGCTGTAGGGTCCTTAGGCACAACACTACATCTATTGACTTCCCTCCTTCCTATTTATTAAAAAGAGGGCGCGCTATTAGCTATGCCTTTTGAATGCAATATACTACTCCTTTTCTCCAACTACAAGGAGATAATGCCCCTACGTCATATAAGAACCATCACTTTATAATCATCACCCCAGTATGAAGTACCAATCGTAAAGCATTTATCCAAAAGGCGACAGTTCCTGAGTCTCCATAACTGTCGACAACCCTAAGCATGTTGCAACAGATGATGTAATGAATTTGACAATTCGCCTGTTAGATTATAGTCCCTCAGCCTATATTCAAAGCGGTCCAATATTTATTTAAAAACCTGAACCGCTATACATAATCAATGTTTAGAGGAGTTCCTCCCTTCTTATCAGAGAGTCGAACAGATGTTAACCACATAGTCAAAAGGACCCACTGTTTAAGCATGCACATATCTCAGGTCAAAAAGCGACTTCTCTCGTGATTCCTGATACTGTTTTAGCTCACCGCGGTTAATACAAAGATAGACCCCCAAGAGACTATTAGCGGAACATATGTTTACGTAAAGGCTCCTCTGACCGTCAGGTAAAGCTAACCTAACCTACTCCCCTGCCAAATATGAATAATCCCGTCCACGGCGATTTGATCACTCACCTTTTCATTTATGTCAATACTTCAAAACTTCAACCGTCCGGGAGAGGCAACTCGCAAAAGGTATGGAACACAGCCATTGAGTAGCCATTACTCACTTTTTATACGTCAAAGCTCCAATCAGATAAGAGCATGTGGGATACGAACGTGCTCATGTCCAGTCAGCATAGAAATAAAAAGGAGACAATCCTTCCTAACATAGGCACGCCATCTTTGTGAAGGTATAGGTAACCTGTTTAGAATAGAAAACAAAGTCCTTTTCCCTACGCTAGAACTCCTACTCAATTTATAATTATAACAACGGATCGTATACATCTAAATTGGTTCCAAAAAAGGGAAAAAAATAGGTTAAACAAATAAATGAATAAAGTAAGCAAGGCATAACAGTTGTTAACCACCTCAATGTTATGTACAAATGCTTTACCCACATAAAGCTCCGACATAAAGAGAGGACTAAAATGGCTCAAAGTAACTCTATGTCAAGCCTCATGTTGTTAATTCAATAATACCCCAATGTTAACAGGAAATCTAGCGAGAATATAGCCCTCAGTGTTGAACAGATCAGAAATTAACAACAAATATCAAAATCCATGGACAAAGATGTACCATCCATATATACTAATTATGATAGCTCTTAGTAGTCGTCGCAACTATAGCAGTATAGGCAATAGGTAACCATCTAATGTAGCAGACTAAACAACACTAAATATCCTTCACCAAGGTTTAGTGATATACTATTGTATATCCATATTCAGTCCTAATTTGACACTATCAAAAGTGAAGATCCAAAAGGTTTCCCGTTGCTTACGGACAGTATCCATAGGTACACCTACTTGTCCCCGGATCTTTTCTAAAATACACCACCTGATGTCACTTTTCAAGTGGTGTTTATCCACAAAATGTTGGACAAGAGGAGCTGTGACTTTCTTGGTACGTATAGCTGATTTGTGTTCGCCATATCTGATGCGAAATTCTCGTGATGTCTCCCCAATATAGGCCAACCCGCAGGGACAAATTAGCATGTACACAATATTGTGACTCCTGCAGTTGGTCAAATATCTTAAATTCACAGTTGTACCCTGATATTGTATAGAATCTGTGACAAAATGGCACTTTCACAAGCATGGCAGGAGCCACATTTGTGGTTGCCTAGAATGACTGGAAGACCGGTCATAGTCGTCTGGCGCGAAACATTGAGTAAAATTGGTCTGGTGTGCATCAACATATCACGTAAATTACGATTTCTACGATATGACATCAGTGGTTGTTCCAGCTGAGTCTCGTTTTCACTGCTATTCAGGATTTTCCAATTTTTTTAAATAATGGTCTTAATCTTGAAATTCAACGAAGAATGGTTTATGACGCATACCACCTGGTTTCTGGGCATACGGCGAGTGCCTGCCAGTAGGGCATCACGATCGTAGTATTTAGCCCTCTTGTATGCATGTCTGACCAATCTCTGTGGATAACCTCTGGCAAGAAGTGGTACACTTAAAGCATCACCATGTTTGAGAAATTCCTGTATCTCAGTACAGTTGCGCCTGATACGGAGGAATTCTCCAAAGGGGATAGAATCCCTTTGACATGCCGGGTGGAAACTTTGATAATGGGATATCTTATTCTTCGACGTGGGTTTCCTGAATAGGCTCACCTCAATGATGTATTCAATCCCAAGATCATAATGTCCAAGAATTCTAGTTGAATGGGGCTGCTTTTTGCAGTGAATTTTAGATTACCATCACTTGCATTTAACCAAAGTATATATTCATCCAAGGAATCACTGTTTCCTGACCAAATAAAGAAAATATCATCAATAAAGCGTCTCCAACCAATGACATCGTCAATAAAAGGAGCTTGATTTGCTGGTATGTTGAGCCCTCAAACTCAAAGAAAGTATTCATAAGAACTACCTCCAAACATTCCAATATGAACCCATCTGTAGGAGAGTAGGGTCTGCTATCCTATGGTCACCCCAAATTTTTGCTTTTTTGCTTCACTGGTTTTTGACATATTGAGGCTGTGGGCCTGCCAATCAGACCCCCAGCCTGCTGTTCTCTCTACTAAATTAAAACTATGCACCCTAGGTGCATAACCAATTGGAAGTGGATCACCCTGTCAGCCCCTGTACCAGTGTACACTAGGTACCCAGGGCATTGGTGTACCCAAGGCCTGCCAAGGGCTGCAGCATGTATTATGCCACCCCAGGCTTGGCCTAACAATTTGACACAACTGGCTGATCACTCAGCTGGGGTAAGTTGGTGTAATCACCTCTTACTTAGGTGTAGTATACCTATACCTAACCTTAAATGGGACACCTGGTAACCTATAAGTCACTCCTATGGCAGGCCTTAACAATCCTGAAGGCAGAGTGCTTGGTTCCATGTGAGATGGTGCTCTGGCATGAGCTGAGCCTGTCTGCAGTGGTCGGAACAACTTCCTTCTACTGTTTCCAGATATCGTCATACCATATACTCTTAAGTGCATTATGAACCTCGCGGTTAAATGCTATCTTTGGTTTGGCTTTATCAAAACATGTCGAGTAAGGTGTCATACGAATTGGAATACTAACCCCTCGCCAATTCTGGCGACGGGGTTAGCATTCCACCCTTCTAGAGGGACACGACATGTACAGTACCTGAAACCCGGGTAAAATCAGACATAGCCTCAGCTCCACAAAATGGATGCTGCCACCACAGACACAAGTCTGCCCTCCTGCTGCTGGGAGTCCTTCCAGCTTGGGAGGTGTGGACAAAGGGTTTCCTGCCAGGGGAGGTGCGTGCACCACCCCAGACAGGATTTTGTGTATTGGTCAGGTAGGGCTTGAAAGAAACCAGACATGCCTGTGGCTCACAAGGAGCCTCGGTGCATATGCCAGTTCAAACCGGTCCTGGGGCACACCAGTCCCGGGCCTGGGGCGAGCTGGACAAAGGATTGGGGGTGTAACCACCCCCCTTCCTGGTCCCACCCATAGGGAGGGACCTAGCAGGTAGTCCGGCCCCTAGAATCCGAATAAAGGTAGGAGCTGTGTCCTAAGACTTCAGACATCCTGGAATCAACTTAAAACTAAGAAGAAGACGGGAACTTCGATGCTCTGCTGCACAGAGGACTGAAGCCAATCTCCCCTGTGGTCAGGGAGTGACCACCTTGCTAACGCAAGCACCATCCAGCGAATCAACGTCTGCTTTGCCGCCGCCTCCCGCTGGAGCCCGAGCCCAGAGACTGACAAGACCTGGACCTCCAGACCTCTCACCGCCCGATCCACAGTCCCTGCAAAGAGGAGACCCGTGGAGGCACCGAGACACGTGGAGCCAGCCATCTTGAAACGACTACGACAAGCTGACCAGTGCAACAACCGAGGCTCCCTCCAAGTTGTGCTTTGGGTCCTGAGAAGCCCAACCCTCGAGCAGCATCTGCACCAAAGGTGAGCCCTCCAGCATCTCCACGATCTGCGTGGGGCCCTTCTGCATTTTGCCACTCGACGCGCCTAACCGGTTGCTGGCCCGCTGGCTAGTGGCCATCTTGGCGACGAAATCTACGACAAACACCGCTGGTCTGGTTGCTCCAGACTGGCCCTTGCTCCCCTCCAAGGGAGCAGTTCCTCTGACCTTGCTGGTCAGAACCATCAGCTTAAACTCCTTGCCTACAACAATTGCTTTTGCCAAGGCTTGTTTGCTTCGATCAAGTCGCCGACACCGCCGACAGCGAGAGCCTGCGTGGGACAGCTCGTGACTCGACTCCTGGACGTCGTCAACCTTCAGGGACCACGTGGCTGCAGAGTCAAGCTACACCTTCCTTCCTGTTTGCACCCGACATCGCCTGGTACCCACCTGGTGCCACGCTGGTCACTGGCTAGTGACTGTGAACACTGTCCCCTCTGCTTTCAGGTCTTCAACATCTCCGATCCACTCTTGGATCCACTGCATCTCTTCCCGACCGACCGCCTGCAGCACTTTTGTCTACAGGCCCCACGGAACAGATAGAAGAAACCCGACGCACTTCGAGGCCTATGCACCCGCTTCCTGTGGGTGAGGTAAAGCTGGCACACCTGTGCCCAAGTGTAGTATTACATCTCTAGTGCCTGTGTTCCAAATCTTAAGTTCCTAGGTCATCCGGAAGATTCCTTTTGCAGTAACTTTGTACTTTTTACGCACCCATTGAAACCTATGGGAGCACGCGTGTGACTATTTGCTCTGCACACGCCACCCGTGGACCTCCTGGTCACTAACTGACGTTAGCTCCTTGTAGGCCCAGCGATTCTAGAGGCCCTAGGCCTTTTCCCTTTTCTGTTCGTGGTACTTATACCACTATTTTAGTATATGGTTCGAGTGGCCACCAGGGCCTATCCATATAAAGTGCAACTTCTGTGTATTCTGTGATAATCTTGTTTGACGATTTGTGCTCCTGTGCTCATAAAGAGACTAGGGGTTACTTTGAGAAATAAATACATATATATTTTGAATATATATCTGTGTGGTGTCCTTTCATTGGTATAAAAGGGGGTTACTATTGGTAAAACAGCTTGCTTAACACGCATCACGAGTTTAGCCTCAAAGACTGCTTAGCCTACGCTACCACTAGGGCAGCTAGTCCGAAAAGGTTGACTTACAACCACACCATAAGGGTTGCTTGGCATGGTACAAGGTGGTCACTAGAACTAGTGAACAGCATATACCAGGCCAACTTCTCACATTGGTGAGCAGCGGTTGGATTTGAGCTTGCTGTGTTTTACCATTGTAATCTCTTGGTTACCAATTGAAAGATCACATAGGTACCTGTAGGTACATATAAAACAAGATTAGATATACTTAAGTTCTACTGAACTTAGTTGTTGTAGAGCAAAGGGAGTAGCACACCCTGACTACAACTACTAGATAGGTTTAGTAGGTAAACCCAAGTGTAGGTAGATTGCAACACATCCGCCCACACTTAAGAGCAATGGCTGGGGCAGAGGGGTCCACTGTACCCATCTCTGTTGAGAGTGACCCCCCGAGGGCACCATCCATCTATGCTACCCTTAATCAAAATGAGCTCAGGCAGCTGGCAACTCTTAGAGGCCTTAAACAGCCCAAGAACCCTACCTCTGCTTTGCTCAGAGAGCTCTTGCAAGAAGATGAAAATCAAAAAGAGCTCAGGAAAGCTTCCCAGTTAGCCCCCTTAGGGACAGGAACAGGAGGCCCCCCTTCTGAAGATGCCACTGAAGTACCCCTTCCCAATAGTCACCCCTTAGATGGGATGCCTACCACAGAGGATGAGAGTGAAAAGGATACTGACAGTAGTGAGGATGAAGGGAGAACTAGCCCAGTGCCAAGTGTTATACTTGGCCCAGCTAAACTAAGGCTATTGGGGACTGACAGTGGGTTCACCCCACTGGATCTCCCCAGTGGACTTAACACAGGGCTTGGAAGGCAAAGGAATCGCTCAGGTGACTCCAATGCTTCCCATGGCTCTAGAGGCTCTCAAGGTCACTCCAGGAGAAGGATGACCACCCCTCAGAGGAGGGAACATGAGGCCAAGATGCAAGAAGCCCAGCTGAGGATCAGGAAGCAGGAGCTAGAAGTAGCCCTGATGGAAGAGAAACTGAGCAAGGCTAGACAGCATAAAGAGAGTGGGTCTATACCCACTGGTGGCAGCATTGTCCCTAAGGACAAAGATAGGGTTTTCGATAATAGAAACCTGTCTAAGGTTGTGCCCCCCTACAAAAGTGGGGATGACATCCACAAGTGGATAACTGCTCTTGAGAGAGCCTGCAAAGTACAGCAGGTTCCTGAAGACCAGTGGGCAGCAATCCTCTGGCTCTCCTTTGAGGGAAGAGGCAGAGACAGACTCCTCACTGTTAGAGAAGAGGATGTCAGAAACTACAGAGTCCTGAAGAGTGTTCTAGTTGACGGGTTAGGCTTAACCACTGAGCAGTACAGGTTAATGTTCAGAGACACCCAAAAGACACAGACTCAGGACTGGTCTGAATACATTGAATGTGCCACTAAGGCTTTGGAGGGTTGGTTGCTGGGAAGTAAGGTATCTGATTTTACAGGATTGTATAATTTGATGATGAGAGAACAGATTTTAAATAACTGTCAAAACCAGCAACTGCATCAACACTTGGTTGACTCTGATCTGACCTCTCCCCAAGAATTGGGAAAGAAGGCAGACAAATGGGTCAGAACCAGGGTTAAGCAAAAGAACCAGAACCAGGGCCAAGGGGGTGATCAGAAGAAAACAGACCAAAAGGGTGGAGATCAGAAACCTAAAGACCAGAAGTCTTCAACAGGGCCCCAAACTACTACTAAGGAGGGTGGGTCCCAACAGTCCAAAAAGAAGAAAGAAGGTCAAAAGAAACCCTGGTGCAATCATTGCAAGAATACAACTCACTGGACTAGTGATTGCAAAAAGGGTGGAGCCCCCAACACTGTTGCCCCTAAGGCACCTGCTCCCAGTACTACTGTTAGCAGTGTTGGTCCCCAGACAAAGGGTGTAGTGGGAATCACTATGGGAACTGAAGGAGATTCTGACTTAGACAGAACCCTGACACAGGCAGTCCTGATCTGTGATGGGGACATTGATTTGTCCCTGACTGTGAGCCCCAGTAACCTGGGCAAGTACAGACAGACTCCTTTAATTAATGACAAAGTGGCTCAAGCCTACAGGGACACATGTGCCAGTGTCACTATGGTGACACCAGGCTTTGTGGACCCTGGACAGTACATACCAGGTGAGAACTACCTGGTGACCAATGCCAGCAATGCCACTACTTCACATAGTGTGGCAGTTGTTAACTTCTCATGGGGAGGGGTAACTGGCCTCAAAAGGGTTGTGGTTAGTGCAGACCTCCCAGTAGAATGTTTGTTGGGCAATGACCTAGAGAGTTCTCTATGGTCAGAAGTGGAGTACAGGACTCATGCGGAGATGTTAGGTATATCATCACATGTCCTTGCTGTGACCAGGTCACAGGCCAAAAAGTGCCTCACTGAACCACAGGTCTTGGATCCTGGAACAATGGACCAAGCACCTACCAAGAAGAAGAACAGGAGGGTCAAGGCTGTGCCTTCCCCCCTGCCTCAGAGTGATGATCAGCCTTCCCAGGAAGCTGATCTAGAGGACCCTGAAGGAACTGTCCCTGAAGAGCTTGAACCTGATCAGGTTGAGTTTCTGGGGACAGGGGGACCTTCAAGGGCTGACTTGAGGCAGGCTCAGTTATCCTGTCCCTCTCTTGAACCCCTCAGACAGCTGGCTGCTGCTGAGGCTGCTGGGAATGCTCAAGGTACCCATAAAGTGTATTGGGATGAAGGGCTCCTTTATTCAGAGGCTAGAGACCCCAAGCCTGGTGCAACCAGGAGGTTGGTTATACCTCTGCAATTTAGGGGCTTCCTTCTTACCTTGGCCCATGATATTCCTTTAGCAGGACACCTAGGCCAGAACAAGACCTGGGACAGACTTGTCCCTCACTTTCACTGGCCTCATATGAATGAAGATACAAAGGAGTTTTGTCGCTCCTGTGTTACCTGCCAAGCCAGTGGCAAATCAGGTGGCACAACAAAGGCCCCCCTGATACCACTACCTGTGGTGGGGGTTCCCTTTGAAAGAGTGGGAATAGACATAGTGGGTCCCATGGATCCTCCCACTGCATCTGGGCACAGATTTATACTGGTGGTAGTGGATCATGCCACCAGGTATCCAGAGGCAATTCCCCTTAGGACCACTACAGCACCTGTTGTGGCCAGGGCCCTGCTGGGAGTATTCTCCAGAGTGGGGTTTCCTAAGGAGGTAGTATCTGACAGAGGTACCAACTTTATGTCAGGATACTTAACAGCTATGTGGAAGGAATGTGGTGTCAACTACAAGTTCACCACCCCTTATCACCCACAATGCAATGGGCTTGTTGAGAGATTCAACAAGACCCTAAAGGGTATGATCAAAGGATTACCTGAAAAGCTCAGGCGAAGATGGGACATCCTTCTACCCTGCCTTCTGTTTGCTTACAGAGAGGTCCCACAAAAAGGAGTTGGCTACAGCCCCTTTGAATTGTTGTTTGGGCACCCTGTGAGAGGCCCACTGTGTTTGGTGAAGGAAGGCTGGGAGTTACCTCTCAAAAAGCCTAAGCTAGACATAGTGGACTATGTACTTGGTCTCCGCTCCAGGATGGCTGAGTATATGGAGAAGGCATCCAAAAACCTTGAGGCAAGCCAGGCCTTACAGAAAGCTTGGCATGACCAAAAGGCTGTCTTGGTTGAGTTTCAGCCAGGACAGAAGGTATGGGTGTTGGAGCCAGTGGCCCCAGCAGCACTCCAAGACAAATGGTCTGGACCCCATACAATCCTGGAAAAGAAGGGAGAGGTCACCTACTTGGTCGACCTAGGAACTCCCAGGAGTCCCCACAGGGTACTCCATGTTAACAGGCTTAAAGCATATGTTGACAGGGCAGACATGGGCTTGCTCATGGCTACAGATGAGGGGCAGGAGGAAGAGAGTGACCCTCTCCCAGACCTGTTGTCTCAGAACCCTGAAGATGGCTCAGTTGAAGGAGTGACCCTTGGAGGCAACCTCACTGCCCATCAGCAGACTGAATGTAGACAGGTTCTACAATCATTTTCACATATGTTTTCCTTGATACCTAGTCAAACTGACTGGTGTACCCATGTGGTGGACACTGGTGACAGTCTGCCTGTAAAGAACAAACTTTACAGACAACCTGACCACGTCAGGGACTGTATAAAGGCTGAGGTACATAAAATGCTGGAATTAGGTGTCATTGAACCCTCAGAGAGCCCCTGGGCTAGCCCAGTGGTTCTGGTCCCCAAACCTCACACCAAAGATGGCAAGAGAGAGATGAGGTTCTGTGTGGATTACAGAGGACTCAGTGCTGTCACCAGGACAGATGCACACCCTATTCCAAGGGCAGATGAGCTCATAGACAAACTAGCTTCTGCAAAGTTTTTGAGCACATTTGACTTAACAGCTGGCTATTGGCAAATCAGACTAGCTGAGGAGTCTAAGGCCAAAACAGCATTCTCAACCCCAGGTGGGCACTACCAGTTTGTGGTGATGCCCTTTGGTCTGAAGAATGCACCTGCCACCTTCCAAAGGCTGGTGAACCAAGTCCTTACTGGGTTGGATGACTTTTGCGCAGCATATCTTGATGACATTGCTGTCTTTAGCTCCTCCTGGGAGGATCACCTGATCCACCTGAAGAAGGCTCTTGAGGCTCTGCAAAGGGCAGGCCTCACTATCAAGGCTACAAAGTGCCAGATAGGGCAGAGTAAGGTTGTATATTTGGGCCACCTTGTAGGTGGAGGCCAAGTTCAACCACTGGAGAGTAAGATACAATCCATCAAGGACTGGTCCCCTCCAACCACCCAGACTCAAGTTCGAGCTTTCTTGGGCTTGACTGGGTACTACAGGAAGTTTGTTAAGAACTATGGGTCCATTGTGACTCCTCTTAATGATCTGACATCCAAGAAGATGCCCAAAAAGGTTCAGTGGACAGTAAGCTGTCAAAAGGCATTTGATGACCTGAAGGAGGCCATGTGCTCTGCACCTATCCTGAAAAGTCCTGACTACTCCAAAGAGTTTATTGTCCAAACAGATGCTTCTGAGTTGGGTGTGGGAGCTGTGCTGTCACAACTTAATGTAGATGGTCAAGACCAACCCATTGCTTTTATTAGCAGAAGGTTGACCCCCAGAGAGAAGAATTGGTCAGCTATTGAGAGGGAGGCCTTTGCTGTGGTGTGGGCCCTGAAGAAGCTGAGGCCATACTTGTTTGGCACTCACTTCAAGATTCAGACCGACCATAAGCCCCTCTTGTGGCTAAATCAGATGAAGGGTGAAAACCCCAAACTGCTTAGGTGGTCCATTTCCCTACAGGGGATGGACTTTACAGTGGAGCACCGGCCAGGTACTGACCATGGGAATGCAGATGGTCTCTCCAGGTACTTCCACTTAGGACATGAAGACGAGACTGGTCAAGGCTAGTTTAATGTCCCAGCGTTTGGGGGGGGGGGTTGTGTAGGAGAGTAGGGTCTGCTATCCTATGGTCACCCCAAATTTTTGCTTTTTTGCTTCACTGGTTTTTGACATATTGAGGCTGTGGGCCTGCCAATCAGACCCCCAGCCTGCTGTTCTCTCTACTAAATTAAAACTATGCACCCTAGGTGCATAACCAATTGGAAGTGGATCACCCTGTCAGCCCCTGTACCAGTGTACACTAGGTACCCAGGGCATTGGTGTACCCAAGGCCTGCCAAGGGCTGCAGCATGTATTATGCCACCCCAGGCTTGGCCTAACAATTTGACACAACTGGCTGATCACTCAGCTGGGGTAAGTTGGTGTAATCACCTCTTACTTAGGTGTAGTATACCTATACCTAACCTTAAATGGGACACCTGGTAACCTATAAGTCACTCCTATGGCAGGCCTTAACAATCCTGAAGGCAGAGTGCTTGGTTCCATGTGAGATGGTGCTCTGGCATGAGCTGAGCCTGTCTGCAGTGGTCGGAACAACTTCCTTCTACTGTTTCCAGATATCGTCATACCATATACTCTTAAGTGCATTATGAACCTCGCGGTTAAATGCTATCTTTGGTTTGGCTTTATCAAAACATGTCGAGTAAGGTGTCATACGAATTGGAATACTAACCCCTCGCCAATTCTGGCGACGGGGTTAGCATTCCACCCTTCTAGAGGGACACGACATGTACAGTACCTGAAACCCGGGTAAAATCAGACATAGCCTCAGCTCCACAAAATGGATGCTGCCACCACAGACACAAGTCTGCCCTCCTGCTGCTGGGAGTCCTTCCAGCTTGGGAGGTGTGGACAAAGGGTTTCCTGCCAGGGGAGGTGCGTGCACCACCCCAGACAGGATTTTGTGTATTGGTCAGGTAGGGCTTGAAAGAAACCAGACATGCCTGTGGCTCACAAGGAGCCTCGGTGCATATGCCAGTTCAAACCGGTCCTGGGGCACACCAGTCCCGGGCCTGGGGCGAGCTGGACAAAGGATTGGGGGTGTAACCACCCCCCTTCCTGGTCCCACCCATAGGGAGGGACCTAGCAGGTAGTCCGGCCCCTAGAATCCGAATAAAGGTAGGAGCTGTGTCCTAAGACTTCAGACATCCTGGAATCAACTTAAAACTAAGAAGAAGACGGGAACTTCGACGCTCTGCTGCACAGAGGACTGAAGCCAATCTCCCCTGTGGTCAGGGAGTGACCACCTTGCTAACGCAAGCACCATCCAGCGAATCAACGTCTGCTTTGCCGCCGCCTCCCGCCGGAGCCCGAGCCCAGAGACTGACAAGACCTGGACCTCCAGACCTCTCACCGCCCGATCCACAGTCCCTGCAAAGAGGAGACCCGTGGAGGCACCGAGACACGTGGAGCCAGCCATCTTGAAACGACTACGACAAGCTGACCAGTGCAACAACCGAGGCTCCCTCCAAGTTGTGCTTTGGGTCCTGAGAAGCCCAACCCTCGAGCAGCATCTGCACCAAAGGTGAGCCCTCCAGCATCTCCACGATCTGCGTGGGGCCCTTCTGCATTTTGCCACTCGACGCGCCTAACCGGTTGCTGGCCCGCTGGCTAGTGGCCATCTTGGCGACGAAATCTACGACAAACACCGCTGGTCTGGTTGCTCCAGACTGGCCCTTGCTCCCCTCCAAGGGAGCAGTTCCTCTGACCTTGCTGGTCAGAACCATCAGCTTAAACTCCTTGCCTACAACAATTGCTTTTGCCAAGGCTTGTTTGCTTCGATCAAGTCGCCGACACCGCCGACAGCGAGAGCCTGCGTGGGACAGCTCGTGACTCGACTCCTGGACGTCGTCGACCTTCAGGGACCACGTGGCTGCAGAGTCAAGCTACACCTTCCTTCCTGTTTGCACCCGACATCGCCTGGTACCCACCTGGTGCCACGCTGGTCACTGGCTAGTGACTGTGAACACTGTCCCCTCTGCTTTCAGGTCTTCAACATCTCCGATCCACTCTTGGATCCACTGCATCTCTTCCCGACCGACCGCCTGCAGCACTTTTGTCTACAGGCCCCACGGAACAGATAGAAGAAACCCGACGCACTTCGAGGCCTATGCACCCGCTTCCTGTGGGTGAGGTAAAGCTGGCACACCTGTGCCCAAGTGTAGTATTACATCTCTAGTGCCTGTGTTCCAAATCTTAAGTTCCTAGGTCATCCGGAAGATTCCTTTTGCAGTAACTTTGTACTTTTTACGCACCCATTGAAACCTATGGGAGCACGCGTGTGACTATTTGCTCTGCACACGCCACCCGTGGACCTCCTGGTCACTAACTGACGTTAGCTCCTTGTAGGCCCAGCGATTCTAGAGGCCCTAGGCCTTTTCCCTTTTCTGTTCGTGGTACTTATACCACTATTTTAGTATATGGTTCGAGTGGCCACCAGGGCCTATCCATATAAAGTGCAACTTCTGTGTATTCTGTGATAATCTTGTTTGACGATTTGTGCTCCTGTGCTCATAAAGAGACTAGGGGTTACTTTGAGAAATAAATACATATATATTTTGAATATATATCTGTGTGGTGTCCTTTCATTGGTATAAAAGGGGGTTACTATTGGTAAAACAGCTTGCTTAACACGCATCACGAGTTTAGCCTCAAAGACTGCTTAGCCTACGCTACCACTAGGGCAGCTAGTCCGAAAAGGTTGACTTACAACCACACCATAAGGGTTGCTTGGCATGGTACAAGGTGGTCACTAGAACTAGTGAACAGCATATACCAGGCCAACTTCTCACACCATCTGTTCTGTAACAATGAGGCCATTGATTGTAACGCTTGACACTGAGGGATGTTAGTGTATAAAGCCTCAATGTCAAGCGTTACCAGTGTCTGATAATGGCTCAGTACTCGAGCCAATAGTCGAGACAATAGGGTGCATTGGGGGATCCAGTGTATTCTTGTGGCTTTTTGGCAATCAGTATAAAGCTGGAGTTTTTGGGCAAGTCTTGTTCAAAAAATTATATTCTTCTTGGCAGATGTCACCACGATCTAGTGCTCTGCCCGTAATGTCAAAAATTGTCATCTTCAGTTTCGATAATTCTCTAGGGTGGGACTTAGTATAGTGTTGAGAGATAGCTAACATGCTGGATATCTTCTCATTATACTGAGTTCTATCCATGACAACTATCCTACCACCCTTATCACAAGGTTTTCTAACAAGGTCTTTGTTGGACTTGATGTTGTTTAAAGCCCTATTTTCTGAATATGAAAGATTATTATCTGTGTGAGGGGGATTTTCAATGGCAGGTCCTATTTCTCTAAGAACATTCTGTTCAAAGATGTTAACCTCAGGACCCACCATATCCAAGGTGGGAGTAAACTGAGACGGAGGTTTACACTTTGACTGATTTTCTTAAAGGACGATCAAGAAAGAATTTTTTTAATCTTACTTTACTGAAGAAAGAGAATAAATGTTCGTGTAGTCTAAACAAATTAGGATGAGTGCAAGGGACAAACGACAGACCTCGACTCAACACCGCATGCTCTTCTTCTCTCAGAGTGACCAAAGAGAGATTAAAGATTGGTAATGTATCGTTGCATGTCGACCCACTACTCTTATCTTCTACCGCCAATATTGTTGGTTACAGGTTTTTAAGTATGGTTGCTGATTTGGATGTTGTGGGGCCATCAGTTGGGGTTCCCCTCTGTCCGGTGCCCATCTCCTGTTCCTGCCTCTGAACTGTCCTCGCGATAAAAATTGCGATTTTTTCCTTATTTCCGACATTAAGCAGTAATCCATATCCAGAATTACTCCTTCTTTGTTGACTGAGGCAATCTTAATTTCAGGAAGAAGATTAGAGACAAATCTGTCAACGAACAATGCGACCTGGCAAAGCAAGTATCGCGGCTCGGGGTTTATCACCTGACTTCCTTTCCTGATCCCATCCCTTAACCACATCCCCTGTACCACTCAAATCCGTGACATAGTCTTGAGAATGAACGTGCCTCCAAACGTCAACTGGAACGAGGAGACCAAAAAACATTTCAATATCTGCAAGAGTCTTTACAGTAGAAAAGGCAGCCTCTGGTAATTCTTTATGAAAAGCTGTAGGATTCTTCCTAGGATCAGTCAAGTGAACCTTAAGGGCTAGAACCTCACTCCTTTTCTATGAAGTATAAATCCATTGTTCCTGAAAACAGGCCACTATAGCCGGTCTAGTAACATTACCGCACTGATCCGTTATCTCCGGTATTTCTGGGTGATATATGGGATAGACCTCCTGCATCGGAAACTGAGTTACATGAGTAGGGTCCTCTCATTTAGTCTGACCCTGTAGGCAACTAGAGTTGTAACATTCCCAAATACTTGGCCTGGCTCTAAGTCAGTAGCATATACAGAGTCTCTAATATCAAATAAAATTTGAGGCGCTTCTGTCCCAATGTGTTTTTGCCAAAGACTAATCAACGTAGCAGGGTTCAAAATCTTGCATGACTTCCCAAACATCCTCTACACTATAGATCGCATTATGAGCCAAACACGCCGCCTGGTCAGCTATTACTTGTTTCTCTTCATCCCCTACCCCAGATCACACTAACAGGCCTATTTGCTCCTTGAATTTCGTCCAACCTCTAGCATCAAATCCACGTACTGGAGTCTCAACATTCAAAGGTATTGGAGGATGAAAAACCATGGAAGGAGAAACAACAGAAGTGACAGGTACAATTGTTGCTTGCGCTTGCACCGGAGGAGAAATAACAGAGGATACAGGAGTCGAGACAGTTGATGTGCTGAGAGTCAAAGATAAAGAGGACAAAGAAGGAGCAGGAGGTGCCGTAGCCAAAGCCCCTGAAACAACCGCAATAGATACAGGAACAGCAGAAACAGACGTAACAGACTGTAGGGAAACTGCGGGATATATCCTCTGTGGGGCATAAGGAGGCAGGGATCGAGTATCTAGCAACTCCTTTACAAAGGTATCGTCTTCTTCTTTGGACAAATTAGACTTATAAATATGCATCTGAAATCTCCTATCCTCACTTTCACTTCCAGACTCTCGTTTTTCTCTGTCATATGCTACAGCTTTCTGTGTGTTAATGTTTGCATTTTTCCTTTCTGTGTATCTCTTTCCATATTTAACCCTCTCTGTGTAGCCTCCTTCTGCCAAGTTCTGAAGGAGTCAAACATGGCATATCTACTTCTTTTCTTAAATAATTGCTCCTGTGAAAACCCAATTTATTGTTCATCAAAAATGCCCATCAACGGCCACTGCAGCTCGGCATTGTCCCTCGTATATTTGTGCCATAATGTACTAAACATAATATGGCCTAGACCATGCTTCACATACATATCAAAATTTGGGCTGCCTTCAGGAGGTGCCGGCTGAGCTTCTTCCAGTCGAGCATCTGCAGAACAACAACGACAGATGCATCACTGGGTATGCCAGTATGCCGATAATTACTGGGCAGGCCTGCTACTAACCATGCCCACAGTCCCGGTGCTGAAAGAAACTTCGAGCCCCCTTATGCTGGGACAGTCAGCTTGCAGCCCGCCCAACCACCACAGCCCTCCGGGCACAAAAGCGCACCTGTGTCAGCGGGTGTCCACACTCATGCAAGGCCCCCCACTCACTCCGGGGTCCTCGATCCCCGCTGGTGCTCCATGGATGACAGGAGAGCTCTCCCTGTCTCCCGTGCAGCCTTCCTCTTCGGTTCGGTGCGCTGGGGGCATCCCGATGACTTCTCCTTCATCGGGGATGATGCGTCCGGGGTCCCGGTTGCCAGGCAATGCCCTGCACTGGTGTCAATCCTAGCACGGCTCCTTCCCTGACGTCAGCGGTGCCGGCGGCGCTGATTCCAAAGGCGATCTTGGTGCACTCTCACTCAGGCCAGCGGCGGTGAAGTTGGGGGTAATTTTAAGGCGCTTTCACCACTGACCAGCGCTGAGGACGGTGGAAGGCAATTTAACTCGTGAGTCACTCGCGCCAGCAGCAGTGGTGTTCCCGAAGCCCCTGGTACGATCGCAGTTCTCAGGGTTTTGTTGTAGGGGCAGTCCGAAAGATCTCTGTGCCAGTGGTTCTGAGTGCAAGCACAGCGCTTCAGGATAAGTCCTTAAAAACGGGTTGTTCCAAAGAGCATTTTTTAGAGAGGAAGGAAATGCTGTTGTCTTTCTGAATTCCCCACCGGGCAGGGGAACAGGCAGCAGTAGCTTATGGAGACACTCTGGTGCTGTTTCTTCAGTCTCCCTGGCATGGCAAGATCAGCAGGCCATAGGGCAGCTCAGCAAGTTGGGGAAGCAGTTCCTTGGAGCAGTCAGCCTCAGCAGTGTGGCAAACCTCCTGGCGCAGCAGTCTTTACTCCAGCAGAGATTCTTCCTTGTCCAAAAGTGAAACAGAGATGTGTGGCCAGAACCCTCCCTATTATACCCTAAGGTCAGGTGAACGGGAGGGGCGGCAACTTCTGGAAGAATCCAGGGGGATGGAAATCTCTGGAAAAATCCAGGAGGCTCTGGGGTGTTCCCCTTCTTTCCTACCTGTCTGTCAACAGGGACAAAAGGCTACAGTTGCAAAAAGTCCCAGACCGTGCAGATTATCAGCATGCAAATGAAGAGTAGGCCTCATTGCAGTAGCAGGGCCTATGGATGATACACTAGTGCCACCATACTTGTAAAGGAGAGCACCTGTACCTTAGCACTGTTTAGCAATGATAAGGGGCCCAGAGTCCTAAGTCCAACAAACTTGTGGGGTCCAGTGGGAGGCAAAGAGGGCAAGAAAATGTAGGGGAAGACCACCCTAGGGCTGACAGATCTAACAGTGCGAGTGGCAGTCGCGGCCGGCATATCTCATGGTAGGGTGGAGTGGGGGTCACGCAGAAATTGGGGGGTCACGCGGGGGGGGGGGTTTAATTTAAAAACAAAAAAAATAGACTTACCTTTCTGTCGGCCGGGTCCCGCATCTTCTCGGCTCCTGCTCTCGAACAGGAAGCAGGCATCCAGGCTCCCTCCCCTAAGCCATTCACAATGCTGAAAGCAATATTGTGATTGGTGGGGAAGACGTGCAGTCGAGGGCTTAGTGGGAGGCTATGTACTCCTTACAGGCTGCATTGCAGCCTGCATGGAGAAGATCAGAGTGTGCATGACTGGTTTGGGCAACCCCAGAGGGCCGACCGAACAGTCATTGCGCCCTCAGGAGTGAGCACACCACTCCTCCCCTGCCCTGGCTGCTCGCAAAGCAGCCCCGCCCACCTGCCAGCCTGCCCACAACCAAACATAAAATCGTAATAACTAAAACTTATAAAGGTTAACTGGAACAAGTCCATTGCATTCCCGCTGACGCCGTCCACCACCCCGTTTGCAATGGAGTACCCGCTGCAGTGGTCGGACGACTTGATCAGATATCTTGGGATACAACTGCACAGGGACTCTGAAGTGGTGTTTATGGAGAATTATGGGAGGGCCATTGCTAAGTTGGAGGACGATGTGGAGACCTGGATCGGACTTCCTCTGTCCCTTATGGGCCGAATTTCCCTTGCCAAGATGGTGGTACTTACCGTTTTTTATTCCTGTTTACCAATATCCCAATGGTGCTACCGCGCACCTTCTTTGCCCGGCTGAGCAGATCTCTAATGCGGCTGGCGTGGGCCAGCAAGCAGGCTCGTGTGAGCTGGAATATTCTTACGCTGCCCTATTCTATGGGGGGCCTGGGGGCGCCCGACATGGAACTATACTACAGGACAGCGGAGGCAGCACAGGCGCATAACTGGGTGCACGGCGACAACATGATTCCATACCTTAAGCTTGAGAGACTGTTTGCTGCACCTCTTCCATTGCCAGCGATTTTGTTTGAGTCCGCAGGTCGTAGGACGTTTTTTTTAGATTCATTAAATACTACTAGGCATGCGTGGAATTGGATACTGCAGAGGAATGCGGGGGCGCTTTTGTACTCCCCAGCCATGCCACTGGAGTGGGCGGTCTGGTTGGCACCATGCGGGGAACGCGGGGTTGTGCAGTCCCTTAGCAGATTGGGCATACACCTGGTGGGAGACTTGTTTCAGGACGGGATTGCCAAAACGTGGGTCGATGTAGTATCGACAGTGGAGACCAGTACACAACTGCAGCGGTTTCAGTTTCACAGGGTTAGGGGTGCACTGCGACAACATCTAGGAGATGATATTGCCGAGCCTCCGGAAGTCCCGGAACTGTCGCACCTTATTAAGCACAAGAGCCCTTGCAAGATGACATCCAAATTATATTCTATAGCTTTGTCACAGAGGTCCCAGAAATATATCAAAGCCCGGTTGGCTTGGCAACGAAATCTGGGCACAGCAATAGATGATGCCATGTGGTCATACTGTTGTGCGGGCACGCGTCGCATATCGCTGCATGGCAGGCATAGACTTGTTCATTTCAAATTTATAAATAGAGTTTATTATACGCCGGAACGGCTGCACAGGTATGGCTTGCATGAGGGGTCGGAGTGTGAAAGATGTGCGCACCCAGTGGCAGATTTCATTCATTTAGCATGGTACTGCCCCGGCGTGGCTAAATTCTGGGAGGATGTATTTTGGCAGATTGGAGAGATAGCTGGCTTAGACCTGGTTCTGGATCCCGCGGTTGCGTTATTGGGACATACGAGGGGGCTCCCGAAGGCAGCGCGTAGGCTGGTAGATATGGGCATGTTAATAGCCAAACGCAGAGTTGCTTTGGGTTGGATGCGAGGCCCACGGCCCACAATGGAGCAATGGAAGCGAGATGCACTACATTGCTGTATGCAGTCGGAGCTGTTTAGTGAACTGCTCCCTCCGAGGAGCAGACCAAAAAACTTTTGGGGATTGTTATGTTATATGTTATATTGCATTTGTAAAGCGCGCAGTTACTCAAGAGTGTCCCGGCGCTGAGCGCAACTGGGGATCCCATCCTGGCTTTCCCTGTGAGATGATCCCTACTGGGAATCTCCAAGGTGAAGACAAGCATCCCCGGCGCTAATGGGGCCGTAAGTGGAGATTAAGCAAGCTATTGCCCAGAGTTGCTGAGTGGGATCCATGATGTATGCGGAATACCTCAGGAGTGGGGGAGCGGGTGCAGGTCTTGGTGCGGGGGAGGAGGAGGCGCTTGCTCCAGACTCGGAGGCAGGCTAAGAGTGCTATGCGACAGCTAGCGCAGTTCTAACTTATGGCGAGCAGAGGGGTGCATGCATACCATGTTGCGCAACGAGAACTGGAGGGCATAGTGGGTCACGCGACACAGTTGATATGTGCATGCAGCGGTTCGGTGAAACAGAGCCATTGGACGATAGGACCAGAGTGGGTATTGAGCGTGAGGGGGAGGCTCCGGGAGCGACTGACAGGGCCTTTCAAGAGTTGTGGGAGGGGGGGAGGTGGGTGTTGATGTTCAGTTTGGCGAATTTTTAAAGAAGAAAACTTTGTGCTCCCACTTAGGGACTGGACTATAAGTATATGCACGGTGGGCGGCAGTCATGTATAGAGATATTGTATTCTGGTATGTATAAGACAGCGATACCCGACCTCCAGGATGTGGGAAATGCTGAGACATGCAATGATTATTGGATGCAAAGCAGCCGGCCCTAAGGGTTGTAGGTGAGTAGATGTGTACGCCACCTTAATTATTCACTCTAAAATAAATAATAATTAAAAAAACTAAAAAAAAACCTAAAACTTATTACTCTTTTATGTTTCTGCTCCTCGCACTGCGAGAAAGCAGTGAGGCGACGCTCCTCCACCCTATTGGAGGAGCTGCGCCTGGTAAGTGGAACCAGCAAAAGTGTAGAACCATGCCTCTGTTGATTATGCACAGTATTTCTAGTTGTATAAGTAGTACTAAATTACTCTTCTTTCTAATAGCTGAAGTGATGGCTGGACAGTAATTTATTCAAGGTTGTTTTATGCTTAATGAATGCTGAGGGCCTTATTCAAAAGGGCCTTCGGAATCGTGGTAGAGGCCCCATAGTCTTGTGGGAACGCCGCACTCTGGCAGAACCTTCACCATGAGAATTCTCATTGCGGACATTCTGCCCCGAGTGTGCGGAGATTCCCCCTCGCCTGCAGGGCCTCTGACTCGAGTGTGAAGGCCCTTTGTGAATCAGGCCCTGAATCCACGTGCCTGAGTAATCCTTGAACTACTCGACTTTGCTACCTTGAGGGTCAAATGGCAAACGGGAATACTGGGTGATCGGTTTGCGTCCAATAGTAGAGTTAAGCCCATAGAGACCAGAGGTAAATGGCTCTGATTCACACAAAAAGAGCCCAGTAAGCCCTGATTACCTTGTGCCCCAAAAAAAGAAGTGAGTTTTTTCCATACAGTCACTTCCTCTGCATAAGCTGAGGTCTGATCACACATATACTAGTGAAGACAATAAGCTGAAGCAACCATTCAATGTGTGCCATTAGCGATAGCAGGTTGTAAGTCCAGCAGTATCCAAAAAGGTGCACAAATGCGGGGGTTCTGGTCAGTTAGTCGAAGGGCAATACAAATCATCTACAGTGCATTGGAAATAAATAAATCACTTATAATATCTCCTGAATGAGCTACGATGCCACCATGAAGCTAAAATGCATTGGGCTACTTATTACTTATAAATTAAACACCGAACAATATTTAAGCCTGGAATTTGACATCATGCATTTTAAAAACAACAGAACTGCGATTTGTACAGTGGAATTATTGCACGTTTGGAAACAGTTGTAAGGCATGAATGTGAATGTCAGGGTGGTCCTTGGGATCCAAGGGCTGACCACAGACAAAGAATAGAAAGAATCGGGCTCCTCTGCTGCTGGCTGTAGAGAGGACGGAGGCTGAGGTCGCCCATCGAACAGGGATGTGTTTGTGCTTCTGTCAGCAACGCACCAACAATCCAAGGAGAGGAAATGGCCCTTGCATGGTCCTGTCATGACACCTACCTATTAGGCAATGTTCAAGTGAGACTGAGACATTCTCCGAGGAGAGGCACTGTAAGAGAGAAAAGGAAAAAGCACACGATGAAGTGGAGATAGTCTTGATACGGAGACAATGATTTAAGCCTGAGATGCTTGATCTAATCGGAGACAAAATGCACATTAATCAAGTCCTGTCAGAGCGCAGGTGCATCTCAGGTTACACTAAATATGCAACTCGTGTCACCTCCCGAGGCCTCGGGGCATTCCCTGTCCCGTTCTCTGTTTGAACCAGAATGATGCTTGCAAGTCAACGCGAAGCACATTAGCTTGATAAATATGCAGGCGCAAGCGACGCTCGTGCTGGGATGACTGGCCCAGGCAGACACTTCTAGACGAAACACATAGAACGAATAAGTACAGAAAGTCATTGCATTTATTTAAAGATTAGACTGGCTGCTGTATTTACCACAGTGGACTTATTAAGTAGGACTTTTGGCCTTTGGCAGAGAAATGTAAAATTCCGTCATTCTTGTGTGACTCTGAATCTACCTTGTAGTTTGTTCTGTTTTTGAGTTAAGAAGCATATTTATGGCAAAGTCAAGCAGCGCAGCAAGCTACCTTGCTGCGCTGCTTCATAGGGAAAGGGCAGGAATGTGCTGTATTTAAAAGGATATCTCAATTTCCAGCCTTTGTCGCTGCACTGATGCCGGTTTGGTTCCCTACTACGAACACAGGCACCTTTGCACCATGCTGCAAGGGTCCTTGCGTAGTAAGGAGGATTCTTTTTGTGCAGGAAGGCCACCTTCCTGCACAAAAGCAATCCCCTGAAGCATATTTATCTTTCTATCTGTGCAGCAGAATGTAGCACACATAGAAAGAGGAAGTCACAGCAGTAGTGACTGCTAAGGGGCAGTAGTGGTGGGCCAGTGAGGTGTTGGGGGGGATTAAGAAAAAAAAAGAACATTTCAATTACCTGCCAGGCTGTCGCTTCTCCTCCATACTCTTCGGTCGACGCAGGAAGCAGATTGCCCTAAGCCAATCACGACGCTGCTGTCATCAGCATGACAGCAGCATCGTGAATGGTCTGAGCACCATGGTTCGGCGCACACACAGAGAGTGGGAGCCTGTGCATGTTCTCCACCCGGCTGTGGACAACATGCTAAGTGCGCATGACAGTTTGGCCGGCTCAAGACAGCGAGCCAAAAAGTCATGCGCACTTAAAAAGTGCTGCCCCTGCTCTATGGGCAGCCCCAACCGCGTTCAGAGCCAGAACTGAAAAATAAAATGATAACAACATGGTGTTATTATTATTTTAATTTTCTTGTGGAGCAATGCTCCCCTCTGCCTTAGCGGAGAAGCTGCCGCTGAGTAACGTGGAGAAATAAAAATATTTCTCCTCAGTACTCATCCCCTGGGAATGCATAGCATTTTGGCACATTCCCAGGTCTTCCACTAATGGTAAATGTGGGAACGCGTCAAAATCCAGGAGAGTTGCGTGGGAACATTCACGCAGCGACTTATTGAGTGCCTTCCCAGGGCAGAGTAATGCAACGCAGCAATTTGCGCTGCATTGCGTTACTCTTGATTTATGAAGCCGCCTAGTCTTTTTAGCTTTGTGAGCCCATATTCATTATACACCTTGAAGTATATGTCAATCATTTTTTTTCAGTACCGATGCCTCTTAGTTTTCAGAGGGCACATCCCATGCTGTCATTTGATCAGTGCTTAATTTGTTAAAAAAATATTTGAAGAAATCCAAAGATTTTCTTATGATCCGGCTACCATTGCCGCCAAGTGCCAGGGTTACTGATTACCAAAGCTGGCTTGTCTTGATTCCCCTTTCATGACCCTTTCTTCCACCACACTACACTTTGTATCTCATTATTTGACTCTTGCAGCCCTTCTTCATTTCTCTCTCTCTCTCTCTCTCTCTCTCTCTCTCTCTGCCTCTGTCTCTCTCTCTCTCGTCTTGGGTCAAAGTCCAATTATGAAAAATAAGTTTCATTCCCCAAAAATGAGTCTGGGGTCACCACATGCAGCCACTGGCATACATTGTGCAATTAATTTGGCACATTGATAAATAATAAGAGTGAGGGGGCCTAGGGATGTGAAGAATATTCTCTTCTGAAGAATGAAAAATAACATGAAAGACCTGTTTCATGAGATTACCCCCATAACTGAACGTGCATTTTGCTGCAAACATAAAATGTGAGTGATATGACCTGCATGTACCACAATGCTTTGCCCAGAAGATTGGTGATCATGTAAGAATGGAACCACAACCTGTGAGATGTCAATTCATTGGCCCAGAGAAGCCGCGTGAATGACTGAATACTGGATTTGTAACCAATACTTTTCAGATATAATTTCAGGTTCATGACTTGACAAAAATATATACATTTTCGAGAAACTCTGTATTTCCTAGAGCCTCGGTTACTCAAGTGTAATTGCTGGCAACACTTACAAGCCAACTCATTTTCCGATTTTACATCTGCGCAAAGATTCAAACTTTATAGTAACATGGGGGCATATCAGCAAGGCGAGGCGATAGAATTATCGCCTAACTAGCAAGGTCACACTAACGCGTGAAACCTTGCATTAGTGCACTAATTCCTAACGCCCATCTTTGCATCTCTAATGAGATGCAAAGTGGGCGTTCCTGACCTGACATGACAGGAGAAATGTCGCTAAGCGACATTTCTCCTATCATCAAGCCCCACGCTATTTATTTATTTATTTTATGCGATTTTTAGAGCGCGCAAATACCCTTAGGGTGTCTCGGCGCTGTAGTTGCAGGACTCTCCGGAGGAGGGGGGGGGGAAGGAATTAGGCAGGGAACAACCATGTCTTTAGTTGCTTTCTGAAGTTAAGAAGGGTCGGAGCGATCTTAATGTTTAGAGGAAGGGCGTTCCACATTTTGGCCGTGGCAACAGCAAAGCGTTTGTCGCCCCAGTTGGCCCTTCTTGTACGGGGTACCATGAGTAGGTGCGCTGCGGATGACCGCAGAGTTCTAGTATGTTCGAGCCGTCGGAAGGCTTTTCTTAAGAATAAGGGTCCTTGATCGTGAATGGCCTTATATGCAATGCATAAAGCCTTAAACTTGATGCGGCTCCTCACCGGTAGCCAATGTAATTGTCTGATGTAGGGGGAGACTGATGCAAATCTCGGGATTGATAGCAGTGTTCTAGCGGCAGCGTTTTGGACAGTTTGCAGTTTATTAAGAACCTTTTGTTGTGTATTGAGTAACAATGCATTGAAGTAATCAGTTTTGGAGAATACTAATGTACTGACCAAGGTTTTACCTGCATGTGACGGAAGGTATGGGATTAGTTTTTGCCGCTATGAAGCATAGCGGCAAGAAAAGTAGCGATAACCCCTGTTATCGCTACTTTCCTTACGCCTGCTTCAGGACTGATTTAGCCATGATATCCTATGGAAGGTGGATATCATGGCTAAGTTTGTGGGGCCCTATCAACAAGCTAATGCCACATTGCGTGAGATTATCGCTGGGTTTCCAGCGATAATCTCCCGTTAGGCAGTTAGCACGATGATTTTTTATCGCTTTTGAGATAAGCGTTGCTAATAGCACGCTATCTCAGCAAAAAAAATCCACGCTAACCGGCGATAATTATCCTACCGTTAAGTGCACTTAGCGATAATTATCGCCGGTTGTTGCTGATATGCCCCTAAATTATTTGATCGCTTAGTTATTTAATCCACTCAATACAGTGCAAAACCTAAAGGAAAAACACAACTTTTGAACAGAAACGAAATAAAAAAACATTATTTATGTAACAAAGCAATAATAAAGTATAATTGGGAACAAAGCACTTGGAAACTATTATGTCATTAAAAAATACAGTCTGGTTTAAGAATGTCCCACCCCCTTCAATTATATTTGTATTTGTATTTCGGTTTTCATTCCACATACAATAAATGCTAAATTAATTTTCCACAAGGTCTACTCCCTTTCTTCCCCTGATCCTTAAAGTAATTGTATTTGGTGGTTGATGCTGACATGTTATTGTCAGTCATGTGAATAATGTACAGTAAATTAACATATACAAAAAAAGTTCTTGAAACCAGGGAATTAAAAACTCCATTTGTATGGAATCTCATTGTATTGTAATGTTTTTTGTAGTAAAGTGCTTCGAATTTCATCGATACCTGGGAGGCATTTCGAATCCAAGGTTGGAAGGGTGTTGTGTACATATTGACCTATGCAAAAGATGGTATTTGTGGCGCACGTGATTGGCAGCGCCTATTGGTACACGCTCGATTTTATCTCAACAAGATGTAAGGTTATACTGAAAAGCATCTTGGTGTAGCAACATTTGCCAATGTTTACCAATTGCACTTAGTTAGCTAAGTTAACGATGGACATACTGTTTATTTATCTCCTATGTCAACTCCAGTTAGTTGTCTGGGGCTAAAACAGTCGGAGAGAAAACCAAGTAATACGATACATTTGCTAGTTAGTGCGGCGATAAGTGTTTGAGGTTAAAACCCCTTTTCTTGCTCTTTTTGAAAAAAGACAAGTTTGTATCAAATTCCAAAGAAACCATAATTGTATTTTTTTTTTTTGTGCCACGCAGAGTTACCACACAAAAAAGTAAGGCAGTGTTTTCCAGGCAGAACACCTCTACGTGGAAAAGAAGGCAAGAACAATTGCATTACAAGTATCCTAATTTAACAAAAAGGAAACATTGATTTGAAGAGAAGGTTTAGGCCAAGAAAGACTCACCACCAGGGCTTCCCGAAAAAGAAAACTCTACAAATGGAAGAAAACTTGAAGGTGAGTAAAACATCAAACTCTGTAAAATATATTAGAGATCGATTATTTTAATTCCTCATTTCAAACAAAGTATATTTTGACTGAGTATGATCTCACAAATTATTTACATTTAGTATGTTGTGATTGAGAATTACTGTAGAAGCACTGCATTGTTCTTTGGAGCATTGCATGAGTTCCTCTCGGTACTTCCAAGGCACAAGCTTCTTATCTGCCACTGACTTCAATCTTCCTCTGAATTTCTAGCGATGTGTCATTTTTATGACAAAGACAGATCCCACATGGTAAATGCAATCTAAAATAGAAAGGTTTGAACGAATTAACTACAATGCGGTAATCGCCAAGTGAGTGAGAGTGCTAGAAATGCAAGCTCTTTTTTGTAATCTGCAGTGAATTGCTGTCTGCTTTTGAAGATGGAGTTGAGAGATAAATTTACATGTCAAAATTTGATCCAGGCTTCACAACTTCTGAATGGAGAGAAAAGCCATTTTTCGTATAGGTGAAGACCTCCTTTTGATGTCCAAAAACTCCCTTGATACAAACACAAGAGGACTCTCGGGGCCTGATTTAAAGTTTGACCGACAGGTTACCCCTCACAAACTTAACCAATATTCTGTCCACCTTAATACAAGTGCATTATATCTATGGTACTTGTAATAAAGCAGGCTTGATTTCTGTCAAGTTGGTGATGGAATATCGTCTGTCAAATTTTAAATCAGCCTTTTAGTGATGTGATGCTGACTTATGTTATTTTAAGATATCTCTAAAGAGCCCATGAGGATAAAAGCGGGAAAACAAATTCCCAATAAATCTTCACAACAAGCCAGGATTGACGGAGTTCTTTATATAAATTGGTTGTTTGTGTCTGTTACTTGTGTGCTAGTCTGAAGATCTTGTGAGAAACTACATCACTGCAGTGAGTGGTTTTCTTGGATATTTTGCATTCTGAACCATAGGCACTGTGACCACATGAATGGCGAAATATGGAAACCAGATTGTACTCTTAAATCGTAGGTTGACATTTGATTGTGAGCTGTGCTGTTAATGCGCATACTCAGTTTAATCCTGTAATTTAATACACCTGCTGTTATTGATACCATTCTAAAACATGGGACTTGGAAGTTAGACATGCTGAGACATTCAAGTTAAAGATGTATTCTGTACCAGAAATGTTCTGACTTTTAAACAGTCTTTGAGAACACAAATTAATGTGACAAGATTGGATTGTATGTCCTATTGATACAATGCACTCTTGTGCAGCTGTTGTAGCTTGGAATCTAGAGTAGGGTTCGCCAAGAGATAGAATATTAAAGTATACCTGTTCGGACCACACTAAAGTTTATTCCTCCTCCAAAATGGGTTTCGTTCAGTTTTAGTACTGGCCAGACTGCCTCGGCTTCTTTGGCCCATGTGCATTTTGCATAATTGTGAAGCACCCCTTTATAGACCAGTTTTTCAAGTCCCTCTTTTTAGAAAGTGAGCACATTGAGTAGAGACTCCTTACTTCCAATCTTTCTCCCTCCTAAAAAAAAAAGGAACAGCTACCAGACCCAATGGCAATAAAGTCAGGAATGCTTGGGTTTCTGAGCATAGTTTTGGTGTTTAGGTCATGTACCTCCATCTCTTCATGCACATTGTCCCACAAAAAAAGTGTAATTCACTTTGACTTTTGTCGAAGATCTACTTACATCTATGGTTGCATACATGAGTTCTGAATGTACGCTGATACATTGCTTTATGTGCTGCGGGTGGGAGTATCTCTATTTTTCATTCCCCTAGTAATACACATCTCTTGTTTTGACACCCAAAGATTTGCCATTATTTTTATGTACCTCTTTACCATGCTAATGTTTAAAAAAAGAGTTGCAGTACCCCTCTCCAGAAGAGAAGAGAATGTGATAGCTAGTGTAAAAAACCTGGTCTGGGCAGTGGGACAATATATGTTCACACTTCTGAATTCTTTACAATGCGAAACTGGTAGAGAACATCTGAATGGCCTTTGCAAATTTGTAGTCATTCAGCAAACTGACGTGGGTACAAATAGGGTTTTGAGTGCATGGCTCTGCAATCCTTTTGAGCTCATAGTTTATATTAGCATTTAAATGAGTGTGCAAGTCAACCTGCAGAATTAACTAGCATCAATTTGCCATGATCAAAGAGACCCAAACAAGACAGGCCAGGCCCTTAAGCAATATTCCAGCTCACCACAAGGAAACACTCATAAACTAGATGTGAGAAATACAATGCAGAAAACAGGATAATACATCCTCCATGTGAGAACCTATTAATTTGAGATGTTATAAAGCTCCATGAAGCAGGATCCTTCATGTTTCCTACCTATCCTTTAAATATGCGTGCATATACCAGCAGTGTCAGGCTTGTATGACACGACCACAACATTTGTCAGGACCCCAAGCACCTTTGTCAACTCTTCCCACATAGGTCATACCACAAATACACACCACTACAACCAAACACACAGGTCTGCTTGTATTAAACTGCCATGGTTCCACACTTGTGTCTGCGGGCGATAAACAAATGCTAGATATTGTAACACTTCAAAGTAATTTCTTCTTGATATCCTATGTTCTTAAGGTTCTTAGAAGTCAAGGAAATATAGTAGATAGTTTCTCCTTTTAACACTGCCACCCTGGATCACACTAAATACTGCCAACTCGATCATTCTTTGGCAATTCATGTAACCTAAAGTTCACGCATTCCCCAGAAAATGTCTGTATTGACCTATTATTAATCCTGCACCAACAGGTATTTTTATGATCTGTGAAAGCTGAGATTTCAGAATATACAGACAGCTATAATATATTGGAGCTACAGTAGCTAAATACGAATTGCCAAAGTGTTACATACATTTCACACCAAACTAAACTCAGACCTGGGTTATTCTTGAGTTGGCTGTGAAATATAGTTGGTTCCTTCTGTGAGTGTTAATGGGAACAATGACAAAGTGGTAAAGAACCAACCAGTGCACGTTTCCCTTCCCTGAAGAAACAGAGAAGCAACATGATTGATTTCTATGCGTTCAACTCTGGACCACCGTAAATAAATTACCTGAGAGAGCCATCCAGTATGCTGACCTTCAAGAGAGCCCTGGAAAATATTATCTTCAATGAGACATTCAAGATTCATTTGTCATTCTCTAGGGCCAACCTCTAACTCTTTATAAAATGAGACTCAGGACTACTTACCTTTTATAGACCTCAATATAATCTGTGCTAGCCTAGAAGAGAAGATTCCAAACTGTTTAATGATTATCTAATTTTCCAAGTACGAGCTGTTTGATATTGCCTGTACCCCACAGCTCCGACCTATACAAAGCAGCCACCCGAGCTTTATGTTTGTAAACTTCTAGGGCCAGTGTGATCAATTTGTTCACATATGCATTATATTTGTTAAGAACAGTCCTTGACCCATGTGTTAGC
Organism: Triturus cristatus; assembly: GCF_964204655.1. Lineage (NCBI taxonomy): Eukaryota > Metazoa > Chordata > Amphibia > Caudata > Salamandridae > Triturus > Triturus cristatus. The sequence continues at coordinate 971,350,360 of NC_140587.1, forward strand.
ACCATGCTGGCCTGGTGTATTTGTGAATTCTATGACAGTCTGGGATCAAGTGTTATACCTAGGTTAACCAAATTGGAGATGTGCTCTAAAATTTACCCAGCAACCTCACTGTTCCTCCTGAAGTTCCTATGGGGATTTAAAGAAATGTATTTGGTTTTTCTGATATTTATTTCCAGACCCCTTTCAGTACAATATGTGCTGAAGTCACCCAGTAAATTTTGGGGACCCCCTAGATGTCTGTGAGAGCAAGATGGTATCATCCACTAATAATAGCGCAGGCACAGGGGTTCCACTAAGTTTCGAGGAGTCATGTTTGCATTTTCTTAGGTGATTGACAACATCATTGGCATAGAGGGAGAACAAGATGGGCGCAAGTACACAGGCCTGCCTCGCAACTCTATTTATAGGGAGTGGTTTAGTGAGCTTGCAATTCACATCCCAGTGGACCCTAGCATACTTACTTTGGTGTAACCTTGCTATATCGCTCAAGATGTCCTCAGGTTTTTTTTGTGGCTAACAGGGGCCCTATTGGTACCAGGTCAAACGCTGCCTTTAAATCTATGAAGGCTTTGCAAATGTGGCCAATCTTTTTTTTAATGTACTTCCATAGGTTGCACATGAGTCTAAAAAGTTAATCAAGAGTACTGTGCGAGCTCTGAAACCTGCTTGGTAAGCTGTTAAAATGGTATTATTATCTATCTACAGTGCTTTAAATGGGCCGGAACTGTCTGGTACTGGTACCAGCACTTCTCTATTTTGAGAAGGAGAGTACCTGCACTTCTCAAGGGAAATGTAATACTTTCAATTGGAGAGTACCGGCACTTCTCAGAAACAAGCAGGCACTCTGATATGGAGTACCTGCACTTCAATTGCTCCATTTCAGGCACTGTCTGTCTATTCATCCATTTAGTCTGTTTAATATCTGCCTTGCATACATTTTCTGTATTATGTCTATAAGGCAAATGAGCCTCTAGTTCCCAGGTTGTTGCTTCCTCCATTTTTTTATGTATGCAGAATATTTCAGCCCCCTTCCGTATTGGTGGAACTGGTGCTCCTGATGCAACCCCATTAGTAACTGAGTTAACAGAGGGCGCCCACACTTCCTTATCATGTTTGAAAAGATCCCCTGTCAGCTTGTCCAAGCCTGGGGCTTTTCCTAGCTTGGTAGTATCAACTCCCTGCTAAGTCTCTTCCAGACTGAAGTGGGTTGTGTATCTCATATTGTTTGCAGGGTACTGGAATACCCATTTGTGACTCCTCACGGGAGGAATATAGGTTAGTGAAGTGTTCGATCCAAGTGTCAGGGTCCAAGTAGTGTTCTGTGTGGGTAAATGCGTCTTTATTCCCATGGGCTACTATTCTCCAAAATTTGACAGTATCTTTGGATATTGCTGCTTTGAGTAGATCACTCTAATTAATCTCCTCCCATCTTCTTTGGGCAATGCCCAATACTCTCTTATAAATAGCCCTGGCCTCCCTCACGAATTGTGCATCCTCATTCTTTAAATTTTTTAATGGCAGTTTTTTGGCCTGCCTACAGCCCAATGTGTACCTGGCTGCAGGGCTGCTAAGAGTGATTGATACATAGCCATAATTGGAATTACAGATGGGGCTTGCTCAGCATACGGGCTCACCACCCCGGTGAAAGAATCATAGATGCTAATCATAGCCTGCAAATCATCTGTAATGTAGGGCCACTTAAGTGACCTGTGGTTATTTCCAATCATTGGCTGTGTTAATAAAGAGTTTCTGTCAAATGATTGCTTTTCAGTGATGCGACCGTCTATTTCTAAGCATAGCGGGAAGTGGTCGCTATCCTCTCGTTCGTCTATTTAGAGGCAGTGATTCTGTGCCAACTTTTGATGCTATTCAGTCAAAACATAATCTATCCTCATTCATGAACTACCTCTTTGAAACCCAATTCATCATTCCTACTCCATAGTCAACAACATGGCTCTGCGATCATACATCCACATCTAATGAAGTAGTCGAAAGGCAACAAGTTTAAATTAATACAATTCTCTACTTCACTTTAGGTCTACTGTGGAGGACCAACAAAATGAGCAATAACTCACACTAGTCATAAATATCAGGATCATGGGAGAAATGGTCAGAATGCCATGAAGGAGGTAATTCTTCATTAAACACTGTGGCCACACACTGGCTAAAATCAACCCCAACTAGTTAAGTCACATGCATTTTGAATGTTTTTATGATTTTGGAACTTTACTTCAGAAAGTTATTTCAAATACACCTTTTAGGTCCCGAGTTAGAATTTGGTCAGAATTTGGTGGATGTGTTATTCCATCACAAATGTGACGGATGTCCCATCTGCCTTATTACAAGCACCATAGGATATAATGCAGGTGTAATAACACATATAAGAGATACATCTCTAGGGCGGGATGGAGATACAGTACAGTTTTTTGTAAATACTTGGTGTTTAATAATGTCAATATGTTGAATATATAAATTACGTGACATTAATTAGTTTCCCTAAGATGTATGAATTTCCGTATTTGGTAGCCCAAAATTGGAACTTTGTGCTTTCTCAGATTAAATGAGAAAGATTTATACTGCACTTGCATGCCTTATAATGTGAGTTGACAGTTAGTAATTGAGGGATGCTCTTTTCCTCTGATTTTCTATGTCTTATGTGCAAGGTATACTTGATTTAACACCTATGAACATGTTCTAAGATGTCCGCGATTATACTGCGGTAGTCCTTCTTTGAGGTCAATGTTTTTATTGAAACACTTGTACTCTCAATCTATAAAAAACATATGTTGTGTTATGTTCGAAGCCATGACAAAAGTGCTGCAAGGCACCGAAACGCGTTGGCACTTTTTGACTCTGATACTGGATTTAATTTATATTTGCAACCAAAACTGGAGTGCCGAGGTTTCTTGTTATTGGGCACGAAGCACTTTGGATTCATATATATATATATATATACATGGAAAACCACTGTTAAAACACTGCCCAATCGGATGACGTGATGTTAAATGTATTTTTCCTTTAAATACCGCATGTCATTGGTTAAACTGCGTCATGTGATCAAGTCCCCCAGGAGGGATGAAACGCGTTATGGCTGCCTGGTTTGTTTTGGTTTGGTAAATAAACCGATATTTGAAAAGAATCTGTGGTCCGTGCTCCCTTCTGCTCAGCTGGTCAGACACGAGAGAGGAGAGTGCTCTGCTGATATTTTGAGACAGTTTCCTGGACTCCTTCTGTCTCTTACGCGGACCCCCCTACGATTTGAGCTCACTGGCTGCAAAGGAGCTGCCGCTTGGTGACGAGCGTTTAACTGGAATCCGTAAGGATTAACAGCCCCGAGGCCCCCCAACGGAACCAGCATTACGGAGGAGCGAGGGTCGTTATCTCAGCAAGGACACAGGTAAGCGAGTGCCGTTTCGGAGGAAGCGACTACCGCATAACTGTAGATCTTTGTATTGAGTATAGACCCGCACCTAGTGTTAACTGTTCCGGATTGGGTGTGGGGTGATTCGAGTGTGGCGAAAACGGGCTGTGTGACTGTGAGAAGTCGGGAAACAGCCCAATCCAGCCTGATATCGCCTGCAATCTTACATTCAACTTTATTTAACCAAGACAACTCCAAATGGCAGCAGACGCAATGAGAGAAAGGGAGGAGGCGGCGGCAGCAATGTTTTGCGATGACAATATACCGCCAATGGACTCAAACACCCATAATGCCCCAGTAAATGCAAAAAACCAAGGAATTAAAGAGAAATGCAAACAACTTGAGAAAGCAATGAGAACGGAACAAAAACGCTGGTGGGAAGCGAAGTCCTTACAGCGCTACATTGATGTGGGGAGGGTCCCCCGCGGCCTGAGAATTCTCATAGCCCCCAGCTATGAAGCACCTGACCGCGACATGATGCGCGAATGGGCAGAAACCAATCTTGAGTCCTCACGCAAATTACTTTTCATTTTAGTGAAATATGCAGAAAAGGATTGCATTAAACTGGCGGATGAAATTGAGTCTTTAAATAAGGAATTGGAAAAAATGGATCAACAAGAGGACATTGCAAAATTAAAAACTGATATGAAGAAGCGACTTAAAAAAGAGGAAGATGTTATAAGAGAACGTAAAACATTCAAATTTCATAGAGATCGATGCGATTACGAACAAGGCCGAATATTCACCTTCGCCCGAAAGTTTGACTCGCTCAAAGCTGGCAACACTGACACAAAGAAGAAGGAGGCGGCAAGGGTTAATCATCAAACTGACTTAACATCTGCATCTGAGGGAAGTTCAGCAGCAGAAAGTGGATCAGAAATCGAAAATCCAAACATAGCCAAAGCAAGTACATCGCGTAGGCACTCCCTCACAGACGAAGTTGATTTTTTATGCATGGAACGGCTGCAATCTCTCAGACCAAGAAAACAACAAACCGGGGAGAATCAAGAACAATCAAAAACAAAAAACGGAGAGAGAGGAGAAAAGCCCAGAGAAGAAGGATCATACAAAAAGTATCCAAAGAAACAACAGAGGAAATACTGGAAGAAATAAATCCCAGTGCTGCTGATGCTTCCAGTGATATGACAATCATCAATTTAACTGATATGATTCTGAATAAAGCTGAATTACAATTACTAGCTTTGGGCCTCTCCTATTGCCCGGAAAGTACGTTTAATTACTCCAAGTCTAGAGTTGACATCTACAAAAGTGTCAGGAAACTAAAATTGAAAAAATACCATGCACAGGTGAAGAAAAAGAATGTAGCAACTGACACAACGCCAGGCAACAAGGAGTGTCTGACCCAAATAACAGACAGCGAATCCAATACCATATCCAATTCTGAATCATTGATTGACACACTCTTCGAATTAGCATGTGAAGGAACTCCAGAAGGTGAAGCTCATGAAACCTTTTCTAATAACACTCTGGCATCGACAAGCACAACAAGGGAGACTCCCTTCAAACCACCTTCCTCGTTTTATCCTCTGATGTTGAAAGACACCATTGATATATTTCAGGAACAAGTGATTACTGAATTAAAAGCCCTAAATAGAACAACATATAATGGGCCAAGACGCAGCAAAAAGAATGTACAAGAATTACAATATCATTCCCTGATAACAAGAATTAAAAATGACAAGGAAATAGTCGTGCGTGGTGCTGACAAAGGAGGTAATGTGGTACTTTGGAAAAGAGAGGAATACGTTAAAGAAGCCATGAGACATCTAGAAGACAAGTCGTGTTATGGAAACAGCAACAGAGTGGCCTGGAACGCGACGCAAACTTCTTTCCGTATTAGCTTGATGGCATGGCGAGAAAAGGGCTTGTTAACTTCAGACGAATACAAATACTTGTGGAAATCCAATCCAACAATCCCGATTCTTTACTTCATACCGAAAGTGCACAAAGACAAAACCAATCCTCCTGGCCGACCTATAATATCTGCCCGGAACAGCATCTTTGAAAACACTTCTGTATATGTTGACTATTTCCTACAAGATCATGTTCAAAATCTAAGGTCATATATTAAAGACACTGGTGACTTTCTTTCCAAAAACAAGAACTTTAAATGGAGCAATGAATACTTCTTAATTACCCTTGACGTGACGTCACTGTATACCTCTATCAGACACAATCATGGACTACGAGCCATGAAATACTATCTAGCGAAGAAGGGATCACAACATGAGGAACACAACAAAATGCTTGTCAATATGGTTGAACTGTGTCTCATGAACAACATTTTTATGTTTCAGAACACCATGTACCAACAACTGAGAGGCGTAGCGATGGGGGCCAGCTTCTCCCCCAGCTATGCATGTTTACACATGGGCTGGTGGGAGGAGCAGGTCCTTATGGTGAAACACTCTGAAACATTTGAACGCAACATCAAATGCTGGCTGAGATTCATTGATGATTTGTTTTTGGTTTGGCAAGGCACTGAGGAGGGAGCTTTGGAATTTATTGAATCACTCAATAGTAATGACCTCAATCTCCATTTCACATCCAACACTAGCAAGACCAATATAGTCTTTTTAGATGTAGAAGTGTATGTTGAAGCAGGCAAATTAGAAACTAGACTTCACAGGAAAGCCACGGCGGGAAACACCATCCTACATGCAAGTAGCGCGCACCCAAGTCACCTTATACAGAGCATCCCTTATGGTGAGCTCTTACGCATTAAGCGCATTTGCAGCCATCCAGAAGCTTTGAAAGTGGCGCAACAGGAATGTATCAATAGATTTAAGGCCAGAGGATACAACAAAAAATGCCTAGACAAAGCTCTCACCAAGGTTAACCTCCCCAACAACAATAAGACACCGGCCACTAAGACACGGCCCAGGGTCCTTGACAAGTGTGTTGATGATTTCAGATTCATCTTGGACTACAATCAGCACCACATGTCAGTTAGAAAAATCATCAACAAACATTGGCACTTTGTCAAGCAGGACCCTATCATAGGCACCATGGTACCAAAAAAACCATCATTGACTTACCGTAAAGGGATTTCCATGAGGGATTCTCTTGTTGACAATGACCCATGCGGAAGCTCAGCCAAGGGATCTTGGTTGGCCCAACGATTAGGCTTTTTTAAATGTAAGACCTGTAAGGCCTGCCAGCATGGAGTTTCCACAATGAGCTATTCCACTCCTTTTGGCGGTCCAAACAAAGTCATTAAACATTTGAAATACTCCTGAGGCGGAAAGCCGGGAGAACTCTGGCCGATTATTTTAAAAATTGTGATTTTACTCTGTGTATTTTAAAGTACTTTTGCACTTACTTGAGCTCCTTTGACCTAGTTGCAGCCAGTTGCAGTTGGGATAGCACTAGCTCAGCGGATTCGAGCGCTGTTGGAGGTGGAGAACCGCGCTGCGGCCATCGCGCGCTTGACCCTCCAGACACGCCCGCTCTCGAGGCCACGCCCATTCCGGGGCGACGCCCACTTCCCCTGACCTTTATAATCGCAGCGTAACTCTAACGCGCCAAACATTTGAAATACTCCTGAGGCGGAAAGCCGGGAGAACTCTGGCCGATTATTTTAAAAATTGTGATTTTACTCTGTGTATTTTAAAGTACTTTTGCACTTACTTGAGCTCCTTTGACCTAGTTGCAGCCAGTTGCAGTTGGGATAGCACTAGCTCAGCGGATTCGAGCGCTGTTGGAGGTGGAGAACCGCGCTGCGGCCATCGCGCGCTTGACCCTCCAGACACGCCCGCTCTCGAGGCCACACCTTCCGCCCCTATATCAATGCGCCCTCCCCGGACGCGCAGCGGGCGAGCGCAGCGGGTGCGCCGCCATCGCGCCGAAGTCGCGCCTAAGTCAAGCCCGTCTGCGCTCGTCCGCGATCGTACACGGTCCAGGGCCTTACCCCATGCCCCTCGGGACAATCACATACGGTGGAGTAAGCAGGAATTACTTGCCTTACGCCGAAATGTGAATGAGTCATGCAAGCATAAACTTCGAGTAGAAGACAACATAGGCTGCGAGCATTGCCACTTCTCCTATGACCTTGGTAGGAACACGAACAGTACAGACTACATCATGCACTGCGGACTGCTTAATGTACGCTCATTAAGGAAACACAAGTTAGATCTATATGACTTACTCACTGAGAGGAACTGGGACCTTGTATTCCTAACAGAAACGTGGTTAGACAATGAGTCTACATTTGATGCCCTTGAGGCACTTCCAGTAGGATATATAATACACAGACAGGACAGACCCATAGGCAGAGGAGGGGGCATTGCAATTGTATTTCGAGAAAGCTTGCAATGCCAATTCGACAGCTCTCCCACCCTGGATTGTGAGGCAGGGAGTTTCACTATTAAAGTGACTAATAGCCATACGATAAAGGGCATGCTAATCTACAGACCCCCAGGCCCTATAGCCAAGTTTGAGGAAAGTCTGGTTGAAGGCATTATGGAGACTGCTTTACGCAATGATAAATTCTTGGTACTCGGAGACCTTAATTTACACCTCAATAACCCCTTAGATCGCGCCAGTAAGAATTTCAGTCAGGCTTTAGGAGCCCTCCAATTGAATCAAATTGTTAGCGGTCCGACACATCAGTTGGGTCACCTGCTGGATCCCATATTTGTAAACTGGGGGGAAATAGAAGCTAAAACCCCTATTCCCATCCCCTGGTCGGATCACTATCTAGTCCCTTTCACCATTCGTATTCCTGGAAGCACACCCCCGCAGCCAACATCATTGTATCATCTTAGGCGGAATTGGGCTACTTTCTCCCAGCCTAAATTCTGCGAGGCACTGACTAAGGGGGGGAGCCCGGGGGGGGATGACGCTGACATGGCTAACACTAATCTTTGCAATCGCATCTCTGAGGCACTGGACTTTACAGCTCCTCTTCAAAAAGCCAAATCCGGGGGCCGTGTTCAAAAAACTGCCCCATGGTTCAACGTGGAATTAAGAGCCATGAAAACCACACTGAAAAGAACCGAAAGAGATTGGCGCAGGACTTTCTCCAAAGAATCTAGAGCCACCTACCTGACTAACAGACGACTCTACCATGGCCAAATCAGAAAATCCAAAGCAGCATACTATGCGTCTAGAATCAGTGAAGCTGGTAATTCAACGAAAGAGCTGTTTTCACTCTATAAAACTCTTTCGAGCGGAAAATCAGTCAATGTCCCAGTTGATTGTTCCCCCGAATCATGCAATAAAATTGCAGACTTCTTTTCAGATAAAATAGCCAAAATCTATTCAGCGTTCCCAACGCAGCCTATAACTGGGACAGAATTTGTCGAAAGCCCCAGGGAATGGGGAGATAGACACAGACTGACCCACTTTTTCGTCCCGCCCCCAGAAGATTTCCTAAAAATTTGTAGATCTGTGAGGTCGGGTTCTCCACGGGACCCTACCACACCTAAACGTCTAGCGGATAGTCTGGTGGTATTAGAACCTTACATCAGACATCTACTAGACGTGTCTTTCAGTACCATGACAGTACCTAAAGACTGGAAAAAGGCGGTGGTCCTACCTTTAAGGAAGAAACCTACCATTAGTTTTGAGAAACTTGAGAACCTGCGGCCAATCTCACTCCTACCATACTTGGCCAAAGTAGCCGAGAAAACGGTCAATCTACAACTGATGGATTTCGTTGAAAAAGCCACATTATTACACGATACTCAATTCGGCTTTCGTCCCCGTCACTCTACAGAATCCGCATTACTGACGGCGGTGGAATCCCTACGTCAGGGGGCGGATGAGGGTCACACCATGGCCCTCATCCTACTGGACCTGAGTGCAGCATTTGACACTGTAGCTCATGCCAACTTGCTACAGTGTTTGAATAACGGAGGAATATCTGAGGCTGCACTTCAATGGATCCAATCCTTCCTGACTGGGAGAAGCTTCCAAGTCCGCCTGGGTGATCACTACTCTAGAGACATAGGTCTGGGACAGGGCGTTCCCCAGGGATCATCCCTGAGCCCAACTTTGTTTAATCTTTATGTCTCTCCAGTGGCCTCAATTGCCGCGAGTCATGGATTAAAAATCGCGTCATATGCCGATGACACGCAGTTGGTTATCTCCCTCTCACGAGTGCCCGGACTTGCTATGGACAGTTTCAGAGCTTGCATGCAAGATCTTGCAACCTGGATGTCCACTAATTGCCTGAAATTAAATGGCAACAAGACCGAGGTACTCGTGGTCGGGGGGAGTCCTTCCGCCTGGTCGTCGGCATGGTGGCCCCCAGGCCTAGGGCAGGCACCTATGCCCCGTCAGGAAGTTAAAAACCTGGGCGTATGGCTCGATGCTGACCTGTCTTTTGGACCCCAAATAAACCGAGTGGCGGGTGTCTGCTTTAGCGTTCTAAAAATCTTACGCAAGGTCCTTGCTCTCCTTCCTATGTCCGCCCGGAGAACGCTGGTACATGCCCTCGTGACATCGCGCCTAGACTATGGCAACCTATTGTATTTAGGAGCCACCTGTAAGGCAATAAACCGCCTCCAGGTATTGCAGAACGCGGCAGCCCGCCTCATCCTTAAAACTCCTAATAGATCGGATTCGAAAGCTGCCCTTCACACTCTCCACTGGCTGCCAGTGAGAAGCAGAATGGAATTTAAAGCCCTCTGTACCTGCCATCGCATTCTTGCTCGGAAAGCTCCTATACCACTCCTGAACCTTGTTACCAAGTATGTACCTTCTCGCGCTCTGCGCTCTTCTCACGGAGGTCTACTTGTGGTCCCTAGGGTCAGAAAGGCTCGCATGGGTGGACGCTCTTTTCGCCATTTGGCAGCGAAGCGCTGGAACGCCCTGCCTCTTAATCTCCGCCTAGACCCCTCGGAATCCAGCTTCCGGAAGAACTTAAAAACTCACCTTTTTTCAAGATAGTCGAGCCTACTCCTCTCTACTGTTTTGAGTCTTTCAGCTGTAGCGCGGGGACACGCTTTCTAGCGTAACCAAGCGCTTTATAAACCTCCCTAATAATAATTACCAAAGCCCTGAACTGCAAGACAGATTATGTAGTTTATGTCTTAGAGTGTCCCTGTAATTTAAGGTACATAGGTAGTACTATACTACCAGGCCACAAAAGGGTACTTCAACATTTACGTGCTATTAAGAATAAAGATCAAGCATACCCGGTAGCACGGCATTTCCATGAAAAGCATGAAGGCAACCCCAAAGACCTCAAATATTTGTTCATCGATTCTGTAACTAGAAACAAAAGAGGGGGTGACAGGGAAAAATCTCTGAGATTATTGGAAATGCACTACATCTTAAATCTGGATAGCAAACATCCAAATGGACTCAATAGCTCGGAAGAATTACATGCGAGTCTTTAATGAGGTCTTCTATCCATAATTTATACATTTCCTGAATATTTTAGCCTTCTTGCCGTCCTATCCAACTACAGATGCTTAGATTTTTAATATCACTCTAAGACACAATCTTTTATTAACAGTCACAACCATGAGGGTATTGTGGTAAAGACATATTTTATGTTCAATCACAGTCATAAGTGAAAGGCTTATTGATGCCCCCTTTTGTTAGATCTACCTCTCCCTTTCTCTCAATCACATTAGTTTTTATCACGGTGTTTTTAGGTATTTTTTAGCACTCAATCAAATATAAAAGTTTTTTTACATGTACTTATATCTTACTTTAAGTATATGTTTTTAAGTAAAAAAGCAAAAAAGAAAAAATAGATCTCAACACTATGGGTATCAAGTCTTGCACTATTATATGTCATCTAGTAGGTGGGCTTTAACAGTGGTTCAACAAACTTACAAATTAAAATGTACGCTCATATTAAGCTGTTGGGCCAGTTAACTTAATTTAACTTATTGTAACTCATTTAGCTATCAGTCCACGGATTGGTGAGACTACAGGTGATTCAACATTGTACACACGAGAATATGATCAATTGATGGTTTTAAAATATTATGATATTTTTAATATTTAATATTTAATATTTAAGGATTGATATTTATTGTGTATTTTTATATGTGTCTTTTATAAGCTATATTTATGCACAGTTTATATATATTTTTAACTTTTTCTAACTATCTCAATTGTGATTCGTGTTACGTAAATATATTTATTTTGATATTTATGCACATAATGGAAATCCCACTAAATGATGGCTCTAATATTGGAGAAACAATATGCTGCACTGGCTACAACAATTTTATCTCATCAAATTTTGATCAACATGAGCGTAAATATTATCTTTTGTTATTGCATGTTATTTTATTTATATCTTTCGTCCAACAATATTAATTTTTTTCTGGATTTCCATGTTAAAAAATTGGACCGAGTTTCTTCAATGAATACTGTGAATAGTTTGCGTTGAACATTACGGGATTTATCCTGTGATTAATGTAATAGTCTAAACAACAACATTATACTTCACATTTGTGTTGATTAATGAGTCACAGGAAACGAAATATACATGGAAAACCACTGTTAAAACACTGCCCAATCGGATGACGTGATGTTAAATGTATTTTTCCTTTAAATACCGCATGTCATTGGTTAAACTGCGTCATGTGATCAAGTCCCCCAGGAGGGATGAAACGCGTTATGGCTGCCTGGTTTGTTTTGGTTTGGTAAATAAACCGATATTTGAAAAGAATCTGTGGTCCGTGCTCCCTTCTGCTCAGCTGGTCAGACACGAGAGAGGAGAGTGTTCTGCTGATATATATATACATACACACACACACACACATATATCGATATGTATAAATATATATATATATAGACATACACACATGTATATATACATATATATGTGTACATATTTTTTCACTGATAAAACTAAACGTTGGTGTAATGTTACCTCACCTAACTATAACTTATGCCCCCGCAATGCACTGCTTATGACATCACATATTGCATCACTGTTGAAATACTCTGTTACCTCACTGATTACATCACTGATGATATCATCCACAGAACCACTCACACACCCACTCACTTCCCTTACAACTTCTCATATACCCACTCACACACTCATATAACCACTCACACACATAAGTTATATTTAGCTGAATTTCTATGGTTTTGTATAAGCGATATGTGAGCCTAACTATAACGTCCCTCTAAATGTTGTTTTTCAGTGAATGTCTGAGGCTTTTAATATACTATTTCCTAAATATAATGTTCCTGTAACACATGATTTGTTTAGTGAATTTTAATGGTTTTTACATTTTGTTTCCTCACTGTAACCTATAACATTTGAGAGTGGGTGAGGGAGTGACTCTATAGGTAGGTGAGTGGGTGTGTGAGTCTCTGAGTGGGTGAGTGAGTGGGTGCATGAGTGTCTGAGTGGGCCTATGAGTGGTTATGTGAGTCCCAGAGTGGGTTTGTGAGATTGTCTGTAAGTACCTGAGTGGGTGCGTAAGTCTCTGAGTGGATATATGAGAGGGAGCATGAGTTTTTGAAGTCTTTGAATGGGAACATGAGTGGGTCTGTGAGTGGATGGGTGAGTGCCTGAGTGGCTCTTTGACAGCAGGCAAGAGTCTCAGAGTGGGTCTGTGAGTGAATGCATGAGTGTCTGAGTGGATCTGTGAGCGGGTGTGTGAGCGTCTGAGTGGGTCTGTGAGTGGGTGCATGAGCGTGTGAGTGGGTGTGTGAGTCTCTGAGTGGGTCTGTACAGATCTGTATGAGTCTCAGTAGATCTGTGAGTGTTTGTGTGAGTCTCTCAGTGGGTGAATGAGTGCTTGAATGGATCTGTGAGTGGGTGTATGAGTTTCTCAGTGTGTCTGCCAGTGGGTGTATGAGTCTCTGAGTGAGTCTGTGAGTGATTATGTGAGTGGGTCTGTGAGTGAGTGCATGAGTGTACGAGTGGGTCTGTCAGTGGGTATGCAGTAAAAAAAGGAGGGGACATATTGTTGCAGGGATTCTGCTCATGCACAGAACTAAGCGCAAGAAACCAGGACCTCAGTGAATTGCGGTCCTCGTGCCATCTCCCCCTGTGATGGTCCTCCTGTCCAGCTTGCCTGCAGTCTGTTACCCTCTGCTGCCTTCAGTTTTGTGCCTCCTCTGCTTGTTTTCTGCTTTTTCGTCACTCCTGCCCTCTATTTTGCCTCTTTCTGCTCGTTCTGCACATTATTGTAACTCTTTCTGTTCGCTCCTGACCTTTATTATGCCTCTTACATATCGCTTCTCACCTCTATATTATTCAAACTAAACCACATTCACTGGATGATGTCATCAGTGATGTCATCAGTGATGTCATTTGAGATATCATCAGTGATGTCATCAGTGATGTCACTGACCATGTCAAGAATGATGCAATATGTGACATCATCAGCAGTGCATTGCAGGAGCGCGAGTTATAGTTAGCAGAACTAACTATAATGGAGGAATTGCTATGGTTTTGTACGAGTGAAATGGCCAGCTAACTATAACACCCCTGAAACCTATGTTTTTTTCTGTGAAATTCTAAGGTTTTTTAAATGCTAATTTCTAACTATAACGCCTCTGAAACCTATGGTTTTTTTCAGTGAATTTCAAAGGTTTTTTAAATGCTAATTTTTAAGTGTGATAGGAGTTATACCTATTTTTTTGTACTGATTTTCTACAGTTTTTTTAACTGTTTATTTATAAATATTTTATTCATTAAATAACATTATATATTTTTCTGAAAATTGCAAAAACATTTTTTTAAAAACATTCAAACTGAAATATTGATTTTTTTTTGTTTTCATTTTTTATTTTAATATATATATTATTTATGTATTTATTTTTTTAAAATTCGAATTTTTTTCGGAGTCGCGCACTCAAAGCGTACACATCACGGTGGGTGCGCGGATTCTAACCGCCATTTTACAAAAGTTGTGAAGGATCCGCGTACAGTGTGCGACGGCTGCGTGTTTTTCAGTTACATCATATACATTTAATATTACGAGATGTGCACGATTGGTATGCGACAAGTCTGCGACTCCTGCTCCCGCGCATTCGCGACACATGTGCATTACGGTACGAAATGCTTGCGCGGTGGCGGGTTCCGCGTGACATCATATATATGCTGGGGCGCGCTGGGTGCGCGACTCCGGCAAAAAAGATTTATGTTCCAAAATGATATGTATGTGTCTTTAATATACATATTAGGTCAATAGATTATCTAAGATATTCATAAAAATAATATATTTGTACTTATAATAAACGTATATTATTTTTAAATATATTTTCGCGAAGTCGGGTGCGTGCATCGTGAGCGCAGAGAACCAGGTCAACAGAGCTGCTGTAGAGCCAGAGAAACCAGGTCAGCAGAGCCGTTGTAAGCCAGAGAACCAGGTCAGCAGAGCTGATCTAGAGCCTAAGAAGCAGGTCAGCAGAGCTGCTCTAGAACCAGAGAGCCAGGTCAGAGCTGCTCTAGAGGCCGAGAACCAGGTGAGCAGAGCTGCTGTAGAGCCAGAGAGACCAGGTCAGTAGAGCTGCATTAGAGGGAGAGAACCAGGTCAGCAGAACTGCTTTAGAGCCAGAGAACCAGGTCAGCAGAGCTGCTCCCGAGTCAGAGAAACAGGTCAGCAGAGCTGCTTTAGAGCCATAGAACCAGGTCAGCAGAGCTGCTCTAGAGGCAGAGAACCAGGTCAGCAGAACTGCTTTGGAGCCAGAGAACCAGGTCAGCAGAGCTCTTTAGAGGCAGAGAACCAGGTCAGCAGAGCTGCTTTAGAGGGAGAGAACCAGGTCAGCAGAGCTGCTTTAGAGCCAGAGAACCAGGTCAGCAGAGCTGCTCTAGAGCCAGAGAACCAGGCCAGTAGAGCTGCTTTAGAGCCATAGAACCAGGTCAGCAGAGTTAATTTAGAGCCAGAGAACCAGGTCAGCAGAGCTGCTCTAGAGCCTAAGAACCAGGTCAGCAGAGCTGCTCTAGAGCCTAAGAACCAGGTCAGCAGAGCTGCTCTAGAGCCAGAGAACCAGGTCAGCAGAGCTGCTGTAGAGCCAGAGAAACCAGGTCAGTAAAGCTGCTTTAGAGGGAGAGAACCAGGTCAGCAGAGCTGCTTTAGAGCCAGAGAACCAGGTCAGCAGAGCTGCTCTAGAGTCAGAGAAACAGGTCAGCAGAGCTGCTTTAGAGCCATAGAACCAGGTCAGCAGAGCTGCTTTAGAGCTAGAGAACCAGGTCAGCAGAGCTGCTCTAGAGCCTAAGAACCAGGTCAGCAGAGCTGCTCTAGAGCCTAAGAACCAGGTCAGCAGAGCTGCTCTAGAGCCAGAGAACCAGGTCAGCAGAGCTGCTGTAGAGCCAGAGAAACCAGGTCAGTAGAGCTGCTTTAGAGCGAGAGAACCAGGTCAGCAGAGCTGCTTTAGAGCCAAAGGACCAGGTCAGCGGAGCTGCTCTAGAGCCAGAGAACCAGGTCAGCAGAAATGCTTTAGAGCCATAGAACCGGGTCAGCAGAGCTGCTTTAGAGCCAGAGAACCAGGTCAGCAGAGCTGCTCTAGAGCCTAAGAACTAGGTCAGCAGAGCTGCTCTAGAGCCAGAGAACCAGGTCAGCAGAGCTGCTGTAGAGCCAGAGAAACCAGGTCAGCAGAGCTGCGTTAGAGCCAGAGAACCAGGCCAGCAGATCTGCTTTAGAGCCAGAGAACCAGGTTAGCAGAGCTCCTTTAGAGCCAGAGAATCAGGTCAGTAGAACTCCTCTAGAGCCAGAGAACCAGGCCAGCAAAGCTTCTTTAGAGGGAGAGAACCAGGTCAGCAGAGCTGCTTTAGAGCCAGAGAACCAGGTCAGCAGAGCTGCTTTAGAGCCAGAGAACCAGGTCAGCAGAGCTGCTCTAGAGCCTAAGAACCAGGTCAGCAGAGCTGCTCTAGAGCCAGAGAACCAGGTCAGCAGAGCTGCTGTAGAGCCAGAGAAAACAGGTCAATAGAGCTGCTTTAGAGGGAGAGAACCAGGTCAGCAGAGCTGCTCTAGAGGGAGAGAACCAGGTCAGCAGAGCTGCTCTAGAACCAGAGAACCATGTCAGCAGAACTGCTTTAGAGCCATAGAACCTGGTCAGCAGAGCTGCTTTAGAGACAGAGAACCAGGTCAGCACAGCTGTTGTAGAGCCAGAGAACCAGATCTGCAGAGCTGCTTTGTAGCCTAAGAACTAGGTCAGCAGAGCAGCTCTAGAGCCAGAGAGCCAGGTCAGCAGACCTGCGGTAGAGCCAGAGAAACCAGATCAGCAGAGCTGCTTTAGAGGGAGAGAACCAGGTCAGCAGAGCTGCTTAAGAGCCAGAGAGCCAGGTCAGAAGAGCTGCTTTAGAGCCAAAGAACCAGGTTAGCAGAGCTGCTCTAGCTGACACTGACTGACTGACACTGACTTAATGACACTGGCTGATTGACACTGACTGACACTGATTGACTGATACTGACACTGATTGACTGACACTGACTGACTGACACTGACTGACACTGACTGACACTGATTGACTGACACTGACTGACTGACATTGACTGACTGACTGACACTGACTGACACTGATTGACTGACACTGACTGACTGACACTGACTGACACTGATTGAGTGAAACTGACTGACACTGATTGACTGACACTGACTGACTGACTGACTGACACTGACTGACTGACACTGACTGACACTGACTGACTGACACTGACTGACACAGACTGACACTGACTGACTACTCTCTACTACTCTACTACTCACTCTCTACTACTCTCTCTCTACTACTCACTCTCTACTACTCACTCTCCACTACTCTCTACTGCTCTACTACTCTCTACTACTGACTCTCTACCATCCTCTTCTACTCACTCTCTACTACTCTCTACTACTCACTCTCTACTACTCACTCTCTAATACTCACTCTCTAATACTCTCTACTATTCATTCTCTACTACTCTCTCTCTACTACTCACTCTCTACGACTCACTCGCTACTACTCTCTACTACTCACTCTCTACTACTCACTCTCTACTACTCTCTACTACTCTCTACTACTACTCTCTACTACTCACTCTCTACTACTCACTCTCTATGACTCTACTACTCACTCTACTACTCTCTACCACTCACTCTCTACTACTCTACTACTCACTCTCTACTACTCTCTCTCTGCTACTCACTCTCTACTACTCACTCTACTACTTTCTACTACTCACTCTCTACTACTCTCTCTCTACTACTCACTCTCTACTATTCACTCTCTACTACTCACTCTCTACTACACAATCTCTACTACTCACTCTACTACTCTCTACTTCTCTCTACCACTCACTATCTACTACTCTACTACTCACTCCCTACTACCCACTCTCTAATACTCACTCTACTACTCTCTACTACTCACTCTCTACTACTCTCTACTACTCTCTACTACTCACTCTCTACTACTCACTCTCTACTACTCGCTCTCTACTACTCACTCTCCAGTACTCACTCTCTACTACTCGCTCTCAACTACTCTCTACTACTCACTCTACTACTCACTCTCTACTACTCTCTCTACTTCTCACTCTCTACTACTCTCTACTACTCACTCTCCACTACTCACTCTCTATTACACACTTTCTACTACTTGCTCTCTACTACTCTCTCTCTACAACTATCTACTACTCACTCTACTACTCACTCTCTACTACTCTCTACTACTCACTCTACTACTCCCTCTCTACTACTCTCTGCTACTCACTCTGTACTACTCCACTACTCTCTACTACTCACTCTCTACTACTCTACTACTCTCTACTACTCTCTCTCTACTACTCACTCTCTACTACTCACTCTCTACTACTCTCTCTCTACTACTCACTCTCTACAAGTCACTCTCTACAGCTCTCTACTACTCACTCTCTACTACTCTCTACTACTCACTCTCTACTACTCTCTCTCTACTACTCTCTACTACTCACTCGCTACTACTCACTCTACTACTCACTCTCTACTACTCACTCTCTACGACTCTCTACGACTCTCTCTCTACTACTCTCTATTACCCACTCTACTACTCACTCTCTACTACTCTCTACTACTCTCTCTCTGCTACTCACTCTCTACTACTCACTCTCTACTACTCTCTACTACTCACTCTCTACTACTTTCTCTCTACTACTCTCTACTACTCACTCGCTACTACTCACTCTACTACTCACTCTCTACTACTCACTCTCTATGACTCTCTACGACTCTCTCTCTACAACTCTCTACTGCCCACTCTACTACTCACTCTCTACTACTCTCTCTCTCTGCTACTCACTCTCTACTACTCACTCTCTACTACTCTCTACTACTCACTCTAATACTCACTCTCTACTACTCTCTACTACTCACTCTCTACTACTCACTCTCTACTACTCACTCTCTGCTACTCTATACTACTCACTCTCTACTACTCTACTACTCTCTACTACTGACTCTCTACCATCCTCTTCTACTCACTCTCTACTACTCTCTACTACTCACTTTCTACTACTCACTCTCTACTACTCACTCTCTAATACTCTCTACTATTCATTCTCTACTACTCTCTCTCTACTACTCACTCTCTACTACTCACTCGCTACTACTCTCTACTTCTCACTCTCTACTACTCACTCTCTACTACTCTCTACTACTCTCTACTACTACTCTCTACTACTCACTCTTTACTACTCACTCTCTATGACTCTCTACTACTCACTCTACTACTCTCTACTACTCTCTACCACTCACTCTCTACTACTCTACTACTCACTCTCTACTACTCTCTACTACTCTCTCTCTGCTACTCACTCTCTACTACTCACTCTACTACTTTCTACTACTCACTTTCTACTACTCTCTCTCTACTACTCACTCTCTACTATTCACTCTCTACTACTCACTCTCTACTACACAATCTCTACTACTCACTCTACTACTCTCTACTTCTCTCTACCACTCACTATCTACTGCTCTACTACTCACTCCCTACTACCCACTCTCTAATACTCACTCTACTACTCTCTACTACTCACTCTCTACTACTCTCTACTACTCTCTACTACTCACTCTCTACTACTCACTCTCTACTACTCGCTCTCTACTACTCACTCTCCACTACTCACTCTCTACTACTCGCTCTCAACTACTCTCTACTACTCACTCTACTACTCACTCCCTACTACTCTCTACTACTCTCTCTACTTCTCACTCTCTACTACTCTCTCTACTACTCACTCTCCACTACTCACTCTCTATTACACACTTTCTACTACTTGCTCTCTACTACTCTCTCTCTACAACTATCTACTACTCACTCTACTACTCACTCTCTACTACTCTCTACTACTCACTCTACTACTCACTCTCTACTACTCTCTGCTACTCACTCTCTACTACTCCACTACTCTCTACTACTCACTCTCTACTACTCTACTACTCTCTACTACTCTCTCTCTACTACTCACTCTCTACTACTCACTCTCTACTACTCTCTCTCTACTACTCACTCTCTACAAGTCACTCTCTACAGCTCTCTACTACTCACTCTCTACTACTCTCTACTACTCACTCTCTACTACTCTCTCTCTACTACTCTCTACTACTCACTCGCTACTACTCACTCTACTACTCACTCTCTACTACTCACTCTCTACGACTCTCTCTCTACTACTCTCTACTACCCACTCTACTACTCACTCTCTACTACTCTCTACTACTCTCTCTCTGCTACTCACTCTCTACTACTCAATCTCTACTACTCTCTACTACTCACTCTAATACTCACTCTCTACTACTCTCTACTACTCACTCTCTACTACTCACTCTCTACTACTCACTCTACTACTCACTCTCTGCTACTCTCTACTACTCACTCTCTACTACTCTACTACTCTCTACTACTGACTCTCTACCATCCTCTTCTACTCACTCTCTACTACACTCTACTACTCACTCTCTACTACTCACTCTCTACTACTCACTCTCTACTACTCACTCTACTACTCACTCTCTGCTACTCTCTACTACTCACTCTCTACTACTCTACTACTCTCTACTACTGACTCTCTACCATCCTCTTCTACTCACTCTCTACTACTCTCTACTACTCACTCTCTACTACTCACTCTCTACTACTCACTCTCTAATACTCTCTACTATTCATTCTCTACTACTCTCTCTACTACTCACTCTCTACTACTCACTCGCTACTACTCTCTACTTCTCACTCTCTACTACTCACTCTCTACGACTCTCTACTACTCACTCTACTACTCTCTACTACTCTCTACCACTCACTCTCTTCTACTCTACTACTCACTCTCTACTACTCTCTCTGCTACTCACTCTCTACTACTCACTCTACTACTTTCTACTACTCACTCTCTACTACTCTCTCTCTACTACTCACTCTCTACTATTCACTCTCTACTACTCACTCTCTACTACACAATCTCTACTACTCACTCTACTACTCTCTACTTCTCTCTACCACTCACTATCTACTACTCTACTACTCACTCCCTACTACCCACTCTCTAATACTCACTCTACCACTCTCTACTACTCACTCTCTACTACTCTCTACTACTCTCTACTACTCACTCTCTACTACTCACTCTCTACTACTCGCTCTCTACTACTCACTCTCCACTACTCACTCTATACTACTCGCTCTCAACTACTCTCTACTACTCACTCTACTACTCACTCTCTACTACTCTCTACTACTCTCTCTACTTCTCACTCTCTACTACTCTCTCTACTACTCACTCTCCACTACTCACTCTCTATTACACACTTTCTACTACTTGCTCTCTACTACTCTCTCTCTACAACTATCTACTACTCACTCTACTACTCACCCTCTACTACTCTCTACTACTCACTCTACTACTCACTCTCTACTACTCTCTGCTACTCACTCTCTACTACTCCACTACTCTCTACTACTCACTCTCTACTACTCTACTACTCTCTACTACTCTCTCTCTACTACTCACTCTCTACTACTCACTCTCTACTACTCTCTCTTGACTACTCACTCTCTACAAGTCACTCTCTACAGCTCTCTACTAATCACTCTCTACTACTCTCTACTACTCACTCTCTACTACTCTCTCTCTACTACTCTCTACTACTCACTCGCTACTACTCACTCTACTACTCACTCTCTACTACTCACTCTCTACGACTCTCTACGACTCTCTCTCTACTACTCTCTACTACCCACTCTACTACTCACTCTCTACTACTCTCTACTACTCTCTCTCTGCTACTCACTCTCTACTACTCACTCTCTACTACTCTCTACTACTCACTCTAATACTCACTCTCTACTACTCTCTACTACTCACTCTCTACTACTCACTCTCTACTACTCACTCTACTACTCGCTCTCTGCTACTCTCTCTACTACTCTCTACTACTCTCTACTACTCACTCTCTACTCTCTACCTGTCTACCTCTCTCTGCCTCTCTCTACCTCTCTCTCTACTACACTCTACCTCTCTACATCTCTACCTCTCTACGCCTCTACCTCTCTTCCTCTACCTCTCTACCTCTCTTTCTACTACTCTCTACCTCTCTACACCTCTACCTCTCCTCCTCTCAACCTCTACCTCTCTACCTCTACCTCTCTACCTCTACACCTCTACCTCTACACCTCTACCTCTACACCTCTCTACCTCTCTCTACGTACACATATGCACATATATATGCATATATATGCATATGAATTTATATATGTATGTGTATATATACATACATATATAAACATATATATAATCTGCATATCTATATAAATACAAATATAAATGCATGCATACATATACATATATGCATACATATGCATGTTATGTATATGAAAGTTTGAAAAACACTAATACAAGCAAAGCTAAAAAGCCACCGAATTACAAACAGAATTGCTTTAACTTAAACGAGAGCGAGACCTATTGCATTTTCAATGCTTGTTTACTTTGGTTCCGACAAGAAGGCATTCAGATATGTCACACATTTGCAATAAATTCTGAATGTTAGCACGCTAGTTGCTCATTAGATCACTGTAGTAAAGCTACTGCTCACCAGGGAAGTCTGCTGCTGGTATTCAAAGTGCATGTGTCAGTCTGCATGTCAGAATTTTTTAATGAAATAGAAGAGGATTTGAGAAGTCACTCAAAATGTGCCCTAATTACTACTCACTCTCTACTACTCTCTCTCTAATACTCTCTACTACTCACTCTCTACTACTCGCTCTCTACTACTCTCTACTACTCACTCTCCACTACTCACTCTCTACTACTCGCTCTCAACTACTCTCTACTACTCACTCTGCTACTCACTCTCTACTACTCTCTCTACTTCTCACTCTCTACTACACACTCTCTACTACTTGCTCTGTACTCCTCGCACTCTACTACTATCTACTACTCACTCTACTACTCACTCTCTACTACTATATCCTACTTACTCTGCTACTCACTCTCTACTACTCTCTGCTACTCACTCTCTACTACTCAACTACTCTCTACTACTCACTCTCTACTTCTCACTCTCTACTACTCTCTACTACTCTCTCTCTACTACTCACTCTCTACTACTCACTCTCTACTACTCTCTACTACTCACTCTCTACTACTCTCTCTCTACTCCTCACTCTCTACAAGTCACTCTCTACAACTCTCTACTACTCACTCTCCACTACTCACTCTACTACTCACTCTCTACTACTCACTCTCTACTACTCTCTACTACTCTCTACTACTCACTCTACTACTCACTCTCTACTACTCTCTACTACTTTCTCTCTCTGCTACTCACTCTCTGCTACTCACTCTCTACAACTCTCTGCTACTCACTCTAATACTCACTCTCTACTACTCTCTACTACTCACTCTCTACTACTCACTCTCTACTACTCACTCTCTACTACTCACTCTCTACTACTCTCTACTACTCACTCTATACTACTCACTCTACTACTCTCTACTGCTCACTCTCTGTTACTCTCTCTACTACTCTCTACTACTCACTCTCTACTCGCTACCTGTCTACCTCTCTCTACCCCTCTCTCTACTACTCTCTACCTCTCTACACCTCTACCTCTCTACACCTCTACCTCTCTTCCTCTACTTCAGATGTGCCATACTTTTGTCATAAGTAAGACTGTTAGCGCTCTAGTTGTTCCTTAGAACACTCTGGGACATTCTGTCATTCGGCTACATCTGGGTGATATTTGTGCTGCATTTGGGCTCTTTTGTCTCTGGTGGCCTTCTTGGGAGACTTATTTGTTATGAAGTTTCCTAATTTCCTCATTTACTACAGTCTCCTCAGTAGGAAATACTTTCAGTTTTTTACTTTGATTCCATCAAGAAGGCATTCAGATATGTCACCCATTTGCCATAAATTCCGAATGTTAGCACTCTAGTTGCTTATTAGATCACTGTAGTAAAGCTACTGCTCACCAGGGAAGTCTGCTGCTGGTATTGAAAGAGCATGTTTCAGTCTGCATGTCAGAACTTTTTTATTGAAATAGAAGAGGATTTGAGAAGTCACTCAAAATGTGCCCTAATTTTTCTTTTTTCAGCACTAATCATAATTTCTATGGCAAAATGAACCCCCTCATTGTGTTCCTTTTAAATGAAACTACTCACTCTCTACTACTCATTAGCTACTACTCTCTACTACTCACTCTCTACTACTCTCTAATACTCTCTACTACACTCTACTACTACTCTCTACTACTCTCTACCACTCACTCTCTACTACTCTACTACTCACTCTCTACTACTCTCTCTCTACTACTCACTCTCTATACTCGCTCTCTACTACTCATTCTACTACTCTCTACTACTCACTCTATACTACTGACTCTCTACTATTCACTCTCTACTACTCACTCTCTACTACTCACTCTCTACTGCTCTCTACTACTCACTCTCCACTACTCATTCTCTACTACTCACTCTCTACTACTCTACTACTCTCTCTACTACTCGCTCTCTGCTGCTCATTCTACTACTCTCTACTACTCACTCTATACTACTCACTCTCTACTATTCACTCTCTACTACTCTACTACTCTCTCTACTACTCACTCTCTAATACTCACTCTCTACTGCTCACTCTCTACTACTCTACTAATCTCTTCTACTCTCTCTACTACTCACTCTACTACTCTCTACGACTCACTCTACTACTCTCTACCACTCACTCTCTACTACTCTACTACTCACTTTCTACTACTCTCTACTACTCTCTCTCTACTACTCACTCTACTACTCTCTACTACTCACTCTCTACTACCCTCTCTCTACTACTCACTCTCTATTACTCTCTGCTACTCACTCTCTACTACTCACTCTTTACTACATTGTACTACTCACTCTCCACTACTCACTCTCTACTACTCGCTCTCTACTACTCTCTACTACTCACTCTCTACTACTCTACTACTCTCTAATTCTCTCTCTACTACTCACTCTCTACTACTCTCTCTACTACTCACTCTCTACTATTCTCTACTACTCCCTCTACTACTCTCTCTCTACTACTCTCTACTACTCACTCTCTACTACTCTACTACTCACTCTACTGCTCTCTTTCTACTACTCTCTACTACTCTCTACTACTCACTCTACTACTCACTCTACTACTCACTCTACTACTCACTCTCTACTACTCACTCTCTACTACTCACTCTCTACCTCTCTCTCTCTTCTACTCTCTACTACTCACTCTACTACTCACTCTCTACTACTCTCTCTGCTACTCACTCTCTACTACTCACTCTCTACTACACTCTACTACTCACTCTATACTACTCACTCTCTACTACTCTCTACTACTCACTCTCTACTACTCTCTACTACTCACCCTCTACTTCTCTCTACTACTCACTCTCTACTGCCCACTCTCTACTACTCTCTACTACTCACTCTCTACTACTCACTCTACTCACTCTACTACTCTCTACTACTCACTCTCTGTTACTCTCTCTCCTACACTCTCTCTATACACTCTCTCTACTACCCTCTACTACTCTCTACTACTCACTCTCTACTCTCTATTACTCATCCTCTACTCTCTACCTCTCTCTACCTCTCTACCTCTCTCTACCTCTCTCTCTACTACTCTCTACCTCTCTACCTCTACCTCTATACCTCTACCTCTACCTCTCTACCCCTACACCTCTACCTCTACACCTTTACACCTCTACCTCTCTCAACACGCACACATATGCACATATATATATGCATATATATGCATATGCATTTATATATATGTATGTGTATATATATACATACATATACAAACATATATATAATCTGCATATCTATATAAGTGCAAATATAAATGCATGCCTACATATACATATATGCATACATATGCATGTTATGTACATGAAAGTGTGAAAACACTAATAAAAGCAAAGCTAAAAAGCCACCTAATTACAAACAGAATTGCATTTACTTAAACGACGGCGAGACCTATTGCATTTTCAATGCTTGTTTACTTTGGTTCCATTAAGAAGGCATTCAGATGTGTCACACATTTGCCATAAATTCTGAATGTGAGCACTCTAGTTGCTCATTAGATCACTGTATTAAAGCTACTGCTCACCAGGGAAGTCTGCTGCTGGTATTCAAAGTGCACGTTTCAGTCTGCATGCCAGAATTTTTTAATGAAATTAAAGAGGATTTGAGAAGTCAAAATGTGCCCTAATTTTTCTTTCTGTAGCACTAATCATAATTTCTATGGCAGAATGAACCCCCTCATTTTGTTCCTTTACAAAATAAATATATTAAGTGTTGCCATTTTATTCCAATCAAGATGGCTTCAGGTGTGCCTTACTTTTGTCATAAGTAAGGCTGTTAGTGCTCTAGTTGTTCTTTAGAACACTCTGGGACATTCTGTCATTGGGCTGTACTTGGGCTACATCTGGGTGATATGTGTGCTACATTTGGGCTCTTTTGTCTCTGGTGGTCATCTTGGGAGACTTATTTGTTATATGAAGTTTCCTAATTTCCTCATTTACTACAGTCTCCTCAGTAGGAAATACTTTCGGGTTTTTTACTTTGACCATCAAGAAGGCATTCAGATGTGTCACACATTTGCCATAAATTCAGAATGTTAGCACTCTAGTTGCTCATTAGATCACTGTAGTAAAGCTACTACTCACCAGGGAAGTCTGCTGCTGGTATTGAAAGTGCGTGTTTCAGTTTGCATGTCAGAATTGTTTTATGAAATAGAAGAGGATTTGAGAAGTCACTCAAAATGTGCCCTCATTTTTCTTTCTGCAGCACTAATCATACTTTCTATGGCAAATGAACCCCCTCATATTTTTCCTTTTTAAATGAAAGGTTTTAAGAGTTACCACTTTATTCCAATCAAGATGGCTTCAGGTGTGCCATACGTTTGTCATAAGTAGGACTGTTAGCGCTCTAGTTGTTCTTTAGAACACTCTGTGAAGCTGCAGTAGAACACAAAGGAATCAACTGACAGTCTTTGCCCTTGTTGGATGTACATGTTTTACTGAGAATGTCAGACTTCATTCTCACATGACTGAGAAAGATAATGTGAATTTACAGAAAATATGCTCTCAGTTTAGCTTATAGATCACCTTCCAAACCTCTGTGGGGAAAGCATGAGAAAATTGTTTTCTCTCAAACATGATTCATGATATCCCAGCAGAAGGCTTTTTCACACGGTAAAATCACCTTAGAACACACCACAATTCCTAAAATGAGTATGGTACAATCAACAAATGATTTATAATGTAACTAAAGTCTTAAAACCTTCTATTAACTTCAATGCTTTTTAATGAGGTGCTATCATGTATATTGGTCCCAAGATGGCTGCCAACACTTCTTGGATGAAGTGCTGACAGCCAATCAGATCTCACGATGAGATGTGTGGTTAGGCTCCGCCCAGATATATCTATGATTTTACTTTTATGTATCTGAGCAACTACTGAACGTATTTACACCATTTAACCAAAAGGCATGAGTGTGAACCAAGGGCTTCCTCTTTGCCAAATTTCGTGTAATTCTGTTCAGCAGTTCGGGCTAATATAGGTAATATATATATATATTCAATGAAAAAACCATAGGTTTCACACATGTTATAGTTAGCTGGAAATTTTACTGATAAAAAACCAATGAAATTCCCCCGTTATAGTTAGTGCAGGCAACTATAACTCACGCGACCGCAATCCTCTGCTGATGCTAATACTGTATTTAGACACTTATTTGCCCATGTCTTCTTCCATTAAATTTTAGCTATACATATATTACAAATATTTTTTTTTCATAAAGACACATATGTCATCAGCAGAGGATTGCGGTCGCGTGAGTTATAGTTGCCTACAGTAACTATAACGGGGGAATTTCATTGGTTTTTTATCAGTAAAATTTCCAGCTAACTATAACATGTGTGAAACCTATGGTTTTTTCATTGAATTAGCAAGGTTTTTTAAATGCTAATTCCTAACTATAACGTGTGTGAAACCTATGGTTTTTTCAGTGAATTTGTACGGTTTTTTAAATGCTAAGTTACTTTACGCCATTCGTGGTGTGCACGCCCACTTAACGCAGTTCGTTCTGTGCGCGCACGGTGCGCTTCGCGCACCGCGCGCCCACTTTACGCAGTTAGTGCCGTACACGCAAGGTGCGCACATGGAGGACATATTATGCGCTTCCTTGTGATAGGTAATCTGTTAAATTTAATTTGTAAGTGATGACAATAATATGCCATGCACAGAGAGTGGTTTTTTTTTTTTTATTAAAATTTTTAGCGTAAGCGCACCGTACGCGTACGGTAAGCGTAATCGGCGAAATTTTCAAAAAATAAAAATTTACCGTTTTTGGCCTTGGGGGATCTTTGAGGACTCAACTAACATGGCTATGTGCATGGGCGCTGTCTAAACAGCCCCTTTATATGTTTTTTGCCTTTGTTTACAGCACCCCCCTCAGAGTGCGAGAGAGAAAATGGCGGCCGCCGCTTCCTGGTTTCGACCGATTCGAATGTTTACTTAGATGTAACAGCCAATCAGAATCGCGCTCGCGCACGCCACCGTACGCGTACGGTAAGCTTACGGTAAGCGTACCGTAAGCTGGCTCAGATATATATATTGATTTAAAGGCTATTTTCTCAGAATCTACTGAACAGATTTACACCAAACCTACAAAAGGCACTTCCTTGACCTGAGGACTACCTCTCTGCCAAATTTCTAGTAATTCTGTTCAGCCGTTCGGGCTGTAGCCCTGTCTAAAGGTCCTATGGAAAAATGCATGGGAAAAACGCGTTTTGGGACCCCCCTTTTATCTCAGCCCCCGCTTGACGAATCCCCCCGAGACTTTCAGGGTAGGAGCGGAGCGTAGCGCCCCACCTATTGTGAGAAATTCGCGAGGATTCGTCGACCGGTGCCAAAGTTATTCAAAATAGAATGTTGCGGATTTCCTATGGAAACAGGGTCCTAACTATAACTACCTACTGGCGACCGCCAGTAGGTAATATATATATATATATATATATATATATATATATATATATAAAACAAACAGAGGTGTCCCCTCGAAGAAGCCAGCACACAGGAGGATAAAAGTTCTGCGCTTTATTGGTGAAAGCAACAGCTGAAAAGTCAATACACAGCACCAGAAATTTTTAGCCCAACGCGTTTCTTGCATCTCTTGCACTATCTCATGGGCTGGATCAGACGGCACTCCCACAGCAGGAAGAGCACTTAATATACATAATGGACCCGCCCCAATGGGTGTAAGCAGCCCTGCTGCCTGCTAGTCCTTGTAGTGCTCAATAAGTATTCTCAAGTGAGTCACATGTGCGGTGCCCCTGTTTTACCCTATTAAACCCCCAGTGGGTCGATGAAGTGTCCTAGACATTCAAGTTGTTCTGTACAGCTCCCACAGCGCTCCTCCTGTCCAACAAATGCATGGGTCCGCTCTTCATGCAGTGGGGCTTCCCTTGCGGCAGGAATGGACGCATTTCAATAAAACAAAAAGAGGTGTCCCCTCGAAGAAGCCAGCACATAGGAGGATAAAAGTTCAGTGCTTTATTTGTGAAAGCGACAGCTGGAAAGTCAGTACACAGCACCAGAAATCTTTAGCCCAACGTGTTTCGTGCATCTCTTGCACTTCCTCATAGGCTGGATCAGACGGCACTCGCACAGCAGGAAGAGCACTTAATATACATAATGGACCCGCCCCAATGGGCGTAAGCAGCCCTGCTGCCTGCTAGTCCTCGTAGTGCTCAATAAGTATTCTCAAGTGAGTCACATGTGCGGTGCCCCTGTTTTACCCTTAAACCCCCAGTGGGTCGATGAAGTGTCCTGTACATTCAAGTTGTCCTGTACAGCTCCCACAATGCTCCTCCTGTTCAGCAAATGCTGTCCACCAGCTGGTGTCAGCATGGGTCCGCTCTTCATGCGGCGGGGCTTCCTTCGCGGCAGGACTGGCTGCATTTCAATAAAACAAACAGAGGTATCCCCTCGAAAAAGGCAGCACACAGGCCACAACCATAGGTTTCAGGCACGTTATAGTTAGAAATTAGAATTTAAAAAACCTTTGAAATTCACTGCAAAAACCATAGGTTTCAGGCACGTTATAGTTAGAAATTAGCATTTAAGAAACCTTAGAAATTCACAGAAAAAAACATAGGTTTTATGGAAAGTTATAGTTAGTTGGACATTTCACTCGCAGAAACCAGAGAAATTCCCCCGTTATAGTTAGTTCAGCTAACTATAACTCGCGCCCCCGCAATTCACTGCTGATAACATCACATATTACATCACTCATGACATGGTCAGTGACATCACTGATGACATCACTGATGACATCTCAAATGACATCACTGATGACATCATTCAGTGACTGTGTGTTTCTGTAAAGTTTAAATATGTTTAATATATATAGGGAAAGGCGTATTAAAGAATGAGTGTGTGTACAAGTGTCTGAATGGATGATTTAGTAGGTGCGTGACTGACTCTATAAGTACGTGATTAAACGTATCTTACTGAATGCATGGGTTAGTGACTAAACTGTGTGAATGTCTGTATCCGTCTGTCTGTTGGTGTGTAAGTGGCTGCATGGATTTGTGAATAGCTACATGAGTGTCTATATGGGTTATTGATTGGTTGTCTGAGTATCTGTATGGGTACCTGAATGTTTGTGTGGGTGGGGTGTGTGTGACTCTGTGCATAGATGTGTGAGTTGGTGATTTACTGGGTGCATGGTTTCAAGAGTGCATCAGTGATGGACTGTATGGGTGGGTGAGTGTGTGTATGGGTGTGCTAGTGAGTGAATGTATATCTCAGTGGTACATGTGTGAGTAACTACATATGTGAAAGGCAGTATATATGTGTGTTAGAGTATATAAATGGCTATAAGTGAGTTTGTGTTTATGAGAGTAGCTGTATGGATGAGTGTGTGCCTGTATCAGTGATTGTATAAGAGCGTAAGAATGTGCTAGTATTTGTATGAGTAAGTGAGCTGGTGTGTGTAGAACTGTATAGGTGAGTAAATGGGATTGTGATTAATTATTTGCATGACTGACTAGGTGTGTGAGTACCTCTATGGATGAGTGGCGGTGTGTGAGTGTCTATATAGGTGTATGAGTGTATATGATAGTCCTGTACTGAGTGACCGTAAGTATGAGTGACTGTACCGGTGAGTGAGTGGATGTATGTGTAGACCTAAGAATCAGTGAGTGGGTATGTAGTTATTGATGTTGGAGTGTCTATGGTTTTGAGAATGGCAGTCTGTAATTTAGAGTGGGTGTATCAAAAGTTATAGTAGGGCGTGAGAAGATGCATGAAATTATCACATGGATGATGTCATTAGTGATGTCATCAGTGATGTCATTTGAGATGTCATCAGTGATGTCATTTGAGATGTCATCAGTGATGTCATCCGTGATGTCACTGACCATGTCATGAGTTATGTAATATGTGACGTCATCAGCAGTGCATTGCGGGGACGCGAGTTATAGTTAGCTGAACTAACTATAACAGGGGAATTTCTCTGGTTTTGTACGAGTGAAATGTCCAACTAACTATAACTTTCCCTAAAACCTATGGTTTTTTCAGTGAATTTCTGCGGTTTCTTAAATGCTAATTTCTAACTATAATTTGCCTGAAACATATGGTTTTTTCAGTGAATTTATATATAGATATAGATATCGATATAGGTATATTCTCCAAGCTTTCCTCCACAGAAGAAGATAGGAATGCACTCACGGGTGGGTAAATCCAAGAAATTGTATTTTTCTCTCTAAGCAGTGACCAGGAATATACGTATATTACCTCTATACTGTAACCTATATAGGTTCTGTTGAAGATATCACTGACCATGTCATGAGTGTTGTAATATGTGAGGTCATAAGTAGTGCATTGCAGGGGCTTATTTTATTTTGTTTAAATCTACTTTTTGCATTTTGGTTCATTTGCTTTTGCACACTTACAAGCAAAGAGATGTCTACAAACATTTTACATCGTGCAATGCCAATGCCAACTTACAGCACAACTAAATGTTATGACAAGAGCAGGCCTGGGCGTAGTTCGCAGAGTTTTGCTAAGCGGAACTCCGCAAAGTTACAAAAGAACTCTGCGAAGTTCCGCGAGTGGCGGAGTGCAGTGTGAACTGCAGTTTGTTCTGGTAATCCTGCCGCTACGGTAAAAAATCCTACCTGAGCGGCAGCTCAAGCTCGCGAACTTACCGTTCGCAATCGCAAACTTAACGTTCGTGATCACGAGTGGGAAAAAAACTCTAATGCACATCGCAAAGCAGAGTTTTCTGCACTCCGCAAGCTATGCAAGCTCCGCAGAGTGC
The DNA here is from genome assembly GCF_964204655.1 of Triturus cristatus. Lineage (NCBI taxonomy): Eukaryota > Metazoa > Chordata > Amphibia > Caudata > Salamandridae > Triturus > Triturus cristatus. The sequence continues at coordinate 971,382,541 of NC_140587.1, forward strand.
GGAGTGGAGAAAACTCCCAAACTCCACGAACGGAGCGAAGTTCACCGCCGAGGCCTAGACAAGAGCTAGATTACCAGATCTAACTGTGGCAGCAGCCGCCAATCGCATGAGTCCAATGCTTCTCCCAGAGTGCAAGACAACATCAATCAAACAGAAACAAGTGGAGGTCATACATTCAGTCAATCAAAGGTGGGTTAATCAGCATAAATTAGAGTGTCCAACAAGCAAGGGTATATTTTCTACACAGTAATTGACATTTTGCAACATCCAAGGCAAACAGTTGTGAACTCAATCAGATACAATTTCATCAAGGGAAGAGGAATAAGTAACATTAGCTAATGCATTAGCCCTTACCCCTACTCCAATCCTCCGATGAGCAACACCATTCATCTAACTATTGGGTAAAATGTGTTGTGTTCATCACTACCAGTCTTACCACTGAAACAGGGCATTGCCTGGGGATGTATGACTTCTGGAACTGACATGTAAAGAGAGGCCACAGGAACTTTTCTCCTGGTTCGTCTCCTACTTCAACATCATAGGTCAATTGGGCGTCAACTGATGTTGAGACTTCAGTCATGTTGGTGTGTAAATCAGCCATAATGGTGTCCCAGCTACTGGCTGGGTGCTTATGAAGTCCCAAAGTGTCCCCCTGCGCAGGGCAATGCTCTCTTCCTGTGCCTAGACAGTGAGCGATTGTATCCAGGATTTGAGGTGCAGGGGATCATGAGATTTCCATCGACAAGTGATCAGCCTTTTGGCCAACAGCAGCTCCAAACCAATATATTTGGTTGTCGACCTTGTGTTTCTTGTTCCTTTGATATAGACCTAGCACACATACCTCCCATGTGTTCAAAAGATCTCTATGAGTGCAATAATCAAGGTGGCTCTTTACTCCCTTCCAGTAGCACTCCAGGTGGGGACATGCCCAGCGCATATGTACTATATTGGCATCTACCAGCATGCACAGGGGGGCAGGCAGAATCAGCGCAATGAAAATACCTGTTTAAGTTAGCAGGGATGAGGTAGGCCCTGTGCAGAATATATAACTTAAGCAATCTAAATTGGGTATTGCTTGGTATGTAGGTGGGACTCTTTAATAAAAAGGACCATTCCCTTTCTGTGCAGGGGCAGTTGAGATCTATATTCCACTGTCAGTGAAGGGTGTTGGTGCCATGTGCAAGCGTAGTGACCCAGCAAATCAAATCATTAAGGGGTTGATTACAGTGGCATCCGGAAAGGCTCAGAACGGCATCCGATTTGGTCGAATCTGATTCTGAAGCCTTGTTTCTGACCAACTCGGACACATTTCCGGATGACCGATCATGATGTCCTGAAAGCGTTTGAACTGTCTGACTCGGTTCCAAATGGCATTCAGGGCGACGGTGCAGTTCAGAGCCAACTCGTTCAGATCTACGGGCCGTGTTTCCGGACAAGTGATTAAGATGTTGGATTCGGACAGCCTTTCTGAGTCGGTTGTTCCAACATGGATCGGCTGCCGGAATCTGACTTTGGGAGCCCATAGCAGGTCCCCCTTCACCCAGGGCCCTCTGAATCGGGCCTGTGGGGGTACCCAAAGGTCCCTTCTTTCCCTGCATGCAATGTGTGGCAGGCACCATGGGGTGCTGGACAGAGGTGCAAGGTTTTCCCCAACCATCCCTTTTCTAAATGGGAGCCTGTGTTCTCATTCAGAACACATGCTCCCAATGAAGTCAATGGGAGTCCGACCGAACGGTGTTCTGACACACCGTAATCGGTCAGTAGGACTGCCCAGACCTGAGTCATTTGAAAAGCATTCCCAAACCGATTTGGCTGGACTGCTTTCCAGACGACATTCTAATCAGACCTAAAGTGTCTGCCTTGACTGAGAATGTGAAGGCACTGTATAGTGCGGTGTGTAGGGATCATCCCATCTGCGCCCCAGTGCCCCTGTCAAGGACATGTGTAGGAAAATAGTCCAAGGTTTAAGGCCATCCTCTTCCAGCTGTGACTCATGAGGCAGAAGTGCACCATCCCAATAGACATCTCCCACCGATTGAATTCCCGCAGCTGTCCAAGCAGACAGTTCCACTGTTGTGGTAATGTGTTGGCCACGTGCTGTTCCCAGCAGTGCTAGGCTGGTGCATAAGGGACCAAGGGGCATATGTATCAAACGATTTTGTATTCGCAAATGCTGCGAATCGCAAAAAAACAGCGTTTGCGAATACAGAATCGCAAAATGAGATGTATGAGGCATTTCAGCCTCGCAATCTTAAGGAATCGCTAATTTTGCAATTTCTTAAGTTTGCATAAGCATTTAAGAAATCGCAAATTGCGATTTCTTAAATGCAATGTAACACGCACCCAAGTTGTGCGATTTCTCCTTAAGAAATCGCAAATTACCACCAACTTCAAGTTGGTGGTAATTTGCAATTTCTTTGCAATATGCACTTTATTGTATATTTCAAAGTGCCATGTGGCGCACATACATGCCCTTAGGGCATGTATGTGCGCCATATGTGCACACATGCTGATTTCAGGGGTGCATCAGGGTGTCATCATCACACCCTTGCACCTTTGAAAATATTCTCAATTTGCGATTAGCAAATAGCGATTCGCAAATTGAGAAGGACTTCCCATTCATTGCTATGGGCCTCCTGGCCCATAGGAATGAATGGGAAGGTATTCCTTAATTGCGATTTTGCACTTTGCTAATCGCAATTAAGGAATTTTAAGAATTCGCAAAATTTGTGCGAATTTGTAGATACATCCCATTTTGCAATTCTCAAATAGCGATTCTCAAAAAATCGCTATTTGAGAATCGCAAATGGAGATGTTGCTACATATGCCCCCAACTGCCTTGTGAGCTAGAGGCTACGTCTAGAGCAGCAATGCACAACCAGCAGAAGCCCGGGTTTGGGCAGCAATGTCTGGGCACCGATGTGAATAAGTTGGCAGATATCAGTCAGGCTTCAGGCTGGCTTCAATGTAGCGGTGTCAGTTACACGTGAATTGGCAAGCCATCGCACCACTCACTGGAGTTGGGATGCCAAATAGTAGTGCTCAAGTTAGGTACTGCTAGCCCACCATGCTCTGTTGGCTGATAAAGCTTGGCAAGTGCCACCCAGTTTCTGGAGGTTTTCCATATGCAGTTCCTGATCACACCTTCAAAGGAGCAGAAAAAGAGGAGCGAATACACAGGGGTAAGGTATCAAAATATTACAGTAGACGAGGGAGCACAACCATTTTGAGCGGAAGTACTCTGCCCGTCACCGACAGGGGTAATGTCTTCCAAAAGGTCTTCTGAGCGTGCAGGCTGTCAGATTTCTGTCAAACAAATCTGTAGGGGAATGATAGATGTGGACTCCCAAGTATCTCAATGTATGTGGCTGCCATTGGAGGGGAATCGCAAAACAAGTTGATGTCCAGGTTTGGTGTGGTCGGGGATAATGAGATGGTCGGATTAGCCACAGCAGCACACCTCAAGGCTTAAGAGCTTGCACTCAATGCTCAGTATCTAAGTGTCTCTGTATGTTCCAGCGCAGTCCCATACACTGTAAACACTGTGTCACCTTAAACGCATCCCACTCAGTGGACCGTGTATCTGTGGAATGGTTGTTGAGATCAAAGAATCCATCAATAGTTAGGGCAACAGAGGAATAGAAAGGTGGGTTCACCAGTGCTTCTGGTTGAAGGCGCCACATGGGGATCGGAGGGGTACCTGACTCCCATGCAAGCCACATGTATTAGGGGTTATGGTCAGAGTGGGTACAGCCCAGATAATCAATGTAAGTAATGCAGGGGAGGAGTCCTAGTGTGCCCATGGGCAGAATAGAAAGAGTATACACTTGCCGTCATGTTACACTCTCGCCAAATGTCAGTAAGATTTTATGGTATTTATGTTTTTTAGCATTTCAGTCTGAATTTATCTATATTCATTTGTGGCAAATTTTATCTGTATTTATCCATATTTAATTTGGGTTTTGTGAAAAAGTGAAGCTGAAACTGGTATATTTCTACATTTATTTACCAAATAAAAATAAACTCACGCTTGAATGCCAGCCATGTTTCAGTGATATGAACACCCACAGAAGATAAATCAATGCACTTATATAAAAATATGAAAATTTCGGTATCAACCTTGTGCATATCTACTGCAGTTTAAGCCTCTTTGCTGAAATTCCTTTCGTTTTTTAACCCTCTTATATATCAATCCACACTGCTATTGACGCAGCAGTCATGACAGAAAGTCTTTAGAATCACTCAAAAAGCAACCCAATTTTCGTTTTCATCCACATTTAAAAATAAATACAGACAAGGAAATAAATGCTTTTCTGTCTGTATTTATCTGGTAAAATCAGTAAAAATGGAAAACAGCGAGCCTTAATTATAAAGCACCCAGGCATTTGAGGTGGCAGCTGTATGGATCAGTGGGGGATGTACTGTTCTAAATTAGTATCAAGTGCGCTGTTGAAGTCACCCCCAAGAAGCCACAAGAGTCCATTCCAGTGTGATATAGCCCTGGAGAGAGAATGTAAAACTGTCACCTGATCAGTGTAGGGAGCGTAAATGCTGCCCAGCAGGATGTGACAGCCGTCGAGTCTACCCTTGACAATGACATATCTCCCCACCTTGTCAGTACCTCGTCAGACACAAATGAAATTCCACGCATCGTGTTGCAACCAAAACAAGAGTACATAATAAGAACAGGCCGAAGATTAAATACCATAGGAGCTGTTCACCAACTGAGTACCCACTCAAACCAGTCAGTGACTAACATTTAGGGAACAAACAATATCCTTGCATGGTGGAGGACGCAAAAAGAACAAGCATTGTCATAGCTAATAGGTCTCGCCTTTGAGACCTTATAAGTGTGTAGCCATGCAGCACATTATCCTGGGTGGAACAACAAGCAGGCGGCTTTACTTTAATTCCAGCACTAAAACCTGCTCCCACTTGTAAAGTAGCTGTATTAGCCTTGTAATGTGTGCAACACTCATCTTCTCCACTCGACCTCTGGGGAGACTCTTACTGTGCATGTAAATACATTTTAGAGTCTGATTTAGCCTGATGACCGACCGTTGTAGTTATGCATGACAACCAACGGCCATGAAGAAAGATGAAGTGGCGCACAAACAAGCAGAGGCAGGCAAGCAACAAGAAACGGCGCAGGACCATTCGATGTAAAAAAAGAGTGCGCCAAACACATGATGTGTAAGGCCAAGAGTAAGACGACATGTGAGCGGGGGAGTCGCCACCAAAGACACACCCACAGGCAGGGCAATGAGCAGCGTTTCACCAAAGAAAAGAAAGCTATTTTGACTGGCATAGGAAGGAACAAATGGAAAGTGGTGGGCGTGGTCTATGACGTCAGAGTAGATGATTGCGCTACCAACTATGTAAGTACGTCGATGGCAAAGCATATACCATTGATGGAAAATAGCTGTTGAGGGTCCTACAGAATTGTTTTCATTTTGAGATCCATCTAGCTGAAATGGTCTCACTCTCTACTTTGATTTTTGGTTACTACTCATTTGGAAGCTGAGTGTAACCAAAACCATGCTAGATTTCCTTTTTTCTCTATTGATGAAATTTGGTACTAAGAGCAGCGTGCAGCTGTGGGAAAATTTAGATCACTGTGATAATTTTCACTGTCAAACAAAATCGTGGAATATGTAAGACATAATCCTCAAATAATTCACATACTAACGAACATATGAGCCCACTATAGCCAGCAACAACTTTTAGAACTAGTACACATCTTCTTGATAATGACAAACATTATAAAAGATGGCAGAAAATGTGGGACTTATGTATACAGATGAAGAGATTGAAACAATACTCTCAGGCCCTCCGCTGATGTCAGAACTCAATTTACCACAGGCCCTATCCCAAACAGAAGATTGGGATTTCCTAACAGAATTGAAAATAGAACAAGTGAGAACAATACTTCATGGTACAATGATGACAGAATGCTTTCGCGCCAATGCAGCACAGAGAGGGTTGTGGGTCACCAATGAATCACATATCTTCTTGAAAGATATGATTTTTTTAAAAGAGTGGGCTTCTATCTCCTGGCGCTGCACTGAAGATTAGTTAGTTCAAATTATAAAAACAGCTACTAGAATGTCAGAGGCACTGACCACCAATATACAGATAAGCTAAACAAAACTGAAATCAATGGTGCAAATTTCGGTCTTTAAGAAAAAATTAGATGACATCAATAAAGAGATGACAGATTTGAAAGACTATTTAACACAGCACAAGATTCACAAATTAGGAAAGGGCATCAAGCGTTTTGCCCAAAAGAAGGTCTACCCCTACACCAGAGAGTATTATGTCCCACCAAGAGATAGAGAGGTAGACCTAACAGACTACAACTCATCAGGGGCAAGCTCCACTGACTCCACTGGATGGAGTAGTAATGAGGAAAATGGAGAATAACTGAAATGTAGAGGTAGGAATAGAGGGAGAGGCAGAGTATGGTGGCGACCATGGCAACAACCCTATTTTGACCAACATCCATCTTTCAACCATCCCTTTTCCCCTCAATTTGAAGGCTGGGTTAACCCGTACATGGGAAGATAACCTCCACAATTCCAACCTACTTTGAGATTTTATTTTAGGAAGAGTGCAACTAGCACAAAGAACCAAGAGGAAGGAAGTGTGATGGGAGAAAGACACAATAGGAGGGCGAACCAGAAGCAAGGTCAAGGACCAACTTCCAAGAACGAGCCTGAACAATCATTAATTTCATCCTAACAGATATCAATCTAGGAGAAGACCAGATGAAGGTTCTCAACAAATGACTAGGTTTTGTACCAGCACCTACCTTTGACAAAATACGTCTACATGGAGAAGTAGCGAAATTCAGTAGAAAACTAAAATTAAAAGGTTTTTTCCACGACCAGCCAGGAACAACACAAAGTGGAGATACAAATTTGTTGCTCAAATCAACCTTCTGTCCACCAACGGCTTTGGTCCTAAACAAAATTTTATCATTTGAACAAGCACTGTTCAAAGAATTTGAGGTGCTTCATCCCCTAAAAAAGTTTACAATAACATTACAACAAATGAATGAGAAGCTCTATGGACCCTGACTAATAACAAAGAATTAGTCGTGAAACCAGCTGACAAAGGTGTTGGTTTAGTACTGATGAACAAAAAAGATTATGAGAGAAAATGCACAGACCTATTAAATGATACTAGACATTACAAAATAATCCTGGAAGATCCCACAGAGAAACTAAAAAGGACAATCATAAATATGGTAGAACAGGCAGAAGTGATGAACTGGGTCTCAAAAAGGGATGCAGATTTGCTATGTACAAAAACCCAGAAGATTCCATACTTTTATTTGCTCCCAAAGGTAAGCAAAGAGAGAATACCACCCCCGGTTGTCCAATAGTATCCAGGATAGGAGCTGTACTGGAACCACTCTCACAGTTCGTAGACCATTTTTTAAGAACATTGGTCAAAGAAACATCAACCTATCTAAAGGACACTCGAGACATTTTAGAATTACTGGAGGAGGTTGAATTTGATACTACAGAAAATCTGTTCATAAGTCTTGACATAAAAAGTCTGTACACAAGTCTACCGAAGAATGCTACCGAGACAATTCAGCAGATACGCTTTAGGAAGGATTAGACCTTCCAAACACCACGCCATTTCATCTTGGAATGTTGCAGACTGGCACTTCAAATACTCTGAGACAATGTACCTTCAAGTCTACAGAACATCTATTGGCCCAGAGTTTAGCAGGGCTGTATGTCAGCGAGTTTGAAGAGAAACACATCCTGCATAACAAAACCCTTTTGTTGAAAGCATCACACTTTGGAAACATTTTATTCATGACATTCTGATCAGATGGAAAGGCACTGAGGAGACTGCTAAACAATTCCTGAATTAGGATAACACACTAGACAGATACCTCAAGTTTACCAGCATTCTGAGTAAAACCACCAAGTCATTTCTGGACATCACTATCTTTGTGAAGAACAATCATCTGTGTACAAAAACATACTACAAACCCACGGATAAAAACAACCTGTTCCTATTTGAGAGCTTCCATCCACGTTCATTGAGAGAAAATCTACCTTATAGTCAATACCTTCTCCTGAAACGTAATAGTAGTAACAACAACGATTTTAAAGAACTGGCAAAAGCATTGACTAAGAAACTAGAGTCCAGACACTACCCAAAAAACATTATAACTAAATGTTACAAATGTGCCAAGAACCAACACAAAGACATAGTACAAGACAAACTCAAGGTGGGGGAACAAGACCTTTTAACCTGTGTAACATCATATAGCACGACCTACAATCGTGTGAAAAGACTGATCCAAGAACATTCGAACATCATTGAAATAGGCATCTTCAATTGGCCTAAACCACGGTTTGCTTACAAGAAAGAAAAGAGCCTAAAAGACATACTGGTCCTTACTTGCCCAAAGAGAATGGAAGAACAATATGACTCCATAGCAACAGCATGGGGCCTCCCTTCAGTAGTAAGCCACTATCCCTGCAGAAATTGAAAGATGAAAGCCAGATCTCCGACCAGCTGCCAGGCCCAGATTGGAGAACAAATGATTGCAGGCTGAGTGCAGTCAAATCTTCACAGCATCAATGAGGGGCCCACAGCGTGGTAACATCACAGTGCCCAGTCAGCAGGTGTGGGCTTGAGGCCTAGTAGGGCTGCACATGGCCCCCATTCAAAGTGTAGGCAACAGTGGATATCAGGCCAGATCTAGTCCACAATAACTCATGGACTCAGGTGCAGTGTCCCAATGCCATCCTGTCTCCAGCACCACAAGGTCACCAGCGCTGGGTCCTTGTTCCGATCCAACCCCTGTGCCCACACCCAACTCCTGCTCTGCTGGCAGCACTGCACAGTCACCAGTGGTGGGGGCCTAAGTCTGACCCAAACCCCGTGCTTCCATCCACTGTTGCATCATTGGTTGACTGAGTACCATGGAGGGCCACACATACTTTGGCTCCCAGCCTAGAGTGGAGACGAGGCAGATGATGCTGTGCCGGGGGTAGGGACCCTAGCACAACGCAACTGTCCACCTCACCCCACGCAGCCAGGCCTAGGTCCGATACAGCCTCTGAGCCCACTGCTGCTCACACAGTCAGGAAGGGGAGGGGAAAGGCAGCACTCCCGCAGAGCCTTGGCTCACCTTTCGAGGGTGATCGTTGTGATCAAAAGCAGGTCCGCCAGCATCGTTCTCCGGAGCAGGTCACTGTCTTGCCAGAAGGAGCAGCCTCAGTTCCGTGGCGAGCCGCAATGCAGCAGAGTGGCATGTAGTATTGGTATCACCAGGCCTCAGCAGCAGCCAAAGCAAAGGCCACAGACGAGTCACTCACCAGGTAAGAAATGGCCAGGCACATCAACAGCACACCGCCGTATCAGTTGTGAAGGTAGTTGCAGCTGCCCCCTCAGTCAGCCTCCAGGCAGGCGTAGGCCTCAGTGTATCCTCCACTGTAGCCCATGCTGCGGGAGGACAATCGGACCGATATTAGGAGTCGTCTGTAGGGGACCACTTCAGGAGGGAGAGGTGGTGCTTTGGGGGAATGGATGGTGAGGTTTAGGAAGGATTGTTGCAAGATAATGGGGAAGATAAGCAGAACCTCTCTAGAGTGCGTCTGACATCTCAGCCTCGCAAGCCTCACCATCCACATGAGAATAAGTTATAGTTAGCTCAGGTATTTATAACTGCTGAATTTCTATAGTTTTGTAACATCCTTGTAATCTTTGTTTTTTTAAACTGAATTTCAAAGGTTTTTTAACTATTAGTTCTGTTTGCAGAGTGGTAGAGAAAGAGGGTGAGGCCTTCAAAAAGCTCACAGGGATCCCACCGTGTGGAACTTACTGGAGGTAACAGGAAGGCTTCTTGGCCCCCAAGGTCCTTCAGCATGCAAGAGGACTTCATCCCCTAACCAGTAGTGCACCAGGAGGCACATTTGCAGAGAGGTGGAGTAAGGAGCATAGCCTCCGACGCCCACTCAGCAATAGCGCAGTTTGGGACTTACTGGAGGTAACAGGAGGATGTTTTTGCCCCAAGAACCCTTAGAATCCAAGTGGAATTCATCCTCCAACCAGTAGTGCACCAGAAGGTGTGCTTGCAGAATGGTGGATAAAGGGGGTGGGGCTTCCGGTGACTTCCTGGGCCAGCTGATTTTAAAAAATCTTTATCTTTTATTAGGGAAGGGGCAGTCACTCATGCACCCAGGCAAATGCACAGAGTAACTTATACAGTTGTGAATGTGAAAAGTGTTGTGTCTATTGAATGTCTGCTTTTGGTTCACATATTCATGACGTATTGATGAATTTGAAAAAAACAACTTAGAAATAAGTGATTTAAAAAGCAAATGAACTATAGTTTGGGAAAGAGGGTGGCTCTGAGAAGAGCCTTTGTTTTTATTGTGTGTAGATGATAACTTCACATAAAACAGGATGCAGTCTTTCAATTTGTTTAGGAACACCCTGTTTCCTTCCTCTGTGAAATTAGCACCCTCACTTTTATAGATACCATCCATGTCAAAGGGTAAGTTGTGGGTGTGAATAGAGCCCATGTTATGGTCTTTGAGGAATGCAGAATCAGTTTTATTGACATGTTTCCTGGCTGTGTCTATCTGTGGACAGAATTCAGTTGTCCACTTCCATTTCTGTCTTTGGCATATGTTAGAAAATAACAAGGCAGTCTGAAGGGAAAGCATCAATAATTAAGCAATGGTATAATTCATTAGGATTTCCAGTCCTACCCCAATAAGTGTGCCCACTTCTTTCCTGCTCCTTCCTGGCTGCCACAGGCTCCTGAGGGGACTATAAGCCCCAGCTTCACTCGCAGCACGAGGCCGTCAATGCCGCCAATGCTGCCAACGGCCACGTCATCGCGTCAGGAGGCACCTTTAGAACCGGGCACCGGCCCCACGCAGCACCCGTCAGAGCCCGGAGGAGGCTGGGCAACCCCTCTGACGTTTGTATGACTGTGACACTCGTGTAGGTGACTATATAGTAGTAGCATCCATTTCTAAACCAGGTCATTGTTCTTCTTTGATCAATGCTAAGGGGTAGGAGGGGTACCTGAAGTGCCCAAGGACAGTGATGTTTGGACATTGAACCAATCTTATCTTGGCTTAATCGAGCTGTCAATCGTATAATATTGTATTTTAAATCTGCCAGGGACAGTGTGGGGAAGAGCAAATTGTGTGAAGGAGGTATAGGTTATGCTAAAAAAAAAGGAAAGTAAAAAAGGGAAAAATGAAAGGCCCTGGCCACAATGAAGCTGAGGGTGGTGTTATGGATAGGATAGACAGTCTACTACCCGAATGTGAGGGGCTATTGGATTCCACATACCCTGACCTAGCATCCAGGGAGAGCATTCAACAGATCCCGAGTAGTAAACCATCCAAAGGCCGTGTACCTGATATGTTTAAAATGCCAGCTAAAAAGTCACTATTGCCAGATCCTCAGAATGCACCAGAAGTAAACATCACAGTAGAGGGTCCCCCCAGTGCCTGTCAGACACTCACAAAGCTCTCTCCACTTTTTCATGCAGCAATAGATTTTCTACCCTGGCAGACCAGACTGAGCTGTTAGCAATCGCCCTATAATGTGATCGATGGACAGATTATGGGCCTGGAAAACACAGTGAGTAGCACTCCCAACAATTCCAGGGGCTTGGGTAACCAAAGTGTAGTTAGCAAGGATAGCACAGCGTCTGTTGCTAACATAATACAAATGGATAGACCCATAGATGATCCTGCACAACAAACAGTGTCTAATCAGCTGGCAACACTGATGAATGAAATTAGAGCCCTCAAAGTGTCTTTTAGCAATCTTAGTGACACCCTAAGCAAGGGGCACCGAGCTGTGAAACTGTTTAAATCGTCAATGGGAACTTATCCGAGTCACAAGCCACCTATACAAACAGATAGGGGTGCTAGCAATCATCCAATGGTACAAAGCATAGTCCAGACATCCCAAAGTTTAAAAGCTAGTGGATTTACTAGGCCCCCAAACCCGGATATTACTAGTAAGAATCATGTGCACCCTGGAGGAAAGGCTACTTGGCGCCCACCCTCAGACCCATGTTGCCCCTTGCCAAGGCTAGTGCCTCACCCTCCAATACCAATTCTAACAGATATGATGGTCAGAGAGTGGTAGGAAAAGGGAGTAGCACGCCAAGCACAACAATTAAGGTGTATATGATTAATGTCCCTAAACTTTCAGGTGTATCCTTCAGAGAAGACAAGGGATCACTTATGAATAAGTGTACCCAGTGGATTCGTCATGGCATGGGCTGTCTGTCCCTAATAAGGGAGGACATCATTATAGCTGCAAGACACTTATGCCCCAAAACTACACCCGACTACATTGCCCTGACACTTTCTCACCAACACTTAGTGGAAAACCTCGTAAACTTTGACATCTGCACGCAACATCTCACCCGTTCTAATATCAGATTAAAATATAACAACCCAGAGCTTGTCCTGACCCCAGCATGTCACCACTAAGGGAGGAAGATTGAAGGTTACTTCCACTCGCTGGTGATCTTTTGGAGAATATAACACAAATATCTTCCAGCGACTGTGAAGCCCCTGAGATGCTAAATTCATCCTCTATAGTACCAAACAAGACATCTGACGCTGTCCCGTAAATAGCAGGAGAGAGGTATAGGGATAGGTTAGCTGTATTGTCATGGAACATCACAGGGTTGGGTACTAAGGTCACATCCCCTGATTGGCTAACATTTATTGAGCAGTATGACATGTGCCTTTTTCAGGAGACATGGCAGGTGGACCCTCTTTATCGAGTAGGTTATTTGAACTACCACATTCCAGTCATCAAGGGGGGTAAAGGTCGACCTGCAGGGGGCCTCACCATCTGGGTGCGCCAGGAGATCAGTTGTAAAATACAGTTACTCTCGACCCAGAGTAATGATGTCCTCACAATACGGCTGAAAATAAGTCCGCAATGTAGCATCGACATTTATAATGTTTATGCGAGGGGTCTAAGCGGGGGAAAGAAGTCAGAGGATATAGCGGCCCTTGAGGATCTTCTGGACACGCATTCTTGGGACTCCCTAGTGTTAGTGGCTGGAGACTTCAACTCGACCTTTGAGCCCTTGGCATTGAGGACCATGACCTCACAGGTGAGGAAGATGCTCGCTGGGGCATCCCAAAATTGGAACTAGCGCCCATAGAAAAATGGACGGATATAGCAATTCAAATCAAAGCATTCTGCCTTGAAAAAGGGTTGCGGGCAGCAAATGGGCGCACAGCCTCTGATACGCAAGGGGCTAACACTTTTGAGAATGGCTATAGTGCTAGCTGTATAGACTACCTATTAATCAACTTAAAGCTATGGCACGCCTTAGGGGATATGACTGTGAGGGATCGCCTAGAGAGCGATCATAATCCCTTATGCTCAACTCTAGATCCCCAAGTACAGAGAGCATTGGTCCAGCCAGCTCTCGGATTACTTACTTTTGATCTGATCCCCACTAACTATATGCAAGCTAGTAGAGAACCCTGATCTCCTAGACGCTATTAATAGGGATATTGATCTTACTATAGCCAACCTAGAGGCCTGCCTTGACCACCCGGAGTTCACCAAGATAATTACTGCCACTCATAACAATTTTTTTTCCCATTAAAGATCATGCTTCTTAAAGCAGTACACAGATAAGAATATCAAAAGAAAGAAACTAAGCTTATGGTTTAACGAGGATTGTAGGATGGCATGCAGAATACTGGGTGAGGCACTTAAATCAGGGGCACCAGACAAAGTACGGGCGGCCAGGAGTAATTATAGGAAGATCCAGGAAAAGGTCAAGAAGCAATGGAATGAAAGTTGATGGCAGGACTTGAGACTGGCACGTGCCAGAAAGAGTTCCAAACAGTTTTGGAACATTGTAAAATGGGATAGGGGGGGACAGCCAGTTCCGCCACAAAATCATGTAGCCCAGGATCAATGGGTCAACCACTTCAAACCCCAATATGCTCGTAGTGCTGACGAGGGGGGGACCTGTCGCACCTTTATACACGTTCTATCAAGGTACAGCCTTCACACTGCCTGACGTTGACATTGCCCTTGGAGCCGTAACAGGGGATAGATCTCCGGTTTTAGATGGCAACCCGGACGACATTTCTTTGTATGACAAACCCAAATGGTGCCGGTATATTACATTACTGGCTAATGCCATTGCCCAAGGAGCCCCAGTGCCTGATTCCTGGAAAGGGCCAGAGATCATCCAGGTATATAAAAAAAGGGGATAAATCCCACCCAGGAAATTACAGGCCCATAGACTACATGCAAAAGGTCATGGGCCGATTGGTACTGAACAAGGTCCAAGATTAGATTGATGAGTATGACATTCTTTCATTATTACAGGCAGGATTCCGGGCCCATACCAGTACTATTGATCAGGTTTTGCGGTCTACATTAATATACTGGGGGACAGTGGTTCTAGGTAAGGGTTGCTTGTCTGCTGCATTCATTGTCCTTAAGTCAGCATTCAATCTCGTTTCCTGCAGCAAGCTATGGGCAGTGCTACAGGAGTTAGGGATGGCACCAGAGTTGCTATCTCTCATTACTCACTTGCATGAGGATAATTTCGCCCAAATATGGTGGGGGTCACAGGGCAATGTCACCAAACTGTTTCCCATTGACAAAGGTTTGCGCCAAGACTGTGTAATGGCTCCTACATTATTCTCACTCTTTATCAGTGGGATCGCCAAGTTTTTATTGTACTCCCACTGATGCCCCTGTATTAGCGGGAACTCATATCCCCATTTTAATGTTTGCGGATGACACATTGATCATCTCAAAAACTCCCAGCGGTCCCCAGCGTGCCTTGTTACCTTTTGAGGAGTTTTGCCATCTTCGGGGTTTGGAAATTAACATAGCCAAAACAAAATGTATGTCCTTTAATCAACATAAAACATTTAAAGGTGGTGTATGCATGAATCACCGTCCCCTAGATCAAGTTAGGGCTTTTACCTATCTGGGGGTTACCCTGCAAAATGACCTGAGGTGGAATTGCCAACTTGACACAGCCATTTAAAACATCGGCAACTATCTGGGGCTCAATATACTGAGGTTTTAAACCTCTCTTACAAAGCCAATTAGCTCTGTACTCAAGATTTATGGTATGAAAGTTGGGAGCTCTGCTTACATGGGGCCGAACTCTGGGGTTTCGAGAACTTATCCCAGCTAGCCATTGCAGAAAACAGGTTCCTTCACAGAACTACAGGTCTCCCACAAAGCACCCAAGTGTGTCCATTGCTGTTCGAATTAGGCAGAAAAACCCTGGTTGATATTGCAAGATTACGCCTGTTACTCTAATGGCGAAGAATTTGGTGCACGCCAGAACTGGCACCTTATGCTTCTGGCCTCAATGATCTAATCCGGGCAGATTGCTATCACAAACTTAAATGGTTACAGGAGATAAGAATCTTACTAGTCAAGATTGGCATGGTTACGTTGTGGGAAGATCCCTCCAATGCGTCTTTCCCTCCGAAGGAGTTTTTGAAAGAAAAGTACTGTAAATGGTGTTCCTCAATATCCACCGAAACAGTGATACTTTCACGCTAACGGGAAGTTTTTTGGAAGTCAAATTCCGGCCAAATCTAGAGCAGTATTGGGATTTAATAACCAAACCACATGATCGGAAGCTGTACTTCCAATTTAGGGTGGGCACACTGCCAATACGATCGCATACTGCAAAATGAGTCTCAACTGGTAACAGCAAGTACCCCTTGTGTCTGGACCAGCTGGAGACCCTGGCTCACATATTGTTTGCTTGTACAGTATATGTAGCCCCCCGTCATGTGTGGCTTAAGCCAATCTGTAGGTCTCTGGGTTGCAGAAGATGTGCCGATGCATTAAGAATATTACATACAGAAGAATCACCGTGTATTTCTATTGCAATTGCTAAATTTTTTAGCTGGTCATAGATTATTAGATCACAATTAACCCCCGCAATCTGAAGAATGTCTTAAAAAAGTCATCCTGGCGACTGTAAATAGGATTCTGGCTATTACCTTATTTTGTAATTAATCTAAGTCTGTCTCTTTGGTAATGTGTATGGACTTTGAAAGTACCATATGTAATAGTGCCATATTCATTCCTATGTTTTGTAATAATAGTATCAATTTTATTCCTACTGGTTTTTAACCCACATGATTGTTTTTAATACTTGCTACAACAGTTATTGTGTATAGTTAAAAAGGTTTTAAAAACGCAGCTTTATTATTGTCTAGTGTGTTATGAAATATTTTTATTCTATGTATTGTGCTTTTATGACTTAACTGTCGAATAAAGCTTTTTGGATTGGATTGGAGTGGTGCCTACTTCATTGCTACCACAGTGCACAATGATGAGGTCAGGGTATTGGCAATCAGCAATGCTTTCAAACAAAGGCAGCAATTGATTCCACTTTAATCTTCTCTGGCCAATTCAAGTAATGTCCACATTAGACAAACCCAAGTCCCTGTCAGTACCACTCTTTCTGGCACACTATCTAGGCCAAAACACAAAGCTGTGACCGACAATCTACACTCTAACTATTTTGAAGTCAGGGAGGTAAAGCAAACTGCTAAAGGCTGGAGCTGAATGAGGCAGTTTTCAAACTGAAAGGCAGTTAAAATGAAGGACAGGACCTGGTTTAAAAAATACATATTTGATTGGAAGGTTTATATATGCAGGTTGATATAATTAGTAGCATCTTTAATGGATAAATAAGCAGATTGTCTCTGATAAAAATAAAAAATGTAATGCAAACTTGGGTATGCTTTTAATTCTGAAAAGTCAACCACACCTGCTGCAGCTCATTGCGAAACCAGTATACAGCTTCTAGAATGTGTTGTGAGCTTATGAACTACTGGGTCAAGAGAGTGTTCAAAGGGGGTTGGTATAGAAACTCAGCTAACAGACTAGGATCAAGGATATTTAACAGACTGTAGCGTATTAGTGAAATTTAGAGTGTCTTAGACTGATTATTTATGAAGGAGAGGTTATTTGTGTGGTGTAGTTATAAAGTATTAAGAGTATTTATTATTATTAATGGCATTTGTTAAGCGCATGGTTGCACAAGGAACAGTGCTTCCCCGCGCTGACAATCCCACTAAACATCTCTTCAGCTTAGCTCACGGAGGGGGAGCACTTGGGCCAGGGGAAACTATACTGAATTATGTCTTGGGGAAAAGATGGGTTTTCAACCTTTGTCTGAACCTAGTTTCAGACGGTTCCATCCTCAATTCGATGGGTAGGTCATTCCAGCCTTTACTGGCAAGGTGTCTAAAGGACCGTCCTCCCATCCTTGCTCTGTGAATCCGTGGAACTACTAATAGCATGCTGCCCATCGACCTAAGAGGGCGTGAAGGACGATAGATAGGAAGCAAATCCTGGAGATATGAAGGTGCTTTTATATGAGCTATGCGGTGGGTAATGCACATCGTTTTGAATTTAATTAGTTCCTTTATTGGAAGCCAATGCAGGGAACGCAATGCATGTTTCCCAGAGGCCCTCCTAGGGAGGTTCAGGACAAGCCTGGCAGCTGCAATCTGGACGCGTTGCAACTGCATTAGACCTTTTTTACTGAGTCCACATAGGAGGGAATTCCCATAATCTAAATGGGAGGTGACCAAGGCATGTACCATTGTTTTTCTGGTGCTAGGAGGCAGTAGGTCCAGGATTTTCCTCAGGACCTTTAAAATGCCATAGCATTTACCAACAACATTACCCACATGATTAGTGTAGGCTAGATTAGAATCAAGAAGTATGCCGAGGTTTTTGACTGTGTCCACCGGGACAGGGACAGAGCCCAGTTCTATGGGCCACCAGGCAGATGTCCAGATGGAAGGACAGGGACCAACAATAAGAACTTCCGTCTTATTACCATTGAGGCGGAGATAGTTCTGCTTCATACACCCATCAAGTGCCACCAAGCAGGCCGAGAATTTCTCAGCATCCACAACAGGATCACGGGACAGGTTGATCACCAGTTGTGTATCGTCTGCATAAGAGACTATGGCAACACCATATGACTCCACCAGTTTGGCAAGGGGTTCCATGTACAGATTGAATAACGTGGGGCTCAAAATCGAGCCCTGTGGAACCCCTTGTCTAAGACATCTTATACTGGATTTACATGGTGGACAATGCACTTGAAATCTCCTGTTTTTAAGGAAGGAAATCAACCACTCATGGGCAGGCCCGGTTATTCCCTTCTCACTCAGACGGTCCAGTAATACGGAGTGTGATACGGTGTCAAACGCCGCACTTAAGTCCAATAGGACCAGTGCGGCCGTGTGACCCTCATCCGCCTGACACCGCAACAGTTCCGTAGAAAGAAGGAGGGCGGTCTCCGTCGAATGTTTGGCTCTGAATCCCGACTGAGACGAGTGGAGGAGCTTATTTTCCTCCACAAAGCTCACCAGCTGTCGGTTGACCAATTCCTCTACTACCTTCGCACAGTAGGGGAGGAGGGAGATTGGTCTAAGGTTGTCTAGTTGTGTTATGCTAATATGGGCTTTCTTTTTTATCGGGACAACTTGGGCCAATTTCCAGACGTCCGGAACTAGACATTCATGGAAGGAAAGAGAGGCCATGTTACCTATGTGCTCCGCTACCTGGGGAAGATGACTGCGAAGAATCCTCGCTGGGACCGCATCTAAGGGAGAGCCAGAGTGAATGTCCGATAAGATGTTAATTAGCTCCTCTGTTTGGGGGACCACAAACTTCCTAAGTTTGTTCATAACCTGTTTTTCATAGTTAGGGTTAGGCGAATATGTGGGTTCTGTGTTAATCTGAAAAGATGCATAGATCTTTTCTACCTTCCCTATAAAGAAGTCTGCAATCTCATTGCATGACTCTGTCGAGGGGGGGACTTCCCCTGAACTTGCTAGCGGGGCGGAGAGTTCCTTCAAAATCATAAATAGCTCTTTAGATGTGTGCTCTGAGCAGTCAATCCTCTTATTATAGTAGTCTCTTTTAGATTTCCTAATCTGTCTATGATAAGACTTTAATTCACTCTTGTAGACTTCACGTAGTGAGGGGGCGTATTCCACTCTCCATCTACGCTCCAGAGTCTTACATTTGGTTTTGGCGGCTCGCAGCTCAGCGGTAAACCACGGAGCGGATTTCGTGCTCCGAGCCATGGCTTTCTGAGTCCAGGGGGCAACTTTATTCAGTGCACTCTCAACCCATTCATCATACATCCTGCACGCCTCAACCAAGAGTACACAGCTGTAATTGTTTGGGACTCCCGTCGTTATTCGCCAATAAATCACAAAGTTATGTGGAAGCCCGCACTGAAGTTCAAGGTGAATTTGGGCATATGCCCAAAAACACATTGGGCTTCTTTACTGAAGTGCAAGAAAGGGTTAAGAAATACTGACCATCGAGTAGAAGAATAACAAATATGTAAAATATGAAATTGATGTTTTGATTTGCTGACTATGACAGTATCATTGAGAACAAATTTGAAAAGGTTGCCATTAATGGTTGCATTGTATAGAAGTTGTGTGCCATTTTTATGCTTAGTTTACCCATTTCTTGTGTGAACAGTGCAACTGACAATGTCAATAACAATTATTGACCAATCAAATCAATTACCAGATATGTGAATTAGAGTGTAGTTTTAAAAAATGTGATTGAAAAGATGCATGTTTTCTGTGAGGTTGATGAAAGTGTATATGATATATAGAAATGTATTGAGAGTGTATGTGGGGATTTGAGAGTGGGTGGCTGCTTGTTTTTGTAGGTTTATGAATGGATGTGTGAGTGTCTATCTGGGTTTGAGAGTAGGTGTTTGAGTAGACCTTTAATCCATCATGTGTTGCCGTGGAATTGTAGAGCGTGTGTGTGCAGTTTTACTGTATAGTTGAATTGCAATTAAAAACTGCTTGCCAACCTTTAAAGTTCTGTTTTACTATGCACTAAACCCCCTTAGGTAGTCTGTAGGTAAGCCGTAGGGCAGGGTGCTATGTGTACGAAGGTAAGACACACACTTTAAAGTGTTAGTCAGTCAATTGTGTAATTTGTGATCCCATGGCACAGTTAAATATCCAGTGTCTCACTCATACTGCAACTTTCATATGTATTTACAAAAGCAGTCACTCACCTCGCCACTCAGAGACAGAGACATGTAGAGATTCAGTGCCATGTCCATGCATCACTTAAGTATCCAGCAGTAACAGAGCCAGTTGCACACATATACCCAGATGGCAGTAATAAAGCCAGTAAGTAACCCATACAGCCAGTTACAGATGCATATAGAGATGCAGCAGGATACCAAGACAGCTAGTCATTTAGCCACAAGGTCATTTACACATCCAGTGACACACACACAGAGGTACTGATACACCTATTTATATATGTACTGAAATACTTAAACTCCTACTCACCCATGCAGACAAGTAGCTGTTTAAACATGTGTTAGGCCTGCTTCTACAGAGTCTGCGGGTGCTTTTTTACAGCTAGGTTGAGTTGGTATTTAAGCTCCTTGCCAAGCTTTAAACATCTCTTCTACTACATATATGTCACCCCTAAGGTAGAGTGTATGTTCGCTCTAGTGCACAGTGCTATGTGCTTAGAAGGTAAGACATGTACTTTGAAGGATTAGTGAGTCACATATGCCCAATTAAACATCCAGTCTCCCGCCTACACTGCCACTCACATATGTATTTACAAAAGCATAGAGGTAATAATCCACCCACTGAAACACAAATGGAGACACTGACACACTCAGTCACATGTCCATATAGCAGTTATGTATTGTGTAGTAACACAGTCAGTTGCATACACAATTATAAACCCCAACACTCAGTAATAGAGCAAGTAAGTGATATATACAGTCACTTACATGTACATATAGAGACCTAAACAGCTACTAAGACAGCCAGTCATATCGGGAGATTGTTACTTATACATCAAGTGACACACGCACAGAGGGACTGATACAGTCATTTAAGTATGTGACACTCTAAGTCACCCATCTAGACTAGTAGCCATTTAAACATGTCTCAGACCTGCTTCTGCAGAGCCTATGTATGCAGTTTTACTGCCAGGCTGACTTCCCATTTCAAATTCCTTCCCAGCCTTACACTCCCCTTCTTCTTTGTAGGACCATAGGAGAGGGTGCAAAGTGCATGCTTAACAGATAAGACATACATTTACGTTATAGTGAGTGACTGGTGCACTTACAGATCCATACATACAGTTATACATTCAGTATCCCACCCAATCTGTGACTCACATACATTTTTTTGTACATATAAGTCACCGCTAAGATAGAACGTAGATAGACTCACACAACTATATATTCCATGCCACCTATAAGTCATCTCTGCGACTCACATATCCTTTTACAAAAGGATAGAGCCACTGACACACCCAGTCAGACAACGACAGACACACTTAGACATTCACTCACACAGTACTTATATATGCAGCAGTAACCGAGCCAGTTGCACACACAGTTATATTCCCCAACACTAACTAACACAGCCAGTAAGCTATCCATCAAGCCACTTTCATATATATTAACAGACTCATAGAGTTACTAAACGAGCCACTCATATACAGATATAGTAACTTAAACATATACTCGCACATCCATAGAGCGACTGATACACTCACTTAGATATGTACTCAAGCACTGACAGAACCAGGTCAATGATTAAGTCAAGTAGCCCTTTGAACATGTCTTGGGCCTGCTACTGCAGAGTCTGTGTATACAGTTTTACTGCCAGGTCGACTTCCCATTTAAATCTCCTTTCAAACTTTAGACTCTCCTTTTTTTTAAAAAATAAGTCAGTCGTAAGATAGGCCACAGGACAGGGTGCTATGTCCTTCAAAGGTAAGACATGTACTTTGAAGTTTCAGTGAGTTACATGTGCACTTTAAAATACATACACATAGTTATACATCCAGTCTTCCAACTACTTTGCGATTCATGCACCTATTTACAAAAGGATAGAGCCAGTAACACATCCAGTCAGACCGTAACAGAGGGACTTAGACATTCATTCACACACTCACACAGCACTTACGTACCCAGTTCCACACACAGTCACATACCCCTACAGTCACTAATACACCTAGTAACCAATTCATACAGCCAGTTACATATACATACACAGACCCATAGAGATACTAAGCCAGACAGTGACACACCTACATAGTTACTTACACATACAGTGGGACACCTAGAGGGACTGATACACTTGTTTAGGAATGTACTCAAGTAGTGACACTCTAAGTCACCTATATGGACAAGTAGCCCTTTAAACATGTCTTGAGCCTGCTACTGCACAACAGGAGTGTGCAGTAGCAGGCCGGTAGCATACAGAATGTGTTTGCAGTTTTATTGCCAGGTCATGTAGGCATTTAGAATCGGTTGACAAGCCTTAAACGTATATTTTTGTACATATAAGTCATTGCTAAAATAGAACGTAGGTAGACTCGCACAACCATGTATCCCATGTCAAGCCTTAAAATCCTTTTTTTCTACATATAAGTCACCTCTAATGTACTCTGTAGGTAGACATGCACTGATGCATACAGTCACACACACAGACACATTCTAAAGCATATAGTAGCACACCCAGTGACACACTGATGCATACAGTAACAGATCCATGAAGACTTTCATGCATACACTAAAACACCCAGGCAAACATTGATGCATACACTAACACACCAAAGCATACTCTGACACTCTCAGGCACACGTTGATTGACACACTAACACAAGCAGTCACACACTGACCCATACACTAAGACTCCCAGGCACACACTGATGCATACACTGACACATCCAGGCACACACTCATGCATGAACTGATACACCCAGACACATACTGGCATATACACTGACACACCAGGGCACAGATTTATAAGTACACTAACACACCAAGGTACACTCTGATACAAATAGTAACAGAGCTACACATACACTAATGCATACAATGACATACCCAGGCACACACTGATGCACACACTATCATAACTAGCCACACACTGACCCATACACTAAGACATCCAGGCACACATTGATGTATACACTGACACAGTCAGGCACACACTTATGCATACACTAACACACCAAGGTAGACTCTGATGCATATAGTGACACAGCTACACATACACTAATGCATACACTGACACACCCACACAAACACTGATACGTGCAGTGATACATTAATGCATACGGTGACACAGGCTGGCTCACTCATATTTAAACATGAAAAGTAAGAGACTTAGGGTGCCTATAGCAAAGTGATTTCACTGTTTGTATTAGAACTTAAATGCTTATGATATGTTATATAATAGTATGTAATGAAAAGCTGATTTTAGACAACTACTTGTATGTAAAACCAGACATTTAAAATGATGAAAATACAGAAAGAAAGAAGTAACAAACAGAGGAAAGGATACTGTTTACTTACAACAGAGAAACAAAAGGGACAGACTGTGGACAATGTGATTAAAGGGAGAAGAATTGCTGGTAAATAACTAAGACATTTCCTAAAATAGTATGTGTAAAACTGCAAAGTGATTAAAAGCAAGTAAATAAAAAACTTAGTTTCAAACCAGCTAAGGGACAAAATGTGTATGAAATTAAGAGTAATAAATCATAAAAAAAAGCAGATAGTTTAACAAGAAGACAGAGGTAGTTTAAAGAAATAAGAGTCAGAATGTTTTGTAGTAGAGTAGATCAGAATCTTGTACGAACTATGAAGCAAAGTGAAAAAGGAAGAGAAGCAGTCAAACAAAAGGAACGTGTTGAGGCTGTAGAAAATAAGGCATTTGCCCTGAAGAGGAAGCAATTTATTTTGATCTGAGCAGAATGAGAATACTGGATACAAAAAGGCATTGACTATGAAGAGAAGAAGCCAAAAAAAAGACTTGAGAATATAAGTAATTTTTGTACAATTTTCAGTGATGAATTGAAGCATGCTTCCAGTAGTAAACCTTTGTTTAATAAATAAAGCTACTCGCAAGAGGACAAATTAGTGCATGCAGTTGAAACAATTGGTCGATAAGGTGAAGGATGGTACTCCCATTCCAAAAAAGGAGATGGTTCCAAGGAATGTTGAAGAAGTGATAGCTGAAGAGGTACAGAGAAGACGTAAACAGGCCCCTACATACAAATGAAACTGTAGCAGTATTTGTCCTGTTTGGCAGGAATCAATTGATATATTGGGAGTTTTCCTATATCAGTTTCCATGGAAAAGTCTGAAACAGAAAGTTAGGATTTTGCAAGGATTAGATCCATGCAGAGTATGGGAGTATAATAAATTACAGGGCCATTCACTAGAATATCTATCAATGAAAGTGTGCTGCAGCACCTTTCATCATTTCAGAACGTTAGCTGTTCACCACTCTAAAATGCAAATTTAGTTAGGAGACTTTACTATGTGAAAACTCCTACAATATGTTTAGGAGAAATGAAAAGAACTCTTTTGCATGATACAGTAGCAAAGGTAGAAAAAGTTTGTGAAGATGTTCAGTTTAATTTCTGGTCCTGAACAGGAGTCAAGGGAACATTTGGAGTAGTTATGTGCAGGTGTGGAGGAACAGGACACAGGCATTAGTACTGATAACTTTACACAAGAGATTGCAAAGTTTAACAAAATCTCTTCAGACAAACCAAACTGTCTTTCTATTTATTGTCGACATGCTCACCACAAAAGCCAAACTCGTAATCTAGCTGCATTCTCAAAAACTGAACAGGAGAACAGAGATAAGTGGCAAGATTTTGTTGTATATTTATTTGTTGAGGAAAGCTTTGATTTGTCCACGCAGCAAATTATATGTAAGTGTAGCTCTGATAAGTTAGAGGATAACAAAATGTCAGCTAGAGAGGTATATAACAAGTTAGAATCAGTATCAATTCCAAAAGATTTTTGAGAATTAAATGATTATGAATCAATTCTCATACAATTGATATACCTTTTTCAAGCAATAGTTCGTATGGAATCAAAGACAGGAAAATTACCACCACCAGAACTTCATGAAGGTTGTCATTCTAGTAAATGGTGTGCCTTCCTAGAACAAAAAAATCTGGCAAGAGTTAGTGGATGCTAATAAAGTAAAAAAAGCGACATTATACCTTGTTCAAAATAATATTTATTGTAAAAATGTTGATGTAGCTCAAGATCTAACACGTGTAGAGAGTGAAACATTACCATCAAGTGTACAGATTGAAGAAGTGGATCGATCCAGCTCAGGAAAAATGTATGAACACTACAGCATCCATCCATTGCATTCTAAAGAGGTTATTGGTGATGCTAATGATCTCTTTCAAATGAACCAAGCAAAAAGAGCTCTGATAAGCATGTGGGAGAAAAGTTTAGAAGCTCTTTGTTTTCCACAACAATTTCACAATGGAGCAGATGGCCACAAAATCCTAACTTTACAACTTTCGGTATTCACAAAAGGCATTTAGTAGTAGTAAAGTTAGGAGTCCTAATTTTACTACTACTAAATGCCTTCTGTGAATACCAAAAGTAGTAAGTTTAGGATTTTATCTCAGTTTAGTAGTAGTTAAGTTAGGAGTCCTAACGTTACCACTACTAAATGCCTTCTGTGACTACCAAAAGTAGTACGTTTAGGATTTTATCTCAGATTAGTTCTGTGAATTGGCCCCTCAGTTGCTAAACTACAGACAAAAGATATTTTTTCTATTTGACACTTCTTCAACTCCTCAAGCCTTGGTGTTCTGAATTGGAATTCCTTGGAGACTTTGACTGCTACAAAGATTATTTAAAAAGTGTCAAAGACAGTATTCAGTGTTCAGTGTTTCCAAACTCTTTGCAAATTTAAGATAATGAGATTGAACAGAAATAAACAGAAATAAACACTTTCTGCTGAGATAGCTATGGAGAGTTCACAAAACAACCAAAGTTCAGGACCACAGTGTCAAGATCATGTTGTATAGCCAATTATTGAAGATAAAACTGCAATAGCCTTGAATGAGGTGGAAAGTGTAATGCAGGAAGACAGACAGGAGCCTATTGATTTGGAACAGTTAGTTAGACAACAGAACAATTAACAAAAATAAATGTATATGGAGATAAAAGAGAAAATAAAGCATGGATTCTTCACCGTGTAGAATGAATGTAAATGCTCATCATTTAAGCCAATACTATTATACATGAGTGGTCAAACTGGCACTGGGAAAAGCTTTTTAATTAAAGTTCTCACCACTTACCTACAGAGGGCTACAGAATCAAATTTGATGTGTGTAGTAACAGCACCAACTGGATTAGCTGCACACAACATTAAAGGAATTACTTTACATTGACTACTTATGCTGCCTGTTGAACATGACAATGAATTGGAATACCAGATGTTATCTGGTGAAGCTTATTATGAATTCTCAAGAGTACTGAAGAAACTGAAGCTTTTAATCATCGATGAGGTGAGCATGATCTCAAACTGAGTGTTGTCCTTTGTACACTCGAGATTTTAAACACAGAGTATGACCCACTGTTTGGAGGAAAGCATTAGTTATCTTTGATGACCAACTACAACCTACCCCGTCAAAGGACAGCCTGTTTTCAATTCACTTCTCCATGATGTACCTCACAATTATTTGGGAAGTATTGTCAATGTAAACATTTGGCTAAACTTCCAATGCAAGGAGCTGGTTAAGAATATGCGTCAGGCATTGGAAGTGGAATATGGAAATATTCTGAAGGACATTAGGTTAGGAGTTCTGACAAAGGAGAGGAAATGTTCTTTAGAAAGTCGATGTTTCAAGAAACTATTTTCCTCTAACAACACAGCAGCACAGCTAATGTTCAGTTTCATAGAAGAAGGGAAATCCATAGTCTGTTTAATGCCCATACTGTAGGAGTGCTCCAATTTTAACAAAGAATTACTAAAACTGGAGAAAGAAGACATTTTGATAATTACAGCAATTGATCAAATGGATCTCCAGGGGGTGACAGTACTGCTAAGTGGAAAACTGCAAGCAACATTTGATTTATTGGAGAAATCTGTTTTGAGGACTGCAGGATTAGAAAAGTGTTTATGTGTATGCAAAAACTATAGAGAAATTGTGTGGCATAATTTCAATGTTGAGAAAGGATTGGTAAATTGTAGCCATAAAATTTGATCAGATTGATCACATGAAGCAAATTGGTAGATGTATTGTACATTTTTTGTTTGCAAAATACTTATATGGTCAGTGGCAGCTTTTATTAATATTGATAGTACTGTATTTAAAGAATGTATGTCATATGTTGCATTGTCTCAAGTAAGGGCATTGTCCTGTCGGTTTTTGGTTGATTTTGATATGTATATATTCTTCATTTAGGACAGTATCCCATCTATGAAAAATGGATAACCTGTCCAAATCGGAAGCCTACAAAAGAATCTATGGATGCTGATGAAAAGCGGGAAAACAAGGACAATAAAGAAGGTGTTAAGAAGAAAAAACTGAAGAATTAGGTAGATATTGTAGGTTACCGGTTGTCAAACCCTTCTGGTGTCAACTGCTATGCAAATGTTGTCCTCAATGTACTCTTTCATTTACTAAATCTTATAAATGCAATTAAACTGAAACTACAGAAGAGACTGTGTTCTGGACTGAGGGGTGTGCTGCAATGTTTACAAAGTGATAGGACTGTAATACATTGTGCTTCCGGCATTCGAGATCTAGTAGATATATGTAGTAGATCAGTACTATTTACTCAGAACAGTCAACAAGATGCACTGGAATTTATAATGGTTGTCCATGGAATCTAATAAAAAGAAGAAATAAATAGAGAGGACTTATTTGAGCTCAATTACACATGGAACCAAGCCTGTGAAGATTGCTCTTTTACATCTACCAATAAAATAAATTACAAACGATTTCTGTACTTAACACTTCCAGATTCCAAAACTGCATCTTTTGATAGATTGATCAAAAAGGCTGATTAAAATATGACATCCCAATTTATATATCAGATAATATATTTACTGTGCATTTACCAAGATCTGGAAAATACCTTATAATAATGCTACAACAATGCAGCGCAGATGGCTCTAAATTAGAAACAGAAATTAAAAACTTCAAAGCTAGCCAAATGCCAATTCCTAGATGAACTTATACTACTTTGGCTATCATCTTTCACAAAGGAGTTAATATAACATCTGGAAACTATTCTGTCTATTTAAAGTGTGAAACTGGATGGATGGAATAAAATGACAGCAACCTTAAATTCAAACAAAAACTGCCTTTTCAAGCTACCACATTCTTACCTTTTGTTGCTTCACCCAAAATTCCAAGGAGGATTACTATTTAAAAAGGGGCATTCAGAATTTGTTGTAGGTGGATCGTCAGTGTTTAAGACTTAACTTGACCTACCTGGGGTGAGATTTTCAAAAGGGTCTTCAAAATTCAAGGGTGCTTTATATCTATTAGTAGTCTTGTACCACTTCTAATATTATTAGAGTTATTGTTAAGATATGTTTGTTGATATTAGCTCAGTAACTATAGGTAAAATAATTGATTAAATCATTTTATTGAGTGCAAAGCATAGTGTCACTTATTTATAGAGAGATACTGTGCAGTTCTGTTTGTTTTGTACAATCTACATGATTGTTTTGTCCCCCACTGTTTAAGGATGATTCTTTATACAGTACATCATTTATGGTGTACAAGTATGAAAGCTGAGAACAGTAAAAAAAGGAAAATTAAATGGTTTACAATAATGTGATATACTATTACAATATAAGCAATGTGTACTGTTTTGTTTCTGGAAATTTGTAAATGTAATACCAACTTATATTTATGTTCTTTTTCTACAGTGCTTTGAGTGGTATATGTTTACAAGTTTGAGCAAGCTCGTTGTGCCACATGAATACTTCTGCGACATAGCCCTTGGAGAGGGTCTTCTCGCATGAAGAGCAATTGATGCACATTGCCCTAACTTTCTTTTCATTGTAGGGGATGGTGAAAAACTCTCATGCAAATGATTGCTGCTTACCTGTGGGTTCTTCCTCTAAACAACTATGTTCAACAGGGTGTGGCTGCTGATCCTTACTGCCACCAAATGCCATTTTATTTAGAAATAATTTCTAAAAAATCACACAAATACATTTCCAAAAAGAATAGGGAAGGTGCTAAAATAAGAACTGTTTTTTTTCTACAATTTTTATGATAGTTTTTTCGCCACTGTTCGAGGATGAAACTTTATACAGTACATCGTTTATGGTGTACAAGTACAAAAGCTGAGAACAGTAAAAAAGGGAAAGGAAATGCCTGACTATAATGTGAAATACTATTACAGCGTAAGAAATGTTTGCTGTTTACAGAAATTAAACGTTTATTGTGGAATTTTGTAAAAAGTAATGCTAACCTCTATTAATGTTCTTTTTCTCTTTAAACAGATGAATGATACCATCTATTGCAGTAAAGTAATGTCTTAAATACTTCTTTCTGTATAGTTCAAGAAACTTATATTGTGAAGCTGTTAACCAACGGAGACTCTCATACAGCCACTAAGACATCCAGGACACACACTGATACAGCAACTCATATATATATATTTTTTAAAATTTTATTTTTCAAAAGGCAATATAATAGAATACAAAATCAAAGTAGTTCATTACGACGTCCCCCCTTCCCCCTCCCCAACCCCCTTGCTCTAATCCATACAGAAAAGAAATCGGCAGTGGAGATTCTATCATAATTAATGAATTCATTACAGTTTAACCATACATAAGAATTTCATTCTAATTAGGTCTAAAGAGGCAGGTCCAATAATAACTCAAATAAGCAAGCAAGAAGAGAAAAAGAAAGGTAAATGACTAAAGAAATATTCGATTAGCTGTCCTGTACATTCATGGTGTCGAGCCACTTGGTTAAAGGTTCCCATATCTCCAGTCCTCTTTTTTGTGCACGTCTACCCTTTTTAGCGTAGATAGCGCTCTCTTGTTTGCATGTAGCCAGCAGTCGGGCCTGCCATTGAGCAAACAAGGGAGGGTTCGAGTCTTTCCAATGTGAGGCAATACAGATCCTAAAGATAGTCATGGCGACAAACATCAAAGCACCCCCCGCCCTCCTATTGATCGTTTCATATAACCCCAGCATGATTACAATTGGGGTAAGTTGAATGTCCAATAGCAAGACTAACTCCAGGAACTGCTGCACTTCTTCCAATAAAGTTTTTAGTTTTGGGCATGATGCAAACATATGCACCGAGTCCGCCGAAAACTCAGAGCATCTAGGACACATTGTGCCCCTGCCAGTTCCCCACTTAGCAATCCTACTAGGGATAATATATAGGAAGAATCCTGTCTTGTAAAATTGCGCCTGTAATTTGGATGATAGCAATTAATTTGGTGCAAGACTTAGTGCAAGACAAAAGGTGTCTGGGGGGGCATTCAGTTTCTACTGCCACTTTTCATCTATCTTTCCAAGATCATCCAGCATTTGATTATTTAAAATGGTGTAGATATAACCAATCCGGAGTGGTCTTAGTCCCTGTAACTTATCTATAAGATTTATCTGTACAAAGCCTCCTGCTCCTCCCGATTTAAGCGAGAAAAAGTCTTTAATGGCATGGTACAGAAAGATCTGATTGTCGTTTAGGTTGTAGCAGTCTTTCATCTCACTAAACGTCTTCACGCCCTCTGAAGTCACCAAATCCCCCACTTTTAAAATGCCAGCTCTATACCAATTTTGAAAGTATGTTTTTTCAAATATAAGTGGCAGGTTTATGTTGTTTTTTATGGGGGTATAATGATTTAGTCTGCCCAGTCCAAATAATCTGCATACGTTGGAGAAAACCCTATATGCATTCAACAACGTTTTGAATCGTACCCGCTTGTAGTAGCCACATTCTAGCTGCCTCCACAGACATCCCCTGACACTCTTTCCTAGTAATACTATATAGGGATATGGTATCCCTATATAGTGGTAGTCCCATGGGATTCAAATCTGGTTGTTCATGTAATAAGTCAGAGCAGTATTGTAAAACTGTTGTCCAATAGTATAGTTTTAGATTGGGAAGAGCCCACCACCCCCCCATCTCTAGGCAGGGAGAGTAATTTAAAAGCCCTTCTCGCCTGTGTATAGGCCCAAATAAACTGTGAAAAGATTTGTTCAAACAAATGAAGAATGCTATTATTAAACTCTAGAGGGATGGTTCTAAAAAAATTAAGTAGTTTAGGAAAAAAGGTCATCTTTATAGCGTTGCATCTTCCTACTATAGTCAAATGCAAATTGTCTATTTTTTTAAGTGATTTTTTGATATTAGCTGTTAGCAGGGTCACATTTTCTTTTACTATTAGATCTAAGTCTGCAACTATATTCACTCCTAAATATTTGGCTTTTTGAACTACTCTGTTATCCACCCATTTTATTTTTTCATTTAAAACAATCTGTGTTTTTGTTTTGTTGAGAGCATACCTGGATAGCTTTCCAAATTAGTGAGCCTCTTGCTCCAAAGCCTTAATAGCAGCTTTGGGTTCAGGAGTTACTATAGCAAGGTCATCAGCATAGGCCATGATCTTAGTGTCTATGCCATACCTACTTACAGCCACTATTTCAGGATTGAGTTCTATTTTGTTGATAAGCGGGTTGATAAACAGGGCAAAAAGTAATGGGGAGCACGGACACCCCTGTCTTGTCCCTCATGAGATCTCTATTTGTTCCTTCAGGTGCCCATTGATTAGAATTCTAGCTGAAGGGTTCTTATATAGGGCTTGAAGAGCCTGCACTATCTTGGGACCAAAGACAATTCGCCGCATGACGTCCCAAAGGAATTGCCAGGAGACCCGATCGAAAGCTTTTTCGGCATCGAGAAGAATTAATGCGATCGGGTCTCCTGCCACTCTGGTGGCGTCAAATAGAGTGATGATCCTGCGGATGTGCTCTGTGGTTCCCTTTTTAGGGATGAACCCGTGCTGCCATTTAGAAACAACAGGCTCGATGTTAATAGATAGTCTTGATGCCATGATTTTAGAGTATATTTTAGAGTCTGTGTTTATAAGGGTAATTGGCCATTTCCAGTGGTGATTTATCTTTTTTAGGGCATATTACAATTTTGGCTGAGGACCAGGAGGCGGGAGGAGGAGCGCCGTTAAAGATGGAAATAATCACTTCCGTGAAGATATCTTTGATTTGTGATGAAAAATGTTTATAGAACTCAACTGGGATGCAGTCCATACCCGTGGCTTAGCCATCCGGTAGGCTTGCTAATGCAGTCGCGATCTCTTCCCAGGTTGGGGGATGTTCCATTTGGTCCCTACTCTCAGTATTAAGTTCAGCCATCGGTATTGTCTCGGGGAATCCCACAATTTCTATTCCTCTAATTTCAGAGGGCCTAGTATCCTCTTCTGTATAGAGTTTTTCATAAAACTCCTTCAAGGCCTTTTGTATTTTATCCGGGTCATTCGTGACGCCGTCTGAAATTGTATGGATTGAAGAGATTGTGTTAGCAGTTGACTGCTGTCTAATAGTAAGTGCAAGTTGATGACCAATAAGTTTGCCGCACTCATATAATTTTCCTTGAACCGTTGCTCATTTTGCCGCTGCTCTCTCTGCAAATATAGACCCAATCTCAGCTTTGGCAGCGGCTGCGGCGAGCTGTGCAACTTCAACTCCTACTCCTATTTTGACAGCTAATGTTAGCTTGCTTTCTGCTTTGGACATTTTATCTTGCAAATGGATTACCTGCGCCTTCTCTCTTTTATTCCTTCTGATAGAATACTGGAGCGTCTACCCCCTGATTCCTGCCTTTAAAGCGTCCCAAACAATCATAATATTAGCTGACCCCACGTTTATATTCAAGAACTCCTGGATCTAGCCCTGCATATTTGCTTGATACTTGATATCAAATAAAAGTGCTTTTTCAAAGCTCCAATTCAAGTTTGGCCCGTTATAACCCCGTCCCTCTAGATTTAAAATGAGTGGGTTGTGGTCTGACAAAAATCAGAGTGCGGTGTCGATACTACAGAGTTGGGCTAGGGATGGAGATACCAAGAAGTAGTCAAGTCTTGCTAGAGAGAGGAGAGGAGGTGAAAAAAAGGTGCAGCCAACCTGTTCAGATTTTGTATTAGCCCATACATCCTTCAGGCCGTGGGTGTTTATTAAGTTTAATACAGCCTGAAAAACCCTTGGTTTCCTGCCTTTTTTACTTCCAATTTCTGTCAGCTTTCCAGGTGCTAGGTAAGTTTATATTTAAGTCACCACAAAGAATTATAAGAAGTGGTCACTGTGCTAATTCCTCATTGACCCAATTAATTATGCCTGGGTCGTCTAGGTTGCTTCCGTAGATAGAGCATAAAGTGAATGTGAGATTTGGAGGAAGAGAGCACCCTGCGATCACCCATCTCCCAAGACAGTCCGCTTTTACTCTATTGACACTAAGAGGTAATTTCTTCGCAGCTAATATCCCAACTCCCTTAACCCTAGCCCCTTGTAAGGTTGCCCCTATTACTTTATATCCTAGTGAGTTCAATAAATGCTTCCGCGCTCCTTCAATATGTGTCTCCTGGAGACAGACAATGTCAGCACCCAGTGAACGTAAGCCCTGTCCTACTTTTTGCCTTTTTGATAGTTCGTTTAGGCCGCAGATATTTATTGATATAATTCTAAGTTTATTTAACATGCTCATTTTCTGACCTGGATTATCTGACCCGGAATAATCACCCAAACCTTTTTGGCAATAATCTTACAGTTCATCCTTATCATACTTCTAAGTTCGATTGAGCCCTTCCACCTTCTACGTGTGTATATTTTTTCTCCTTTTTTACCCATCTTTTTGTTCTAAGCTTCCCGTGCCCAATTCAAACAAACAAACAAACAAACAAATGAAAGACCAACTGAAAAACCACTTGGAAAGGCAACTTTTTCCCCCACTGCAAACTTTTTGTGTCCCCTTCCCACCCCCCTCCCCAAATTCGAGCAGTCAGAAAAACCCTGAATGATAGCAAGTGTGAGTTCCATTCTCCAGGCCGCACAGTCCTTTACAGTCTAGACATGAGCCGTCAAATTCCCTTTCCCAGAGATCCCCCCAATGATAGTTAGTTCAATCTTTTCCTCCCCGTTATCTCCTTTAAGTATTCTCCAGCCTTGATTTCCGACAGGAAAACCCGTGTAGATCCATCAAATATGACTTTCAGTCTCGCCGGGTTCATTAGGTAAACTTGAGCACCTTGCTACTGAAAAGGGGATATCAGTTGGCGAAGTCTCCACCTGCCAACTACCATTGCATGGCAGAAGTCTGGTTTGGCGAAGAATTTTATTACATGGGCTTCTTTCTGGGAGTTCGGTCTAGCCTGATCATACACCATTTGTCTCAGAAGAAAATTCCCAAAAAAGACTAAGAAAACCCTGGGTTTCTCATTCTTGGAGCTGGTCCCGTCTCGCCTCTGTCTGATGTTAAAGGGGAAGTGGTGTGCCCTTTGGACCTCTTGGTCCCAGTTAGTTTGCGTAGAAAAAGCGTCTCGAAGTAACCTAACGATGATCCCTCTGGGGTCATCACCTTCAGTGCCTTCAGGAACCCCCAGTATCCACAAGTTGTTTCTCCGTTGCAATTTTCTTGCTCTTCCATTTTTACCATCAGATCTGTTAGGCAGGCCTCGTTAGTGCCTCCCTGTTTATTCAAACTGGCTGCTTCTACCTCCAGTGTCTCTGTCCGTGCTTCCACCATTGAGACCCAGTTGCCAATGTCTGTACAGATCTTATTTAGCTTCCTGATTCCACCTTGTAGTTTTTTAGCGGCCCCCTTGGAAGCGAGATTGTCTGAACTGGCTTCCTCTTGAAACTGTTTCATAGAACTCATTATTGAGGCCAGGGAAGGTTTGTGCGGGGTTTCAATAACAGTTTGCGGGCTTCCATCCTGTTGAAGATTGGGTATTTCCTCAAAGGGGAATGAGCTGAGGGAGTCTGAGTGCTGCTGGCATCTTTTGCTCTGTGACTTCTTTCTTTGTTGTACAGTTCTCGTAATGGCCAGAGGATCATGCTCATTATCGTATTCATTAGACATATTCCTTTTGCTTGAGTTGGAGACATCATTCTCAGTACCGGATATCGAGCCATCAGATACCGAATAGAAGTTTTCACCAGCCTGGTCAGGGGCTTGAGGGGCTGAGGGGGCCAGGGTCAGCAGCTGATTTGGTGTTAGTCAGCTCGTTGTCTTCTTTGGCCATATTGTCCTGATAGTCCTCTCCCTATATTCTCTCTGTTCTTCCATTTATATTGGCAACATCCGAGGTGAAGGTGGGAGGATCTAGACTCATCATCACTGGGGATAGTCCACTGTCTGCCCTGATGGCCCCCAAAGTTGTCTGTAGAATGGTCTGTTCTGGGGCCCCCTGATTCGCAGTACGAAGAGTGTTGGTGTCACCACATGCTGGTGTAATTGCTTCTGTAATTATGGAGGACCCTTTGAGCACTACAAAGTGTTTATAGATAGAGGGTGATACCCCCGCCCCTCCGCCTGTGCCCTCTTTCAGCGAGCCAGTCTTCCCTGTATGTTTTTTAACGGCCCCCAAGTCCCGTTCACCTTTCAGTGGGAGGTCTGTCTTTTCAGTCTTCTCGGTATCTCCTTGCGGCAAGGCAGGTTTTGATTTCACATTTGTTTGCCCCCTGGTGGCCATGATCTCCTTGCTTTGTTTCTGGACCTTCCCTGGTATTACAACCCGTCTGAGTCCTAACCGGACCCACTTGGTGAATGCCGTGCAGCTCCCACTCATAGTCGCGGTGCTAGCGGTATAGCTGTAGGACAGGCGGATTGTGACGGAGGTCGAAGCACGGAATTCCGTTGTTCTGCTACGCGGAGTTCGCCCCGTAGCTCTGAGCGTTTTACCCGTGGACATCTGCAG
This sequence comes from Triturus cristatus, assembly GCF_964204655.1. Classification (NCBI taxonomy): domain Eukaryota; kingdom Metazoa; phylum Chordata; class Amphibia; order Caudata; family Salamandridae; genus Triturus; species Triturus cristatus. The sequence goes on from NC_140587.1 coordinate 971,418,366, forward strand.
CGGTGTTCCAGGTCAGTTAATCGAGCCCTGACCTCCGGATGTCGACTCTCCCGGCATGCAGCATGTGGCATGGTGATTGGAATGGGTGTGTCCTCACACTAGTGCCATCACTGCTCCAGCAACTCATATATTCAATCACTCACTGATACAGTCACTCACACACCCACTCACCCACCCAGTCAGTGACACAATGTCTCCCTTACTAATATAGGTTCTACTACATGTACTCACTTACTCATATAGATACCCACATACCCACCCACTCACTCATACAGCTATGAATATACGCACTCAGTCACTCATACAACTACGTATACACCACTTAGTCACCCATACAGTTGCTAAGACACCCAGTCACTCTCCCATGTAACCACTGGCACACCCAATCATTTACCCATACAGCTACAAACACATACTCACTCACCCATACAGCACTCATACACCTACTCGGTCACCCATACAATCACTAACACACCTGCACACTCTCCCATGTAACCAGTGACACACCTACTCACCTATATAGCTACAAACACCCCCACTCACTCATCTATACAGCTGCTCATACACCCCCTCTCTCACCCATACAATCACTAACACACCCAGTCACTTTCCCATACAGCTATTGCCATACTCTCTCATACAATCACTGATACAGTCACTCACTCACCCATAAAGACACTCACATACCCACTCATTTACCCAGACAGTCAGCAACACATGAACTCACATACCAATAGAGGTTGTATCACATGCACTCGCTTACCCTTACAGATACTCACTCACTTGCTCATACAGCTACTTATACATGCACTCACTTATCCATACAGATACTCACACACCTACTTACTTGCTCACACAGCTACTAACACATGCACTCACTCACCCATAGAGCCACTCATGCACCCAACCAGTTAACCAGTCACTGCCCCATGTAACCATTACACACCCAATCACTTACTCATACTGTCACTCAGTCTCTCATACAGTCACTGACCATCATTTACTCACCCATACAGGCACTCATGCACTCAATCACTCACCAATACACCCACTCATGCACCTTCTCATTCAGCATTTAAAGCCACTCAAATACACACTCACTTGCCTATACAAACACTCACACACTAATTCACAAACCCATGGACAGACTTAAGACAGACTTAAGACAGACTTAAGACAAACTTAAGACAGACTTAAGACAGACTTAAGACAAACTTAAGACAAACTTAAGACAAACTTAGGACAGACTTAAGACAGACTTAAGACAAAATCCTAACTTTAGTACTACTAAATGCCTTCTGAGAATACCAAAAGTAGTAAGTTTAGGATTTTTTCTTGTTAGTTCTGTGAATCGGGCCCATAGAACTGATCACGTACCCATTCAGTCACCCATCTACCCACTCACTGCCTACTCACCCATACAGCTACTCATGCACCCACTTACTTACCTATACTAACACATTCATTCACAAACCCACTCAGCCACTGACACACCCCCTCACTTAACCATTTACACATCCCCTTACTCACTCATGGAACCACTCATTCACTAATACAGAAACAAACTCATTCATACTCTTTATCATACATACAGTTTATCTTTTTTTATACCAAGAAAGGTGGTTTTAATGAGAACATTAGATTGTTTGCGATTTTTCAGAAATTTCTTTTGAGTTTCTTAACATTTTGTATTTTTTTTTCAGAAATAAAATGGCAACTGGAAATAGTTTGAACTCAAAAAATGAAAAAAGAATATATGTGGACTTTGCTGCCTTCAGAGCTGCAGCAGCCGATTCTACCCCCACAGTGAGGACTTTCTTGTAGTCCAAACAAAATGTCCCAATTGTTTTGAGCTCTGATGACATCTGAGGGAGATATTGCTGGACCTCAGTTGGGAGAGGGCCCCTGGTTCCGTTGGTGTCCAAATTGATGTTGATGCATATTCTACATAGTACTCCCTCTGTGTTCTGGCCTGGTGCTTAGAGTGGGCCGTCTTTAGGGGTGTCAGCATACTCATTGTACCACACAAATATTTCTTTGACGCACCCCTGGAGTGGGTCTTCTTACATAGAGAGCACTTTGCGTGCTTTGCTACCATTTTCTTGTCCCCGGAGGGGAGGATGAAAAATTCCCATGCAATGGATCGGAACTTCACTGGGGGTTCTTCCTCTAATGAATTGTCTTCCACAGGATGTGCTCCTGATCTCCACTGCCACCAGCTGCCATTTTATTTTTAAATTGAAACAAATTGAAACAAACAAAAAAGTCCAAAATAATTTTCAATAGGAAAACAGCAGGTGCTGGAACTTGAACATCCAATCTCAGCAAAGAAAGTCTAAAGAAAAGAAAAGTGGTTGGGGACTTCATTTTTAGAATAATGAAAAGTGCTTTGTCCAACGGAATCCCTTCAATCCGAGGCCATGTGATATTCTCAAAAGCTGACACAAATGCCAATGTATTTGGAATGAAGGGAAATTGAATAAAACAGTGTAGAAACATAAAATCACTTATGAAAATATCACTTTATATGCTATATTAGTAAACTACTAATCACAAACATTAATTACAATATGTGTAGATATGTTTTCAAAGTTTCTAAAAATCATGGCGAGTTCACGAATAACCATGATACTGGAATGTACGTATCGCAACTCTCCAAAACAAATTCGCAAATTTAAAAAATAGGAAAAAAAAGGCTTTTTTGCAAGTGTTTCTTGCAAGATAGAATATTTCTATAAATTTCAAATAATCCAAAATTCCAGAGCTTTGTGAAGGTAAAGTAAATGTGTTTTGTCAGCAATTCCACATTAAAATAAGATCTGAATGCATAATTGATCACTCGGACTGTAATTTGTAGGGATTGTGATGAGTGAATTCTTTGTTGTCCTCTTTTGATTAGGGGAGAATACATGGTTCTCCCTTTACATTATTGTAAATATACAACTATTTGTAGTCTAATTTTCTTATCTGTAAGAGGATTTATCGTATCACACATTTCTGGATAAAGATGCATGAGGAACAATCACATTGCTGAAATCCACACAAGTGCTCAAGGAGACATTTAATCCTAGAACATTATACAGCTAAACGGTACATATGCACTACACATTTACAGAATGAGGTAGCACTTACTGATTAACAAATACAAAGTACTCCAGTTGGGTAGAAATATTGTGCCAAGCTGTATACCAATCAAAGGCAGGGATGTCATAGATTAGAAATAGAATTTAAAAAACCTTTAAAATTCAATGAAAAAACAAAGGCTACAGGGGCATTATAGTTAGGGAAAAGAATTTAAAAAACCTTAGACATTTACCCAAAACAAAAGGTTGCAGGGACATTATAGTTAGGCTCACATTTCACTCGTACAAAACCAGTGAAATTCAGCAGTTATAGTTACCTGAGCTAACTCTAACTTATGCCCCTGCAATGCACTGCTTATGAACTCACATCACTCATGACATTGTCAATGACATCACTGATGATATTATCCACAGAACCATTCACACACCCACTCACACCCCCATGCAATCTTTTATACACTCACTCACATAGCCAAACAACCACTCACATACCCATTCACAGACCCATAGAACTACTCGCACACCCACTCACTTATACAGCCCATCACCCAACGCCCATACAGATACTCACACAACCACTCACTCACCCATACAGCCATTTACACAGCCACACACTCACCCATACAGATACTGAGACACCCACTAATTCACACACACAGCTACCTACACACTCACGCATGTCCCCATTCATCCTGTCAATGAAGAATCTCACCCATACAACTGCTCACACAACCTCACCACCACTTACATACCTATTCACACATCCATACAACACACACACACCCGCTCACTCACCCATACAGCCACTCTCAGACACTCTCCAATACAGCACTCACACAGCGACTCACTTAGACAAACACCCAATCAAACAGCCACTCACTCATCCATCCAGCCATGTACATACCCAGCCACTCACTCAAACAGCCACTTACTCACCTATGCAGATAGCCACTAACAAAGCCACTCACTCACCCATACAACAACTCACACACCTAGTTACAGACCCATAGAACTACCCACAAATACTCACACCCCCTCACACTCATACACCCACTTACACTCTCAAGCACTCACACACCCATACAGCCACTCAGACAGCTACATACTCATGGATACACACAGTCACACAGCCACTTACATAATACATGGTAGAAGTAGTATCAATCATTAGTAGTACACACAGTATAGTAATTTAACTTTATAGTAGCTTAGTATGTGTCTTTAAGTCTCAGAAGGTTTTAAAAAACACTAACACTCAGGGATGATATCTTGAGTGTTGTCATTTGAGATGTCATTGCGGGGCGTAAGTTATGAATTTCACAGATTTTTTATAGGTGAAATGTGAGCCTAACTATAATGCCCTTGTAACCTTTAGTTTTTCTCAGTGCATATGTTATATATTACCTACTGGAAGTCGCCAGTAGGTAGGTTAGGACCAAAGATTCCATGGGAAAAGCGTTTTTTGTTTTGCCAATAACATTGGCACCACTTGAAAAACTTTTTTGAAAAACGTCCCCATTTTAGTTCAGCTGCTGTGTCGAAAGTTTCAGGGTGATCCAACAAGCAGGGGCTGAGAAAAAGGAGGGGTCCCAAAGTGTGTTTTCCCCATGTTTTGTCTATGGGGGTTTTAATTTTTTGAACATGACTACAGCCTGCACCGCTGAATTGAATTACACCAAATTTGGCAGAAAGCTATATGTTGGTCCAGAAAGTGTGAAGGTAACTTGGTGCTCCCCAAGGACCCTCTGTAGCCAAGTGGACTTTATCCCACAACCATCAGTGCGCAAAGAGGTGAGTTTGCAGAGTGGTGGAGGATGGGGGCGAGGCCTCCAAAGACCTCTCAGCAATTGCACTGTGTGGTACTTACTGGAGGTAAGTACATGTGTGATTCTCCAAGTGAGTCTGTAAGTGAGTACCTGAATGGGTATGTGAGTGAGTGCATGGGTATTTGAGTGGGTATGTGACTGGATGTCTATGTGTGTGAGTGGATATATAAATGAGTGTATAAGTGTCTGAATGAGTTTGTGGGTGCGTACATGTGTTTGTGACAGTGACTGGTGAATGTGTACAAATATATATATATATTTGTATATTTCCACCAATATTTGCGATAGTCGTGATGTCCCCACGGCAGTACACGGGGGCTGCACAATTTAAAAAAATCAATTTTGGACACGTAATTTGGGTCACTAACACCTCCATTTCTCAAACAAGGGGTCAGGGTACCTCCACCCTGACCCCTTATGTTAGCTTTCACAGAAATGTTCAGCCCTGGGAACCGTTCCCGATCGATAAATGGTTGGTTGACTTCCACTCCCTCAGGTAATCCGATGAAGTATGGGTTATTCCTCTGGGCCTGCTTCTGTATGCCTTTCAGTGGGACCTCAAAAGTCTTCAACTCTTTAGCTAGCCTTGTCTCCATGTATTTATATTCATTTACAGTGTCTTTAAGTTAATTAATTGACCAAGTACCTCTCTCACTCTGTTCATATAAATATCAGCTTCATCCATTGCTGACCTCTCCAATTTTCATTTCCAAGCTATTACATGACGTTTTAATGTGTTTCACAGTGACCTCAATCGATGATGGAGCATTCTTCACAATTTTGGGTGCTACGGGCTTTATTCTCATGAATTTATCCATCTCCCATTGGTTTTGAAGGATAACTGCTTTATGATTCACAATTGCAAATTTGGATGGTGCTGCTACAACATTGCCAGCACTACCTGCCAATCAAAACTTTACACCAAAAACATTTTACCACAGACAAGAAATAGAGGTTAGGTCATAGTTGTTAGAAATTGGGTTTCTGGTAGGCTAGGGTATGCCTCTAAGCCAGGCAGGACCCACCATTCTAGTCAGGGCAAGTAAGTTACGCACCAAAGATAACCTGTGCTTACCCTCTGGTAGTTGGGCACAGAGCAGTTAGGCTTCTCATCAGAGGCAATGTTTAACGCGTTTGTGCAACACATTCACACAAAAACACAATTAACCCACCACAGAAGAGACCTCATACTGAATTATATAAAAATGTATGGAGTATAATGAACATAAAACATAGAATCCAAAATGACGTGAATCAATAATTGCCTTGCAGATCATGCATTTGTCGGGTGCTACAGTGAATGTGCAAAATTCATGACACACATTAAAGCCACAATGATAGCAATACCTAATGTAACTGCCAAGTTATGAATGTAAATTCGTAAGGGTCACAACAATATATAATTCATGAATTCTGTGCATTCTATGCAAATCCTGAATCGGTACTCATTATGCAGCCAATGCAAGAATTAAAATGATATACACCATAACATCAGGGCACGAAATGCAGCAGTAGGTTGGTAGAGGACACACAAGTCACCAAATATTACCAGCAGTACAAAAATCACAAGATATCACCATAAGAGTGTGGGGTGCAGTGCACCTACACTCTTATTACGCATTATACAGTAATTAGGGATCCCATGTAGGGCACAGAAGCACCTGCATGCCTTCTAGTTGTTTTATGGTAATTATGTGCTTCCTGAAATGCAGCAAGTTTCTTAGCAACACCCGGAGGCCTCCATAGAGGTTTTACCCTCCACCACTGAGGGGACACACACCACAGAGTGCAGCGGGGAGACCACACAGGGTCCCCCACATGAAAAAATACCAAGTAGTAGCTGCCCGCGACCACACGGTGCAGCTGTAGGAAATCACCCAGCGTACACAGCGGACCCATGTTATGTAGGGAATACACACATTCCAGGGGGAGCGGCAGAGACATCTCAGGCCCATCAAGCAGCCCCGTCTTGCTCTCAGGTGCTCTGAACACAGAAAATTGTCTCTGCTGCCTGATGAATGAGCAGCGGTGTTGTCCTTAGTGTACACACCGGCTGGCCACTAGGCATGGAAGCACCCACTCTCTCCACTCATAGCTGGTGGTGCTTGAGGGTACTTAAATCCCCGTTGCACTCCTTTGGTCAGAGCTCTGTGCAGATAGCCCTTCCAAGTAGGGGGTTAATACAATGACTGGTTGTTGCCAGGAGCAAGTGCCTGGTTAATCAGACCGGCTGTGACTTTGGTACAGGAGCCAAGCACTTCACATGTACTGACTGGGGCATGCCAAAGAAAGGTAAAACCCTCCACAATAATGATAAACCATGAGACTTAACTTGGGGGAATTGACTAAAAAAGAGCAATCAGCATGCGCTAAAGAAATCCCCAAGAAGCAAATAACAGCGCTCGTCACACAGTTGACACTTGTAGTTACCAGACTAAAGGTAACACGGCCAGGCAGAGATGAAGCAGAGTCTTGCCTGGGCCTTAGATCAAGAACAAGAGAAGGGGGGCAATTCCAGCACTCGTAGAGTACTAGCAGTAGGCCTAGGGAAAGGTGACAAGCAGCAGGCCAGCACATCCAAAATTATTTGCAGAGTGGCAGTCCCTCCTTCCAACAAGCAATCAGCTGACAGTAGGCCAACGCAGCAAAGCAGATCACATAAATGGCAGTTCCTCCTGGCAGCACAACAGTCCTCTGGTGCAGTATGTAGAGCCAGCAGCATCTGGTTAAAAGTCACATGCAGTGTCTAAAATTATAGGGTCAGAGCCCTTGTACTTATACTCCAAAGTGTCTTTGTTCAAGAGGTGACTTCAAAAGAACCTTTAGAAGTGCACAACAGTCCCTTTCACCTCAGCCATGGCTCCAGACAACAGTGGGGGATAAATCAACCCTTTGTCTGAGGGTGGGACACAGACTATACAAATGTAAAGTGTGAACGCCCCCTCTCTTCCAGCCTAGGAATACCATCCAAATGCAGATGACTGCTGATGTAACCATGTCACACCCACCCCTTCCTGTGTGGTGGCTGTCTGGAGAGTATGCACAAAGTGTTGCTGTCACCCAGCTCTAGACATTGATTGGTGTGATACGCACAGAGAAATGTTGACTTTCTAAGAGTAGTGGGATCAACCAACAGGAGTTACATGTATATAGCAAAAACAATGTCTCAACAGGTAATATTTAGGGGCAATTACTAAAACATGCACATTTAACTTGCAAAAAGAAGGAAGAAAAAGACTAAAATGATTTTAGAAAGATGCAAGGAGCTATCTGTATTTAGAACAAGTATAAGCAGGAGAACAGTATCAGCATTGTTTACAATAAATGTGAGCAGATCCCAAAAACACTTTTGCACATGAGTGCTCGTGGAACATACGGTGAGTGGCGCAATTGAAAAGTGACACACCGAGGAACGGCGTAGAGCAGACAAAAATAACAATATTTACAAGGTACTGTCCAGTTCACAAGTAGTTTTTAACGAAGATTGATTTACAAGGGATTGACAATTTTGTGAACAGTAGATTTGTGCCAAGAATTGCGCTGTAGGGTCAACGGCATTTTGACCTTTAGTGAGGTGCGGTAATCTTCAGGACCAGGTTACTGTTTTTTCTGTTGAGACATTGTTTTTGCTATAGTCTTTCTAAGAGTAGCATTTCTAAAATATTAATGTAAAATTCAGCAACACCATTAAGCAGGATTTCTCACTACCATTCTAAACATACCAAACATGGCAATGCTACTCCTTTCAGATCAGGAATTGCCACTTAAACTTAAACACATGTGAGGGAACTCCCGATGCTAGCCAATGAGAGGAGTAGGCCTCAAAGTAGTAAGAATCAAAATAGGCTGTTTGCCACTACCAGGACATGCCTCACATTAAAAAGGCACATGTCCTACCTTTTACTTACACAGGGCCCGGAGCAAGGGTAGGACAGATGATTGTCGGTTTGCCACCCATTCCTCAGAGCAATGACATGCTCTGTCTCCCCGTCAGCCGTAGACTCTTATACTACGGGTCTCCTACCCCGGTATAAGTCTACTAGGGTACACACTGCTGTGCCTGGTCATCAGACACAATTTCGAGAACCAGACCAGCGGTAATGCACCACTCAACTTTTATCTGTACTTGGTCCTGATGAAGTGCCACCAGGCCCGTTAGGGGCTAAGCAGGCACAAAACAAGTTGACCCACTACATCACCACAGCCCTAGAGGAACATTACATCCGTGTAGGGCACCCTCATATTTTAATTAAGCCTGAGCTACCACAGGAATAAAACATATGACCGTAGGAAAGTTCTAGACTTATTTTAACTCACTTCCCTGTGCACTAGCCAGCCCTTACACCCACACGCACCCTTTGGCTTCTTCAAAAGATCTCCGCCAAAGAGCCCCATTTACAGGAGCACGTCGGGCATTGCAGCGCTGGCCCGATGAGGAGCTTGGCCCAATGATGAAGCATGACATCCCTCAGAGTGTGTGAGGGCATCACAAAGAAAGAACTCCCTTTCTCCTCCCCTCCCACTAGGAACTGCACACCCTTTTGATACACAGTTCACCTCGGAACTCTTGTGCAGGGCCTGTTTAAATATAGATCTGGGTCCCCCTTGTTTTTGATCTACCTTTTACTTACCCACCACCCTTCCCATTGGACTAGCTAGGTCCTACCTAAGGGGTGACCAATGTGTAGTAAAAGGGGATTATAAGGCTTTGCAAGTATTTGTAAATGCCAAGTCAATGTTGCAGTAAACTGTGCACGCAGGCTCTGAAGTAGCAGGTCTGAGACAGGTTTGAAAAGCTACTTCTGTGGGTGGCACAATCAGTGTTGTAGGCCCACTAGAAGCATTTAGTTTACAGGCCCTGGGTATATGATAAATCTCTTTACAAGGGACTTACAAGTGTTTCTGGTGAGAGAGAGCACATGCACTTTAGCACTGTTAAGCAGTGTTAAAGTACACAGAGTTCTAAACCTAACAAAAATAAGGTCAGTACAAATAGAAGGAGGAAGGCAAAACACTTGGGAATAACCATGCAAAAAGGGCCAGGTCCAACTATTGCCACCATTTGAAATTATGAAGTCTGCATCATTCATGGGCTGCCTTTACAAATGAAATAAAATAAAATGAAAACTGGGTGCCACACCTTGTGGAATTTTTGTTCCACAAAAACAGCAAACCAGTAGTATCCAGCCATCTGAGGCAACACACAGGCCACGCAAATGAGTGTGCTCCACCCCCTTGAAGTCAAGCAAATATCTTAGCCAGGATCTATGTATCAGTGCAAACCTGGATGCAACAGATAATGCATTGCTCACCTCACAGCATAACAACTGTCCAGATCACGCTGCCTTGTGTTGTGCCCACAACACCCTAAAAGGTTTTAAGGTCTGCAGCATCATAGTTGCTGTGCCATTCATAAGGAGGCCGAGCAGCTACAGGCCACACCCAGGCAGTGCATGCACCCCGCAGGTCCCAAGAACAGCACAGAGAACATGTGGGCCACTGTAAATATCTGCTCCCCACAGTCTGGAGATCTGTTGCTAGTCCCAAACTCCTCCAATGCTGTCCAGGAAAATAATGGTGGTTGGGGCTGCATGGATCACAAGCAGCCAGATAGGGAGAAGGCCAGCACTGATGGGACAAAGGTCACTATATAGCACTGAATGCCTGCACTGCTGCCCTTTTAGGGCACACTCAGACTGCCCCAGTCCAGGAGGGTGCACAGACAGAATATTGAGTATGGAATATCGAAGTGCCAGAATATCGAGTTGGAAATATTGAAGTGGCAGAATATCGACTTCAAGAATATCGGTGACCAGAAAATCGACTTGAAGGTAAGAAATATCATTTTCTGTAACATTGAAGTCAGTAATATCGTTTGTCGAAATATCTTTGTTAATAATATCGATATTTATATTAGTGTTCTATATTTTAGTATATATGTTAAAAGTTTGTGATCTAATGTGTTTTGTATAAGTATAGCTGTTTTTTTTAATGTATGTGTGAAATTTTTGGAAGTGATTAATTTGATGTCAATAAAATTTTGCATATGTTAGTTCTGTAGTGGGTTGTGGGTTTATAAGGGAATAGGGTGAGAAGTAATTTAATTATAAAAAAGTAATTAATAATTATAATGTATTAGTTTTTATATATTTTTTTATTTATTAATATTAATTGGTTATTAACTGTTTCTTAATTATTTAATTTATGAATTATGTAAATTGTGTTATTTTTTATTGAGTTATATGTGTATAGGGTAGTAGCGTGGGAAGTAATTTATTTAGAATACAGTAATTAATAATTTTAATGTATTAGTATTAATAATAACATTGTTATTAATTAAATATTAATTGAGTATTCATTTTTATTTATTTATTAATTTATTTATTCATTATGTAAATTGTGTTATATTTTTGGGAAGTAAGTTATGGGTGGATAGGGGAATAGGGTGGGAAGTAATTTATTTTGAATAAAGTAATTAATCATTTTTATTTATTAGTATTTATTTTATATTTTGATTTCATGATGTTGTTTGTGGTAATTTATTTATAATTAAATAATTATTAATTGTTTGTTTATTATAATTAGTTAATTGTTAAATATGTTAATTGTGTCAATTATTTAGGAGTCTTTTGTGAGTTTATAGGGGAATATGATGAGAAGTAATTTTTTGTTAAAATCATTATTAATTAATTTTTTGATTATAATTAATTTATATTAAATAGAGTTATTTGTTTGTAAAATGTATTTTAAAACTTCTATAATTTAACATTTTTAGTACTTTTCACCATTAAAATATTTTTGTAATTTATTATGTTTTTATATGTTTTTTATTTTTGTGTTATTAACAATTTTTGTATTGTAGTTGGTATTTTGTTTCTTTTTTATTTTTATTTTAATTGTTTGGAAATATTAATTTTAACCCTCTGCTATCCAACACTTTCCCTACTATTGTACTCTCTGGAGTGGGAATAGTAATTTTTTCCCCTCCGCTATCCAACACTTTCCCTACTGTTGCACTGTCTGGATTGGTAATAGTAATTTTTACCCCTCCGCTATCCAATACCTTCCCTACTGTTGCTCTCACTGGAGTGGGAATATTAATTTTTACCCCTGCGCTATCCAACACTTTCCCTACTGTTGCACTCACTGGAGTGGGAATAGTAATTTTTACCCCTCCACTATCCAACGCTTTCCCTACTGTTGCACTCTCTGGAGTGGAAATAGTACATTTTACCCTTTGCTATCCAACACTTTCCCTACTGTTGCACTCACTGGAGTGGGAATAGTATTTTTTCCCCTTCTCTATCCAACACTTTCCCTACTGTTGCACTCTCTGGAGTGAGGATAGTATTTTTTACCCCTCCGCTATCCAACACTTTCCTTACTGTTGCACTCTCTGGAGTGGGAATAGTCATTTTTGCACATACGCTATCCAACACTTTCTCCACTGTTGCACTCTCTGGAGTGGGGATAGTAATTTTTACCCCTCCGCTATCCAACATTTTCCCTACTGTTACACTCACTGGAGAGAGAATATACATTTTTACCCCTATGCTATCCACCACTTTCCCTACTGTTGCACTCACTGGAGTGGGAATAGTAATTTTTACCCCTCCGCTATCCAACATTTTCCCTACTGCTACACTCTCTGGAGAGAGAATATACATTTTTACCCCTTTGTTATCCACCACTTTCCCTACTGTTGCACTCACTGGAGTGGGAATAGTATTTTTCCCCCTTCTCTATCCAACACTTTCCCTACTGTTTCACTCTCTGGAGTGTGAATAGTAGTTTTTATAATTCTCCGCTCTCCAACACTTTCCCTACTGTTGCACTCTCTGGAGTGGGAATAGTAATTTTTACACATACGCTATCCAACACTTTCTCCACTGTTGCACTCTCTGGAGTGGGAATAGTATTTTTTCCCCTTCTCTATCCAACACTTTCCCTACTGTTACACTCTCTGGAGTGGGAATAGTAGTTTTTACCCCTCCGCTATCCAACACTTTACCTACTGTTGCTCTCTCTGGAGTGGGAATAGTAATTTTTACACATACGCTATCCAACACTTTCTCCACTGTTACACTCTCTGGAGAGGGAATAGTAATTTTTTCCCCTTCTCTATGCAACACTTTCCCTACTGTTACACTCCCTGGAGTGGGAATAGTAGTTTTTACCCCTCCGCTATCCAACACTTTACCTACTGTTGCTCTCTCTGGAGTGGGAATAGTAATTTTTACACATACGCTATCCAACACTTTCTCCACTGTTACACTCTCTGGAGAGGGAATAGTAATTTTTTCTCCTCCACTATCCAACACGTTCCCTACTGTTGCACTCTCTGCAGCGGGAATAGTAATTGTTACCCCTCCGCTATCCAATCCTTTCCCTACTGTTGCGCTCACTGGACTGGGAATATACATTTGTACCCATATGCTATCCAAGACTTTTCCTACTGTTGCACTCAGTGGAGTGGGAATAGTAATTTTTACCCCCCCGCTATCCAACTCTTTCTCTACTGTTGCACTCTCTGGAATGGGAATAGTACATTTTACCCTTTGATATCCAACACTTTCCCTACTTTTGCACTCACTGGAGTGGGAATAGTAATTTTTACCCCTCTGCTATCCAACACTTTCCCTACTGTTGCAATCTCTGGAATGGGAATACTAAATTGTACCGTTTGCTAGCCAACACTTTCCCTACTGTTGCACTCACTGAAGTGGGAATATTAATTTGTACCCCTCCGCTATCCAACACTTTCCCTACTGTTTCACTCACTGGAGTGGGAATAGTAATTTTTTACCCCTCTGCTATCCAACACTTTCACTACTGTTGCACTCTCTGGAGTGGGAATAGTACACATACGCCATCCAACACTTTCTCAACTGTTGCATTGTCTGGAGTGGGAATAGTAATTTTTTCCCCTCTGCTATCCAACACTTTCCCTACTGTTGCACTGTCTTGAGTGGGAATAGTAATTTTTACCCCTCCGCTATCCACTATTTTCCCTACTGTTGCACTCACTGGAGTGGGATTAGTAATTTTTACCCCTCCGCTATCCAACATTTTCCCTACTGTTACACTCACTGGAGAGAGAATATACATTTTTACCCCTATGCTATCCACCACTTTCCCTACTGTTGCACTCACTGGAGTGGGAATAGTAATTTTTACCTCTCCGCTATCCAACATTTTCCCTACTGCTACACTCACTGGAGAGAGAATATACATTTTTACCCCTATGCTATCCACCACTTTCCCTACTGTTGCACTCACTGGAGTGGGAATAGTATTTTTCCCCCTTCTCTATCCAACACTTTCCCTACTGTTTCACTCTCTGGAGTGTGAATAGTAGTTTTTATAATTCTCCGCTCTCCAACACTTTCCCTACTGTTGCACTCTCTGGAGTGGGAATAGTAATTTTTACACATACGCTATCCAACACTTTCTCCACTGTTGCACTCTCTGGAGTGGGAATAGTATTTTTTCCCCTTCTCTATCCAACACTTTCCCTACTGTTACACTCTCTGGAGAGGGAATAGTAGTTTTTACCCCTCCGCTATCCAACACTTTACCTACTGTTGCTCTCTCTGGAATGGGAATAGTAATTGTTACCCCTCCGCTATCCAATCCTTTCCCTACTGTTGCGCTCACTGGACTGGGAATATACATTTGTACCCATATGCTATCCAACACTTTCCCTACTGTTGCACTCAGTGGAGTGGGAATAGTTATTTTTACCCCTCCGCTATCCAACTCTTTCTCTACTGTTGCACTCTCTGGAGTGGGAATAGTACATTTTACCCTTTGATATCCAACACTTTCCCTACTTTTGCTCTCACTGGAGTGGGAATAGTAATTTTTACCCCTCTGCTATCCAACACTTTCCCTACTGTTGCAATCTCTGGAATGGGAATAGTAAATTGTACCGTTTGCTAGCCAACACTTTCCCTACTGTTGCACTCACTGAAGTGGGAATATTAATTTGTACCCCTCCGCTATCCAACACTTTCCCTACTGTTTCACTCACTGGAGTGGGAATAGTAATTTTTTACCCCTCTGCTATCCAACACTTTCACTACTGTTGCACTCTCTGGAGTGGGAATAGTACATTTTACACATACGCCATCCAACACTTTCCCTACTGTTGCACTGTCTTGAGTGGGAATAGTAATTTTTACCCCTCCGCTATCCACTATTTTCCCTACTGTTGCACTCACTGGAGTGGGATTAGTAATTTTTACCCCTCCGCTATCCAACACTTTCCCCACTGTTGCACTCACTGGAGAGGGAATACAAATTGTTATCCCATGCTATCCAACACTTTCCCTGCTGTTGCACTCACTGGAGTGGGAATAGTCATTTTTACCCCTACGCTATCCAACACTTTCCCTACTGTTGCAGTAATTGAAGTGGGAATAGTAAGTTTTTTACCACTATGCTATTCAACAATTTTCCTACTGTTGCACTCAATGGAATGCAAAATGTAAGTTTAAAAATGTATAAATATTTTAGCATTTTATTTTATGATATAATGTTTTTATTTTTATATTTTACATTATAGGTATATGTATATATATATATGTATACATATTTTATAGTGATTTTTTATATATTTATAATATTTTAAAATAAATGAAAGTTTTTGGTTTATTTCGTTTGTTTTAAGGTAAATATACATTTATATATTTAATTTTATATATCTATGTTGAAATTTGTTTATTGTATTTAATGTAATGTTTATTATATTTAAGTAATTATTTTTTTAACATTATTTTTTATATATAAAAAAACGAGATTTTGGACTTCGATATTTTTTACATCTATATGTTTTTCGATATTTTTGTCATTTACATTTTAAATATAGGATGTCGATATTTTGACTATCGATAGTTTTTACATCAATATTTTTGACATTTATAGTTTTGTCATCGATTTTATGTCAGTGATTCGTCCAGGAGTTCTTTGTGCAATCCATTCCAGAATTGGTGGTGGAAAAAAGCATCCAGTGGTATTGGGGGACAAATGACATAATAGCAGCCTGTACCTCACCCACAGCACCAGTGTGTTTTCCACATGGTGGGGAGTAAGAGCTGCCAGGCATCAGTGTAAGCACAATACAGGAAGTGGTACTGAATCACCTTGTTACCACCATTTTTAGTAGTGCATCACCCAGCCAAAATCAGAGGAGCAGTCACATTATGCCCTCACTAGCTCCACTAATAATAATGAGGGTGAACATCAAAACAGCACAGGTAATTTCCTCCCCAGTGGATGCTCTGGAGCAGCCGTATCCATTCCATGTTCTCGGATGCCAGTCCACTCATCCCCCATCCACTGCCAGTCACTGTTCGATGCCCTTATGGGAGGCACAAACAGCCAGCTCAGGTTGAGATGCAGTGCTCTCAGGCCAGTGGCAATCTCCTCAGATCCAGAGAGGGCACACGCAATTTTAAAGTTGGGCTGTACTGCAGGATAAATATATGCTTTTCGGGAGTAGGGTCAGAGCTTCAAGGAATCACATCTGCCACCTTCCTGCAGATCATTCTTCTCTACAAAATGAAATGCATGGGGGTACAAACTCATTTCAGGTAAAAACAATAATGCCTTGGCTCTTACCCCAATGATAATGGGTCATACCAAGCAGCTGATATAATTTCCACTAAGGAGAAATGGAACACAACACATGACCATAACCACTGAAGAGCTTATAGCATCTCTCTCGAGGAATGGAGGCATGAACAACTGCCAAGCTGTCTCTCAATCTATTTTGCTACACATCACACTTAAGCACAGTTACCCCTATGAAGTGAAGTGACATGAGCAGCTTCTTTTAATCATGCATGAATCTGAAACACTTCCCACATAGGCCATGTAGCGTCTTCCCCAGCCTGGGTACCTGTCAATGACTATGCCACACAGGGAGCTTAGTATTATACGTCTGTATTTGCCTGCATGTAACTGTGATAGGTAGATTTCGCTGCAATGCTTTATTTGTCTTTATCTTCTTTACAACGGCTGGAGCTGAGCTTAGACTCCACATGCATTAAGCGTCGATTATGTACTTCAATGATGGCACACATGGCATGCAAGAACAGTTTGCTGGGGCCGCAGTAAACTCTCTGGGAGAGCACTGTTGTTTTTTGGTTTAAAAAAAAGTATTTTTATTGAAACAACAAAGAGTTCCAGTCAGATACACATCGTACAGTTGATCAACGCAAGGTACATACATTACATTGGGCGGGGGGCAGTGCATTACTCAAATCAACAAGGATCCCATATCCTGAGCATTTTAACACAGAGCTACATCAGTCCGTTCTAAGGCTCTGTATTTTTCCCAGGGATTCCATATCTTTTCCTATTTCCTAGGACAGCCTCTGCTCTCATATACCACCCTCTCTGTGAGGTAACACCAGTCCATGTCTGCCACCGCTCCCATCGCTCTACAGTCCTCTCTATATGTGGGGTCAGACCCACCCATTGATATTTATCAGCTGGGACACCAGATAGTAATTTCTCACATCTGGGATAGCAAGCCCGCCCTCATAAACCCCCCTCTGGAGCCTATGGAGCGCTATCCGTTGCGCCCCACTGTCCCACAGCAGGGTTCGCAGTTCCCCCTTGATAGAGCGAAAGAAGGCGTCAGATAGTCTATGTGGCGTATTCTGTACCACATAAAGAAGGCTTGGGAGAGCCATCATTTTGAACAATACGGCCCTCCTCATAAGAGTAATGGGGAGCTGATGCCAGTGGGCGGTGTCCCCATTGCGCCTGAGTGTTCATGCGCAAACATTTTTCCGAGGCGTGTGAAATCCAAATGTCCAAATATTTAAACGTATCCTGTTGCTTCAACTCCGCACAGTCAGAGGTAAGGGGAGTCACCATTCTGGCGAGATTAAAGATGAGGGACTTGTCCCAATTTATTTGATAACCTGAGTAGGTACCAAAAAGCTGGATGACATTTATAAGGCGATGAAAAGTCTGTCTCTGTTTAGAGGCATAGAGTAAATTATTGTCTGCATATAACGAAATGTGTTCTTCCCACGCCTCCCCCATGTCTATACCTCTCACAATGGGGTCTTCTCTAATCCATGCCGCCAGCGGCTCCAGCGCCAGCACAAATAGAATGGGGGACAGAGGACAGCCCTGGCGTGTGCCTCTATGGAGTAGAAAGGGCCGAGATATCACCCCATTCACCCGGAACCTAGCACTAGGTTCACAATGAAGGAGGTGGACCCATGTCACAAATCTGGGACCCAGTCCACATATAGTCAGCACCGCCTGGAGGTAAGGCCACTCGATGCTGTCGAATGCCATGCACGCGTCAAGTGACAGCAGCGCCTTGGGTTCATCCGGATCAGCGATTGCCTCCTGCATCACCCCATACAATCTGCGAAAATTACGTCTAGTGCTACGTTGAGGCATGAACCCAGTTTGGTCCGGGTGGACCAATGTTGAAATCACTGGGAGCAGTCGGGTTGTTAGCACTTTTGCTAATAATCTAGTTTCAAAGTTTAACAGAGAGATGGGTTGGTATGAGCTACACAGCTCCTATGGTTTATTCGGCTTAGGGATAACCACTACTGTGGTGCTTCTCAGGTCAGCGTGCAGACGGCCCTCTTGTCCCACAGCCTCAAACATCTTCAACAAGAGTTTTGCCACTACGGATGCCACACATTTAAAAAGCTCTACAAGCAGCTCATTAGGACCGGCCACCTTTCCCGATTGGAGGTCCTTGATGGCCCCCTCCATTCCCTCCCTTGTTAAATCTTTGTCTAAATCCACCCTATCCTTTGGTGACACCATCTGTAGGGACAGTTCCGCCAGTAATTCCACAGACCCAGTGAGTGGTCTCGTTGATACTGATTGGTATACCCTCTCATAATATGACACAAACTCCTCCGCGATGTCCCTACTCGAGCAGAGAGTCTCTCCTGTGCTTGCTGTAAGTTACGCAACCCAATCTCTCTCCCGATCTAGCTTCTCCAGCCACACGATAAACTTTTCCACTTTCTCCCCAATATCGCACAGTCGTCTGTGCATGGCCATTGCATGCTGGCACACCACTTCCTCCCACATAGCCCGTAATTCCTTCTGTTTAAGATGAAGTTGCAGGAGCAGCCCACGAGTCTCAGGCACCTCCCCCGCCCTCTCCGCTTCCAGAGCCATTATCTCACGCTCCAGTTCATCACATTTGGAGCATCTAAGTTTGCGTTTTATGCCCACCTTTGCTTGGATGTAGCCCCTAATCACCACCTTAAATGCTTCCCAAAGTATACAGTGAGAATCGACAGGCCTCGTGTTCTTGTCAAAGTATTGTTGAGCGCACTTCCTAACTTTGTCCTGAAGGTCCCTGTCCTTTAGGTGCCAGGGTTCAATCCGGGGGGGAGCGTGCAATCTCGAACAGGGCCATGAAGCAGGGTCTCCACCGGAGATCGGTCCGATATACCTCTCGCCATGCGTTGGGTACCACGAAAATGACCTGCCTGTGTGCCTTGTGTGAAAATATAATCCAATCGGGACCCACTACCATGTGCCGCAGAAATATGAGTATAGTGCCTGCAGAAGGGTTTATTCAGTCTCCACAAGTCCGACAATCCCATCGCAGAAGCAAACGTCCGCAGTAGTCCTGCTGCGTCAGCCCCACTCTGTTCCGCAGTCCTGTCCCATTCCTGAAACATCACGTCATTCATGTCCCCGCCAAGTACTAACATCCCGGCCATCATATCTAGCAGTGCAGCGCTTAGAGCAGGAAAAGTGACAGCATGAAACCTTGGGGGGACGTATACAGAGCACAAATTTAAGTGGCGGTCCTCCCACGTCCCCGCCAGGGCCACATATCTCCCTAGTGGATCCCGCCAGGTACGGACAGAGAAGAATGGGACTGTATTCTTGGGCAGAATCGCTACCCCCAGGGACCCCGAAGTGAAACCCGCATGTGCCTGAGAGTTTAACCAAACCGATTAAGCGCCAGGTAGTGGTGTCCACGTAAGTGCTTCTCCTGACGTAGGGCAAGGTCAGGGGCATATCTGCGCAGGTATTGAAGGACCGCTGTTCGTTTGATCTTGTCCCCCAACCCATTAACGTTCCACGACAAGATCTTCAGTGTCATCACAGAGGAGCTGGCCATGATAACATTCGGTAATCATTGCACTCTACATGTGCATTCAGTATCCACCCCAACTCCCTGCATCCCAGGGACAGCCCCTATTGTCCACCCACACTTGTGTATCCAGAGCTGGAACATAGCAAACAGCAAAAAACTATAATGCACAAAATCCCTCTTGACCTATATTTCTTTATATCCAAAGTGGTGTGGGCTCACATATACCAAACAAAGAACACCCCTATATCAACATGATCGTTGTGTCAGTTTATAGATTTATTTATTTTTTCATTTTAGCATGTAAATGTAATTTTTTTCAATTTTTCCAAATGTAAAAGAGAAAACATAGCAAACAGCAAACATTATGCAGATTTCATAAAAATAGTAATGAGAAACCCTTTCAAACTGGCCCCTCCCTGCAGCACTGCACAGTAGGTTTACAACTACCCACCACCCCAATTTGCAGAGCGCCTGTCGCCCATAATGTCTCAATTAAACTAACATGGGGCGCCTGCTCCAACCGCCTTCAAACCCGGCCTCCCAGCCTGTCCAAGTCCAATGCCATTACATAGAAATGGTCCCTCAGGATACTTGCGTAGGAGTCCTCGACATCACCACACTGTACAATAATGTTGTACGCCCCCCTGGTTGGTGCACTCATGTTTACGACAGTCCGGGTCCCTGGTGCCAGCTGTTTATCACTCACAGTTATCGCCGCCTTGAGCGGCCTGGCCCATACCATTCCTAGGTCGACTCACAGTTCCAGTCCCTGGCTCGGGCTTGCTTGTTTGACCACGCAGCTCTCTGTGAGACCGCTTCCCGACCTTGCGCCAACCATCCAGCCAATCCCATGTTTCCTCCGGACTGCTGAAGAACCATACCTTCCCATCTGATTCAACTCTTAGTTTGGTGGGAAACCTCATGGCATACTTGAGTTCTTTGTCGCGCAGTGCACATTTTACTGCGAGGAAGCTACGATGTTGTTTTTCACCTTCAGTATGAAGTCCAGAAAAACGCTATTGTATTGTTTTCAAACTGATTCGGGGGGGGGGGGTGCATCATGCCGTTTGTAGAATAACATCTCTGTCCCAGAAATTGAATATTCGTGCTACAATCGGCCTAAGCGGTGCTCCAGGCTTTGGCCGACCACCTGGGACCCTTTGCGCGTGCTCAACAGAGAATAACTGGGCTGTAGATATTTTGTTATGAGGTCTTCAATAAACATGTCCTCCGCCTGTCCTTCTGCCCGTTCAGGCACACCAAGAATTCTCACGTTATTTTGCTGGGCCCTTCCCTCATAATACTTCAGTTGGGCATCCATCCTAATAGTACAAGCTTGGAGTTCCTTAACTTGTTGTTTAAGCATGGTGGAATCCTTGGTCAGTTCCATCGACGTGGTCTCCACTTCCTTAATTCCCGTGTTCATAGTGTGTATGTCCACCCTGATAAAGGACACCTCGGACGATACACTATCCATCCTGACCTCTAAGAACATCCGGACCTTCATAATAGCTAACATGATGTCACTTAGGGTCAAATCAGGATGACCCTCGGTCTGCTGACCTGTGTCCTGTGCACCCTCCGAGCCCTTGTCCTTAGCCTCAGCTCCTTTCTGCAGAGTGTACTTATCAAGCTTCATCTGCGTTGCTGTATGGCCCCCTTTCCCACTCGCCATTGCGTTATCCAAGTTGGAGTTGACTGCCGGGTCCCACAGGCTACTCACCACCGCCCACTACAGGACCAGAGCCCTGTCCGGCCTGTAGGGCTTTGCCTGCAGTCCCCTGTGCCGCACCCAGCTTACTGCGTACGCCCCTTCCAACAATCTGAGGGGGGCCCAGGACCCACTCTTCCAGCCCGTGGGAGACTCGGCCGAAGTACCTCACTATCCACTCTGCACTTCAACCAGCACTCACCAATTGGTCCCCCAGCAGTCTAAGGTTCCTGAAGGCACCACTGGGCCCTGCAACATTCACCTAGTGTGGATGGTGAAGTGCGATTGCCAATCCCCCGCATCAGTGCCCGTTATATTTGCAAGTACCTTGCATGTCCCCCAACAGGCGCCCTTTCACACTTGGCCATTTCCTGCAACGCTGTCCTGCCTCCTGACCAGGGGTGCCTGTGCGTTACATCCCCTCCACGCACTTTACTTCCGCGAGCGGGCGTTGGCCTCCTCAATGATGTGCCTCAGCCTCGGAGGCTTCCAGGCCACAAAAGTCATCACAGCCTGGCCGATTCATGGGTCGAGGGCTGGTAGGTGCCCTGCTCACCGCTCCCTACCTGCACTTATGTGCAAGGATACTCTGGCTGGTCTTCCAATGCCCCCATCGGAATGATTCCGCTGAGCGCCTCCCAGCCAGTTAGCGGTTCCTCTTTGCCGGCCCACGCCACCATCACTGCACCACCTCTCAACGGCTGCATACCAAACCAGGGGCGTATCCTCGGAGTGTGGTGCCCGATTCACACCGTGCTCATTGCCAGGATGATCCCGAAGGTTACAGGCATTAGTAGTCTCGGTAGTGGCTCGCTACCTTCCGGATATTCATGCGGATATTAATGTTGCCGGGTGTGATGCACCGGAGCCGCGCTAGTGTACGGCCATCTTCATCGTCGTTGGCCAAGCCCCCATTGGAGAGCACTGTTGATCTTCAGGTTATTTATCCCCTTTCTTTTCGTGAGTTATAGCATCTTTCCAAGCCTGGATAACCGCCAATGACTACGCCCCACTACGAGCTTAGTATTACACATCTTTAATCGTCTACGTGTAACTGTGAACTCAGCATTCTAAACAAGCCTTCATTGCATTTTGCTGTAACACATACGTCGCAGCTCTACGGAGTCCATCAGGAGCCAAAAGTATTCCGTCATTGCTAACTCGCAAGACACTACAGGCCTCACTGCAAACCTATATGTTTCCAACCAAAAGCAAAACATTTTGTAAGCTTAAGCATCCTATCTTTTACTCCTTTTAATTGCAACAGATGCCCTAGTGCACCGATATACAACACTGTAAGAGCACAACTATGGTCATCACTTATGGCACTGAAGCACTGCCACATGGGCCTCGCTACAAACCCACACCCTCCCTGCCAAACATTTCCTGGGGTGTGTCTTGCTACCCACCCCACGGCGCATGTCACTACGTAGGTGAATGAAGAGCCATGTAAATGCAAGCAGAATACTATACCCTTCATAGTGTACGCGACACTACGTTCATGTAACCCACATATTACAATTATGGTGCGCAGTCTAAAATTCAGAAGAAACCCCTTCTCTCACACAAGTTGTTATTGGTTGGAAGCCAATGGATTTTGGAAAGGTGGGGTGATAGCTATAAAAAATAATGCAGCTTCTAATTAGGTTGACGTGAATTCCTTTTACGTTTTTGTTTGCAGTTGTACAGCGTATAATACCTTTCGAGGTCCACAAATATGCAGATAAGATCAGTGAGGTGGAACTACATGTGGCAAGCAGTACAGAAGGTCCTGTGAACCGGCAGAAAGGTGTGCCCTGTCCTGGTTGAAACCAGCACAGGTACTGATTGATCTCATAAGTTCTACATCTCGGGGATCTGACAAACAATTAGACGGCTCCTAATAACTGGTTCGCTGTGTGCACGGGGCGTGTTGCGATGATGCTTTTCTCAGAGCCATAATTATCCTGTCTCATTATTTGACAGTGCATTGTGGAAAGGCCGCACTGTGGGAATTCGAACACGGAGCTCCCTGGATTACAGTCTGGTTTACACCACAAAATGTGGTTCTGTTTCACCTCATTAAAAAACACGGCTTTTAATCACATATATTAATGCAGCAGAGACATTGAAAAAACGCATTCCTATTAATTGAATACACTTTGAAACGAAAACTATTTCTGTAACCTGTTTTTCATTAAATCGACAATAAATGGGTAGATAGATGCCCAGTGCCACCCCTGACTCTACATACATATTTGTGGTTCTGTCTGCGTCGTATAAAAGTGGGTAGGAGCGTTTGGTTGTTCAGTGCCCACGGACACAATTACGAGGTTAAGGAAAGGCTAAACAAGACCTCTGAAATCACTTGTTTAATTGCGGCCTAAGGACTTTCTGCTCTTGATCGGAAACATGCAATTAAGAAGCAACATGGGCTCCGGTTTGTTTTGCCAACGGGGAAGCAGCTGTTTACCTTATCTCAGAGAAGAACCCCCAAACTGAAATCTCGTGGGCATCATTCCACGGGCTGCCCTCCCAGATAAAGTGGAAAAAAAACTTTCAGTGATACCAATTTGCATAGCCCTGAGGAGCCTTCGTTAATTTTGAGTCACTGCAGACATCTAAAATGAA
Source organism: Triturus cristatus (assembly GCF_964204655.1). Lineage (NCBI taxonomy): Eukaryota > Metazoa > Chordata > Amphibia > Caudata > Salamandridae > Triturus > Triturus cristatus. The sequence goes on from NC_140587.1 coordinate 971,442,705, forward strand.
TAAGATAACTTACCAGACAACTGCCCTATGCAACGCGGGTTAAGTATAGCCAGACCTGTCTATTTCGTTTATCACAGCTGCATTCTGGGAGTTGTAGTCACCATGTGAGGTTGTTAAGTAACAGCTCAAAAATCCCAGCAACAAAATGCTACTGGACAAAAATCTAGGACTGTTCGAAGGAATCACATGTGACATGTGTACACTTGGCAGCCACGACCCAAACGTGACAAAGGAATACTTTGAGGAAATGCAGAGCCTTTAGTTCACGTTCCTTACTATTAGGATAGTCAAGCGCCTCTTTCAAAATGAAGCAACACAGTTTTGCAGTGATTTTTAGTTTGGATATTTTTATTTGTGAAATGCAACATGCTGTAAGAACGCCAAGAGAGACAACAGAGATGAGAAAAAAAGGCATCCAAAAAGTTGACAGGCTGATGCTGAAGTAATATGTATCATTTTTTGTTAAATAGTATATATTTTAAATGTTTTACACAAAATATAAACTTTTAAAAAAATGTAAAAAGTAATGTGTCCTTACAATTATTTAGCTATGAAGAATATCATTATAAAAAATAATGCAGAATTCCCCATTTAATTTTTTTTAAGGTAGTAGGACTATGATGTTTGCAGTTTATAAATCAAACATTTATGCTTATTTTATGTTATTGATTTCCAGACCAAGTGCATGGTCACAATTAACTCCTCGTCCATCTTCCTTGAACAGTCCTTGATAAATGAGTTGATTTTATCAAAAGACCGGAGGCTACCGTTATGCATAACCTTTTATTGCCACTCCTGCACAGCAGCACCTTCAAAGTACTACCAACAAAGAGCAATCCAGAACTGGAACATTAATAAACAATAAATGTCTCCTGCATAGAACTCTCCCCCTCTTTTAAATGCTGCTCCTGTTCAGATAAATACAATTTTGGCTTATATTTATAAGTATGTCAGTTGGTATGAAAGAGGAATTACAGTAATGTATGTGACAGCTTCTAATTTTCAGAAGCAGTGTGTGTGTGTGTCGAGTAAGATCCTTTTTATGTATATGTATTTTGTATTTTTTAAAAGAGGAAGTTTGTTTGGTGAAGGTTAAAAAATAAATGCTTACAGTATTATGACTTGTGGTTTATGTGTTTGGAGCATAAATTAGTTGACACAAGTGGATTCTATTTAAACAAAGTAAATAAAAAAATAAAAAGAAGAAAAGGGAGCACTTTAGATTGCGCGCATGCTTACCATTGGTTTTTGGTAGCACAAGTATGTTGGGACGAGCCAATAGGGTCGCTTGTGTATACTCCACTTAGGTTCATGATGTATGCAGTAGCCTTGCTGAGACTCTAGTGACGAGCGGGCTGGAGTCGTGTGAGGCTGCTCAGCTAAGGCTTGTGCAATAAAAAAGAAGGTGGTAATGTGACAGTTGTTGGCAAGGAAACTAAGAGTGCATTGATTGGTTCGCCGTGATCTCGTGAGATCACAGTGGCCATCTTGGTTTGGGAAAAAACAAATAATTTTAATAGGATCGTGGGGCCTCAACACTCCAGCATCTTGAACATCTTGTTGCTGCTGAGCGGATTTGACGGTTGCGGGATCCCACGTGACCCGCTTCGTCGATCATGTCAAATCTTTCTCATGTGACACGCTGACTGCATGCAGTGTTCAAATGACAGGTTGCGGCCTTTGGATGTGAGGGCGTACCTGTAGTAGTTCCTCGTTACACCTCATGCGGCACTGCTGAACTTGGGCCTGTGTGTCAAATTGTCTGGTGTGAACCATATCAATGCGCACCCAACATTGTGCCTCATTTCCAGGGAAGTATGGAATTTGCAACTCCTCGTTGTGTGTGACCAGAATTGTCTGGTGCAACCTGTATCAACGCGCACCAGACGTTGTTCCTCATTTCCAGGGAAGTACAGAATTTGCAACTCTTCGTTGTGTGTGGCCACTATTGTCTGCCTCTTTGATCGACGTGTATCTGACAGAGTGCCTTCTTATTCCGAGAGGCTCCCCTGCTTCATTCCCCATTCATCGGTTGCAGCCATGGCCCGTGCAGATAAGAGCATTTGGGCGGTGGTGCTGAGTTGGGAGGGGGGGGAATTCGACAGATGAGCATGAGGGAAAATCAGATAAATAATTAATTTTCCCTCATCGTCGTCTGTCGAAATACCCCACCGGGCCCCACCGCCCTACTGCTCTTACCTGCACGGGCCACGGCTTATTGGTTGTTCCTTTTGTACCCTCAGTGGGGCGGACAAACTGCCCTCTACTCACCTGGCCCTGAAAACTTTGTGTTGCCAGCTTCTATTGCCCGGATCAGACCTGGGTGGTGAAAGTAATTGACTGGGCTAAGGAACGCTTCTGAGAACAATCAGAAGCGGGTCAAGACTGTGTTACCCCCCCTATGCTTTGCAGAACTGGGCTGCTGCCGGAAGGCACAGTGTGGAATCCTTTGATTGAACGACTATCGCCCTCAGCCCGCTTCTGCTCTGCATACTGACGGTGAACTTCCAGAGTAGTGGCCAAACACCCCATTTCTTGACTGCGGAGTATTTAGCCCTGCTACCTACTCCCACCTTCTTCCCTGGGACCATGACTAAGTGTGACTCCCTCCACGATCGGCCTAGAATCAGGGGGGAAGGTTTTCTCTATCTACAGCCTGTAGGTGTGGGTAGTCAGGGTTAGTTGAAAGATGGTGGCGGGCTTATGCCACAGTGTCTGAATGTGCATTATCAACTGACCTGCCGTATGTCAGTTGTGTTGCATTTCGGTGCTGTGTGTGTGTGGGTGTGCTCCATTCAGGCCTGCCTGATATCCGTGGCACCATGTATCAGTGCTGAGTGGGTGTGTGGGAGTGACTGTCTGTTATTAATTACACTGCATGGCGGTGCTGCTTTACACTTTGATTCCTTGCCCAAAGAATACTACATTTGACTTTGGTTCTTACCCATGCAGCATTCGCCCACGGTGCTGTTTAAAAGTGTTGTAATTATCTATGTGTACACATTTCTGATATTGTTGTGATCTAGGGTGCACACTATAACTTGTGGTATTGAATTATAATAATTGCCAGGCTGGGCCTAATTCTGACAACGTTTTACACCGCATAAGGGTGCTGGGAGGTAAAGTAGGATCTTTTCCAAGTGTGCATATTACATATTACTGATGTCATGTTAACACGGTTGGGCCTAGTACTGCTATTGATATTTCCAAATTTGAATTATGCCCAGAAATACATGATGTTATGTTGTGTTAATTAATAATATGTGTTGAATACAAACTTCATTTACATTCACCACATGTGAAGTCTTGTTTGTGATGCTCAATGTATTCATTGTGTGAAAGTGATGTGCCAATGCTTTACACATTGCCTCTGTGATAAGCCTAACTGCTCAGTGCCAAGCTACCCAAAGGTGAGCCCAGGTTATACAGTGAGAGTAGTCACCCACTACTGACGGGAGCTGTAGGTTCTGCCTGGCTAGGGCCTAGCTTCAGTCAACCATAATGTGCCAGTTCCAACAGAGAGGTCCGGCGATGCATGGCTGGATCTATTCCCCACAGAAGAGAACACTCTTCTTCCATCCTTCAGTAGCCTAGTCGCATCAGACAGAGCTTGGGCAATGAATGCGTTCTCAGTGGCCTTGCCCCTGGGCATTCTATAGGCCTTTTCCTCATTCCCATTGATTTCAGTGGTACTGAGAAAGTTCAAATTGGATCATGCAGAATTTCTAAAGGTGACATCAGGGTGTTCGAGGAAGCCATGGTATGAAAGTCTCCTACAGATGTCATTATCTCTATGCTGGATGATCCCGCATTAGCCGTCTCCGGTGAGTTCTCCCCATCTGTCTCTGTTCTCCTTGAAGCAATAGAAGTTAGGAGTTTGGCATTTGAAAGGTTGAGTTTGGTGGCAGAAGGCCAATGAAGTTACTGAGTGTATTCAGCAGTCTAGATGCCCATCGACGCTTAAATCTAATAGTCACCATTGGAGACGTTTTGAGGCATGGTGTTTCTCCAACTCTCCGACTCCTTTCAATTGCCATCCCAATCAAATTCTAGCATACTTGCGGATGGATTTCTTCTGGAATTAGCAGTATCAAAGCTAAGAGATCAACTGGCTACAATTCAAGCTTTTTGTGGTACATCAGTATACCTTTATTCCCTGTGGCATCCTGATTGTTGAGAAGTTTTATCTGTGACACCCGGTGATTCATTCACCTATTCCATATTGGGGTCTCCATCTGGTACTTAGGAGTGTCCAGGGTCCTTCCTTTGAACTCCTGCCATTAGCAGATTTTAAAATCTTATCTTCTAAAGTTTTCTTTCTCATTGACATATATTCTGGTGGGAGGGTTAGAGAACTGGGTACTCTTCTAGTATCTCCTCCTTTAATTGCAAATGCATCCCAACAAGGCGATTATGAGACCAAGGCCTTCTTTTCTCCTGAGAACTCCTAACTCTTTCCACTGTTCAGAAGATGTTATTTTGCCAATCTTCTATCCAAATCTAGAGGGCGAAGATCAATGTAGTCTACATAATCTGGATGTTCATTGAACCTTGTTAATTTATTTGGAGTGAACCTCCTCTTTTCATAGGGTCATTTTCCTTTTCATTACTTTTGGCTTAGCATAAAGAAGTCTTTGTCCATCAACTTCAATTCTGTTCAGATGGGTCAGACTAGCCATCTCTAAAACCTATGAGCTTGCAGGGAGAGATCTGCTGGGTTCTACCCAGGGCAGATCAACAAGCAGGGTTTCTAATTCTTGGGCTGTTTTCAAAGATGCTAGTTTGAAAGATCTTTGTTGTGTGGCTACTTGGGCGACACCTCATACATTCATTACACACTAATGTCTTCAACTGGGTGGTTCTTCAGCAAATTTTGGTCCTGTGTTTTATCTTCAGTGCATTATGCTTGAAAGTGTATTTTTGTTATTAAATATGGGTGTAGCACCTTTTCTATTTTTGTTTCATTTAGTCCTCAAACCAATATGCTTTTCTGCATGGGTATTGACTCATGTAGCAAGGGCAGTACAAGGAAGATAGATGAGAAGGTAATGTCCCGGTTACTTACCAGTAATCTTCATTACTCTGAGCCCAGGTCATCCTTGTCACAGTCCTGAATTTAAACACTCCCATTTCCCTTTCAGCTTTATTGGGTTTAATTTTTTCTACTTGAGTAAATACAGGAGGATATGAGGTCATCTTTTACTGGGAACTATGGGCGCCATATTTGGAGAATTATTTTGAATTGGGCTAGACAATCTCTACCTATGGAAAGGAAATCAGCTCATGTAGTAAGGACTGTGACGAGGAAGACCTGGACTCAGAGTAATGAAGATTACCAGAAAGTAACCAGAACATGGCGTCATGGCACTTAATCGGTGTATGATAGATGCTTATGCACATCAATGTCATAGAAATCAGGCGTAAATGGTCCTGAGCTAAGTTTATTCTTGTGGCTGATGTTGTTTGAAGTACTTCTCACATCTAGAGGTAGGGGATTGTAGAGATGAGGATTCTCCTTTGTAGCTTATGAGTCTGTTGCATTAATGGGTAATCCCAATTGCTGGCACATGTACTTGAAAGAGATTTCCAAAGTAGCGCAAAGTTGATGATTCCTAGTGGTAGTACTTTGCATGAAGTGATATGTAAAAGGCAAGGAACGCTATGAATGGCTGTGTATTGGAAGAAATGCTGTTCTTTAGCCACAACAATTTTTTATTGATGTCAATTTGTGTCTTGTATTGGCTCTGGCTATTGATTATATACTGTGTTTCCACTGAGGCTGGGACCAGCTTGAAACTGACCGTGAAATGAGTAGGTTCCAATGACTTTGATTCAAATATATAAACAGGTGGAAGAGTAAGCGCTGACAGTACCCTAATAACCTGTGGGGGGTGGGAGTGTGGTGTGGGAATATGGAGAAGGAATCCTAAGAACTCAAATGTTTTCAACATCAATTAAGTGACTGACTGACAGTATTTGTGCAGCACCCATTACCCAAAGAGGGCAATGTCTATTTCTGCTCTGTCGCCTTGGAGGGTATCCTGGGGGTGAAGCAGGTGCAATCCTGGCCTAGCCTAGGCTAGTGGAAATCTGTTTGAATAGTCATGTCTTCATCTTCTTACAAACTCGAGAATTGAAGTGGCTGCTCTGATGTGTAGCAGCTGACCATTCAAGGCTTTAGAAGTGATGTAGGAGGAAGCCATTCCTCCAGAGCTAGTTCTGCAGACGTGGGATGTGTGTGAATAGTAGTCTGCCAGAAAAAAAGTATTTGGTGGGTTTGTCGAAAGTGATGCAGTTGTTAAGGTAAGCAGTTCCCTTGTTGTGTAGGACTCTGAAGGTGCATGTAAGGAGTTTTAACAGAGCTTGTTTGTGTATAGGAAGCCAGTGGTGCTCCCAAAGGTGTGGGATGGTGTATGTGTGATGTGGAAGTTTGAGTGTGATCCAGGCTGCTGAGTTCTGTAGGATTTGAGGACGCCTGGTTACTTTCGTGCTGATTCAGCATAGAAGATGTTCCCATAAACCAACTTGCTTGTGATGAGGGGAATAGGGGACAGTTCTGTAGGTGTCGGTGTGATGCTATTTAATGATTTTCTTCAGCACCTTCAGGGTGTGGAAGCAGGAGGCATTAACTTGGGTGGTCATAGTGAGTTGATTGTCGATGACAATGGCAAGGTTCTTGGTGTGGGTGGTAGGGGTGTATGTGGGTCTCAGTTGTGCTGTCCCCTAGGTGGAGTTCAATGATGAGGAGTTTCTATAGATAACCACAGCTTTTGTTTTGTCAGTGTTCACTTCGAGACAGTTAATTTTCATCCAGTCAGTGACTTTGGTCCTGCATGTGGCAAGCCTGGTCTGGGTTTTAGGTGTTTTGTCCAAGAGGGAGAGTATCAGCTGTGTTTTGTCAGGTTAGAATTGGACATTGATTCCATGGTTGTGGATGATGCTGGTGAGTGGGATAACATAGGTGTTACTCCACAGATGGAGTTGCAGGTGAATGAGCAGGAGGGGGCCGGGCTGATTGACTGGGTTCGACCAGTCAGGAAGTAGCATATCCAGAGGAGTGTTGGTCCTTGGATTACCATTCCGTGCAGTTGTTACATGAAGATGCAGTGGGATACTTTTTCGAAAGCCACTGAGAGGTCCAGAAGGATGAGGACTGTGGTGTCACCTCTGTCCATGATCATATGGATGTCGTCTGCTGCGGTGATGAGGGCTGTTTCTGTGGTGTGGTTAGGTCTAAAACCGGATTACGCTCCTGTTGATCTGCTTCGGCTGGACTTTGGGTAGGGTAGCTACAATACAAAAAATATAATTACCATTAAGAAAGACAAGGATCATCGCAGAAAATGATGAGGATCTCAAAGTGATTTGTGAATGCTGTGTGTTTTAAATGTCCAGTGTTCACTGTAATGTATTTCAGAGTGCTTTTTCTGCTGCTAAAATATTCAAATAGCAGCATTAGTTCTACCGAGTAGGCATAAAGCTGTGACTTGGTGCAGGGAAGTTGAACTCTTGTCTTCATGGGATGCAAACCAAACAGGATTGAGATTAAATATTATGTGTATTCATAAGTTAAAAGTATACACAATTAGAAACACTGACTGTAAAAGTATCAAGTATCCCTGGTTCCTGGAAGAGGGCAGAGATTGTACTAATATATTTTAAAAAGGCTGTAAAGACGACCCAGGGAATCATAAGCCTATCAGCCTTATTGACACCTCCAGAAACTCTTCTCTCACCTTATCCTAGGACAGCTGCTGGATTGGATCGAGGCCAACTCTGTTCTTTCTGTGATGCTGGTGAGATTTAGTAAAAAGGTCAGTACGGTGGACTAAATTCTCCTTTTCTGTGCCCTCTACTGGAAAACTGTAATGCTCAACAAGGGCCACTTATATGTGGTCTTTGTTGACTTGAGAACTGCGTTTGATTCCATTCCAAGGCCCAAGTTGTGGGAGGTTTTCCAAAAGATTGGTGTCCCTGCTAATATCCTGTCCATCATCTTTAGATTGCATGTGCGCAACACATCTGAGTCAGATATGGTAACAATGGTGAGGTCACAGACCCTTTTCATTTTGAAACTGGTGTTCGAAAGGGTTGCGTGTTGGCCCCAACTCTGTTTACCCTACATATCAATGACTTAGTCCAAGCACTTGATTTCCCTGGAAACAATGTACCCAAATCAGGCCCTCACAAAATCGCAGCACTGCTCTTTGCGGATTACACACTTTTAATCTCCAAAACCCAGAGTGGCCTGTAGGTAATACTTGATCGCTTTATCATTTTCTGCAGCAATCTGGGCTTTGAGCTTAATATTTACAAAATAAAATTCATGGCATTTAATCCTTACAAATCTGGTAGGGTAAATATTATGGTGCATATTGTTGCCCTTAAGCAAGTGCAGAAGTTTATGTATTTGGAGGTATGCTTAAATAATAAAAGGAGTTAGATCATGTGACATTAAGAAGTGCTCATTAAAGCTCCAACAAGAATCAGGTGATGTATCTAAATTGCTTAAGAGCGTCCAGGCATGCTCCTTAGAGCCAGTGGTGGAGATATGTAATCTCAAAGCGAAGAGCACAACCATGTTCATTGTAGAACTGTGGAGAGACATCAGGACTGACGACATCGACAAAATCGAAAGTAGGTTTGTGCACAGCGTCCTTAATCTACCGCAGAGTTCCCCCACCCCTACCAACTTTTAGATCGAGGCGTCCTTCCGATCAATCAATACATTATGTCGTACCCCATTATATATTGGCATAGACTTTGGTCAACAGACGAGTTGGAATCCTATAGAGTCTCCACTAAGGCACTTCTATAATTCCCAGGGTGTGAGAAGATCGCTTGGTTTGACAATTTTAAGTCCATGTTATATGATATAGCCTGCCTTCATTGCGGGATACCCCAGATACTGCGAAGAAAGTCCCCTGCTCCTTGGTTAGAGACGCTTAAAGGAGCGCTTGTGACTCAGAGAATTGAAAGGTGTCAAAGCAGGAAGCTTAACTGATATTTTTCTTGGACACTAAGGGCCCGATTCCGATGTCGTTCGGCGGGCCTCCAAATCGGATTTGGCTTTCCCGGATCCGGTTCGTAGCCCTTGTTTCCGACCGAATCGCACACAGGTCCGAACGACCAAGTACAATGTGAAGCTCGCGTACGCATTGACCGAATTGATTCTGGGACATGAACCTGTCTGTTCATAGCCAAATCGTGCCGTGCAATGGAGCCGAATTCCGACCGAGCGAGTACAATGCATAATTCGGACAGCCGCTTCGCCTCGGTCTCAGCGAGATGAAATGGCTCTCAGAATTGGAAATTGGGGGGGCCGTAGTGCACCTCCCCTTCACCTGGGGCCCTCCGAATCTGTCACGGGGGTGTGCCTATGGGTCCCCCCGATCCAGGCATGAACATTGTGGCGGGCACCCCATGGTCTACGCTTTTCCCCATTCACACCTTTTTGCTATGGGAGCCCATGTACACATCTGTACACAGGCTCCCCTAGAGTTCAATTAGAGTCCGAGCAAACCGAGTCCGGAAGCATACGGCTGTATCGTACTCGCTCGTTCGGACTCCCAGAGCACATTTTGCTCGGAAAGTCGTACGGATCCGAGTCGTACGGAGGGCTTTCCTAGCGAGATCGGAATCGGGCCCTAATTGTACACCTGCTTATGAATCATTCTTTGACAATCTTCCAGGACCAATTCCATTGCATCTATTTCTAAAATGTTGGTATGGGGTCCTGATAGTGAACAACTTCTGTATGAAGTGGGGTTTGAAGTATTGTAGCTATGTCAAGTGACCCTTTTGCAATTTGGCGGCGGAAACTCTTCAGCGCTGTGACTTATTTTGCCCCTTATACACTAGTCCGCGAAAACTATGGCTAAAACCTGTGTGCAAACGCCTGGGTTTTTGCCAATTATGTGCCTGCACCATGCACTTACACTCAGACACCAGAGAGGTGATTGTTGTAGAAATGGTCACATTTTTGCATGCTGCCTGGCTTATTCGTACTCGTAATGTCAAAGCTGTGAAGCAGTGACGTTTTAACTTTATTTTTTATTTATTTTTGTTTATTGGTAAATATGCTGAATTGTTCTTAATTTGCTAGAGGTATTTTTTTCCGTTATTTGTCATGTGCTTTATGACTGTGTTAGTGGTATTTAATATCTGACTCGTGGTATTTACTGTCTTAAAGCAAACTGACTGTTTATATATTATTTTAAACCTGTTGTAGGAGTAGGAGTACGCCAGGGGTGTTACAAGAATAGTTAACACCAAAATCTTTGTGAATCTGTCACAGAGTATTTGTGAATAGCTGGCAGGACAAACTAACCATATTGCCATTTCAGCTAGTGTTATTGGTTGATGCCATCAGACATCATGAAACTGGAGAGAGCTCAACTCATCTAGAAAGCATATATTTTGTAAAATTAAGGAAGGGACAATCTGCCTGGAGCCTGAAAAGAACAGTTTAATACGTTTCCATCATGATGGTTAAGGTGCCCTCAATGTGTGGTCATGGATTATTCAACAATACTATGGATAATGCATAAAACAGTGGAAGTGTGCACCTTGGTTAAAGTCTGTAATATTTAAGAATGCCTCCAGGCCCGAACTGAACTATGTGATGGAATAAGTGTTAATACCACATTTGATTTACCACACGAAGTATTTCATATTTTAGCACTTCAAGAGTAATCACCAGTACTGAAAATAAGAGGAAACGATGTATACAGGTCAATGTGTTGCCCAATATAATGTGCAGGAGAAGTAATGATATTAGGTATTTCCAGCATGCTCATAACAGAGGTTTGTTCTTTTTCCAATGTGTGTGTCTGGGTGGCAAGGTGCTATTCCCTTCTTTGTTGTGGTGTGTATCCTGTGGGATATTTGTGGTTAATGTATATTGCTTTGATCAGCTTTCAATGAGAAGTTTGTTCGCTTATGGAACTACCTGTTGTAGTGTTTTAGCAGGCCTTGATTTACATGAATAGAGTAAAACATTGTTGCAAATGTTGGGCACATAACTGTATTGTTATTGCGCTTAATGCATTTTCTATTTTAAAGAGTGCGAATTGCATTCCACAACATATAGAGCTTCAAGTATGTTTGGGGGCATTGCATCACAACAGCCACTTTCTGTACGAAAGGCGCCCTCCTAGGCAGAGGCAGTATGGTCAGGTACAGCTAAGTCCCCCTCCTCCCTTATCATCCATCCAAACCTGTGGGGTGGGGGCCCTTCCTAGCTCCAGCGCGTCTCACCGCCCCTCTTCCCCCAAGGCAAAGAACTTGAACAACACACCTGCTTGGATTAAGGGTCGTAAACCCTTGCCGTATTTATTAAATACCAATAATCAGACATTAATATTAATTTCATCATGTACACAATACGCAGAAAGTCCAGTGCATTGCATTGATAGGTACAGTATGTAATTTGGCTAACCTTAACATGTCTCTAATACATAGCCATTCCTATCATAAGCTAAGTGATCAACAATATTATCTTTCTGCGTATCCCTGTTTGAGCCTACGGCAAGGTCAATGACTGGCCCCAGACCCAGATCAAGCTAGGTCCCAAACTCCTACCGGAGTGACCTTGCGCAGGGGGCCCAGTTCACCGGAAGATCACCTCATCCCCGGGTACCCCCTACCCCCTCAACATTATCTCCATAAGGGGCCCATGCAGTTGTGCCCAGCTTACTTGGGCCCTTGTGCATATGCGGGAGTGGCTAACCAGCCTACCGGAAGCGAAACTTCCCTACCCCCGCATCCTTTGAGCCTACTAGCTGTAACTGCCCCTGGAGTTGACAATGGTGATGCCTGCTAAGGACCGTAAACTATGCTCACCAATCATGACCTTACCGCCACAGGCCAGTATAGTTGCCCGACTATCTGGCCTTCCCCCTCTGCCCCAAAGAAGGTCATGCCCTGTTCCGTGCCTCCACCAGCATACGTGCCAGTAAATATTTCCTGAACACTCATTACACTGTTTAGAGAGGTGCACGCCATCCTGTAAGAAAAATGGCTCCCCCCGTATGCCCCATGCGCTATTGTATGCGGTTTTAGGGTTCTGAATAATTGATCAATCCGATTATTAAGCCTTTTCGCTGGTTCAGAGCCCACACTGACTCTCCCCCTCTCCACTGAGATCTTGAAATCATGTGTGACCATACCAGTATTGCCTCAGGGCATCTTTTGCAAGCCACCCAATTTCTGTGATCCGGGTCTCAACTACCTTTCCTACTCAGGTGCACCAGGTCATTACCTCCTAGGTGTAAGATAAGAGCTGCAGGAGGTACTTGCTTCTGATCCAGCAAGCGTATCAACATATCCCTGAGTCGGCCCAAGCGCAGCCCACATTGCCCGTGGAAAGAATTTTTTTTTTAAAAACCCAGCTGTCGTGCTCTAACTCATATATTGCCTGTAAGAAAAATTGTTGCAACCTTTTAACATATGAATGGCCAATAACCCATACGTCATTTTTTCCGTGCTCCCCAGGCGAGCACCTGGTCCAACACAGATGCTGACGGATGATGAACCGCTTCACGCTTCCCCCCTGTGGGACAGGCTACCATTAGCAACATGAAAATATATACCTTATCAACTAGTGAGCCATTTATGCCTCTACCTGCCACCAGCTGCTGCCCTCCTTCCTGTGCCACAAGACGTGGAGAGAACACTAGCTGCCAACAGTTTGAACGATACCGCCTAGCACTTCCTCAAAGCATGTGAAGCAGCACATATTGCTTGTAGCAGCCAGAGTAAAACATTTGACCCTGCTACCATGTCCCAAGGGAAACATCCCTAACCAGGCAGCCCACCTCGGACAACAGGATGCACTCAAGTCCGTCTGTTAAAACTCTATTAGCACATTGCTGGCAGTTTGTATTATACTTCACCGCAAGCGCGTGCCACTCCTGGTGCAAGAGTCTGCCCCATGCCGTGCTCAACTAAGCCCAGCGCAGACCCCCTTTGAACATTAAACGGGTCAGTCAGCCTCCTGCTTTGTCCGCCCGGCTGCGTACCACCTGTAAAACAGACAACATTTTTTAAATGCCTCATGTACGATGGGCCCACACCAGCACTTCCCACTGGAACCCCTTCCACATCCACAGAAAGTGATGAGATATCAATCTGCTGTAATCAAACTTACGCACTTTGCACTTGCATTCAACGGGAATACAAAGCGAGAAGTAGTTAGCGGCAGGCACTTACCAACACCCTTAGTCTCACCCATTTCTTGCAGCATTCCAAACCCCAACTGTCCAGGCCTCTGCACCACCAACCGGCCCGCCATCCCTGGCACCGAAGTGGTAGTCCACAAAGCAAATTAGGGTGGGCCCTATTATAGTGATGAATTAGGCTTCGCCCAGGCCTGGCCTGCACCTACTATTGCTGAAAGGTTTCATTCCTAGACGCACCATAATTCCTCCATCATTTTCGACAACAACCATGCCTTCCCCCTGGGGGGCCTAGACGCCGAGCGTCTTATTCAGTTCGACATTCCATGGTCTAGCTGGGCCACACATCTAATCAGTGCCCAAGGTACACCAATAGAGCTGGAATTATGTGTTCACGTAGCAACAAATGGGGAGTATTGCACCCCGGTTGACATCTAGAGTTAAATGTGGGCAATGCTGCTCTATGCCAAAGTGCACAACCTCGGCATATAATGCCCGCCTTGCTGCATCATATAACTTTTGAATCCCGCTGCCCGGTCCTTGCCAAAGACAAGGATGGCGAAGGCCCCGCCATAATCCCTCTCGCCTACCCTATTCAGGCAAAATTATACTAAACCTACCGACATTAAATGCTGCCTGCACCCAAGGATTCTAAGCCAGCTGAATACCAGTTACATCGCAGTCCCGCTGACTATGCTCCCAAACAAGCTCATTTCCCAGTCCTTCGTAAGAAATTAATGACTTTTTTTGGGTTTGGTTGTGTAGGGAGACACATGGTGGCACGGCAGTGGCCGGGCCTCATCTCATAATAGTCCCAAGAGGCAGGGAGTGTCAACGCTGCAAGGCACTGCCAGTATCATTTTTTGAGAAGGTGCAGGCCCACCCAACAGCACTGCTAATGAAGAGGCACAAGGTCAGGAGCAAACCTTAGCCACTTTAGTAAGGATACCCCCCTATCAAAAGTGACTCAGCTCGATGCCTCCCACCTAAAATGTCTAAGTGCCTCAAACTGAGCCCATACTGTGGACCCTAACAAACCCACTATAAATGTCCCCTTTCTATTGTGTGATTCAGTTGGTTATCTAACCAGCGCGCACCCCACTCATCTCCTGAATAATGCCGGTTTCGAACAGAGCAAGAGCAACTGTCGTGATCCTTCAAGAATTCTGGCACATCGCATCCCTGCACTTTTAAACACTACTCCACTATAGGCAGCTCTTGGTGGAAGAAGAACCATCAGGGGCACATTGGTCATAAAAGCAAACAGCGGGCTAGCTTGACAATTAACACAGTGCGTATTATCTACAGATCATAGAACCGACAGACAGGGCAAAGATCTCTCTAGCGCAGCAGATGGAGTGGTAGCTGGCCCAAAGTGGCTCAGATGAGCCCGATGGTCATACATCTTTTATCATAATTGCCCACAACAACAGGGATAGCGGGCCCCTATTTTGAGCGTGTAACATCACAGTTGGTCAAAATTAGCCCTGTATAATAAGCGGGACTTTGACTCACAGTATGTTCGCCATGATAGTCCATGCGTCTCTTCTCGCTCATCCCTTGCGATCCATTTTTTGGTAGAAGCACCATCTCCCCCTCATGCCACCATGGCGACTTAGGCCTTGTACTGGTTTCATAGGTTAATACCATATTAAAAAGTACCATGTGGACAGAGGAGAGTGAGCTAGACGCTAGCGGCCTGCGCCAGCTGGGGAACAAATACACCCTGCACAAATATACATCTGCTTTCACATGTTCTCTTGTTCATAATAGTGTCTCAGCACAAGACAGAAGTGCCGTAACATGTCCCTAACTTTGCAGGTAGCATTTGTTTGCGAGTACACTTATTTACTGACGCAGTTCATGCGGGCACAGTTTCATGCCCGCTTGTAATCATTGCAAATGTAATACAATGTCACCAATTTCTTTGTGCGAATGACGCAACAGTGTGCACTTTTAACTACTTCTAGTCTTCTTGTAGGAATGATAGGTGTTATGATTCTAATTTATTTTATATCGCCCCTTACAGGAACTTGTGCATTTTTTTAAGCACTGTCACGCAGTCCATGCGGGTACAGTCGCATGCTTCCAACTCGGCCATACCTTATGCAATACGTATTTGCCTACGATGGCAATAAGCTAATGAAGGCGCAAATGGTGAAAGGCCAAAAAACTCCTTTTTTCAATGAAAACGTTTAGTTTACTTCCTTCCATAACATTTTTTACCCCCTTAGCTGGTTTTGTGTCGCCTCTCATTGGCTACACAATCGAATTAAATGGATTCATTTTTTGTCGGATGCGGAGGGCAGCCCTCCCTTCCAGGGCAGGACACTGCATCCCCGCGAGGCTCGTTAAAAGTTTTCCCTTATCAATGCTCCTCTAAACGGATTTCTTTCAATATCTGAATGGAGGACATTGCCAGTCCGCCGTTATCTACCTATTTGATCCACCCTCTAACTGATGGTTCTCATGCACTATAAACTCCCGATATTGGCTGACACCCTGTACCCTATAGCTTTACGTGCATGCCCGGTCTGAGCAGTAAACCCACGAACACCAAATAGGCGTTGTATTGATACCCAAGGCACTGACATTGTTATGTGTAGGAGAATGCGCTGGTCCTGTGCCTGTCAGGATTCGAAGCAAATGCCCTGCCATAAACCCCTCACGCTTTAGCAAGGAGCGGTCAATTTGCTGAACCAATGTGTGTTAACATGGTTAAGGAAAAAAGCTACAACCTCCTGTGGGGAGGTGCTGCCGACTTCCTTTCCACAGGGAACACGAACACCACTGGTATATCTCCAACCTCCTGGTGCCCTAACATAGCCCTTAAGCTATATGCTAGCATTCCTTTGACGACACTCCCTTAAATTCTATCCGTCATGAGCCTAAAACACAAGCAGCTGTGGGGAGCCCATTGCTCACGGTTGTCCCAAAAAAGTTAAAGGCATGCCCGCAATTTGCAATACGCCCTGCTAACCCTCTGCTTATTTGCAGTACCGTCCTGGTCCGAAGGTATTGGGAGTATCTCGAATTACCCTTTTGCAAAATGCTAAATGCAAAATGCGAAACATGCAAATCTCCCCCATTCCTTATGCCAAACTATAAGTACCAGGACGCAAAATAAACCCCAAGACTGGATACTTAACAAGAGGCTCCTCGAAAGAACATCTTTCTCTCCTCTCAACTCTTTTCTTCTCACCAGACAATGAGGGTACTGCACAAGTCCACAGGGGAGTTTATGCTTGCTCCCAAACTGCTTCCACATTAGTTTCATTATCCCACTATTAATGTTCATAGATATGGTACAGTCTGGTGCAATGCCCAGTCCCTTACCTCACTGCTTCAAGCCCCCGGTCAGCCACCAGCACCCCTACAACCAGAGCCACTCCCACCAGCTAATCTGTTGGGCCGGTGAGTAATCTCTAACCCGCATGGCTCCCTGTGGCGTAATGCAGGCACACTAGGAATGCCCAAAAAACAGAGTCGATGCGTCCCTTGAACAACAGCCTTGCTCAGTCAGTGCCCCAGATCGTCCACAGCTGGCCTCCTGTGTCCACCGACGACCTGCATGAAACAGGAAACAAGAAGGAAGAAAGCGGGGCTTCCTGCAGTCCTCCAGCTGCCGATCCCTGCGTTTCCCCGGCAACCTGCAGCAACAAACAGAAAAGAAAGAACCGGAGCTTCTCAGAGTCTTCCGGCAGCTGCCCCCAGCGCTCCCTGGCAACCTGCAGTGAGAGAAAAACAGAAAAATTCCATTGGTGCCTCCGATCGAGGCCCCAACATCCTGATGAGGCTTTGGAGCGGTGGGGTAAGAGACCGCTCCCGCTGCTCCACTGCCTTTTAAAGGCACTTAGGGGCCGGCAGCCAGTTCCAACCGGCTTCACCAGCATTTCAAGGATGAGGGACCCGGAAGCGCTATCAAGCGCTTCCGGGCCACACGTCCGACAGCCAATCAGTGGTGGCAAGGAGGCGAGGGGCGCTGCGTCACTGCTGTGGCCGGCGCAGCCCCGCCTCCCCGCCAGCTGCGTGGGACTGGCACGACTACCATACTCGCGTCGTGTCCGAGTCCGTCCCCGCCTTGGGAAATTAGCATCTTACAGTTTTTGGGCACCGCCTAAGCATTGTAGGGTGGGAGTCCAGTGCAAGAATGGGTTTAAAAAAAAAGGAGCATCTTGACCTCTTTGTTCCCAAAGCTGTCTCTGTGTCCAGTCCACCACTCACTAACAACAACTGGCCACCTAAAAATCTTGAATTTGAATTTGAATCGGATTTATAGAGCGCGTAGCTACCCGGGGGCGCCCCAGCGCTAATACTCGACCTGCCAGATCCAGGAGGGGGGTTGAGGGGGGGAATGGCCAGAATGTCAAGATACAGAAGAGAAGTTGTTTAAGGGAATAACCAGTTTTCAATCGCCTACGGAAGGACAGCAGGTCAGTTTCCATTCGAATGGGGAGGGGAAGGGCGTTCCATAGCTTAGGGGCGTTGAATGCAAAGAGACGGCCTCCTGAGCGTGCTCTTCTTATTCTAGGGACGCTGGCCAGGGAAAGGGTATTTGACCTCAACTGCCTAGTGGATTGATGGGGTTTGATGAGAGGTCTCAGTATGGGTGGGCCTCTACCGTGGAATACTTTGTGCGTGTTCGTTCCTGGATTGGGAGCCAGTGTAGTGATTTAAGGGCAGGTTTCGCAGAGCATCTGGGTTTTGTCCCAGTGAGGAACCTGGCGGCTGCATTCTGGACGTTCTGCAATCTGTTGATGACTGAAGTTGGGGCACCTAGGTACAGGGCGTTTCCGTAGTCCAGTCTTGAGATGATCAGGCCTTGAATTAGGAGCTTTCTGGACTGAGGGGGGATTAGGGGGAGGATTTTCCTCGCTGTCGGCAGAAGGCCGAAACAGGTGCCAGCGGTTTTCCTTGCGTGGACTTTGAAATTAAGGTCTTGGTCCGGCCAAATGCCTAAGCTCTTGATTTCCTTTTTTGGGGTGGGGGGGTCCCCATTCAGGGCGGCCAAGAGAGAGAAATGGGGAGTTTGCGTGGATCACCAAATAGTAAGATCTCAGACTTCTCTCTGTTTAATTTGAGACGAGAGTCACACATCCATTTGGATATGTTCTGAAGGCAGGAGGCCAGGTTCTCCATGCAGTGGGCAGACTGATTTAGGGCGACGACTAGTTGTGTGTCGTCGGCGTACATGACTACCTTTATTCCAAAAGGTGACACGATGTCTTCAAGGGGGGACATATACACGTTGAAAAGTGTGGGGCTCAGGGAGGAGCCCTCGGGGACCCCACACTGGAGGGGGAGTGCTCTGGAGTGTACATGTCCGTCAGCCACCTCGAAGGTCCTGTGTACCAAAAAGGATTTGAGCCAGGCCAGTGCGGTGCCGGTGACTCCTGCCCTGAAGAGACGGTGGACAAGGATGGTGTGGTCCACCGTATCGAAGGCGCACTTAAGTCCAGGAGGATCACTGCCACTGATCCTCCTGTATCCAAGATGGTTCATGCTTCTTCGATCACGACTAGAAGGGCGGTGTCGGTGCCCTGCCCTGGTCTGAACCCTGTCTGGGAGTGACGGAGGAGATTGTTGGACTCTAGGAAGGTGGAGAGTTGCTGGTTAACAATTTTTTCAGCCACCTTGCTAATGCCTGGAAGGAGAGAGATTGGCCTAAAATTCGCCAGGTCAGAGGGGTCGAGATGGGGTTTCTTCAAGAGGGCACGGACTATGGCTCTTTTCCAGTTAGTGGGAACAATACCTTGGGTAAGGGAGGCGTTAATAAGTTTGGTGAGTAGGGGAGATATCGTGGGGGCAACCAATTTTAGTTTATTCATGGGGGCTGGATCTGTAGGGGCTCCGCTCTTTACTGAGTTTAGGGTAGTAAGCAATGTCTCTGTGGATACTGGAGAAAAAGCGTCAAGGTGAGGGACGTCAGGGCGAGTGGGAGGGTGTAACGGGTCTAGAAGGGTGGTCTGGGAGGGGAGTGTTTTTAAAATATTGGTGATGTTGGAGAAGAAAATCTCAGCTAATTGGTTACATCTGGAGCCTGAGGGATCGGTAGTGGGCAGAGGATCTGGTGCTTTCATTAAAGAACGGATGATCCGGTATGTTTCTTTGGAGGAGTTGGCTGCAGCTCGTATTTTACCTTTGTAATAGGTGGCTTGGGTATTTTTTAAGCAAGTTTTATAATGCTTCATCGCTGATTTGTATTCTCCTTTACTCTTTGTTTCCCAGTCTTTTCTCCAAAGGCATTCGAGTTTTTTACAGCTCTTTCTTAGTTCGCGCAGCTCAGGTGTAAACCAGGGAGATTTAAATGTTTCCTTCTTACTGGGAAGCGATTTATTGGGAAGAACTGAATCGAGGGATTTAACGATCCAGGAACGGAATTAGTGGTCCGCCAAAGTTCGGTCTGGATCGAGAATAGGAATGGAGGCTGATAATTTGCCGGTCCAGACTTCTATATCTAGTTTTGACCAAGGGCGGGATGGAGCCTGGGGGGGGATCTGGTTGGGGCTTCCGTGGAGATCGGATACTTGAAGGGGATCAGGTGATGATCTGACCAGGGGATAGGGAGGGGCTCGGTTGCGGTCAGTTCGGGAGCATTCGTGAAAATGGGGTCCAGGAGGTGGCCCTTGATGTGGGTAGGATGTTGGTTTTTTAAAGCAAGGTTAAGGGAAGTTAAGTCTTCCTTAAGGTCTACCGCTAATTTGTCTGGACGTGGACGTTGAGATCTCCTAGAACCGTGAAGTTGGGGGAGAGACAGGCTAGGGACGGGATAGTTTCCACTAGGGAGTTAACGAACTGACCTAGCGGTCCCGGCGGCCGGTAGACAAGGATGCCTGAGAGTGTTTTAAGCGGGGAGAGGTGGATCGAAAAGTGGATGTTTTCGCAATCCTAGATCGGGCTGTCTTTAAAATGGCAGGACAGATGCGTTTTAAAGATGATGGCGACTCCCCCCCCTATCCCGGATGGTCTACCATGGTGTTTGATTTGATACCCCGGTGGCAGTGTTTGGACTATGTCAGGGTCCGATGTTGTATTAATCCAAGTATCTGTGAGGAACAGAACCTCGAGGTCTGTCTCTAGCAGGAGTAGGTTGATTTCTGCGCTATGTTTGGGGAGGGATCTACGGATCTACAGTTAAGTAGGGTCATCTTAGCCCAGAGCTTTTTGGGGGGGGTGTGGGGTGTCAGGCTGTAAGAGCAACGATGGCAGCTTGTTTGTTGGTCTGTTGGGGAGAGCGAGTGGAAGCATGGATCCGAAGTGGGGTTCCTGAGCTGGAGGAGGGTCTTTTGCGAGTAGCTAATTGGTGCTGGAGTGGAGGGTGCAGGAGTCCTGGGCCCTAGGACCGGTCTGGCGCGGACAGGTGCAGACGGGCTTACCTTAGGCGCGCCTTCGGCGCGCTGACGGCGCGCCCGCTGCGCTCGTCCGCTGCGCTTCCTGAGGGGTGTGGCCATTTGTACTGGGGATTGGCGGGAGGGGCGAGCACTAGTCTGCCGACCCACTCCTCATCCAATATGGCGACCCCCCACCTGACAGTAGCCCCAACTCGGCTGCGGCGGTGAGAGGTAAGCATCAGGCGCTTGGAGACCAGTGCGGCATAAATCGCGGCAACAGGTATTAGTTAGGAGAGGTTCCTTCCCTACCAGGCACAGATTAAAAGTTTACAGAGGGTACTTTGTGCGTGGGGACCCGTGCGGCATAGATCGCAGCAGCGGGTATGTTTAAAACTACACGAAACAGTACAATGGTCAATTACACTTTTACAATAATAACAAGTTTAAAATGAAGAGAACTTCCCCGGCTTCCGCCTCAGGGATTCAGTGCAAGCAAGATTATATCACAGCTTTTCCCAAGGATCTCACAGCTTCCTTTTCCATGCCCATGCAGCACGTTCTCATCACCTTTTTTTCTGGAGGCTGCATTGGGGTGACTTTGACAATCATGTTTACTCTCGGAGGTGGTCCTAGCATGGTCATCAGTCCTTTGGGGTTGTTTTATTCTTGGTTTATTGTTTCTCTTCTGGTAAAAAAGAGTTGTTCCAACAGTGAGAACTGTGTGTACGAATTTAAAGCGCAAACGCTACATTTGTGAGTTGTGGGGCACAAAATGGAGCTACAGAATAAGGGTTAATGAACGAGTAGATAGTGGAGAGCAAAAAATTGTAATAATAGTTTGAGGATTATCAAAAGACCTCAACCAGCACAATTTTGTATTTAAAACCTGTTAAAGTAATATGCTTAAATGCTGCTCTATTTTTTTTTTCGCATTGTGGACAACAGCTGTTTAGTTTGCACCAAATTTACAGCCTTGCTTTCAGGAACTTAGGGGCATATTTACAAGGCGGCGATAGAAAATTATCGCCGCTTTTGCGGACGTTTTCAGCCGAAAAGCGGCGATAATTTTATCGCCTAATTAGCGAGGTCAGGCTAACGTGTGAAACCTTGCATTAACGCACAAATTCTTAACGCCCAGCTTTGCACCTTTAATGAGATGCAAAGTGGGCGTTCCTGACCTGACATGACAGGAGAAATGTCGCTAAGCGACATTTCTCCTATCATCAAGCCCCACGCTATGAAGCATAGCGGCAAGAAAAGTAGCGATAACCCCTGTTATCGCTACTCTCCTTATGCCTGCTTCAGGACTGACTTAGCCATGATATCCTATGGAAGGTGGATATCATGGCTAAGTTTGTGGGGTCCTATCAACAAGCTAACGCCACATTTCGTGAGATTGTCGCTGGGTTTCCAGCGATAATCTCACGTTAGGCAGTTAGCGCTAGAATTTTTATCGCTTTTGAGATAAGCGTTGCTAATAGCACACTATCTCAGCAATAAAAATCCATGCTAGCCGGCCATAATTATCCTAGCGCTAAGTGCACTTAGCGATAATTATCGCCGGTTGTTGCTGATATGCCCCTTATTCTTTGTAACTGTTTTGTGTTAACTAGCAGAGGAATAATATGTCTCCCAAGTGGGAGGAAAGGGTGCCTTGAATATAAAGGTATAACGTGAAAGATAAAGGCATATGACCAGCAAAAAGAGTCCATTTGGTCTCTGGAAATAAATGAACAGTATGCCAGCCAGCTGATATTTTCAAACTAATTTCTACAGTTTTAAATTGTTCATACTGCTTTCCAAGTGTAGCACCCTCCAAAGACTTCTCCACTAAATGGAACAAATTCTTTATTGAGTAATAAATAAGTATATGTATGGGATCCTGCCTCGAGAGATAAAGGGTCTCTCTGCACTAAGACTTTTTCATCATCTTTCAAAAGTGTCTCTACAGAATAAATTACTATCCTCCTGAAAAATCTCAAACCTCCTACATGCTGTTTCAGGGACTGAGACCCTGCTTGACTACTTAGCATGCCCCACTATTCACTTCGAGCATGTGTTCTCTAATGAATCTAATCATCAGGCAGTCATGCATGCCTAACATTCTGATAGAAGGCTTGGTCTCCCCTTCTTAAGAAGATGAACCTTCCCAACACTTTTCAGTTTTTAGCACCACTTCCTGTATTTCCCTGCAATATGTGCATAATATATTGTCCAAAAGTTCCAGCCATTCCTGGTCCTCCACCAAATGCTTTCACCCATTCAATCAGGTTGTATACCTTGCCTTGGTTCACAGACAGCCCCACCAGGGTCCTTGGATGACACCCTAATTTTCTTGTTGCTGGTAATGCTACTCTCTCCCCCAGCAGCTCCGCCTTTGTGCCATTGCCACTGACCCCGTTTCACCTCTGCTGGTAGATGTTCAAGGCCCTCTTCCACCGCAGGTTCCTGCCTGCACCTCATCCATGGTGGTCCAGTGAGAGAGCCTTGCTCTTCTGCTGGTCCTCTGCTGTCTGTCTTCTGTGGTTGTGCCCGTTTGTTCTGTCCTTGTTAGTGTTTTGGTATTGTGCCTTTTTTCCTCTTTGTGCCTGTTTTTCTGTCTTTCCTGTTGTTTCTGTTTGTGTCCTCTATTCCCATTTCCTCCCACTGCTGCTGCCCCCACGGCCCTTCCCCTTGTCGGTTCCCACTCCTCGCTCCCGCCTCCCAGATGCGCTTCCCTCCCTCTTCCCTATTTAATAGCGGCCACTGCTCGGGTGTCCAAGCAAGACCTCTGACATCCTGGTCAGATACCTGCTCTCTCCCCCAGCACCTCCGCTGTGGTGCTGCTGACCCCATTTCACCTCTGCTGGTAGGTGTACGAGGCCCTCCTCCACTCGCAGGCTCCTGCCTAAGCCTCATCCCTGGTTGTCCAGTGGGTGAGCCTTGCTCTTCTGCTGGTCCGCTGCTGTCTGTCTCTGTGCCCGTTTGTTTTCTCCTTGTTAGTGTTTTGTTATTGTGCTTTGGTGTCTTGTTATTGTGTCTTTTTTCATCTTTGTGCCTCTTGCCTGTTTTTCTGTCTTTCCTGTTCCTGTTTGTGTCCTCCATGCCCCGTTTTCTCCTGCTGCTGCTGCCCACATGGCCCCTGCTGGTCCCCGCTCCTGCCTCCCAGCTGACCTCCCCTCCCCCTTCCCTATTTAATGGCGGCCGCTGTACGGCTGCACTGCTGGCGTGCCAAAGGCAAGCCTGTCTGCGCCCATCTGTGAGCTGACTGCGCCCAGCGCCAGGGACCCTGGTCCTTTGACCTCCCACCTGTACGACTCAGATGCCCTCCTCGCAGTCAACCCTGGGAGGAACAATCGCCAGATGTCTACGCCAAACACCACCCATGGCCAGTACTCCCGCAGACACTCCCGACAATTCTTAACAATCCTCCACAACTCCACGATCACCGCACCCACACCAGAAGCCAGGACCACCAAAGCCCTGAAGTGCACCATCCTCAACGTGCGCTCACTGCACAGACACCCTGTAGAGATCTGGGACCTCCTCAACACCCTCTCACCAAACGTCACATTCTTCACGGAAACCTGGACCAACGCCTCCTCTGCCATTCCTAACGGATACAAGATCAAGAGAAAGGACCGCCCAAACTGCCCAGGAGGAGCACTCACCATCGCACACAAGAACTCCCTCTGACTCTCCACCTCCAGAACCAGCGACTTCCCCTCCGCCACCAAACACCTCCACTTTCAGATCAAGACCAGTCCTAGATCAATGCTTCTCAGCACCCTCGCCTACACACCCCACAGGCCTAATGCTTCATTCACCTCTACCATCATTGACCCCATCGCACCCCACGCCACCGCCTCCATGGACTACATACTCACCAGAGACCTGAATTTCCACCTCGACACCCATAGCGACCCCCAACTCCACGGCCCTCCTGGACAAACTCTTGTCACCACCCCTACCCACAAGGCAGGACACACTCTCGACCCCATCTTCGCAGGAGGGAACAACATCTGCTTCAGCCACACAACACAGCCCCTCTGGGTGAACCACCACTGCATATACTTCTCTTTCAACACTGCCACCACTCACAAACCCACTCCACGCCCACCGTGAAGGAACTGGAGCAAGGTCACAGAGGAGCACCTTAACTCCACCCTCATCCAAGACCCTCCCCTGCCTCGACCGACGCCAACTCTGCAGCCAAGGAACTACACCGCTGGATCACCAACTGCGCAGACAAGCTTGCACCTCTCCCCACCCCCGACAGACAACACCCCTTGAAGGACACCTGGTTCACCACCAGCCTCCAAGAAGCTGGACGCCCCTGTAGACGTCTCAAAAAACGATGGAGGAACAGTGAAACCACTGAAGACCAGACCACCTACAAGAACGCCATGACAGAATACCACCGACTCATCGGATCCACCATTGTCGCCTGACCTTTTCTGGGAGCCCTTTGATCATACCCTTTAGGGTCTTGTTGAACCTTTCAACAAGCCCATTTCACTGATGATGATAAGGGGTGGTAAACTTATAGTTGACACCACACTCCTTCCACATGGCTTTGAGGTAACTGCTCATAAAATGTGTACCTCTATCCAACAATACCTCCTTAGGGAAACCCACTCTGGAAAATATTCCCAGGAGGGCTCTTGCCACCACAGGGGCTGTGATGGTTCTAAGGGGAATCCGGAATAAAATACTCACCAACTCCAGCAACTCAAACAAACTCTTCAGCATCATCCAGCAATTCACCAAACCCCCCAGCGAAGCCACGGACGTCACACCCTCCCAGGACCTCTGCAACAAGCTCAGCTCCTACTTCCACCTGCAAATCAAGGCCCTCTACGACAACTTCAGCAAACATACTACAGAAACCACCCTTCCCTCTGGCGATGACAGCCAGCCCACCATCACTGCCTGGACCCCGGTCACCACCGAAGATACAACCAGGACCATGAAGAGCACTCACTCAGGAGCCCCCATGGACCCCTGCCCGCACATTCTGCCGTGGCCATAGCACCCGAGCTACAGCGCACTATCAACACCACCTTCAAATCCGGCACTTTCCCCGATGACTGGAAACCCGCAGAAGTCAAGCCCCTCCTCAACACCCTCTGCAGACCTGACAGGCCTGAAAAATGACTGACCCATCTCTCTCCTTCCCTTCACATTCAAAGTCACAGAGAAGATCGTCAACGCCCAGCTGACAAACTTCATCCAAGAGAATGCCATCCTCAACTCTTCCCAATCTGGATTCTGCAGTAACCACAGCACCAAAACCGCCCCCTTGCCGCCACAGACGACATCCTCACGCTCCTCAACCAAGGCCATACCACACCCTTTATCCTGCTTGACCTCTCTGCAGCTTCAACACCGTCTCCCATCGCACTCTCGCAGCCAGACTCCACGATGGTGGCATACAGGGAAACACCCTCAACTGGCTCCGCTCCTTCTTCCCCGGCAGAACCCAAAGGATCAGACTCCTGCCTTTCCTCTCCAAACCCACTGAGATCATTTGCAGAGTACCCCAAGGATCATTGCTCAGTCCAACGCTCTTCAACATCTACATGGCCCTCCTCGCCGCCATCGTCAGACAGCATGAACTCAGCATAGTATCCTATGCCAACGACACCCAGCTCATCCCCTCCCTCATGAAGGACCCAGAAACCAGCAGACTTAGCTTCCAGAAAGGAATGAAAGACATTGCAGCTTGGGTGAGCAGCAGTTGTCTGAAGCTCAACTCGGAGAAGACAGAAGTCCTAGTCCTTGGACCCACCCCCTCAGCTTGGGACAACACCTGGAGGACCACTGCCCTTGGCAAGCCCCCCACCCCCATGCACCATGCCCGGAACCTCGGAATCATGGTCAACTCCTCCCTCACCTTGACCCACCAGATCAACACGGTTGCCTCCACCTGCTTTAACACCCTCTGCATCCTCCGCAAGGGCTTCAAGTGGATCCCCCGAAGCCAGAAAGACCGTCACCCACACACTCATAACAAGCAGACTGGACTATAGAAATGTCCTCTATGCTGGAATTAACAAATCCCTGCTACTCAAACGCCAGACCATCCAGAACACCGTGGCCAGACTCGTCCTCGGCATCCCACGACATGAGCACATCACCCAACACCTGCAAGACCTACACTGGCTCCCCGTCGAGAAAAAGGTAACCTTCAAGCTACTCACCCACACCTACAAATCCCTCCACAACACTGGACCCAAATACCTCAATGAAAGAGTCACTTTCCACGTACCCAAAAGAAACATCCGCTCCACCAATCTCACCCTAGCAGATACCCCATGCATTTACAGAAGAGCCTTCTTGTACATTGTGGCTCAGGCCTGGAACGAGCTCCCGGTCAACATCAGATGCTCCCCTACTCTACAGGCCTTCAGGAAGAGCCTCAAGACCTAGCTTTACGACTGACTCAAAGCTGCACCCCCCTAGCGCCTTGAGACCCTCATGGTTGAGTAGCGCACTTCAAAATTCCTTGATTGATTGATTTCTGCAACATCTGACAGAGGGTACCACTTTAGTGCCTGCCTCCCATGGTAAAAGCGCCTGATAGCACAACCAAATGCCTAAATTGCTGTAAGAAAATTGCTCCAGGCAGAATAAACATGGTGCCTTTATTTCTGAGACTTGCAGGTTGGATTGCAGTTTTCAACAGACGCCCTCAATGTCCCTGCTCTTTGTAATATAAATTTCAGCTCTCTTTTTAACATATTTCTAGTGTGCGCCACTACATACATAAAATGCCCTAAAATGAGTTCTGAAGGAACCACTGTTCTGCCGGTTACCAGTTGAACAGACTGCCCTGTTGCATATACTTACTCTAGAGGAATTTTGACACTCACCCACCAATAAGGGGAGTCACTCCTATGGCAGACGCGTTGGGGCCAGCCCAGGAGGTTGGGGGCGGTGGCATGTGACGTCACCACCAGCCAGTAAAGGTGTCCAGTATTGGGCCTTGAGCGTGCGGTGATCTGGAAGGAGTCTAAGCGCTTCCGGGTCACAGGCTTTCCAGTTTGCATCAGGCCCACCCATAAAAGGGACTACAGAGTAGCGAAGCAGTCAATTTCTACAGGTGGGGACAGACTCAGACACGCTGCGAGTATGATGGTCGTGCCGGTCTCCTGCAGCCAGCGGGGATGCGGGACTGCGCTGCGCACAGCAGTTACCCGATGCCTCTCGCCTCCCTGCCCCATTTCTGATTGGCAGGCAGCACGAAACCCGGAAGCAGTTGCAACTACTTCCGTGTCGCGTGTCGCACTAACACCGGCAAAGCTGGTTAGAACCAGCTGTTGGCACAGGATATTTTAAGAGGGCTGTGGAGTGGCTAGGACGTTCTCTTTCCTCGCCGCTCCACCGCTCCACAGCTGACTGCACACACGGACCTCGATCGGAGGTCCCAAAGAATTTGGATTTTTACTTTTGTTTCCCCTGCAGGTTGTCACGAGACCGGCAGGAGCTCTTGTCTTGTTTCCCCCACCTTTTTTCTCGTTTTAGCACCAGGGATTTGGAGCAGCTGTTGGGAGTATCGCTTGGTGCTGTGATTGATGGTGGAGCCTACAGAGTCCTCACTACAGCAGGACAACATTTGTTAGCAGCCCCTTGCCCAGGCTGCCCTGTTTAGCCAGCTTGGGGCCAAGTAAGCTGAGATTACTCGCCGGTCCCATATGGTGGTTTGCGGTGGTGGCTCCAGCTGGTGTTTTTGGGCACACAGGCACATCAGTGCTTTGACTGCAGGACATCTACAGGATTCCTCAGTTGAAGGGGTTTTGTAGCAGAGGGGGCTAGCAAGCTGTGTGTGCTAGGTGGCAAAGCTTTAGTGCATTTATTTAGATCATCTAGTTGTGGTTTTGTGTGGTGTAAGCTCCCTGGGGGATACTAAGCACTGTATTTAGTGGCTGCGCAATTGTGAGTTATTACTAGAAAAAGGTGTTTCTTCTTGGGGTGGTACCATGGTCCCTAAGGCAAAGCAAAGTGAACAGCGCTCACGCATGGACAAGTTTATGGAGTCCATGATGCAGAAAATGGAAGACATGGGTCAAGCTATAGCGGAGTTAAGGAACAAGGTGGATGGGCAGGATGGGACAGAATAGAGGTTCAGGCGAGCAGCGATGGCCCCTAAAGCAGCATTCCCCTCTGTGCTCAAAAGGGTGAAACCTAGGAGAAGGGTAGAACCTGCCACGCCACCACCGGGGGTATCAGGAGTGGATGGCGCTGCGTCACCTGCGCCAGTAGGGGAGGTGCCGCAGGCAATACCACCGGTGCCAGCAGGGGTGGTGCCACAGGCTACTGGTGGGGGTGGTCAGCCAGGTGCAACGGGTACCACGCCCCCAGGGTGTAATTTTCCAGGAGCATCGGGTGCCGCACCCCCGCCTCAGGCCCCAGTTATCCCTATGGTGGGAGGCCTGGCAGGGAGCCAACTAGGGGTGTCGGGTGCAAATCCTCTGGCCACATGTGGACCGTCAGGGGGCGCAACAGGGCAGCCTAATTTAGTGGCGAGCTTGGCAGCAGTTCTGCCATGGTTGGAGAAGTCAGGTACTTGGACCCCAGCGGCAGGGGCGTTGGGTAGCGGGGAGTCCGCACTTGAGAAAGCAGCAAAGATGGTAGCGCAGTCTGTGGGTGGTAAGCCTGGGGAGGGGCAGCCTGTTCCGGCAGGTGGGGCAGCAGTGGGTAGAGAAGCTCCCGCACGGAAAGGAAAAGAACCGCTAGCATTAAGCACACCATTGGATGCAGGAAAGGAGAAATCAGCGGAAGCAGGTGGAACAGGTACACTGCGAGCATTGCACTTGTTAGGCTTAGGCGAGGTGCGCTCGTCCAGGGTAAAGTTGGCGAGACATGTGACGCAAGAGCTGAAAGAAAAAAATTGGAAGGGAAGATATGTGAATATGTTTTCCTTGCTGTTAGATGAGACTGGAAGGGGGGAGGCCAAGAAGGACAAAGAGTGGATGCACCCGAAGGAATGGGCAAATCGGTTGCAAAAATATAGGGTTGAGGAGTCTTTGGTTAACTGGTTCAGGGGTTTCTCAATTTACATGGCAGTCATGTCCCAAGGCTTTCCAGGTTTGGGTGCGGAAATGGCGTGCTACCAGAGAAGGATTGAGGGCACTCACGATAAGTATGGTGGTATCAGATGGAAGGAATAAGATAAGGACTTTAGGAGAGCAAAGGCTAATGACCCTGCCCTCACTTGGGACCAAATTGACATTATTTTGTGGTTAGACTTCTTGCGGCATGGGTCGCAGGACAGCCCAAAGGGCCAATTCTTTCGGTCAGGCCCTCCTGTTAGCTCGGGGGTGGTGTAGGAAAAAAGGGGGCATGCTGGGACTTTAATAGGCATACGTGCACGAGGGCCGCAGACATGTGTAAGTTCAAGCATTCATGTTCCTTCTGTGGCAACACTTCCCACCTGGAGTCCAAGTGTTTTAAAAAATCAAAAGATAGAGGGGGTAAGAAACAGGAATGATTGTCTTTCCCTCACCAAGCTATACCTCTCTGACAAGCTCTAATTAGAGCGAAACACTGTGTCTAGTTACGCGACCCCCAGCAATTAGTTCAGAATTGCTTAGATATTTCATAGTCGCCCCTACCTGTGTTCTTAGACCCGGACCGCATCTCTGCACTATAAAATTCTGTTGCATTCACCGCCATTTGGGCGGCCCGGTCCCCGCGCTCTGTTTACCTGGGGCGCCATCTTGGGTGGGTCTTAGAAGCACTCCTCAGCCATTCGCTGGAGCCGACACGTGGACTGGCTAGAGCCCTACTTAATTAGTTGGGTATGACGCGCAGCGTGTACGCGCATCGGGGACGCCACAGTGACGCCGGAGTAACGCCAGAGTCCAGCCCGTCTGCGCCCGTCCGCGTAGAGGACGCGCTGAGCGGCTGGACTCTGGACTTAGACGAG
Organism: Triturus cristatus; assembly: GCF_964204655.1. Taxonomy (NCBI): domain Eukaryota; kingdom Metazoa; phylum Chordata; class Amphibia; order Caudata; family Salamandridae; genus Triturus; species Triturus cristatus. The sequence continues at coordinate 971,473,124 of NC_140587.1, forward strand.
GCCTTTGCCTCCTCGTGTAGGTATACTCATCAGGAGATGCTACGCCTGAAACCTCGTAGTTTGAGGTGCTCGCACACCTATGAACCAGACGAACTTCTTTGCCCCCTACGATGTGGCTGCCACCATACGCGTCTGTCTGGTAATTCTGTTCCCCTTCACCCCTCATTTGACCACCCTGCCGTCATTAGACCCAGGACAGTGGGAGTAGAAGGCATCCTGATCAATGCCTGCTCCCTGGTCAAAAATAAGGTAATGTTTAGGGAGATGGTCTTGGATAGAAAGCCTGCCCTAGTGTTTATCACTGAAACGTGGGCTAAAGACTCATCTGTGGGAGGGGGGATAGCTATCCTCTATAAAGACCACCTGCAATGCCACACAGTACCTATACCCGATTTTCCGGATAGCGTTCAGGCTTTCTACTTTACGGTAAAGGAAGGGCAATGCCCTTTTTTCAACGGAATTCTGCTGTATCGACCTCCTGGCCCGAGGACCGATGTCATGCATAACTTCCTCCAGTTTTTGGAACCCTACTTTGGTCGAGAAAACTTTTCCATTCTAGGTGATTTCAATTATCATTTAGAACGGCTTGACTTATCAGATACCTCGTGTCTTATTGATGCTCTGGCGTCCTGTGGACTCACGCAGCGAGTCCGCGGGGCTACCCATCGTGCAGGCCACACTCTCGATGGTATTTTCTCTAATGACCATCGTCTGACCGTCAAGGATCCGGTACATCTGTCCTGGTCCGATCACCTTGCGGTCCCATTCCTCTTGGAATGCCCTCGGATGGATGGAAGTAAAATAGGGAAACACACAGTGGGAACTGGCAGAAATTTTAGGAATATCTGTAATGACTCCCTCTCGCCATGGGTTGTCAGCCTTTCTACTACGGGTATGGATAGTGTTCAGACCGCGGTTGGTCATTTTGAACAGGTTATCACTGAGGCCCTGAATGAATTGGCCCCATTACAGACCCGTCGTCGAGCCAGGAAGAGACCCTCTTCCCCATGGTATTCGGAATCCCTCAGACTCCTCAGGCAAGAAGTGAGGAGGATGGAGAGGCTCTGGCATTCAGGTTGGGACCTCAAGAATAAGGAAGCTCATAAACTCCTGGTCAGGAAATACAAGACTGAGATTGTGCAGGCCAAACAAGATTAAGGAAAAGTAGGTCGCACACCGCTCGTCTGCACCTGCGCGCCAGGAGAGGTACTTGACCTGCTTTTAATTACATTTGGCAGTCCACGCGGCACCCCTTTACATTGACCTGCTCCCTGCTGACGAGAGGCAACTACCTCGAAACACGTGTCCAGGGATGGCTAACGCATACACATACTGTTCTATTGACATTTTGTGGCATAGGCGTACCCGCCGTCGCCACTACATTTCCCACAGTCCTTTGGGGCAACTTGCTGGTGTGACGAGCGGTGTGCGACCTACTTTTCCTTAATTTAAACGGCTTCCTTAAGCTAACGGGCTGACGAGCCTTGAGTCTGCACCTGCGCGCCAGGAGAGGTACTTGACCTGCTTTTAATTACATTTGGCAGTCCACGCGGCACCCCTTTACATTGACCTGCTCCCTGCTGACGAGAGGCAACTACCTCGAAACACGTGTCCAGGGATGGCTAACGCATACACATACTGTTCTATTGACATTTTGTGGCATAGGCGTACCCGCCGTCGCAACTACATTTCCCACAGTCCTTTGGGGCAACTTGCTGGTGTGACGAGCGGTGTGCGACCTACTTTTCCTTAATTTAAACGGCTTCCTTAAGCTAACGGGCTGACGAGCCTTGAGTCTGCACCTGCGCGCCAGGAGAGGTACTTGACCTGCTTTTAATTACATTTGGCAGTCCACGCGGCACCCCTTTACATTGACCTGCTCCCTGCTGACGAGAGGCAACTACCTCGAAACACGTGTCCAGGGATGGCTAACGTATACACATACTGTTCTATTGACATTTTGTGGCATAGGCGTACCCGCCGTCGCCACTACATTTCCCACAGTCCTTTGGGGCAACTTGCTGGTGTGACGAGCGGTGTGCGACCTACTTTTCCTTAAGCCAAACAAGATTACTTTGTGGCCATGACAACTTCGCTCTCCTCGCCGAAGAAGCTCTTCAGAATCGTTGACTCCTTAGTCAACCTACAAACGCCTGACTCTGTGGTACCCTCGCAAGATCTATGTGATAATATCGCTTCCTTTTTTCATACCAAAATACAGGATATCTACCTGGCTCTTGAGGTACAAAGAGCCTCGATCAGTGGGCCCCCTGCTCTGGTTGAGATGAATAGGACCACCCCAGACATCTCCCTTCTGAGCACCCTGGACTCTTTTCCCCCGCTGGTCTTACAAGATCTGGAGATCTTGCTTAATAAAACCAAATCTGGCACCCCCCTAGATATCTGCCCTTTGAAGATTATTAAGCAGTGTAGGGAAACCCTCCTACCGCCTCTACTAGAAATCATGAATCTAGTTATGAGGGATGGTGTCTTCCCCTTGGAGTGGAAGAGTGCAGTAGTGAAACCCTTGTTAAAGAAGGCTTCCCTTGATCCGGAGGTCCTAAAAACCTTCCGTCTGATCTCACTGCTCCCAGCCCCTGCGAAGATGCTTGAGGCACATCTAAACAAGCATCTCGCTGCCTTTGTGGAAGGGTCGGGCTGTTTGGACTTCTCCCAGCATGGATTCCGGAGGGAATACAGCACTGAGTCGGCCCTCACTATTGTGCTTGATAAAATCCGCACTAGAGGGGATGGGGGCCAGACCACTCTCCTGGTCCTGTTGGATCTGACTGCGGCCTTTGATACCCTCTCCCCCTCAGTACTTACATATCGTCTGAGGGAAGTGGGGGTGAAGGACGCAGCTCTAGATCTACTGACCTCCTTCCTTGAAGGAAGGGAACAAAGAGTCAAGCTGGGGGAGTTCCTTTCTCCATCCCGACCGGTGCTATGTGGGGTCCCGCAGGGGTCGGCCCTCAGTCCGACCCTATTTAACATCTATGTGACCCCACTAGCCAGAATAATTAGAACTTTCGGGATGGAGGTAGTCTCCTATGCAGATGACACCCAAATCCTCGTCTCTCTTTCCCATTCAGATGTACCAACTGCCTCCAATTTTAGATCTTGTATGGAGGCGGTTGGTCAGTGGATGGTCCAGAATTCACTCAAACTGAATGGGGAGAAGACTGAGGTGATGGTGTTTGGAGGGAAAGAGAACATCTGGTCAGCCAGCTGGTGGCCTGACTCGCTAGGAGTGTGCCCTTCCCCCACGATATCTGCTAGGAATCTTGGGGTGATGATAGACCCTGCCCTGGATATGGGCGGACAGGTTAGTAGAACCATCTCTACCTGTTGGGGCTAAATTCACACCCTGCGAAGAATCAGGAAATATCTTTCTCAGCAGTCCAGAAAGCAAGTAGCTGTCGCTCTCATCGGCTCACGACTGGACTACTGTAATGCGCTGTATGCGGGGCTAAATAGGAGCCTTCTACAGCGCTTGCAGGTAGTCCAGAATGCCGCAGCCAGATTTGTTCTGGATGTTCCCAGACGCTCCTCGGCCACGCTGGCCAGGAAAGCGCTGCATTGGCTACCGGTAGAGCACCGAGTACGGTTCAAAGTCTTATGCATGACCTATAGAGCCATTGCAAAGAACAGCGACACGGGAGTTGGTTCTATCATCTCCCTCTATACTCCTGGAAGGGACTTGCGTTCCTCCAGGAAACTGCTCCTGACAGTCCCCCGCATACGAAGAGGCAAGTGGGGTGGCAGGGCTTTCTCCACTCTGGCTCCTAAATGGTGGAATGATCTTCCTTTGGATCTCAGGTCCCTACCCTCCCTACAGATATTCCGAAGTGCCCTTAAAACTCGCCTCTTCCTGCGAGCCTATGTGTAAGGATGTACATTTCCATCTTTGTTTTGTTAGGCGCCTTGATACCTGCGGGTTATTGTCTTGCGCAATATAAATTTTCTATCATCATCATCATCATCCTCACGAAGGCCCGGTCCCCCATAATAACCAGTGCACTGATTCCATGGTTGAACAGGTACAACTACCCCACGTCCGCTAGAATTTTATTGGAAGGTTTCAGAGATGGTTCGAGAATCCTCGCGCTTGACTTCATAGGGGTGTCACAATGCCAGAATCAGCTATCGGTGAGGGCCAATCCTGGGGTGGCGAAAACAAAAATTGAAAAGGAATTCAGCATAGGCAGAGTAGCAGGTCCATTTGACAGCTTACCGTGGAGGATTTTGTCTGCTCCCCACTGGGGGTGGTCCCCAAAAAGGAACCAGGGGGGTTCCGATTGATTCATAATCTGTCAGCACCCAAGGGCCAGTAATTGAACGACGCCATTGATGGAGAACTGTGCACGGTCAGATACTCGTCCTTTGATCAGGCAGTTGAGATGCTCAGAGATCTGAGCCCTGGTGCACTTTTGGCATAGTCAGATATCGAGTCAGCTTTTTGCCTATTGCCGGTACACCCTCTAGATTTCCATCTGCTGGGTTTCCAGTTCCAGGGGAAGTTTTACATGGATAAATACATGCCTATGGGGTGCTCTGTCTCTTGTGCTTACTTTGGGAAGTTCAGTTCCTTTTTGGAATGGATTTTCAGGCAGGTGACGGGTCACCAGTACGTTTTGCATTACCTAGATGACTTCCTCTTCCTGGGAGCTCCAGGCTCTCAAGACTGTGGCTGGGCGCTGCGGGAATTATGTGTGCTCATGCAGGATTTTTGGGTACCACTGACGCAAGGTAAAACTGTCGGGCCATCCACTGTGATAGAATTCTTGGGGATAGAGTTGGATTTGGTTCAAGGTCTGTCATGTCTTCCCAATGAAAAGTTCACGAATTTCAGGTCAGCTTTGCAACAATGCTTGGCAAAGGAGAAGGTTACATTGCACCAGATTCAACAAACAGTGGGACAGTTAAACTTCGCACTAAAAGTCATTCCAATGGCACGACCATTCTCTTGCTCCATAGCACAGGACATGTCAGGACTAAAAAAAAAACACCACCACACCAGGTTATCCAGCGAGGTCAGGCAGGACATGCGGATTTGGATGTCATTCCTGCGTGACTTCAAAGGTACTATTGCCTGGCCCTCCCAAGTCCAGTATAGAGATAGGGTTGATGACTGACCCTGCAGGTATTGAGGGGTTTGGCGCCATATTAGGTACAGAATGCGTGGCACAACGCTGGCCATCTTGGTGGGTGGAAGCCAGGATAACAGTTAACATTGGTTTCTTGGAGCTGTTTCCCATCCTGGTGGCATTGTCTGTCTGGCCGGAGCAACTGAGGAACCAATCAGTGGTTTTCTGGTCGGATAACATGTCTGTGGCGGAATGCATCAACAATCAATCAGCAAAATGTAAAATGATCCTGCGTTTGTTGAAGGAAATAATACTGCTGTGCATGAAACTAAATGTGCTGTTTAGGGCAAAACATGCCCCTGGGATATTGAATCATGCTGCTGATGCGCTCTCTTGCTTTAAGATGCAGGTATTCAGGTCCCATCACCCGAAGCGGCGGAGAACCCAACGCCTTGCCTGGAACAGCTTTGGCAGCTTGGTGCCCCCAATTACTGGACCTCGTGGCAGCTAGCCTAGCACCCAAGAGCAGGAAGGCATACGAAGGGGCGTTTGGGGCTTACTGTAATTTTTTGGGGGAGAAATGGGAGGAAAGCTGGCATGATACGGGGGCAGTGTCTTCCTACCTGAGACCAATGAAAGATGAGGGATGCTCAGTGGCATCAGCAAGGTGACACATAGCGGCTATCTCCTTTTTTGCGAAAGTGAAGGGCAGAAGGGATCCCACTATCACATTTATAGTGCGGAAAGCGTTAAAAGGGTGGCAGCGTTTGCAAGGTTCACAGCCAGATGCGAAGCGACCAATAGGTGTTAATTCTTTGGCCGCATTGCTGGAGATGTTTAGTCAGGATTGCAACACACAATTCGAAACACTATTGTTTAAAGCTGCCTTTTCGCAGGCATTTTACGGTGCTTTCAGGATTGAGGAACTGGTGTCAAAGAATAAGTAGGACTGGCAGGGGGGGCTGCAGTTTAACCACGTAAAAGTACAAGGAGACTCCTTACTCATATCTATCCCCAGGTCTAAGACTGATCAGGAGGCCAGAGGGGAAGGGGTGGTGCTGCAATGGGCACAGGGGAGCGCTTGCTGCCCCATCACCAGGCTTCGAGGCATTCCTGGAACACAGGCCCAATTGCGTGGGGGACCTTTATTAATTCATGCGAATGGTACCCACTCACTAGATTTCAATTCAGAAGGGTCATGGGCTTGGCCATACAAAAAACTGGTTTAGTGCCAAGCAGTTTTGGCACCCACTCGTTCAGGATAGGGTCCGCCACCGAAGCGGCAGCTAGAGGTTTTGCCACGAGTGAGGTGCAGAGGATTGGTAGGTGGTCCTCAAATTGTTACAAGCGCTATGTAAGGCTGCATATGCTCTAGCGGTTGGGAGGACAATTTCACTGACGGTTGTTTTTTCTGGTTTGAATTGCAGTTTCTACATCCTGTCCCGCGGGAGGGAAGCTTGCAGTGGCTCGTCGTCTGTCAGCCTCTACGGTGGACCAGGTACCCACCTGGGAAAATGGAGCAAACAACATATGGGTCATTGGACACTCTTATGTAAAAAGGTTACGGCAATTTTATCTTACATGCAATTACGAGCTTAGAGCAAGGCAGGCTGTTTTTAGGGTTTCTTTTCATGGGCAGGGGGGCCTGCACTTTGGCCAACTCAGAAATATGGTGGTAGGCCTGCTGGGCCGTGAGCAGACTCCCCTGAAAGTTTTTATTCTGCATCTGGAGGAGAACGTTTTGGTACATCTGGGTAGAAAGGAGATAGTGTAAGCCTTGATCACTGAGGTGGGATGGTTGGCCAAAGGATGCCCTTGGGCTATACTGGTATGGTCACATATGATTCCAAGATTTCAGTGGATGGGGGGTGAGTCCGTGTGGGCCTTGAACCATTCAGTTAAAAGAATCAATAACCGGATTGATAGACTATTCAGATCCCCAAAATTGCAGACGATAGCGCATGGGTGCATTGGGGGGAGCCGTACTTCCTACAGAATGGCTTGCTCCTCTCCAAGCTGGGTAATCAGTTGTTCATGGAAAACCTTCTTGCCCGGTTAGTAGGGTCACGGAACAGGGCACGACCTTCAGAGGGGCAGAGGGGGGAGGCCAGATGGTCAGACAACTATACTGGCTTGTGGCGGTAAGGTCATGAATGGTGAGCATAGTTTTATGGTCCTTAGCGGGCATCGCCATTGTCAAATGGGGACGCCCGAGGGGGGAAAGATGGTCTCTCATAGAACTCCAGGGTCAGTTACAGCCTGTAGGCTGGAAGGGTGCAGGGGTAGGGGAGTTACACTTCCGGTAGGCTGGTTGGCCACCCCACATGCGCACAAGGGGGCAAGTAAGCTGCGCATAACTGCACAGGCCCCTTATGGAGATAGTCTTCAGGGCGCAGGGGGTGCCCAGGGTGCAAGGCCACTCCGGTAGGAGTTTAGAACATAGCGTGAGCAGGATCTGGGGCCAGTCTTTGACCTTGCTTTAGGCTCAAACAGGATGCACAGAAAGATAATGTTATGTGTTGAATGATTAGCTTAGGATAGGATTGGCTACGTATTAGAAACATGTTAAGGTTAGCCAAATAACATACTGTACATATCAATGTAAACGACCGGACTTTCTGCTTATTGTGTACATAAATTTAAATATATTAATGTTTGATTATTGTTATGTAATAAATACGGCCGGGGTGTACGACCCTTAATCCAAAAATTGGTATTGATGAAGTTGTTTGCCTTGGGGGAGGATGGGAGGTGAGCAGCTGGGCACCAGGAAATGGGGCCACCACCTCCAAGGGCGGGAGTTAAGGGAGGAGGGGGACTGGGCTGTACCTGGCCATATTCTACAGGCGGGGACGGACACGCCACAAGTCTGGCGGTCGTGCCAGTCCCCTGCAGCCAGCGGGGAGGCGATGCTGCGCCGCGCACCACAGTGACGCGGCGTCTCTCACCTCCCTGCCCCAATCCTGATTGGCGGGCGGTGCGCGACCCGGAAGGGGTTGTAACTACTTCCGGGTCGCGTGTCGCACTAACGCCGGCAAAGCTAGTTAGAACCAGCTGCCGGCGCAGGATGCATTAAAAGGGCTGTGGAGTGGCTAGGACGTTCTCTTTCCTCACCGCTCGACAGCTGACTGCACACACGAACCTCGATCGGAAGTCCCAATGAATTTTCCCACCAACCATCCCCTAAAGCAGAAATTGTTGAAGAATGTTTTTTTATATGTTTTTCTTACGTTAAATAATTTTGTCATGAATGGTTTTCATTTTAGGAGATTAATTTGTCGTATTTAGAGATGCTATTCCTTGGTCAGCGGTAAGGTCATGATTGGTGAGCATAGTTTTACAGTCCTTAGCGGGCATCGCCATTGTCAAATGGGGACGCCCGACGGGGGGACAGATGGTCTCTCATGGAACTCCAGGGGCAGTTACAGCGGGTAGGCTGAAAGGGTGCCGGGGTAGGGAAGTTACGCTTCCGGTAGGCTGGTTGGCCACCCTGCATGCGCACAAGAGCACAAGTAAGCTGCGCATAACTGCACGGGCCCTTTATGGAGATAGACTTGAGGGCGCAGGGGGTGCCAGGTATCCTTCCGGTGAACGGGGCCCCCTGCGCAAGGCCACTCCGGTAGGAGTTTGGGACATAGCTTGATCAGGATCTGGGGCCAGTCTTTGATCTTGCCGTAGGCTCAAACAGGGATACGCAGAAAGATAATGTTATGTGTCGAATGATTAGCTTAGGATAGGATTGGCTATGTATTAGAAACATGTTAAGGTTAGCCAAATGACATACTGTGCCTATCAATGTGAACGACCGGACTTTCTCCGTAATGTGTACATTAATGTAAATATATTAATGTTTGATTATTGCTCTGTAATAAATACAGCCGAGGTTTTCGGCCCTTAATCCAAAAATTGGTATTGATGAAGTTGTTTGCCTTGGGGAGGATGGGAGGTGAGCAGCTGGGCACCAGGAAATGAGGCCACCACCCCAAGGGTGGGAGTTAAGGGAGGATGGGGACTCGGCTGTATCTGGCCATATTTCCAATCGCAGCTTCGACAAAAGAACACAACTGGTCCTCTGCCTGGGGTACCAGAACATCTTTTTGTATGTCCTGCCCACCATCCCCTTAGACAGCAGATCATTGTGGTTTAATTTTTCTGTCTCATGTATTCATTAATTTTCGTTTTCGGCTTTGCAATGCTAAAGTTGGCGTTTTGTTAGCTATTTTCTGTTTCCTGTGCATTAACTTTTCTTTTGCAGCTGTAATGGCATTTTTGTTGCATTTATGTTGTATCCTAAGTCTGCGGGAAGGGACATGACTAGTGGGGAACTTCGGGTCTGTAGAAGTTATCCTTTTACTCAGCCGCGGTCCCTGAAGGTAACAGCAGTGGGGCGGTGGGCCCGTGTAGGGGAGATTTCGAGGGACGATGCCGAAGGAAAATGAATTATTTATTTAATTTTCCCTCTGCCTCGTCCCTCAGAATCCCCCCTTACCCGGCCCCACCACCCCACCGCTGTTACCTGCACGGACGCGGCTGCTTTTACTTAGGTTAGGTGGGACAGCAGTCTCATGGGGCCCTTCCCGGGGTGCTTGCAGTAAGTCGGCTAGAGGTTGCGGCGTGCGAGGGGTGTGGAAGTGCTCGCTGCCAACAGACCCTTCTGGCCAATCCCCACACTAGCACATGGGCGCCAAGCTAGCACAGGCCCTTAGGGGACAATGAGGGTTGTAGGGCATGTCCAAGTTAGATAACCTGGCAGGCAGACAGGTCCCCTGAACAAGCTTACTCCAGGGTGGATGCAAGAGGATGGGCCCCTCTCCTTAGGGAGGGACTCACACAAGTTGACCAGTCATGATCTCACATCTAAGGCCCAATGTTGGATACACAGGGACAAGGCTAGATATGATCGGAATTTCTATGCATTAGAGTCTATGTTAAGGTTAGACATCAACCAAAATTGTAAAAAATATTGTACGTTTTTATGGGTATAATTTGTGAAGCAATATTGAGTGCATATTTATTATTATTTTTTGCAGAGTTTTATATAGCGCGAACTTGACATGAATCCAATCAGGTATCAGAGCGGTTTACATAGCACCAGTTACGTTACATGAGGACACATTCATTTTGTTTATTTGTTAGGCATGGGGAGATTAAGTGATTTGCCCAGAATCACAGGATGTTCAGCGTCATTACCGAGTCTTGAACCCAGTTCCCCCAGTCTGAGGTCGAGCGCCCTAGCCGTTAGGCCAACTCCTCTCCTCATATTAATGTGAATTGTTTTATTGTCATAATAAATATGGCTGGGTGTTTTCAACCCCTAACCAAAAAGTTGTTAAAATTTGTGGCGTGTTATGTCTTTAACAATGGGGGATGATGGAGGTGCCGGTGGGAGGGTCGAAGGTCATTCATGGAGGGCTTGGCCAGGGCCGTTTCTAGGTGTTTTGCCGCCCTAGGCGAGAATTGAAAAATGCCACCCCTTCCCTTTTAACTACCATAACTCATCAGCTACAAGTTCGTAATCCTTGCTAAGCACACTCGGTCTTCCATCCTGCCGATGTAGGTAAATAGAGCAATCGTGACACCTGTTATTTGCAGCCTTTGGAAACTGTATACGCATCGCGTAAAGCGCTATAAGAAAATAACTGTAATATTTTTGTTTGCGGGGTGGCAAAAGGACGGGCGGGGGATAGTTGGGTGTGTGGGGGTAGCAGCGTTCTATGACATCACATGATATAGTCTTCGCTCGATCAAGTGACCAGAAAGAAGAGCGTCAGTCAGTGTGCTAGTGCATGGGAAGCCAGGTTGCAGAGCCCCAGGCACTTTTTGCCTGAACTTGGGTTTCATGAGGCGCTTTCTAAAGGTCTATCTGTTTGAGCTATGAATTTACCGACTGTAAGATGCAATGGGTAAATAGATTGATGCGGTAAAATTAAATTTCAATATTCAACTTGGGAAGGAGAAATATATTCAAGGCGAGAATTAATAATTAATTAATATTATTACTAATAATTCAGGCTGTATATGCATCAGTGAATATTATATTTATTTACAAAAATCCTGCCTTCCCATTTTCTTTCCGCCTGTTTAATAGTATGCCAATAAAAGTATTACCCAACTTTGTCATTGGTTTTGTGTTAAAGTTACTACAATCGAATGTACTTTCACGTTGTTATTTTTATAACTCTCGCCATAATAAAATACTTTGATATTTTTGTTAGAAAATAATTTACAATAAAAAAAAAATAATTTCCCTTTTTTACACTATTTTTACAATAAAAGTAATAGTTTACTTAGTACTGGGAATGTGCTAAACATATTTCGATAAAGTGTTATTAGACTGTTTTTTTAAATGAATTAACAAAACGTGTTTGTACACTTTTTGCATTCATTTGTAATTAATATTATGATAAAAGTATCATAACACGTTATTATTTAATAATTATTATAGCAATTACCATGTTTTTATGTGTATATCTCTCTGAAGGTGTCTTTACACTGTTGCTCCATCACATTACACGTGGAAATTACACAGTTGGTAATTTTGTGTGCTACCTAGAACAATGCTATAAAATAAAAGTTACTTTACTTTAATCATAGCACGAACAATCTCCACCTAATGCAAAAACTACAATACTTGGCCACGAAACCAGAAAACACCAGTAGCAAGCACCTGGCTCCTCACTCCTGATCCACTGGCATAATAATATTCTTGGCGCACTGAATGGCTGACGCCACGCAGCTCCAGGGTGGCACAGAGCTCTTTCATCCTCGTCCGTCCCCAGCCTGACGTGTGGCACCTCTCTCGGCCACCGACCCACTTTTGCCGCCGGATTTCAGACACATTTGTTTCCGGCGCCTTTTGATAATGAATGCGAATAAGTGAGACAAAAGAGGGACCTCGGGATGAGCGCGAGGAGCCTGACTGGAAGAAGACCTCTGCCAAGCATTTTGCCACCCTGGCCGGTCTGAGGGTCCCTGCGCTCTGATAGTGGCGTAATTGGGGAGCCCCTTACCGCGCCTCACGTGTACACTCCCTTGGCTGTGCTGGGGATCTCTGCACCTTGAGAGAGGGGCTTAACGACCCCTGCCCTCTTCTGCACCTCACGCAGGGCCCTTTCTAGGTTATTTTGCCGCCCTCCCCCTTTTGCCGCCCTAGGCGGCCGCCTAGTCCTGCCTAATGGAAGAAACGGCCCTGGGCTTGGCCTTGGCAGTACCTGGCCATGTTGTGACACAGATTAGGACCCAGACTGGAACTCTGTGGTTTGGAGGGGCACGCCATGGGTCCCCTTTTTATTTTTAGCCCATTGGGCTGTAGAGAGCTGACAGTGCAACAGAGAAACTGTATATATTTAAATGGCAGCCTCTGTCTGGGTGAGTCACCTACTGTCCTCTCCCACCTTTTGTAAAATTGGTCTGAAGTCCTCTGTGACTGGTCCTTCACCCATCTATATGGGGCATGGATATTATACGCATGCTTCTTCTTGGGTGCATTGAGGAAGCAAATATGGAGAAAATTTGATACATTGGTCATAATCACTGGGATCCATCTTCATTTGCTACATCCAAGTGGTATCTATGATGCAGGACTGGAGAAAGCACAGACAGGAGATATGAACTGAAAGGTTTTTCTAGGTAATTCCGGGAATTTCTTTGCAGTGGGTCAGACTTTCAGGGGCAAAAGAGAGGAAACAGAGTTCCCTTTGAAGTCAAACACTTTCCCTGCCCTTTCCTTGGCCTCTGTTCACCGGAAGGGATGGCACTCACTGGTTAACAGGTAGTTAAATGGTGCTGACTGCACACACGAACCTCGATCGGAAGTCCCAATGAATTTTCCCACCAACCATCCCCTAAAGCAGAAATTGTTGAAGAATGTTTTTTTATATGTTTTTCTTACGTTAAATAATTTTGTCATGAATGGTTTTCATTTTAGGAGATTAATTTGTCGTATTTAGAGATGCTATTCCTTGGTCAGCGGTAAGGTCATGATTGGTGAGCATAGTTTTACAGTCCTTAGCGGGCATCGCCATTGTCAAATGGGGACGCCCGACGGGGGGACAGATGGTCTCTCATGGAACTCCAGGGGCAGTTACAGCGGGTAGGCTGAAAGGGTGCCGGGGTAGGGAAGTTACGCTTCCGGTAGGCTGGTTGGCCACCCTGCATGCGCACAAGAGCACAAGTAAGCTGCGCATAACTGCACGGGCCCTTTATGGAGATAGACTTGAGGGCGCAGGGGGTGCCAGGTATCCTTCCGGTGAACGGGGCCCCCTGCGCAAGGCCACTCCGGTAGGAGTTTGGGACATAGCTTGATCAGGATCTGGGGCCAGTCTTTGATCTTGCCGTAGGCTCAAACAGGGATACGCAGAAAGATAATGTTATGTGTCGAATGATTAGCTTAGGATAGGATTGGCTATGTATTAGAAACATGTTAAGGTTAGCCAAATGACATACTGTGCCTATCAATGTGAACGACCGGACTTTCTCCGTAATGTGTACATTAATGTAAATATATTAATGTTTGATTATTGCTCTGTAATAAATACAGCCGAGGTTTTCGGCCCTTAATCCAAAAATTGGTATTGATGAAGTTGTTTGCCTTGGGGAGGATGGGAGGTGAGCAGCTGGGCACCAGGAAATGAGGCCACCACCCCAAGGGTGGGAGTTAAGGGAGGATGGGGACTCGGCTGTATCTGGCCATATTTCCAATCGCAGCTTCGACAAAAGAACACAACTGGTCCTCTGCCTGGGGTACCAGAACATCTTTTTGTATGTCCTGCCCACCATCCCCTTAGACAGCAGATCATTGTGGTTTAATTTTTCTGTCTCATGTATTCATTAATTTTCGTTTTCGGCTTTGCAATGCTAAAGTTGGCGTTTTGTTAGCTATTTTCTGTTTCCTGTGCATTAACTTTTCTTTTGCAGCTGTAATGGCATTTTTGTTGCATTTATGTTGTATCCTAAGTCTGCGGGAAGGGACATGACTAGTGGGGAACTTCGGGTCTGTAGAAGTTATCCTTTTACTCAGCCGCGGTCCCTGAAGGTAACAGCAGTGGGGCGGTGGGCCCGTGTAGGGGAGATTTCGAGGGACGATGCCGAAGGAAAATGAATTATTTATTTAATTTTCCCTCTGCCTCGTCCCTCAGAATCCCCCCTTACCCGGCCCCACCACCCCACCGCTGTTACCTGCACGGACGCGGCTGCTTTTACTTAGGTTAGGTGGGACAGCAGTCTCATGGGGCCCTTCCCGGGGTGCTTGCAGTAAGTCGGCTAGAGGTTGCGGCGTGCGAGGGGTGTGGAAGTGCTCGCTGCCAACAGACCCTTCTGGCCAATCCCCACACTAGCACATGGGCGCCAAGCTAGCACAGGCCCTTAGGGGACAATGAGGGTTGTAGGGCATGTCCAAGTTAGATAACCTGGCAGGCAGACAGGTCCCCTGAACAAGCTTACTCCAGGGTGGATGCAAGAGGATGGGCCCCTCTCCTTAGGGAGGGACTCACACAAGTTGACCAGTCATGATCTCACATCTAAGGCCCAATGTTGGATACACAGGGACAAGGCTAGATATGATCGGAATTTCTATGCATTAGAGTCTATGTTAAGGTTAGACATCAACCAAAATTGTAAAAAATATTGTACGTTTTTATGGGTATAATTTGTGAAGCAATATTGAGTGCATATTTATTATTATTTTTTGCAGAGTTTTATATAGCACGAACTTGACATGAATCCAATCAGGTATCAGAGCGGTTTACATAGCACCAGTTACGTTACATGAGGACACATTCATTTTGTTTATTTGTTAGGCATGGGGAGATTAAGTGATTTGCCCAGAATCACAGGATGTTCAGCGTCATTACCGAGTCTTGAACCCAGTTCCCCCAGTCTGAGGTCGAGCGCCCTAGCCGTTAGGCCAACTCCTCTCCTCATATTAATGTGAATTGTTTTATTGTCATAATAAATATGGCTGGGTGTTTTCAACCCCTAACCAAAAAGTTGTTAAAATTTGTGGCGTGTTATGTCTTTAACAATGGGGGATGATGGAGGTGCCGGTGGGAGGGTCGAAGGTCATTCATGGAGGGCTTGGCCAGGGCCGTTTCTAGGTGTTTTGCCGCCCTAGGCGAGAATTGAAAAATGCCACCCCTTCCCTTTTAACTACCATAACTCATCAGCTACAAGTTCGTAATCCTTGCTAAGCACACTCGGTCTTCCATCCTGCCGATGTAGGTAAATAGAGCAATCGTGACACCTGTTATTTGCAGCCTTTGGAAACTGTATACGCATCGCGTAAAGCGCTATAAGAAAATAACTGTAATATTTTTGTTTGCGGGGTGGCAAAAGGACGGGCGGGGGATAGTTGGGTGTGTGGGGGTAGCAGCGTTCTATGACATCACATGATATAGTCTTCGCTCGATCAAGTGACCAGAAAGAAGAGCGTCAGTCAGTGTGCTAGTGCATGGGAAGCCAGGTTGCAGAGCCCCAGGCACTTTTTGCCTGAACTTGGGTTTCATGAGGCGCTTTCTAAAGGTCTATCTGTTTGAGCTATGAATTTATCGACTGTAAGATGCAATGGGTAAATAGATTGATGCGGTAAAATTAAATTTCAATATTCAACTTGGGAAGGAGAAATATATTCAAGGCGAGAATTAATAATTAATTAATATTATTACTAATAATTCAGGCTGTATATGCATCAGTGAATATTATATTTATTTACAAAAATCCTGCCTTCCCATTTTCTTTCCGCCTGTTTAATAGTATGCCAATAAAAGTATTACCCAACTTTGTCATTGGTTTTGTGTTAAAGTTACTACAATCGAATGTACTTTCACGTTGTTATTTTTATAACTCTCGCCATAATAAAATACTTTGATATTTTTGTTAGAAAATAATTTACAATAAAAAAAAAATAATTTCCCTTTTTTACACTATTTTTACAATAAAAGTAATAGTTTACTTAGTACTGGGAATGTGCTAAACATATTTCGATAAAGTGTTATTAGACTGTTTTTTTAAATGAATTAACAAAACGTGTTTGTACACTTTTTGCATTCATTTGTAATTAATATTATGATAAAAGTATCATAACACGTTATTATTTAATAATTATTATAGCAATTACCATGTTTTTATGTGTATATCTCTCTGAAGGTGTCTTTACACTGTTGCTCCATCACATTACACGTGGAAATTACACAGTTGGTAATTTTGTGTGCTACCTAGAACAATGCTATAAAATAAAAGTTACTTTACTTTAATCATAGCACGAACAATCTCCACCTAATGCAAAAACTACAATACTTGGCCACGAAACCAGAAAACACCAGTAGCAAGCACCTGGCTCCTCACTCCTGATCCACTGGCATAATAATATTCTTGGCGCACTGAATGGCTGACGCCACGCAGCTCCAGGGTGGCACAGAGCTCTTTCATCCTCGTCCGTCCCCAGCCTGACGTGTGGCACCTCTCTCGGCCACCGACCCACTTTTGCCGCCGGATTTCAGACACATTTGTTTCCGGCGCCTTTTGATAATGAATGCGAATAAGTGAGACAAAAGAGGGACCTCGGGATGAGCGCGAGGAGCCTGACTGGAAGAAGACCTCTGCCAAGCATTTTGCCACCCTGGCCGGTCTGAGGGTCCCTGCGCTCTGATAGTGGCGTAATTGGGGAGCCCCTTACCGCGCCTCACGTGTACACTCCCTTGGCTGTGCTGGGGATCTCTGCACCTTGAGAGAGGGGCTTAACGACCCCTGCCCTCTTCTGCACCTCACGCAGGGCCCTTTCTAGGTTATTTTGCCGCCCTCCCCCTTTTGCCGCCCTAGGCGGCCGCCTAGTCCTGCCTAATGGAAGAAACGGCCCTGGGCTTGGCCTTGGCAGTACCTGGCCATGTTGTGACACAGATTAGGACCCAGACTGGAACTCTGTGGTTTGGAGGGGCACGCCATGGGTCCCCTTTTTATTTTTAGCCCATTGGGCTGTAGAGAGCTGACAGTGCAACAGAGAAACTGTATATATTTAAATGGCAGCCTCTGTCTGGGTGAGTCACCTACTGTCCTCTCCCACCTTTTGTAAAATTGGTCTGAAGTCCTCTGTGACTGGTCCTTCACCCATCTATATGGGGCATGGATATTATACGCATGCTTCTTCTTGGGTGCATTGAGGAAGCAAATATGGAGAAAATTTGATACATTGGTCATAATCACTGGGATCCATCTTCATTTGCTACATCCAAGTGGTATCTATGATGCAGGACTGGAGAAAGCACAGACAGGAGATATGAACTGAAAGGTTTTTCTAGGTAATTCCGGGAATTTCTTTGCAGTGGGTCAGACTTTCAGGGGCAAAAGAGAGGAAACAGAGTTCCCTTTGAAGTCAAACACTTTCCCTGCCCTTTCCTTGGCCTCTGTTCACCGGAAGGGATGGCACTCACTGGTTAACAGGTAGTTAAATGGTGCCACCTCTCTCTCTTTTATGCCCTTGTTTTGTGATTCTCTGCCTGGAGTCTGCCTGCCTCCCAGCATACTTGCTAGCACCTTAAATGCCTTGGATGGATCAATCCGGTGGAAGAAATGGTGGGCATGTTGAAAGGAAACGATGTGGATTGCTGGTGTGCAGTGCTGCTGTCTGAGACATGAACCGAACAACAAGACAGTTGTGTTAAATGTGGGCTGCACATTGGATACGAGGGAGGGTAGCCTGCCTCATTGCATGTTGGTTTGATGCACATGGCTTCAACCTGTCACCTCCCACAAGCACCCCAAAAGATGCAAAGGTATGTGGGGCACAGCTGAGAACACTGCTCAGGTGGAAGGGCAACCATAAGTTCAGTTTGCATCAGAAAGTGCTGGCTGTAGGTGCTGCACATCTTTCTGTGCATCAACTGAGGCTACCCTAGCCAATGTAAACCTTGTCACGTTCCCCTTACAACTTAGTGAATTCGGGAATCAGCCAGCGATTCCCTGGCTACTTTTTTAACTCTGATTTTCCTTCAGTGCATGGGTTCAGTCTACAGTTGTTTTTGCTTTTCTGGTGATTGGAAAGAGTGAAATATATTTTGCGCTCCTCAGCATACATGGCAGTAATTTACAAGTAGGAAGAGGAAGTTTTTCAGGAGAGGATTTGGCGTTAAGAGCAAAAGTTGCTGACTTTGGAGCTGGGGAAGCAGGTTTGAGTCCTGATGGCAGCTCAACATCCTATGATTCTGTGCAAACCACTTAATCTCCCTGTGTCTTCAGGAAACAAAGAAATTAATGTGTCCCTGTGCAATGGAAATTATGCTGAGGTAAAGTGCTCCAATACCTTCTGGAGAAGTTTGCACTATTTAAAACTACAAACAAAGAAAAACCTGTGCCACTCAGCGGTTGATGTTTGAGTGTCACACATTCCTCAGGCAGGACTGGTATATCCTGGATGTTAGTGGCATAAAACTTAAGGGGTCCCCCCAGCAAGGTTTGTGGAGGGGCCCCCTCCGGACTCAATCATGAACTCTCAATGCAGGTAAGTAGACAATTAACTCAATAGAACGAATTTCGTTGCGCGCGCTGCATCGCATTTGGCGATTGCATTCATCTGTATTCTGGTGTTTACTACCTCCCACCCTGCCCCTCCCCCACCCCACGTCACCGCCCAGTAGCACTCCCACCAGGAGCCGCTACTGCCCCATGCTTAAGTCAGAAGCGAATCATCTCGCACTCGGTGCGGTCTACGTTTGCTCCTCCCCAGGACATCACCCAGCCATAAACTGTACTGCAACTCAGTCATTCAGTCAAAGGGTCACTCCCCTGTAAAGACGTGGTGGTAGCAGAGTCCATCATGCACAGGGAAGCACCAGCCTCCCTATCCGACACCCTAGTCGACAGAAGGCACTCCAACATGTCTCCTCAGGTCTCTAAGTCGCGTTCCACATTTTCATCGATGCACACCAATGCCAGCGGCGCTCCTCAGCTACTCCCCACTCACTCAAGTCAGTCCCCCATTTGTCCAGACAGGGGGACATGGGGTGGTCTAGGGTACAGCAATGTGGCTCTTAGCTAGCACGAGTCCCAGAAGAGCAAATCTATGTCACATGCGAGTCCCTGATTTAGGGATCGAGAATACGCTCAGGAGACAGTTCTTGACCGATGCTTCAACACGTATGTTTGCAACCTCACGCAGCACATGCAATACCTCTGCCCAATATATCCAGAGCAGGACACAGTCATAAGTCATGCAGGAAACCCGCAGGTTCCAAACCAAACCAGGGGCATGCCCATTGGCATGCAGCATTAAATCGCAACAGCCTCTGTGGTGTCAGATACGTGTGATGTAGGAAAACAAATGCATGAGTTTAAAGCGTGCATTACTGGCCACCACCGGACTTGTGCAAACGCCAGTCTCCACTCAACCTCTGTGAGTGGCAAGGGCAGGTCAGCCGCTCATCTATCACAGATCTTTGATACATTGACTCTCCGATCCTTCTTCAAGGCCTTATATATGCGGTTGATTAGCCCTCTGGAGGAGAACGGATCCAGCAATAATGACAGGGTCTGCATCTCCATGGGCTCATTCAGAAACTTTGTCCATATTTCACGGGCTGTGCGTGATATTTTAGCATACTGCATGAAGTGGCCATCAGGCACCTGAAAGCACTCCTTTGCATCCTCAAAGGAAAGGAAGCTCCCATTAAGATGTAGGTCACCCTTTGTCACGCAGCCCCCTTCATGCCACCTCTTGAGGTCCATCACAGTCTGTATTTGAAGGAAACCCTGAATCCAACGGACGGGGAGCAATCCAGTGCAGGGAGCCCTGTGCAGAACCAGAGTGACTGCTTGCTCCCAGCCCCCTGCGACAACCTGACGGACCACAAAAAGGCAATCCTGGGGAGTACGTGAACCCATCATCATGATTCTCAGGAGCTCCACCTCACACTCCCACAGAAACTCAGTAATAGCAAGGCCCATGGCATCCCCCATAGCCAAAGCCACCAATGGGAACATAACCGATGTCTGGTGTTTAACATATAGCCCCGACACCTCTCCAAATGAGACCAGTACTGCCAGGAGCGCAGGCACTGCCATCTCCGAGTGACAGATGTACCCAACAAAATGCGTTTGATGATCTACAGTAATACCCCATTGCAACATCTCCTGCCGCTGCTAATTCGGCAGAGGCTCCATCACCAGCGCAAAGAGGAGCGGGGACAATGGACAGCCCTGCCTCGTGACCCTCTGAATAGGAAGATCTGCTGAGTTTAGTCCACCACTGTGGGCATGGGCCACTGGTCGACAGTAAAGGAGACTTACCTAAGAGATGAACTCCTGGCCCAGGCCCACCCTCCCCAGGATCTCCCACAGGTATTCCCAGCATAGGGCGTCAAACGCTTTTTCGATACCCAAAGCACCCACTGCCGCCCCCTTCTCAGCGTCCTCAACCGAATGAAGCATGTGTGAGAGTCGCCGCAGATTCATGTGTGTCCCCTTGCCCGGCATGAACCCACATTGGTCTTTGTGAACCAAATGTGTTACTAACTTGCCCAGATGCATCGCTAACACCTTTGCCAGCAAATTAGCATTCAACCCCAGCATAGAGAAGGGTTGATAAGAGCCAGGGTTAAGTGGGTCTCTACCCGGCTTGGGGAACATAACAATCTTACCCTTCCCGCATAGACAGTGGCAGAACCCCTACTCACTTAGGCTCCTGCAGGGTCTCCAATAAACAAGGAAGTAGGTGTCAGCATAGGTCTGGAAGAACTCCACTAGAAGACCATCCGAGCCGGGGTCTTCCAACATGCCATGGTCCAAATCACTTACCGCAACTCCTCAAGTCTGAGTGCCTCACCTTCTGCCTGTGCCTTCCATAAGGTGTGGGGGAGCGGCAGGTTATCCAGAAACTTGCCAATCGCAGTCGGGGAAGCACCTAAGCCTCCTTCATAAACTGCAGCCAAATGATCCTGCAATAGAGAATTGATACCAACCTGTGTGGTGGCCACCAGTCCATCATGGCATTTGAGCGTTAAAATGATCAGAGGAGGACGTTCCCGCTTCAGTAACCATTCCAAAAGTCTTCCAGACTTTTCGCCCTCCCAGTGCAGCAACTGGCGATATTCACATCTAGTCAGACAATCTAACCCGTCCCCTATTTCCCCCACTTGACACTGGGCCTGCAATAGTGCCTCACCGCTCAAATCCGTCCCATGCCCCACACTCTGCAGTCCAGTCAATACCTCCTCAGCTTCAGTAAGGGCTCTTTCCAATCTTCTCCTAGTAGCTCTGATTCTCTACAAGCATTCCCTATGCGTCACCACCTTTAGGCATCCCACTCCAATCCCCTACTAGTGCGGATGACCAATTAGTTAAAAATATCCAGTAACCACCTCCCTTAGTTCCTCTCGGAACATGGTATTCTTAAGGGCATCGGGATGCAGGCACCACAAAGGAACTCTCGGCCTGCTGCCCCCCCCCCACTCCATCTGCATAGGAGTGTGGTCAGACAAGAAACTGCCCAGTATGCGTGTCTGTATTGAGGCTGCTGCAGCTTCTCTCCAGAGTTGATATTGATCAAGTCTACCTGAGACGGCGCGTGTGGGCATATAACATGTATATCCCTGTACTCCAGGATGGGTCACGCACCAAATTTCTATGCAGCACAAACTTTCCATCACCTCATGCAGAATGCCTGTCATGTCGGGTTTGGTATGGAGCGTCGGGGTGCGTATCTAGTGTCTCATCTAGCATAAAGTTAAATTCACAACCCCATATTATAGGCACTCATGCTTAATGAAGCAGGAGCTACTCCAACACTAAATAAAAGTCACCATCATCCAAAGTCAGGGCATAAACATTCAACATACATATCTCTGTCCTGTCTAGCAAGGTTTGGACTAAGACGTACCTCCCCTCTATGTCTGCTGCATACCCATGGACCAGAATGGGACATGCAGGCCACCCAAACTACCACTCTCCGGGCATAGGTAAAATATGTTGCTGGAAACATCTTACTCCTTCATTTCTCGCGCAACTTCTGAATTTCGGCGTCTGAGAGGTGTGTCTCTTGCAACAATGCCACATGCATCCTATGCCTGTGAAGATAAGTCTGCACCCTATAACACTTCACAAAAGAATTAAGCCCCCTAATTCCATGTTAAAAAAATGGATTGTCCCATCCCGCCACCCCGTGTGCCATCACCGCCCTATCCACCATATTTACCACCTTTGCTGCCCCCAATAAACATGACAAGAAGAAAAGGAAGAAGCCTCCCAACCTCCGGGTAAACACATCTAGAACAATCTGTGCCTCCCCAATCATCATCAACTCCCACGATAGAAACTACCCCAAAACCCAGTCTTCAGTCGATACACGCTGACTGTCTAGTTACACCAAGCCATGGCGAATGATGATCAATATACAGTGTCCAAGACAGCCCACAATAGACCCCTCATATCACCCAGTCAACCAGTATATAACATTCAACAATAGGTGTTTCAGTCCCTGTCACAGCAGAGAGAAACATCGAAAATGACAGTGCATAGCTGAGGAGGTGTGCCAACTGCAGTACACTGTGGTCAGCCACGGACACACCCTCCTACTCCTAGCCACTTCACACACTCAAACACACACACTCTGTTACAAACTAGTTATACCCCAGCACATAGCTGTCTCACAAGTCACTGATTCACAGCCAGAGAGAGAAAACTATTTGAAGAACTGTGAGAGGGGAAAAAAGGAGCCCTCCCATCACAAACAGGTGCCCATCCCAGAGATACAACAATTGGCGTGGGTCCCCAGGCGGACACCTGTCAGTACGATCCAGTCACCACGCCTCTCGAATCAATCACAGGACCAAACATTGCCCAGTTAGTTAAATAATTTAGATATTGCTTCTGATACTCATAAAAAAAAGGGGTCTCCAACCTTTTCTGTAGCGAGAGCTACTTCTGATCAGTGAAAATCATTGTTAGCTACTGAAGGCTAAACAACTAGCGCATTGTTACCAGACACCCCCACGGGCAGCTTCATTGACTTTAAACCTTATGTCCATAGAGCCAGATACTGTGGGTTTTGTTTGTATCACAATTCTTTATTACATTTTTCAAAAGTACATAAACATTGAATAACTTTAACAAATCAAAGCAAAAGGAAACTGCGGTTTAAACAAAATACTTTACCTAGGGACGCTATGACAGGGCTGCCATGTGTGTCAGTGAGAAAATGGTCTTTGGTGATGTATGAACATGTGAATGTTTGAATGGAATATATTTGTATGGGTGACTGTAAGACTATGTCATTTGCACTTGCAGCACAGGACATACCTTTAGCCATATGTGGCACCGTTACACATATAACACAACCATACCATCAATTTTTTTTTAAATGGGAGTTATTTAAAGTGCCTGAAAATGGTCTGTAAAATGTTCATAATATGTAACATTTTTCTTCAATTTAAATTTCTCTCATTTAAAAAAAATGGCTGTATTTTACAGCTGTATTTATGGCACAGGGTATACTGGCCCCTGGAAGCAAGAGGCCTGCTGTTTGTAAATTAAAATGAAGTGTTAACTTAATCATTAAGGTAACATTTGATTTAAATTTTCTCCCATTTAAAAGCATTCAGAAACTCAATTTTGTTCACAGCTCCAATATTGAGTTGGCAAGCAAATGTAAAGAGTTAAATACTGTAGTGGTTCACCTCTGTGCCCCAGTCCGGGTCATAAATTTGACTGAGCACTGCTCATTATCAAGCCCGGCTATCTACAGCCTGATGCTAATAATGTAAAATAAACACAGCCTTTCCTTAACTTTAAAAGAAAAATGGGACCTCGTGCTTATTTAAATGAAATCAAGGCTGTGAGCTACTCTGAAGGTGTCTGGGAGCTACTGGTAGCTCGCTATCGACTGGTTGGAGACACCTGATTAAAGCAGTACATTTCAGATCACCAAGATTGACCAGAATTCATTTTTCAAGCATTTTGCAATTTATGCCCCCAGGTGGACTGCAGTTGATTTTATGATGAATCAAAACATAGTTGCAGTATACCTACATAGCACACTTAGGGCCCGATTCAGTCCGGTTTGGAAATCTTCCCGTCCAAATGGGTTTGGGAATGTTTTCCAACCTAATCGGATCGGGAGAGTCCAACTGACCGAGTACGATGCATTCGGATGCTTCCAGATACGATTTGATTGGACTCCCATTGTCTTCAATGGGAGCCTATGTTCCTAACCGCATCGTAATCGAGGCCTAGGTGGGAATGCTTTCCTAACTGCATCAGAATCAGGACCTAAGTTGTGACAGTGGGGCCGATTCCGATTCCGGTCGCAAATTGTACAGACCGACACGGACCCGGGCCGGATACCAACCGACACAGACCAGCGCTGTACGATCCGTGCAGTACGATGCAGCGCGTTTGAATTACAACCGACAGGTACGGAATACAAGCTGTACGACCGAGCCATAGGGAAAATAGTGAACCGGCTGGAAAATGGACGCGATTTTCACTGACCGACACGAACCCGGAATGAACCCAACCGACCCGTACCCGCGATGTCCAATCAGCGCAGTACGATGCAATGCGGGTAAAACCAGACCGACTCGCACGGAGACCAAGCCACATGACCGACACGCACAGAAAACCGGGCACACAAGCAATAGGGACCTTCGCGACCGATGCGTATCAAACACAGAAGATAGGCAGCATGAACGAGGCGGAGAAGCCCGCACGAGACAACAGCAGCGTCTGTTTCCATCACATGAACATCTCCTTCATGCCTACAAAACCCAAAGGAAAAAAGACAAAAAAAGGACCAAACAAGCAATGACAAAGCCAATAAATACCAAATAAAAAAACATGGGACAAAGATACACCCACAACTCCAACTATATAAAGGACTACAATCACTACCATCATCCCTTGCAAACAGGAGACACAGCCAGCAGCAAACACCATTACACAGCAACCACAGACACACTCACAACTCACACATCACACAACCCACACACCATCAGCACCTCATCCAAAAGCACACACACATACAGCCAGCAAAACCAACACCAACCCACCCTCACTTGCACCCTCACACACACATCCCTCACCACCACCACCCATCACCATGCCCCCAAAGAAGAATCCAAAGTTCACAGATAGTGAGTTAGATGTGCTGGTAGATGAGATCATCAGAGTAGAGCCACATTTGTTTGGTACATTGGTCCAAAGGACTCCCATGTCACAGAAAACAAAGATGTGGGGGAGGATTGTGGACAAGGTGAACGCACAAGCACCAGCAAGACGCACAAAGGACGATATCCAGAACAGGTGGTATGACGTGCGCAGGAGGGTCAAGAAACTCATCGAAAAAGATCACGCCCTGAGTCAGTGCACTGGCGGTGGCCCTCCTGCCAAACCAGTCTACTTCAGGACCTGGAAGGAGAAGGTGCGGGACATCCTACCACCAGAGAGCGTCCATGGCCTAACAGACATCCCAGAGCCTGGTGAGTACACAAACAACATACCCAAGATTGCGTGGCAAGGGGACAGTGAAACCATGCACCGCAAGCAAAGCTACAGTAACCAATAGATAATCAGCCCAAGATGTGTATGCCAGTCAGACAAACACAATACCTGCCATCTCATAGTGACTTGGAACTGTGTCATGACATGCACCAACCTACAAACAAATAGAGCAAGCCAGTGGCACAAAGCTAAATAGACACTGCCAGACAGTTTGCCACCACAAACACACTACCTCACAGTGCAGCTGACTGACAGGAAAGAATTGTGGGGATGCAGGTGAAATTAGTGTATGCAAAAGCATGATGGGGCCTGTAGTCACAGAGAATGCTCCCCCTCCTGATTGGCCCATCAAGACCTCACTGAAACATGCCCACATCACAGGGAGTGGAAAATGACTGACAAGATGGCTGACACTGGCTCCTGCTGTGGGGAGCACAAGGCCCTGCTAGGGGTTGTGTGCAAATCAGAAGCAGGACACCACTGACTGACATCCTGAAAGACAACTTACACGCCCTACAATGGAACGTTTCATGATGGCAAGGAGGACTGACAGCCCTGACCATACTTACCAGCATGTGGAGACACACCCCCCCTCAACACAAACTCCACACAACTCACCGGGTAGAATGCATTGACACACACCTCATTGAAATATCAGCAAAAGATACCCATACTGGATGCTGCTGTGTAAAGCACAGGGGCTCTCTTTGGACTTGTAGCCAAACAAACACCAGGATTTCACAGTCAGCCATCTTGTCATTGCTGTCACACACCCTCACAGGGAGACAGAGTCAAGAGGATGGAAGTATGGGCATGCTGGGAAGGGGGGTCTAGCAAAGAGTATGATGGGAGTCACAGACAATCTACCCCCACCCACATGGCCCAGCAAGCTCACACTGAACCATACTCGCTTCACAGGGAGTGGGAAGGGACTGACAAGATGTCTGACACTGGGCTCTGTTGTGGGGAGAACAAGGCCATGCTGGGAAATGGCCAGCCACAAACACCACGACTGCACAGTCAGCCATCTTGCGATTGCTGTCACACACCCTCACAGGGAAGCAGAGTCAAGAGGGAGGAAGTATGGGCATGCTGGGAAGGGGGGTCTAGCCAAGAGTATGATGGGAGTTGCAGTCACAGACAATCTACACCCACCCACATGGCCCAGCAAGCTAACAATGAACCATACTCGCCTCACAGGGAGTGGGAAGGGACTGACAAGATGTCTGACGCTGGGCTCTGTAGTGGGGAGCACAAGGCCATGCTGGGAAATGGCCAACCACAAACACCAGGACTGCACAGTCAGCCATCTTGCCATTGATGTCACACACCCTCACAGGGAAGCAGAGTCCAGAGGAAGGAAGTATGGGCATGCTGGGAAGGGGGTTGTAGCCAAAAGTATGATGGGAGTCACAGTCACAGACAATCTACACCCACCCACATGGCCCAGCAAGCTCACACTGAACCATACTCGCCTCACAGGGAGTGGGAAGGGACTGACAAGATGTCTGGCACTGGGCTCTGTTGTGGGGAGCACAAGGCCATGCTGGGAAATGGCCAACCACAAACACTAGGACTGCACAGTCAGCCATCTTGCCATTGTTCTCACACCCCCTCACAGGGAAGCAGAGTCAAGAGGAAGGAAGTATGGGCATGCTGGGAAGGGGGGTGTAGCCAAGAGTATGATGGGAGTCGCAGTCACAGACAATCTACACCCACCCACATGGCCCAGCAAGCTCACACTGAACCATACTCGCCTCACAGGGAGTGGGAAGGGACTGACAAGATGTCTGACACTGGGCTCTGTTGTGGGGAGCACAAGGCCATGCTGGGAAATGGCCAACAACAATATCAAACTCTGTCCGTGACAAGCTGGGAAAAACGTAGTGTTTACAGGCAGGCATCTGTTCGAAAAGTAGAAAATGTCATGTTTGTGAACCATCAATGCATGTAGAAACATAACTCACATCGTGTGTCTCTTCCAAACACAGGTGGTGCTCGGCACCCAGCACCAAATGAGGAGGATTCCCCGGCCCGGACTCTGGCGGACACAGAGCTCTCTGGTCTGACACTCTCTCTGTCCTCTTTGGATGACAACGACCAACCTGGCACCTCCGGTGTGAGTCATCATGCAGCACCAGCAGCATCAACATCTGCACCCCCTGTACCCATGCCTCCAGCATCTGGACACCGACAGGGCACCCCCGCCAACATGGACAGACCAAGGCCAATGAACACCCATAGCACAGGGACACAGGACCCCCAGGAAGCTACAGCAAACACCACCAGCAACACCACACAAGGGTTCCCAGTGTCACCTGTGCGTCCCGACACTGGTCCTGCCCGTGTGGATAGGGGTGCTGGGAGGGGTGGGAGGCAGATGGCACGCCTTGCAGAGGGGTCTGGACTACATGGTGACCCCCAACTGGCACGCATCCTAGATGCGTACCAGGATAGCACTGGAGGATTTGGCCAGGTAGTGGGGATCCTCAAGGACATGCAACACGAGCAGGTCACCCACCATGCCCGCATTGGAGGACAAGTGAGATGCCCTTACTGCGGTGCATCAGGACATACTCCAATGCCTCCGCCAGATCAACACCAACCTGTCCACACCTCCCTGGGTGGCCACAACATCTGTCGCAACACCATCTGCCAGCACCACAGGGAGGGAGGAGGACTCTGGTGGAGAGTCCCCTGCACCGCAGAGGCCTGCACATGAGGACCCCCCTCCCCCCAGAAGAAGAGGGGTCGTCCGAAGAAGGACATGTGAGAGGCAGATGTCCCAGCACATCCCCAAGGGACTCTGAACCTGTTCTGGACAATGTTCTTTGTGAGCAACCCGTTCACCTTGTCCAATCGCACACAACTCGCCCTCATGACATGGAGGGTTCATGTTGGGCCAATGCAGCAGATGACTGTGGACTTTACTCAGGACATCTCATCTACCAGCACTTCCAACTCTAATGTGAACTTTGGATTCCAAACACAATGTACAGCACCCACCATCCTGTGCACTTCCCTCACACATGTTTGAAAATAAACTCACCAGTACACCATACTTGCCTCTGTTGTGATTCCAACTTGTCATGTTCAGGGAGATGTCGTTCTGCTACACAACACAGTGCATGCCAAATACTGCAACAATTTGACCAATTTAAGGTGAGTCATGGTGATGTGACACATGTGAGGGAGACACACCCCTATGGCACGACAACACATACTCACCATGGCCATGTTACTCATCACACACAATGATGTTGACCTGAAACACATTGGCATGCACAGATGCAACACCAACCCCAGTCAGTGGTAACAAGTCCACAGGTGAGGTAAGCAGATGTCACTCAGATGTGGGAAGACAGACAACGCACATAACAAAGCGTAGCACAGGTTCATTACACTTCAGCAACACGTTTATTCCATAATAGTTGCACAGAAATTCCACTTAACAGTGGACACACACTCACAAAGTGTTGGAGAATTGAAGTCCAGGGATGTGTGGTACATCAGTTGATGGGAATTGACAAGTTCCACACTGGTGTTGGCTTCTGGGTGTTGGGGGTCAGTGTTGACCAAACAACAGGCAAAGTACCCTGGGAAGGACAGACACAAGACACAGTCAAAAGCACAGCAGAACAGGAGAGAAATGCAATACAAATGCACAAAACATGTCGCAAGAAACCTGCACAAAAACAAGTTAGCAGTACTACCCTATTGTGGAGTACACACCACCTGAATGGACACATCACTGCACGCATCCAGTCAAGTGGCACACAGACACACTCAGACAGCAACAGAGCTGCCACAACACATTCCAGGCTACCTTCATACATTCACATAACAACACTTGAAACTCACATTCAGCTGAAGAAGTTGTTGATGGGCTGTGAGCGGATGTCACCCTCATCCTCATCATCACTAGCATCTTGGTCCATCCCGGGATCCTCCATAGGTGCCGGCGGTTGGTCATAGTCATCGTCATCCACACTG
Organism: Triturus cristatus; assembly: GCF_964204655.1. Taxonomy (NCBI): domain Eukaryota; kingdom Metazoa; phylum Chordata; class Amphibia; order Caudata; family Salamandridae; genus Triturus; species Triturus cristatus. The sequence continues at coordinate 971,502,682 of NC_140587.1, forward strand.
CCATGTTGTGTAGCATGCAGCATACAAGGATTATTTTGCACACCTTTGCAGGCTCATATGGGAGGGCCCCACCGGTCTTGTCCAGGCAGCGAAAGCGGCTTTTAAGTAGGCCAAATGTCCGCTTAATCACCCTCCTGCTCCGACCATGTGCCTCATTGTAGCGCAGCTCGGCTGGTGTCACAGGGTTTCTGAGGGGTGTCGGCAACCACGGCATGTTGGGGTATCCAAAGTCACCTACACACACCAAAATGAACAAGTAGCTGAGTTTTGTAGGAGTGCGGGATACAATATTGACAAACACACACAATGAGAAACAGTCAGTACACACCGACAAGCCAGGCATGCTGAGCTGGCGTCTGTGACATCAGTGTTGCAATGCGACTACTCCTCATAATGTAGGCATCGTGCGCAGAACCAGGAAACCGTGCACACACATGTGTGATAGACATGTCAGCAAGACATACCACCAGAGCATGGATGGAGTGGTAGTGCTTCCTGTTCCGGTATGCCTGCTCATGTGCCTGTGGTGGTATCAGGGCCACATGTGTCCCATCAATAGATCCGAGGACGTTCGGCATCCTCTCCAGTGTATAAAAGGCATCCTTTATCTCCAGGAGTTCAGTTGGGCTAGGGAACTTGATGTAAAGGTCTAGGAAATGCAACATCCCCTCCAAGACATCGCGTAGCACCCGACTAAACATCGTTTGCGACATACCACCAGCAGTAGCCACAGTGTACTGGAAGGTACCAGTAGCAAAGAAGTGCAGGGCTGCCATCACCTTCATCTCTGGGGTCAGTGCTGTAGGGTATGTCCGGCCGGGTAGCAGATGTGGCTCCAACTGCTCCGCCAACTCCTCAATCAGTGGCCTGGTGAAGCGTTACCGTCTGATGCAGTCGCGTTCCTGCATGGTTGCAAGGTCTGGGAACGGTCGATGGACAGCTGGTGCCCTGCAGTACAGAGATGCACAAAAGAAGATTGTCAGTTCATCCACCCATGAAGCCATGACCAGGCTCAATCGCACATGATAGATCATTACATTACACTATGTACTGAGGTGTGTGCTGTTGTGCATGGACACATATGTCACGTACATGACCACCACCTCACATCTCAATTCCACATGTCCACATGAGTCCCATGAAGTGCAATGGCCAATCATCTGGCTGTGTCACCCAACCTATGTACTGCTGCAACGTTCCAAACACACACCACAGTGGCTAGTGAGGCCTGATGTCTCCCAGGCATCACAGATCTTTGCCATGCAGAAACCCAGGGTCCCTGTATTGCCACATTGACACTGGCATGGACATAGCGTATCACGTACACACCACAAGGCAAGCGTAAGTCCCACAGGTTGTGGCCACTGTTGTTCCTGCCAGCCCTACATATACGTCTCTTAGACACACACACACCATCAAGGTTGATGCATATACCGCATGGATGTGGAGACTGTTAACCATTGGGCACATTTACACAGACACATCTGAGACACAACATGCACACAGACTGTGGGTGAACATCAGTATTGTGGCTACAGGTCTCACTGTGACATACATGCCATCAGCCCCTGGACTCAGGGTGTATGTGACATGCCCCAAACATATTCAACATGAAACTGTGTCCGTGACTCATGCCCATTACTGTACAATTGCACATCACAGTGGTAATGTGCACAACACACAAAGGATTTTGCCCCCATGTACACGTGCACAGCCTGGGAGTGGCTGCACAAAAGTGCCACCCAACAAACCATATGTGGCCCCCCCAAACACCCAGGGAATGCAGCCTTACATGCCATGGGACACTGTGTGGCCAATGCTGTAGTGTGGTAGGTGTGCACAGGTGTCCCTGGCCAGTAATTGTGTGTTGCATCCGTAGAATAGTCTCACCAATGAGGTCCGACATGGGTGACAATGCGTACGCATTGCACGGTTCATGACCGAGCCGTGCGTACGCTTTGTCATTAAATGCTATGAGGTCCGACGCGGGTGACAATGCGTACGCATTGCACGGTTAATGACCGAGCCGTGCGTACGCTTTGTCATTGAATGCAATGAGGTCCGATGCGGGTGACAATGTGTACGCATTGCACGGTTCATGACCGAGCCGTGCGTACGCTTTGTCATTGAATGCAATGAGGTCCGACGCGGGTGACAATGCGTTCGCATTACACGGTTCATGACCGAGCCATGCGTACGCTTTGTCATTGAATGCTATGAGGTCCGATGTGGGTGACTATCATGTATACGTGTCGGGCAGGCATGGTCCGAGACAGGTGTACGCCTTGGCCATTGAATCGTATGGAGACGGGTGCATGTGTATTTTCAAAATACGCGTTGTACAGTCAGTTGAACGAGCAGGGCGCACCTATTGGCTGTGAACTGTCATGGAGACGGATGCGGATTCAAAACTTGTACGAGTTGTGCACTGGAAATTCAGTTGGATGCCTACAACACTGTTGCAGTTTCAAGTGTTTCATGAAGGTGAAGATTTAAACGATGCGGAAGGTGTGTACGAGTCTTACATTTAAATGGATTGGCCAGATTCATAGAATGCAACCGTGTTGGACCTATCACTTTAAACACATGGCACAGATTCTGCCTCTACAGAACAGATAAAAGGCTGGCTGGCCCCCAGGGAGCTCACTTGCCTGCACTACATGCTAATGGACAACATCCCTGCTATCACTGCTGCTGTCTCTGCATCCTCTGGCTCCTGCTATGGCATGTACTCTGGAGAGGGTCCCAGCCTTCACTGAGGAGGAGAACTAGGCACTGCTGGACGGGCTCCTTCCACAGTACAGCAAGCTCTATGGGAAACCAGGGGAGCAGGTGAGTGTGCAGTCCACTCCCTTCCTAATTATGTATGTTGTCTGACTAGCAGGACTAGCAGTGTGTACACCAGTGGCAAGCATTCTCACTAACTACTTTCATGACCCAAAGTGTGTAGGTACATGTAATGAACAGGTGTCCTGCTGCTAAAGTTCATTGGTGCAAGCTTAAACTATCCAGGCTTTTTTAACATGTTAGACATGCAGGTGATTTTTCCTTCCCCATGGTTGCACTACCTGTGTAAATCATTTCCCTTTGTGATGATGACATGTATATCCAAATGTGTGCTGCACAAATCTGGGGCATGTGTGTTAATGTACTTTTTCCACTTTGTCATCCTCACAGGTTGATGCCCACCGGAAGCAGGAGATCTGGCTGACCATCGCCCGTGCTGTTTGTTCGGTGGGGGTCTACAAGCGCCGGATCCGCAATTGCCAGAAGAGGTGGCAGGACCTTCGGCACTGGACCCGGAGGATAGCTAGAGTCCAGCTGAAGCTGTCACCTCCGCGCAGGAGGGGCAGACACCGGACCCTGACCCCCCACATGCTCCGGATCCTGGCAGTGGTCTTCCCGGACCTGGATAGGCAGCTGAAGGCCAGACAACAGCAGGAAGGGGGTAAGTCCATGCCTAATCTGTGTACTATGTCTGACATGCCAATTGCAGTCTTTTGGCCTGGTCACACTTCCACATTACGTAGGTCTTGTAGTCCAATACTCAGGTCCCTCAATTGTGTGATGCACCCTCCTCATCTGTTCCACAGGTGTGGCCTCTACAGTCTGTTGCTTGTGTCACTGGGGCACTGTGTCCCTGCAGTCAGCTATGCTTCATCTACCAGACAGCAACTGTTCCCGTGACTCTGTTGTGTGTTTCATGGGTGGGTCAATTGTTTACCCAATGCCTGAGATCTGACATGTGATCTGTGTGTGCCCTTGAGATGTGTTCCAATTGCTGGTCTGACTCGCCACATGTGGCTGGGGTATTCCAAACAAACCCATGCAGCAGGGGACTCCAATTGTGGGGCCTCAGGAGTATGTATATCAAGTATGTCACACTTGCTTAGCCACCTGACTACTGTCCAGGGCCAAACACTGTTTCATGGAGACCTGGCCAGTCATGGCTCCTCAAGGGCATTTAGAAACACTCAGTAATCCCACTGCTGTGTATCAAATACCAGGTTGTGCTTAGTGACATGTGCCCTCAGGTGTCTGCCCCTGTGTCATTAGGATGTGGCTTGTTATTACGTACAACTGGGGTGTCCATGATTCAGAGGGTCAGCATGACATCTGAGATGTGACTGTGAGATACAAGACCTGTGTGACATATAGGTGTGTGATCATCTGACAGCGCACAATGGTGTATGCAAATGTGTCCTTCATGCAGCTGGGTTACATGCATGGCAGACTGTGATGTGTTAATGTACAGGGTGTTTGCAGAGACTCATGTGTCTGATTTGCATGATGTGGGGTCTTCTGGGTCCTGTATATGTTGTTTGCAGGAGATGGGCAAGTGCACCGGTCATCTGCAGAGTTAGCTTTACCCCTGAGCTAGGATTGTGAGTCAGTGCATATTGTTGTTGTCTGGATGCCCTGCCCCTGTGACAGGAAACAGTGTTGACTGAATTTCCAGGCATCCCTGTGCCATGGCATTTAATTTGCTATGAGTGATCCTGCATTGTGTTCAAGTGTGCACCATGCACCCCATTGTGGCATTGCTCATCAGGACATGAGAACATCGAAGTGTGTGTTGCTGGCATGCATCACAAACATGTGAAATGAGTCTCTGCCCATCCCTTCATCCGGACACCTGTACTGTACTGAGTCAGTAGCAAGAGATGTGCTGTGTGTATGGTGACATTCTCCTACATGTTCACTTGCATGTCCAAATGAGGTGTTAGAGGTGCATGTCGGCACATTGGGGTGTTAGCATCCAACATGCAACAGACATATGTGTGCAAGTCAAGGAGGGATATGTGTGCCATTGTTGATGTTGAGAATGACGATTGGCTTATTCTAAAAAGTGTTTGCACTTTGAGCTGTGTTTAGCTGATGATGCCAGGGCTTGCCCTGTGATGTGATGAACTCACTGCGGTGTGTGCAGTCGGTGCAGGTGACTGATGTTGTTCTCTTCCTTCCTATTCCTATCCAGATACATCCACGGACACAGGAGGGGACAGCTCCACGGACCAGGAGGAGCCACAGAGCCTGACAGGGACAGAAGGAGAGGAGTCGGGGGGAACCAGTGGCACGGAGGGTGAGTGGAGCCACACAGAGGAGTCGTCAGCACCATCACCCCCAGCTGAGGGCCACAGCAGCTCTGTGGATGATTCCCTTGTGGAGGCGGGTGTCAGCAGCCACCAAACCCCAGCTAGTGAGGCTGTCCCCGCTACCACCACCACCCTCCCATCGGCTCCCATCCCAGAGGTCCCTGTAGGCTCCCGTGTTCGTGAGCATGTCTCCTTTGTGCCAGGCACCGCACCCCCTGCCCCTGTGTCCCCTGCTGCCCTGAGTGAGGAGTCTGTGGACTTACTTAGACAGATCCATTTAGGGCAGACGTCGATGCTGAAGGTCCTCCATGCACATACAAGTCTGTTGACACAACTGGTGTCGTTCATGGAGGGCATTTCCTTGGGCATGTCTGCCCTACAGAGGACCAATCAGTCCATGGCCTCCTCCCTGATGGCAGCAGTGTCCCTCCTCCAACAGTCCTGCACCCCTCTTTCCCCTGCACCACCCACGATTACTAGCAGCCTATCTGTCCCAAGTACACAAACACCCAAACCAAGGTCTAGACATGCACACAAGCAAGCGCAGGGGACTGATACCACACTCACAGAGGCTGGTTTGCAGACACACACACAGTCATCCACAACCACTCCACAGTCCTCCGAGACCTCTCTCTCCCAGGCCCCTTCCCTTGCATCACCTGCAACCCCATCTCCCCAGAAGCTCTTCCTCTGTGACCTTGGCCTCTTCCCCAACAACCCAGCAGATCCTGATTACAAGGGGAAGAGGAAGTCCCCACACACAGAGGGGAGTGCCCCTCACACCCGGACACCCTCCCCCAGGCACAGTCAGACTCAGACCCCCACCTGCAAGTCGCCCCAGAGCTGGAAGAGCAAGAGTCCACCGCCACCACGCAGCTCCAAGGCAAAGTCTCCGTCCTCCATTCCCCATGCCACCACTCCAGAGGTCCACTTGTCCCCTCCCTGCCCCGGGTTCCCCCACCCACAGATACACCATCTCCAAAATGCTAAGGCCATCCCCCTACCACTTGCTCCTACACACCTGGTCAGACAGTTAGTGCCACTGATGTGGGGACCATGTCCCCCCCTGCCCTGTCAACCTCACCTGCCCCCATTCCGCTCCTATGGATGTAGGCACTGCAGTGGAGTCCACGACAACCCTGTCTGACTTGGGCACTGCAGTGGGGACCCAATCCACTCCATTTGACCTGCCCACTGGAGTTGTGCCGGCACACACCCCATCTGACTTGTGCCCCCACAGTTGTGACCGGTCCTAGGAAGCTTGTTTCTGGTCCAGGGAAGGCATGGCTTGGCAGTTCGGGCTGGACTGTTCCCATGAGGCACAGGGTCAGACTGATTTGCATATGGCCATGTCTGAACTGGGGTGGCAGAGTGGGCTAAAGAACGGTGATGGATCAAACCCAGATCTGTTGACTGGGTGTGAGTGTTTGATTGGTTCTGATGCTCCGTCCATCACCACCCCCTTTTGTACCGCTTTGTTCGCCATAAGTTGGCAGGGTATGCTCAGATGTGAGTCCCTTGCTCACTTTGCCACTGGATTCAAGCAAGCCTGGCTGAAGACGGTTGAAATGCCAGAAACCGGTCCTAGGAAGCTTGTTTCTGGTCCAGGGAAGGCATGGCTTGGCAGTTCGGGCTGGACTGTTCCCATGAGGCACAGGGTCAGACTGATTTGCATATGGCCATGTCTGAACTGGGGTGGCAGAGTGGGATAAAGAACGGTGATGGATCAAACCCAGATCTGTTGAATGGGTGTGAGTGTTTGATTGGTTCTGATGCTCCGTCCATCACCACCCCCTTTTGTCCCACAGTTGTGACAGCACCCACCACTTCAGTCAGCTCCACTGCAGTTGCAAGTGTCTCGCCTGCATCCACCACCCCTTCACTGCCTCCTTCTGCTGCGCCCTGATCCTGTCCCTGCGGTGCCTGGCCTGCCCCCATGTTTGCCCCTCCGAGTGGATGACCCCGGTGCTTAGCAGTGCAGGCAAGCAACGTGTGACAGTTGTCACTCTAGTTCACTCCTTGGCATTTGGACATGGACTAGCCATTGGCCTTTTGTTTGAACGGACATTTAACTTTTAATATGCTGAATAAAGCTTTTTTCTTTGTCTCTGTGAACTTGATTTAGCTGTACATTATGTTGATGATGTTTAACATGCCCTTGCACCTGTAATGCTTGGTTTGCAATGTTGAATACTGATGTGTTGATGTGAGGTACTCCATGTGGTCCATGAGTTATGTATCCTATTCTGGTGGGTATCCATGTCATCCTTTGCAGCTACCTGGGTGTTTCATGATCAACTATGGACATCTCTGTGAACATTTCATTTGCATGGTCACATCTCTGGCTTGCACCCATGCACATATGATGTGCTTCCCATTGTCCAATTTGTCAATTTCACAAACTTTGTGCGCACCCCCACTGGACCTACAGGTGTGGGCATCAATGGTATAGGAGCAACTGGGTCGTCTGTGCAACTTGCTAGACATATGTTTTCAGTATGTGCAGATGACTTAGGGGAGACTCGCATACCCAGGCTGTTGTGACCTGAGCCTTCATTGTGTGGTAACTGATGGCTGACTGACCAAGTGTTCTGCAGACATGAGTGGGAGGTGCTGTGAATATGTTTGGCACAGCTGGGCTTCCACAGGAGTTGGGTCCCCTCAAGTAAGTATGTTGTCCCGTGACATAGCCTGGGCCCATGGTGTGTGTTGTATGGGCATGTGTGTGTGTCCACATCCCTGTTCATACACAGGCAGTGTTCCCTTGATATGTTCCTGTTGTTGATGCTTGCTGAGTGGTACTGGGTTCATCACACTACTTTGCCATGGGCTGCCAGATGTGTGGGTGCATGACACACTACTGTTAATTGATGTATCATCATTGGGATTTGTCAGTTCTGAGTGGTGATGATGTGACACAGATGGGACACAGTCAGGGTTCCCCAAGACACTTGTTTATTTGCAAAATCATGTAGTTGTCCCTAGGTGGTACCTTTCAGGGATTGACACATTTGTATGTGTGTGTGACTGCTCCCACTTGTCGAGTTCATGGCTGCAATGTAGGTTCTCCTTGGCTTTTGCATTGTCCTGGGACTGTGGCAGGTATTCTGAAGGTTACTTGAGCCTTAAAGTCATGGCCATGTACCGCATACTGTGCAGTATGTCTGTCATTCCCCAGGGTTGTAAACTGTCCTTGTGTGATGTGTTTGGTCACCTGTCCATGTGAGCTTCACAGATGCACATTGTTGCAGTTCAGGGTGTGTGGTGTTGAGGGTGGACTGATGTAAATGTTTGCATGGATGGTCCCCTAGCTCCCGCTTGTCCATGGATGAGGGGCCATGCTGAGTGATTTGTGTTTGTGTATGTGTGATATACGTTTGTGGAACAGGACACATGTCTGGGTTTCCCAGTTTGTACGACATCTGCCTTTGTCATCACAGTGGAGGTGTCATGCATGCTTGTGTCACCCCAATGTCTGGTCCCTGGGGGTAGTGCTGTTGTGTGTCAGTCTCTTGCTGTGTTATTTGGTGTTCATTCCAGCTTGTGTCACATGTGTCTTTTGTGCTCCCTCTCATCTCACAATGCCTGATTGCCCACTAAGGGTGTCCCAATGATGGTTTACTTTTGTATGGCACTGTGTCCACATCTGTGTCACTGTGGTTCAGCCCCCCTCATGTGTTGTGTAGTTGCCTGAGGATACTGTGACACACACACACACATGCTGTGTCAGATGTGCAGTGTGAGGTTGCCTGTTTGTGTTTGTGCATCTGCATCAGTGCATTGGTATTGCTGTTGTGGGCCTTTGTCTGGATGCTGTTTCTGTGATTTTCCCTGCTGTCCCTGTGAGTCATATCACGCCATTGTGCACATTCATCCTGGTTGTTAGGTGCCATTGCTGGCATGGAATGGGAGTTTGTGAGCTGACACCTACAGTCTACACAGGTTGTTTTGATTGGTGTGTCTATTTTCGAGCTGTGTGTATGCTTGGTGATGGTCACTTCTGCTCTTGTGTCATTGTACACTGTATGCATTGTGCCCCCATGTGCGGTGCTTGTCTGCACATGGCCGAGAGTGTGTTAGGTTTTCACAGCACTGTTAGCCTCACCACATCTCTGTGGGAATGGGACCGGACCACTAGTTTGCCCCAGAAGTGTTGAATGTGTTGGGAGCAGGGATCATACATGCTGTTTGTTATTTGCAGCTTTAACCTTGATGACACTTATCTTTTGGCTACTGTGATAAGGGGGGGGGTTAGACCCCATCGCCACAATGCTCAACATCTGCTGCAGTTTGGAAGCCGACACTTAACTTCTGTTCTACTCAGTGAGGGAGTGTTCTTTTTACATTGCCACAGTGCTATGGTGGTGCTTGCCTTGTGTAGGACACACTCATTTGTTGGTCACACATGTGCTGTTAGTTACATTGTATGTTCAAAGTCATAATCACTGTTGTGGGCATTTGTCACAGACTACACACTGTTGTCATGATGTTAGGGGGGATGCATTTTGCTGACATACCCAATGTTGGAGTATGATGGATGTGTGGTGCATCACCCATCCTATGAGTGGGGGTGGCAGGGGTGATGGGCAACAGGTCCGAAAGGGGTGGAGGTGGCAGGGGTGATGGGCAACAGGTCCCCTATGAGTGGGGGTGGCAGTAGTGATGGGCAACAGGTCCCCTAGGGGTGGAGGTGGCAGGGGTGATGGGCAACAGGTCCCCTATGAGTTTGGGTGGCAGTAGTGATGGGCAACAGGTCCCCTAGGGGTGGAGGTGGCAGGGGTGATGGGCAACATAAGCCCTATGGATGGGGGTGGCAGGGGTGATGGGCAACAGGTCCCCTATGAGTGAGGGTGGTAGTAGTGATGGGCAACAGGTCCGCTATGAGTGGGGGTGGCAGGGGTGATGGTCAACAGGTCCACTATGAGTGGGGGTGGCAGGGGTGATGGGCAACATAAGCCCTATGAGTGGGGGTGGTAGTGGTACTGGCCATACAACCCCTATGGTGGACTGTTGTTAGTGGCCAGGATGTGGATCCCCTGTGTGTGTGTACCATTTTGCAGGTACGTGTCGTTTGTTTATGTGGTAGGTGTCTGACTTACCGCCTGCGCCGTCGGTGTCGGTTCCTGATCCGGTCATAGATGTAGAGTACTGGTATGACCTGCGCGATGGGATTCATGATGTGTTCGTGTCGTACACACTGCTTGTTGCTCTGTCTCGTACCCACTGCAAGCTGGTCTGTCTCGTAGCCGTGTATTGAGTTGTGGCGCGAATCGTAGCTGATATGCTTGTTTTACGGATGCTGTGACGTTCTGTACGTGGCGACCCGTCAGGCGCGTAGGAAGTACGCATCGTACTTGTCATGCGGGAAACTGCTATTGATACTGCTTCCGGGCGACTCGGTTCAGCGGTAGGAGTTAAGGCTCGGACGGAGAATGGAGCTTGAATCACAGCCTACGTGTAGGTCGTGTTTTTGGCAGGTATGCACATCGTACTTCCTCTGCAGGATGGACCGGCTACGGGTACGTGTCGGTCACGCGGTAAGGCTACAGACAGCTCTCAGAGAGCTGTCCGACCCGATATCAGAATCGACCCCAGTATGTACAAAATTAAACTCTGATGCTGGCTTATGGGCTGATGAAAATGCATTATATCTCCTCTTCTGTTTAGTCATCCATGGCCAAAAACAAATCCAGAGGTTAACGCATATTCTCTTTTTAATCCCCAACTTGTGGAACACTCACCCTTTGGGAACATACCATTTTTCTATTCTTTTTCTCCTTCAAAAGGCAGTCCCTCTGTCTCAGCTATACTTTGATAGGGTCTGTATAGATGCACCCGTTCCTCTGTGTTCTCATTCTTAAAAACAATGCAATTCATACTGTTGCCTGTCACAAGTACATTAAACTTAGAACAACATTGTTTTAACTGCATGTGGTGTTAGTGTTGGTTCTTGAGGTGTGACTGAATGGTAACTTGAGCAGGTAGTACCCGTGTTTAAGATATATTCAATTCTTCATCTGAGTTAGAGATATGGTTAGTGGTGCAGCAAGGGTGCCATGAACTGCATTGCAAGAGCAATATTGAGGTTATTGTGGCCCTCTTACACCACTAGATGCCTGTTTGTTGATAGATGCAATCAACCATTTAGTTGTCTTGAGAACTCCAAGATCTTTCTATATCAGCCCCTCAGAAGTGTGGTATACAGAAATACCAGAGCTAAAAGAACCTGAATACAAAGCATTCTAAATAATCTGGTATAAGGACTATAATACACTGAGTAAGGCAAACTACACAGTGGTTCTAAACAAGTACAAAATAAGTGATAAAAGAAAGCATGTTCACCTTTTATTATGTTAATTGAATTATTTCAGCTAATAGCTTCTGTAGAGCAGTTTTTAAAACTAGTGTTGAACTATCCATATCTGAATGCTGCCATATACAAATAAATCCATCGTCCGACTTCTGTAAATGTTTGGCATTAAACTTTTCAGAGGAAATAAAAACTATTCATAACTCATTTCAGCCAAATGAGGGAATGCTCTCAGATGCCAAAAACATTAATGCTTCCAATTTAGGAAATGAGACAGCTATTTAAATTACAAAATGTACTTTAGCAACAGAGGAGGATGTATGTAACATTGTTCTCAAGATTACATCTTGCTCACCTTTAGAGCCATGTACTGCCAGTTTCCACCACTTGACTATGGAGAATATAGCACCTACGCTGACAGAAATATACAAATGCTCATTCCAAGTTGCTATGGTGTCAAGGGACTTCAGAAAAACAATTGTTAAACACCTATTTAAGAAGCCAACAGCTGGCCAAGCCTTATACAATAATTACAGACCAATCTCCTTTTTACCTTTTATGACTATGGGTGCAGAAAATTTGTGAACAAACAATTGTCACAATTCATTAACCAAATTAACACTCTGGCTAATTATCAAGCATGTATCATAGCCTACCAAGGTACAGAGATGACTCTTTAAGCAGTCACAAACAACTTTCAGATGATCCAGAATGTGGTGTAGTGTATCATGCACTCACCTGATCCCAACCACAGAGACAAAACTGGAGCCGATGCTGGACCTCCTATCCCTCTAAGGGCCTAGTCCATTCAAGTAACGAAAGCTTCTTAAACAAAGTGTGGCCCTTGGGGGGAAGAAGAGGGTGTTGGGATAAAATAAGAAAATAGAGATTTGTGGTACTGGACCTGCTCAGCAGCTGTGCGATACTGCATAACAAGATGTGTAGTTCCATAGACCTTCTGTGTCTGCAAGATAGATACACACAAGACCTGAATCTCTGGTTTGCAATGACACAAACTCACTAAGAATAAGAAGAGGAGCCAGTTACCTTCTGTACTCTAAAAGTCCTCTATATACAGTGACCATATATTGACTTTAGTGACATACACTTACAAGTTTCATCAGCAGCACGACATAAGAGAAGAATGACCAATATCACAGATTGGAGTTTTGGGGCACTCCCAAGGATTAAACTCAGAACACAGATTTCGGTACAAGTTTCATACATATATCCAAGACTTTGAAGTGCTTTCTCTAGGCACTACTGTTCATCAGGCAAACATGAAGCTCAAGTCTTTAATCCTTGTGCACTAACAATTCTACCCAAAGTTGCAGGAAGGGTCCGGAGTATAAACGCACAAGAAGCACTGGAGTAAATCACAAAGCGGGCATGGAGGAAAAGTCTATAGTCTTTGAAGACATGGATACTCGGTCCTGCTTACTACTATTGGAGGATTAGTGCACACTAACTTGATAGCATGTACTTAGCCTAGTTCTTCCACTTTACTGAAGTTCAAAGAAGATCTCAAAGTTTTGACTCAGTGAGTCACAGGGGTCCAGAGCAGCAGTGCAGGAGGGAGAATGTAGGAAGATGTCAAGGGAGCTGGAGCCATGGGAACCACAGGTTCAGATGGACTTCAAGGAAACTGAAGCGCTTCTCAGTTCCAGCAGGACTCTTCAAGTGAGTGTGAAGGGTGAAGCTTGTTCCACAGTGAGCCAGGTAAAGCCACGACTTGGGGTTGGGGCGGGGTTTATATACCCTCTCAGAGGCTCAATGGATGTAGCTAGATAACATATGGCACATGGGGCACATGGCCATCTGGAAGGTTCTCGAACCTTGAAGAAAACACGTGTTAGTACACTCTCTTTAACCTTACAGAATGGGCAGGTGCAACTTGGTGATCGGAACCAAATAACAGGAAAAAAATGTATCATGTCTGCTAGAACATGCATAATGGAAAACAACACCAAGGCCCCAGTAACATCAGGAGCAAGGCTGGCCATTAGCTATTGAGATTCTGTGGGAGGCTTTCAGGGATTCAATGGAAAACCACACAAGCAACCTAGTAACAGCAGGTGCAGCTTATCAATTGGTTCACGGGCTCTGGGGGATGCTTGCAAATAATCAAGCACAGTGGAATTATGGTTTATGGGGAACATCAGTCATGGTATCATAGCACACCATAAAGTGCCACAGGGGTAAAGCAACATGAGGCCTACAAGCTAGGCCCACTTACCAAAGGGCGCATGAGGGGTTCGGGACATAGTAGTACTGATTTTATTAGGCCTATTTGCAGTTTTTGATACAGTGTCTCATTCCATGCTTGTAAATCGGATTGCTGAGCCTGGGTTGAAGGATTTAGTGACTGAATGGTTAAAATCCTTTCTCCAAGACCATAGTCAATTGATCTTGGTACCCTCTTTTACCTCATGGTTTTAAACTGGAATGCAGAGTCCTGTATGGATCATCGCTAAGTACCACTTTATTAAATGTGTATATGGCACCTTATTACCCTTACATTTTGGACGTGATGACTTATGCGGATGATATTCAAATTATCTTGAAGGATATGAATGTCTCTCGGTTCCAGGATCATTTTAATAAGTGCTTGTCGTGTGGCCAACGGAAGAGCAACTGCCTTAAATAAAACTCAGATAAGAAAGACCTCCTGGTTATAGGTGGTGGGCCATCCATGTGGACTAACCAGTGGTGACCATTCTCTGTAAGCAAATACCAGTACCTGAAAGTGCTGTCTGCATGTGTATATTCAACACCAAATTGGATTGATTGTCACAAACCACAAAATTAGCCTCCACATTCTTCTTTCATCTCTCACAGTTAAGAAAAATCTTAGCAGTCCTGCCTGAAAAATACAAATATCCGTAGCTAAAAGCAGGGGTTGGTTTATGATTAGACTACTTCAACTCATTATATCTTTCACTTCACAGATGTGCTCTACACAAACTTAAATTGATTAAAAATATGGAGGTAAGAGTAAAGCTGAATCTAGCAAGGAGATCCTGTTGTCCATGATCTTGACACTCTTCACTTGCCCCCTACTGATAAGAGAATTACGTTTAAAGCTCTCACGACCTTTCATAAAACCATCAACTGGCAGAGCTCCAATTTTGTAATAACTTGATCAAGGCTTACGTGCCATCTCGCAAACTATGTTTCTCCAACATAGTTCTTTTTAAGCACCTTAAACTAAAATAGGCAAGGAGGATGATCCTTCACATATGCAGCGTCTAAATTTTGGAATACACTTCCTATCCAGCTAAAGATTCCTTGAAATTATTTAATGTTCGGCAATTGTTAAAACCTCATTTTTATAAACAAGATAACCACTGATTAGATTAAACTGAAATATTTCACGTCCAAAGTTGCAGTTAATCAGTCTTAGCGCCAGGACACCATTTTTGTAAATTACGCACTGTACAAAAAAAAATAACATGCATTTATGCGGTATTGATAAGCAGAAATCTACCCAAAAGCTTTGAATTGCATACATGGTCAAAGACAAAAACACAGTGACTAAGTGCTAAGAGTAGCTGGTTTGTGGACTGTTCCTGAATCATGATGTAGTGTTCTTCAACAAGTGAGTATTCAGCTATTTCCTAAATTGGCGCAGAGTTGGGTGCAGTGCTGATAATATGATAATATGTGACACTACACCTGCTACATTAATGACAGCTTTATCAATGGGTATGTTGCTGGTCTATTTAATGCCTGCTTTGGTTTTAAAATCATTTTAAACTCCTACTTTGCCACCACATTGTCCTACTGCCTTCGCACATCACCATCTACTAGTTCATGTAATGTTCAGCAGTCTGTGCTTACTAACACTTGTATTGAGAGATGAACCATTTTGCAAGACATAGCTAATAGTTTATTTCAATATTCAGTGAGAGACCTCTAAATTACAGTTCACACAACTTTTCCCATGCAGCCATGTTTTTAAATAGCGTATCAGTAACACTTTATGTTTCCACCTACAATTCCATGTGAACTTGCATATGCATGCCAACATTTGGGAGAAAATTGAGATACTTGGGAAGTACATTCGGGGAAATCAATTTCCCCATTGACTTGCATTGATGTGGGGTATTTTCTAAGAGGGAGAAAGCTGAAATAAATAGGGTTATTTTAAAAATAGAAAGTCTGCAATCCTATTTCGAGGGTGTTGGCACGTCTGCCTGTGACTTTTAGAAGGTGCCTTTATGTGACAATGATATACATTTGTTCATATTGTGTTGCATGTTGCTGAAATAAAGAATGACGTTTAGTTTCAATGTAAATGATTTGTGGTGAGGCCATCCAACAAGCCATTCTGAGCAGAAATAATGATTTCTGTCTAGTCTGGGTGTTCTTTTCATGCTTTTCGCTTTTGTTCGCTGCCTTAAGTCCTTCATGTTTACACCTCACAAAAGGTCAAAGGGCAATGCAGGCAACTTTTATCTCTGTCACTGAAGCCAGAGTTGGCATTTTCCAGTGTGGCCCACAGTGGCACAGGAACCATAAGTGGCAGGTTAGTTGCAATTAATGATTACAGCCCTCTGCTTAGAAGAGAACCTGCTGTATGGCCAATTCGCATTAACTCGCAGCCTCTTTCAATGGTGTGACCTTTGCCAGGCCAAAAAAGTGCTGAGCCGCATACAACTAGTAAGTGATGAGAACGTGGAATCTCCCGTTCTGCCAATTACAGACAGTAATTGCCATGTAATGAAGTTAATGTTTTGTAAAATTTACAACCTGATATTAATGGTGTTTCTTTTCCACTCCTCGGCCCCCGTCCACGTCTTTTTCACCTAGCCCCCTCACTGTAACAAAGGGAGCAGCACAATACGCGAAGGCTCATTAATTCGGTTTAGTTTTGATTTTTTTTTTCCTTTTGACCGCCTTCCTTTCTTCCCTCCTCAGTCTGTAGGTTAAACAAGAGCCAGGACATCAAGACTTCCCATAAGCTCTGGTTCACGCGAGGGTGAAAGTTGCCGCCTCCGCACACAAGCTCGCGCTGTATAAATGCTTCCCTTTCAATTTCAGCCCAGGCGGTTTAATGGCCCTGCCGTTTTATGGCCTCCTTGATCACCAATTACACAGCCTAGAACAAAAGGAGGGCTACTTAAAGAACTGGGGCGCAAATTTGCCTTCATTTGCCAATGTGTTCCATAGCAACACTTCCTTTCAGAGGGAAGCCATCCTAATTACAAGAATGAAGATGGATCAAGTTTTAAAAAGGGCCTCACTCCAGAACAATATGCTCGCCTAGCGGCACCCGGGCCCTCAGCTCCTACTGTATGAGCCTGACCCCGAGTTGCCCTTGTAACACTCTGCCTGACCTTATGCTGCTGAAAGGAAACAGCAAATGCCCTCACTATCTTTAGTGTCACCGAATTCAGAAGGGTGTATCTGAAATCAATGACACTGGAATCTAGAACAAATAAATCATAAGGCAGCCAGCAGACAAATTGAGAGCCTGCAGGATGTCCAAAAGTGCTTCCATGTTTTCACATTTTCCCATTAGCGTCTGAAGCACATAAATCTAAATGTGGTAATTCTATTACACATTGCAGGGCAAATGTCAAATAGGGTTTTTGGCTCCTTGTTTAGAAAATAATCAGGATGACATTTCCTGAATTATTGTTACGTTCATGCACTAAATGTCTTGCTGCTGTTAAAAATGGTTAGTTTTTCTTCTTTCTTCTTTTATCTGTTCATCTATAAAAGAAAAAAATGCTAGTAAAAAGTACTATAACCCAGATGTATATCTGTTATGTGAATATGCCAGTTTTAAATACTTTCAAAGGTTAACACCACGCAGCAGAAACACTTGTTTTATATTCCTATTTGATGAGAGCACTGTGTTTTGCGAGTTCCTGTTAGGGAGGCAAACAGTCATTTAGATATCTAGCTAGACAGACAGTCAGATGAAAAGATAGATAGATGGATAGATAGATAGATAGATAGATAGATAGATAGATAGATAGATAGATAGATAGATAGATAGATAGATAGATAGATAGATAGATAGATAGATAGATAGATAGATAGATAGATAGATAGATAGATAGATAGATAGATAGATAGATACATTTCACTCATAATTGACCATCACCTGTCTACTCCCGATCGACTCTCAACAGGATTCGCTACTTCCACCTGGGCCCCCTTACTAATACTTAAGGATCAATTCGCCATTTATAGACTAGGGAGCAGTGTCATCTTAGACGCTGACCTAGACCAAGCTTTGGAGATCCCCTGACATTCTCTGGGAGATGTGCCTAGGCTGCGGGGCCATATGGCCCAGGGAGTCGCCGATGTCCCATGGGTACTTACCAATCCATACAAACATCCATGTCAACGACAATGACATGAAACCATCTCTTTGGCTTAGGGGTCGTAAGACTCCCAGCCGTATTTATTATTTACACACACAAAGCATTTTGTCATAAAATATTTGCACAGTGAACACATTATTTAAATCTTGTTTACAAGAGGTATCTAGCCTTAACAGAGACTCTAGCATATAGGAAACACCTAACCATAACTAGAATGTTCTTGTGCAACTAATAAAAAACATAACCGTTTGAGTGAGATCATGACTGGCTCTCTGACCCTTTCTCTTACACCTCCTCCATTAAGTGAGATGACAAAACTGGGGGGGTCTCTCAAAGGGGCGTGACCAATGTAATTAAGGGCATGGCTTAAAAACACTTGAACTAAAAATCTGTGCTGCCCGACTTGTATTTTGCTGTTTCTGTCATTGCATCCAGATATATGATACAACAAGTAACATCATACCTACAGCAAGTCAGGACTATTGGCATTTTCAATGGTTGTTAGTTGCATAAGATAAATAAGCAGCAACTATGCTATACTATATTGTATATAATATTGAAAAAGCTTCCACTTCAAGCCCTGGTGACACCACGACAATGTTGCTGCTCCTGAGTTTCAAAAAGAGAAGGGAAATCCAGAGAGAAAATGACTCTCTTTAGAGGATTTCCATTCCCCTACAACGCTCTCCTGGCATGACGTCATGCCGTAACTTCACTAATAAGAAGTGAGCAGTATGAGCATGCACAAATCGATGTGCCTGCTGTCACTGCAGTCCGGAAACAAATGGGCCGCCTGTGCCAGGGCACCAAACAGAGCCCCATAGAGACCGGTTCGAGGCCCCCTTTAAAAAAACTGCCGGTGCTCAGCTCCTGTGAGACCCGGCCCACTTAAAGCCCTGGGATCGGTCCCTACTTATGGGAGTGCCCCGCCTTCCCTCTCCCATACAGGGAGCTCTCGAGCAGGTGGCCCAGCTGCCTTCAGGATCCCTACGGTGGGCACCCCTGCACTCGAGTTCCTCATCCCCCAAGGGCCACTGCTAGCTCATGCCAACTACCCCTGCGTGGGTGGTTGATAGGTTAGGACTACATGTCAGTGACTACACTGCGCCCCTGCAATCTCCATTTGACTTGCTGCTAGCGCCCCTTGGAGAGTCTGATGACGAAGATGTTAATTTGGTATAAAAAGGCTGCCATAAAGGGACCCAAAGTGTCCCCACCAATCATAACCTCACCTGCCACAGGTCAGCATAGTTCACCTACCATCTGCCCCCCTATGCACATTGCATGTTGGCCCAGCCAGGCCAGCAAAGTCTCAAGAAACATTGCATTGCCCTCTTTTGACAAGTGCACGCCATCCTGTAAGAAAATGTGCTTACCTTTGATGCACTCATGAGGTATAGCTTACAAACAAGCTGTCCTAAACAACATGCCCACATTCTGCCTCAACTGTTTCACCGACTCGTTGAGAGCCCTGACTGACTTATGACCTCTCTAACTCAACCATGACACAATGTTGGACCACACAATTATGGCTTCCAGGAACTTCTTTGAAAGCCAACACATTTCAGAGACAATCAGTTCAAATAAAGTTCTCCAACCTAGCTCCTTCAAATCATTGCCTCCCAGATGTACGATTATAGACCCTGGAAGCAGAAGCCATCGGGTATCATTCTGTCCAATGTAGTTCTTCAGTGGGCCAACCATAGCCCCCCCAATCTGCAGAAAGTCAGCTGATAAGCATTTTATTTCTTGCTTGCGATACTTATTCACCTGCAGAATAAAAGACCTTTGTGTGCTTCACATAGGAGTGGCCCAATACCAGCACATCCGTAATGCTCTTTGCTCCAGCATACACCGGAGGCAATGAAGCATCCAGCAGCCGTATCACCTTATCATGTCTTCTACCTATATTGACAGGAGAATACGGTAAAGAATTGAAAAGTTATGCAAAATGAGACATTTACAACATGTTCACTCTCATATAGTGCTTGTAGCAATCAGACTTCCACCTACCTATCCTTTGAACCGCCTGTCCTGCCAATCCCATGCTTGCAGCAGCGTTGGCTGCCCCAATCCAAAATGAATGGGAACTATAGTCTGCAGGATCCAACCTGCTGACACCAGAGCCCTGCTGATCACCTTGGCAAATTGGAACCTTGTGAGTGGAGTCTCATCCTCATGTACCAAGAATTGGCCTACCGTCACTTGTACTCGGCGGGCCATAAAGGCTGCCAAATTTCCCAGCACACACCATTTATTCCTTGGGGCCTGGTGAAGCAGAATGTGGCCCTTCCTACCCATTTGGTCAGTTTTAGAATGGGTAATGGTAGGCGAGCATGGATAACATGGCCAAGATAGCAGACGCACTCCAAGTTGTCACAATGCTACTACCCTGTTGTCTGGCAATTATCCTTAATATGAGATCAGACATTGCTGACTACCCCATTTTGCCCCTTCAGCCATTTTACATTGACTGCTGCCCTTACCTAGTTGGTTGGTGGCTGGCGGGGGAAGTTCTGGTGAGGGCCTGGTTGTGGCCAACACCAGCGTGCGGACAGTCCTCGGACCGGTTTCTGTGATCGGACAGGTGCAGCAGCGTGTGAGCCCCAACTGTTTCCTGGCCCGACTGGGGGAGTGCTCCACTTGCCTGTGCCAGGGTTTTGTGAAGAGGTGGTGCTGCTGTGGGCCACCCCGTGGTGCCCCCGGAGTGAGGAGGCTTTCAAGATCTGCTTGGCCCAACACTCATGGTGGCCACGCAACAGATGCTGCCCATGCCTACTCTCGTAAGATAGACCACCGGACTGCGGGTGGATGGGAGTGGCTGTGGTGCTGCCATGCCATCACCCCCCCTTGAGCAGCAGTGGCTGAGAAGAGCCTGGAGACCCACTTGGGCCTGGATTTGATGACAGGAAGTGGCATCGCCTGGTTGGATGCCTCACCGCAGGGTAGCGGGGACAGCTGTGGTGCTGCCGACTCCCCCTTGGACTTCAGTGGCAGGAGGGTGATCAAAGGCCACATTGGGCCTGGACTCGGCAGAGGATGGGTCTGGAAGCTAAATCTGTCACGGAGCGGGTGGTGCAGCTCTGGACACTTGTGGCCATGCTGGACGCCCCCGATAGGGTCCGGCACCTTTGCGACACGTGTGAAAACTATCCTGCAGCCATGGTCTTAATCGCGACCGGTGCTGCAACCGTTGGTGAGGCATTGTGACTGGGCTGTGTCTGGGCCCTACTGAGACTCCAGCAGTACTATCTGGAGGGTGATCAAAGCTGGGGACATAGGCGCTGCTCTGCCCAGCTGCCTTTACCTACACTTGCCTCCACCTGCTTACCAGTAATGTGCTTCATGGGGGTTGGGTGAGGCCACAGGGGTCGGATCGGGCTAAGGCACCCACTATTCTTACTGTTGGCTTCAGAGTGCTCTCCTGGAAGAAGTGGCTGCCTACAGATAAGCCATAGAATCCCCCTTCTTAGCACCGTGATCTACCTGTTGAACAGTTGGCAATCAGACTGCACCTTGATCTGAATAACACAGCCTCCCGCTGACTGCTGATACACACCCATCTGATATTGGGGCACCCGCAGTCCTTTCACTCACACCTGGAACTCTTTCCTGTCACGGGCTTGATTGGTTGCCTTTTCACCAGTTCTTGCATTGTGCTGCCTGGAACCGGCCCCACTCATTCCCTCCAGGATCTTGATGGAACTGCGGCCTACCTGGTAGATTTCCCCCCCCTTCTTCTTTACACCACAAAAATTAGCCTATCTGCTGGGTTTCAGGGTTAGGCACATGGATCACCTCAGCTGCCTGCCACTATGCCACTGAGCATCAGGATGTGGTGACGTAGGGCTGCTCATGCTGCGACACCCAACGCATACAAAGATGTCTGCAAGTGGAACCATCTAGAGGTTG
Source organism: Triturus cristatus (assembly GCF_964204655.1). Lineage (NCBI taxonomy): Eukaryota > Metazoa > Chordata > Amphibia > Caudata > Salamandridae > Triturus > Triturus cristatus. Next base: position 971,524,338 of record NC_140587.1, read on the forward strand.
ACATGGGAGTTACAGTATGCAGTTGCTGAGCTACTGCATCGATAAACGAAATACTGTATGACCAGCGCAGTCAACCAGATGTACACAACCCTTAGCTGGGATCCTGAAATTGCTCTTAAAGCCCTCATACAAAGACTGCACAGCTGCTGTGTTGCTATAAAAATTCACCATTGCTAGCGAGTTAACCGGGGAGGGAGCATTGACCAATAATGGGTGCTCATTCCTGTTTTTTGAGGCCTCTATCCTTTGTCTTTTTAAAACACTTGAACTCAGGATGTGTGGATAGGCCACAGAAAGAACCCAAAATTGCTTGAACTTGCATGTCCCTGAGGCTGTGGACCAGGATCTTTTATTGAATTCCCTGCATGACCCCTTTTTTGCCCCACCCGAATTACCGGTTGCCCGTGAGTCCTCCCAAAATAGCTGGCTTGGGGTGACTTCAGCCTTCTGTGGCTTCATGCTGTGCAACCATGCATTCACATTGATCGGATTCCACCAGAGAGGGGTCTAGTGGCCCTAATACACCTGAATTCTTTGTCCTAATCCCTCCATGCAGCACCTTCAAACTCATCTTATGCACAAGCCATCCTATTCTGATAGCACGCCAATTGTCCCCCCCAGGTTTGGGAATCACAGTCACTCTGCCATGTCTGCCTGGAAAACCTTTGACCCAATTCATCATTGTCTCCGCCACCGTTTTCTTGTAAGGCCAATGCCCACACTCCCTAGACTGCTAGCATTCCTTGCATCGTTTGCTCTCCTCCAGGTCAGGCACATCTACAATTAACTCACAGATATCTACATAAGTGCCTTTCCAAATGCTCTTCTTAACATCTGTTAGTACGTGCCTGTCCAATCAGATTGGGCTCTGAACATACAACCCTCAAACCCATGCTAAGCAATATTGGCAACATATCTGCTGACAAAGCTTCCTTGGGTATGTGTAGGGTCCCCAACCACTGCGGGTACTGCTTGCACCCCACTACCCGCTTGTGAGATACCAGCCACTACTGACCCCTGTGCCACCTGCCCCGTCAAAGCACCTGTCACTCCCACCTGTCCTTGTCAACCCTGTCCTATTAAGCAATCCAAACGGACCGCCAGCCTCCTGGAGCTTTCAACATGCCGCTCTCAGCTACACCTGCCAATGCACCCCCCCAATAATGGTGTGGACAACACCCCTACCTTAGAAAGGCAAAACACTGGCTAGGATCGCTACCAGCTCAGGCTGTCCTGCACTGCCTGATGGTGTGACCCCAATTGCCATGAAGCTATTACTGTTCTGTACAATGCTGCTGTTCACTTCCGGCACTGCCATTGCAGGAGAGCTGCCTTGCCTTTCACCACCACTTACCCTGCCCACCGGTAAAACATCAGGAGTGACCAGCTGCCCTTGATTCCCTTCACTTCTTGTCCCTTGTCCCCTACCACACTTCTTCACTGGGGGGGAATGTTTCCTGTAGTGCAACCCCTGGCTTTCTAGGCCTTTCCGCTGGTACTGCTAGTTCTACAGGCTGCCTCCCTTGTGGGCCCTGAGGGCACAAATGCACGAATATTGCATCCATTACATCCATCCTTCGCTCCATCCTGCACATCATTTCCTCCATAATACTTCCAGGGCATGCCTACTTGGCATCCTCATAGAGTCTACAAAAACCTTGCACTCTCATTCAAGCTGAGGGGCAATCCCTCTCACTGACTGCCGTCAAGGAAGATGCTATGCCCCACAGAAAACTAATGTTGTTTTCTAAAAGCACAAGAAAACACCCTAAAAGTGCTTAATTTTTGCATCAAATGTACTCTCAAGGTACTTAAATCTGGACAAAGTGACACAAAACACATTTAAAATTGCTTACTTTTACCCAAAGCCACCAGTGCTAAAATCTGGCCAACACAGCACTGCAAAATAGCACCCTGGCACTTTGGTCAAACGCCTCAAGGATATGAATATGAAGGGGCCAGCTCTCAATTTAATTCAATCATTCTTATTTAACAGATAGCAATTAGTGACCAGGGTGACTTTTCTTCCTCCCCTTCCAATCTCCCATGTGGGGCCCCTCAGGTATCCTCACTAAGTCCTACCCTGTTCAATGCTTACATCTCCCCTCTTATTTGTTTGATTAGATCCTGCAGTTTTTAAATGTGTTCCTATGCAGATGAAAGACAGCTAGTTGTCTCATATGACTCAGGGCAGGTAGCTCTACAATTTAGATTGTGCATGAGCAACATTGCTCATTGGATGCAAGCAAACTGTCTAAAGCTTAACTCAGATAAAGCTGAGGAGTTGCTGTTTGGTAACAACACCTCTTTCTGGAAAACGTTCTGGTGGCCATCGAGTCTTGGTCCACCACCAATCCCTGGTCAGAAAGAAAAAAAATTAGAGGTTCTAATGGACTCCAAACTGACCTTTATTGAACATTAAACAAAAATCACATCATCCTGTTTTCTAATGCTGCAAATTCTAAAAAGAATCCTCCATTGTCTCCCACTGGAGCTAAAAAGAATGGTGATATTAGCACAGCTCAGTAATAAAATTGATTACTGCAACTATTTGTTTGTTGGCACTCCAGACCATCTGCTTAATAAACTTCAGATGATCCAAAATGCTAAAGCTAGGGTGCTCCTAAACCTTACCAAGTTCTGTTCAGTTTCCTCCACCATTAAAAAGCTTCTTTGGCTTCCAATCAGATGTAGGATACAATTTAAGATACTCTGCTGGGCTCACAAAGGACTTTATCAAGAAGGTCCTAGCTTCTTTCATGAAACCTTCAAATGGTACTCCCCCATCTGTGCCTTAAGATCCAGCTCAGCTAAAATGTAATGGTCCCTTAAATAATAAAATCAATTTGGGAAGGAATAAGTTTTTGTCTTTCAACCTCCAAGTGGTGGAAAGTATTACCTTTTCATCTGAGAAATCAACCCAATCTATTAAAGTTTACAAAATATCTCAAAACCCAGCTTTTCTCAAATCTTTAGTATTTCGTTGGGACGAATGTAGAGTCCTTCTCTACTGGGATATTAACCACTAACTTCCATATCATGCTTCATTACACTAGCGCCAAGACACCTTCAGGTATTAGCATGCTTTACAAGCCATATAACATAACATATAAAGTAACATTTGTACTCCAAATGAACATTACCTGTAATTTATGAAAAAAATTGCAGAAGAAGGAGCATTGTGCTTTGCCCCACAAAGGTTACTGTTTTCTTTGGTGAAGCAGTCCAAATATTTACACCCACCCTCCCAGGGACGCTGTTAAGACAGAAGTGTGTTTACTATTTGTCTGAATTGATTCCATTCACATGAGGGAAAGTGTTGGATATCATTAGGCTAATAAACAAGTTGAGTCAGAGCCTGCATGGCTTGGTTGCTTTAATTAACCCAGTGACACTAAATAAACTAAGTATGTTTTGACTTAGACACCTGCCGGTGGAAAGGAAGGGGCAACACCAACAACAGGTGGGAGGGAACAGGCAACTACATGGGAAGAAAAAAGGGCTATGACATGGCTAGTGCTAGCTGCGTCATATCCCTTTTTTTCTTATTGTGGGTGGGAGACAACTCAGACAATGAGTGTGTGGCAAGTGGGAGGGAAGAAGCAGCACGGAAAAGGGAGGGTGGGACAGAAGAAGCAACACAGGCAACATGGGTGTGGGAAGGGAAGAAGCAACATGGACAATGGGGGTGGAAGGGGAAGGAGCAACATGGACAATGGGAGTGGAAGGGTAAGAAGCAACATGGACAATAGGGCATGGGAGGGGAAGAAGCAATAGTGACAGGACGAGAGCGGAAGAAGAAAAAAAGTAGTACCTCAATCACAGCACAAGCCGTAGAGGAAGGATTCTAATCAAGAAGAAGCAATCAGTTCTTTTTTAATACTCTACATGATATAAGAAGAAGTGAAGATGGTAGGCACTGGCAAATTAGGAGGCAGCAAAAAAGAGTGGCAATTAATACAATGAATGATAAGCAATGGGCGGTCTCCAAGCCCCTTGTAGTAAACAATATCCCTCCCAAGCGAGAGGGAATGTGCTACCGCATGCGCTGTCACAGATGAGACCTAAAAATTAGCACAGACTGCCCACAACACCACTACAAAGCCTGCTCCCCCAGACACTAATGCAGCATCACTTGTTAATTCAATAAGAGCATTTATTTGCAAGCTAATGACACCGCCGCACCTAGGGAGGAGAAGCAGCCAGTGAATGAACCACAGATTGTTAAATCATCTTCTGGAGTCCTTACAACCTCCTTAAGTGTTCATGAATTATCTTCCCTTACTGCCTGAATACCGATGTTTCCATATTGTTCGGCTTGCTTGAACGAGCCTCATGGAAAAGGGTCTATAGAGGAATATTTGATTTGTCTTTAGGGGATATAAAGTCCTCTGGATAGATGGTAGAAGGACAATCATTAATTGAAACCTAGGCTGCATTTGAGGTGAAAAGTGTGGAATTCCTATTTCCCCAGGGTCTGGTGTTCCTACAAACATTCCTACAATGCATTTTAGGAACATTGATTCATGCTTCTAATAAGAAACATTGCAAAACAGAATTTAGATTCAGATCACTTCACAGAAAGCAGGTCACAGTTGAAGCGCAGCTGAACCTCCTGTGGGAATGGTCTTCATACAGAGCATGAGTCAGGGATTCCCCAATCAATAATAAAAGTTAGAAATTATTATTGTCATAATAAAATAAGTGATAAAGAGGAGAGAAAGGCTACAATCAATGATATCAAAAGGTGTGTTGAAATTCAGTGCTCTAATTGTAAGGTAAGCTACACAATCGTCACATTTTGTAAGAAAGGCAACAGCCAGAATGAAGGGCAAGCTAGCCCATAAAGAATGCAGACAAACCCAAAAAAGGAAAGAAGGAAAATAATACAAGAATAAGTCAAAGGCAGACATTATTCATGTGTTGATACCCAACACTACAAAAAAGTGAATGGTCAACCATTGTGCAGAAAATCGACTTGTCTTCAATGAAGCACTTTCTTTAGCAAATGGAAATAATGGTAACTCATGTGACTTACCAGTGTTATGCTTCCTTGTGTTTGATGAAAGTTCTATCTTAGCATGAAGCAGGGTGCATTTAAGAGAGGCTCTTCCGATGAATGAGCAAAGATACTATCAGCGGTTCATTTTAAATGATGCAGGCATTGCAATTTTTTTAGGTCTGCCAGGAGCTATGGATAAAGAAAGTTTAATATAAATCTAGGTTATATCCTGACACGACATTGCTCTTGTATGGCATCAACAACTTCAAATAGCATTGATGAACAGGTAAAGTATGCATTAACAGTATGATTAATCATTATGAAAGAGGTAACTTTGAGAGAATTATGTCTTGAGCTGCCGCTGTCATGTGAGCAACTTTTGGATTTCATTAAAAATATTAGTTTTCTGACCAAGCATAATTCATTGGAAAGAGACCAAATTTCCAAGGTCCCTGATTAGATAAATGCAGACCATCTCAAAAGCAATCAGCCGTGGCCGCTGCAGGTAAGACCGATGCATAAGAATTTAGTATGCAGAGATAATCTCAGGGTTGTTGCCTACAATGTATCTTTCCTACAAGATTAGAATGTCGACCTCCAATCCCAACATCAACCCTCTTAGACGGTACAGTGATGCTTCTACCAGAGGATTAGGAGACATTTGTAATGGAACACTCTTGGCACATTGTCCCCTGTAAATGCCATGGGTTTAACTGATTGGTTAAAATACTTCTCTCATCATAGTGACAAAGAACTGAAGAGTCTTATGTCTCCAAGATACATAGCTAATAGAATCCCTTTTCCTAACACTTATTTTTGTGTATATTTTGTGGTTTTTTGTGTATTATGCTGAGAAAGATAAAAATATTCTCTATCTGGCAATTTAGCAACTTTTCTTAAATGGTCATTTTTAGGTCTCGCTGAGCCAGCGCGCATGCGCTGCACGGAGAGCATTTAGTATACGGGTTTTCAAAGTGCTACCCACATGATTTTGCAGGCCTGAAGCTTGAGTGCACGATAGCGTGCACGTGCACAGCTGCTGCTCGCACTCCCTCCTCCCTTTTCCCCCTCTATTTTCGTTAGCTTTGATCAGGCTACTCTGCTGCTGGCATTCCCCACTCCCTTCTCGCCCAGCCCTTCTTATCACCTCGGCTTGCACTCACCCCTCCTTTCTCCCCTTTCGGCTGCTTTCGGCTGCTTTCGGCTGCTTTCGGCCGCTTTGATGTTCTCAGTAAGCCGCGCGGCCAATGCTTGTCTTTAATTAACAATAAATACACTGGGATAGCCGATGCTGTGATCCCACCCATGCCCTCTGCAGACAGCATAATAAAGCTTGATTTACAGAGACTCGGAGTGGATGAACTGAGCGGCGAGCACAAGAAGAGTTAGCTCTCCTTGCTTTCTAATTATGCTTGTTTCTATTACAAAAGTACAATTCTCTAAGTAAAGCATGTTTGTGATTCGCAAACCAACGAGTAGCAGCGGTATTTCCGAGCTTCCCTCTGACGTCGGGGAGGCACAGACAGATAGGGAGGCTCAGATGGTTAGAACACCGTGCGTGTCTCCCCTCGTTCATAGTGTGCCCTCTGCACATATGGTAGCAGTGAGCCGTGTGATTCTCCTGGGGTCCCAGCGGGTCAGAAACACATTGCCTGCTCACTGCTAAACCCCACCACACACCACTATATGCTCTGGATGACTCAGAGAGTATTTCTTCAGTTTCAATCCTGGCCCCATAAAGCATGTGGGGGAAGGAATCCTCATTCAGCATGAAGAGCTCCCTCTCATTTGGCCCAATGCCAGTTTGTCGCCTGCTCTGTCATCTACCAATCTAGCAGTGATAAGGGCAGAAACAATGCTTTAAATACAATCCCTGATCAGCTGCTGCGTGTGAGCAGTGTCAGCCAGCAATCAAACGCAAGTTTGTCGATTCCCAGCCGTGGAATGAGTCAGAGAATGATCGCGTTTCCTTCTGTTGTGGGGAATATAGTAGCCTATGGCTGTGCTGGTAATAAATCTTTTTTGAGGCTTTAACTGCAATGTTGTATTTCGCTTCAATTTCTAAAGGTAACTCCATCTACTTCAAAGGGTAAGGTTCAGTTTAATCTACAACAGAGGCCATCACTTCCGATCAGAGCTTCTCACTGAATTTTGCACATCCAGCTGGTGCAGCGCTCCTGGGCTGTTTCAGTGGGTGGGAGAGCGGGGTTGAGGTGTGTGTGTGCATGCATGCATGCGTGTGTGTGTATATAAATATATGAAATAGGAGCTAATCTAGCCACCTTATATGTAATTTAGACTACATTTTTCTTTGGATTGTGTGTATTCAGCTGAGCATATTGGAACTCTTCCATGCATGGTTTTACTCTTTTTGGCATTAATCTGCAACTTCTTGCTGAAAGTTCAAGTAAAACAAGTATTGTTTACTTTGTAGCCTCAGAGCACGTTGCACTTTTCTTCCCGACCGGCATCTTTTACAACCCGTTTTGCTTGACCTCAAATTCGCCCCACTTGCATTTTCACGTTGCTGTTTTTATCCAGACGCCCGTCTTTGTTTCTGCTTCATCCATCCTCCCCCATTTCCATCCTCCCCATGTCCACACCTCCACCCCACAGTCCTTACTTGTTACTTTTTCCAACACTCCACTATCAAGCCACCCCCTTTTTTGTACAAATGGGAGTTATGACAGTAAGAAATGGGAATGTGCCAGTCATCATCAACCTGTGTAGATTTTCTTCGGGTTAGCTGAATAAAAAATGTTCCATTTTAGCCAAGAAGCACACCTTCAGATTGCTTACATCTTTGAACACAGTAGTGCGCATGCACCAACAATCAGCATTTTATGCTGCCAGTTATGCAAAGACCCTGTCCAATGCGGGTCAACCCACTTTCAGCACTCATTAAATTATCAAGCAGGCGCAATTCCGAATGCATGAATATATGTAAATGCCATCCCCAAGTTAAAAAAGAAATAAAACCCAAATGTACAAGAGAAGTAAGAATTCTGTATGTTGTCTTTCAGAAAAAGAGGGTAAAAGAAAGCTACAAAACACCCACACACCATAATAACAAATATTTACGTTGATGTGAATTTTGTTTAAAAAGGTTCTGTATATCAAATGTATCGGTTTTACTGAGGCTGTTGTCTGTCTTCCACATATACCCCCATTGAAGAAAGACTGTGTGACAAGCAATTTGGTTGAGAGGGGCACACAAACAGCAGTTTTAGAGTGCAGGAAAGTTTTTGACATTGTTAGGTCCCTCCTAGGCAGCGCATATGCTGATTACTGTTAAAGCTTCCAAGTTAAAGAACCGTAGATGTTATAGAACCCAGGATAATGTATTGCTTGGATAAAAGCTTTTAAGGTCCCAAAGGCGAGACCTATTGGCTATGCCAATGCTTGTTAGAAGTATGCTGCCCATCACTCACAAGACTGCTAGTTAGCCTGCAGTTTTCTAGATACATTAGCATTAAACTGATTTGTTCCAAAGGTTGTTATAAATGCCTAACAGGCCCATGTTAAAACATTTTTAATCCTCTCTAATTCTGAACTCTTTTAAATTTAACAGCACAACTTAGGATCACTCTGCCTGCTTGCAAAGTTAATTTCAGAAGGAGACCGGAATGCTTGTGAAACACAAAGTCTAAAAAATTATTATTTATACTTATCTAGATGAGAATCATGTGTATGAAATACATTTTTCATGTGAATGAGGTAGGTCTGTTAGAGCCACACTATGGGAGTAAGCGATACTGAAAGGCTGTTTTAAGTGATTCACAATCCAGGCACACATTTGTTTCTGAGAACTTAAATTGTCTGATAGATATCTTGGGTCTTCATTATGAGCTGATTTCTAACTGCATGGAGCAGAAGGCATTAGCTTGGATGGGGAGTGTCAACCTTTATTGTTAAAATCAACTGGCTCACAATCACATGTGGGGGTTGTTCCAATGAATTAGGTGAATAAAATGCCAATTTAATATAATAATTGCGTTCTATTAATAAGTGAGAACCTAGATTTTACAGATGACCTCATTCAAAACCATAACATCCTCAAGAATGCAATATTGAGTGAGATTTGTTTTTGGTTCAAGGGATTAGTTAAAAGGGCATGCCCTCTTTGGATCCACAATGAATGCAGCAGAAGGAAATGCGTATTGCCTAAAGTGCTGGAGCTTCTCAGAAAGTTTACAGCAGTGAAACATCACATACATATTAAGACATCAAAGGATTACAGGTGGTAAATTAAGTTAAAGAAGGGCTTGGTCCCTAATCAATAATATTAAATGATGGAAGAACGCAAGTACTGCCTGAGGCTATGCTCATTGATAAGCAAGGGTACTCTTAGTTCTACCCACAACATGGGACAACCAGTCCTCTTGTCCCCACGAATCACAGATATTTGAAGTATCCTATTATAATAAATGCAATGACAGGTCAGTCATGGAAATGTTAACTTTAAAAATCTAACAAACAAATGAGCTTCTCAAAGAAAGATGTGTACGCCAACACAAGAGTGTTGGCACATTCCAGTATATTCCAGAGGCCACATGTCAAATGATAGCCTGCTGTACAATATTAAATAGCATTTTATATACAGTGAGGCTTCCCTCACTTCATGGTGAGGAGGACTCTGTTGATGAAGAAACCAACTTGGGGCAGAATGTAACCACCGTTGCAGAGATAATGGCACACTGTACAGATATCACCATTTCTGAGGTAAGTGCTGAATATGCTATATGACAAAATGTATGACACATATGGAGATAAGGTTTAAAAAGAAACATTTTAATTCGCAGGTGTAACAAATAAAAAAAAAACAGCTGCCAGAATATATTTTGGTTTAACATGTTTGCTAGTAAGTGCGATAATCTACACTCACTGCAAAAGTTGACTTTACAGTCATTGTCATGACTGGGACAAGAGAGAATTTAATAACTAACCAATACATCACATTACATTTATATCACTGTGAGTCTCACAATGCAGTTTCTCAGTGTCAACAAATCCATTGTTAGGTTGTCTACTCTTTATGAATGGACGTGTACTTCACATGCATACATTATATCACTTCAGTGGGCCTGTTTTTTGGGAATGCATGTGTGTTTAAAGACGTGACCACTTAGCTGTTGATGATGGTGCAGAGGTATCAGTTGTGCTAATTCCAGTCACTGACTCAGGTGGAAGTGCTGGCTCAATCAACTCCTCCATGGGGGTAGGCTGTGGTTTCAATCATGGGCCACCTCCAGTGCCACTAGCCCACTCCTCTGGCTTGCAAGCTTCTCCCTTACTCTGGGGCACACATCATACCACTATTTATGTTTTCATCAGTGCTATGATGCTCATATATGCTGTCCTGAATGCTCACCCATAGGTTTCTCCTCTTCGGGGGCTGTTAGTGAAGATTCGCCAAATACCTCTTTGTTGTGGGCCACCCATTCTTCGACTGTGTCCCCAGCAGCTCCTTTCACCGAATTTGTGCTTTTGATCTTGCTCCTTAATCCTTCTCAGAGTCCTGGCTTGACATGCTGCTTTTGAATTTAGATGCTCCTCAGCTCGTTTGCTGTGCTCTCTCCAGTACTGTGGTGGTCTACTTCCAGGTTGTGATTTCAATCACTGCTGCCAGAGATGCTTTCACAATTTGCAACTCTCTTTGCATTACAATTGGCAATTTGGTATTTATCGTCTTTGCTTACTTTCAAAATCGCTTTTTTGTAGTGGCTCACTTTAGGTCCTAATGTTTGCGATTCCCAACCAGCAATATAGTAGTTTCAGCTAATTCCAGTTTGAACATTTTTATAGAACGTTTTCTGTGTTGAACTACTTGCATATTCTGTTTTGTTCATAAGGACTTGCTGTTCAATAAACTAATAAAAATTGAAAAAGTAAAGTGTATGCATGCACCACTTGTAAGCTAATAAATTGGCCGACCAGCTTAAAACAACTGTATAAATGAAAGATGATCATATTCTCCAGTCTGCTTCTGTAGAAAGTTGCTTTATTGACATTCACTCATTATATTATTGTTGGCTAACCGAAGCACTGAACTATTATATAATGAATGTCAATAAAACTAATTTCTGAGGAAACAGGCAACAGAATCCAGCCACCTTTCATTGATAAAAAGGTTTTAAGACTCAGGAGTATCACGAAAACTACATAATTATACGTTTGTATGCTAACCTAAAAAAATAATAATCAAAAACTGGTCCTGGACCTGCAGGTGAGACCAGAAAAAGTAAATATTAACATTGCTTAATAAACTGAAATATATTAAATTTATGGGCTTTACACAACCATATAAGCTCCATAATACTGAAATGAAATACAGATTAAATGTGGAATGGATGCATTTTGTGTTGTCAATATGCATTTTTTCTACAGATTCCTATTTCATTAAGTCACTCTATCTACATAACACTGTAACCATCATCAGTGCTGCATAGACTTTTCTATATAAATGCAACCCCTTGGTTCACATGGTGTAATTAATTTTTGTTCAGACATTCATTAGGTTCCCCACTGAAGTCAGGCTCTAACACAACACTTTAACAGTGACAGTAACACGATATGAATAATGTCGCCTCATTTGAATATCATGGACATGATGTTGACTCTATCGCATTTGGGGGCATATTATCAAGGGCAGTATCACCGCTTTAGCGGCACTTTTTGCCGCTAAAGCGGCGATATTCTTATCGCCCTATTAACAAGGCAGCACTAACATGCATTAGCGCATGTTAGCTGTCATTTTTGTAACGCTTCTCATGTTAGCGATATACATCGCTAATGAGATGCAAAATAGGCGTTCCTACGAAAAACAACATGTAAAAAGTCGCAAACATGACATCGCTGTATCAATACCGCTGCCCCTGAACAGCGAAGCGATAACAAAACGCGTGCTAAGCTCCCATTATCGCATGATTCTAACACCTGAAAAAACCTGACTTAGCAGTATTGCCTATGGGAGGTGGATTGTGTGGTTAGGTACACACTCCCCTATTAACAAGCATTTCATTAGCGCTGTGAAATCATCGCAAGATTTCACACGCTAATGATGATTATCGCACTCTATCGCTGGATTGTACATCGCCTGTTAGCAAAGCGTTGCTAACACTCCGCTAACACAGCAATGTAATTCAACGATAGAGGGCGATAATGAAAAATGCGCTAAGCACGATTTGCGATATTTATCGCGTGTTCTTGATAATATGCCCCTTGATGAATACTGTCCATGCAAAATGAACGAAAGTTCCACTACATGTATTTAGTACAACACATTTCGACTACAACCACTAATACTAGCACTACCACAACTACTAGTGCAGTTGCTGCTTCTTCCACCGCTATTATACACCTACTACTCCTAGACTGACTACTCCTCCTCCCTCTCCTCTTCTTCTTCCTCCTCCTCCTCCTACTACTATTACTATGACCACTAATAATGATAATAATGGAAGAATTATTAAAGATCAGACTGCTATCTCAGAACTGGCGTGGAAAAGTTATTATCGCCTTAAGTGCGATTTCTACTGCAGGATTAGGTATCAGCCATCCCGTATCCTACAAGTTAACCAGAGTCACCTGATGTGCCGCAAAGAGGTTTAAAGTGTCTTCCTGAATTCTGTGGGGTAAGAAGAAATGCTTGTGTGATCTATGGATGGAGGTGATATTCAAAAGCAGAGTCAAAGCTCGAGAGTCCAACAAGAAGCTTGTGTACTTAGCTTCATTTGGATTGCAAAGATATCTCACCATCTCTGCACTCAAAACATTGACTTCTGTTGGATTTATGCTTTAGTCTAAAGGTATTTTGTGTCGAGTGTTTTCAGCACGTAATAACGTAAGACTCAAATTGGTACACATACATTCAGTGAAGCCCTTATAGAAACGTGCACTTCCCTGTTGGGGGACACGTGTTTAGGCTGGGCTAGGTGTGGGTACGTCTTCCACTCTGGGAATCATGGTCTGCGCAGGGGCGTAGCCAGGGCTATATTGATTGTAATGAAAGCAAGAAAATTAGGCCCCTATCCCCTGACTTTTCAGTAAAAAGCAGTTACAATTGGGGTGATGTGGACCCTTCAAACCCTTGCTGCGGTGCCGCTGCACCTGTTGCACTATTGATTGATATACTCCTGAATCTGTGCTGAAAGTTGGGGCTTTTAGAGCATGCCACGTGCACTTCTGTCTCCCTCTGCTTCGGCAGTTTAATTTCTGGATCTCCCACATGCACTTGAAGCTGGAGCAGCTGTACATGCTTTAGTCTGGAAGTGCGGCATTGGTGCACAGTAGCTATCCACACAGGCTGATGAGTGAATGAATGAATGAAATTCTTTAGTGTTTAAGTTAATTAAAACAATAACGATATACTGATAAAACTGTACATATTACGATAAAACGAAATTGTAATTATAAACAATTTGGTGGTAAACAATAATACATCAGCGGGATGAGTGGTCCAGGGTCTATAAAACGCCTCTACTACTGGGATCGTGCCTCTTTACTTTTCTAGTGTTCAGTGTTCGGTGTTACTGTCCCCTAAAATACACTTACAGATTGTTAAATCTACCTCCCAGCGCCATCTTTAATTCGGTGAGGGTAGTAAAGTGCAGGATGTTAATGGTTAGTGGGTAGGGTATTTAAGTATAAAAATAATAATTGGATAATCGTCCTCTTTCATTGTTTGAGGGGCTTATAGGGTCCTTGTATGGCTCCAGTTGGGAATTAATGTTATAGGGCAACATTACTTCTTGTAATTGGTCCCTATTAGGATCTTGCATAGAAATGTTTGCACCCAGCACAGGCCAAGGAACCACTTGGCGATTTTGGACAAAGGCCACGTGCCGATTGTTTTACAGATGAGTCATCTTGGTTTCAACATCCTGGGTCATGAAGCAAAGGGGCGGGGTTTATTCTTAGGGAGAGTTTGCAATCTCACCTGGTCCATTGCCTATATGCACAGGCCTTTCATGCAATCATTTCAATGTGCAGGTTAACCCTATGTGTAGACCTTTTCCATATCTCAGTACCTGCCGAATATCTTTTTAACACATCCACTTTCATATTCCTTTATACCTCCTGGGGGTCTGCCTCGTGCAGAAGAGAGCAATCTTGAACTTGGAGCTTGTTGATTGATGTTTCCTTTTAGATGTCTAATAGAGCACTAGTGTGGATCAGCTGATATAACACAATGTTTTTACATTTTTTTTTACTGAAGTTCACAGAGCAGGTATCCACAGGTGTCATAAAAATGGTTACACATAGAACTGAAGCAATATCATTATTTGTAAGACAGATTATGACTTGGCAATTTCTGTGAAGGAAAAATATGTATTTGTTATAGGGTGTGTGTTTCACTTTCAGTCTTCCCAGATCTTGACATCATTACACTGTCTCTGAATGAATGAAAGCCCCACCTCACCTCGTCTTGTGAGATTAGTATCTCCCGGCCATTGGTCTGGAAGTGGTTGTGGCAGCTCTGGACACTGAGTTAACTAATAGTAAAATCTGCATATCTCACTATGGGAAACATATCATTGCACAAACCTGGATAAAACTGTAAAAACTGTTAGAAATGTATACTTTCAGCACTAAAAATATATCAAAGACGCAAAAGGGCAAATCCCTTACAAAGTCTGCTTTTATTGAAGGAGTGTGTCCTATTGTCTGTCTTACATAATAACTACCCGGGTGAACTTCTAAAGCTGTTGTTCCTTAAAATAGCTCAAAAGAAAAGAACAGTCGTGTATTGAATTCATTTACTCACATCCTGATCTTAAACAACCACTCAAATTCATAACGCAAACAGATACAGTTAGAAAATATTTGCACACAAAGCAAACAATGTAAAAAATCAGCAGCATATTTCAATGTTAAATTCTCAATAGTCAAGTTTGTAGTCCCAACATAAATATATCAGAGTCACTAATTGAAATTTCAACACTCTAGTCATGTTTTGAAATGTTTGTCAAATTATAAGAAAAAGTTAAAGCATCAAAAGGTTTTCTGACAGAAATGTAACTGAAAGGTCATTCATCTGGACGGAAGAACAGTTCACAATCCATATTTTCTCGGTTGATAAGTAATAAATGAGCAGCTGTGCAAACAAAAGATTGTACACAAAGAGATTTGACAAGAAAGTAAGCCATCAAAAGCCACAGACATTGATTCCAACCCCTGGTTAGTGAGATGTATAGAGAGATTTAAAAAATATATCAGTTCAGTTATTCAGTTATTATCTTCATTGTGGGCCACCCTACCTCGTTCCACCTCCCCCACCAACCACTAAGTAATCAATTGCATCTGTATTATGCATAATACACAGCTAAAGTGTGGAAAGAAAAGTTTATTGAAGCTTGTAACCTTTTCGTTATGTGTACATTGACCATATGTTTACTTTCTGCTATAAGCACAAAAAGAGTTGCCAAGATATTAAAGAAAGTGTATGTTTACCTATTAGAATGACATTTGGAAGGGAATTAGAAGGAAACAGAATGTATATTACTGCTTGTATTCCTACTTTTTATGTAGCGGTATGTTATGTCTTTTGGCTGTAAAGTTTTTAATACATTCCTAGGGTTCTCTCATGGTGCCAAGAAAGAGAGAATGTAGAAGAGATCAGGAAATAGGGAGTGCGGAAGTACCTTTGTGAGTAGAAAGAGCTGCCAGTGGCAGCAAGGAGGTAGCCAGGAAGCCATAAAACAAAGAGGGGGCGATGGCTGGAGATAGAAATGAAGGGCAGTGTCTTTGAGAGGAAGCAAGGTCTGCCACAAAGGAAAGGTTTGGTGGCGAGATGGGGAGGAAAGAGAGAGAAATAGAAAAAAGCATGTGTGTGTACACGTGTGTGTGTGTGTGTGTGTGTGTGTTTCTGTACGGTGACCATTTTGGGACTTGCCGGGGGAGTTCAAAATTAATGTGTCTTGTCAAGGGAATACTATGCCTAGGGGAATCCAGTTCATTAGAATACAGACCCCTTCTTCCCCCTGACTGACAGTGTCTGAACAAGGGCTTTTTTTGTCACATGACTCTTCCTGACAGGTGAAGTTACCATCAGGACAATAAGATAAAGAAGGTGGAGGCAGAGCTGTGAAATAGTAAATAAACTTCCCTTTATTTTCATACAGCCAAGATTTCGAGGAGGAGTGCTCCCAGGGATGCTGTAGCGCAACCTTTGCACTAACCCACCTTATGGATGCCTGCTATAGACTAACAGAGTGTGTGACCTCTTCCTGAGTGCCAGCTCCAGTGACGCCATTGGTCCTACAGGGGCATGGGCCTTACATGAGGATGGGCTCATATTTGGGTTCATGTAGGATGCAAGGAAGGATGGAGAAAGCAGGCTGTATGTCCCTAGGATTGAGCTTGGTCTCTTAAGTGAGCTATTTAAAGCTTGATGACTTGTTTGTGCCAGCCAGGAAAAAAATCAATCTGTGCAAAAATGTTCCTTCCGCTCCACACTGCAGCAGACCATGACTAGAATGGGGCATGTTTGGGAAAGGGTGGGCCATCCTGCTCTGAATGCAGCCACTAACCTGCAGCCTGTCAGGGATATGAGTGTCAGAATGGCCTGGCCGGTGCTATTACAATAATAATTGTTTTGTGACATATATTAACAATAGATTCATTTAAGTTCTTACAAGTGGGGTGCATTAGCATGATGTTTATCCTCTGGTACAGATTATGGTGGAATCCAGACGAAAACACATTTAAAAGACTCCGAATTGCTCATTTACATCCAACTACTTGGGCCAGATGTATGAAGCTTCTAAGTAGTGAATCGCTATTTGCAAGATTTACCTAATCACAAAGTAGGAATTGCAATTTAGTATGTCTGATACTGACAAGTAAACATTTACTGAAATGGTGTAAATCTCATTTGCTATTCACTGAATCACATGTTGCGATTCGGTAAATTGTGAATCGAGTCCCAATTAGCGAAAGTTACTTTTTGGCAGTGAATGGGGACCTTACAAACAGGAAGTAGTACACCCCTTGCGCAGTAAAGGACTGGAGAGCACATGGCTGAAGAGTGATTTCATAATCCCTCAGAAATGTTGGATATTTTTTGCCCCCCCCCCCCCGAAATTGTCTCAGCAAACACCTCAGAATGATGCGGGAAAAGAAAGTCTGAATTCTCTGAAAAGGAGTTGGAATTTCCACAGAGAAGTTTGAAGATATAATAAACAGTTATTTGGAAAATCATCAGTTCCTGTGCAAGATTCCCAAAAATCTGAAAAAATGGATCTCCATACAGGAAGAATGAACTCTGTTTGGGTCACACAGAGAACAAATATTAAAATCCCCCACAAATTGTATGAACCGATCAAGGACCAAGGAGAAGGTGGTAACCCGGCTAAGTGAGGCCTTTGCAACAAGAGGAAGACCCCCCTCTCAACCACTCCTGACCCCTCTTGAGTTGATTGAGGTAACCCAAAAAACTGGAAATGTGTCTGGCTTTAGCAACAATGACACATCCAGTACACAAGAATTTCTAAAGGTATGTCTCATACATTAAAGTTATCTTTTCCTAACACATAATGTGTAAAATACATGTTTAGACATGGCGAAATGTTTAGCAATAAATGTTCCTGATGAAAGTGTAAGTTGTATCGCAAATCGTCTACTAACCATTTTCAGGTTACTTTAGATAAGGCATTATGGGAGATGTAGTTCAACATAGCAAGCAAAGTCTTACAAAACTTACATTTATTTAAATTCTAATGTAAAACCCATGATATGCGTATCTTTTATATGTCATAAAAGAAACTTTAAGTACATTTATAAACAGGCACAAAAAGGTCGTAAATCTGAAAGCGAGGAACACAAAGACACAATCATTGAGGAAGGCAACGCATCAGACTCCTGGAATTCACCACTCCAGCCACAAAGTTGTTCTACACAATCTGTTGTTTAGGAAGCTGTGGAGCCAGGCACACAAACTGAAATAGAAGAACCAGCAGGGATGCCCCGACAACTCCACAAGAGAAGTAGTATGCAACAATGCAGTGTTTTGGGGGCCACAATCACGTAGAGCTGTTCCAACTGGAAATAGTGTAAAGACTGCACAGTTGCTTGGAGCTTTAGAGGCCTCAATATTAAAGATCTACAAAACAAATATGTATAAAATATAAATCGAATGCAAACAAGTAAAAAATATAAATTACACATTTATGGGCACGAAAGAAACATTAAAATTGCTTGCAACATATAGAGGTAAGCCATGGATGAGAAAGTGGATAGTATTACAGAGGCAGTAAATAATTTATGTGCTCAGTAACATCAGGAAAATGTTACCCAAAGGTAGGGAACATAACTATTTTACTCATGTAACCGATTAAGTCACTCTATAAATCAACTTGTACAGGCGGCTTTAACCTTATTTTGCTGTACTGTCAGCATGCAGGCCGAAATGGCCCACTGTAGTGGGAATGATGCATGGGTCCTTATACAAATCCTTATACAAGGGACAAATGCAGTATGAAGTTTGCAAACCCAGCAAAAGGCAAATGGGAACCAAGTCTGGATTGGGGAGAGTGATGAGCGCTCTAGTATGAGCAGGGCCAGTGGAAGTATGCAATTGTGCCACAGCATTTTTTGCATAGGTATACATTTGCTGCGTTTGCCACATAATTTATCATCTGCTGCATAATCTGCAGATTTTAACCAGAAAAAATGGTTTCTAGCTCAAATGGTTCAAAAGTTAGTAAAGATGGAGCAACATGTGCTAATGCTGAGTGGAAGGCCCTTTGTAAAGCTTGACTGGTCATAATTCTGTTACTTATTGCTATATGTTTGTATTAAACTGGTGCTAATGGGGTGCAAGCAATGCCCAGGATGTGTTAACAAGTGCGAAAATGACAAAGAAGTAATACTATCATAAAATGTGCCACATTAAGCTGCATATTTTGCCTCTTCTTGTCACATTATTTACTCAACTCTGTTGCATAATTTGGCTCTTCCCTGCGCATAATTTTAGTGGCCCTGTTTACGAGCAGTATTTCTGTGACAAAAG
This sequence comes from Triturus cristatus, assembly GCF_964204655.1. Classification (NCBI taxonomy): domain Eukaryota; kingdom Metazoa; phylum Chordata; class Amphibia; order Caudata; family Salamandridae; genus Triturus; species Triturus cristatus. Next base: position 971,543,351 of record NC_140587.1, read on the forward strand.
CTACGAGCCTGCGTCACTGTCATTGTGGAGTTGGGGAGAGTACAGGGTCAACAACATTTGAACACCCAATGCTGACTGTGGTAAACAGAAACCATTTAAATCTTTGTAAATGTCTGGAATTCCTCTTACACGTTAATGTAAGAGTTTTCATTTAATATATGCCAAGAGATTTGTAAAACATAAATAGTTTAAAGATTGTTTAAGCTTTGTTTGAGCATGTAAATGCTTACCTGAAAATAATGATACATGTAAATTTTTGCAATGCAAACATTTGTTTTGCATATTTTTAAATTCACAGTTTAACATCAGACTCACCTTAAAAATAATGATTGGCAATGTCGGCATATCTTGCTCTGCCTTCTGCTGCACTTGTGACATCCTTGGTTTGATGTGCTGGTTGCTTTTGATCCTCATTATCTGACTTTGGCTCAGACATAACTATTGGTAGTCCTTTACAAGGTTTTATATTATGCAACATTGTACATTTTGCTTTTATCTTATAACTTGTCTCAGGTGTATACTGTAGGGCAACACCACTCTTATAGAGACAGCAAAAGCAACTTTTGAGTAGTCCAAATGTTCTTTCCATCCCAGACCTTGTTCATTTGTGGGCAGCATAGTAACAAAATTCATTTTGTGTTGAATGGTTGATGTAAGATGTCACAAACGATGAAGACAAAACATAAGCAATGTCACCTACAATGTAAAAGATGTAACACATACCAAATGAACAAGATGACCATGTGGATCATGTATTTTAGTAAATGAGATAACAATTACTATGTAAATAGCTGTCTCCAAATCTCTTTTCAGAAGATGTGTGTAAATACCACTGTACTTAAATATAATGGAATCATTGATGTTGCCTGATCTTGCCACATTATCTGATTACATTGGAGACATCACAGACCCCTTCGATGTTCAGGGAATTAGTAATCTTCCAATTTCTAAAAAGATACTCACTGTCAGATGGTGGGCGTAAAGGGACATGAGCTCCTTCAATACAACTATTGGAATGTGGGAATTGTGCAATGGTGCAACATTTCATTTTTTTAACCTTTTAGTCCTATGCAGTGCTTGGAAAACTAATATGCAAATGCATTCTGATTAACATCATCCAGGAAAGATCTAAAAAAAAACCTTGATAGTGCACTTTGGGAAACCCCAACTGTTGCAGCAATCACACCTTGGTAACACCCAGAGGCTAAGAGATGAGTGGTGCAGAATACCTGTACTTGGGCGGGGATAGAATTGCTTCTGAGAGAGTTTCTGTCTAGCTGTGAATTAATTTAATCCATTGCACCTACAATGCCTACACTACTTAGCCTGTATTTAACAAAAGTGTCCTTCTCTGTCTGTTGAAAGTGTTACTCTGACGTGAAAAACCTTTTCTTGTCTCCTTCTCTGCAAACCAGACAGTATCCTACCCAATGAGAGTGAGGGAGTGGGATCGTTGTTCACTGTGAAGCACTTTGAACAACCCGTGTCGCTCTTTAAGACACTGAGAGGGTCCAGAACCAGGAGACATGTTATAGCATGGAGACTGGCACCTCCTTCTTCCTTCCCAAATGATTAAACTACAAAAGAGGACTATAACAAAATCAAAAATAGAAGGAAGACTACCCTAGGCCCCCTCAACGTAGATAATAGTGATAAAAGGACTAATCAAGGGGCAGCCTTCTTACTATGGAGGATGCCACTATACAGCAACTACAAGCCAAACCGACAGGGTCAGCTGTTTATTTTCCCAAGTAGAATGCAAACTTATTACACCTGGAAAGCCACCCTCTTCAGTTACCAGAATCCACCCTTCCCAGCAAGCAGCCTTAATTAAGCACATTTTTCCTACCACACGCCAAACACAACCTGGACTGGATATCCCCAGACTCATCTAAAACTGGACCACCAACCACTGGTTTGCTCCTCAGTCACCTACCAAGCCCTCAAGAACACTGACCCCAAAATACAGGCATTTTTATATAATACACAGCACTGAGCCTCATCTTAATGGGGACTAGATTGCAAGGAACAGCCATGATGACCTACCCCTACCCTAAACCGCATGACACTGCACTTGAGAGAAACTGTGTCATGCACTCACCTGGACCCAACCGCGGAGATGACACTGGAGTCGATGCTGGACCTCCTATCCCTCCCGAAGACAGGATATGCCAATGGAAGCAAAACGTTCTAGCACATGCAGTGCTGGATCTGCTCACCAGATGGACTGCGTGACAGGATTTTTTTGCTTCAGAGACCTTCAGTGTCTGTGAGGTAGATATGCACTGGTACTGAGCCTCTGGATTTGTGATGACGCAGTATACTTGAAAGAACAAAAGGAGACAATTACCAGGCCTCAACATACAATGACACTGCGCTGACTTCAGTTAAACACACTTACAAGTTTCACCAGTAGCACCGCATGAGAGCAGAATGACTAAAATCACAGATTGGAGTGGGGCACTCCTAAGAACAACACCCGGAACATAGGTTGGAGTTAATGGCACTCCCAAAGTAAACTCGGAACACGAGCTGGAGTTTATAGCACTTCAAAAGTAAATTAGGTGCATATGTTGGAGTTAATAGCACTCCTAAAGGTAAACTCTGTGCATAGGTTGGAGTTATTAGCACTCCCAAAGGTAAACTTGGTGAGGCATGTGGGACATATAGCCTTCTGGAAAGTTCTCAAACCTAGGAGAAAAACATGTTAGTACACTCACTTTGACCTTACAGGAACAGCTGGTGCAACTTGAACATAGCAACCAACAACAGGAAATTAATGTATCGTTTTTGCTTGAATGTGCATGACGAAAAACAACACCAGGCCCTAGTAACATTGAGTGCCAGGCATTCTATTGGCTCATGGGATTCTGGGGGAAGCTTGCAAAGAGCATCAGACATGCGATTTCTGGGGAAACATCAGTTATGAGGGATGCTGGGAAAACATCAGTCATGAGGGAGTTAGGGGAACATGGATCATGAGGATGTGAGGAAACATCAGTCGTGATGTCATAGGGTGCATAGGGAGCCATAGGAGTAAAGCATCATGAGCCCTTTGCGCCAGACCAGTGCGCAGAGGATGCAAGAGGGGGTTGTGACAGAGAGGAAGTAGAAGGGGGTCGTAACTTACGGCACCCAACTCATGGAGAATACAAAATCCCCAAAATGTTCAAACAATGCACACACAAAATCTCAAACACAACCTATTCAAAGCTAATTACTAATACCTATTACAGCACAAACAATGGCAGCATGAAAACTGACTTCTTTTTCTACTTTAAACACCCTGCAAAATGGAGAAACATTTTCCCTCTCCATCCACAAAGTATAAAACAATCAAAATTCCCTATGGAACTAAACTCACTACTGCCTCCTCCCAAAGCTTTAGATAGGGGATCTCCATACTTATTTTCAGGACAGAAAACATACTAATTCAAGCGTCAGACCGACACCTCCCTATCTTAGATCAACAATTCTCATCACTTCTCACCTTATTAACACAAGCTGGTCCTGTCCCACCCTCCCCACACCTTTCCATCTCTCTCCATTAACCCAGAAGCTATTTGCCTCCAGGACCCCTCTGCCACACTATGCACCAGTGCCGCCCCCCCCATACACACGCCTTAGTCTAGAAAGCTCCAGTCCGTCCTCCACTGCACCCACCCTAACTGCCAACCACAGTGAATCACAGCCCTTTGATGCATATTTTGGACATGATAGCACCAGCCCCAACTCAAGGCCATACTCCACTGAGTCTCCCTCAAACACAACTCCGACTCTCAATGTAGAACCCACCCAGATCAAACAAACCTTCTGCATTTCCCACCACTACAACACCGCCCTTGCCTCTACTGAAGATCGCCGACCCTCCAAAGACTCAGGACCCGCCACCTGTCCAAACACCTATGGAACAGGAATCATCCCCAACACCCTTAACCTGTTCATGAGCGAAATAGACTACAAACTTGACTCTCTAGCCAAAGACATTGCTCATGTAAAAAATGATCTTGCAATCCAGGCCAAGTTAATCACAACTCCACACCAATTTCAGAGGATCGTACACCCCATAATGGATCTCCAAGAGATAGCCGGCACACCTGCTGGACCCCCATTTCCTTGAGTCGCCTGTCCCACAGCCCTCTATCCTCTATGGAAGCAGAATCACTCAGCGAACACTACAGCACAAAAACACCACAAGCAGACCCTTAACCCCACTCCAGAGTCCCAGTAATCTTGGGCACAAATAGATTCCCTTGAGTTAACATATTGCCTAGTCCACCCACTAAGTACACCAATATCCAGATACTACACGGTCTAAATATTAGTCCCAGCTCTCTTACCTTCATGCTCCTTAACTGCAGATCAGCATTCAAACACACCATGGAATTAGCTGAAACTATACTTGTCAAGGGAATCGCCATTGCATTCCTAACAGAAACCTGGCTCAACTAACACTCAACCCTTATTCTAGACCTTCTCAAACCTCCTGGCTACTCTGTTATCGGATGGGACAGACCAGGAATGATCAGGAGGTGGACCAGCGATCATCCACAAAGAAGAAATCCAGCTTAACACCCTAGATACCACCAACTTCTCAGCCTTCGAATACCTCGGAGTCAAATTCACAACTAAAGGCACCACTCCTACCAAATTCCACATCATCTAATTGTAATTGTAATTGTAAGGTACTTGTTAAGCGCGATTGCTGCCCGAAAGCGTCCAAGCGCTGAGTAGAAGCAGAGAGTGATCTAGAGGACAGTCTAGGAGAGGTCGGATTTGGCAAACAAATGTGTCTTTAGATTTTTACGAAATGAGAGGAGGTCAGGATTGGATCGAAGTGAGATGGGGAGGGCATTCCAATGTTTAGCGGTGTTCAGGGAGAACAGCCTGCCCCCCGACCTGGCTCGCTTCACTCTGGGGACAACCACAAGGAACGCATCCGTCGACCGGAGGTTCCTGTTGGGTTGGTAAGGAGTGATAAGGTCGGAGTTGATGGCAGGAGCTGTTTTCCAGACGGCGTGGTGTGCCAGGCACAGTGCCTTAAAGGTGACCCTCTGCCTCACTGGTAACCAGTGGAGAGTTTTCAAAGCAGGTCTGGCTGACTGAGTGCGCGGGATTTCCAGCAATGTGCGAGCTGCACAGTTCTGAACGACCTGCAATTTTCGGAGAGTTGTCTCCGGTGCCCCTATATATAAGGCATTGTTCGAGTCCAGGCGAGACTGGATGAGGCCTTGCATCACCACCTTTTTTGCCTCGAGGGGGAGTAGCGGGAGGACCTTCCTCAGGATCCTAAGTAGGCCGAAACAGATGGAAGACAGTTTTTTGGCCTGAGTGGAGAAGGAGAGTTTATTATCCAGCCACACCCCCAGGCTTTTGACACTGTCCTTGGGGGTGGGAGGAGAACCCAGAACACTAGGCCACAGAGAGGTGAGGGAAACCGGAGAGGGAGGGCCTAGGAGCAGAAGCTCCGTTTTATCACCGTTTAGTTTTAGGGAGGAGTTGGTCATCCATCCCTTGACGTCCATCAGGCAGTTTAACAGATCGGCTGCGGAGTGCCTATTGTTCTTCGTGGCCAACGAGACCACAAGCTGGGTGTCGTCGGCATATGACACAATTTTAATGCCATATGGTTCGACAACACCCGCCAGCGGCCTCATATAGATGTTGAACAATACAGGGCTCAGAGAAGAGCCCTGTGGTACTCCGCAGCTCAGAGGTTTACTCGAGGACACCATCTCTCCGTCGAAGATCTGAAACGATCTCCCAGACAAGAAGGAGTCGAACCACCTTAGAGCTTCACCTGAGACTCCGATGTTATGGAGACGGTCCAGCAGGGTGGTATAGCTGACCGTATCGAAGGCGGCACTTAGATCAAGGAGGATCACTGCCACTGATCCTCCCTGGTCCAGTATCCTTCGAGTTTCTTCCGTGACGGCTAGCAAGGCGGTTTCAGTGCCATGCTTTGGTCTGAAGCCTGTCTGGGATGTGTGAAGTAAGGAGTGGTCCTCCAGAAACTGGACCAGCTGCGTGTTTATATGCTTTTCTAGCACCTTGCTGGTCCAAGGGAGAAGTGAAATGGGACGATAGCTGGAATGATCGTTTGGGTCCAGGCTGGGCTTTTTCAGCAGTGCCCGTACCATGGCCTGCTTCCAAGCAGTGGGGACTGAGCAAGCGGAGATAGAGGTATTTAGCAGATCCCGGATGACAGGTAGAGTGGCTGGGCTTGCCTGTAATAGAACTTCTGGAGGGGCGGGATCACGGGGGGAGCCAGATTTTACTTGCCGTGCCACCTTGCTTAAAATGTCAAGATCCAAGGGAACAAAATGCTCGAGGAGAGGCTGATTGGGGTGCCGAGGTGCTTTAGGGGGGGGAGGGTGGAGTGTATCCGGAATTATGTCTGAGGTGGGGAAGGTGGAGTAAATTGTTGTGACTTTATTATAAAAGAAATCCGCAAGCTCGTTGCATTGATCCTTGGTTTTGTTGGGTGGGGGTGCTGTGTTGGCGATGGTGCACTGTTTTATGATTTGGAAAATTTCTTTTGGTTTAGATTTTGCTTCTAAAATTCTCTCAGAATAGTAAGTTGCCTGGGCCTTTCTGATCCCTTCTTTATAGACTTTAATCGACTCTTTGTAGGAGGCCTTTTTGTCTGGAAGGAAGTCTAGGCGCCAGGCTCGCTCTCGTTGCCTACAGAGGCGTTTTAGTTGTTTTAAAGAATCGGAAAACCAAGGGGCAGATTTCTGTGGTCTATTCGAAGAAGATTTGTGGACCGGGAGGATCGAATCTAGCGAGTGGGTAATCCAATTTTCGTAGTGAGAGTTGGCCATATTAGGATCTGGGCCAAGTGAGGGGAGGGTAGAATCTAGTTTAAGCAGCCAGGGCTCCAATGGAAGTTTGGACCAGTTCCTCCTAGAGGAAACTTGAGGAGGGAGCTGGGGGGTTTTGTATTTGACCCAAGTGAAAGGGACCAAAAAATGGTCCGACCATGGGAGGGGGGTGGGTTGACCAACGATTAGATCCGTGCAGTTACTGAATATGGGGTCGAGTAGATTGCCTTTTTCATGAGTCGGGGCAGCAACCAGTTGGGATAGTTGGAGGGCTTCCAGATCCTCTAATAGATCCTGAGCGATGTGGTCTGAAAGAGAATTAAAGTGGAGATTAAGGTCTCCTAAGATCGTGTAGTTGGTGGAAGAGAGGATTCTTCCCGCTATTGTCTCAGGAAGAGACCTATGAAACTCTTTTACAGGCTCCGGGGGGCGGTAAATCAAGGTACCCGAAAAGGTGTTATTGGCGCTGAGCTCTATACAGAATGCTATACTCTCACATTCAGGAATAGTCTCAGCTGTGGTATAACATCGGTACTGGTTCTTCAGAATGATTGCCAGACCTCCGCCTCTCCCTACCGATCTGTCTGCTCTGAGGATATAATATCCTGCGGGTAAGGCTTGAACTACGTCTGGTTCAGAGTGTACAGTGAGCCACGTTTCTGTCAGAAATACTGCGTCAGGCTTATGTTCTTCAAGCAGCATGGCAATCTGTGTACTGTGTTTGGGCAAAGATCGGCAGTTTAGCAAGTACATATGGTACGTTTGTGTAGTGGCTGACGGGGATTTATGGAAAGAGTGCATGCACCCTGGACAGCGGGCGGGCAGTTCCAACGGCGCGAAAGTGTGGGAGCACTTAGGAGTAACAATCCTACCTATGCTGTGTAGGGCCGCGGCGCCGTAGGTCACGGTGTGGCTATCATGAGAGCCAAAGTTTATGGCCCCAGGCCCCGGCAGGTCGCGGACGGGCGCAGACGGGCTTGCCTTAGGCGCGCCTTCGGCGCGCCACCGGCGCGCCCGCTGCGCTCGCCCGCTGCGCGTTCTGAAGTTACACATTTTTGAAGAGCCGTAAGGCGGGGAGTGGGCGTGGCCTCACGGGGGCGTGTCCAGCGGCGAAGGCAGCCGGTGCTCAGGTCACGTGAGCGCTAGGTCTGCCCTGCCGTGCCCTGGAGTGCGAGTGTTTCCAGCGGAAAATCACAGTTTAAAAGGTGAGTTTTGGGTTTAAAAACAGTGCAAGATACAAAAAACAACCTCTCCCGGCTTCCGCCTCAGGAGTCTAAGCTTCAACACAGGGCGCTCGTAATTCAGCGCTTTTGAAGGCGGGAAGTGGGCGTGGCCTCACGGGGGCGTGTCCAGCGGCGAAGGCAGCCGGTGCTCAGGTCACGTGAGCGCTAGGTCTGCTCTGCCGTGCCCTGGAGTGCGAGTGTTTCCAGCGGAAAATCACAGTTTAAAAGGTGAGTTTTGGGTTTAAAAACAGTGCAAGATACAAAAAACAACCTCTCCCGGCTTCCGCCTCAGGAGTCTAAGCTTCAACACAGGGCGCTCGTAATTCAGCGCTTTTGAAGGCGGGAAGTGGGCGTGGCCTCACGGGGGCGTGTCCAGCGGCGAAGGCAGCCGGTGCTCAGGTCACGTGAGCGCTAGGTCTGCTCTGCCGTGCCCTGGAGTGCGAGTGTTTCCAGCGGAAAATCACAGTTTAAAAGGTGAGTTTTGGGTTTAAAAACAGTGCAAGATACAAAAAACAACCTCTCCCGACTCCCCTGGTGATTGCAAACTTTTCACTGAAGAACTAACTGACCTTATAACACAGAACTTCCTAACTGCCACCGATGGCATGTTCCTAGGAGACTTTAACCTGCACTGGAATGACACAGAAGATGCCACAGTCTGCAGCCTAATAAACCTTCTTGATATCAACGACCTCAAGCAACTCTACATTGAACCAACCAACATAAAAGGCTCTGCTCTAGATGCAAAAATTACCAGAAGTGAGCTTGTCTCCCTGCGATCCATTATGCTCATCGACTGGTCTGACCACCATCTCATACTGTTCAATCTCAAGGTTCACCCCATAACCTACTAGCCCCATCCAACAAGACCATGCACTGGGGAAGGAACATCAAACAAATCCCACTAACAGAGATGAAATTCAGGATCAGCACCCAATTGTACTCATAACCTCTCTTTCACACTGTTGATGACCTCACTGCCCACTATAGCTCTGTGACGACAGACGTCCTTGACCAAGTTGCATCACTCAAACTAAATCAATCTAGAAATATTCAATCTAGATCCTGGTTCAACTTAGACGTTAACAATGAGAGGAGACAACGAAGACAGACTAAAAGGTCATGGAGACAGAACCCCTCCCTGGCCCACCTCACACTCCTAAGATCTGCACGGCTCTCCTATAAGAAACACCTTTGAGAAAAAGCCACTTTCTTTCACAATCAACATGACCGTGCAAAGAACAGACCAAAGGAGCTCTTTAACATAATGAAGCAAAAAAGTATTTAACCTCCCAAATTGAAACAATGGCCACTAACGAATGCTGTGAAGAAATAGCCAACTTCCTTACCGACAAGGTTGCAAAAATTGAACGATCTCTTATCCATGACACCAGTCGGACATTCCAGCCCATAGGCTTCAATGACACACAGGTCACCATGGAAACCCTCTCCCAAGATTTAATTAAAGACTGGAGTAACCCAAGAAAAACTAGAAACAATAATGCTCTCCTACAACTGAAAAACAATGCTAAATGGTGAGACTTCAAACCCATGACAGAAGGAAAAGTCTTCAAAATAATTGTGAGCTTGAATCTCACCCCCCACAATACCAATCCCCTGCCTTCCACCCTAATACAGAACCTCAACCACATCATCTCCTCGTTTTGGACCCAAACCATTGGCCTCTCTTTATTAGCAGGCTGTGTCCCTGACTCCCTCCAATGAGGCCAAGCCACACCCAATCTCACAAAACTGGGGGGGGGCATACCCCAACGACCTCAGTAACCTCAGATCTATCACAGACCTTCCCTTCCTAGCCAAAACATTGGAGAAGTGTGTCCTACTGCAACTCGACCATCACATGGAGTAATTCAACCTCCACAACACATTACAATCAGGATTCAATAAAGGCTGTAGCAAAGAAACTGCTATGCTCAATATAGCCAAGGACATTCACAGATCCTTAGATGAAGGAGACTCCTGCCTCTTAATTCTACTTGACCTATTTGTGACATTTGATAGAGTAAATCATCCAGCTTTATACGAGACACTCAAGAATCATACTAGTATAAATGGTGCAGTACTAAGATGGCTCATGTCCTATCTGCAACATCGCTCCCAACAAATTGAAATCAACAGCTGTCTCTCAAAACCTGCACCAGTTCCACAATGTGTACCTAAAGGCTAAATCCTGTCTCTAGTCCTATTTAATCTCTTCATGTACCCTTTCACAGTTATTTTGAACCAAGCAGGGTTCAAATATCACGTATATATGCTGACAATACACAACTCTATTACAAAATAAAATCACCCAGTGACATCCAGCATCTTAACACCACACTCACTAAGGTGCAATCATGGCTAAATAACCACCACCATAAACTGAACTCCAAAAAGATAGAACAACTACTGCTCTCCCCAAAAAATAAACCTCTATGAATTCAAGAATGACTTCAGAGTGTGGACAAGCTTTACTTCTCTCTTTCATTCTCCAACGTTGCTCAGTACTTGGGTATCACCCTGTACAAAAACATGACAATGAAAGAGCACATCAAAAACTCAGCCAAAGAAGCACTCTTCACACTATAAAAAGAATCTCAAGAAAATAAGGCCGTTTATTCCCCCTGACGATCTTAAGATATTAGTGCAATCACTAGTCATCTCGAAACTAGCCTACGGCAATGCCATCCTGACAGCAACTCCGAAATGTCACCTTGCGCCCTTATGAGCAGTCCTCAACCCATCTTCCAGGCTCCTCACAGGAACTAAAAGATTTTATCACATCTCACCGGACCTCAAGTGTCTGAATTGGCTTCCCATTGAAGAAAGTGCATCTTCAAGACAGCCTGTTTCACCCCCAAAGCCCTTCATACAAAATAACCCAAATACCTATAAACTAAACTTTCAAGGGCAGGAAGACTATGGGCACAGAGAAGCTCCAACTCTTTTCTACTCATACCTCCCAATCTGAAGAAGAAATCATCCCAGGCCTGCTCCTTCTCATGTAATACTCCTTAGATTTGGAACTCACTCCAAAAGGCTCTCTGCTGTAACCCCTCTTTTTCTTGTTTCAAACGAGACCTAAACTACTATACATGCACAAGATGACCTACGTCTCCAGAAGATCAAACCCACATCAACACAATCCATTGAGACAATTGAGACGATCACCTGACTCTTTCAATCTCTAATCTGCCTCCAACGCCATTACTTAGATGCTGTATTGTTATATACTTCCTTGACTATTTGATCACCAAATTCTGTATTGTTCTATAACCTTTTCTCTCCCACTGTTTTCCCCCACTTCTTACTCTAGTAAACTTATTATCTTAACCTGTAAATAGCTCTGATACCTTCGGGTCTAGCGAGCGCTGTATAAAACCTAAACTAAATAAATAAATAATAAATCTGCATCTTCCTCATTATGACATACAAAGCAGCCATTGTGGAAAGCACAGATGCAGTCTAGGGCGGTTTATATAGGTTGTGCCTGGTTAGCACTGGTAAATTGCTCATTCAAAACAAACCTTTTGTAACTGGTCGCAATTTGCTAATACTTTGAAACATTGACATAGTGATTTGGTAATATAAAGTTGCAAAAAGCAACTCGCTATGTGGTATTGTTAAAATACTGATTGGGTATTTAGTCACTTCCCAAAAATAACAAAGCATATGCTTTTCATTCATATTATAATGACATTTTTGCGGTGAGTAACAAGTTTGAGACTGCCTACTAAATTTCATACACACCTTACATCTGGCCCTAAAACCTCTGCACACTAAAGTGAATCTTAGATGCCTAAAATGGTGAATGTTCATTAAGAATGTCTGCATTCTAGTTAACTAAATAAGATTCTGTGAAATTTGCTGACTTCACATTTCATGCACTCCACAGGACAATTGACTAGCATTACAGTTTTTCCACAAGAGTAAAGGTTAGTTCAAATTCGAGAACATTTCTTCTGCAATGGGAGAAGCAACAATTAGTTATGCAACTTTCTTTCCAGGAATTGAAAAACCAACACAATATATTTGTGTACACAGTTCTATCACATTTACTCCTAAATATTGCCACCTTGCGGACATTGTGTAGAAGGTATTATCTATAAAGAGGCTATCTTATGGAAAAGGAGACAAATTATAAGCAGAATTCTATGATGCACAGATTTCTGACTTTCAGGTTCTTTGCAAATCTGTCCCAATCAATGCAGAAATTTAGCCAAACGTTTATACCACAACATGAAATGAGCTGATAAATAAATATAACAATGAGTCCTGCGACCACAATGGCTGCTAGGCGGCATCAGTGGAGTATACTTCCACATACCACTGGTGTTACAGGGACTTGGAATACAGTGCTGATCTTGTATCGTTTCCTTGTGGAGCAGTAGATTGCAGAGTCTTGGAGGGTTGAGTTAAGCAACTGAGCAATTGCCAAGAGTATCAGAAAGTGCATAGATGATTTAAACACCCTAAAACCCTCCTCCCAATAAAGTAATTTAGATTCCCATTCACACAGGAATTATTATGTTAGATGCCAAAGAATCGGTCCAAAGTCAAGGACAAGTGACCATGGGGTTTGGGGCTCATTGTCCTGGGACATTAGTTGCAGCCCTAATTGGAACAGTAGAAACAACAGCAGTCACTTTATCTGGGTTAAACTTTCTCAGCCAGTCTCTCATCAATGGCTGCCACATGAAAATTTCCAGTTATAGGGTGTAATGTTCAATAAGTACGATACCACAGCAGAGGTAGAAAGAATACAGTAGGTTTATCGGTTGCAAACCTCAGCCATTGCCAGTCCAATTGTAACTGACTCAGATTGTTCAAACAACACTGTCATGGAACCCTTCCATCATACCATTCTATATTCTGCTAATCTGCATGTGATTCTAAGTATAAAACCACATGCAAACAACATCACACTTCTTCCTTCCTTACAGTAGAAATATCAACAAAAGTCTGTTATTGAAAATAAGAAGTACCTGACTATCAACATTTCACATTATTATTCAGTGACTATAACATATCTCATTATTATTAAGCGACAAAATACTTAAGATAATTTGGATGCATTCTTTGTCTACAACTCACTCTTATACTGTTCCCCATATATCCGTTATCACCTTGACCTTTCCCTTTACCTATGCTCACATCTTTCTTATACCTATTCTGAACCCCACTTGTACTTCCCGCCTCTTCTTCATCAACCACCTTTTCCCTTTCTTTTAAATTTATAGGTACAATTCTATTCTTATTCCATATTTTACCATCAACTCTTTTTATGGCATTGTGGAAAACTTGAATCACTTTTTTTTGGTTTAGTAAATTTTGACCACATGGCACACCATATAGGTGCTTTGATTTTAACAACATCCCCCCACTTAAACCTTTACATTTATAAAAAAAATATTTTGTCAAATTCCACTTTTCTTTGAAACATCAACGTTTCCTCTCTATTTCTCCATTCTGAACCTCCATTGAATGATATACCTTTGTCCCAGTCCAAACAACTAGGGCACAAAAAGTGTTGGGCGCTCTATCTTGTAACAATTCAAGCAAAGTTTTTCCAGTGGTCATATGTACTGACATGGGATATGCAATTATTCGTTTTTGTAGTTCCACCTTCCAGTCTAAACAGTTCATTCTTGCCAGTTGAATTCCCTCCTTAATAAATGTGTTGAATCTTTCTATTGCATCATTGGTTTCTGGATGATAAAAGGCACTTTTCTTGTGAAAAATACCACACTGGACAAAATATTTTTCAATCTCCTTAGAACAGAATTGAGGACCATTATCAGTAAATATACTTTTCGGATAACTTTGTCCCTTAAACACAACTTCCAGAAGTTTTATAATAGCAACAGATTAAATATCCTCCAGATTTGTAACCTCCACCCACCTAGAATAAAGATCAATCATCACTATTAAATAAAGTGTAAGATGATCACCATGCAATGGACCTACAAAATCAATAGATAACTCCTTCCACGGTTGAATTGGTAGATTTCTACAAACCGTAGGAATCTGGCATGTCTTCAAGATCTTATCGCTGCAACAACATTCTACGCATTCTCTCGCAGCTCGCTCGATCTCGCCATCCATCCCAGGCCACCCTAAATTAGCCCTCAAGTTTTCTTTGATTTTCACGATTCACATGTGACCTACATGAGCCTGCTCTATTAATTTGACTCTCAGGCTCTTAGTTGGAATTAGTCTAGTGCCTCTTAATAGTAACTTTTGATCAACTGCCAACTCATCCTTTACTAAAATCCATGTTTTCTCTTTAGCCTTGAACTTGTTAAGACATACGGCATCCATTACATTGATTAACAACTTGTCTTTATTTAATTCTTGAATCCATTCTTCCTCAGTTATCACCCCTTAAGTGATTTCACACACATCTTGTGTGACCTTGCACGCAAATTCTTCCATGTCAGTCATCATCTATTAGTCTAGATAATATTTTTTTTCTGACACACTCAAAGATTCAGATGCTCACGCTATCAATTTTTCTTGTCCACTGCCCCTTTGTGTAAGAGTAGCTCCTAAACCTTTGGAACTGGCATCAGTTGTTATTATTGTCTCCTCATCCGGAACAAGGTGCGTCCTTCAATTCCTCTTTGATATCCATAAACTCAGCTTCAAACTGAGTATTCCAATAAAAAAAATCCTAAGTATAAATCTTCATGCACCCCAAAGTGACATTTTGTCATTCCCAATGTCAAACCTGCATTACGTAACATTACGTAATCTTTCTAAGACCTTACATACACAAACATTGTGTTCCTCAATTGTATTACCGAATATCAGTACACCATCCTGATAACACTTTACCACTTTAACAATGTCCAACACTTTGCTTTTTATACGTTGGAACACTGATGCAGCTGACACAAAACTTAACAGCATTTTCGTGAACCTAAATGCACCCATGGGCATTATGAGTGCCGTTGGGTCTTGCGAAGAGACCCAGTTCGGCCTAATGGTATGCCGAGGGTAAGTCCAACGTTGTGAAAAATCTCGCTGTCAACGTTGATATTATCTCCTCTATATTAAGAAGTGACACTACAATAGGTGCCAACCACTTAGTGGCCTCCACCCTTTTGATTACTCCAATAGATTCTAACCTCTTCAATTTAGCTTTTACTTGATCTTGTAATCTCAAAGGAAGTCTTCTCCTTTTGCAGAGACTGGACTGCCATTTTTTTTTAAAACGTAATACCATATTTATACTTCTTTAAATACCGAGAAGAATCTGAAAATACTTCAGGAAACTTTTTGACAAAATCCCTTCTCTCTGGTTCAACATCCTGTATTTGCACCTGAGGTATGGCATTTGGCTTAAGTGCCACACCTAATAGTCTTTGATGTGGTCAGCTCAGTAAATTGTCCCCCTCATTTGAAACATACATTTTCCCTACCATATATCTACCCTTTAACTCTAAATAACCTTCAAAATATCCCAGTATTTTAATCGACTGACATCCATAGCATGCAATTTATTCTTCTACTCAAAATGTTGCTCATACATGTTTTTTTTAAATAATCGTCAAATGAGAACAAGCATCAAATTTCATCAACACCTTCACCCCATCTTGGACAGAGTTCTATCCTCTTTTCACATTATCACCAATCCCATAGTAGAAGAAGCTATGCAATGCATCAGATCATCTCACCGGAAGACCCTTGTCCGCATCACATAATCACTTCCAACTCCACTTTCTTTAGTGCTCACCTAATGGACTGTTCCAACCTGTCTCTTCAATCTACAGAGTTTTCATATGCACGGAAGCATGCAAAGGTGCTTCCCCTGTCTAAAAGCACATCAGTGAATCCATCAGACATTTCTTTACTCCCTTAAGTGGCAAACATTACTTAAAGTCTGGTCAACCTTCAGCTATCTTCTCAATTGTTGGAAAAAAAACTTACTGAACCTCTCCCAGTCAGGAGTCAGGGCTTCCCTAGCACTGTAACTACGTAACTACCTGCGATTTACAACAACAGGCTAACTTTTGATGAGGTCAGATCATCTGCTCTCATTGTTCTTGACCTTTTTTCTATCTTTGACATGATCTCTTATGCTATTATAATCTAAATATTGCATGAGACAGTCATATTGTCTACAGCCCTTTAATGGTTTCATTCCTTTCTTTCAGGCAGACCTCGTTGATCTTACTTTCCCTGCACAAATCCAATCCTGCCTCAGTTCTCTGTCATGCTCACCAAGGCTCGCCCCTCAGTCCAACACTTCTTCACATCTACATGACCCCTCTTGTAGCCATTGTGAGAACCAGGGTTTCAACACTGTCTCCTACGCAGATGACACATAATTGATAATATCTATTGTCAACAATGTTGAAACAACCAGATGAATGTTTATGGACTACATGACCAATGTGACCACATGGATGAAGGACTATTGCCTCAAGTTAAACAGGGAGAAGACTGATATTCTTCTATTGTTTAAAGTTAATCTAATTTGGTCTGATAACTGGTGGCCTAATGATCTCTCTCTTACCCCCAGTCCAAAGAAAGTGGTCACAAACCTGGGTATTCGTTTTTATAAAAAAAATGACCATTATTGTTGATAATACTCTCTCCACTGTGTGCAGGCATGTTATAAAATATTGCATTTGCTGTGCAAAAGTTTCAATTGACTCCCAACACATTGCCGGAAACATCATCCTAGCCATTATTATGAGTTGTCTTGATTATGACTATGTTGGCTTACTTGCTTGCAACCTGTTCAGAACACAGCTTGCATGGTTTGCAACCTACCCTCAAGATCACCATCCTTACCATGCTGAGGGCACTTCATTAACTGCCAGTTTATAAGTGTGCTGTATTCAACCTTCTCTTACATGTCCACAGGGTCCTTCACTCCTAAGGTCACTTTTATCTTCATAGCAACTTTTCTTTTTATAGACCCCATTGCATACTTTTATTGTTGTTGGCTTGCTTTTTCACCAGGGTGCTCCTTCAGGGGTGAGTTGGTGCACTATAAATCTAATTTACATAACATAACCTCCTGGATTTCTGCTAAGTTGGGAAGTGTAGCAAGAGTCCTACAAAACCTCTCAGCATCTTGGCACATCCCTAACAAGTAGAACAAAGAATTCAAGCTATCCTGGGTTTTGGGAAAGGAATGTCCTCTGACAGGTAAAGATACATACCTCTGCCCTGAGTGCGCATCTGTACTGTTGTCTGGATCCCTAATGCTGACTTTTTGTCATAGGCACACATGAAGCATGCAAATGCACCATGAAAAATGCCTGTCTCACGGATTGTATTGTTGTTGGACCGAGATGAGTGCCCAAAGCACTACCCTCATAGTGGTGGAGTTAAGATGCACATATGTGGTGGTGACAGCATACAGTGTAGTGATCAGTAGTAGGGAAAAGGACCTTTTACCCCTGTGCCACTGGAGTGTGGCCTACAGGCTTGCTCACTTTTTAAAAGTTGCTGTGTGCTTAGCTCACCCTTGGCCTACATCAAGTAGATGTGATGTGGAGTGCTGCATAGCGCAGGGGTAGTGATTCTGTGTGGTTGTATGTATGCCTGGGAAGGGCACCCTACAGGGATAGAGCAGTACTATGCAGTACATGTGAGACTGTGCATGTGCTAAGTATATCTATGCCTTTAAGAAATACAAAACCAACACAGTGATGGATGGAATGCTTGAATTAATCACAGCCACTGGCAATTGCTTGGGGCTGCATCACAATCCATAATTTTTTGCCCACTGGGCCACCTCAGATTTGACCCAGCCATATCCAAATCAGTCTTGGCAGTGCTCCTCATGGGAACAGTCCAGCCCAAAATGCCAGGCCAGTTCCTCCCTGAACCGGAACACAAGCAACCTAGGACCAGTTCCAACTTAGTTGGGGCTCTTCAGCCAGCTATAGCTTGGTTCCAGTGGAACTGTGATCCCGGAACTCATGCCTGGGCATACCTGGCAGAATTAGGACAACAAATGCAAACCAACAAGCTGATGAATGAAATGCTTGAATTAATCTCAGCCACTGGCAGTCGCTCAGGCTGCATCCTAATTCATCATTTTTTGTTCACCATGTCACCTCAGTTTGGACCCAGCCATATGCAAATCACTCTTGACCCTTTTCCTCATGGGAACAGTTCAGTCCAAGCTCTAAGGACAGGTCCTCCCTGAACCAGAACACAAGCAAACAAGGACAGGTTTTGTCCTAGTTATGAGCTCATCAGCCGGGTACTGGTTGGTTCAAGTGACATAGTGAGCAAAGGACCCACGTCTGGGCATACCTGGCTGATGAACCCATAACTAGGGTGAAACCAGTCCTAGTGTGCTTGTGTTCTGGTTCAGGGAAGACCTGCCTTGGCATTTCAGGCTGGACTGTTCCCATTAGTAAATGAATCAAGACTGGTTTGCATATGGCTGGGTCCAAACTGAGGTGGCATGGTCAGCAAAAGAACGATGGATTGGAATGCTACCCCATGCTATTGCCAGTGGTTAGGATTATTTCAAGCAGCCTCCCATCAGCTTTTGTGTGTTTCATGTGAGGAATCCCAGGCAGATGTAGTGCTGTGCAGTGCGTGCCCAGTGTGCTGGGTGCATGTGTGCTTGTGTGAGGTAAAATACATAAAGGGTGAAGTGTTGTGCAGTACACATGGTGAGTGTGTGTGCTAGAAGTGTGTGTGTTTTAAAGTAGCACACCCTGGTTGAATATAGCAAAGCTTCAGTCCTGAACAGTATGCGCAGACTGAATGTGTGTGTGGAATGCTTCCTTACATGTGAGGGTAAAATGCATAGAGTTATAAGTGTTGAACAGTAAGTGTGCTTTGAATGTACACAGAGTAAATTTGCCTACAATGGTTCAGTATTTTGAGGACCCTAGGTTCCAGTTTGGGAAGCCCAGGCTTGCCTGGTGAAGACATGAAGAGGAGAATACGCTCAGACAGATTTGTGTATTGCGGTATCCGGTGAACTGGGACGGACACACTCTGGAGGGAAAAGGAAAAGAATCCCTTTACACATCAAAAGAGTACTCTTTAATTCAGTAATAGATTGCAAGGAAGGGGACTGGAGACATCTCAGGAAGGGAGATGGAGTTGATAAGGGAGCCATAAAGACAAGGGTTGGGGGTCTGGGATTAACCTTTTGACAGACATATCCCTGTGGCTGATATCCAGGTGTGAAATCTGGTCACACCTATTGACTGTGGTTTGGAACAATCAGCATCGGAGTCTTGAATGTTGTACAGACATCTTTCATGAGGAAAAGAAGAAAGAGAGAAGTGTGCACTTCAAAAGAAGCAGAACCCTAACTCCCAAGACTCCGACCCTGGAACACATTTGGTGTCTGGAAAAAGAACTACAGGAAGGGGAGTTTGAGTCCCCAAACGGTTGTCACATGCCAAGCAGCCAGAAGGGCTCGGTGAGATTGGAAAGCTGTGCAAGACTTCGGCCTGTGACCAAGAGTGGGGAAAATGCCTGTTAGTCTCCCTGCTGGGTGAGGCGACATCACCCAGGCCACCAAGATCACCTGCCCTGGAGCCATGGCCACAATCACCTGCTTGCTTGCCAAAACCAGTGTACCCTGATAGGGAGAGGAGTATATTGGAGGTAGGTATGTCCAATGGAGAGCCTGCACAAGAATTCTCTGAGCGAAATTTGAGGCTATGAACCAATCAGGCTGTTGTCCGTGTTTAGTATCGGCTCTGCAACTCTTGTATGTCAAAAGAGGGCTGCCTTGTGCTGAGCTGGTCTGGAAGTGCTGAGTGAGAAGCACCAGGCTCCACTGCAGTGCTGCAGTGACCCGAATGCCGGAGGGCCCTTACCGGTGAACTGATTCTATGCCAGGATTGCAGGACCCATGACTGCCAAAATCAGCAACCCAGTACCAGGGGGGGCGCCATAGTGAGTGTCCGAGGATCACACCAGCACCCCCATGCCTCTGCTGGGGGAAAGAGTAACTTACCTTATTTGTCTACTGAGTGAGATCAGCTGTGATCACGCTGCTTTAAAGAGAGAGGCTGTGCTGCATGGTGCTGCCCCATCCCTCTCGAGTGAACTCACTTTGCCATACAGGATCCAAACTCATGAGTGCCTCAGTAGAGGGCCCTCACTGCACTACTGAACACTGTCATACCACCAGAGAAGGTAAGGTTGGAATTGGGTCTTAAGGGCCCCAGGGGACATGCTGCTAACAGTCCTGTGGCACCATAGGCACTGTTGACTAATCTCTAAAGGGTCAAAGGGAGAACTCTTGCTTAATAGTTTACATTCCCTGGATGCGGCCACCAGTAATTAGGGAATGACCCCAAAAAAGTTACATAAAGGAAGGTGGGACAGTGTTTTGCCTGATAACTACTAGAGTCCCAACCTCAAGTGGGATTTTTTTTATTGCTTTTGAATGTCATATACCATTGCATGTGTAGAGTTAGAAGTAAAAATACTTTGGTTTAAAGGAAAGTGAGTATTGGACATTGATCTATTGCTTGTACTGTTCACACTTTGAGCCATGAGTCATGCTTCCTGATCTCTATCTACATCCCTCAAGGAAGCCTTGACTGCTTGACCACAGCTACCACTGAGTGTCAAAAGCAGAAGAAATACTTTGCCCAGGATTCATTGCCGGTCAGGACCCGGGACATCAGGAGTGAAAGGTCTGAGTCACCACGATTGGGGCCAGTACCTCTGTGTAACCCATTGTCCTTTAAAAGGGGTTCTGACACTGGGTCTCTTTAATGCCCTAATGTCCTTCTAACATCTCTTTATGGGCCAGTGAAAAGAGAAGCTCCTGTACAAAAGGGGAACCACTAGGCTCTTAATGGATCCTGGATCAGAAATCACAGACTCACTGTAAAGCCTTCCATTTTCCTGGCCAACATAATGCTTCCCAACTACTCTCTTGCAATTAAATTGCTGCCCGAGAGTCATTCAATTCTCTTACCCCTACCTCAATCACAGCCATCTGGTTAATGACTTCCATTTCAAGAAGGTACTCTTTGTAATCCCTTCTGGCTACAAAGCCTGTGTCATTGGCACCAGGAAGAATTTCTTCAGGTTTGAGATATTTTCTCTCAATAATAGTCCTATAAGTACTTGCATTCCTCAGGGAAAAAAACTTCTTCGTATTGAAACCTGCTTCTAGCACATACCTCATGGTGTTTGAATGTTCTCCAGTGCATCTGGGTTCCATTCCAGAATGTCCATAGCAGCTAGATAGAGAGCTATAGGGCTCTCTCATGTCCCTCACCCATGGTCAACACACTCGAAATTTCCAAGAGTTGATGATTGTGCTTTTAGTCAAGAACCTAAGTACTAAGGAAGACAGAAAGTTTCTGATCTGCCCTCAGTGGTTACTTGATTTAGGCCCCTAAAGGAGGAATATTAAATGAGGGATTGTTAGGCGAAAGACAATGTTCCAGCTGCACCCATCAGAGGAAGTGTGTTTGCAATGTTGTTGCTGAGATGGTAGATGTGTAGGTAGCTGTCTATGCTGAAAATGAACTAATTAACGCTTTAAGTAAGTGCTGGAATTTTCCTACTGCCACTAGGGAAGTTTTGAATGGAGAAAAGAAATGTAAGAATTAATTATTCAGTTTGAACTTCATATAGTGTGTGGACAGTCATTTCCAAGACTGGTAAACAATTGATATATGTTTCTTGATTACTTATACATGCAGTTGTGTATCATCAGTATATTTGTTCACTTAAGGGGTACACAACATAAATCAGCAAGCTGCCACATATACATGATGAGCAGCAGGTCCTCAAAGATTGAGTTTTGAGGCACCATATAGTGTCTAGGTATTTGTTGACTAGTGTAGACTTCTCTTTGTATTTATTTACCAATATATTTAGTGGTAATGTTAAATGCTGTGTGTCACCTTTCAATTCCTTCTGAATGCTCAAGATTTTGACAAAAAGCCAGCTTCAGGAAGGAGTGAGGGAAGTTAGAGTCTAGTTAGGTGAAGTAGGAGCCTGGTCTGATGTTCTACATTCGTTCCCCTGTTTTACTCAGAGTTCAATTATAAGCTAGTTTAATAATGCACAGTTTTCAGGTGTTTTCTCAACTGCTTGTAATTTGTTCCTGCTCTGAGGTTTGGATGTATGGCATTCTACATCCTAGGTCCTAGCGTTCCCTGGAATGTAAAACCATGGGTAAACAACTGGAGTGCAGATCTGCAGAAAAGATTTCATCCTCTTGAGGATATGACAACTAACTCAAAGCATGTCCTCAAAATGTATAGGGAAGCCGATTAGCAGTGAAGAATCAACAGGCAAATCTGTTCATATACATCATCAGTGACATATCCATGACTGAAAATTGATCGATAATCACTTAGCATTTAGTTTTCAGTGAATAAGGTCCATAACATGTGTGTCTTTAAATTAAGGCAGGCAATACTTCAATCGGTTCTACTGATACCAGGGTATCAATATCAATGGCTCTGAGTATTACTTGGAGAT
Organism: Triturus cristatus; assembly: GCF_964204655.1. Taxonomy (NCBI): domain Eukaryota; kingdom Metazoa; phylum Chordata; class Amphibia; order Caudata; family Salamandridae; genus Triturus; species Triturus cristatus. Next base: position 971,565,852 of record NC_140587.1, read on the forward strand.
ATTGGTAGCAACAGGTACCGGCATAACTGTGGTATCACAAGTTGGTCTCCTGCAGCCTACTATGAAATACGGAACAACGTGTGGGAACTAGTGTTTCTGTACCATTTTTCACCTGTAAACCCATCAGTGTGCGCTTTTGAAAATTGACATATTCCTCCAGGTATGGCCTGCATTTTTTATCCTTAGCAATACATATGAGATTACTGCCGCCAAGTATATTCTGCTACTCAGACCGTACCTGCCATTTCAGCTACAGGAATCCTAGCCAGAACAAGGCCTTGACTGATGAATTCCCAGATCTCCTTGCCACCTTTTCTATCTGACATGCCCACAACACCAAAACAAGCTAAAAACAAGAAACAGCCTACCCAACTTCTGTCAGCATGGCACAACATCTTGTATAACCAACAAACTGTTCATATCCTCATTTTTTTCTCCTCAACATCACCAACAAGCCAGTAAAAACTCCCTGGACTGAGTTGACTACTTTGCTATCCCTTTCTCCCTTCTCAGCTTCCTACCATCATACTAAGTTCAAAACAAAAGAGAAGACCAAACCTTCAGATCGTTCGAAGACTTCTCCATAGACAGCCTAATGCTTGAACTCATCTCTCATCCTATTAACTCCACGTCTGACACCAACACCCTTCTAAACAAATTCGACACTGTTTTTGGAAAACTTTGTGAACAGCAATACCCCAGTTAAAGTGCACAAGTGCAAGCCAAAGCCCCATATTCAAAGACCTGGCTGACAATGAAGGATCCACTCGCAAATAGGAAATAGACAACATACTGGACAAGATGGCCACCAGGTGAGGAGCTCTGGTCGGGAGCTCCCTGGCCAGGGATTTCCTTTTTGGCCCTGGTCCCCTGTCATCTACCTCCCTTGGACCTTTTGTTTGCTCTCCTGAGGTTCTTATGGAGTGCGGCCATTCGGCTCCCCAGTTCCCGTATCCCAGTCCGAGATCTTCCAATGAACCTTGAGAAGTGTGCTGACCGCGGAGCCTCGATCAACATAGCCGATGCCCTGTGGAGCTGTTTAGGCAGTTATAGAGGAGATTGGCTCTGGCTCTCCCCCTCAGCCGTCACCTGCTCAGCCGGACATTGGACAGGGTTTGTCCTCGTCTCTACGCAGTGTTTTCCGCTCCTCCCCCGCCTTCCGGCGAGTTGCCGAGGATCTGCTGGTGGCGGAGCCATTACAGCAGCCGATAAACGGTGGGGTATGCCTGGGTGCCTGGGGAGGGGGTCGGCTGGGGATCTCCCCTCCTGTCCGTCCCCTACCCTCCGGGTTTTGCGGCAGTTGCCTGTCCACTTGCACCACCTCCCTAGCGACCACGGAGATGCATGAGTCTTGCTTCTCCCAGCAGGGGTTCAGCGGCAGTGAGTACTGTGGCGCTGCTGACCAGTGCCCCCAAGCTTGTTTTGCTTCTTGAGTTTTGGGGATGCCTGCCCTCCTGGTCCCCGCTGCTGCCTCTACCTCTCCGGGGCTCTTGCCTGGTGCCCAAATCTGACTTTCCCCTGTCTTTGCGGCATTCTGAATGGCGATGCTGCTGCCCCTGGAGCCTCGGGTGTGTGTACGTCAACGACCCACTTTGTAATCTGCGGTGTCCTGCCCTTCTCCCTCCATGGTCATGTGCCTGCCTCACCCATCCGACCCTGCATGAAGCCTTCGAGTCTGCTGCCTTGTGGTTTTCGTGTTGGATTTTTGTGTGTTCCACCATTTTTGGTTGATGTTGTTGGTTCCCATGGCCTGGGTCCTCCCTCTTGGCGGTTTTGACCTATCCTCATTGTTGCTGGACTGCTCCTTGTTCACCTGTCTGTTCTTTTTCTCAAGTCATCCCCCCCTACTTTGGTCTCCTACTCCCCTGCCATCTTATACTATCACCGATTCATGGGATGTTTATGTTGTTGGTCCCCAGTCGGTTTGTATGTCTTTTACTCTGCCAGTTTTGTAAGTACTTTCCCTCTTGCCGGTCTGCCTGACTCGATTATGCATTCCTTACTCCTTTTTACCATTCCCTCCTACCTTCCATGTCCCATTTGACGTGTGTCTTGGCTATGCTATGCGCTAATAACTGATGTTATTGTGTATTCACTGTTTTTCTCCTATGTTATACTTGGCTCCTGTAACTGATGAAATTTTGTAACTTGTAACTCGCTGATCCTCATTTAAAGCGCTCTGATAACTCCGGGTCTAGCCAGCGCTATATAAAACTCTGCAAACAAAAAATTAAATGGAAGAAAAACAAAATTCAAGATGATATAATGATACTGAAGTCAGTGCGCACAACATACAGACAGTTAAAGTAAAGTACCATACCAACACCAACAATAAAGCCACCAAAAGTAGCAGGACAGCTTTCAAGACAATCACACGCTGCATCAACCTCTATTGGACCCACATATTCCTCACCCCACTGAAAAGTGCAATGTCATCAACCTCTTCTGCATCTGAAAATGTTCGGCATACCAGAAGGACAAGAAGGTTCAGACCCCAGAGCCATTATAGTTCAATTACTATAAAAGGTTTTTCCGGATCTTGGCGACTGGGATTGGGAGTGCCAGATACAAAGGGCCCATAGATTACCATTGGTGCAGCATAGACAGGATAATCGATTCCCTCTGCCCTTTTTGATTTATTTCGGCAAATTTTTGTTGCGACAAGCTGTCTATTTGAAGGCTAGTCCTAGGTCACCGGTAGCTGTTGACTCTTACTCTATTTTTTCAGATCAGACTATTGCAAGGCAACAATGGACGGACGCTGGCAGCTTAGACAACTAATTGATCCATTAAAGGATACTGGGGCACAAGCATACTTGCAAGAACCAGCACGCCTGAAGGCAATACGGGGGGGTAATCATATTTCTTCCAGTTTTAAATAGAAGCAAAGGAAGCACTTCATTGTTGGCAGAAAGAGGGGGGAGGCATAAAAGTGGAGAATGGGTGCTTCATTATTTGTTATTTATTCTTACCTTTGCTAATATGACAAAATGTCTTTTTTTCTTTTTTTCCTCCTTTATCGTGAATATTTTTCTTCGCTCTCTAATTTTTAAAATAATATGTGGCAAGGAGGCCTCGGGAGCTGTTGTGTTGTCTGCGTCTCAGTTAGATGCCGAAACCAATGGCAGCTGTGGGAAAGAGGATGATTCCTCTGTCTAGATGTAGGGGGATGGGTCAGCCTCCGATGGAGGCTTGGGGTTTGGGGGGATTCCGGGGGGGGGGGGGGGGGGAAGGGAAAATGTCAACATTAGGATACTAAGAGGTAAAAGTGTAGATCGAATAGATATAAGCTGTATTGAATTAAGTAACTTGGATAATAAAAAGACAGGCATAAAAAGCTCCCAAAATGGAGTGGGTTAGATGTCTTGTGTGGAAGGTAGCAGGCCTAAATAGCAGAATTAAGAGGCAATTAGTAGCCAAAGAATTAAAACTATATAATCCTCAAATAATCATGCTTACAGAGACACATCTTTTTTATAAGGATCGTGGTTTATTAAAACAACTAGGGATTGAAGTTTCAGTCTGTACAGCACAATCGGTCTCTATACGGAGAGTGGCTATATTGAAACAAAAACGATTTATATGTACTATAGATAAGACAATTTTTGATAAGGGTGGCAGATGGGCTATAGGACAGATGGTGATAATGGGAAAGAAATATGTCTTTTGCTGCCTACATGGTCCTAATATAGATGATCCTACTATTATCGATACAATATATATGGAACTATTGAACTGGGAAGGGAAGAGGGTGGTGAAGGGAGATTTTAATTGTATTATAGATTACGGGGTAGATACAACAAACCAGAGAGCCACTCATAGGATGCAGAAGAAACAGGTTGCGATAAGGGAGTTGGGCAGTTTACAGTCGATTAGAGACGTATGGAGAAAGCTCTACCCCAATATACCAGGATATACATATTATTCTGCCCCGCATAAGTCATATTCCCGAATTGATTTAGTGTGGGCATCAGATCAAATATTAATGGTCTGCAGATATGGAAATTTGCCCAAAAGTTACTTCGGACCACAACCTTTTTCTTCTTACTTTTCAGACCCCTACCGAGAATAAGGCAGCTAGACTCTTTACATTCCCTAGGTACCTACTTCAGGATGAGAAATATGTTGCCATGATCAGGGAACAACATAATACATTTTTTAAAGAGAATATAGGGATGGCATCACCTACAGTGGTTTGGGATAAATCTAAAACAATTATTAGGGGCTGGACGCAACAATATATTTAGAGACAGAATAAAGATCGTAAAGTAAAAATAAAAGAGACCATCTTAGCAATTCGTGCTGTAGAAGACCAGCATGCGGAGTCAGTCCTGCGGGACACTGATAATATTGAGCAATTAGGGTTTACATTAATTGATTTAAGGTCAGCACTAAAGAAAACATTTAGGGAGAAAATTGTGGCAAGATCTGAGAAATACAGTTTGGCCAAGTATGAATACAGGGAAAAAATAGGCAAAATTCTTGCTTTTAAGGTAGCAGATGATAAAGCCAAGACCTATATTAAAACGATCAAAGGGCCTAACGGCTTATCGTATGAGCGTCCACAACAAAACTTGGAGCAATTTGTAACATAGTATCAGAAGTTATATACCCCATCAATCAAACCAAAACAGGATGATATAAATAATTATATTCAGAATAGCTCAATAACTAGTATGGATGGTGAAACATCTGAATCTATGGCAGGAGAATAAATAGAATTAGCAATTAGTGCTCTGCCATCAGGCAAAGCGGTTGGCGAGGATTGTATACCTCTTGAGTTTTATAAAATTTTGAAAGATGTTTTGCTGGTACCGTTCAGTCAGGCTATAGAATATATTGGGTCAAATGGTAAAGTCCCTGAATCCTGGAACATGACACAAATTGTTTTCTTTCTGAAAAAGTGAAAGCCAGCAGACGAATTTGGATCGTATCGTCCAATTTCGCTTATTAATGCGGATGCAAAAATGTTTGCAAAGATCTCAGCGAATCATCTTGCTCCAATTATGTTTAGTCTTGTATCTCTATACCAACATGGGTTCATTCAAGGGAAAGACACTACGGCCCATGTTAATATGGCAATAGCTGACTTTGATGTGGCAAAGGTACGGTCAACCCCACTCGGTATGATTTTATTGGATGCAGAAAAGGTTTCGACCGAGTGGGGTGGGACATTCTAATGGGTATGCTTTCGGCTGTTGGAATTAGCGGTCAATTTGAGATGTGGGTACAAGCCCTATATGATAAACCGTGTGCCAAATTAGTATATTCTGGTCTACAATCTGCTACATTCCCGATTCTCTGTGGTACACAGTAGGGATGTCCCCTTTCACCCCTGCTATTTGCGTTATATATAGAGCCTTTTCTTTCAATTTTGCAAAATAATCAGTTGATTAAGCCGTTTGTGTCAAGTACGTATGCATTGAAGGCCAATGCATATGCTGACAATATTGCTGTCTTTTCTTCGGATCCTGGGGGCGCATTGAAAGTAATAGAGAAAGAAGCCGCTGAATTTGGCTTAATCTCTGGATATAAACTAAACATCACCAAGACACAAATTCTTCTGAATTTCAAACCCTTGGCTTTAATCTGAGGGGTTTGTTCAGTTGTTACTTATCTTGGAGTCAAGTTGTAGGCACAAATAGATAGGATCTTCTCCCTCAACTATGAGGTACTATTGACAGAGACAGCTAAATCATTAAAAAACTGACATAAGTTACCTTTAGGTATTATTGGCCGGATTAAAATCATAAAAATGAAACTTTGCCTAAGTTTCTTTATTTATTTCGCTCTATCCCACTATGAGTTCCTAATTTATTTATTAAACATTTAGAGAGCATAATGAGCAGCTTTGTATGGGTGTATAGAAAATCACGAAGAGCAATAGATCTGTTAAAACTCCCCTTTAGCCAGGGCAACCTGGAGTTTTGCAGATTTTAAGATGTATCTCTGGTCGGCTTTCATCTGACGTTTTCGCAGTCTTCTTAATCCTGACTTTACCACTTTTTGTCATAGGTTTATTTTAGGTGAGGAAAGCAATATGTTTCTTTACAGAGTTAATGACCAGAATTATTTTAAAAGGGTTACATTTAAGACCGTACGGGATACCATATTTATTTGGCGGGCTATTATGCTCAGGTGTAATATATCATTCTTCCCCGATAAGTATCCTCTATGGAACAATACAAGTCTGCCGGAATTGTTCCATGATACCATCAATAAATGCTGGGCTAGGTGTGGTGTCACATGCCTATCGGATTTGTATGATATTAGGGGTTTCATTTCTTTTGGTGCACTAAAGGCACAATATAAACTTTCTGGAAACATGCAGTTTAAATATCTTCAGATTCGAGACTGTTTTATTCGTTATCTGAAGTTGACGAATGTCTCTCGTTCAGACATATGGGAATGCCTTCATGCTGTGAATAACAAGTCTTTGATCAGCAGAGTATATAAATGTTTGAGTACTTATAGGCCAGATGATTCAGAGAGATTGGCAGATCGCTGGAGCAAGATCTTGGGAGAGTCGGTTACGGCTACTACGATCTCGCAAGCTCTCAGTATGATAGATAAATCAGTGTATTCTACTAATCTATGGTTGCAACAACATCGTGCGATCTGCTTATTATACTATACGCCTGAAAGAATTGCTAAATGGTCACCTAATAACCTAATAACAAATGCCCAAGATGCGATCTATATGCGGCAAATATTTTGCATATGTTTATAACATGCCCAGCACTATCGACACTCCGGCAAAGAGTCGGTTATGTGATATCGCAGAAGATGGGGATTGAAGTACCTTTTACAACTAGGGAAATTATGCTGGGTAGTAAAAATTTGAGTTATAAGTTGAATGGTATATTCAAGATTGGCAATCGTTAGGGTCTAGATAAACCCAAAACCTCCTCTGTCACTGATTGGTGGCAGATAGTCAGACAAACATATGATATGGAACAAGCATTGGCTAAAGCAAGGGGTATTCATTCTTTAACTAGATGTAATGCAATATGGAAATCTGTATATTAATTGATATATGTTTATCTCAGGAGGCAAATATGGTTTAATTGAGATACATTATGGTACTTGTTTGGTTTTCTTCTTTTTTTGCTCATTATGGAAACTCCTATGTATTCTATATGTTATTTTATTTCTGTAATGTATCCTATTGTGGACAAATAAAAATATTTGAAAAAATAAAATGAAAACAATTTGAGATGATATAATGATACTGTAGTCAGTGCGCACAACATGCAGACAGTCAAAGTAAAGTACTATACCAATCCCAACAATAAGCCACCAAAAGTAGCAGGACAGCTTACAAGACAATCAAACGCTGCATCAACCTCTATTGGACTCACATATTCCTCACCCAACTGAAAAGTGCAATGTCATCAACCTCTTCTTCAGTGAAAAAATCTAGAAGATCCTACAGCAACTTGACTAGGGTTGGGTGTAACCTGCGTAATTTGCTGTAGAGTAATTAAAGAAAATTACCGCAAATTTGTGTAAGAATATGTGGAATTATGAGAGGAGCATAAGCTTGCATTTAGAACTATTTTTCACTCTTGCTTCCAAAATGGGCCCGAGGTTGAAAAATACAACAGAATAGGAACAGCAGCAGCCACCAGCCATGTACGCACTGCTCCTGTACTCCCGGGTAGGCATTTTTACCCCACATTGCTCCAAAATTATTCAAATGGGCATGATTGTGTAATTTGTGGTAATTTCACATCACAAGAGTCACGCAAAATTACCAAAATTGCTCGGATTTCTTCAGCATAACTAAAATTTCACCCAGCAATAACCTTGACACCTTCAAGCCTTCTTAATCTCCTAACACACACATCATGCCATAGAATCCTGCAAGGGTCAATCTTTAAAGCCTCTTCACCTGCAAAAATTGCTGACATACACAACTCCCTCATAACCACTTTTAAGAAAAGGATGTCATACTTTTTTCCTTCATCAAAGCTCTCTCTCGGGATGCACTGTTGCTACTACTCACCATTGCCAAGGCCTTCCTCTCTCAAACCATTTTTCCCAGAAGCTCTCAAGTTAGATCAGATCCTCTAATTTTTTTTAAAACCTTCACTTGACCTTGATGACCTCTCCAACTACTGGCCCACCGTATATAACACTTTACTACACTGTACAATATGCTACTACACTCTACTCTATTCCACTGTACTCCAATCTACAGTTTCCACTCCATGACATTAGACTTTGCAACACTCTTTTCCACTATACTGTATGACACTTCATATGAAAACTTTCCACTTGAAACTCTGGACTCCATGATTGGAAACACATTTTTATTACAAATTTAAAAAACATTGAAATTCAATTTTTTTGAGTGTAATAGCATACAGTGGAGTACGGTAGAGTGGAATACCATACATTAGAGAACAAAGATTGAAGTTGCATACAGTGTAATAGCATAGAGTGGCACACACTGGAATAGCATAGAGTGGAGTACAGTGGAGTGGTGAAGAGTTGAAAATTGTAGAGTGGAATAGCATAGAGTAGAATAGTGTAGAGTGGAGTGGCGTACAGTGGAGTGGTGTAGACTGGTGTGATGTACAGTGGAGTGGGGTAGAGTGAAATAGCATATAGTGGAGTGGCGTAGAGTAGAGTGGAGCGGCGACAATGGACTAGTGTAGAATGGAGTGGCGTTCACTGTAGTGGCGTACTATAGAGTGGAGTAGCATACAGTGGAATAGCATAGAGTGGAACTGTGTACAGTAGCATTGCATAGACTGGAATAGCGTATAGTAGAGTTGAGTACAGAGCAGTGGCGTACAGTGAAGTGGTGTAGACTAGAATGGCTTATACTGGAATGGGGTAGAGTGTAATAACATACAACGGAGGGGTAAAACCTTTACATCGAGGTGATTACACCACGAAGCCATTACAACGCAGTTGTTATAACGACCACGTTGTAACCGCACAATGCCATTACAACGCAAATCATTACATCGACTTGCAGTAGATGGTGCGCTAACAAAACAAATAGTATAGTTTACTATTCCAACACCTTCCCTACTGTTGCGTAGGCTGGAGTTGGAATAGTAAATTATACATTTCTAAAGTTAGCGCACCATCTACTGCAACTCGATGTAATGACTTGCGTAGTAATGGCATTGCGTGGTAACAACGCTGTCATTGTAATGATGCCTCACTGGGATCATGGTTGCCTTTTTGGTATTGGTGACACAGTAGTAAGGCAGTGATGTAACCCTCTGGTTGTGTTGGGTGAGATGATAGATTCACTGGTGTATTAGTTTAGAGGAAGCGATTAAAATGCATTTTTATGGAACTGAAAGCACGAGAGTAGAATGACACAAAATATTTGTTCCACCTTCTTTTACAGAAACTTGTTCTCTCTTGGAAATTACCCAGAGCAGTTGATCGCAGCTATTTCGGCTGCCTGTTGATATAAGGTAAAAAAAAAAAACAATTAGGGGCACAGACCAGATACAAAAATGGGACCAACACCCTGATGAATGCCAGAACGACTCAGATGAGCATGTAACAGTGGCTGAAACATTTTGGTTTAAGCAGCAGGGATCTAGGGGTTCTTACCTCCCCTAATCTTCCCGAATTATTATTTTTTAATCCTACCATGGGGTGACAGGAATAAAGAATGATGATGGCTCCCTCTTAGGTAGTTTTAAGTGTTTATGTTTGCACTTTGTGGTCCCTTCTTTAGGGAATATTCTTTCCTTACGTTTGTTCATATTATCCGTGTTTTCTGTTGACTTTGTTAGTCTTTCTGTTCTCTCACCACTATAAAACTTAATTTCTAAAAAATTGCGCTCCACCCATTGTGTTGGTCTGCACTTGGGCGTCAGATGCGGCCCAATGATGAAGCATGACACTGCAAAGTGTGTGAGGGCAGTATTAACATAATAATAATTTGTTCCTATTACAATACCTCTGGGCTTTAGAGGGTGAAGGATAAAATTATTTCTTTGTCATTGTCTTATTGCCTTTTGAAAAAAAGTTTTAATGTACGTAGTTCTTCTCTGCCAAGTGAGTTTCCCTCTTCGCTCCCTGCCTATCTCCCCGCTTCCCATGCTCCATTCTGCTACCGCCCCAGTGGCCCCTTCCCCCCATCGTGTCACTCCTGCCTCCCAGCTGATCGCCCTTCCCCGACCCCTACATTAACGGTGGCTGTTGATCGGCTGCGCTGCTGCCGCACCGAAGGCGCCCCAAAGGCAAGTGCGTCTGCCCACGTCAATGGCCCGAACACAACCAGTGCCAGGGACCCTGGTCCCCTGACCTTCCACCGCTACAACCCCAGCACTCTCCATGCACTCAACCCCAGATGCAACATTAATTGCCAGTTCTCGATGCCAAGCAACATCCAAGGTCCGATCTCCTGCCGACACTGCTGCCGCACCTTCATTCACCTCTGCACCCCAGCAGCAACCCCCAACTCACAGGTCGCCACCGCACACAAACCACTAAGCTGCATTCTCCTCAATGTATGCTGCCTGCACAGACACGCTGTAGAAATCTGGGACCTCCTTAACACTCACATGCCCGATGTCACCTACCTCACAGAGACCTGGACCAATGCCATCTCTGCACCCAACATCGCAAACATTATACCCGACGGATGCCAGATCCTGAGAAATGACCACCTCAACCGCCGCCAAGGCAGAAGCCCCGCCATCGTCCACAAAAGCTCCCTCCGATTGAGAACCACCAACTCAGACGACGCCTCGCCCCCCATGGAACACATCCACTTCCAGATCCAGCTCAACCCCAGAATGACGCTCCATGGAACACTCGCCTACAGACCACCTGGACCCAACAACCCCTTCTCAAAAGTCATCACCGACCTCATCGCACCCCACGCTCTTGCCTTCAGAGACTACATACAACTCAGAGACCTGAACTTACACCTGGACAACCACTGGGACCCCAACACCACCGCCCTCCTAGATAACCTTTTATCTTTGCATCTCCTTAATAATTCACCACAAAAATGTACATCATCTCAAAATGTAGATAATGCTATTGGTCTGGAAAGTTTTGTGGTGATTCGTCTAATGGGTGGAAAGTTATAGAGAGCTAATATCCGCGGAATTCCTATCTTTGAGAATACTAACTAACTACAGAGTGACACTCAGATTTAATGCGATTTCTTTCTTTTTATCTATTGAATTTGTGAAGTATTCGTTTATTGGCTTAGATGATCATGTGACCATAAATGTGTCTTTTAGTTTTTCACGTAGAAATTCTGAAACTTTACATATGCAGTTAAGTTTATTTTTGTGGCTTCACTGCTACTTTAGTAGGATTGTGCTACATATGAAGCTCAAAGTGAGTTAAAGCCAATAATTATTGTTATAACAATTAAGATTTTTTTCTCCTAATGGCTAATTATCATATCCTCTTTAAAGTATTTTATGTTGCTCACTGCTAGGTCATATTTCAGAAAGGAGTGCATAAGAAAGATGGTGTTTGTTTGGCTTGTGACGGTTTTATTTTGTGAGCCAGAGGGCATACAAAGAGATCCTATGTAGATTAGGATGTATTCTATCTGCTATGTGTTTCTTTATAGGTTCCATTATCATTTGGCCATACATGGCTCTTTCAGTTGTTAATGTTAAATCTGAAACTGTACATATGCAGTCTAGTTTATGTTTGTGCTTCACTGCTACTTTTAGTTGATTGTGCTACAAGATTTCACTAAGTTGTTGGCCCTTATACCTTCATAACCACTTCATAACATTCCTTGCAATAGCACAAAGAATCAGCTACATCATCCAATGTACATTGCTGTGAAGTTTCATTACGATCAGTTCAGCTGTTTTTGCTGCTACATGAAATGAAAAAAGTCTATGTAAAATGCATTGGTATTCAAGTGTCTTTCAGGACCCCCCTTTTTTCTTTGTACTCCTTTGACAGAACCCCCCAAAACTTTAAATGCTCTGACATCATAACAGGTGCAACATGGCAAACGGTTTCTAAGCTATTAAGGGACAAAAATAAAAAAATGCCCATCTCTGGTAACCATAACTATAACTATGGTTGTGCCTGTCGCCACTCTGTCATATATGTTACAGTTATATGGTAATGAACCAAGTACACCTTGATAAGCAGCATGCACTTTATAAGACATGAGTATTTGTATAATAGGTTCAAATTTGCTATTTTGCACATAGAGTTTTGAAAAATTCACTTTATCTGTAAATGCACTTTATAATATATTAGGGTTTGTAGCATTAGTAACCTTAATATTGATTAACTAACTATGTGTCAGTGAAGTGTGAAAGGGGTACTGTACTTTACTGTTTCTCCACAGAATAGCCTTGCAGGACTCGTTGGTACTCATATATACTTAACCCTTGATACCTCCATAAAGCTTACTGATGCCCCCCCCCCCCATAAAGAGATACAAATTCACTTCATTTTGCAAGAGTACTGCAATGCTGAAAATATCATTGTACTCTTAAAATGTTCTGCACTGACAGAAAAGAGGATTGGAGGCATGCCATACTGTTAATCTCCTATTCTTAATCCTTAAATGGAATTGTGAAACATGTGGTAACATATGAAAGTGCAATGACTAGCCTTAACAGAAAACATCGTCCTCTCTGGTCCACTATAACTGTTTTCTCTTCTGTAAAATATATCTTGCCAGCAACAAAAATGTAAATTGACTACCAAAAACGAGTATGAATGCTCTAGTAGCTTTTAATGAAAAGTGGTGATGGACCTTCACATAATGGCACTTGAAATGGATTGTATTTACACATGGAGTCTATGGTCCAGTTGAAGGCGAGAAATGCCAAAACGCGTCGGCTGTCTATTCCTACCCTTTTTTACACTATTAACTATATGATAATAAAAAAGTTGGAGAAACCCTACTGGATAATGGTGCTCCTTTCTTCCCTTACCACTGCTAAAGGATTTACGGAATTTTTCGATATATATATAATTTAAATAATGCCGGAAGCTATCAAACACAAATGTTTTGCACATTTTTACACTTTTACATATTTTATGACTCGAGGCAAGGTCAGCACAGGTAGACAGTGTATACAACATTGAGTTGGCGAAATAACAAACATTGTAAAGAAAATAAGGAATTAATAAACATGTAATTTGTTTTTAATATCCATTTGACCCTCCATGTATAATATCCCAATAAAGATATAAATAATGGCAGATATAGTCTTAATAAGTAATCTCTAGTACATGAATTTAGCCCACTATGGGCTCAATACAGGGCTCCAGAGTGATACCTGCTGTATACACAAGGAGAATGATATGAATATCGGCCATTGTACTAATACTGATTTGCATGCTTTCAAGAAGTGATTTAGGGCCTAATTACCAGTCTGACGCACTTCCGACCACCAGACCCGCGGTGGCGCAGCAGTGGCCGTCCACCGTCCACCGCATTACAACTTCCAAAGTCGATGCGGGGTGGACCACCGGCTGCGCCCTGGCGGTAGCGCTGGAGCCCCACAACATGATATGCTGAGCTGGGCCTGGAGCAGTCCCGCTCAGCATATTATGAGTTCCTGGACAGACAGTCTTTTCATGGCGGAGCCCCGCCATGAAAAGGATGGTGGTGCAGGAACAAAGGGGGCACTACAGGGCCCCCATGGCCCCCAGCCATGCAGATACATTCAGGGGGGCACAACATGTGCCCCCCTGTCTGTACCCCCACAAAGTTCCAGCACGGCATGAATGTCCACGTCCATGCCGTATTGGAACTTTCTTGAGGTTCCCATTGCATTGCCTGTTTTCTAGGCACTGCCATGGGAAAGGCAAAGAACTGCTGACTGTATTATGATTTGTGCATTTCCAACTTGTAATATGGTTGGCGGTCCTGCATGGGTTTGGCGCGGCAGTGGCGGCGTTGCGCCAGCTCCGCTGCGCCAAACTCGTAATCAGGTCCTTAGTGATCTTCAGTATATAAACTCGGCCCACTATGGGCTCAATTTTGGGTTCCAGAATGATACTTGTAGTACACACAAGGAGATTGGTACTGATGTCAGCCATTTTATTATTTATCTTTATCAATGTTACTGTTTAAATGAATATCTGTATTTTAAGGTGGAGAGGTTTTAAAATGTCCCTAAAATTGAATTTTAGATAGATTGAATTGCATTTTACACTTCTTATAAATTAATACACATTAATAATTATAATTGCAGTGGTTTAGTTATAATATGTGTACTCCCCAAATGATGTATTCACTGTCTTCACTGTCTGTCTTCTGTCAAACATAAGCATTTTGCAAACCTATAGTCTTTTGTAAATAGTCACTAATACCCTGTAATCACGTATCTATCTATCTATCTATCTATCTATCTATCTATCTATCTATCTATCTATCTATCTATCTATCTATCTATCTATCTATCTATCTATCTATCTATCTATCTATCTATCTATCTATCTATCTATCTATCTATCTATCTATCTATCTATATTTTTGAATTTTTCTATAAAAATATATATACACATACACACATACACATATATGCTTACTCACTTACTTACTTAAAGGGGATTTTAGCTATAGATCTTCATCTATTGTCCTGTTGCAGGGTCATTCACATTTTGCTTGTTTCCACACACCATGGCTTGGCTTACAGCAGCAGTGACCGAGTCATCTCATTTACCTGACTGTTAGTGACTGCATTCTGTTCTTGAACAGCTCAATAAGTAGTCCCCTTCGATGCCAAGGACTTCTGCTGCAATGCATGCTTATGCATAAAAAACATTTCTGTTTATTTTGTATGTACACAATGCTTGTTTTCATTCAATGCCTACAATTATACAAAGTATCCACAAACTAAATGGTTATTGGCAAAGCTGAAATGGTGGCAGTCAATGTCAGCGCCAGTGACCTGTGCCAATGAGCCGGAAACCAGCAATAATAATCTAGATATAAAATTGTCTCTAAGCTTGTCTCTTGGTTCCATTCTAGAAAAAATTGAAGTTTAAAAAAAAAAAAAAACTAGTATTTCATTTTGTGTCGTAAATACATTGATAATTTGCATTTTACAAGAGCCTTCTTGATAGGCCAATAATGCTTGAGACAATCAGTTTGGGTTGAAAACTAATAGATGATTTTCCTTTTGAATGCAAGATTCCATGTTCGAACTGAAAAATATGGGTGCGGTTTTAATTATTTGATCAAGAATATACTACTCTTTCATACGTTCTGGTATAAAAGTTTGCTCTTTCAACCTACACATATCCAAATTGCTTCAGAAAAGCTTTGCATGTCATGACTTTGAGGCAGAAAAAAAGTCACAGATCTAAGGGCCAGATGTATGTTGCTTTTTTAAGGTTGCTAATGGCGCTATTCACAGAATGGGGCCGTTTGAGACTGCAAAAAAGTATTTTTTTATATAGAAAAGCCCAATTTGCGATTTGGTAACCTATTACTGAATTTCAAATTGGGTTTGCAATTCGGTATTAGGAAGGGGCTTGTTTAGAGCGTCCCTTCCTAGTAGCGACTTGCAGCGGTATGTGTGAGCATTTTACGACCAAAATTCAAATGCAAAACATTTGCATTTTGCCGCCTACTTTGAGTAGGTGGTAACCCATTCGCAAACAGGAAGGGGGCCCCAGAGGACCACTTCCCCTTTGTGAATGTATGTGAAAATGTTTTGTTAAGAGCCGGAAGTGCTCCTACGGACCACTGCATGCCCTTAAAAAATGAAAAGAAAACTTTTTATTCTTCTTTTTGAAACGCATCCTGTTTTCTTTAGGAAAACGGCTGCATTTCGAAGAAAAAACAATGCTTTATTTAAAAGCAATCACAGACATGGTGGTCTGCGGACCCCTGTGATTTTAGCAGTTTCCAATGGGTCACACAGCAAGACTTACCTCATGAATATTTATCAGGTAGGTCTATTTGCCACCCACTGGGAATTGCAAAATGTGTCAAAGACACATTAGTGCACGGGTGTTTGTGTTTCGCAAATAGCGGATCGCAACAATTTGCTATTTGGTAATCGCAAAGTCAAACCTATGTACACCTGGCTCTCAGGGGCTTGACCTTTACTGATGCACTAAGATTTGGTGCAATTGTTGCCACCTGCCTTGAGCGCCATTTTCCTTTCAAAAAGTAACGTCTATTTCCCCAAATAGAAATGCCTGTGATTAATCATTTGCTTACAGAGTAGACTGGTATTTATTTTTACCAGATGGACCACTGACGTCTGAGTGCTATGCTTCAAGCGTGCATGGCTACCGGATGACGTGCACTCAGTCCTATCTTTCCGCGAGACTGAGGTTGGTGGAAAGCAGCCTAACCCCTTTTGCAACAGCTAATAGCCTTTATTCATCAAGGGAGAAAGATTGCTTTAAGGACAAGAGACCACATTGGTAATTCTTTCATGTCACCCGACAGCTTAATTTTGCAGGCCCGCCCTGACTCTGCCTTGTGAACGACAGTCCACAAAGCAAGACGTATTTGACACTATTAAGAGAACAAGCCTTGGCATAGCCAATAGGTCTCGCTTTTGGGACCTTATAAGTATTTAGTTAGGCAACTGTTGCATGGCTAAACACTTATAAGGTCCCAAAGGTGAGACCTATTGGCTATGCCAATGCTTGTTTTCTTTCTAATAGTGGCACCGGTGCTTTACTTTTAACATTAAAAGTAAAGCGCGGGTGCCGCGATTATAGCAAAAGTAAAGAAATAGATGTTTGTTTCTATTTTTTTACTTTTGCTATAATCGTGGCACCGGCGCTTTACTTTTAACATTAAAGAACTAGATGGAGGGGGAATGGTAGAGAATGGGGGAGCAGATGAGTAAGGGGGCGAAACTGAGGAGAGTTTGCGTCTCAATGTCTACTGAGGAGCAATCATTTGAGACTGGAAATAGAGGTGGGAAAACGGCAGGAGGACACGGTAAGAGAGACTTGGATAGAAGGATGTGTGGCAGAGAATAAAAGCTAAAAAAGAGGGGCTAGTACAAGGGGCGGGAGGAAAAGATCCTTTCCCTGACTAGAAGCAAGGGTCCCTATTTGGACTAAGATAACTGCCGCAGCCAACTAGAGGCTCCCAGTTCTAACACTTACTGAAAGAGAAAAAACACCTGTGGGGGAACATCAACACTGCTGAGTGGCAGCAAGTGCCAAAACATTACAGAAAGTGGTAAATTAGTTATTCCTGATTAAAATAATTAAATTGCATTACTACAGGCAATGCTGTTTGAGAGAAACATGATGGCCATAACTATGAAATTCATCACCTGAAATACTGTGAGCTTTAATTTCATCTAACATTTGGTAAATCTCACAATCTTCTTTTACTAAGTGAAGTATGGGTAATATATTTTGAACCAAACAGTTGTGAGTGATTTCATAGAAATATTATTTCATGTTAATACCATTGCTGAGAAACCATTTCCCCTAAACTGTTTAATGAACATTTTCTGAATGAATGGCATTCATCATTTTATAGAAAACAACATATAGAATGTCTTTTTGTTCGAATCTGGCTTTTATATACTTAATATTTATGGTGTAAATGCAATGGCTGAAAAGGTTACCTTTGGGGAACACATTTGGAATTATATCTTTTACATTGTCAAACAGTTACTTTGGATGCTTTTAATTTGCTGACCCCTCACCACTCCGAAACACCATCCATCCCGACCCTCACAATGCCTAAACACAATCCATCTGTGTTCTCTAAAAGCCCTTACCACATCTACACCCATCCCTAAACCCTAAAAGCCCTTTCTACCCCTAAATTCCATCAATCCCAGAAACCTAAAAAACCCTCACTACACCTAAACTACACCCATCCCTAACCCATAAACTACATCTACCCTTAAACCCTAAAAGCCCTTTCTGCACTTATAGCCCACCCACGCCTGTACTGTAGAACTCCTCACCACCCCTAACCTCCACCCATTTCTGAACCCTACAAAAACATTTTACGCCGAAATCCCACCCATACCTATCCCTTAAAATCCCCCCACCCATCAAACTTCACCCATACCGGAACCATAAAAAATCCTCATTACGCTTAAACACCCTCAATACATGACCCCTATGAACTCCTCACCACTGTTAACCCTGTAAACTCTACCTATCCCTGAACCATAGAAACCCCTTTCTACATCTAGACTTCACCCATTCCTGAATCCTTAAAATCACTCATTACCTTAAACTCTATGCAATCCTGTTCCCTAAAAACTCTTCACCACCCCTAACCTCTACCCATTAGTGAACCTTACAAACCCTCACTAGCCCTAAACTCCACCCATTCATGAACCGTGAAAGCCTCTTAACACCCCTACACTACACCGATTTCTGAACCCTAAAAACATCTCACCATCACTAAACTCCACTTATTGCTGATACATAAAATCCCTCACCACTGCTAAACTCCACCCATCTGTGTACCCTAAAATCCACTTTCTATGCCTAAACTCCCTTCCTTTCTGACATCTAAAACCCCATACACCCCTAAACATTGCCCATCCCTGAACCCAAAAACCCAGCACTAGTTCTAAACTCTACCCATGTTTAATGTAATTTTGGATTTAAAAAAAAATATATCTTTACTTTAGAATGTTTCATTTATTTTTTGGGTTTATTTGTATTTCCTTAAGCTTGTCTTTCCTTAAAATTGGTTTTCCATGATTTGGTTTCCTCTAATGTGGTTTCTCAGTTTGTGTTTAATTCACATACACCAGAACCAAACATGCAGTAAAGGACGAAAGCATGTTTTATCCTGCAGGGGCCTATTAAATGAAAACATATTCTTTGGTTAAAGTATTTTAGTATATTGGTATATTGTTGCCCTAGCAATAATTGAGCATTTTCTAAATGCATGTGAATATCTTGTGGTACTCCGTCCCAACACCTTGGTGGTCTATTTGGTTCACAATAGCAAAATTCTGTTTTTATGGTCAGAATTTCCAAATCATGCTTCACAGAATCAGGATTTTAGGTTTGTTTGACCTTTATTCACAGTTATGACTGGATTAAATCCACAAGTATAGCAAAATGCCTTCTTTTACCAGCATAGGGCTACGAGTGGGAACAACGGTGTTCTGAAGCATGTAGGCAGATGTTGGGAATGTGATTAGAACACCCTCAAAGCTGTAACTCTGTGATCATTCACACACATTTCCATTGGATTTCCACAGATAATATGCTCATCTCCCTTTTGAAGTAAAAAAATGCTGAAGTAAATGCTGAAATCAGATGTGAAATTTCCCTACTAAACTCCATATATTTAGGGAATGTTTGGAAATGGTTTCTCCAATTGGAAGAAATTTAATATCTAAATGCAATTTAACCTTAACCCCAAATTAATGGATTTCGCACCGGTTGCACTTCGGCTGGTTTAGATGTACATATATAAATCAATATTTTTCATTGATATCTGAGTCCAATTAAAGAGATATTGTAGAACTGTGTAAATAAGAGATCAAATTGCTCCTTTTTAGGCCTAAATTACAGCTGTTTGTCAAAAGACAACTGTTATCTTATTAACTGATCTAGGTTTGAACAATTTAGAGAAAGAGGAACATAGAGCTACCCCATTCAAATCTGTGTTAGTGCTACTTTGTCACATTGCAATTGATATGTATGGCTTTCTAGGTCTTTTAGGGTGCACAACAAGGTTTTTTTGGGGCAGAGATCAGAATAAATTAAAGATATGTGGTGCTGGAAGTTGCTTATACCAGCCGGTCTCAAATATTAATGCTTGGCATTCTGCCTGGCTGTGGAGCACTGTGATGATGTGTGTGTAGAAAACTTAACCATAGACACGTTTATTTATTGTGAGACCCTGTTAGGGGAGGGGGAGTTACAGGGCAGATAAGGGTTACTGGTCCCAACCATGGTGGTTGAGGTCGTTTGCCACTGGTGTAGATATGTCTGGGATTTTATGGCTCTAAAAACTGGGTCAATTAATGCTCTTGCTGCGACGGACTTTCAGGACAGAGAAGGCAAGAAGTCACAGTTTCCTCAGGGAGGAAGTGGGGGGCATTGCTCAGAATTCAACAACCAACAGGTACAATAACTTAATGTCCTGCCCAGTGCTTAAATTTTATGGAAAAAACAAAGTACTTTGATATCACAGCAGTATTTAGCACTACATAATCTGATAGGTATGACATACAGGTTGTACGCACCTGCATTCGAACAGTGAGGCACCACACCTGCCAAATCCATATTGATAATTACTCTCTCTATCATTATTGTCAAGATCCTGGCATTATGATCCTCAACTCTCTATGAGCTCAGGCAAAATTCGGTTCTGGGGCAGATGGCTATAAATGTTCTTTCTGGCTCAATGAGCAATTCAATTTAATGTTTTAATAATTTATTTGAAAAATAGTCTCAAGTGGGCATACACAGCTCAACTGTGCACATTCGTCTCTTGTTTCCAGTGAAGAGAAATTCCCTGGGGTGTAGTTGTTGGCTGCTTGTGGAATTCTGGGCTGTGGGGTGAATGTCGCTTACACTACCGCTCTCATGACTTGACTCATTTTGTGAGGAAATGACAGCAGTGGTCTCACTCAGGACAAGGTTCATGGGACAGTCTTGAAGAGGTGGGTCTGCAGCAGCAGTGGTGACCATTGTAGTCAGCTGCAGCCAGACATCAAGTATTGGCAGTTGCAGTTTCCATGCAGCATTTCTCACAGTGATGTTTCTCAGGGTAGTTTTTGCCTTCAGTACCAATCAGATTATCTGCTTCGGTGGTGTTGTGGTTTTCTTTTACTTGCCAGCAGCAGCAGGGTAAATCTTTCAAGTCTGTGGTGGACTAATAGACTTCATGGGAATACACACTCTGGTACAATCTTGATACAGCTCTCTTGTGAACCATGCCAAGAGAGAGGGGAACCCCTTTACAGCATAAGTCATTCCTGGATTACTCTATTGGGTCACTAGCTTTCTCTAGGGCTACTCATAATAGAAACATGCTGGAATTCTCCTCCTGGACATTATCTCCTACTGAGGCAAGATTCACTCCTTTACTCTGTCAGCAGGCAGGCTGGTTTCTGGGCTTATTAGGCAGACGCTCAGCTCCTCTAGCAAAATGTGTGGACTTCAGGTCCCCTTACCTCACAGAAGAAACTGCAGTCCCACCCGTCACCATAACTGTTCATCAAATAGCAGTGCTCAGGAAGAATAAGTCAGCTATCCTTTGCTAACATGGCTGTCATGGAAGTGCTAAAGGGAGCCCAATCTCCACCCTTGTAACTTCATTGTCTGGGTCTTTTGGCCGCAAGCCAAAGGAATTCAGGAAATACTCTTCCAGTTTCTGTGAGATGTCCTCATACTCCATCTTGTGCCAAGCTAAACCAGAGGCAACAAAGTGACTTTCACTGGCCCCAGTACTCAGAGTCCTACTACCATACATTTGCTACACATGCACTGTACACACACATGCACTTGATATACACACAGGAGACCAGTGCTAGGTTATGGGTTTTCACAACACAGGAGAATTTTCCATGAGTGTGGTCAGAAGACTGCTCTCATAAAGAAAAAATGTCTCATTACATTATAGATTCCACCACATTATAGATTCAAAGCACAGTATGATTCCACCACTGCTTAATGAGATACATCAAAGGCACAAAAAGAAGTCCATTGCCTACTATGAGGCGTGCTTGGTGGTGACAGGTTAGGTCCTTATCTCAAATTGTTAGGGAAAGGCCAAGGACTCTGTACATATGCTACATTGAGTGCTACGAAGGAAAAAATAAAAATCAGGATATCAGTTTTACTTGCAGTCGGCACTCAGTGTCGGGGTACGCAACCGTTTTCCATGCAGGGAACATTCCCCTAAAAAAATTTTTTTAAGTTACTGCCATTTATTTATTAACTTAAAAATATTTTTTGCCCAACAATTATTTAAATGTATAGCTTTACAGTAATTCTATTATGTTTGTTATCAATAAACTGTTTAGTTTGCATCATGTAGTGCATTGTTTCAATTAGATGGATTATTACATGATGTATGGTTTAAGTAACGTAGCTTTGTTAAGATTTACACTTTCTCCCTGCTGTAATATTAATGCAATATTGCTATTGATGTCTTTCATTACCACCTGCAGGCATCTCCTGTGTTCTTTGCACGTGTATATTTATTTGTTCAAGTTAATTGAGTTTGCATAATTAATTGCTATGCATACAAGAGAAGCCACTGTGGTACTTATGAAGAGTACACACTTTGGTGTTATGTCCCTTGCCAGTTCGTGCATCAATGTTGTCTTGATGAAATCTTCACTGCAATGGAACCTCTACTTTTAATAATAAACATATTTGACTTTGACAGCGTCCCTAGCGCATACCAGCGCAGCCGATCTCTCTCTCTCGCTATGTGTATATATATATATATATATTATCTACTGGCGGTCGCCAGTAGATAGTTATAGCTAGGACCGTGTTTCTATAGGAAATCTGAAAATTCTATTTTGAATAACTTTGGCGCCGGTTGACGAATCCTCGCGAATTTTTCAAAATTGGTGGTGCGCTCCGCTCCGCTCCTACCCTGAAAGTCTCGGGGTGATTAGTCAAGCGGGGGCCGAGAAAAAAGGGGGGTCCCAAAACACGTTTTCCCCATGCATTTTTCCATAGGGACCTTTAGTCCAAGGTACAGCCCGAACTGCTGAACAGAATTACTTGAAATTTGGCAGAGAGGTAGTCCTCAGGTCAGGGATGTGCCTTTTGAACATCTGGAGTCAATCTGTTCAGTAGTTCCTGAGAAAATTTCAGTTAAAAGTACATATATATCTATAAGCGCGCACGGTGCGCGCACGGTGCGCGCACGGTGACGTGAGCGAGCGCAATTCTGATTGGTTGTTAGATGTCAGTAAACATTCTAATCGGTCGAAATCAGGAAGTGTTGGCCGCCATTTTGTCTCTCGCAGTCTGAGGCAGTGAAAAACAAAGGTGGAGAACGTGAAAAGGGGGCAGGGTGGACAGTTCCTGACCCCCTAGCCTTTGTCAGGGGGTCACTAAGGACCCCCAAAGGTGAAAAAAACATTGATTTTGTTGCCAAAAAAGCACGGGGTGCGTGCACAGTGCGCGCACGGCACGCACAACGCAACGTGGGCGGTCGGTGCGTAAGCGCACCGAGCGCCCACAGAGGGTGTACGGTGCGCGAAGCGCAAGGTGCGCGCACGGTGAAAAACCTGAAAAAAAAAATATTAATAAATACATAACTTAGCATTTAAAAAACTGTACACATTCACTTAAAAAACCATAGGTTTCACACACGTTATAGTTAGGAATTAGCATTTAAAAAACCTTGCAAATTCACTAAAAAAACCATAGGTTTCACACATGTTATAGTTAGCTGGACATTTCCCTCGTAAAAAACCAATGAAATTCCCCCGTTATAGTTAGTGCAGGCAACTATAACTCACGCGACCGCAATCCTCTGCTGATGACGTCAGATATTACATCACTGATTACATATGTGTCTTTCTGAAAAATAAATATTTGTAATATATGTATAGCTAAAGATTAATGGAAGAAGACATGGGTAAATAGGTGTCTAAATACAGTGATGTAATATCTGACGTCATCAGCAGAGGATTGCGGTCGCGTGAGTTATAGTTGCCTGCACTAACTATAACGGGGAATTTCATTGTTTTTTTATGAGGGAAATGTCCAGCTAACTACAACATGTGTGAAACCTATGGTTTTTTAAGTGAATATATATATATATATATATATATATATATATATATATATATATATATATATTACCTACTGGCGATAGCCAGTAGGTAGTTATAGTTAGGACCACGTTTCCATAGGAAAACCTCAACATTCTATTTTGAATAACTTTGGCGCCGGTCGACGAATCCTCGCGAATTTCTCAAAATAGGTGGGGCGCTACGCTCCGCTCCTACCCTGAAAGTCTCGGGGGGATTCGTCAAGCGGGGGCTGAGATAAAAGGGGGGTCCCAAAACGCGTTTTTCCCATGCATTTTTCCATAGGACCTTTAGAACGAGCTACAGCCCGAATGGCTGAACAGAATTACTCAAAATTTGGCAGAGAGGTAGTCCCTAGGTCAAGGAAGTGCCTTTTGTAGGTTTGGTGTAAATCTGTTCAGTAGATTCTGAGAAAATAGCCTTTAAATCAATATATATATCTGAGCCAGCTTACGGTACGCTTACCGTACGCTTACGGTAAGCGTACGGTGGCGTGCGCGAGCGCGATTCTGATTGGCTCTTAGATCTTAGTAAACATTCGAATCGGCCGAAACCAGGAAGCGGCGGCCGCCATTTTGTCTCTCGCACTGAGAGAGATTTTTAAAATCGGAAGCCCAAAAACATGTAAAGGGGCTGTTTTGACAACTCCCTCCCACATAGTCATGTTGAGGGAGTCCCCAAACATCCCCCAAGTGCAAAAACGGTTTTATTTTTTTTTCGGCAATTTCGCGGGGTACGCTTACCGTACGCTTACGGTAAGCGTACGGTAAAAAAATAAAAATAAAAAAAACACTATCCACACTTACCCCACCCCCTGTGCTTTTGGTGGCCGAAGGCCACCAAATGTGCTGGGCTTATTACAATGGAAAAAAACACTATCCACACTTACCCCACCCCCTGTGCTTTTGGTGGCCGTAGGCCACCAAATGTACAGGGCTTATTATAAGGGAAAAAAAATTAGCATTTAAAAAACAGTACTAATTCACTGAAAAAACCATAGGTTTCACACACGTTATAGTTAGGAATTAGCATTTAAAAAACCTTGCAAATTCACTGAAAAAACCATAGGTTTCACACATGTTATAGTTAGTGGAAATTTTACTGATAAAAAACCAATGAAATTGCCCCGTTATAGTTAGCGCAGGCAACTATAACTCACGCGACCGCAATCCTCTGCTGATGACATATGTGTCTTTATGAAAAAAAAATATTTGTAATATATGTATAGCTAAAAATGTATGGAAGAAGACATGGGCAAATAAGTGTCTAAATACAGTATTAGCATCAGCAGAGGATTGCGGTCGCGTGAGTTATAGTTGCCTGCGCTAACTATAACGGGGCAATTTCATTGGTTTTTTATCAGTAAAATTTCCACTAACTATAACATGTGTGAAACCTATGGTTTTTTCAGTGAATATATATATATATATATATATATATATATATATATATATATATATATATATATATATATATATATATATTCATTGAGAAAGCTAAGGTTAAAGTAAGGTTATAGTTAGGTGAACATTTCAGTGACAACAGAACATTTTAAATATAGAAAACCAAGCCATGCACATTTTTCTCACCAATAAGTTGATTACAGATGTTGCTGTTATATTATGAATGTTTTCATAAAAGATGTCATGAGTGATATAATATGTGAGGAATTAGCAGTTCATGGCGAGGGTGCGAGTTATAGTTAGCTTAGGGCACAAGCTATAGTTACTCGAGAAAACTATAACTGGTGAATTTCAGTGTGTTTAAACATTTAAAACATTATGTTGTCATTAAAATCTTTACCTACTATAACGTGTTAACTTTAGTTTTTTTCATAGAATTTATTGTGGATTTATTTTGCGTAAAATAATATTTTCCAACCATTTGTATAGCCAACCCCCTCCGCACAGGGCCAAAGGCCTGGTGGCCAAACCTCTGCAGACAGCGAACCGAACAAAGGGGCCCCAACTAACAGTATGTTGGGGGTAAACTAGGGGAGCCCCAGTGCCCCTGTGGCCCAAATGGCTCTCCACATGCACCCATCCTGGGTGCTGCAGAAGCTGGCATTGCTCCTGCTCAGTGGGAGTAGCTGTCTGTGTTTACTCCCAAAGGTTGGGAGCAATGTGAGCTTCCCTGCCTGCAAGCAGTGGGAGCATTTTTAAAGCTCCTGCCGAGTGAGAGCAAACATGCCTTCCCTACCTGCGTTCTTGAGAAAAGGGAAGGCATCTCTGCTCTCACCCAGTGAGAGCTTTAAAAATGCTCCCTCTAGGGGCTTAATTACGAGTCTGGAGGTTCCCAAACCATCAGACTCATGGGGCGCAGCGGCAACGGTCTTCCGACCACCCTATTACAAAATTGCGGTCGGACAGTCCTTGCCCAGCCGCATCCACCAAGGGACTCCCGCTCCCTGAAGGTGATACAGCATCAGTAGGCCACAATATTCGTGGTGGAACCGTTGCGACCCTGTCAAGCATATTGCTAGTTTCCTACTCCATATATTCCATGGTGGAAAGGAAACGAAGGGGCCCTGCATGGCCCCCTGTGCCTTGTACGCATGGGGATGCATGCAGGGAGGCACAACATGTGCCCCCTTGTGTGCATGCACCCCAGTTCCTGCATGGCATGGAGTATTCAGTCCATGGCATGCAAGAACTGTTTTTAGCGTTCCCATTGCAGTGCCCATTCTCAGGGCACCACCGTGGGAACGTCAAAAACAAAGCCCACCAGAGAAGAGGAAACTCATTATATGGCGGGAGGCCTGACCACGGCTTTGGTGGTATGGCGGCGGGGCTGACCTAGCGCTGCACTGCCAAAGTCGTAATCAGGCCCTTGGTGGGAGCATACATATGTTTCCCTGCCCCTGCTACTGTGGGCAAGCAAACTACTCTCACGGACACAGTAAGTGAGCTTTCCCCAGATGATCGGGTACCCAGGGCATTTACAGGCTCGGTGAGGGGGGCACCATGTACCAGCCCCTTTGTTTCTCGATTCATCTGGGGATAGGGTCCCAGGGGCCAATTGAGTCTTTAATAACGATGGCTCTGAGGGTTGGATGGAGTGCCTGAGGCTTGTGGCGGGTCATGCCCCCTCCCCTTTTCAATGGTTTTCAGTCCTACGGGATGGGTCCCCGGGCCAATTGAGGCTCAAGGAGGGGGCTGCATGCACCCCACCCCTTGTTTTGATTTCAGACCCAGGCGACTGGTTCCCTGGGGCCAACAGGGACTCAGGGAGGGGGGTCACATGCACCCTCCCCTAACTGATGTTTTTCACCAACCGCCAGGGCCCTGACCTAATCCTAGCAGTATTTATTTCAGTAGCACTAGAGTCTGTGTTTTTTATTTTTTATTTGCTGTTTATTCATGGTTCATTTGCGAATTTGTGGCCAAATGTTTTTACCATAGGGGTGTCCCACTGAGATACCCCTCACCATGCCTAGTGTGTCAGGGTATCCCTACTTTTCCCCTTCATGTCTTTTCTCTAAACTTTTTTTCAGGACTCAAGACTGAGTCCCGAGTCTTAAAATGGCTTCCACCACATTGTTGTTGATGTGGTGGCAACAGATCAGATAGAGCTGCCAGGCCTATGAATCCTCCGCAGCAAGAAATATAATACAGTTTTGAGCCTTAATTACTCCAAAACCTCTAAAATTATTTCAACTAAATCACAAAAAGCACTCTCTATGGACCAAGATCTAGCTTTCTGACAAATTTTGTGCAAATCTGTCCAGGCTTTTGGATCTCCACCTTATTCTCTTCCTCAGCTTGATGACTCACTCCTCTATTCGAACATTTAGTGAAGATTTGTCAAACAGCGCAAAAGTTATTGGGAAGACAAAAAATGCTTTCTCTCTCTCTATATATAAATATATTCACTGAAAAAATGAAGGTTACAGGGTGTCATGTGATCAAGGCCTCGTTGAGGATGAAATGCGTAATGGCGGAGTTGCGGGCATTTTCTGAATAAACCCGCATTGCACTTATCTTGGGTCTGTATTCGTCTTTTTGGATTGTAGATGTGGCACAACTACAAGGATATCTATCCATCTATATATATATATATATAAATAAATATATATATATTCACTGAAAAAACCATAGGTTTCAGGGGTGTTATAGTTAGCTGGACTTTTCACTTGTACAAAACCATTGAAATTCCCCCGTTATAGTTAGTTCAGCTAACTATAACTCGCGCGCCCGCAATGCACTGCTGATGACGTCACATATTACATCACTCATGACATGGTCAGTGACATCACATGCACCCTATTTTTTTGTTGTTGAAAAAAATTAATTTGGCCCTCCCAAGGCCTTAATCGGCCCCCAACCCCCAGGTCATGGCCTTTTTTTTTTTTTTTTATTCTTTAGGAGGGGGGCTGTGTTGCCCCCCTCCTCAGGCCACTTATGGCCCCCGGGACCCCATCCCCCGGGGCCGGCCTTTGTTTTTTATTTAAAAAAAAAATATATATATATTTATAGAAATACCTAGGACATGCTGGACAAACCGTAAGTACCTATCACCATGACGATTTGCGTGATATTCAATAAAAGGCGACTATGCATACAATGAATCCACGTAGAATGTATTCACACCGCTAGTGAAGCTCTGACATGTCTGACACCCTACCGTGCCTAATCCCGGCGCCCCCGCTGGTGGGTACTCTCCAAGTAGACACCCTTGTCGTTTATTTATACAAACA
Source organism: Triturus cristatus (assembly GCF_964204655.1). NCBI lineage: Eukaryota > Metazoa > Chordata > Amphibia > Caudata > Salamandridae > Triturus > Triturus cristatus. Next base: position 971,594,235 of record NC_140587.1, read on the forward strand.
TGGGTAGCTATTGACGGGCACATTTAATACACATGCACACCAAGCCATTCAAAGGGGATTCGACAAAAATTCGACCAAACTATGCAAGAAACCCCCTCACGGTTAATAAAACACACATCCACCGCCGGATGTGTAATACTTTTTATTTTACTCTCTGGAAAGGAGACAAACCTCACTTGAGAGTCACAGCATGCTCCTGGCTGAGCCCAATGCTGTGTTACACCCACCAGTGCCTGCCGAGTGCCACACACCTCTGTGTTGTGTTCCACCAGCTAGTGCGTATGCTATGACACTCTCTAGCCCATGTGCACTGTATCTGTCATTGCGCACAATGTATTGCATATTATATTTCACGCCCCGGTTCATCTTATATCACACTTTTTGGTGCATAGTTTATACCATATACTATATCTAGTTTTCATTTTCAATCGTGCTCTCAGGACTATGTTCTATATAACACTGCGTCCACCTACCATTTTCACGGGCATTACATTTTGCGATGGGGGTGGAGGGTCAGGGGATGTTTCTGCCAAGTGAGCCCGGAGTCACAGTCCCAAACGTCCTCTTCTTCCTGAATAAAAGTGAGATTATGCTGCATACATGTTCATATTTTAAGTAGTTCGCACAGACACACATTTTAAAAACAATAAAGTTCCTAATACCCACCTTCTATGAACAGTTAGCTTGCTGCCCCATCCACCTCCTCCCTATCCTCTGTTGTCTGAATCCATGGACTAGCCTCCTCCCTCCTGCCATGCATGGTCTGATGTGCTGCCACTGCCCTGCATTTAGCATGATGTACCAGTCCACTCATCCTGCCCTCCATTGCCCAATTCTATGGCCCATCATTGACCTCCTGCTTAGCCTCTGTGCTTTGGTTGCTGCCCCTATTCTCCTTCCCCCTGCCCTCCGATGTCTTTGTGCATGCCCCTGCTCCATCCTTTTTGACCACCATGTTCCATGAACCTGCCACTCCTATCTGCTCTGAGTGTTCTGTTGAGCTGCCACTCCCCTACCACCTGCCTAGCATTGTCAGATGACTGTAACCTGTCCCTGCCACCTCCACCCTGCCTGTCCACATGCCATGCCCCTATCCCCTTCCTCCTGTCCTCCATGGTCCATTTTACTGCCACACCCTTCTGCCCTCCCTGGTCTGTTGTGCTGCAACTGCTCTTCCTGCCTGCCCCGCGCAGTCTGTTGTGAGTCCCCTTCCCCTGAACTCTCTTGTCTGTGCCCAGGTCCTGACCCTCCCTTCTATCCTCCATGGTCCTTTGTGCATGCCCCTGCACCCTCCTTCTTGCCCATCATAGCCATTGTGCTGCCACTAACCCTCCCGCTTGCCATGCATGGTCTTCTGTGCTGCCATGGCCCCTCCCACCTTCTCTGTGTGGTCAGCTAGCTGCCCCTGACCCCCTCCCACCTTCCCTCCGTGGTCTGTGTGTATGCCACCATAGTCTCATTGTTGCTCTCCATGGTGTGTCTTGTTTCTAGTGCCCATCCTGCCTGACCTCCATGGTCATCTTGCTGCTCCTGCCCTGCCACCTTGCCCCAAGCCCTCTGTTTCCATGTGCAGACCCCCTATTCCCTCCCTCCTGGCTTGTCTGTTCCATTGTAATGCCCCTGCCCTGCCCTTTATGGTCTGTTATGCTGCAGCTTTCTCTTCTGTCTGTCCATTATGGTCAGCTAGCTACCATTGCCTCTTTCCCCTCTGTTCTCTGTTGTCCATGTGCATGGTCCTGTCCCCTCCCTATTGCTTTCAATGGATTGTTGTGCTGCACTCATTTCCCGCATGCGCTGTGTGGTGTATTGTGCTGCTGCAAACCCTGATGCCTGCCCTGTAGGGTCAGTTTGGTGCACCTCTGCATGTTCCTCTTGTCCTCTGTTTTCCCTACCGCAATTCCTCCTGCCTACCCTGATTCAATGTACCATACTTGCGAACATTTTGAACTTGGTAAGAGGGAGATTTTGAAAAAAAACTGGGGTATTGATTTTTCCCCTTTGAGTTACATTGAAAAAGAGGAGATTGTAGACAGGAGACAGATCAAATAAAGCCCATTTGAGCTTAAAAACATTGGACGTTTCCTGGCTGAAACGGGTCTGTTGGCATGTATGGTCGTACTACCACTGCCTCTTCCTTCTGCCCACAATGGTCTATTATATTGCCACAGCCTCTCTTGCCAGTCCTGTATTGTTGGTTTGTTGTCCCTGCCCCCCTTTCCACTGCCCTCCATAGTCTGTTGTGCTGCCACTGCCCTTCCTGCCTTCCCAGTGTGGTCAAATTGTTGCCTCTGCACTCTCCTACCTGCCTTCAATTCTCAGAGTCCGTGCCCCTGGCCTCTGCCTCTCAACAGTATCCCAATGAACAACTAGATTGCTAACATTCTATATTTATTACAAAAGTGTGGAACGCCTGACGTCTTCTTGATGTAATCAAAACTGTAATACCTAGAGTATTTCCTTTAGAAATTACATATATGAGAGGGTCATATTTGCATCAAAATTATGGTTAGTGCTCTAAAAAACTAAAATGAGGACATATTTTCTGAGTTTTCAAATAGCGACAAAGAACTTTTAAATTATTTGTAATCTTTATGTTTTTTTATCCAGTTGATCACTTGATTAAATGTTGCACCTTGGCGAGAGGATGTGGTGTTACTTCCAGAGCTGCAGACTTTGCAACTGGGGAACCAGGTTGGAGTTTCTGCTTCAGCTCAACATTCTGTGATTGTGGTCAAATCACTTAATCTCCCCATGTCTACAACCAAAATGAATTTGATCTTGTGTGATGTAACCAATGCTCATGTAAAGCACTCCAATACCTGACAAGTCTGCACTATATAAAACTGCAAATACACAAAAAATAAGTGTTTTGCACACTTCTGTCATTGAGCTACATGTGGGCTACATCTGGGTGATATTTGTGCTACATTTGGGCTCTTTTGTCTCTGGTGGCCATTTTGGGAGACTTATTTGTTATGATGTTTCCTAATTTCCTCATTTACTGCAGTCTCCTCAGTAGGAAATACTTTCAGTTTTTTACTTTGATTCCATCAAGAAGGCATTCAGATGTGTCACAAATTTGCCATAAATTCAGAATGTTAGCACTCTAGTTGCTTATTAGATCACTGTAGTAAAACTACTGCTCACCAGGGAAGTCTGCTGCTGGTATACAAAGTGCATGTTTCAGTCTGCATGTCAGAATGTTTTAATGAAATAGAAGAGGATTTGAGAAGTCACTCAAAATGTGCCCTCATTTTTCTTTCTGCAGCACTAATCATACTTTCTATGGCAAAATGAACCCCCTCATTTTGTTCCTTTTTAAATTAAATGTTTTAAGAATTACCACTTTATTCCAACCAAGATGGCTTCAGGTGTGCCATACGTTTGTCATAAGTAGGACTGTTAGCGCTCTAGTTGTTCTTTAGAACACTATGGGAAGCTGCAGTAGAATACAAAGGAATCAACTGACAGTCTCTGCCCTTGTTGGATGTACATGTTTTACTGAGAATGTCAGACTTCATTCTCACATGACTGAGAAAGTTAATGTGAATTTACAGAAAATATGCTCTCAGTTAGCTTATAGATCACCTTACAAACCTCTGTGGGAAAAGCATGAGAAAATAGTTTTCTCTCAAACATGATTCATGATATCACAGCAGAAGGCTTTTTCACATGGTAAAATCACCTTAGAACACACCACAATTCCTAAAATGAGTATGGTACCATCAACAAATGATTTATAATGTAACTAAAGTCTTAAAACCTTCTATTAACTGCAATGCTTTTTAATGAGGTGCTATCATGTATATTGGTCCCAAGATGGCTGCCAACACTTCTTGGATGAAGTGCTGACAGCCAATCAGATCTCACGATGAGATGTGTGGTTAGGATCCGGCCAGATATATATGTGATTTCACTTTTGATTTCAAGTAATTCTGTTCAGCCGTTCGGGCTGTACCTTCGACTAAAGGTCCTATGGGAAAATGCATGGGGAAAACGCGTTTTGGGACCCTCCTTTTTTCTCAGGCCCCGCTTAACGAATCACCCCGAGACTTTCAGGGTAGGAGCTGAGCGGAGCGCCCCATTAGTTTTGAAAATTTCATCAAGTCAACCAGCGCCAAAGTTATTCAAAATAGAATTTTCAGATTTCCTATGGGAACTCGGTCCTAACTATAACTATCTACTGGCCAGTAGATTATATATATATATATATATATATATATATATATATATATATATATATATATATATATATATATATATATATATACATATATATATATATATTCAGTGAAAAAACCATAGGTTTCACACACGTTATAGTTAGCGGACATTTCACTCATAAAAAACCAATGAAATTCCCCCGTTATAGTTAGTTAAGCTAACTATAACTCGTGCACCCGCAATCCACTGCTGATGACGTAACATATTACATCACTCATGACATGGTCAGTGACATCACTCATGACATCACTGATGACATCTCAAATGACATCACTGATGACATCATCCTGTGAATGTGTATTTTTCTGAAAATTAAATATGTTTTATATATGTATATCTCACGGACGATTGAAGAATAAATGGGTATATAAGTGTCTAAAAGGATGATTTGTTTTTGAAAAATTGATTGTGTAACTGACTGATTAAGTGTATCTTAGTGAATACATGGCTTAGTGAGTAATGTTTAAATATGTTATTATCTGTATCAGTCTCTCACTTTGTGTATAAGTGTCTGCATGGTTTGGTGAGTAGCTACATGGGTGTTTATATAGGATATTAGGTTGTTTTTTGAGTATCAGTCTGAGTGTCTGCATGGTTCGGTGGGAGGTATTACGTAGTGCATAGGTGCATGAATGAGTGACTCTCTGGTTGTTTGTGTTGAAGACAGTATGTGTGCATGACTGTATGGTTGGATGAGTATGTGTATGGGTGTGTTAGTGAGTGAATGACTGTCTCAATAGTGTCTTTATGAGTTACTAAATATGTTTTAAACAAGTATATTTGACTATTGGTGTATATAAGTGAGTATATGTGAGAGTGAGAGATTGAAACAGTTCCTGTATGAATAAGTATGTGTTTTTATAAGTGATTATTTAAAAGAGTAAGTATGTGTAAGTTTCCGTAGAAGTAAGTGTGGTGGTGTGTGTATAACTGTATATGCAAGTAAATGTATGTTTGATTCTTTATTAGCATGAGTGACTATGTGTGTGAGTAACTCTATGGATGAGTGGCATTGTGTAACAGGATGTATAGGTGTATGAGTACATATGATGAGTGAGTACATGTATGAGTGACTGTACAGGACTGTTGGTGAATGAGTGGATGTGTATGTGGATCTTAGAATTACTGAAGAGGTTGTTGTAACTGGTATTGGTATGTCCATTTTTTTGAAAATTTCAGTCTCTATTTTTGAATGTTTGTATCAAAGGTTATATTAGGGTGAGAGGAGGTCTACCACTCTGTCACAAGGATGATGTCATCAGTGATGTCATTTGAGATGTCATCAGTGATGTCATGAGTGATGTCACTGACCATGTCATGAGTGATGTAATATGTTACGTCATCAGCAGTGGATTGCGGGTGCGCGAGTTATAGTTAGCTTAACTAACTATAACGGGGGAATTTCATTGGTTTTCTATGAGTGAAATGTCCGCTAACTATAACGTGTGTGAAACCTATGGTTTTTTCACTGAATTTGCAAGGTTTTTTAAATGCTAATTCCTAACTATAACGTGTGTGAAACCCATGGTTTTTTCACTGAATTTGCAAGGTTTTTTAAATGCTAATTCCTAACTATAACGTGTGTGAAACCCATGGTTTTTTCAGTGAATTTGTATGGTTTTTTAAATGCTAATTCTTACCTATAACATGTGTGATTCCCATGGTTTTTTCATTGATTTTGTATGGTTTTTTTAAGACAAATTCTTATATTAAACGTGTTTTTTTTTTTTTATTTGCAAGCTTTTTTACATTTTTTTTTTTTTTTACTTTATATTCTCTTAAAACACTATGCTTAATTTTTAAAAATTCTGCAATATATTATTTTTTCTCATTTTTTTTTTACCAAACAGGTAAGATATATTAGTATAACATAGTGATTTTTTTTTTTCCTTTTTTTTTTTTACGTGCGCGTACGGTAAGTTTACGGTAAGCGTACGGTTTGCTTAATGTTCGTAATATTTCTACTCTTTTTGCGTATGGTTACGCAATTTACGTAGCCGTGCGTACTGCGTACGCGGCGCATAAGCGTGTACGCTACACGCGCACGTTACGCGGAAGTGTTGGGGCGTGCCTGTTATGCGCATGCGCGCGAGCGTGTGTCTTTTATACGCGCATGCGTACTTTTACCGTAAGCGCTCTGTAAGCGCACCGTAAGCGTAACGTACGCGCACGGTGGGTCATGTGATCAAGAAACAAAACTTTTGATTGGTTCAAAGTAGTTTCAGTTCTAGAACTCTCCTACACCACACCCATTCCCCTCATTTCTGCTTGTGATCCCTTAGGAGAAGGAGCTGAGTTGTCTTTGGGATACGATGGCAGACCAGCACTCCTCTGCTGAGAGTGAGGCTAGCAGCACCACCATCAGGCAGAGAAGGAGGAAACAGAAGAGCTCTTTTATGTGGGAGTATTTTACTTTTCCTGAGGGCGAGAAAAAAGTCAATGCTGCTTTGGTGACTTGCAAGCTGTGCCAGCGTGTACTTTCTAGAGGTAATCCTAACAAGAAGTATTCCTTCGGGAATCACACTATGTTACGACACCTTGAGGATGTACACCCTAGGACACATGCACGACATACTAGAGGAAACCCTTCAGTAAGTCGAGCAAGCACATCCACAGCAGCTCAGCCGAGTCCTTCTTCGGAAGCTCAGCTGAGCCCTTCATCTGTGGGGGCAGATTCACCTTTTTCTGGTCTTGTGGAAACTAACCATCGGTTTGCGAGGGTTACAATGCGGAGCTCATTTTGCCATGGTCTAATTGTTCATAGGGAGACCAGTCTTCCCCTCATTAACAACAAAATAGACCAGCACATTTGTCCTACCAGCTAATATTCCCATTCTTCCTTTCCTCTGTCCCTGCATGAACACAACGGCTCTTTTAAGAGCCAACCTTACCTCTCAACTTTTTTTAATTTTTTCTTAAAACCTTTTTTTTTAAAACACTAAAAAACAATTACCACATTACAAGGTCCTTGAGGTATTAATAACTAAATACCGAAAATCTGTTTGAGGAGAAGTGGAAGAAAGGGACCATCTAATTTCTGACTTACCTGACCCACCCAACAATTTATTTTTTAATTAAAATTTAATTGAAATTACTTGTAAAAATGGTTTTTTTTTCGAAAATTTTCTTTCACAATCTGAAAAAAAAGAAAAAAGTATTAATATTTAATAAATCATTATATAATACAGTACACGTATTTACATATTTTCCAAAAACAATTTTTTGCCATTTTTTTGCTGTTTTCAGAATATATTGCATCTCACTATTAATCGTGAAAGCAATTGCATTCATCACTTAACAGCGGGCAAAAAAAAAAAAACAATCTCAAAGATTGTTTTAAAAAAGCCCAGAATCTCTTTTCACTTAAACATAACATTATAGAAATGCAAAATATTCAAAAAAAATATCATCTAATAACAATAACTATTTCTTTAAAATACCGTCTGACAATTTTGTTACAGAAGCATAATCACAAAAATAATATATCTCAAATAACTCCACAATACATCTGGTTACATTTCCTTTAGGCCAAATGGTAATTTTAAAATTCTTTTTTGATTAAATTTCCAATGGTAATCTAATAAAATTCCAAAATTTAAATTGTACAGATGTTACCGATTCTCTCTAAAATTTTGGTTTCCGCAAGATTAATTAGTAATTAAATAAGTCCACAATACAATTGGTTACCTTTCCTTATGGCCAAATGGTAATTTTAAAAATCTTTTTTGATTAAATTTCCAATGGTAATCCAAGAAAATTCCAAAATTTAAATTGTACAGATGTTACCGATTCTCTCCAAATTTTTGGTTTCTGAAAGATTCATTAGGAATTAAATAAGTCCACAATACAATTGGTTACCTTTCCTTTAGGCCAAATGGTAATTTGAAAAATCTTTTTATTTGAAAATTCCAATGGTAATCCAATAAAATGGTAAAAAACATTTGTACAGATCTTGTCAATTCTCTCTAAACTTTAGGTTTCAGGAAGATTAGATAGGAATTTGCTAAATCAAAAGGCAAACGTTGCTTGAAAATCAATTGGGAATCATTACACAGTGTCCAGCCTTTTTCACATTTAAGATAAACTGGGTAATGTCCAGAAGTTACAGTAGGTCCTTCATGGAAAATTATTGCAACTCTTACAAAAGTTTTTCCAGAAATTGATAATTGCTGTCCTATAAACTTCTTTATTAAAGTATCCAATTTTGAACCATCAGCTCTACATCGTTGCATCATTAAAATTACATACTGTCCGTATTCCTTTAAAAATAACGTTGAAAACATGTCAGATTTACACTCACCGCATTCCATGCTATGATTAGCATCTTTAACTAATTTAGCAAAAGTGACTGTTTTACTCTCTGGCAATGTTAAATAAATAAACCTTTCAGAATCAACATTAGAGCCACATGTATTGAAACAGTTTTCACAACTATGTTCCCATTTATAAGAGACACCAAACATATTTTCAATTTGTACCCCTTCTTCTTCCAGTACCTGAAGAAAATACATCAAGAATTCCTGTGCGTCTTGCTGTACATTTTGAGAAAACTGTGTTCGTCCTGAACATACATCTAAAAGTTTTCTAATTTCAGTAGCACTTTCTATTTGAGTTTTATCATTACTCAGCTTTTGAAAAAGGAGACTCAACTCAGAACAGAATCTTTTTCTCTGATTTACTATTATCTGCTCTTGCAAACTTTCCAGATAAAATGCAACATTCAGCACTACATTAGCGTAGCAGTTGACACCAGAGCTATTTTCAAAATGACAACCTACAACCTCTTCAACATTTTCATTTTTCTTTTTGCTTGCAATTACATCACTCCTCTTTTTTTTTCTCCTCTCTACATCCTCATTACAGATATTCTCAATTCTCCTGACCTAAATGAGGAGCATAGGTTCTTCTTAATCTATTATACTCCTTTACACAGTTTGTATCAGCACTAACCTTTGAATCATCAAAGTCTATCATGAATAAACCAGATAATGTTTTCACTCGTGACAAAGCAACATAAGCCATACCTTCTTTGAACACAGTTGAACCAATGTTTACAAATGCACAATCTACAGTCAATCCTTGAGACTTGTGAATAGTTACAGCATATGCTAGAGAAAACGGAAACTGTTTCCTACGTACATATAAGTCTTTCACAAGCATGAAACGAACTGTACAACGACAATGTCTATAACTTCTTCTATCTGATCAAATTTTATTTTTAAACATTCAATTCCATCTTTTCTCTGGAAATTAATAAAACCCACAACTCTTCCCATAGCTCCATTCACTAAACCTTTTTCAACATCCAAATTTCTCCTTAAAAATACTCTACAGTTCATGCAAACATATAGATTTTTTTCTAATCCAGCAGTTTTTGAAATGTTCTTCTCTAGTGAATCCAATTTATTTTTCAGTTTGCCTGTTAATGTAATAGTAATTCTTTCATGCTGAATTTTGTCCACTGCTTCCAATTTCCTAATCTCTTCCTTTTCCAATTTCAAAAGCTCCTCATTGAATATTGAGCATTCACGTAGAGTTGGCATTAAGCAGATGACACTTTTCTTTTCTGCAATGTTCTTGTATATCTTCTTTTCAACTATTTCTTCCTTTGGAAATAAATTATGTAGCAACCGACTCTGTAATGCTTTCGTGCCAGCTTCAGTGTGTAGTCCAATTCTGATATCTTTCAGAATACTTCCATATTCTTCATCGTTTGCTTGCCTCATATTAGTAGTAAGTTCCTTGTACTCAAAGAAGGACCAAATATTTGCATTACCAATGCTTCCCAATGACTTCTTTGTGTCTTCATGTGTCACAGTATTAAACACTGGTTGTCCTTTAACTGGAGTAAGCTGTAGAAGATCCCCAAAAACTATGACATGTTTTCCACCAAATAACACGTCATAGTCTGAATTTGCTGCATTCTTAAATGCACAAAGGCAAGCATTAAGTTTGATACCATGCTCACCTCATCAATAATGAGAACTTGCATCTTCTTCAAAACTCTTGAAACTTCCAAGCATGCTTCTCCAGTTAGCTTGTGGTATTGTATTTTGTTCTCATGCTCCACTGGTAACATTAGCAAACGATGTAAGGTGATTCCTTTTATGTTATATGCTGCTAACCCAGTTGGAGCAGTAACCACACAAGACAAAGTTGAATCAGTTTTTTGCTGTAGGTAGCTTCTGATGACTTTTATTAAGAAACTTTTTCCAGTTCCAGCTTGTCCGCTTACATACATCCTGATTGGTTGAAATGATGTGCATGAGCACTCTTTTTTTTCATGTAGTAATCCGTGATCAATTTTGTTTCTGATCTCTTCATAAATTTGTTGCTGCTCTTCATTCAGTTGTCTTTCCAAATTTGGTAAGTCTATAAATTCTTCTTGAGCTTGATTCATAGCCGTTTCCACTTCAGTCATAGCTATTGCAGCTTCATTTTCAACGATTGGTTGTCCTAGGGGATCATGACTGAGTGTTCCTGAACTTTGGCTGTCTTGAGAACTGTCTCTAGCTACTTCAGCTGCAATTGTAGTTTCCTTTTTAATTTCTTCATTTATCATTTGCACATAATTTGTGAAAGTACTGCATTCTATGCTGTCTTTGCAAGCATTAAAGGAATCTTCATAGCTTTGAAATTCTCCCAGTAGTTCGTCCTCTGTACGCCATGGTTTAAACAGCTGTAAAAGAGCCAAGTAGTAAAATTCCTTTTTGTCAGTAGTGTCGCAACTCAGCTTCCTGTGATTTATCAAACTTCCTTTTGTTTGCTTCACCAAACATCCTTCCTCACCAATGACTTTATATTTTCCATTGTTGATGTCTTCTGTGGCTTTCCGTGAATAAATGTAGTTCTGCAGCACTTCATAGAGACACATGTTCTCTAGATGAAGACTTCTCTTGGGGTAATATGTGTCCAACATGTTTGATTTCAAAATATCTGTACTTTCTGGGTCATTCTCGGCCAAATATTCAATTTCTCCAACAGATTTCAGTACCCGATTTCTCATTGCTGCAAGGCCTAAACTTGCCCAAATTATTCTTCTTGATTTCGAGTAGAGACTTGCAGAAGATAACCTATCTGAACATTCGTAGGCTCCAATTTCTCGATGCGATAACATCTTTAAACTGAAACTGTACAGCTTCTTACTGACAGTCTTCTCGTGAGAAATCTCTTCCCACATTTCTTTCAATTCAGTTTTTTCTGATTTAGTAATGTAAGACGTTACATATCGAGCAACAGCAATGGAATTGTCAGCTACATACTGTATATCCATGTTAGCATTCCACATGGATAAAATGACTGGGTTGTAGTCATTTATCTTTTTTGATTCTTCTTTTCTTTTAAGGTTGTAGGTATTCTTAGGTGATTTTCTGGTTATAGTATGTCTCACAGATGACATAAAACTGTTTACTCTTCCATTTGAAAGAACAGGTCTAGGAAATCCAAATCGACATTTAGTGTAGTATTTATCTTTGCTCTTGTATTTGCGTCGACAGTATTTTCCACACCGATGACTTTGGAAACGTAAAACTTGCTCCTTTAACTTTTTCTCTTCTGTGCTTTTTGGTATAGCACATGTTGCATATTCTTCAATGAAAGATAACACTGCTTCATCAGTATCTGTTCCAAACTTTGGGGCATCCTTGATCCACAACAGCATATGAATATGAGGAGCACCTCTTGCCTGGTACTCTTTTCTCCAAAAGAAATCCACTACTTCTCCAAGAGGTGGTTTTTTTTTATTGCAGATGAAGGACATCATAGCCTCAAATCTATGATTGAAATATCTGCAAACATTAACCGGATCCAATGAGCACAGTTCTCCTGCTGTCTTGTATTCGATGTTTTTAATGTTTGAATTTGCCTCTCGTAGAAAATCCAGTAAATCATCCCAAGCGTACTCAGCACAGCTTAGGGTAAGGAACCATGTTGGTGTTCCTAAATTCCGTAACATGCATTTTAATTCACCATGGCGTCGGTACCAATATTCATTTGTCCCACGCTGACAAGCCATCCGATTGATCAGTTGTGTTTCCAAATGATCATCTCGGTGCTGCACTTTCTCCATAAAATCCTTAGCAGACACATTTTGTAAATGTACTCCACTTTTTAAAATGTGATTTACTGCATATGATAATGCAGACAAGTCGCTTTCAAATAAAAGATGGAACAAATAAGGAATACTTTGTCGAAATCTTGGATCTTCTGCATATAGTCTTGTAGTTCGATACTCAGAAGCTGGAATCTGTTCTGGACGTTCATCGTATCGTCCTCCTTTTCCTGTAGGAAACAGCTGGGGAAAACATCGAGCTTCCAAGCTCTCCTCCCATACACTCACAGGAGTTCCTTTTGCTTTCTTCATCTGAAACAGATCAATATTGTCTCCCATAACTTCTTTTGAATGAAGAGGATGTATGCTAAAATGTTCATAAATTTCTTCTTCCTTTGACTTGTCCACTTTTTCAATTTGTCCAGTTGGTGTTTCTGTGTCTTCTTGTAAATCTTCTTCTTCTTCTTCTTCTTCTATATAAATTGATTCATACCATTTGTTATTCCTTTTCAAATACAAATTTGCTCTTTGTACTTTCCGTACATCTACCAGCTCCTGCCAAATCTTCTTATTCTTTGTAGGTACACCATTAACCAGAATAACTAATGGTTCAGTTTCCAAAGTATCTGCATCAATAGTTTCCATATTTTTTTTCAAATCCAAGGGCAAATACACCACTCTACCTTTTAAACCTCTCAGTAAATCTGAAGGAGGTAATTTACCAGTTTTGGGCTCCATACGTACTATGGTCTGGAACGGATGAACACATTGAATAAGTATAGACTCATATGTATTTAATTCAGAAAGTTCGGCAGGAATAGCATCCAATTCTAAATTATTATGTACAGCTCTGGTCGGCATTCTATTTTCTTCTAACTTGTTGTAACAGTATTTACAAATACGCTGATCTTCACCCAATTCAAAACAATTTTCAAGAAATATATATGTGGCAAAATCCTTCCACTTATAATTATCTTCATTTTCACTTTTTCTGTAGAGATCAACATTCCTGGTTTGTTTTTTATAATGAGTTCTGCGGCAACAAATACAAGTAATATTTGGTCTTTCATTAGAGATTATTGCAAATTTTGTTATGTGATCATTAAATTTCTTACTTACAGAGGGTTCTACATTCTCTTCCACTTCTTCCTCATTTACTGTGTCCTTTTCTGCACTTTCTTGTTCTGGACCAAAGTAACAAAACTGAATTTCATCAGTAACCTTCTCTACATCTGATACCGATCCACGGAACAGAGCCCTATTCAATTCATCTAACTTTATTGCTGGACTTTTAGCAAAATACAATCGTCTCACAAACGTTCTCATTTCAGTATGATGAACAGCCAGCATCCTAAAATGATGAAAAACACTTTTACACACTTTTCTAGATAGACAAGCCAGAGAATGTCCCTGCAAACCAGTATTCTCTCTCACTCTGCATGGATCTAGACTTTAGAGCACCTTAATCTTCTGTTTAACACTTTTTTTACTATATTCTCTTAGAAACTCACGAAATTTATCAATAGATTCCTGACGCATAGTGCAAATACTACTACAAATCCAAGTGTACACTGGGGCTTTTGGACGTCTCCCCATAGCCTCATCCGCCATCACTTGTTCCTCATCTCTTGGAACCATTTTCTCCTTCTCCATTATACAACCATTTTTCACTTCATAAGCACGACCTCTGGTGTCAACTGCATGCAGCAAACTATTACTTTGAAAATAACTCTCTTCATTAAAAAAAGGTTCACTACTTGAACTATGCATCCATTCTCCTAAAAACACTTTACAAAAGTTTGTTCTTTTCACTAGTCTTTTTCTTTTGCTTTGTGATTTCAGTACATTGACCATTTTATCTAATGTACGCATCCTGTTCAAAATTAAAATGAATAGTTTCCTTTTTAATTCTAAAGCCTTTGCTGCAATGGCTTCAATTTCTTTTTTTCTCTTATAAAATTTAGCTTTTTTCTTATATTTCTTCACATCCTTTATCAAATTGGACATAACTCTTCTCTGAAACATTTTTCTACGAATCTCTTTAAACGCTGTTTTTCTTTTTAAGTTAATCTTTATTGTTTCTGAAGGTATATTTGCATTAACTAAATGCTCAATTTTTTCCTGTTGTTTTCTATTTAAAACATTCTTTCCAGTACAGACATTTTGTACATTTTTCCTTTTTTTGAAGATATTGTTTAAAAAATCTTTTGTCTGCTTACCAGAAGACTTTCTCTTTTTCCCAACATGAGCATCTCCAACTAACTTAGGTCCTCCAGTTGTCTTCAAATATAGATTTTTTTTGTGGTTTTTCCTTAGTCTGGATTTTGTAGGCATCTTAAATTTTGTTCACTGCTCTTCAGCAATATCTGAAAAAAACTAAAAAAAAATTCCTTTATTTTATTTAAATATATTACTACATTTTTTATGATCTTTTCAAATCTTAAAATACTATGTACCCCTTTCCTACAAGTGAAAATCACAATAACACCATCACAAATTAAATATCTAAAAACAATTCCTGTGTGCACACAGAGTCATGGTTTGAAATTAGGCAGAAAACTAAATTTCTTTGCCAATTTGAAAGCACACTTACTACTCTATTTTTGGCAAGTGATAAGTACTTTTACAGTCTGACACATTTTGAATCCACTTTTCAGATTCTGAAAACAGCACATGTCCAAACAGCTTTTTGAGACCAGCAACATGTGTAACCTGGGTGACTGACTACACTCCAGCAAGGGCAACCAGCCTTAGTGATGCTGAATGTATTTGCATTACTGACTGCAACCTCAAACCCCACTCGGTTGTGAATACTGTGCATGATTCTACAGGATAAGCAGCTGGGTGTGTGCTAAGAGTCTGCTTCTGCAGAAAATTAGCTGCCCCTTTCCTACTAATGCAAATGTAAAATTACCAGAGTAATACGCAATACATCTCTGTCTATAATTCCTCTTTGCACACAGAGTCATGGTTTGAAATTAGGCAGAAAACGAAATTTCTTTGCCAATTTGAAAGTACACTTACTACACTTTTTTTGGCAAGTGATAAGTACTTTTACAGTCTGACACATTTTGAATCCACTTTTCAGATTCTGAAAACAGCACATGTCCAAACAGCTTTTTGAGACCAGCAACATGTGTAACCTGGGTGACTGACTACACTCCAGCAAGGGCAACCAGCCTTAGTGATGCTGAATGTATTTGCATTACTGACTGCAACATCAAACCCCACTCGGTTGTGAATACTATGCATGATTCTACAGGATAAGCAGCTGGGTGTGTGCTAAGAGTCTGCTTCTGCAGAAAAATAGCTGCCCCTTTCCTACTAATGCAAATGTAAAATTACCAGAGTAATACGCAATAAATCTCTGTCTATAATTCCTCTTTGCACACAGAGTCATGGTTTGAAATTAGGCAGAAAACGAAATTTCTTTACCAATTTGAAAGCACACTCACTACTCTTTTTTTGGCAAGTGATAAGTACTTTTACAGTCTGACACATTTTGAATCCACTTTTCAGATTCTGAAAACAGCACATGTCCAAACAGCTTTTTGAGACCAGGAACATGTGTAACCTGGGTGACTGACTACACTCCAGCAAGGGCAACCAGCCTTAGTGATGCTGAATGTATTTGCATTACTGACTGCAACCTCAAACCCCACTCGGTTGTGAATACTATGCATGATTCTACAGGATAAGCAGCTGGGTGTGTGCTAAGAGTCTGCTTCTGCAGAAAAATAGCTGCCCCTTTCCTACTAATGCAAATGTAAAATTACCAGAGTAATACGCAATAAATCTCTGTCTATAATTCCTCTTTGCACACAGAGTCATGGTTTGATATTAGTCAGAAAACGAAATTTCTTTGCCAATTGTAAAGCACACTTACTACTCTTTTTTTGGCAAGTGATAAGTACTTTTACAGTCTGACACATTTTGAATCCACTTTTCAGATTCTGAAAACAGCACATGTCCAAACAGCTTTTTGAGACCAGCAACATGTGTAACCTGGGTGACTGACTACACTCCAGCAAGGGCAACCAGCCTTAGTGATGCTGAATGTATTTGCATTACTGACTGCAACCTCAAACCCCTTCTCGGTTGTGAATACTATGCATGATTCTACAGGATAAGCAGCTGGGTGTGTGCTAAGAGTCTGCTTCTGCAGAAAATTAGCTGCCCCTTTCCTACTAATGCAAATGTAAAATTACCAGAGTAATACGCAATAAATCTCTGTCTATAATTCCTCTTTGCACACAGAGTCATGGTTTGAAATTAGGCAGAAAACGAAATTTCTTTGCCAATTTGAAAGTACACTTACTACTCTTTTTTTGGCAAGTGATAAGTACTTTTACAGTCTGACACATTTTGAATCCACTTTTCAGATTCTGAAAACAGCACATGTCCAAACAGCTTTTTGAGACCAGCAACATGTGTAACCTGGGTGACTGACTACACTCCAGCAAGGGCAACCAGCCTTAGTGATGCTGAATGTATTTGCATTACTGACTGCAACCTCAAACCCCACTCGGTTGTGAATACTATGCATGATTCTACAGGATAAGCAGCTGGGTGTGTGCTAAGAGTCTGCTTCTGCAGAAAAATAGCTACACCTTTCCTACTAATGCAAATGTAAAATTACCAGAGTAATACGCAATAAATCTCTGTCTATAATTCCTCTTTGCACACAGAGTCATGGTTTGAAATTAGGCAGAAAACGAAATTTCTTTGCCAATTTGACAGCACATTTACTACTCTTTTTTTGGCAAGTGATAAGTACTTTTACAGTCTGACACATTTTGAATCCACTTTTCAGATTCTGAAAACAGCACATGTCCAAACAGCTTTTTGAGACCAGCAACATGTGTAACCTGGGTGACTGACTACACTCCAGCAAGGGCAACCAGCCTTAGTGATGCTGAATGTATTTGCATTACTGACTGCAACCTCAAACCCCTTCTCGGTTGTGAATACTATGCATGATTCTACAGGATAAGCAGCTGGGTGTGTGCTAAGAGTCTGCTTCTGCAGAAAATTAGCTGCCCCTTTCCTACTAATGCAAATGTAAAATTACCAGAGTAATACGCAATAAATCTCTGTCTATAATTCCTCTTTGCACACAGAGTCATGGTTTGAAATTAGGCAGAAAACGAAATTTCTTTGCCAATTTGAAAGTACACTTACTACTCTTTTTTTGGCAAGTGATAAGTACTTTTACAGTCTGACACATTTTGAATCCACTTTTCAGATTCTGAAAACAGCACATGTCCAAACAGCTTTTTGAGACCAGCAACATGTGTAACCTGGGTGACTGACTACACTCCAGCAAGGGCAACCAGCCTTAGTGATGCTGAATGTATTTGCATTACTGACTGCAACCTCAAACCCCACTCGGTTGTGAATACTATGCATGATTCTACAGGATAAGCAGCTGGGTGTGTGCTAAGAGTCTGCTTCTGCAGAAAAATAGCTACACCTTTCCTACTAATGCAAATGTAAAATTACCAGAGTAATACGCAATAAATCTCTGTCTATAATTCCTCTTTGCACACAGAGTCATGGTTTGAAATTAGGCAGAAAACGAAATTTCTTTGCCAATTTGACAGCACATTTACTACTCTTTTTTTGGCAAGTGATAAGTACTTTTACAGTCTGACACATTTTGAATCCACTTTTCAGATTCTGAAAACAGCACATGTCCAAACAGCTTTTTGAGACCAGCAACATGTGTAACCTGGGTGACTGACTACACTCCAGCAAGGGCAACCAGCCTTAGTGATGCTGAATGTATTTGCATTACTGACTGCAACCTCAAACCTCACTCGGTTGTGAATACTATGCATGATTCTACAGGATAAGCAGCTGGGTGTGTGCTAAGAGTCTGCTTCTGCAGAAAAATAGCTGCCCCTTTCCTACTAATGCAAATGTAAAATTACCAGAATAATACGCAATAAATCTCTGTCTATAATTCCTCTTTGCACACATAGTCATGGATTGATATTAGTCAGAAAACGAAATTTCTTTGCCAATTGGAAAGCACACTTACTACTCTTTTTTTGGCAAGTGATAAGTACTTTTACAGTCTGACACATTTCGAATCCACTTTTCAGATTCTGAAAACAGCACATGTCCAAACAGCTTTTTGAGACCAGCAACATGTGTAACCTGGGTGACTGACTACACTCCAGCAAGGGCAACCAGCCTTAGTGATGCTGAATGTATTTGCATTACTGACTGCAACCTCAAACCCTAAAAGTATTCCTCATTTATACCAGTACACCTTAATTTATGGTGAAAACATAGTCCATATTATTTTACATGTTCCTTACATTTAAATGTCTCCCAAAACACAAAATGATAAACACAACTTCAACAAAAGGAATTCCAATTCTATTATTAATTTCTTAATTTACCATATACATCCCCTCTCAAACTCATAACTCACCTTTAAAATTAGTTAGTTGTGAAAGAAATGTGGCACTCAAACAGCAGATTATCAGAGCCAGGATCTCTGTTCTGTACACCTCTCTCCTCTCAGCAGAACCAGATAATGGCAATGTTTCCCTCTCTTTTTCCACACATATACATGTTAATTTCAAATCTCAGTGCTTCCCCCTTTTTTTCAAATGTAATCACACATTTCTATTGGTTGAAAACCAACCCTTTTCCAAAAGTACCCTTCCCCCAACTTGACTTCTGCCTGCTACCATAGCAACAGCTCATGGAACACTGCTGTGTGGAGTTAGGTCAGAAGTTCACCACACAATGTTTCATTTCCAAAGAGCAAGAGTGCTTGACTTTTCTTACCTAACAGCAAATCCATAGTACTGTTCTTTGATAACACATTTTTCTGTACCAATACAAAACATGCTTCTATAAATTGACACATACAGCCTAGTTTTTAGTGTAGAATGGTATGAAACAGCCAATGAGTTCTTTTTATTTAAAAAAAATATGTATGCCTCCATTTCCAAACTGTGTTTCATTTCTTTTTCCCATTCTACTGAAATACACCTCCTGAGTGCATCCAGATCTCCTTTGAAGATGTTCACAGTGTGGATTGTAGGGCACAGCTATGTCTTCTGGAGTGAAAAGTATGCAGAGAAAACAGGTATGGTGAGAGACCTTGCTTTGCCAAATGTAGACATTAAATGGATTGGTCAGAGAGGGTTAAAGTGGCACCAATTGATGCCATTGGTGAAATCCTTCATGCAAATCCAACACCCTGACCTCATAATAGTGCACTGTGGTGGCAATGACCTAGGCACTTTGACTGGGGTAGGTCTGGAAATGCTTATGAAGGAGACCTTTGCACAACTGTTTTCACTTCTCCCTAAAACTGCCTTTGCGTATTCTAACATATGCCAAAGGCAAAAATGGAACTGGTCCAATCATTTTTGTCCGCAGATTGACAAAGCAAGAAAGCACGTCAACAAATCTGTTTCTGCTTTCCTCCGAGACTATGGTATGGGTTCCATTTACCACAACAACTTGCGTTACGACATGCAAGACATTTATAGAGCAGATGGTGTACACTTCACTGATGAAGGGAACAGAGTCTTCCTCTTGAACCTTAGACTCTGCATCGGTACTTACTTGTAGGTACCGAAAAACACTTCATAAACACAACGGCTCTTTTTAGAGCCCCCTAATATCTAAACACTTAAATCTGAATTTTATTTCTTTTTTTATTTTTTTTCTACCGTACGCGTATGGTAAGCTTACCGTACGCGTACCCGCGATTTTTTTTTTAAATTAATAAATGTTTTTGTTGTACTTTTCTGTCCTTCTTTGACCCCCTTTCAAATGTTAGGGGGTCTGTAACTCTCTTCCTTGCCCCCTTTTCAAGTTATCTCCCTTTTTTTTTCTGTGTGAAACACACGAAATGGCGGACGACACTTCCTGATTTCGTCCGATTCGAATGTTTACAGTCATGTGACAACCAATCAGATTTGAGCTCGCGCACGGCGCCGTACGTGTACGGTAAGCTTACGGTAAGCGCACGGTAAGCGCACGGAGCGCGCTTACATATATATATATTGATTTAAATGCTATTTTCTCAGGAACTACTGAACAGATTTACACCAGACCTACAAAAGGCACTTCCTTGAACCGAGGACTACCTCTCTGCCAAATTACAAGTAATTCTGTTCAGCCATTCGGGCTGTAGCTGTGTCTAAAGGTCCTATGGAAAAATGCATGGGGAAAACGTGTTTTGGGACCCCCTTTTTTCTCAGCCCCCGCGTGACGAATCCCCCCGAGACTTTCAGGGTAGGAGCGGAGCGTAGCGCCCCATTAGTTTTGAAAATTTCGCGAGGATTCGTCGACTGGCGCCAAAGTTATTCCAAATAGAATGTTGCGGTTTTCCTATGGAAACAGGGTCCTAACTATAACTACCTACTGGCGACTGCCAGTAGGTAATATATATATATATATATATATATATATATATATATCACCAGCGAGAAACCTCCGATTAGGGAGCCCCTGACCCTTCAGGGCGGCCTCATGCGGGCTCGGAGCGGCCCGGTAATTTCACCAAAAGACACACGAGTGAGGCCCACTTCTGGAGAGGAACGTATTTATTTTCAGGAATTGCCATATTCAAGCCCTCCATAATCCAACATGTTTCAGCATACTCAGCCTTGGTCACGGACAGAGGGCAGTTGTTAAATGCGTACGTGCTGGCAAATTTAAATACTTTTGATCACGTGACTGTATGAAACTGCTTCTCCCATAAAGCACCATGTTCATCAGGTAAGTGCTACATTTCGTGAGATTATTTAGAAAAGTTCAAAAAAGTTCATACAAACCACGATGCTTTTGATTTTTATGGCATCCAAATGGAAATAACAGTCACGGAAAATAAAATCAATAGTGATGTTTTTTGAAAGTCACCTTGAATCAATAGGCTCCATTTCCCAGAACGATTAATGAAACAGTCAGTTTCATCAAATCCCTTCCAAGACTGCCGCTGTTTTCGCTGTAGTAGCGTCTCCTTCGTAGGTTCAGTGGCAGCCAGTGGGTCATGCCCCCTTATTCAATCACCAGCGAGAAACCTCCGATTAGGGAGCCCCTGACCCTTCAGGGCGGCCTCATGCGGGCTCGGAGCGGCCCGGTAATTTCACCAAAAGACACACGAGTGAGGCCCACTTCTAGAGAGGAACGTATTTATTTTCAGGAATTGCCATATTCAAGCCCTCCATAATCCAACATGTTTCAGCATACTCAGCCTTGGTCACGGACAGAGGGCAGTTGTTAAATGCGTACGTGCTGGCAAATTTAAATACTTTTGATCACGTGACTGTATGAAACTGCTTCTCCCATAAAGCACCATGTTCATCAGGTAAGTGCTACATTTCGTGAGATTATTTAGAAAAGTTCAAAAAAGTTCATACAACCCACGATGCTTTTGATTTTTATGGCATCCAAATGGAAATAACAGTCACGGAAAATAAAATCAATAGTGATGTTTTTTGAAAGTCACCTTGAATCAATAGGCTCCATTTCCCAGAACGATTAATGAAACAGTCAGTTTCATCAAATCCCTTCCAAGACTGCCGCTGTTTTCGCTGTAGTAACGTCTCCTTCGTAGGTTCAGTGGCAGCCAGTGGGTCATGCCCCCTTATTCAATCACCAGCGAGAAACCTCCGATTAGGGAGCCCCTGACCCTTCAGGGCGGCCTCATGCGGGCTCGGAGCGGCCCGGTAATTTCACCAAAAGACACACGAGTGAGGCCCACTTCTGGAGAGGAACGTATTTATTTTCAGGAATTGCCATATTCAAGCCCTCCATAATCCAACATGTTTCAGCATACTCAGCCTTGGTCACGGACAGAGGGCAGTTGTTAAATGCGTACGTGCTGGCAAATTTAAATACTTTTGATCACGTGACTGTATGAAACTGCTTCTCCCATAAAGCACCATGTTCATCAGGTAAGTGCTACATTTCGTGAGATTATTTAGAAAAGTTCAAAAAAGTTCATACAAACCACGATGCTTTTGATTTTTATGGCATCCAAATGGAAATAACAGTCACGGAAAATAAAATCAATAGTGATGTTTTTTGAAAGTCACCTTGAATCAATAGGCTCCATTTCCCAGAACGATTAATGAAACAGTCAGTTTCATCAAATCCCTTCCAAGACTGCCGCTGTTTTCGCTGTAGTAGCGTCTCCTTCGTAGGTTCAGTGGCAGCCAGTGGGTCATGCCCCCTTAGTCAATCACCAGCGAGAAACCTCCGATTAGGGAGCCCCTGACCCTTCAGGGCGGCCTCATGCGTGCTCGGAGCGGCCCGGTAATTTCACCAAAAGACACACGAGTGAGGCCCACTTCTGGAGAGGAACGTATTTATTTTCAGGAATTGCCATATTCAAGCCCTCCATAATCCAACATGTTTCAGCATAGTCAGCCTATATATATATATAAATATATATATATATATATATATATATTCACTTAAAAAACCATAGGTTTCACACATGTTATAGTTAGCTGGACATTTCACTCGTAAAAAACCAATGAAATTCCCCCATTATAGTTACGGCAGGCAACTATAACTCACGCGACCGCAATCCTCTGCTGATGACGTCAGATATTACATCACTGATGACATATGTGTCTTTATGAAAAATAAATATTTGTAATATATGTATAGCTAAAGATTAATGGAAGAAGACATGGGTAAATAAGTGTCTAAATACAGTGATGTAATATCTGACGTCATCAGCAGAGAATTGCGGTTGCGTGAGTTATAGTTGCCTGCAGTAACTATAACGGGGGAATTTCATTGGTTTTTTATGAGTGAAATGTCCAGCTAACTATAACATGTGTGAAACCTATGGTTTTTTAAGTGAATATATGTATATATATATATTTTCAAACACGAAGGTTGCCCTCTAGGAGATGCCACGCGCATCGGGGTATACACACAAAACACCACAGGCAGCAGTCAGGTCAGCAGGCTGCAAGCGTTCCAAAGCCATATGCGTTTCAAGCTATTGCAGCTCTTGATCACTGGCGGCAATGAGGAATACAGCGGCATTGTAAGAACAACTCATTTATTCAAGTAAGAGTCCCGCCCCAATGAGCGTCACCCAGATGGCATGCTGGTCATAGTAGTTCATGTAAGACTCAAAGTTCATTAACCAAGTGGACTCCGCTGAAACCTCATGCTAAAAATAATGTTCCCTGTAGGGTGGAAAGCAGTATCAGTATCCGCCTTCCCTCTGCCAATATATTCCTGTAGTTGAGGCCCCCTCTGCTCAAGAAGCACTCGTGTTGTCAAGTGCTTCGGAAACGCTTCAACAACGTTGGGGCATCTCCGCGGCCAGACCAGCCGCTTAACATTTTCAAACACGAAGGTTGCCCTCTAGGAGATGCCACACGCATCGGGGTATACGCACAAAACACCACAGGCAGCAGTCAGGTCAGCAGGCTGCAAGCGTTCCAAAGCCATACGCGTTTCGAGCTATTGCAGCTTTTGATCACTGGCAGCAATGAGGAATACAGCGGCATTGTAAGAACAACTCATTTATTCAAGTAAGAGTCCCGCCCCAATGGGCGTCACCCAGATGGCATGCTGGTCATAGTAGTTCATGTAAGACTCAAAGTTCATTAACCAAGTGGACTCCGCTGAAACCTCATGCTAAAAATAATGTTCCCTGTAGGGTGGAAAGCAGTATCAGTATCCGTGAAGTGGGAACAGCATCCACTTGGTTAAAGAACAATGGAGTCTGTTTGGCAGTATATGGAACTACCTGTACCAGCATGCCATCGCGCCCACAGGGGCGGGACTTCGTATCCAATAAAATTCAGCTGTTCTTACATTGCCTGTGTCCTGCTTCACGCCGCCAGTGATCAAGAGCTCATGGGAGCTCGAAACGCGTTTGGCCATATGAAAGACAAGCAGCCTGCCACCATGCTGCCGCTTGCGAGGTGCTGTGCGTAACCCTCTGTGTGTGGCATTCTTATTGAGGACAACTCTGTGTTTGAATATATATATATATATTCACTGAAAAAAACATTGGTTTCACACATGTTATAGTTAGCTGGACATTTTACTGATAAAAAACCATTGAAATTCCCCCGTTATAGTTAGTGCAGGCAACTATAACTCACGCGACCGCAATCCTCTGCTGATGCTAATACTGTATTTAGACACTTATTTGCCCATGTCTTCTTCCATTAAATTTTAGCTATACATATATTACAAATATTTTTTTTTCATAAAGACACATATGTCATCAGCAGAGGATTGCGGTCGCGTGAGTTATAGTTGCCTGCACTAACTATAACGGGGAATTTCAATGGTTTTTTATCAGTAAAATGTCCAGCTAACTATAACATGTGTGAAACCTATGATTTTTTCAGTGAATTTGCAAGGTTTTTTAAATGCTAATTCCTAACTATAACGTGTGTGAAACCTATGGTTTTTTTCAGTGAATTTGTACGGTTTTTTAAATGCTAATTTACTTTACGCCATTCGTGGCGTGCGCGCCCACTTAACGCAGTTCGTTTCGTGCGCGCACGGTGCGCTTCGCGCACCGTGCGCGCACAGTGAGCACGCGGTGCGTTTCGCGCACCGCGTGCCCACTTTACGCAGTTAGTGCCGTGCACGCACGGTGGGCACGCGGTGCGCTACGCGCACCGCGTGCCCACGTTACGCTGGATGGGCCATGTACGCACGATGCGCTTCGCGCACCGTGCGCACATGGAGGACATATTATGCGCTTCGTTGTGAAAGGTTATCTATTACATTTCAAACTAATAAATGTGCCATGTGCAAATGGTGCCCTACGGGCACCATTTGCACACGGGGTGTGGAGAGTGTGGATATTTTTGTTTTTATTAATTAGTTAGTGCAGGCAACTATAACTCACGCGACCGCAATCCTCTGCTGATGACGTCAGATATTACATCACTGTATTTAGACACTTATTTACCCATGTCTTCTTCCATTAATCTTTAGCTATACATATATTACAAATATTTATTTTTCAGAAAGGCACATATGTCATCAGTTATGTAATATCTGACGTCATCAGCAGAGGATTGCGGTCGCGTGAGTTATAGTTGCCTGCACTAACTATAACGGGGGAATTTCTTATTTTTTTTTTTTTTTAAATTCATATTTAACTTTATTGGTCATAGATATAAAACAACAACAAAAAAAATACCTAAGGTGCATATCATTTCGTCATTCACAAAAGAAAAAAGGAACACAATTCGGAGCGACATTCTTCTGTAGCATTCTAAACAATTACAAATAAACGAATAAGAAATATATAGATGGATAAATGGACTGAACACTTGTATAAGTATCGTATCAAATCATGTCACATAGAATTTTAACAGTAGGAACCAGAATATTTTTAGTCCCACTGAAGACTAGACCAAAGCCGTCTAAATTTAGCCAATGATCTAAAACCCTTCGCTTTTGCCAAAGCTAATTCCATTTCGTAAACTCCCCTCAGTATCAACCAGAATTCAGTAATAGTAGGGCTGGATTTTTCTATCCATACCCTAGCAATAGTCAAGCGAGCACATACCATAAAGATTGATACAAAAGCATTTGGCACATTACCACTATCCAATAATAGCCCAAGTAAGATTTCCTTTTCTGATATAGACGTTGTTTTACCAGTTAGCTTACTCAGTTCCTGGGCAATTCTACACCAAAATTCAGCTAACTTGGGGCATATCACAAACATATGCCGTAAATCTACAGCAAATTCATTACATTTGGGGCAGTAACATTTAATAGAATTAATTGAAATGGCCCACTTAGCAATCCATTTAGGAGTGTAGTACAGCATAAACAGAGTTCAATGATGTTGTAATTTTAAATTGATTGAAGTGACAGAGGAACTTATTCTAACAAGTGAATCTGACACTTCGTCGGGAGTCACCTCTATATCGAACACAATATTCAATTTGGCTGTAATCTGTAATATATCATCATCGAGTTCGTCCATAAAGCAACCGTATGCTCTCCCTATAAGACCACGACTATCTCTCTTAAAGATTACACGTAGAATTTCTGTTGTTAAGGGGAGCGTCAACATTCCTATTTCTTGCATAAAAAAGTTCCTAATTTGTAGATATTTAAAAAAAGAATTATGCGTGAGCCCAAATTCCATAAGTAGTGACTGATAGGACTTAAATCCGTGTTCATCATAGAGCTGCCCCAACTTTGTAATTCCCTGTTGTTGCCATATGTGTGTGAATGAATCCGAAAAAATATCAGGTAGCTTCGGATTACCCCAAAGATAGATAAATTCGTGCCAGTCAGGAATATTGCACTTTTTACAAATGTCTTGCCAAATAAAATGAATATGTCGAATAGTCGGTGTCAGAAGTGGGATATGAACCCACGCCTCCATCAGGACCGCGCGCCCACTTTACGCAGTTAGTGCCGTGCACGCACGGTGGGCACGCGGTGCGCTACGTGCACCGCGTGCCCACGTTACGCTGGATGGGCCATGTACGCACGATGCGCTTCGCGCACCGTGCGCACATGGAGGACATATTATGCGCTTCGTTGTGAAAGGTTATCTATTACATTTCAAACTAATAAATGTGCCATGTGCAAATGGTGCCCTACGGGCACCATTTGCACACGGGGTGTGGAGAGTGTGGATATTTTTGTTTTTATTAATTAGTTAGTGCAGGCAACTATAACTCACGCGACCGCAATCCTCTGCTGATGACGTCAGATATTACA
Organism: Triturus cristatus; assembly: GCF_964204655.1. NCBI lineage: Eukaryota > Metazoa > Chordata > Amphibia > Caudata > Salamandridae > Triturus > Triturus cristatus. Next base: position 971,621,230 of record NC_140587.1, read on the forward strand.
TCACTGTATTTAGACACTTATTTACCCATGTCTTCTTCCATTAATCTTTAGCTATACATATATTACAAATATTTATTTTTCAGAAAGGCACATATGTCATCAGTGATGTAATATCTGACGTCATCAGCAGAGGATTGCGGTCGCGTGAGTTATAGTTGCCTGCACTAACTATAACGGGGGAATTTCATTCGTTTTTTACAAGTGAAATGTCCAGCTAACTATAACATGTGTGAAACCTATGGTTTTTTAAGTGAATTTGCAAGGTTTTTTAAATGCTAATTCGTAACTATAACGTGTGTGAAACCTATGGTTTTTTCAGTAAATTTGTACGGATTTTTAAATGCTAAGTAAATTTCAGGTTTTTCACCGTGCGCGCACCCTTGGGGGTCCTTCTGTGACCCCCTTACCAAGGCTAGGGGGTCAGGAACTGTCCACTCTGCCCCCTTTTCACGTTCTCCACCTTTGTTTTTCACCCCCTCAGACTGCGAGAGACAAAATGGCGGTGCGCGCGTATAGATATTGATATGCTTTTAAATGCTATTTTCTCAGGAAATACTGAACAGATTTACACCAGACCTGCAAAAGGCACTTCCTTAACCTTATGGTTACCTGTGTCTGCCAAATTTCACGTAATTCTGTTCAGCCGTTCGGGCTGTAGCTGCGACTAAAGGTCCTATGGAAAAATGCATGGGGAAAACGCGTTTTGGGACCCCCCCTTTTTCTCGGCCCCCGCTTGACGAATCACCCCGAGACTTTCAGGGTAGGAGCTGAACGGAGCGCCCCATTTGTTTTGAAAATTTCGCGAGGATTCGTCAACCGGCGCCAAAGTTATTCAAAATAGAATTTTGAGATTTCCTATGGAAACTAGGTTGTAACTATAACTATCTACTGGCAACCGCCAGTAGATAATATATATATATATATACTCAAGCTCAGATCCACTTTTTGGATGCTCATTCAGAGCACAATTCATCAGACTTATTTCAAAGCATAATTTTCTTAGAAAATTGGATATTGAGGCCTAAAATAAATGATTAATTCATTTTTCCAATTGGTCTTCAAATATGAATTGGCATGTTTGTTCATATAGACCGATACTGTAATCATGATAAAATAGAAACAAGTCAATTGAATGTTATAATATGATGAAAGTTATAATCATGTGAATTTATTTCCTTTGACCCACTTGAAAATGGCGACACTTTTGGCAACCTTCAACTGAGTAAGAATCTGCCGCCCATTTCTAATGTTGTCGAAGGTCTGGCACATGCGCAATTGTAAAATAAATATGGCGCTGCCCTTCGGGAAAACATTGTGGTCAAGAAAGGTGCAAGCCAAAACGCGTCCTGCTTTTTGTGAAATAAAACATCGTAAAATCACCTGTGAGTGTGACATTCTCTTTTTTGAAGGAGTGTGACCTGAGATAATATCGTGGACCCACCGCCAAGTTGTTTGCCGCACCCGCTCCTGCGTGCTGAAGCGTTCCAAAAGGTGGATCTGAGCTTGAATTTACAGCGCAGTAGCACCACCGCGAGAAGTCTCAGAAATAAAGACAAAGACTGAATTGACAATCTGAAGACGGGTAAGTCAGAGAACTCGAGACACCCGTCTCGGAGGCATTGAAGCAATATTGTTGTTCAGATGGCAGTGACTGGAGCAAGGGTGATATAAAATATTGTGATCAACACAACAATTTGTACTTTGATCATTGAAAACTAGTTATCCTGTTTACCGATGCGGCACGCCAGGAAGCAGCAGCATATGTATTCAAAAGAGGAAAAACAACCTAAGAAGGTGCTATAAGTGTGATATCTAGCACACATGGTGGACTTAAGGCACAGTTTGGAAAATTAGAAAGGCTCTATGAGCATGAGATCCGGAAGTGGTGGGACGCAACATCTCTTCAAAATTACATAGAGGTAAACTGCATCCTACGCAGTTTACATATATACACGGTTCCCTCCTACAAAAATCCAGACCCTCAATTGCTAGACGAATGGGCAGCATACACGACAGAGTCATCAGTTGGTATGTTGAAAATACTCATAAAACTCGCCTGGAGTGACAGGGAAAAATGCCTTAAGGAAATAGAGGAGCTGGAGACAACTATTCCGACTGACAAGGATGCCAAGACTAGAGAAGAACTACGTGAAGGGATGAAAAAGCGTCTGTTAGCATATGAAGAAAAAATTAAACAGCGAAAACACAGTAAGTTCAATCGTGATGCACAAGACTATGAACAAGGATGCATGTTGACGTTTTCACGTAAGTATGGTGCGCCAAGAAGAGCATTAAGATCCAATGTTACACGCAAAACGATTGAACAACGTGAAACCTCTGAATCAGATGTAACAACTGATAATGAACAATTTGGAGAAGAAGGGGTGGACCAAAATGTATCAGGCTCCATTTTTCACGAGGAGTTTCAACTAATGCGGCAGACGTGGCAAAGAGGAGGACGGGGCAAACCCCAGAAATGGAGAAATCAACAAAGAAAAGAAAGACAAGGCGAGGAGACTTCAGCAAATACGGGCATAGCCTCACAAACAAGAAGCAAGAGAGGTGCCACTGATGAATTGACTATAGTCAACCTGACACCAAGAAAACTAACCAAATTTGAGGAAACAACACTTAAAAAGGGACTAACGTTCTGTCCTACCCAAAAATTCGAATACACCCAATCACTGATTGACATCTTTCTATTTACTAGGAAGTTGAAACTGTACAAATTCTTTAAAATACGAGGACATTTGAACCAACCTCTATCAGGACCTTCCTCTGGAGTAACAAATACAATGACAGATGTCCTAACAGAAGAGGACTTGGATCTTCTCCGTGCACTAGCAGATGAAGTACCTATCCCAAGGACACAAGAAATTACTGACATTGAGAGTATCGGAATAAGCCAAAAAAGCATCAAATCAGGGCTTAAAATTAAATCTACTTTACTCCAAATACACCGTTCGATGTTATTGACAGCCAATTAGAATGAAGCTCGTGGTCGGGAGGGGTCGCGAATCCAACCCGTCGCTAGATATCGAAATCTTTATTTTTTGAATTTCCCAGCCTGGACTGAACGGATTTACACCATTTAAAAAATAGGTCGGTTTCTGATCCAAGCACTATCTTTTTGCCAAATTTGGGGTAATTCCGTTTGGCAGTTCGGGCTGTAGCCTATCCCAAAATTTCCTATGGAAATTAACATGGGGAAAATGTGTTTTGGGACCCCCCTTTTTTCTCAGTCCCCGCTTGACGAATCACCCCAAAACTTCCAGGATAGGAGCTGACCTGGATAGACGCCAAAGTTATTAGCAAATCAAGAAATGCTTTTCCTATGGAAACTATACACATACACATGTATATATCTATACTAAAAGTTATGTGGAAATGTAGAGCTTAAACATATATATAATCTGGAAGAAAACAAGGCGTTTGACCTCCTGAAGCCCAGGAGAACCGTAAATCCTGATCGTAAACTGATTAGGCTGAGTCGGAGTACCTAGACAAGCCACGCTACGTATCAGGTATGCGCAACACAGGCAGTTTTGGGGAGGAGAGGTGTACACGAAAAGGAGCCTTATAACCATACCCATGGCAAACTCCCCAACTGTATATTTCACCATAATTGCAATGTCGGCGGACACGGTACACGACAGAGAGGTGGCAGCGTTAGAAATGTTTAATGACTGCCCAATAGCAGCAAGCCGTGCCAAAACATCTAAAATAGCACCAACAAGTCAAATCTGTAAAAGAAAAATTTTAAACACTTGAAAAAAAGATGAAGGCTGAAAAGAGTAAATGGAGGGAATCACGCTCCCTGTAAAGTTACATCGACGTAGGCAGAATTCCTCAATGCTTACGCACATTTCTAGGGCCCAGTTATGAAAATCCAAACACCAACATGATGCGTGAAATGGCGGAGTGCAATTTAGATTCATCAAAAAGATTGGTATTGATCTTAATTAAATACGCTGATATAGAGCGGGCGGTACTCTTGGAGGAAATAATGATTAAATGAGGAACTAGAAAATATGGGTGAAAGTGAGGAAAAGGATAAACTCCGCAGTGAAATGGTGACTTGCCTAAAAAAAAGGAAGACAAAATAAAAGAAAGGAAGACATACAAATGTCACTGTGATAAAATGGACTATGATCGGGGCCAAATATTCACGTTTGCCAAGAAATATGAGGTACTACGTACATCAAAGCACAAATTCAACGTGGAACAGAAGGTGGGCACGTCCAAAAGTGGGGGAGCAGGTTTCAGCACATCACTATCTGAGCTTAGCTCAACAATTGATAGCAAATCAGAGCAAGAATCCAGTGGCTTAAGAAAAGGTGAACAATCAAAAAAATCGACATTAGAGGAGGAACTCACTTTTTTATACTACGACCGAAGACAAACACTCCGTCCCAGAATACTGAAGTAGAACGCAGAACAATCAGAAACTTCAGGAGGAGACAGAGGCGGAAGACAATCGGGAAACAACGCCAAACCAAAGAAATCAAGAGGAGGTCGCTGGCAAAACAGATAACCAAAACCAATAACAATGAAATAGATGACAAAACGATCATGAACTTAGCGAACATCACCCTAACTGAAGATGACAAACACATTTTAAGCCTGGAACTATCATACTGCCCCAATAACAACTTTGATTACGCAAAAACCAGACTCGATATATATAAAAGCGTGAGGATATTAAAACTAAAGAAATTCCATATTCTAGCCAACAGAGCTGCAGTTAAAATGAAGGCACCAGGAGAAAGACCAATACAGGGCGAGCCATCAAGTAACCTGAGCCAGTCTGACATACCACTATTAAATACTCTACAGGATTTATGGGATCAGAACAACAAAAGTTCAGGAAGGGAAGCCAACACAACAGAATGCGCTATACTCGATACTTCTACAACATCAGCAACTATGACAAGACAGGTAACACCGTTTAGTCCAAAGTCAACTTTTAAATCAGTTACTTTGAGAGACTGAATAGATATTTTCCACAAACAAGTGGTGGAACAAATCAAGCAACTTAATTACAGAGTGCAAGGCACAAAAAATAAATTCAAATGGCAAGATCGCAAATATCAGGAACTGATGATAAAAATTGAAAGACAACAACACAATCATAATACGCATTTCAGACAAAGGCGGTAACATTGTGATTTGGAGTAAGGCTGAATACACAAAAGAAGTGTATGCACAATTAAATGACAGAACATGTTATGTGAGAATGAGTGGCTCCAATTTAAAATCTGTGTATACTGATTTCTATCACAAGCTTCAGGCATGGAAAAGAAGAGAACTAATTACACCACAGGAATATAATTTTTTAAGAAATGATAACCCAATCATACCAACAATATATTTTATTCCAAAAGTCCACAAGGACCCAGTGAAACCTCCAGGCAGACCAATCATATCTACTTGCAACAGTTTGCTAGAGCACACATCGCAATATGTTGCTTATTTTTTACAGAACCATGTGAAAACATTGCCCTCACATGTACGCGACACAAGTGACTTTCTAAGGAAATTGAAAAACATAAAATGGAAAAGTAACTATTGTTTGATGGCACTAGATGTGACTTCTTTATCCACCAGCGTTCAGCACAATGATGGGGTAAAAGCATTGGAGCATTTTCTGAACAAAGACAAGGCCCACCCAAGAGAACATAGCAAAATGTTGACAGATATGGTTACTTTCTGTTTACATAATAATGTGTTTTTGTTCAACAGCGTACTGTATCAACAAACAAGGGGCGTAGCTATGGGGGCCAGCTTCTTCCCCAGCTATGCCTGTCTACACATGGGGTGGTGGGAGGAGCTGGTTCTAAATCTCACACATTCCATCTATGTAAAAGACAACATAAGAGCATGGTTACGCTATATTGATGACTTGTTTGTAGTCTGGGAGGGCACTGAGCAACAAGCTAAGCAATTTGTGAAAGATATTAATATCAATAAATGTAACTTACACTTCACGGCTACAATTAACAACAGGAACCAGTGCAGCATCTTGGTACTGCGTTCCGATCGCACAGCCACTTAGATATGCTCACAAACTTGTTTAATTGCAAACGTAATTTATTCTTTATAATCCATTAATCAAATGCTTTTCTTTGTTATTTTGATTGATGTTCACAATAGGGCTGATCAAAAATCCCAATTTTTTCAAATAAGGCAGTTGTGCCCATCCGAGCCTCTTACTGCATCACGTGGGTATTGCAAATCATGAAAACAGCTGTAGTTTAACATTTCCCAATGCATTTCAGGCCCATGCTTGGCCCTTCGTCAGGGGTAGCTGTACAAGTTAAAATAAAAATACACCCTCCATTAGTTTTCCGTACTCAAATACGACATTTTTCAGACAGAAATGCTTACTTTCATTGAATCTTGTGCCCATATATTTAATGTGAGACATTACCCCCATTTATTTTACCAAATAAACAATGCCTTGTGTCTTTCCCTAAGTTTTCCCAGCTGTTTGAAATATTTACTCACCACAGAGACCTCCCCCACTCCATCCGCAATCTGAAACCTGCCATAAACTGCGGTGTATCGTAAACATTTCACCTCCCTGTGTCTGTAACAAAAATGCGCTGCCCCACGCCCAACTTAACCCTCTAAAACCCTTCGGTGCACGAAACTTAACTATGCATCCTCCCCCCAATCCTTCCTCTGTTGAACATACCTGCTATTCTCTCGTCTAATGTTGAAATATTCTTGACCGATTACTGAACTCTTCGATCCCAGCTCGTCTTTTAAAGCGCATCCTCAAACAGACTCCCTCCGATCCCATGAACCTTTTAACCGCTTCCTGTCGTCGTTATTTGGCCAATCAACAGCAGCTGCTAGATTTAAATAACTACCAACCCTGAACTGCGTCATGTGAGTTCCCATAATCCCGATGTATCCCTTAGCCTGACCAATCTTTACCACCTATTGATCCCATAGTCACGTACCCCATGCACCCTTTCAACTTAAAAAAACTTGTGGTTCAAAAAACAATTACCACCACGTGAATAGCACCGAAAACTACATTTCCCACAAGCCCCCACTGGTGTATGACAACGTAACTAGTAACATCCTTGTGCTTGAAGTGCCCACATTAGACACATTAAACAAAATACCGATAAATTGTTACATGAAACACATTCATCAAAGTCCGTTGTAATTGCATTTCCCTCTAAAAAGTTTGACAATAAAAACACGAAAAACAATCCTTAGGTGATTTTGTCATGAGTTGTATCAGCCTTATTCATGAAGGTGTTTAACAATTAACAACACAACAGTGACCTTCCTAGACACACAAATATACATCAGAGGTGACAAAATTTAAACTAAGTTGTTCAGGAAATAGACAGTGGGGAAATCTACCCTACATGCCAGCAGCTCCCATCCAAGACACTTAGACAATAGTATTACTAATGGCAAGATGCTGCGTTTAAGACGAATACACAGTAACTATGAAGATCTCACGGCAGCACAGTCAGACAGTAGAGAGAGGTTTCTGGTAAGGGGCTATTCACGTAAAACCATTAAAGGAGCTATTTCAAAATCAATGGCCCAGCCAAGAGAAGAAACACTTAAGGACAAGGCAACAGGTTAAGACCCTGGAGTGGAGGGGTCAGTAGCTGACAACAAGGGTGATGCAAATGACTTCAGGATAATAATGCAACATAGCAACCAGCACAGAAAACGGCAGTCCATAATACAACAGATTTGGCCTTTGATACTCAATGATCCGATTATTGGGTCACAGTTATCTCAGAGAGTATCTATTACTTACAGCAGGGGCCATTAATGAGGGACCAGTTGGTCAAAGCAAGTCCTGAAATCATTGCAGGAACCAGCTGGAAACACATAAGGGGTTTTTACAAATGAAAAACCTGTAAGGCATGCCAGCATGGTGAGAACAGAACCAGTTACCAGAACATAGCATTGCCAAACTGTTAACCTGAAAAACTGATCATGCAGTCTATGTTCTTTCCTGCCCCTGTGTCTTAAAGTACATTGGCAGCACAAAATTGCAGGTACAAAAGCGAGTGCTGCAACATTTAAGGGCCATCAATAACCAAGACAATACATATCTGGTTGCTAGATATTTCAAAGATTGCCACCAATCCAATAGCACAGGCTTAAGGTATTATGTAATTGACACTGTCCCTCCAAGTAGAAGGGGGGGGCAACAGAGAGAGTACTTTGAGAAAACTAGAGACCAGAATTATTATTGAATATGGATACAAAGCAACTGAAGGGCCTGAACATGTCGAAAGATCTATATACATGCCTGTGAATTCAGTTGTAAACAATTCATTAGTTTTAACAATTCATCAATTTTAGGTGGTTTTATAATGGTTTTATCCAGTATTTGAATCCAATATTTAATAGCTAATATTCAATGTCTGATATTTATTGATCTGTATATTTATACAATATTTATGATTTTATTATATATGGACGTAGTTTATATCCATTTATTTATTCATTCATTTGAATATTTACATTGTATATTTATCTATGTAATCATCGAAGTATTTAATTTAATCTATTGGATACCATCATTCTCAGAAACCACCTGACGCCTTTACCTTTTTGCCATTTTGATTGCTTTTTATATATGGACATTTGACGTACTTTACATCTGTTACACGCTTTGCGTAATTTTCACATATGACTCAAGGTAGCGGCAAATTTTTGTATACAGAGTATTTACACAAACATCACAGATTTGGCCCAGTCCAGCGCTAACCGCATATTTAGCATTTTTTGCACTTTGTTTGCACAGTTTGCACATATTGCCCTAGATCCAGGATGTATCGAGCGCAGTACATTAACAACTGCAACAGTTTGCAACATACATAATAATTTTTCCCCTTTAACCCGTCTGAATCATGGGGTCTATTCAATTAATGATATCGGAAAAAATAGGCAGTTGTGTCAGCAACGATGTGGGGATCTATGATGCTGGCAACAGCAAATATAGAATAGTATATCAAAGATGCCCATTTATTTGACAGAAGAAAGGCTTTTTTTTGTATTTGCTGTTATATTACACACTCAGCAATTTACACATAGGAGAACAAATAATTAGAGCATGTTTTGAGCACTTACTACATTTTTGCAACTGCAATATTGATGAGAGAACCTAGAAACACTAGCAAGTTCGCAATTCTATTTATTTATTTATTTTAAACTTCTAGATGTCAAAATTATGAATATATGTATTTTGCAATATATTTGATGTCCAATGTTGGAAGTCTTGAATTAATTAATGATGTGGCGGCAAGACAAATGTATTTAAACGTGTTATTAAGATCTGTACAAAGCAATTTAATTTTCTACAAAAGTCATTGTTTGCATGTATTAATCAAACAAATTACCACAATGTCGTGCTAACCCCTAAGAACTTCAATATGAGAAAACTTTGTTCACGACTGTATCTGATCGAGTTGTGACCATATTAATTTATGGCATTTTTTCTATGTTTATCAGCTGCTTTCAACACGTGGTATTCCACAACAGGCACTCGTCACTTTAAATATGAAAGGGTACTTTGTTACCGTGTCATGTGATCAAGGCTCGTCAGAGCCGAAACACGTCAAGCTGACAAAGCAATAAAGAAACTTTAGCACAATTCTGTGGTCCGTTTCCATCTGTGGTGCAACTGCTGTAAATTTATATTTATATATATTACCTACTAGCAGTCGCCAGTAGGTAGTTATAGTTAGGACCTATTTTCCATGGGAAATCCGCAACATTCTATTTGGAATAACGTTGGCGTCGATTGATGAATCTTCGCGAAATTTTCCAAACTTTTGGCCAGCTCCAGTCCGCTCCTATCCTGAAAATTTCACGGTGATTCGTCAAGCGGGGGCCGAGAAAAAAGGGGGGTCCCAAATTGTGTTTTCCACATGCATTTTCCCATAGGACCTGTTGACGCAGCTACAGCTCGAAGTGCTGAACAGAATTACACCAAATTTGGCAAAGAGGTAGTCCTCAGTTCAGACTCGTGCCTTTTGCTTAAATGGTGTAAATCCGTTCAGTAGTTCCTGAGAAGATCAAAAGTAAAATCACATATATATCTGGGCGGAGCCTAACCACACATCTCATCATGAGATCTGATTGGCTGGCAGCGCTTCATCCAAGAAGTGTTGGCAGCCATCTTGGGACCAATATACATGATAGCACCTCATTAAAAAGCCTTGCAGTTAATAGAAGGTTTTAAGACTTTAGTTACATTATAAATCATTTGTTGATGGTACCATACTCATTTTAGGAATTGTGGTGTGTTCTAAGGTGATTTTACCATGTGAAAAAGCCTTCTGCTGTGATATCATGAATCATGTTTGAGAGAAAACTATTTTCTCATGCTTTTCCCACAGAGGTTTGGAAGGTGATCTATAAGCTAAACTGAGAGCATATTTTCTGTATATTCATATTATCTTTCTCAGTCATGTGAGAATGAGTCTGACATTCTCAGTAAAACATGCGCATCCAACAAGGGCAGAGACTGTCAGTTGATTCCTTTGTGTTCTACTGCAGCTTCCTAGAGTGTTCTAAAGAACAACTAGAGCGCTAACAGTCCTACTTATGACAAACGTATGGCACACCTGAAGCCATCTTGGTTGGAATAAAGTGGTAACTCTTAAAACATTTAATTTAAAAAGGAACAAAATGAGGGGGTTCATTTTGCCATTGAAAGTATGATTAGTGCTGCAGAAAGAAAAATTAGGGCACATTTTGATTGACTTCTCAAAATCTCTTCTATTTCATAAAAAAATTCTGACATGCAGACTGAAACATGCACTTTCAATACCAGCAGCAGACTTCCCTGGTGAGCAGTAGCTTTACTACAGTGATCTAATAAGCAACTAGAGTGCTAACATTCTGAATTTATGGCAAATGTGTGACACATCTGAATGCCTTCTTGATGAAATCAAAGTAAAAAACTGAAAGTATTTGCTACTGAGGAGACTATCGTAAATGAGGAAATTAGGAAACATCATAACAAATAAGTCTCCCAAAATGGCCACCAGAGACAAAAGAGCCCAAATGTAGCCCAAATATCACCCAGATGTAGCCCAAGTATAGCCCAATGACAGAATGTCCCATATGGTTCTAACGAACAACTAGAGCGCTAACAGTCTTACTTATGACAAAAGTATGGCACACCTGAAGCCATCTGGATTGGAATAAAGTGGCAACACTGAAAACATTTAATTTACAAAGGAACAAAAGGAGGGGGTTCATTTTGCCATAGAAATTATGATTAGTGCTGCAGAAAGAAAAAATAGGGCACATTTTGACTTCTCAAACCCTCTTCTATTTCATAAAAAAATTCTGACATGCAGACTGAAACATGTACTTTGAATACCAGCAGCAGACTTCCCTGGTGAGCAGTAACTTTACTACAGTGATCTAATGAGCAACTAGAGTGCTAACATTCAGAATTATTGGCAAATGTGTGACACATCTGAATGCCTTCTTGATTGGAATAAAGTGGTAACACTTAAAACATTTAATTTACAAAGGAACAAAATGAGGGGGTTCATTTTCCCATAGAAATTATGATGAGTTCTGCAGAAAGAAAAATTAGGGCACATTTTGACTTCTCAAATCCTCTTTTATTTCATAAAAATATTCTGACATGCAGACTAAAACATACACTTTTATGCCAGCAGCAGACTTCCGTGGTGAGCAGTAGCTTTACTACAGTGATCTAATGAGCAACTAGAGTGCTAACATTCAGAATTTATGGCAAATGTGTGACATATCTGAATACCTTCTTGATGGAATCAAAGTAAAAAACTGAAAGCATTTCCTACTGAGGAGACTGCAGTAAATGAGGAAATTAGGAAACTTCATAACAAATAAATCTCCCAAGATGGCCACCAGAGACGAAAGAGCCCAAATGCAGCACAAATATCACCCAGATGTAGCCCACATGTAGCCCAATGACAGAAGTGTGCAAAACACTTATTTTTTGTGTATTTGCAGTTTTATATAGTGCAGACTTGTCAGGTATTGGAGTGCTTTACATGAGCATTGGTTACATCACACAAGATCAAATTCATTTTTGTTGTAGACATGGGGAGATTAAGTGATTTTACCAGAATCACAGAATGTTGAGCTGAAGCAGAAACTCCAACCTGGTTCCCCAGTTGCAAAGTCTGCAGCTCTGGAAGTAACACCACATCCTCTTCCCTAGGTGCAACATTTAATCAAGTGGTCAACTGGATAAAAAAACATAAAGATTACAAATAATTTAAAAGTTCTTTGTCGCTATTTGAAAACTCAGAAAATATGTCCTCATTTTAGTTTTTTAGAGCACTAATCATAATTTTGCTGCAAATAAGGCCCTCTCATATATGTAATTTCTATAGGAAATACTCTAGGTATTACAGTTTTGATTACATCAAGATGACGTCAGGCGTTCCACACTTTTGTAATAAATATAGAAGGTTAGCAATCTATTTGTTCATTGGGATACTGTTGAGAGGCAGAGGCCAGGGGCACGGACTCTGAAAACTGAAGGCAGGTAGGAGAGTGCAGAGGCAACAATTTGACCACACTGGGCAGGCAGGAAGGGCAGTGGCAGCACAACAGACTATGGAGGGCAGTGGAAAGGGGGGCAGGGGCAACAAACCAACAATACAGGACTGGCAAGAGAGGCTGTGGCAATATAATAGACCATTGTGGGCAGAAGGAAGAGGCAGTGGTAGTACAACCATACATGCCAACAGACCCGTTTCAGCCAGGAAACGTCCAATGTTTTTAAGCTCAAATGGGCTTTATTTGATCTGTCTCCTGTCTACATTCTCCTCTTTTTCAATGTAACTCAACGGGGAAAATCAATACCCCAGTTTTTTTTTCAAAATCTCCCGTGCTCTTGATCACAGGTGTGGGGCAAAATAAAATATATTATTTACTTGATGTAAGAACTCGGAGTTCCAAGATGCACTCCAAGTCTCTCCAAGTGGGCGTGTCTGCCAAGTGCATCTTGGAACTCCGAGTTCTTACATCAAGTAAATAATATATCGTATTTTGCCCCACACCTGTGATCAAGAGCGCGGGACGCTCGAAACGCGTATGGACTTTGAATTGGGCAGATGAATGTTCTAAGCAGTGATTGATGTAGACAGTGCTGCCTTGCGGAAAGAAATCCACACACAAGACGTGCGGCTCACCAAGTCTGGTGCTCTGTGTTGTTGCTAAACTGAGAGCATATTTTCTGTATATTCATATTATCTTTCTCAGTCATGTGAGAATGAAGTCTGACATTCTCAGTAAAACATGCACATCCAACAAGGGCAGAGACTGTCAGTTGATTCCTTTGTGTTCTACTGCAGCTTCTCAGAGTGTTCTAAAGAACAACTAGAGCGCTAACAGTCCTACTTATGACAAACGTATGGCACACCTGAAGCCATCTTGGTTGGAATAAAGTGGTAACTCTTAAAACATTTAATTTAAAAAGGAACAAAATGAGGGGGTTCATTTTGCCATTGAAAGTATGATTAGTGCTGCAGAAAGAAAAATTAGGGCACATTTTGATTGACTTCTCAAAATCTCTTCTATTTCATAAAAAAATTCTGACATGCAGACTGAAACATGCACTTTCAATACCAGCAGCAGACTTCCCTGGTGAGCAGTAGCTTTACTACAGTGATCTAATAAGCAACTAGAGTGCTAACATTCTGAATTTATGGCAAATGTGTGACACATCTGAATGCCTTCTTGATGAAATCAAAGTAAAAAACTGAAAGTATTTCCTACTGAGGAGACTATCGTAAATGAGGAAATTAGGAAACATCATAACAAATAAGTCTCCCAAAATGGCCACCAGAGACAAAAGAGCCCAAATGTAGCCCAAATATCACCCAGATGTAGCCCAAGTATAGCCCAATGACAGAATGTCCCATATGGTTCTAACGAACAACTAGAGCGCTAACAGTCTTACTTATGACAAAAGTATGGCACACCTGAAGCCATCTGGATTGGAATAAAGTGGCAACACTGAAAACATTTAATTTACAAAGGAACAAAAGGAGGGGGTTCATTTTGCCATAGAAATTATGATTAGTGCTGCAGAAAGAAAAAATAGGGCACATTTTGACTTCTCAAACCCTCTTCTATTTCATAAAAAAATTCTGACATGCAGACTGAAACATGTACTTTGAATACCAGCAGCAGACTTCCCTGGTGAGCAGTAACTTTACTACAGTGATCTAATGAGCAACTAGAGTGCTAACATTCAGAATTATTGGCAAATGTGTGACACGTCTGAATGCCTTCTTGATTGGAATAAAGTGGTAACACTTAAAACATTTAATTTACAAAGGAACAAAATGAGGGGGTTCATTTTCCCATAGAAATTATGATGAGTTCTGCAGAAAGAAAAATTAGGGCACATTTTGACTTCTCAAATCCTCTTCTATTTCATAAAAATATTCTGGCATGCAGACTAAAACATACACTTTTATGCCAGCAGCAGACTTCCGTGGTGAGCAGTAGCTTTACTACAGTGATCTAATGAGCAACTAGAGTGCTAACATTCAGAATTTATGGCAAATGTGTGACATATCTGAATACCTTCTTGATGGAATCAAAGTAAAAAACTGAAAGCATTTCCTACTGAGGAGACTGCAGTAAATGAGAAAATTAGGAAACTTCATAACAAATAAATCTCCCAAGATGGCCACCAGAGACGAAAGAGCCCAAATGCAGCACAAATATCACCCAGATGTAGCCCACATGTAGCCCAATGACAGAAGTGTGCAAAACACTCATTTTTTGTGTATTTGCAGTTTTATATAGTGCAGACTTGTCAGGTATTGGAGTGCTTTACATGAGCATTGGTTACATCACACAAGATCAAATTCATTTTTGTTGTAGACATGGGGAGATTAAGTGATTTTACCAGAATCACAGAATGTTGAGCTGAAGCAGAAACTCCAACCTGGTTCCCCAGTTGCAAAGTCTGCAGCTCAGGAAGTAACACCACATCCTCTTCCCTAGGTGCAACATTTAATCAAGTGGTCAACTGGATAAAAAAACATAAAGATTACAAATAATTTAAAAGTTCTTTGTCGCTATTTGAAAACTCAGAAAATATGTCCTCATTTTAGTTTTTTAGAGCACTAATCATAATTTTGATGCACATAAGACCCTCTAATATATGTAATTTCTATAGGAAATACTCTAGGTATTATAGTTTTGATTACATCAAGATGACGTCAGGCGTTCCACACTTTTGTAATAAATATAGAATGTTAGCAATCTATTTGTTCATTGGGATACTGTTGAGAGGCAGAGGCCAGGGGCACGGACTCTGAAAACTGAAGGCAGGTAGGAGAGTGCAGAGGCAACAATTTGACCACACTGGGCAGGCAGGAAGGGCAGTGGCAGCACAACAGACTATGGAGGGCAGTGGAAAGGGGGGCAGGGGCAACAAACCAACAATACAGGACTGGCAAGAGAGGCTGTGGCAATATAATAGACCATTGTGGGCAGAAGTAAGAGGCAGTGGTAGTACAACCATACATGCCAACAGACCCGTTTCAGCCAGGAAACGTCCAAAGTTTTTAAGCTCAAATGGGCTTTATTTGATCTGTCTCCTGTCTACATTCTCCCCTTTTTCAATGTAACTCAACGGGGAAAATCAATACCCCAGTTTTTTTTTCAAAATCTCCCGTGCTCTTGATCACAGGTGTGGGGCAAAATACAATATATTATTTACTTGATGTAAGAACTCGGAGTTCCAAGATGCACTCCAAGTCTCTCCAAGTGGGCGTGTCTGCCAAGTGCATCTTGGAACTCCGAGTTCTTACATCAAGTAAATAATTTATCGTATTTTGCCCCACACCTGTGATCAAGAGCGCGGGACGCTCAAAACGCGTCTGGACTTTGAATTGGGCAGATGAATGTTCTAAGCAGTGATTGATGTAGACAGTGCTGCCTTGCGGAAAGAAATCCACACACAAGACGTGCGGCTCACCAAGTCTGGTGCTCTGTGTTGATATATATATATATATATATTCACTGAAAAAACCATAGGTTTCACACATGTTATAGTTAGCGGAAATTTTACTGATAAAAAACCAATGAAATTCCCCCGTTATAGTTAGTGCAGGCAACTATAACTCACGCGACCGCAATCCTCTGCTGATGCTAATACTGTATTTAGACACTTATTTACCCATGTCTTCTTCCATACATTTTTAGCTATACATATATTACAAATATTTTCTTTTCATAAAGACACATATGTCATCAGCAGAAGATTGCGGTCGCGTGAGTTATAGTTGCCTGCACTAACTATAACGGGGGAATTTCATTGGTTTTTTATCAGTAAAATTTCCGCTAACTATAACATGTGTGAAACCTATGGTTTTTTCAGTGAATTTGCAAGGTTTTTTAAATGCTAATTCCTAACTATAACGTGTGTGAAACCGATGGTTTTTTCAGTGAATTTGTACGTTTTTTAAAATGCTAAGTTACTTTACGCCATTCGTGGCGTGCGCGCCCACTTAACGCAGTTTGTTCCGTGCGCGCACGGTGCGCTTCGCGCACCGTGCGCGCACAGTGAGCACGCGGTGCGCTTCGCGCACCGCGCGCCAACTTTACGCAGTTAGTGCCGTGCCTACGTTACGCTAGATGGGCCATGTATGCACGATGCGCTTCGCGCACCGTGCGCACATGGAGGACATATGATGCACTTCGTTTTTAAAGGTAATATTTTAATTTTTCGCAGTAGTTATAAGCCATGCACAAATGGTGCCCTTCGGGCACCATTTGCACACGGGGTGGAGAGAGTGTGGTTAATTTTTTTTTTTAATATATTTTTTTTTAATCTTTTCGTTTTTTACAACAGGGGTTAAGCCATGCACAATAGGTGACCTTCGGTCACCAATTGCACACGGGGTGGGGTTAGTGTGGATATTTTATTTTTTTTAATATTTTTTTACCGTACGCGTACGGTAAGCTTAATCGGCGAAATTAGCGAAAAAATCAAAATTCAGTTTTTGGCCTTGGGGGATCTTTGGGGACTCCCTGTACATGGCTATGTGTGTGGGAGCTGTCAAAACAGCCCCTTTAAATGTTTTTGTGCTTTGTTTGTTAATCATCTCTCTCAGTGCGAGAGAGAAAATGGCGGCTGCCGCTTCCTGGTTTCGGCCGATTCGAATGTTTACTAAGATCTAAGAGCCAATCATAATCGCGCTCGCGCACGCCACCGTACGCGTACGGTAAGCGTACCGTAAGCGCACCGTAAGCTGGCTCAGATATATATATTGATTTAAAGGCTATTTTCTCAGAATCTACTGAACAGATTTACACCAAACCTACAAAAGGCACTTCCTTGACCTGAGGACTACCTCTCTGCCAAATTTCTAGTAATTCTGTTCAGCCGTTCGGGCTGTAGCCCTGTCTAAAGGTCCTATGGAAAAATGCATGGGAAAAATGCGTTTTGGGACCCCCCTTTTATCTCAGCCCCCGCTTGACGAATCTATATATATATATATTACCTACTGGCGGTCGCCAGTAGGTAGTTATAGTTAGGACCCTGTTTCTATAGGAAATCCGCAACATTCTATTTTGAATAACTTTGGCGCTGGTTGACGAATCCTCGCGAAATTTTCAAAATAGGTGGGGCGCTACACTCCGC
This sequence comes from Triturus cristatus, assembly GCF_964204655.1. Taxonomy (NCBI): domain Eukaryota; kingdom Metazoa; phylum Chordata; class Amphibia; order Caudata; family Salamandridae; genus Triturus; species Triturus cristatus. The sequence continues at coordinate 971,638,901 of NC_140587.1, forward strand.
TCCTACCCTGGAAGTCTCGGGGGGATTCGTCAAGCGGGGGCTGAGATAAAAGGGGGGTCCCAAAACGCGTTTTTCCCATGCATTTTTCCATAGGACCTTTAGACACAGCTACAGCCCGAACGGCTGAACAGAATTACTTGAAATTTGGCAGAGAGGTAGTCCTCAGGTCAAGGAAGTGCCTTTTGTAGGTTTGGTGTAAATCTGTTCAGTAGATTCTGAGAAAATAGCCTTTAAATCAATATATATATCTGAGCCAGCGTACGGTGCGCTTACGGTGCGCTTACCGTACGCGTACGGTGGCGTGCGCGAGCGCGATTCTGATTGGTTGTTAGATCTTAGTAAACATTCGAATCGGTCGAAACCAGGAAGCGGCGGCCGCCATTTCGTGTGTTTCACTAAGTAAAAAAAGAGTGATATCTTGAAAAGGGGGCAAGGGAGAGAGTTACAGACCCCCTAACATTTGTAAGGGGGTCAAAGAAGGACAGAAAAGTAGAAAGAAAACATTTATTGATTTTAAAAAAAATCGCGGGGTACGCGTACGGTAAGCTTAACGTACGCGTACGGTAGAAAAAAAATAAAATAAAAGAAATGAAATGCAGATTTAAGAGTTTAGATATTCGGGGGCTCTAAAAAGAGCCGTTGTGTTTATGAAGTGATTTTTTAGTGGTACCTACAAGTAAGTACCGATGCAGAGTCTAAGGTTCAAGAGGAAGACTCTGTTCCCTTCATCAGTGAAGTGCACACCATCTCCTCTATAAATGTCTTGCATGTCGTAACGCAAGTTGTTGTGGTAAATGGAACCCATACCATAGTCACGGAGGAAAGCAGAAACAGATTTGTTGACGTGCTTTCTTGCTTTGTCAATCTGTGGACAGAAATGATTGGACCAGTTCCATTTTTGCCTTTGGCATATGTTAGAAAACACAAAGGCAGTTTTAGGGAAAAGTGAAAACAGTTGTGCAAAGGTGTCCTTCATAAGCATTTCCAGACCTACCCCAGTCAAAGTGCCTAGGTCATTGCCACCACAGTGCACTATTATGAGGTCAGGGTGTTGGATTTGCATGAAGGATTTCACCAATGGCATCAATTGGTGCCACTTTAACCCTCTCTGACCAATCCATTTAATGTCTACATTTGGCAAAGCAAGGTCTCTCACCATATCTGTTTTCTCTGCATACTTTTCACTCCAGAAGACATAGCTGTGCCCTACAATCCACACTGTGAACATCTTCAAAGGAGAACTGGATGCACTCAGGAGGTGTAATTCAGTAGAATGGTAAAAAGAAATGAAAGACAGTTTGGAAATGGGGGCATACATATTTTTTTTATAAAAAAAAGAACTGATTGGCTGTTTCATACCATTCTACAATAAAAACTAGGCTGTATGTGTAAATTAATAGAAGCATGTTTTGTATTGGTACAGAAAAATGTGTTACCAAAGAACAGTACTATGGATTTGCTGTTAGGTTTGAAAAGTCAAGCACTCTTGCTCTTTGGAAATGAAACATTGTTTGGTGAACTTCTGACCTAACTCAACACAGCAGTGTTCCATGAGCTGTTGCTATGGTAGCAGGCAGAAGTCAAGTTGGGGGAAGGGTACTAGGCAGAAGTCAAGTTGGGGGAAGGGTACTTTTGGAAAAGGGTTGGTTTTCAACCAATAGAAATGTGTGATTACATTTGAAAAAAAGGGGGAAGCACTGAGATTTGAAATTAACATGTATATGTGTGGAAAAAGAGAGGGAAAGTTTGCCATTATCTGGTTCTGCTGAGAGGAGAGAGGTGTAAAGAACAGAGATCCTGGCTCTGATAATCTGCTGTTTGAGTGCCACATTTCTTTCACAACTAACTAATTTTAAAGGTGAGTTTAGAGTTTGAGAGGGGATGTATATGGTAAATTAAGAAATGAATAATAGAAATGGAATTCCTTTTGTTGAAGTTGTGTTTATCATTTTCTGTTTTGGGAGAAATTTAAATGTGAGGAACATGTAAAATAATATGGACTATGTTTTCACGATAAATTAAGGTGTACTGGTATAAATAAGGAATACTTTTAGGGTTTGAGGTTGCACTCAGTAATGCAAATACATTCAGCATTACTAAGGCTGGTTGCCCTTGCTGGAGTGTAGTCAGTCACCCAGGTTACACATGTTGTTGGTCTCAGAAAGCTGTTTGGTATTGCTTTGGTGATTTTACATTTGCATTAGATGGAAAGGGGGGGGGTATTTTTTTATGCAGAAGCAGACTCTTAGCACACAGCCAGCTGCTTACCCTGTGGAATCATGCACAGTATTCACAACCGAGTGGGGTTTGAGGTTTCAGTCAGTAATGCAAATACATTCAGCATCACTAAGGCTGGTTGCCCTTGCTGGAGTGTAGTCAGTCACCCAGGTTACACATGGTGCTGGTCTGAAAAAGCAGTTTGGACATTTGCTTTTTTAAGAATCTAAAAAGTTGGTTTAAAATGTGTCAGTCTGTAAAAGTGTTTATCACTTGCCAAAAAAAAGAGTAGTAAGTGTGCTTTCAAATTGGCAAAGAAATTTCGTTTTGTGACTAATATGAAAACATGACTCTGTGTGCAAAAAGGAATTACAGGCAGAGATTTATTGCGTATTGCTCTGGTGATTTCACAGTTGCATTAGATGGAAAGGGGGAGCCATTTTTTGGTGCAGAAGCAGACTCTTAGCACACACCCAGCTGCTTACCCTGTGGAATCATGCACAGAATTCACAAGCGAGTGGGGTTTGAGGTTTCAGTCAGTAATGCAAATACATTCAGCATCACTAAGGCTGGTTGCCCTTGCTGGAGTGTAGTCAGTCACCCAGGTTACACATGGTGCTGGTCTGAAAAAGCAGTTTGCACATGTGCTTTTTTAAGAATCTAAAAAGTTGGTTTAAAATGTGTCAGTCTGTAAATGTGTTTATCACTTGCCAAAAAAAAGAGTAGTAAGTGTGCTTTCAAATTGGCAAAGAAATTTCGTTTTGTGACTAATATGAAAACATGACTCTGTGTGCAAAGAGGAATTACAGGCAGAGATTTATTGCGTATTGCTCTGGTGATTTCACAGTTGCATTAGATGGAAAGGGGGAGCCATTTTTTGGTGCAGAAGCAGACTCTTAGCACACACCCAGCTGCTTACCCTGTGGAATCATCCACAGTATTCACAAGCGAGTGGGGTTTGAGGTTTCAGTCAGTAATGCAAATACATTCAGCATCACTAAGGCTGGTTGCCCTTGCTGGAGTGTAGTCAGTCACCCAGGTTACACATGGTGCTGGTCTGAAAAAGCAGTTTGGACATGTGCTTTTTTAAGAATCTGAAAAGTGGATTCAAAATGTGTCAGTCTGTAAAAGTGTTTATCACTTGCCAAAAAAAAGAGTAGTAAGTGTGCTTTCAAATTGGCAAAGAAATTTCGTTTTGTGACTAATATGAAAACATGACTCTGTGTGCAAAAAGGAATTACAGGCAGAGATTTATTGCGTATTGCTCTGGTGATTTCACAGTTGCATTAGATGGAAAGGGGGAGCCATTTTTTGGTGCAGAAGCAGACTCTTAGCACACACCTAGCTGCTTACTCTGTGGAATCATGCACAGTATTGACAAGCGAGTGGGGTTTGAGGTTTCAGTCAGTAATGCAAATACATTCAGCATCACTAAGGCTGGTTGCCCTTGCTGGAGGGTAGTCAGTCACCCAGGTTACACATGGTGCTGGTCTGAAAAAGCAGTTTGGACATGTGCTTTTTTAAGAATCTGAAAAGTGGATTTAAAATGTGTCAGTCTGTAAAAGTGTTTATCACTTGCCAAAAAAAAGAGTAGTAAGTGTGCTTTCAAATTGGCAAAGAAATTTCGTTTTGTGACTAATATGAAAACATGACTCTGTGTGAAAAAAGGAATTACAGGCAGAGATTTATTGCGTATTGCTCTGGTGATTTCACAGTTGCATTAGATGGAAAGGGGGAGCCATTTTTTGGTGCAGAAGCAGACTCTTAGCACACACCCAGCTGCTTACCCTGTGGAATCATGCACAGTATTCACAAGCGAGTGGGGTTTGAGGTTTCAGTCAGTAATGCAAATACATTCAGCATCACTAAGGCTGGTTGCCCTTGCTGGAGTGTAGTCAGTCACCCAGGTTACACATGGTGCTGGTCTGAAAAAGCAGTTTGGACATGTGCTTTTTTAAGAATCTAAAAAGTGGATTCAAAATGTGTCAGTCTGTAAAAGTGTTTATCACTTGCCAAACAAAAAGAGTAGTAAGTGTGCTTTCAAATTGGCAAAGAAATTTCGTTTTGTGACTAATATGAAAACATGACTCTGTGTGCAAAAAGGAATTACAGGCAGAGATTTATTGCGTATTGCTCTGGTGATTTCACAGTTGCATTAGATGGAAAGGGGGAGCCATTTTTTGGTGCAGAAGCAGACTCTTAGCACACACCCAGCTGCTTACCCTGTGGAATCATGCACAGTATTCACAAGCGAGTGGGGTTTGAGGTTTCAGTCAGTAATGCAAATACATTCAGCATCACTAAGGCTGGTTGCCCTTGCTGGAGTGTAGTCAGTCACCCAGGTTACACATGGTGCTGGTCTGAAAAAGCAGTTTGGACATGTGCTTTTTTAAGAATCTAAAAAGTGGATTCAAAATGTGTCAGTCTGTAAAAGTGTTTATCACTTGCCAAAAAAAAAGAGTAGTAAGTGTGCTTTCAAATTGGCAAAGAAATTTCGTTTTGTGACTAATATGAAAACATGACTCTGTGTGCAAAAAGGAATTACAGGCAGAGATTTATTGCGTATTGCTCTGGTGATTTCACAGTTGCATTAGATGGAAAGGGGGAGCCATTTTTTGGTGCAGAAGCAGACTCTTAGCACACACCTAGCTGCTTACCCTGTGGAATCATGCACAGTATTGACAAGCGAGTGGGGTTTGAGGTTTCAGTCAGTAATGCAAATACATTCAGCATCACTAAGGCTGGTTGCCCTTGCTGGAGTGTAGTCAGTCACCCAGGTTACACATGGTGCTGGTCTGAAAAAGCAGTTTGGACATGTGCTTTTTTAAGAATCTGAAAAGTGGATTTAAAATGTGTCAGTCTGTAAAAGTGTTTATCACTTGCCAAAAAAAAGAGTAGTAAGTGTGCTTTCAAATTGGCAAAGAAATTTCGTTTTGTGACTAATATGAAAACATGACTCTGTGTGAAAAAAGGAATTACAGGCAGAGATTTATTGTGTATTGCTCTGGTGATTTCACAGTTGCATTAGATGGAAAGGGGGAGCCATTTTTTGGTGCAGAAGCAGACTCTTAGCACACACCCAGCTGCTTACCCTGTGGAATCATGCACAGTATTCACAAGCGAGTGGGGTTTGAGGTTTCAGTCAGTAATGCAAATACATTCAGCATCACTAAGGGTGGTTGCCCTTGCTGGAGTGTAGTCAGTCACCCAGGTTACACATGGTGCTGGTCTGAAAAAGCAGTTTGGACATGTGCTTTTTTAAGAATCTGAAAAGTGGATTCAAAATGTGTCAGTCTGTAAAAGTGTTTATCACTTGCCAAAAAAAAGAGTAGTAAGTGTGCTTTCAAATTGGCAAAGAAATTTCGTTTTGTGACTAATATGAAAACATGACTCTGTGTGCAAAAAGGAATTACAGGCAGAGATTTATTGCGTATTGCTCTGGTGATTTCACAGTTGCATTAGATGGAAAGGGGGAGCCATTTTTTGGTGCAGAAGCAGACTCTTAGCACACACCCAGCTGCTTACCCTGTGGAATCATGCACAGTATTCACAAGCGAGTGGGGTTTGAGGTTTCAGTCGGTAATGCAAATACATTCAGCATCACTAAGGCTGGTTGCCCTTGCTGGAGTGTAGTCAGTCACCCAGGTTACACATGGTGCTGGTCTGAAAAAGCAGTTTGGACATGTGCTTTTTTAAGAATCTGAAAAGTGGATTCATAATGTGTCAGTCTGTAAAAGTGTTTATCACTTGCCAAAAAAAAGAGTAGTAAGTGTGCTTTCAAATTGGCAAAGAAATTTCGTTTTGTGACTAATATGAAAACATGACTCTGTGTGCAAAAAGGAATTACAGGCAGAGATTTATTGCGTATTGCTCTGGTGATTTCACAGTTGCATTAGATGGAAAAGGGGAGCCATTTTTTGGTGCAGAAGCAGACTCTTAGCACACACCCAGCTGCTTACCCTGTGGAATCATGCACAGTATTCACAAGCGAGTGGGGTTTGAGGTTTCAGTCAGTAATGCAAATACATTCAGCATCACTAAGGCTGGTTGCCCTTGCTGGAGTGTAGTCAGTCACCCAGGTTACACATGGTGCTGGTCTGAAAAAGCAGTTTGGACATGTGCTTTTTTAAGAATCTAAAAAGTGGATTCAAAATGTGTCAGTCTGTAAAAGTGTTTATCACTTGCCAAAAAAAAGAGTAGTAAGTGTGCTTTCAAATTGGCAAAGAAATGTCGTTTTCTGTCTAATTTCAAAGCATGACTTTGTGTGCACACAGGAATTATTTTTAGAAATTTAATTTGTGAAGGTGTTATTGTGATTTTCATTTATAGGAAAGGGGTTTATAGTATTTTAAGATTTCTAAAGAACATAAAAAATGTAGTAATATATTTAAATAAAATAAAGGAATTTTTTTTTGTTTTTTTCAGGTATTGCTGAAGAGCAGTGAACAAAATTTAAGATGCCTACAAAATCCAGAGGAAAGAAAGACCACAAAAAAAACCTATATTTGAAGACAACTGGAGGACCTAAGTTAGTTGGAGATGCTCATGTTGGGAAAAAGAAAAAATCTTCTGGTAAGCAAACAAAAGATTTTTTAAAGAACATATTCAAAAAAAGGAAAAATGTACAAAATGTCTGTACTGGAAAGAATGTTTTCAATAGAAAAGGAGAGGAAAAAATTGAGAATTTAGTTAATGCAAATATACCTTCTGCAACTAAAAAGATTAACTTAAACAGAAAAACAGCGTTTAAAGAGATACGTAGAAAAATGTTTCAGAGAAGAGTTATGTCCAATTTGATAAAGGATGTGAAGAAATATAAGCAAAAGGCTAAATTTTACAAGAGAAAAAAAGAAATTGAAGCCATTGCAGCAAAGGCATTAGAATTAAAAAGGAAACTATTCATTTTAATTTTGAATAGGATGCGTACATTAGATAAAATGGTTAATGTACTGAAATCACAAAGCAAAAGGAAAAGAGTAGTGAACAGAACAAACTTTTGTAAAGTGTTTTTAGGAAAATGGATGCATAGTTCAAGTAGTGAACCTTTTTTTAATGAAGAGAGCTATTTTCAAAGTAATAGTTTGCTGCATGCAGTTGACACCAGAGGTCGTGCTTACGAAGTGAAAAATGGTTGCATAATGGAGAAGGAGATAATGGTTCCAAGAGATGAGGTACAAGTGATGGCGGATGAGGCTATGGGGAGACGTCCTAAAGCCCCAGTGTACACTTGGAATTGTAGTAGTATTTGCACTGTGCGTCAGGAATCTATTGATAAATTTCGTGAGTTTCTAAGAGAATATAGTAAAAAAAGTGTAAAACAGAAGATTAAGGTGCTTCAAAGTCTAGATCCATGCAGAGTGAGAGAGAATACTGGTTTGCAGGGTCATTCTCTGGCTTGTCTATCTAGAAAAGTGTGTATTAGTGTTTTCCATCATTTTAGAATGCTGGCTGTTCATCATACTGAAATGAGAAAGTTTGTGAGACGGTTGTATTTTGCTAAAAGTCCAGCAATAAAGTTAGATGAATTGAATAGGGCTCTGTTCCGTGGGTCAGTATCAGATGTAGAGAAGGTTGTTGATGAAATTCAGTTTTGTTACTTTGGTCCTGAACAAAACAGTGCAGAAAAGGACACAGTAAATGAGGAAGAAGTGGAAGAGAATGTAGAACCATTTTTAAGTAAGGCATTTAATGATCACATAACAAAATTTGAAAAAATCTCTAATGAAAGACCAAATATTACTTGTATTTGTTGCCGCAGAACTCATTATAGAAAACAAACCAGGTATGTTGATCTCTATAGAAAAAGTGAAAATGAAGATAATTATAAGTGGAAGGATTTTGCCACATATATATTTCTTGAAAATTGTTTTGAATTGGGTGAAGTTCAGCGTATTTGTAAATACTGTTACAACAAATTAGAAGAAAATAGAATGCCGACCAGAGCTGTACATAATAATTTAGAATTGGATGTTATTCCTGCCGAACTTTCTGAATTAAATACTTATGAGTCTATACTTATTCAATGTGTTCATCCGTTCCAGACCATAGTACGTATGGAGCCCAAAACTGGTAAATTACCTCCTTCAGATTTACTGAGAGGTTTAAAAGGTAGAGTGGTATATTTGCCCTTGGATTTGAAAAAAAATATGGAAACTATTGATGCAGATACTTTGGAAACTGAACCATTAGTTATTCTGGTTAATGGTGTACCTACAAAGAATAAGAAGATTTGGCAGGAGCTGGTAGATGTACGGAAAGTACAAAGAGCAAATTTGTATTTGAAAAGGAATAACAAATTGTATGAATCAATTTATATAGAAGAAGAAGAAGAAGAAGATTTACAAGAACACACAGAAACACCAACTGGACAAATTGAAAAAGTGGACAAGTCAAAGGAAGAAGAACTTTATGAACATTTTAGCATACATCCTCTTCATTCAAAAGAAGTTATGGGAGACAATATTGATCTGTTTCAGATGAAGAAAGCAAAAGGAACTCCCGTGAGTGTATGGGAGGAGAGCTTGGAAGCTCGATGTTTTCCCCAGCTGTTTCCTAAAGGAAAAGGAGGACGATACGATGAACGTCCAGAACAGATTCCAGCTTCTGAGTATCGGACTACAAGACTATATGCAGAAGATCCAAGATTTCGACAAAGTATTCCTTATTTGTTCCATCTTTTATTTGAAAGTGACTTGTCTGCATTATCATATGCAGTAAATCACATTTTAAAAAGTGGAGTACATTTACAAAATGTGTCTGCTAAGGATTTTATGGAGAAAGTTCAGCACCGAGATGATCATTTGGAAACACAACTGATCAATCTGATGGCTTGTCAGCGTGGGACTAATGAATATTGGTACCGACGCCATGGTGAATTAAAATGCATGTTACTGAATTTAGGAACACCAACATGGTTCGTTACCCTAAGCTGTGCTGAGTACGCTTGGGATGATTTACTGGATTTTCTACGAGAGGCAAATTCAAACATTAAAAACATCGAATACAAGACAGCAGGAGAACTGTGCTCATTGGATCCGGTTAATGTTTGCAGATATTTCAATCATAGATTTGAGGCTATGATGTCCTTCATCTGCAATAAAAAAAATCCACCTCTAGGAGAAGTAGTGGATTTCTTTTGGCGAAAAGAGTACCAGGCAAGAGGTGCTCCTCATATTCATATGCTGTTGTGGATCAAGGATGCCCCAAAGTTTGGAACAGATGCTGATGAAGCAGTGTTATCTTACATTGAAGAATATGCAACATGTGCTATACCAAAAAGCACAGAAGAGAAAAAGTTAAAGGAGCAAGTTTTACGTTTCCAAAGTCATCGGTGTGGAAAATACTGTCGACGGAAATACAAGAGCAAAGATAAATACTACACTAAATGTCGATTTGGATTTCCTAGACCTGTTCTTTCAAATGGAAGAGTAAACAGTTTTATGTCATCTGTGAGACATACTATCACAAGAAAATCACCTAAGAATACCTACAACCTTAAAAGAAAAGAAGAATCAAAAAATATAAATGACTATAACCCAGTCATTTTATCCATGTGGAATGCTAACATGGATATACAGTATGTAGCTGACAATTCCATTGCTGTTGCTCGATATGTAACGTCTTACATTACGAAATCAGAAAAAACAGAATTGAAGGAAATGTGGGACGAGATTTCTCACGAGAAGACTGTCAGTAAGAAGCTGTACAGTTTCAGTTTAAAGATGTTATCGCATCGAGAAATTGGATCCTACGAATGTTCAGATAGGTTATCTTCTGCAAGTCTCTACTCGAAATCAAGAAGAATAATTTGGGCAAGTTTAGGCCTTGCAGCAATGAGAAATCGGGTATTGAAATCTGTTGGAGAAATTGAATATTTGGCCGAGAATGACCCAGAAAGTACAGATATTTTGAAATCAAACATGTTGGACACATATTACCCAAAGAGAAGTCATCATCTGGAGAACATGTGTCTTTATGAAGTGCTGCAGAACTACATTTATTCACGGAAAGCCGCAGAAGACATCAACAATGGAAAATATAAAGTCATTGGTGAGGAAGGATGTTTGGTGAAGCAAACAAAAGGAAGTTTGATAAATCACAGGAAGCTGAGTTGCGACAGTACTGACAAAAAGGAATTTTACTACTTAGCTCTTTTACAGCTGTTTAAACCATGGCGTACAGAGGATGAACTACTGGGAGAATTTCAAAGCTATGAAGATTCTTTTAATGCTTGCAAAGACAGCATACAATGCAGTACATTCTCAACTTATCTGCAAATGTTAAATGAAGAAATTGAACAGGAAACTACAATTGCAGCAGAAGTAGCTAGAGACAGTTCTCAGGACAGCCAAAGTTCAGGAACACTCAGTCAAGATCCCCTAGGACAACCAATCGTTGAAAATGAAGCATCAATAGCCATGAATGAAGTGGAAACGGCTATGAATCAAGCTCAAGAAGAATTTATAGACTTACACAATTTGGAAAGACAACTGAACGAAGAGCAGCAACAAATTTATGAAGAGATCAGAAACAAAATTGATCACGGATTTCTACATGAAAAAAAAGAGTGCTCATGCACATCATTTCATCCAATCAGGATGTATGTAAGTGGACAAGCTGGAACTGGAAAAAGTTTCTTAATAAAAGTCATCAGAAGCTACCTACAGCAAAAAACGGATTCTACTTTGTCTTGTGTGGTTACTGCTCCAACTGGGTTAGCAGCATATAACATAAAAGGAATCACCTTACATCGTTTGCTAATGTTACCAGTGGAGCATGAGAACAAAATACAATACAACAAGCTAACTGGAGAAGCATGCTTGGAAGTTTCAAGAGTATTGAAGAAGATGCAAGTTCTCATTATTGATGAGGTGAGCATGGTATCAAACTTAATGCTTGCCTTTGTGCATTTAAGAATGCAGCAAATTCTAAGGACAGACTATGACGTGTTATTTGGTGGAAAACATGTCATAGTTTTTGGGGATCTTCTACAGCTTACTCCAGTTAAAGGACAACCAGTGTTTAATACTGTGACACATGAAGACACAAAGAAGTCATTGGGAAGCATCGGTAATGCAAATATTTGGTCCTTCTTTGAGTACAAGGAACTCACTACCAATATGAGACAAGCAAACGATGAAGAATATGGAAGTATTCTGAAAGATATCAGAATTGGACTACTCACTGAAGCTGGCACAAAAGCATTACAGAATCGGTTGCTACATAATTTATTTCCAAAGGAAGAAATAGTTGCAAAGAAGATATACAAGAACATTGCATAAAAGAAAAGTGTCATCTGCTTAATGCCAACTCTACGTGAATGCTCAATATTCAATGAGGAGCTTTTGAAATTGGAAAAGGAAGATATCAGGAAATTGGAAGCAGTGGACAAAATTGAGGATGGAAGGATTACTATCACATTAACAGGCAAACTGAAAAATAAATTAGATTCACTAGAGAAGAACATTTCCAAAACTGCTTGATTAGAAAAAAATCTATATGTTTGCATGAACTGTAGAGTATTTTTAAGGAGAAATTTGGATGTTGAAAAAGGTTTAGTTAATGGAGCTATGGGAAGAGTTGTGGGTTTTATTAATTATCAGAAAAAAGATGGAATTCAATGTTTAAAAATAAAATTTGATCAGATAGAAGAAGTTAAAGACATTTGTCGTTGTTCAGTTCGTTTCATGCTTGTGAAAGACTTATATGTACGTAGGAAGCAGTTTCCGTTTTCTCTAGCATATGCTGTAACTATTCACAAGTCTCAAGGATTGACTGTAGATTGTGCATTTGTGAACATTGGTTCAACTGTGTTCAAAGAAGGTATGGCATATGTTGCTTTGTCACGAGTGAAAACATTATCAGGTTTATTCATGATAGACTTTGATGACTCAAAAGTTAGTGCTGATACAAATTGTGTAAAGGAGTATAATAGATTAAGAAGAAGCTATGCTCCTCATTTAGGTCAGTATCCTGTGTTGGAGAAACGTGTAGTTTCTCGTAAAAGGAGAAATGAGAATATCTGTAATGAAGATGTAGAGAGGAGGAAAAAAAAGAGGAGTGATGTAATTGCAAGCAAAAAGAAAAAGGAAAATGAAGAACAGGTTGTATGAGATCATTTTGAAAATAGCTCTGGTGTCAACTGCTACGCTAATGTAGTGCTGAATGTTGCATTTTATCTGGAAAGTGTGCAAGAGCAGATAATAGTAAATCAGGGAAAAAGATTCTGTTCTGAGTTGAGTCTCCTTTTTCAAAAGCTGAGTAATGATAAAACTCAAATAGAAAGTGCTACTGAAATTAGAAATCTTTTAGATGTATGTTCAGGACGAACACAGTTTTCTCAAAATGTACAGCAAGACGCACAGGAATTCCTGATGTTTTTTCTTCAGGTACTGGAAGAAGAAGGGGTTCCCATTGAAAATTTATTTGGTCTCTCTTATAAATGGGAACATAGTTATGAAAACTGTTATAATATATGTGGCTCTAATGTTGATTCTGAAAGGTTTATTTATTTAACATTGCCAGAAAGTAAAACAGTCACTTTTGCTAAATTAGTTAAAGATGCTAATCATAGCATGGAATGCGGTGAGTGTCAATCTGACATGTTTTCAACGTTAATTTGAAAAGAATACGGACAGTATGTAATTTTAATGATGCAACGCTGTAAAGCTGATGGTTCAAAATTAGATACTTTAATAAAGAAGTTTACAGGACAGCAATTATCAATTTCAGGAAAAACTTTTGTAACAGTTGCAATAATTTTCCATGATGGACCTACTGTAACTTCTGGTCATTACACAGTTTATCTTAAATGTGAAAAAGGCTGGACACTGTGTAATGATTCCCAATTGATTTTTAAGCAACGTTTGCCTTTTGATTTAGCAAATTCCTATCTAATCTTCCTGAAACCAAAATTTTAGAGAGACTTGGCAAGAACTGTACAAAACAAATTTACCATTTTATTGGATTACCATTGGAATTTTCAAAAAAAATGATTTTACAAATTATCATTTGGCCTAATGGAAAGGTAACCAATTGTAATGTGGACTTTTTCAATTTTTAATGAAACTTTGGAAAACCAAAAATTTAGAAAAAATCGGTAACATCTGCACAATTTAAATTTTGGAATGTTATTGGATTGCCATTGGAAATTTATTCCAAAAAGATTTTTAAAATTACTATTTGGCCATGCGGAAAGGTAAACAATTCTATTGTGGACTTATTTAATTATTAATTAATCTTTCGGAAACCAAAATGTTACAGACAATCGGTGAGATCTGTACAATTTAAACTTTTGATTTTTATTGAATTACCATTGGAAATTTAATCAAAAAAGAATTTTAAAATTACTATTTGGCCTAAAGGAAATGGAATCAGATGTATTGTGGAGTTATTGAAGATATATTTTTGTGATTATACTTCTGAAACAAAAATGTCAGACGGTATTTTAAAGAAATAAGTATTGATATTAGATGATATTTTTTAAGAATATTAATCATTTCTATAAAGTTATGTTTATGCAAAAAGAGATTGTGGGCTTTTTTAAAACAGTCTTTGAGATTGTTAATTTTTTTTTTGCCCGCTGTTAAATGATGAATGCAATTGCTTTCACAATTTATAGTGAAATGCAATATATTCTGAAAACAGCAAAAAAAAGGCACATTTTTTTTTTGAAAAATATGTAAATATGTGTACTGTATTATGAAATGTTTTATTAAATATTAATACTTTTTTCTTTTTTTTCAGATTGAGATAGAAAATTTTCGACAACTAGAACCATTTTTAAAGCAATTAAAATTAAATTTAAATTAATAAATAATTTTTTGAGTGGGTATGGTAAGTCAAAAATTTCAAGGTCCCTTTTTTCCACTTCTCCACAATCACATTTTCAGTTTTTCATTGTAGTCTCTCAAGGACCTTGTAATGTGATAATTGATTTTTAGTGTTTTTAAAAAAAAAAAAAAAAAAAAATTACGCGTGCCGTACGCATACGGTAAAAAAAAAATCAAAAAAAAGTTTCAAAAACATATATAAAAAATAGATGAAAGGTAAGGTTGGCTCTTAAAAGAGCCGTTGTGTTCATGCAGGGACAGAGGAAAGAAAGAGTGGGAATATTAGTCTCTACGACAAATGTGCTGATCTATTTTATTGTTCACTAGGGAAACACTGGTCTCCCTATGACAAATTAGATCATGACAAGTGGCGCACCGTATTTCAACCCTCAAAAAACGATGGTTGGTTTCCAGAGGAGAAGAAAAAGGAGATGCTCCCACCACAGATGAAGGGCTCACCTGACCTGCAGAAGAAGGACTCGGCCCTGCAGATGATGGACCAGGCTGAGCTGCTGTGGATGTGCTTGGTTGACTTACTGAAGGGTTACCTTCAGTATGTCGAGCATGTGTCCTTCTGTGTACATCTTTAAGGTGTCTCAACATGGTGTGATTCCCGAAGGAATACTTCTTGTTGGGATTCCCTCTTGAAAGTACACGGCCACACAGCTTACAAGTCACTAAGGGTGCATTTACCTTTTTCTTGTCCTCTGGAAAAGTAAAATACTCCCATATGAAAGAGGTCTTTTCTTTCCTCCTTCTCTGCCTCAAGGTAGTGCTGCTAGCCTCATTCTCAGAAGAGCTCTGCTGTTCTGCCATCGTATCACAAAGACAACCCAGCTCCTTCTCCTAAGGGATCACAAGCAGAAATGAGGGGAATGGGTGTGGTGTAGGAGAGTTCTAGAACTGAAAGTTGTTTCAACCAATCAAAAGTTGTGTTTCATGATCACATGACCAAACGTACGCTTACGGTGCGCTTACGGTACGCTTACGGCAAAAGTACGCATGCGCGTAAAAAAGACACGCGCTCGCGCGCATGCGCATAACAGTCACTCCCCAACACTTCCGCGTAACGTGCGCGTGTAGCGTACACGCGTACGCGCCCCACGCGCAGTACACGTGGCTACGCAAATTGCGTAACTATACGCAAACAGCGTAGTTAAATTACGGACATTGCGTAAACCGTACGCTTACCGTAAGCTTACCGTACGCGCACTAAAAAAAAAAAAAAAAAAAAATATATATTTTCAAAGTTATACTAATATATCTTACCTGTTTGGTAAAAAAATAAAGAGAAAACTTGAAATATTGCATATTTTTAAGAAAAAAAAAGTGTTTTAAGAGAAAAAAAAGTTTTAAAAAAAACTTGTTTTTTTTTTAAAAAAAACACACATTTAATATAAGAATTTATTAAAAAAAAATCATAAAAAATCAATAAAAAAAATATGGGAATCACATATGTTATAGCTAAGAATTAGCATTTAAAAAACCATACAAATTCACTGAAAAAACCATGGGTTTCACACACGTTATAGTTAGAAATTAGCATTTAAAAAACCTTGCAAATTCACTGGTGCTCTGTGTTGATATATCTATATATATATATTATCTACTGGCTATCGCCAGT
Source organism: Triturus cristatus (assembly GCF_964204655.1). NCBI lineage: Eukaryota > Metazoa > Chordata > Amphibia > Caudata > Salamandridae > Triturus > Triturus cristatus. The sequence continues at coordinate 971,654,573 of NC_140587.1, forward strand.
AGATAGTTATAGTTAGGACCTATTTTCCATAGGAAATCCGCAACATTCTATTCCCAATAAGTCTGGCGGCGATTGACGAATCTTTGCAAAATTTTCCAAACTTTTGGCCAGCTCCGCTCTGCTCCTACCCTTTCGTGGTGATTCGTCAAGCGGGGACGGAGATATAAGGGGGTCCCAAAACGCGTTTTCCCCATGCAATTTCCCATAGGATCTGTTGTCGCAGCTACAGCCCGAACTGCTGAACGGAATTACACCAAATTCGGCAAAGAGGTAGTCCTCAGTTCAGACTTGTGCCTTTTGCTTAAATGGTGTAAATCCATTCAGTAGTTCCTGAGAAAATTAGGGTAAAAAAGTTAGTGATATATATGGCCGGGGAGGACCCGCGCACCCTCCCCGCACCCAGCGCGCACCCTGCCGTGCATGAGCTGTATTCTAATTGGCTGCCAACACTCCAGATCAGGAAGTGTTGGCAGCCATCTTGTGCCTTGGTAGAACCGAGGCACAAGAAACCTAAAAAACAAACGCGCAAAATGCGACAAGGGGGGCAGGGTAGAAACACCCTGACACCCTAGGCCTGCTCTGGGGGTCCCACAAGGACCCCCAGGGCCAAAAAAATATTTTTTTTTAAAAACAAAATCGGTGAGATTCACGCACCCAGCGCGAATTTCGGCCCCAAAAACATAAAATTCAGTGCGGTGTCCCGCGCTGAATATTCTAATTTGCCCCCGGGGCCAAATCCCGGGGGCTTAATTAAAAAAAAAAAGTGGGGGGTCCCATTTCCCCCCACACTGCCCCTGGGACCGCCACCCCCCAGGGCTCTGAGATTGTATATGCGGGGGGGCTCACGGCCACCCCCGCAGCCCCGGGGACTGCCACCCCCCCGGGGCTTCGTTATCATAGGTGGGGGCTCACAGCCCCCCCAGCCCCGGGGACCGCCACCCTCTGGGGCTTAGAACTATTTGATGAACGGGGGGCTCTCAGGCCCCCCCAGCCCCGGGGACCACCACCCCCCGGGGCAACTTATACATGTTGGACCCTTGTATTGGCCCTGGGGACCGCCACCCCCCAGGGCCGGCTCCTGCAGTGTCCCGGGGTGCCCACCCCCGGGACACTGCCAGGGGGTGGGTACCCCGGGACACTGCCATTGCAAACTGCTTTGCTTCATTGAAGCGAGAGCAGGGATACATGAAGCAAAGCAGATTGCAGATTGCTTTTCCACATGGACTCACATATCTATGCACAGAGTCGCACACACCCTACCCACACAAACACTCAGGCACTCATACAGATACTCAAACAACCAATCAATAACCCATATAGACACTCATATAGCTATTCACAAAACCATGCAGCCACTTACACACCAACACACAGACACATACAGACATTCACACAGTTTAGTCACTAGTCTGCAGTAAGATACATTTAATGACTCACTTATAGAGTCAGTTACGTACCTAGAAAATAAATCATCCATTCACACACTTGTACACCCACTCATTCTTTAACAGGCCTTTCCCTCTATATATTAAACATATTAAAACTTTATAGAAACACAGACTCACTGGATGACGTCATCAGTGATGTCATCTGTGATGTCATTTGAGATGTCATCAGTGATGTCATCAGTGATGTCATTTGAGTTGTCATCAGTGATGTCATCAGTGATGCCACTGACCATGTCATGAGTGATGTAATATTTGACGTCATCAGCAGTGCATTGCGGGGGCGCGAGTTATAGTTAGCTGAACTAACTATAACGGGGGAATTTCTAGGGTTTTGTACGAGGGAAATGTCCAGCTAACTATAATGCCCCTGAAACCTATGGTTTTTTCAGTGAATTTCTAAGGTTTTTTAAATGCCAATTCCTAACTATAACGCCCCTGAAAACTGTGGTGTTTTCAGTGAATTTTAAATGTTTTTTAAATGCTATTTCCTAACTATATCAGGACTGAAACCTATGGTTTTTTCAGTGAATTTCAAAGGTTTTGTAAATGACAATTTTTAATGTATTAATTGTTATACTGATTTTTATGATACTGATTTACTACATATTTAAAACTATTTAATTTTAGATATATTTTTTTAATTACATTATAATTACATTATACATTACAATACAAAATATACTTCCTCAGAATGAATTACTTTTGTTTAAATACTTGGCAAATAGGCAACAGACTTTTAAGTACAGTAGTTACAGTTGTTGCAATGGGCAAAACAATTTCAAACACAAAGCAACATTGAGCTCAATGTGAATTTCTAATTAAATGCAATTAGTTACTTTATGGATTACTTTTCTAACCACAGGACTGGATCCTAGATTCAGTGCTTGGACATCTCCTGTAAACAGTTGAGTAAAAGCGCTTTGGTTATAGTAGTAATTTTTAAGGAATATTATTGTATTCTAAAAGTTGACACTTAGAAACTTTTTCCCATGGTATCACCAATGTTATCCTATGGCAAACAATTCACTTAGCAGGTAAGTAGTGTTATCGTTACTTTTTCTTACTCAGTGGTGGATCCTGGATCGAGCACTGGCCAACCTCCTGTGTACAGTTGAAAGAATGTGTTTAAGTCATACAGACGATTTTTTAGGAATATTTTTAGTTTGTGAAAATAGACACTTAGAAACTTTTCTGGTGAAAACCACACAATGGATTCCTATGGAAGGAAATACAAATTATTGGTAAGTATGCTTAGAATTACTTTTCAGGGACAGTGCTGGGCTAAAATATGCAGCCCTGGGTTCTCTCCTGATAACAGGTGAGTAAATCGGAATTCGTACTTCGGCTGATTTTAGACAAATATTTGTACGTTTGAAAACTAGACACTTAGAAAATTTTCGGTGAAAACCACACAATGGATTCCTATGGAAGGAAATACAAGTCACTGGTAAGTACGCTTAGAATTACTTTTCAGGGTCAGTGCTGGGCTTAAAGATGCAGCCCTGGGTTCTCTCCTGATAACAGGTGAGTAAATCGAATTCGTAGTTCGGCTGATTTTAGAGGAATATTTGTACGTTTGAAAAATGGACACTTAGAGAAAATGTTCTGGTGAAAACCACACAATGGATTCCAATAGAAGGAAATACAAGTTACTGGTAAGTACGCTTAGAATTACTTTTCAGGGTCAGTGCTGGGCTAAAAGATGCAGCCCTGGGTTCTCTCCTGATAACAGGTGAGTAAATCGGAATTCGTAGATCGGCTGATATTAGAGGAATATTTGTACGTTTGAAAAATGGACACTGAAAATTTTCTGGTGAAAACCACACAATGGATTCCTATGGAAGGAAATAGAAGTTACTGGTAAGTACGCTTAGAATTACTTTTCAAGGTCAGTGCTGGGCTAAAAGATGCAGCCCTGGGTTCTCTCCTGATAACAGGTGAGTAAATCGGAATTCGTAGTTCGGCTGGTTTTAGAGGAATATTTTTAGTTTGTGAAAATAGACAGAAACTTTTCTGCTGAAAACCACACATTGGATTCCTATGGAAGGAAATACAAGTTACTGGTAAGTACGCTTAGAATTACTTTTCAGGGTCAGTGCTGGTCTAAAAGATGCAGCCCTGGGTTCTCTCCTGATAACAGGTGAGTAAATCGGAATTCGTAGTTCGGCTGATTTTAGAGGAATATTTGTACAATGGTAAAGGAAAGGGGCGGGGCCTGAGGTGACGTGTGCAAACATGCCCTGTGGTGCTTTTTAAGTTGGGGAATTAATTCCTCTTCAATCCTGCGGTCCCCTGGGGGCCAACTAGCCCACCAGGTACCTCCAGTATGCGTCAGGGAGCTGCGTTGCAGAGAGGTGTAAAAAGGGGCGTGGCCTCATTACACCTCTCTGCAACGCAGCCCCCTGGCGCATACTGGACGTTCCTGGTGGGTTAGCCAGGGACCCCCAGTATTCAAAGGGAATTAGTTCCCCCTCTGGTGTAAGGAGGGGGCATGGCCTCCGGCCCGATCCTGTTTTTTTTGTTCCTTCTTGTTTTTTTAGAAGGGGGGGCTGTGTAGCCCCCCTTTTTACTATTTTTTGGCCCTGGGGACCCCATCCCCCAGGGCCTGACCCCAATTTTTATTTTTCAAAAAAAAAATAGGGAAGGGGGCCGCGTGGCTTCCCTCCCGAGGCCATAATTTGCCCCGGGGACCCCATCCCCGGGGCATGGGCCTTTTTAAAAAAAATTGTTATGGAGGGGGGCTGCATAGCCCCCCTCCTCTGGCCACTTAAGGCCCCAGAGACCCCATCCCCCGGGGCTGGCCATTGTTGTTTTATTATACATTTTTAAATTTCATTTGGGAGGGGGTCAGTGTTGCCCCCCTCCCGGGCCACTTCTGGCCCCGGGGACCCCATCCCCGGGGCCTGGCCTCTCGTTGGAGACTGTGAGGGGGTCCCCAATCCCCCCATGGTCTCACCCGGCTCCCCGCCTCCTGCGGGAGCCAGCATTGCTTTTCCACATGGGGAGCAGCTAACATGCTGCTCCCCATGTGGAAAAGCACTCTGCTTTGCTTCATTGAAGCGAGAGCAGGTTTCCCTGCTCTCGCTTCAATTAAGCAAAGCAGTTTGCAATGGCAGGGTGGGAGCCGCGGCTCCCGCCCTGCCATTGCAAACAGCAGTGTCACGGGGTGGGCACCCCGGCACACTGCAGGAGCCGGCCCTGGGGGGTGGCCCCCCTCCAACATGTATAAGTTGCCCCAGGGGGTGGCGGTCCCCGGGTCCGGGGGGGCCTGAGAGCCCCCCCACATCAAATAGTTTTAATCCCCGGGGGGTGGCGGTCCCCGGGGCTGGGGGTCTGCGAGCCCCCCCACCTATGATAACGAAGCCCCGGGGGGTTGGCGGTTCCCGGGTCTGCGGGGGGGCCGTGAGTTCCCCCACATAAACAATCTCGGAGCCTCGGGGGTGGCAGTCCCCGGGGCAGTGTGGGCGGGATTGGGACCCCCCACACTTTTTTTTTTAATTAAGCCCCCGGGATTTGACCCCCGTGGGCAAATTAGAAAATTCAGCGCGGGAGACCGCGCTGATTTTTTTTATTTTTTCGGCCGAAATTCGTGCTGGGTGCGCGTATCTCGCCGATTTTGTTATAAAACAAATCTTTTTTTGGCCCTGGGGGTCCTTGTGGGACCCCCTAAGCAGGCCTAGGGGGTCAGGGTGTTTCTACTCTGCCCCCTTGTCGTGTTTTGCGTGTTTGTTTTTTAGGTTTCTTGTGCCTCGGTTCTGCCGAGGCACAAGATGGCTGCCAACACTTCCTGATCTGGAGTGTTGGCAGCCAATTAGAATACAGCTTGTGCACGGCAGGGTGCGCGCTGGGCACGGGGAGGGTGCGCGGATCCTCCCCAGCCATAGATATCACTAACTTTTTACCCTAATTTTCTCAGAAACTACTGAACGGATTTACACCATTTAAGCAAAAGGCACAAGTCTGAACTGAGGACTACCTCTTTGCCAAATTTGGTGTAATTCCGTTCAGCAGTTCGGGCTGTAGCTGCGACAACAGATCCTATGGGAAATGGCATGTGGAAAACATGTTTTGGGACCCCCCTTTTTTCTCGGCCCCTGCTTGACGAATCACCACGAAACTTTCAGGGTAGGAGCGGTGCGGAGCTGGCCAAAAGTTTGGAAAATTTCACGAAGATTCGTCAATTGCCGCCAGACTTATTGGGAATAGAATGTTGCGGATTTCCTATGGAAAATAGGTCCTAACTATAACTATCTACTGGCGACTGCCAGTAGATAATATACATATTCACTGAAAAATCCATAGGTTTCAGGCACATTATAGTTAGAAATTAGCATTTAAAAAACCATTACAATTCACTGAAAAAACATAGGTTTCAGAGACATTATAGTTAGAAATTAGCATTTAAAAAAATCTTAGAAATTCACTAAAAAAAGAAGGTTTCAGTCAGTTATACAATCAATTTTACACAAACAAAATCATCCATTTAGACACTTATATACCCATTTTTTCTTCTATCGACCTTGAGATATACATATATAAAACATATTTAATTTTCAGAAAAACACATTCACTGGATGATGTCATCAGTATTTCATCAGTAATGTCATTTGAGATGTCATCAGTGATATCCTGAGTGATGTCACTGACTATGTCATGAGAGATGTAATATGTGATGTCATCAGCAGTGCATTGCGGGAGCGCGAGTTATAGTTAGCTCAACTAACAATTATGGTGAATTTCATTGCTTTTGTATGAGTGAAATGTCCAACTAACTACAACAACCCTGAAACCTATGTTTTTTAGTGAATTTCTAAGGTTTTTTAAATGCTAATTTCTAACTATAACGTACCTGAAACCTATGTTTTTTTCAGTGAATTCCAAAGGTTTATTAAATGTTAATTTTTAAGTATAATGGTAGTTATTCCTATGTTTTTTTACTGAATTTCTTGAGTTTTTTAATTGTAAATTTGTAATTTTAATATTTATTAAAAATATTATATACTTTTCTGTAAATTTCAATTAAAAAAAAAAAAGAATTTTTGAAATTGGAATATTTTAGAATTATTTTGTTTTATTAATATAATTATGTAATGTCCTTTGACATTACATTTTTTTTTTCCCTAAAACTTTTGGGATTTGCAGACCCAACGCGTACCTAACACGGCGGGTGCGTGTATTCCAGCCGCCATATTGGAAAAGTCGTGAAGGAGCCGCGTACGGTCTGCGACGGGTGAGTGGCTTTGTGTTACGTCATATACGTATAACATCACGTGATGTGCGCGATTGGTATGCGACAGGTGCGCGACACCTGCTCCCGTGTATTCGTGTCATGTGTGCATTACGGTACGTGACGTCTGCGCGATGCCGGGATGCGCATGAAGTCATAAATGTGCTGGGGTGGGCGACACCCGTAAAAGTTTTTATACTGTAAAAAAAATATGTAAGTAACTTTAATGTAGATATCAGGGGAACAGATTATCTAAACTAATTATAAAAATAATATATTTCTACTTGTAATAAACTTATATTATTGTTAAATATATTTTCGCGGAGTCGCGTCTGGTGCGTTCTCCGTGCATGCTGGCTGCGCACATCCCATGTTACCGTAAAAAAAAGATTTATTTGGCTCATAACATTTTCCACTGTAACTATTGAAGGACCCCACCCATTTTCATCATTCTTATTGGAGCAGCTTCTCCTACTAGAACCTCTTGGTGGTTTATTGGTGTTTGGAAAAAACTTAACAGCAAAATGGCATCTGGACTGCAGCAGCAAGTCCAAGTTTCTTCAGATGAAGAAGTGTTGGAGGAAGCACCACCTAAACAGAGACCAGAATCTGTTGTCTAGAAGTTTTTTTATTTTCCCCCAGGTGAAAAGAAAGTGAACGCGAGTGAAAGTGACATGCAAGATTTGCGAGAGGGTCCTCTCAAGAGGGAGGTACAAAAAGTATTCATGCTGCACTCCCAGCATGTACAAGCATCTGCGTACAATCCATCCCTGTAATCTTGCTCGAGAAGAAATGAGACGAACTGCACAAAATCCAGCACCAGGTGTTTCAAGCACCTCAGGAGCGTCGTCAGCTATACCTCCTATGGACATAAGGCCAGAATTTGCATTCCTAGAGCAGCACTGTGTCAAATGTAAAAAAATCATCTGCTGTGGCGAGCAGTCAGTGGATGCTGTTTGTGCTGCCCAAAGAAACCACCGCTGTTAATTTTTTGTTTGTTTTTTGTTTTTGGAATGATAATTAATTCCAAAAGTTAACTGTTTACTTTGTTTCTTATTTTGGTCAGTTTTTTTAAAAAACACCAAAAAAAAGACAAAATTGTTCAAAAAATAAAAAAAAATACAAGAGAAAAAAGAAGAAAAAAATAGTTCTTGTCAGAACTACCTTACCTGGTTAAAAAAAGAAAAATAATTGCATGGTAATGTCTGAAAGTTTGCTTGAATATATATGTAGAGCATGATTGACTGAACGAATGCATTAGTAGTGTATGGTCAATTTATAAGTGCTTAGGTATTGGCAGAGTGATAGGATAAGAAGATAGTGGTGGATGGGTGATTGAGGAAGTGCATGGGAGTGACAGGAGAAATCCTAGGCTGCATGGGTAGTACCTTAGTATTTACAAGACTTTTCCAAAAGTATGTATGTGGTTAGATGTCTGCATGCATAGTGCATAGAATATAGTAGGTGTACTTGTGTTAGTGGCTAGGCCACTCCATAAGTACATGGTGAATTTATAAGTGCTTAGGTATTGGCAAAGGGATAGCATAAGTAGATAGTGCTGGATGGGTGATTGGAGAAGTGCATGGGACTGACAGGAGGATTCCTAGGCTGCATGGGTACTACTTGGGTATTTAGTGGAGTGTACCAATTGTATGTATCTGGTTAGAGGTCTGCATGCATTGGGCACAGAATATTGTAGGTGTACCTGTGTTAGTGGCTAGGCCACTTCATAAGTACATCACTAGTAATTGGAATGATTACAGTGCTGCTAACCGAGTACATGGTCAATTTATAAGTGCTTAGGAATTGGCGGAGTGATAGGATAAGAAGATAGTGCTGGATGGGTGATAGAGGAAGTGCATGGGAGTGACAGGAGGAATCGTAGGCTGCATGGGTAGTACCTCAGCATTTACAAGACTTTCCAATAGTATGTATGTGGTTAGATGTCTGCATGCATTGTGCATAGAATGTTCTAGGTGTACTTGTGTTAGTGGCTAGGGCACTCCATAAGTACATGGTAAATTTATAAGTGCTTAGGTATTGGTAAAGTGATAGCATAAGCAGATAGTGCTGGATGGGTGACTGGAGAAGTGCATGGGACTGACAGGAGGATTCCTAGGCTGCATGGGTAGCACCTTAGTATTTACAAGAGTGTTCCAATAGTATGTACCTGGTTAGAGGTCTGCATGCATAGTGCATATAATGTTGTAGGTGTACTTGAGTTAGTGACTAGGCCATTCCATAAGTACATTATTAATAACTGGAAAGAGTGCATAGTGATTTTATAAGTGCTTAGGTATTAGCAAAGTGATAGGATAAGTAGATAGTGCTAGAGGTGTGATTGGACAAGTGCATGGGACTGACAGGAGGATTGCTAGTCTGTATGGGTACTAAGTGGGTATTTGCAAGAGTGTATCAATACTATGTACCTAGTTAGAGGTCTGCATGCATATTGCACAGAATATTGTAGGTGTACTTGTGTTAGTTGTTAGGCCATTCCATAAGTACATCACTGTGCATGGGATAGACAGGAGGATACCTAGACCTCACATTTAGAGTGCTGGTAGTTGACAGCAGGATGAGTTTATAAGTGCTTGTGTTTTGGTATAGTGATTAGATAAGGACATAGTTCTACTGAATGATTAGAGTATTGCAAGGAGATCACCTGAGGAAATGGATAACTGCTTGGGTGTTGACAGAGGTATTGAATTAGTACATGCTAGTAGTAAATGACTGAAAAACTGCATTACCAGTAACAGAGTGATTGGTTGACTGTATGGTTAGTACCTGAGGTATTTTAGACATTAATAAGCAGTGAGTAGGTGTTTAAAGGTGTGTATGAATAGTGCACAGGTGAATGCAGTAGTGGATGGATAGTGTTTGGATTACTTAACCTTACCTTTACATTAGTAGATATCAAATTATTGTAAACATTTTTTTGCAGTTGTTTTTATATTTTAAAGTTTAAAAACATTTGAACTTTAGAATTAGGATCTGTAAAAGAGAAGAAAAAATACAGTTATAATATATAATATTATAATTTTTACAACAAAACATAATTTTAGCATTATATAAATTATTTGGTTTGCCTTTTTTGCTGTTCTCAGAATATATTGAATTTCACTGTAAATAGTGATTTCAATGTTACTCATCACATAACAGTGGGCAAAAAAAAACAATCAATAAGATTGTTTAAAAAAACAAATCTGTGTCAAAAATATTTTCAACATAGTCAACTATCTCTGCACATTGCATAAAAATAACATCCTCAATAACATAGAATATAATACAAATCTCACATATATAAAATCCTTCTTTCTAAGAGAATTTTGCCAGTAAAATATGAAAGAACAGTAACAATAATTCAATCAACAATTCTTTATAATTTCCATATACTCTAAATGATGTTCTTTAAAATATTTGCCGTCAGAATATCCCAGAAAAACTGCTTAATTCATATTAATATCTTTCCTCTAGGCCAAATTATATTCCTGAAATCCTTTATACTGAAATTGTCCAAAGTAATGGTATTAATACATATTAACATATTCCCAATAGGCCGAATTATGTTCTTAGAACTTTGGCTTTAAAAATATTAGGTATGAATTTGATAATTCGATAGGCAAACGATATCTAAAAACCAAATGAGTATCATTACAATATGTCCATCCTTTATTACAGTTTAAATAGACAGTGTAATGTCCAGGTGTTGTAGAAGGATCATCGTGGAAAATAATTGCTACTGCTACAAAAGTTCTTTCTGATATTGATAGTTGACTTGCTACAAATTTTTTAATTAAAGTTTCCAATTTTCTTCCATCAGGTGTATCATTAAAATCTTTGTATAAATAACATTTCTGATTTGCATTGGCTACACTCCATGTTTTGATTTGCTGCCTTATTTAATTTGTTGAAAGACACTGTTTTACAGTCTGGTATTGTCAAATATATAAATCTTTCAGTGTCTATGTTAGTGGTAGAAGTAAATCTACAATTTTCACATTCATGTTCCCATTTATAACGAAGTCCAAACAGATTTTCAATTTGTATTCTTTCATCTTCCATTGCTGCAAGCATATATATTAGAAATTCCTGGGCATCTTGTTGCACATTCTGTGTAAATTGCGTAGAACCAGAACATATATCCAGAAGATTCCGAATATAAAAAACACTTTGGTTTGTACTTTTTATCAGTTCTCAATTTTTCAAAAATAGAATGCAACAAAGAACAAAACCTTTTTTCTTGATTCTCCATAATTTGCTGTTGTAGATTTTCTAGAAAAAATACAACATTTACCACTACATTAGCATAGCAGTTGATACATTAACTATTTTCTAACTGATATCTGACAATCTCTTCAATAGTGTCCTTTTTCTTTTTGCTTGGAATCTCAACATTATCTTGATTTTTTTTCTTCTCTTTAGCTTCACTACAGGTATTCTCATATCTTCTTTTTCGACCTACTACACGCTTTTCATATACATGATATTCACCTAAATTGGGAGCATACAGTATTCTTAACCGATTATACTCTCTTACACAATTTGCATCTGCACTAATCTATCTCTCATCAAAATCAATCAAATGCAATCAAGATAAAGATCTGACTCGGGACAAAGCAACACATGCCATACCCTCTTTAAATACTGTACTTCCAATGTTTACCAAAGCACTGTCTACACTTAAACCTTGAGATTTATGAATAGTCACCGCATATGCCAAAGAAAGAGGAAACTGTTTTCTACGAACATACAAATCTTTCACAAGCAAAAAACTAACCGAACAATGACCAATTTGTTTTACTTCTTCAATTGGAGCAAATTTGATTTTCAAGGGGTGTGGCTAAGCCGCGGAATGAAATGGCCGTGGATTAGTGTAGCTCCGTGACTGCCCTTTCCCTTCTATATCCGACTCAAATATCCATGAGCCCGACAGGTGATTGCCGCATCGGAATACGTCAGGGTTATGATTTGACTGTACCGGACACCGGAGCTGCACTGATGCTGTGGAGTGAGGCCTGCGCGGGGAGAGACGCCAGGGACTTGCGTGATTGAGTGGGCGGGGCACTGCCCGGCGGACCGTGCTCCTCGTATCCTGGACTGTGCCCTCGGATGAACGGCGGCCTGGCCCGGTGAGTGGAGGCCATTAGAGGCTCCCTTCTGGACTCATTCATAACATCCACTGTGGGAGTGCTGCCAACGAACCGCAACAGTTGTGTCTGTCCAGCCCGCTGCTGTGAAATAGTCTGGGAACAGGAGAGAGGAAGAGACCACGGTCAGTCGGCATACGGGCCGCCCAAGGCCCATGGCAGTGAGTCCCCAAAATCAGAGGGCTCTGTGAGTGTCGCAGTGGAGCGGATTGAACCCCAGGTGGAGGGGCCAACGCTGGACTGGGTTGCGGCCTGCTGTGGGGCCCTCCGGAGTTGTAGGTAGTGTGGGGGGGAGACTACCCTCTCTCTGTCGGCACGCGCCCCTGACTACAAGCGCTAAGCGCTAGAAAGCTGAGACTGCACACAGGCATAAAGATCATTGGAAACACCTGCACTCTGACCTACTGCCGCCAAAGAAATACATCGCATAGAGCCCTAAAGCCCGGCTCAGCCTGACTCCAAATCAATGCGCAGGAGCTACCGGAGAGGTGGCGGGCATATGACTCTACAGCGAGGGGGGAGCTGGTACACCGTGGACTAGGGCCAATTTGGCGGGCTCGCACAAACTGGTGATAATCTCTGGCATTCGCCTATCTTTCACCAGCACAACGCCATTCCACCAGGGAGCGACCAAACGGGAGTATTGTCCCGCCTTGACTCCAGGCAATTGCCACCAGATGAGAGCGGCCGCAACCGGCTTGCTGGCAGAACACCATACAATGCCACCACCCCACCCAGGGCCCTTGTGAGGGCGGAAATCAAGGCCACATAGTGAAGTGAGTACAGCAGCATCTCAAGGAAGGTCCTTGTGTATATCAAGCTAGCTACCCTTTGACTGTGCATCCGTCCTGGTGGGACTCTCTGCGACCCCAAATGGTGTGGGGGTGCTGACCCCATAATCTGGAGTGATCACCCCTTGGACAGGAGTGATACAGGAGGTCGTGACATGATGTCGTCGTCACAGGGCAGCAAACCTGTGCAACAGAACAGACTGGACTGCTACACTCTCCCCAAAACTTCCCTGTCTGATCCTTCACCCATGGGCAAGAGTGGCAGAGCACAGCCAGAGACTGACCCAGAGCCTACACTTTAAGATGTCTGGGAAGCTATCGCTGGAATTTAGTCTTCACTGGAGCAGAAGATGGAGGCCCTCACGGTGGAAGTTAACCTACTCCGAGCGGACCACATTAAAAATAGAGAGAGAATCAAGCAGATGGAGCTTACAACTGCAAGCCTGGTGGAAGATACCTCCCAGCTGCAAAAGGAAGTCAAGGAACTCCAAACCTTTCGTACATTTGCAGAAACCAAGCTAGACGACTATGAAGGACGTCTACGGCACAACAATGTGCGTATCCTGGGGGTCACGGAAAAATCAGAAGGATAAGCCACTGACCCTTTCGTAGACAACCTTATCCTGAAACATCTGCAACCTAAGGGACTCAGTAACTTCTTCATAATTGAAAGAGCCCACAGGGTCCCGGGAGGCCGTCCGAAACCGGGAGCCCCTCCGTGCCCAATCCTGGCCAGAGTTCTGAATTTTCGAGACTGAGATGTGATACTCCAGCATGACAGGGCGGGTCCCCCACTCCAAAACGACAACGCGGAAATAACTTTTTTTCCGGACTTTACCCAAATGGTCCAGAGACAAAGACGCTCATTCCTGGGGATAAAAAGAGCACTATGAGACAAAGGATACAAATATGCCAATTTGTTCCCAGCCAGGCTCCGGGTGGAGGTGGATGGTCGGGCCTGGTTCCTCGAGCGCCCGGAAGCTGCAGCGGACTGGTCGGAGAGCTGCTGAACACTGTGTTATTCCTTCACGGGGGTAAAGTATGGGGTTGAGGTGAACTTGGGACGATGACACTACTTGACATGGATGTTGGTGGGTGGGTTAATAAGTTGTTGGTGGAATCGGGGACTCTGCATTGGGGCATCAATAGTTTTTGACAGACATGATAGCTCCTTCTTCACGTGTGTCCTGGACTGACAAGCACCTGAGAGCTCTCATTTTAGTAATGACGGGGGGAGGAGACACCGCGCACCCCACTTTTCTTCATTTAGTTAGTGTGTGTGGGCGACAGGCACTCTGCTAGTTGTGTCATGGGCAGTTTGAAGCCCGGAGGGCAGGGGTGCACGGAGGGGGTGGTTGAGATGGGGTGTGTAAGTTTAAGCATTTTCAACTGTTTGAAGTATTTGTTTTGTCGACAGCATCACACGGAAACGCAATACAGGGGCAGCATTGTTACAATAGCAGGAATGGGTACACAGTGGGATACAGGGATTAAGATCCTCTGCTGGAACGTCAACGGGCTAGGGGATAAAGTTAAGTGTAGCATGGTCCTTCAATACATTAAGAGACAAGCCCCAGACGTCATCCTCCTGCAGGAGATGCACTTGGCAGGAAGTGTGTGTAAGTCTATGAATAGGGGGTGATATAAGCTAGTGTCTCATTTCGGCTTCACCACTGGGTCACGGGGAGTGGGCATATTACTTAAAAACTAATTTCCCTTTACCCTGCAATTTACATGGTCCGATAATAGGGGCAGATATATAGGTATTTCCGGTCTCTGGGAGGGCAGAACCACCACAATTGTCTCAATATATGTTCCCCAGGCATCCAGAGCGACACATTTAAAGACCTAGGTGCAATACTATTGACCTTTCTGGACGGCCTCCTCCTGTTAGGGGGAGACTTCAATGTGGTGGTGTCTGGTACATTGGATCATCATCCTCAACGAGATATCAGGCCTGCACACAGATGGTTGCCCGACTTCTTGGACGCCATGGGACTAGTGGATGGTTGGAGAGCGCAAAATCCAGACAGGGCTCCATATACCTACTTGTCGAGTGCCCACCGCGGTTTCTCCCGTATTGATTATATACTGGTTCCTGCTGCACTTGCGCTGGACATTCGGGAGATAAGACACTTAAGTAGAGGTATTTCGGACCACTCACCGATCTGGACGCGAGTGGTTCTGGGACAGAGGAGTTTGGGGAGGGTTGCCACCATTAAACCTTGGTACCTCCGTGACCCTGATACCCATAAGAAAGTGATCCAAAGTACAGACCTATACTTTCACGAAAATGAAGGTACTGTATAATCCTCCCAAACATTGTGGGAAGCTCATAAGTCGTTGATCCGCGGACAAACCCTGTCACTGATCGCAGGCAAGAAAAAAGAAAAGCAGAAAGACTTGATAAGGGCAGAGGATGAGGTACTTGAACTGGAGAATGAGCTAGAAGTGTCAGTAACCCCCAAAAAGCTGCACCTCTTGCAGCCCAAGCAAGATGAATACAAAGCCATAGCAACAGATAGAGCTAAAGTACAGGGAAGGGAAACACAAAACAGATTCAATGAACACGGGGACAAAGCAAGGAAGCAGATCGAGTAGTTAGATAAAAAGGAGTGGACTAGCCGCCTAGTGCCTGAACTTCAGGTGGAGGGCGTCGGCCTCGTCACTGAACCCCAGGAGATTGCTGACCGGTTTGCTGAATACTACCAAACGATATATAGTACGGAAGGGAAGTACTCACTTGAGGAGAATTGCTCTCTGATCCGGGATATTTTGCTCCCCACACTGACAGTCGAAAACAGGGAATATCTGGAATCCGACTTCACTGATGAAGTAGCCCAAGCGATACGTGCGATTCCTTCGGGGAAAGCCTCAGGCCCCAATGGCCTGCCAATCGAACTCTACAAACTCAGGCTAGACAAAATGGCCCCATATCTCCGGTCGATGTACAAGGATAGCAGGAAAAAGGGAGCACTCCCCTCGGACCAAAGGACAGCTAATATAGTGGTAATTCACAAGGAAGGGAAATCCAGAAACAGTTGTGCCTCCTATAGGCCGATATCCCTCCACAACGCAGAACCCAAAATCCTCGCAAAGATATTAGCGATCAGACTGGTGAAAGTGATAGATACTTTGGTACATCCCGACCAATCGGGTTTCATGACGCACCGTAATACAGCCTTGAAGCTACGCAGGGTGCATGGGATGCTGGGCAGAGCGGCAACTATCCGAGAGCTGGCGGTCCTGGTCTCGCTAGATGCCACAATGGCATTTGACTGGGTGGAGTGGCCATACCTGTTTGCTGTACTGAATAAAATGGGTTTTGGTCTCAGCTTTGTGAGTTGGGTCTGACTGTTATATTCGGAACCTATGGCCCAAGTAGTGATAAACAACAGCACATCACCAGCGATCCAATTACAACGGCGCACACGGCTGGGATGCCCACTATCCCCATTGCTATTTGCTCTAGCCCTAGAGCCGCTCGCGGCTTGGATCCGCAAGGACCCAGTAGTGCGTGGTATGTGCTGGTCCCTGGATTGGTAGGACAAGATATCCTTATATGCGGGTGATATTCTGTTGTATTTAAACTCCCCGAGGGCTTCCTTGATATGTCTATTTGATATCCTTGCAGTGTTCGGCAGATATTCCGGGTTTACTATAAATTGGACAAAATCGGTTGTTTAAATCCTATGAGGGGAGCCTCCTGTCCTCCCGGGGAACTGCCCACTTCAGATAGCAGCTGAGGGCTTTCGGTATCTAGGCATCTATATCTCCCTGAGTCCTATGACTTATTTTATACGCAAGCTCCTGCCACCCATACAAAGATTGAAAAAAGACATTAAAAGCCGGAAATCTTTGCCCCTCTCGCTGTTGGGTAAGGCAGCCCTTTTTAAAATGATGGCCCTGCCCCGCTTCCTCTATGCCCTACAGAATTCGATGTACCCGGTCCCCGCCTTGTACTTCAAGTAATTAGAGAGTTTACAGAGGGATCTTCTTTGGGACGGGTAACCTTGTATTGCTCTGCCCAAACATACCCTGAACTGGTTTGATGGGGGCATTAGCCTCCCCGACCTCAAAAAGTATTATTGGTCAGCTCATTTGGCAGCCATTAACCAAGGGACCTATGGAAAGTTGGGTGATCCAGCTGACGCCATGGACAGATGGATCCTCCCCGGCGGAGATTATGGCAGGGCATTCTATTCTAAGCCTGGTAAATATCTCTTAACCGGGCCGACTGCACATTCAGTCCATGTTTGGCATGTAGTAAATAAACATCTGGGGTGGGAAGGACGACTTACCCTGGCTATCCCTCTTTGGAGCTCCCAGAAACTGGGATCCTATGGCAAACTAAGGGCTTTGATAAATGGGATCTGATTGGGATCTCCCTGATCAAAGATCTTTGAGTCAAAGATGAAATTGTTCCCTTCACTACCCTCCAGAAACAATATAGCCTAGAGGACACAGAACATTATAGGTATCTCCAAGTCCGCCATGCCCTCTGAACGCACATTACTTCGAATTCTGTCCTCCTACCTGCCTCCCCATTGGAAGACATGATACTCGACGGCTACTTGCCAGAAAAGACTATATCACTGATATATAAAAAACGAATCAACACTATGGAAGATCCACTTCAGTCGCTCAAAGGAAAATGGGAGAGGGATGGCCTTGAGCTAGATGAGGAAGACTGGCAAGTTGCAGTCTCCTCCCTGAGGGAGGTGGCGATCCAGGCAAGGCTGCGGTTGGTTCAGCTCAAAATTCTCCACAGAATATATGTAGATGGCCCCAGATTGGTGTGTATGGGTAGAGCAGAAAGTGGAGAGTGCAGACGTGGTTGTGAGGAGGAAGGCACCTTTTTCCATATTCTATGGGAGTGTGAACGGGTACAGACATATTAGGCGACTATACACCGTACACTTAGCGAGTTTCAAAGGATCAAACTGCGCCCAGAGGTGCGAAGATGTCTCTTAAACATCTGGGAGCCAACTGACCTCACCTCAAGCGCTAAGCAATGGGTAACGTTAGCAATAATGATAGCAAAAAGGAATGTTGCGCAGAACTGGGGAGTTCGTCAAACACCTACGATGGGAAAGTGGAGGGAGGACTTAGATTGGTGCATGTTCCGTGAAAATTCAGCCTATGTGGCTAGAGGGTGCCCTGGGAAATGGAACAGGGTCTGGGGTTCGTGGAATTCTTACAGGGGAGACATATGCACTCCTCCGTTGTCACTAGAAGAAGACGAACACCTTACACCCCCCTAAGTGTTGTCCACATTACACTGTGTGATAGAAATTTTGTGTATTAGTTCAGATGCTCGATATTTATGCTGTCTCCTAATTGTATACAAAAGTCGCAATATATGTCGATGATGTTTAATAAAAATTTTAAAAAAATTAAATTGATTTTCAAAAATTCAATTCCATCTCTATTTTGATAATTAACAAAATCAAAAACTTTACCCATTGCTCCATTTACTAAACCTTTTCCCACATCCAAATTACGCCATAAAATTACCCGACAGTTTACACATAGATATAAATTCTTTTCTAAACCAGCAGTTTTAGATATAGATTTTTCTAAAGAATCCAATTTTGTTTATAACTTTTCCGTCAAAATAATAGTAGTTCTTTCATGTTCTGTTTTATCAATGGCTTCCATTTTTATTATTTATTCATTTTCCAGCTTTAAAAGTTCTTCATTGAATGTAGAACACTCTCGCAGTGTTGGCATTAGGCAAAATATAGATTTATTTTCTGCAATTTTTTTATATATTTTTTCAGGAACTATATTTTCATTTGGAAACAAGTTTGTAAGTAGACGACTTTGCAAAGCTTGTTTGCCATGTTTTGGCAATACTCCAATTCTTATATGTTAAAGAATGGTTCCATAATCAACATCATTTGCCTGTCGCATATTTTTAATGAGTTCTTTGTATTCACAATATGACCAAGTGTTAACGTTTACAACACTTCCCAAAGACTTTCTGGTGTCTTCATGCTAAAGCATTTTAAATACTGGTTGTCCTTTTACAGGAGTAAGTTGCAGTAGATCACCAAACACTATCACATGTTTTCCTCCAAATAAGACATCGTATTCTGTTTTAAGAATTTGCTGCATTCTTAAATGCACAAAGGCAAGCATTAAGTTTGAGACCATGCTCACCTCATCAATAATCAGAAGTTTCATTTTCTTTAGTACTCTTGAAACTTCATAACAAGCTTCTCCAGATAGCTTGTGATATTCCAATTTATTTTCATGCTCTACAGGTAGCATTTGTAAACGATGTAAAGTAATTCCTATAATGTTGTGTGCTGCCAACCCAGTTGGAGCAGTTACAACACAAGACAAATATGAGTCAGTTGTTTTCTGTAGATAACTGGTTAAAACTTTAATTAAGAAACTTCGTCCTGTACCAGCTTGACCACTGACATACATTCGGATAGGTTGAAATGATGTGCATGTGCATTATTTCTTTTCATGAAGAAAACCATGCTCGATCTGTTGTCTCACTTGCTGATATATTTCTTTCTGTTTAATATTTAGTTGTTCTTCCAAGTTTCCTAAGTCCATAATATCTTCTTGAGTTTGATGCATTGCTGTTTCCACTTCACTCATGGCGATTGCTGCTTGATTTTCAAGAATTGGTTGTCCTAGTGGATCTTGACTCAGTGGAGCAGAACTTTTATAAGATACAATATTGCCTTTTGTACTTTCCTGACATCCACTAATTCCTGCCAGGTTTTCTTACTCTCAGGGGCCGATACTGATCCGGGTCTAAATAGCACCGAACGCGATCCGGCCGGAAAAACTATGCGCCGTACGTGTGTTTTCCGCCCGACTCATACAGCTGTACGAGCGAGCAAGTACGATGCGAGCTACATGAAATTCACCGACCGACTCTTTTCCGGATCCGAACCGCTCCGCACGTCTCTGTCGTAAGCTAACCATTGCTTGCAATGGATGCGATTCATGACCGAGCAACTACGATGCACACATCGGACAGCCTGTGCGAGCCAGAATTTCCGGCTCGCAAATCATCCAGGTGGTTGTCTTTGGGGGTCCGCGTCAGACCCCCTGTCACCCGCAGCCCTACGACTCGGACACAGGGCGAGAGCCATGGGTCTCCCCAACACAGGCATGTACGGTGAGGATGGCACCAATGCGTACTCACTGTAGGGGGCGCACTTGTCCGCGACATACCCATTCAGTCAATGGGATCCCATGTATTCATCGTACGACTGGCTCCCATTGACTTCTATGGGAGTCCGACCGAACCGAGTCCGACAGCATACGGCCGCATCGCACTCGCTCGGTCGGACTGCAGGACTCCGGCTCGGTCAGAAAACACTCCGGATCCCGCTCGGTCGGAGTGCTTTCCGACCCGGATCAGCCCCTTAGTAGGAACACCATTAACTAGAATAATTAGTGGTTCACTTTCTTCTTTCTCTACACCAATAGTTTCAATATTTTTCTTTAAATCTAGAGGTAAATATACAACTCTTCCTTTTTTAATCCTCTCTGTAAATCTGTGGGAGGATATTTACCTGTTTTAGGCTCCATACAAACAATAGCCTGAAACGGGTGCACAGATTGAATCAGAATAGACTCATACATGTTTAAATCTATCAGTTCTGAAGGAATAGCTACCAACTCTAGATTATTATGGACAGCTCAAGCAGGCATTTTATTATCCTTTGATTTGTTATAACAATATTTACAATTACGCTGATCAGTACCCAAATCAAAGCAATCCTCAACCAACAAATAAGTTGCAAATTCCTTCCACTTATCATTATTTTCTTTTTCACTTTTTAAATACAGATCAACTGTCCTAGTCTGATTTTTATAGTGTTTGTCGACAACAAATACAAGTATAATTTGGCCTTTCACACAAAATTACCTTAAACTTTGTCATTTTTTCTTTAAACTTCTCTATACCACTATTTTCCACATTTTCCTCAACACCTACTTCTATCAATGTCTCACTTTGTCTACTTTCTTCTTCAGGACTAAAGTATCTAAACTCTATTTAATCACTAACTTCTTTTACATCTGAGAGTGACCCATGCAAAAGAGCACTCTTTAAGTCATTTAAAAATATTGCTGGACTTTTTGTGTACTACAATCTTCTGACTAACTTCCGCATTTGGGAATGATGTACTGATAATATTCTAAAAAGATGAAAAACACTTTGACATACTTTTCTAGAAAGACAAGCCAGAGAATGACCTAGCAAACCAGTATTTTTTGACACTCTGCAAGGATCTAGTCCTTGCAACATCTTAATCTTTTGTTTAAAACTTTTTTTACTATACTCTCGTAAGAAATTCCGTAAAATATCAATAGATTCCTGTCGTATACTGCATATACTACTTCAATTCCAAGTATACAATGGGGCTTTAGTACGTCTCCCTAGAACTTCATCAGCTGTCACTTCGTCTACATTTCTGGGAACCAACTTTTGTTTTTCAATTGGACAACCGTTTTTAACCTCATAAGCACGACCAGAGGTATCAACTGCATGCAATAAATTATTGGTTTGAAAATAGCTTTTTTCATTAAAAAAAAGGCTCTCAACTAGAACTAGGTTTCCATTCACCCAAAAAAAATCACAAAAATTAGTTCTGTTAATTACTCTCTTCTTTTTACTTTTCACCTTCATAAAATGGATTGGCTTATCTAAAGATCGAATTCTGTTTAAAACTAAAATTAATAATTTCCTTTTAATTCAAAAACCTTCTCAACTATAGTTTCAATCTGTTTCTTCTTTTTATAAAATGCTGATCTTTTTTTACATTTCTTCACATCTTTCAACAAATTAAAGACAACTCTATTGTAAAACATTATCTTTCTAATTTTTTCAAACTGATTCTCTCTCCTTTTACCATACATTGACTCTTGAAAAGGTAATTTTCCATTAACTTTTCCTTTTTTCTTTTTATTCTTCTTTGTTGTTGGAGCATCCTTTCTACTTTCCACATTGTGCACACTGTTTTTAGCCTTTGAAAGTGTTTTAATAAATTATTTTGTTCTCTTACCACAAGACTTTTTCTTTTTCCCCAAATGTTGCTCATCTAATTCTTGCTGTTGTGTTTTCTTCAAATAATAGTCATTTTTTTGTTGTTTCCTCTTTTCTATTTTTCTAGCCATGGTAAATTTCTTTTAATGATGATGAACAATATCTGTTTAAAAAAAATATATAATATTATTAAAATAAGTCTATAAAATATACTATTGTATTACTAAACAAACATGTTCTACATAAAAAACATTTAAACGCTTTGTTGTGAAATCACAATCCATTTACTACAGTACACAGGTACTAATTGGATAATTGTAGGACTGAATAAGTAAATAAGTAGAGTTTATGTGTTTAGAGGACTGCATCAATACTGGATAGATGATTGTAATACTGTAAGTATTAGTACCTGGGTCATTGCATGAGTACATAGGTACTGACTGGATGATTAGAGTACTTCATCAAAAAAGAATGCCGAAATTATAAATGCTTCGGTGTTGCACAGTGATTACATAAGGACATGTTACTGGCTGGATAATTGGAAGACTGCAAAGAGAGTGACAGTGTGGTGACTGCACTTCATGGGTACTACCAGGATTTTTGCAGGAGTGAATCAGTAGTCTGCATGGGGTTAGGGGACTGCATAGATTGTGTACATTTGACTTTAGCACTGCGTGTCTTAATGCCTGAGTCATTCTACAAGTGCATGGACAGTGACTGGATAGTTAGAGTGCTGGTAGTTCATAGGAGGGTGAGTTTATAAGGGCGTGTGTTTTGGCACAGTGATTAGATAAGGTCATTGCTCTGTCAGGATGACAGCAGGAGTGGACAGAGAGTGACACTGTGATTGCTGAACTGCATGGCTACTATCTGGATTTTTGCAGGAGTGAACCAGTAGTCTGCATGGGGTTAGGGGACTACATAGATTGTGTACATTTGACAGTAGCACTGCGTGTCTTAATGCCTGAGTCATTCTACAAGTGAATGGACAGTGACTGGATATTTAGAGTGCTTGTAGTTGACAGGAGGGTGAGTTTATAAGTGCTTGTGTTTCTGCACAATGATTAGATAAGGACATGGTTCTCTCAGGATGATTGCAAGAGTGGACAGAGAGTGACAGTGTGATTGGGTCACTGCATGAGTACTACCTGGGTTATTGCAGGAGTGAATGAGTAGTCTGCAGTGTCTTAGGGGCCTGCTGAGATTGTGCACATTTGACTGTAGCACTGTGTTTTAATACCTGAGTCATTCTACAAGTGCATGGACAGTGACTGGATAGTTAGATTGCTGGTAGTTGACAGGAGGTTGAGTATATAAGTGCTTGTGTTTTGGCACAGAGATTAGATAAGGACATGGTTCTGTCAGGATGATAGCAGGAGTAGACAGAGAGTGACAGTGTGATTGGGGCACTGCATGAGTACTACCTGGGTTATTGCAGGAGTGAATCAGTAGTATGCAGGGGTTTAGGGGCCTGCATAGATTGTGCACATAAATCATTGTACAAGTGCATGGATAGTGACTGGATAGTTAGAGTGCTAGAAGTTGAAAGCAGGGTGAGTTTATAAGTGCTTGTGTTTCTGCACAATGATTAGATAAGGACATGGTTCTCTCAGGATGATTGCAAGAGTGGACAGAGAGTGACAATGTGATTGGGTCACTGCATGAGTACTACCTGGGTTATTGCAGGAGTGAATGAGTAGTCTGCAGTGTCTTAGGGGCCTGCTGAGATTGTGCACATTTGACTGTAGCACTGTGTTTTAATACCTGAGTCATTCTACAAGTGCATGGACAGTGACTGGATAGTTAGATTGCTGGTAGTTGACAGGAGGTTGAGTATATAAGTGCTTGTGTTTTGGCACAGAGATTAGATAAGGACATGGTTCTGTCAGGATGATAGCAGGAGTAGACAGAGAGTGACAGTGTGATTGGGGCACTGCATGAGTACTACCTGGGTTATTGCAGGAGTGAATCAGTAGTATGCAGGGGTTTAGGGGCCTGCATAGATTGTGCACATCAATCATTGTACAAGTGCATGGATAGTGACTGGATAGTTAGAGTGCTAGAAGTTGAAAGCAGGGAGAGTTTATAAGTGCTTGTTTTTGGCACAGAGATTAAATAAGGACATGGTTCTGTCAGGATCATTGCAGGAGTGGAGAGAGAGTGACAGTTTGATTGGGACACTGCATTGCTACTACATGGGTTACTGCAGGAGTGAATCAGTAGTCTGCAGGGATTTAGAGGACTGCATAGATTGTGTACATTTGACTGTTGCACTGCGGGTCTTAATCCCTAAGTCATTCTACAAGTGCATGGACAGTGACTGTGTAGTTAGAGTGCTGGTAGTTCACAGCAGGGTGGGTTTATAAGTTCTTGTGTTTAGGCACAGAGATTAGATAAGGACATTGTTTTGTCTGGAGGATTGCAAGAGTGGACAGAGATTGACAGTGTGATTGGGGCACTGCATGAGTACTACCCAGGTTATTGCAGGAGTGAATCAGTAGTCTGCAGGGGATTAGGGTCCTGCATAGATTGTGCACATTTGAATGTAGCACTGTGTGTTAATAGCTGAGACATTGTACAAGTGCATGGACAGTTACTGGATAGTGACAGTGCTGGTAGTTGACAGCAGGGTGAGTTTATAAGTGCTTGTCTTTTGGCACAGAGATTATATAAGGACATGGTTTTGTCTGCATGATTGCAAGAGTGGACAGAGAGAGACAGTGTGATTGGGGCCCAGCATGAGTACTACCTGGGTTATTGCAGGAGTGAATCAGTAGTCTGCAGGTGATTAGGGGTCTGCATAGATTGTGCACATTTTACTGTAGCACTGTGTGTTAATGGCTGAGACATTGTACAAGTGCATAGACAATGACTGGATAGTTACAGTGCTGGTAGTTGACAGCAGGGTGAGTTTGTAAGTGCTTGTGTTTTGGCAAAGAGATTAGATAAGGACATGGTTTTGGCTGAATGATTGCAAGAGTGGACAGAGAGTGACAGTGTGATTGGGGCACTGCATGAGTACTACCTGGGTTATTGCAGGAGTGAATAAGTAGTCTGCAGGGGCTTAGGGGCCTGCATAAATTGTGCACATTTGACTGTAGCACTGTGTTTTACTGGCTGAGACATTGTACAAGTGCATGGATAATGACTGGATAGTTCCAGTGCTGGTAGTTGGCAGCCGGGTGAGTTTATAAGTGCTTGTGTTTTGGCAATGTGATTAGATAAGGACATGGTTCTGTCAGGAAGATTGCAAGAGTGGACAGAGAGTGACAGTGTGGTTGGGGCACTGCATGAGTACTACATGGGCTATTGCAGGAGTGAATCAGTAGTCAGCAGGGTCTTAGGGGCCGCATAGATTGTGTACATTTGATTGTAGCACTGTGTGTCTAAATGCCTGAGTCATTATACAAGTGGATGGACAGGGACTGGATAGTTTGAGTACTGGTAGTTGACTGCAGGGTGAGTTTATAAGTGCTTGTGTTTTGGCAAAGAGATTAGATAAGTACATGGTTTTGTCTGGATGATTGCAAGAGTGGACAGAGAGTGACAGTGTGATTGGGGCACTGCATGAGTACTACCTGGGTTATTGCAGGAGTGAATCAGTAGTCTGCAGGGGCTTAGAGGCCTGCATAGATTGTGCACATTTGACTGTAACACTGTGTGTCTTAATGCCTGAGTCATTGTACAAGTGCATGGATAGTGACTGAATAGTTACAGTGCTGGTAGTTGACAGCAGGGTAAAATTATAAGTGCTTGTGATTTGGCACAGAGATTAGATAAGGATATGGTTCTGTCAGGATGATTGCAAGAGTGGACAGAGAGTGACAGTGTGATTGGCGCACTGCATGAGTACTACATGGGTTATTGCAGGAGTGAATCAGTAATCTGCAGGGTCTTAGGGTCCTGCATAGTGTGTGCACATTTGAATGTAGCACTGTGTGTTAATGGCTGAGACATTGTACAAATGCATGGACAGTGAATGGATAGTTACAGTGCTGGTAGTTGACAGCAGGGTGAGTTTATAATTGCTTGTGTTTTGGCACAGAGATTAGATAAGGACATGGTTCTGTCAGGATGATTGCAAGAGTGGACAGAGAGTGACAGTGTGATTGGGGCACTGCATGAGTACTACTTGGGTTATTGCAAGAGTGAAGCAGTATTCAGCAGGGGCTTAGGGGCCTGCATAGATTGTGCACATTTGACTGTACCACTGCATGTGTTAATGGCTGAGATATTTTACAAGTGCATGGATAATGACTGGATAGTTACAGTGCTGGTAGTTGACAGCAGGGAGAGTTTATAAGTGTTTGTGTTTTGGCACAGAGATTAGATAAGGACATGGTTTTGTCCGGATGATTGCAAGAGTGGACAGTGAGTGACAGTGTGATTGGTGCACTGCATGAGTACTACCTGGGTTATTGCAGGAGTGAATCAGTTGTCTGCAGAAGCTTAGGGGGCTCCATAGATTGTTGCACATTTGACTGTGGCACTGTTTGTTAATGGCTGAGACATACAAGTGCATGGACAGTGAATGGATAGTTACAGTGCTGGTAGTTGACAGCAGGGTGAGTTTATAATTGCTTGTGTTTTGGCACAGAGATTAGATAAGGACAAGGTTATGTCAGGATGATTGCAAGAGTGGACAGAGTGTGACAGTATGATTGGGGAACTGCATGAGTACTACCTGGGTTATTGCAGGAGTGAATCAGTAGTCTGCAGGGGCTTAGGGGCCTGCATAGATTGTGCACATTTGACTGTAGCACTGTGTGTTAGTGGCTGAGACATTGTAGAGGTGCATAGATAATGACTGGATAGTTACATTGCTGGTAGTTGACAGCAGGGTATGTTTATAAGTGCTTGTGTTTTAGCACAGAGATTAGATAAGGACATGGTTCTGTCGGGATGATTGCAAGAGTGGACAGAGAGTGACAGTGTGATTGGGGCACTGAATGAGTACTACTTGGGTTATTGCAAGAGTGAAGCAGTATTCAGCAGGGGCTTAGGGGCCTGCATATATTGTGCACATTTGACTGTACCACTGCATGTGTTAATGGCTGAGATATTGTACAAGTGCATGGGGAATAGCTGGATAGTTACAGTGCTGGTAGTTGACAGCAGGGAGAGTTTATAAGTGTTTGTGTTTTGGCACAGAGATTAGATAAGGACATGGTTTTGTCCGGATGATTGCAAAAGTGGACAGTGAGTGACAGTGTGATTGGTGCACTGCATGAGTACTACCTGGGTTATTGCAGGAGTGAATGAGTTGTCTGCAGAAGCTTAGGGGGCTCCATAGATTGTGCACATTTGACTGTGGCACTGTTTGTTAATGGCTGAGACATACAAGTGCATGAACAGTGAATGGATAGTTACAGTGCTGGTAGTTGACAGCAGGGTGACTTTATAATTGCTTGTGTTTTGGCACAGTGATTAGATAAGGACAAGGTTATGACAGGATGATTGCAAGAGTGGACAGAGTGTGACAGTATGATTGGGGAACTGCATGAGTACTACCTGGGTTATTGCAGGAGTGAATCAGTAGTCTGCAGGGGCTTAGGGGCCTGCATAGATTGTGCACATTTGACTGTAGCACTGTGTGTCTA
The DNA here is from genome assembly GCF_964204655.1 of Triturus cristatus. Lineage (NCBI taxonomy): Eukaryota > Metazoa > Chordata > Amphibia > Caudata > Salamandridae > Triturus > Triturus cristatus. The sequence goes on from NC_140587.1 coordinate 971,681,811, forward strand.
AATGTCTGAGTCATTGCACAAGTCGATGGACAGTGACTCGATAGTTAGAGTGCTGGTAGTTGACAGCAACGTGAGTTTATAAGTGCTTGTGTTTTGGCACATAGATTAGATAAGGACATGGTTCTGTCAGGATGATTACAAAAGTGGACAGAGAGTGACAATGTGATTGGGGCACTGCATGAGTACTACCTGGGTTATTGCAAGAGTAAATCAGTAGTCTCCAGGGACTTACTGGCCTGCATAGAGTGTGCACATTTGACTGTAGCACTGCATGTGTTAATGCTTGAGTCACTGTACAAGTATATGGATAGTGACTGGATACTTCTAGTGCTGCAAGTTCAGAGCACGGTGAGTCTATAAGTGCTTAGGTATTGGCGGACTGATAGCATAAGTAGATAGGGCTGAATGGGTAATAGAATAAGTGCATGGGACAGACAGGAGGATTCCTAGACTGCATGGGTACAACCTGGGTATCTACAAGAGTGTATCAATATTATGTAGCTGGTTAGAGGTCTGCATGCATAGTGCACAGAATAGTGTACATGTACTAGTATTACTGACTAGGGCATTCTATAAGTACATGACTAGTAACTGGAATAATTACAGTGCTGCAAACACAGCGCATGGAGAATATATAAGTACTTAGGTATTGGTGTATGGTGCGCGATGGGTGATTGGAGGAGTTTCTCAGTACTAAGAGGGCAATATCTGCTCTGCAAGGACACTCCTTATAGGATTAAAGTACTGCATAAATCTCTACTGCTACTTTACCTTTCTACAACTAGTTTTAATATTACACCGGGCCAAATACAAAGCAGAAACCATTCCCATTTATCTGCAATAAGTCTCACCATATCACTGAAAAACATAAATGAGTGTTTCTCTACCACAAAACTATCTACACCACATAAATTCACAGAACAAACCCAAAATTGAAACCAAACACCAAAAATGTTATTGCATATTTTAACTGTACCTCTTTAGAGACTTATAAAAACTAGTCACATCACTAATACCTTAACTCTACTTATACATTTCCAATTTGAAATCAACACATAAAGTTATGCAGTATACTACTAATGTACATATCCACACATTAAAGCAATCTGTCATAATCAGCAATCCCTATTCCAAAACACACATAATACTATACAAAATGTATATTAAACAACATTTAAATACATTACAAAAAACTGCAATAAATATTTCTTCATAACAAAATATATCTCAAACTTTAAATATGATGATTTATTTTTTATGTATAAAAACAAAGGCACCACATAGTACACCTCACAAATTGATAACTCACCTTTCAAATTGCTTTGTAGATTATGAATGATCAGAATCACACACCAGATATTGTTATGCACACAATGAATATAGTGCACTGCGCTTAGCAAAACCAAAAAATGGCAACATTTCCCTCTCATTCTACACACATATACATGTAAATATCAAATCACATTGCTTCCCTGGTTAATTTAAATTGTAAAACACATTTCTATTGGTTACAAATATCAACCCTTGCCAACTGACCTCTAACTGAACCAAAATTGCTTCTGGAATTTTCGGGATTCGTGCCTGGACCATGCACTGTAAGCGATGGAACCATGAACCTATACGAGAGTTCAAAAGTATATTAAAAATAATTTTACCAATTTTTTTTAGTAACACACCACTTATAACCATCGCACTGACTTGGGAAATCTCACTACAATAACATATTACTTTAATATTTATAACAAGTACACATTTTAATGCCACACATAACTTCCAACCCTACCCCCATTCTGCTTAATGCCTGCTTCCATAGTAACAGTTCATGAAACACTCAACTGAACTCACAGGTCACAAGTTCAGCACACTATGCTGCAAATACAAACAGCAAGTGTGCTTGACTTTCCAAAATATCAGCTTATCCTATCGAATGTACCTTTCAAACATTTTTTAATAACCAATAAGAAACATGCTTTTTAAACACAGAAAAATGCGCCCTATTTTTCACTCTATAATGTTCTTAAACAACCAATCATTTCTCTTCTTTTTTTAAAACTGCATCTTATCCACCATTTTAGATGCCTCTTACTCTACCAACTGCCTGCTTCAGCTTCAGACCTCTTTTCAGTCCAGACTTCCCTTCAAGATGCTTAGAGTGTGGATTGTGGGACACAGCTATGTTTTCTGGTGCAAAAGGTATGCTGAACACAGAGGTATTGACAAAGATCTAGCTTTGCAAAATGTGGACATTAAATGGATTGCATAAAGAGGATTAAAGTGGCACCAATTGATGCCTTTGGTTAAAACCTTTTTACATCTCCAACCCCCTGACCTCATAATTGTGCACTGCATTGGCAATGACCTAGGCACATTGACTGGGGTAGGTCTGGAAATGCTAATGAAGGACACCTTTGTACAATTGATGTTGCTTTTCCCCAAAACTGCCTTTATCTACTCTAACATATGCCAAAGACAGAAATGGAAGTGATCCAATCAATGTTGTCCTCAGATTGAGAAAGCTAGAAAAAATGTCAATAAAGCTGTTTCTGCTTATCTCAGAGACCATAGTATGGGGTCCATAGACAACAACAATCTGCGTTTTAATATGGATGGCATCTACAGGACTGATGGTGTACATTTCACAGATAAGGGAAACAGAGTCCTTCTCAACAACTTAAGACTCTGCATCGGGACTTACATGTAGCTACAAAAATCTCCCAATAAACACAAGGGCTCTTTTTAGAGCCACCCAATATCCTAACATTTAACCTAGGTTTATAATTAAAAAAAAAAATATATATTTTTGCTGGGAGTCGCACACCCAGCACGAGAAGTCATGCACCAATCGCGTTCACACCAGGGGGCCACGCTGGGAACCACGCACCTCTCGCATTCACACCGGGGGCCGCGCTGAGTGCTGCGCTAGGGTCACGACTCCAAATGTTTTGGAAAATAAAACTGGCTCCTACCAGTAATTTTTATTCTCCCCGGGGACCCCATCCCCCGGGGCCTGGCCACTTCATTGGGGACTGTGGGGGGAGCCCCAATAACCCCACAGTCCCGCCGGCTCCCCGCGTCCTACAGAAGCCGGCATTGCTTTTCCACATGGGGAGCTACTGACATGCAGCTCCACGTGTGAAAAAGCAATCTGCTTTGGATTTTGGAAAAGAGAGCAGGTTCTCTGCTCTCTCCTCCATAATCCAAACCAGAGATTGCTACAGTAGGGCGGCATATGTGCTTCCGCCCTACCATAGCAAACAGCAGTGTCACAGGTGGTGGGTACCCTGGGACACTGCAGGAGCCGGCCCTAAGGGGTGGCAGTCCCCAGGGCCATCAAAGGCTCCAGGAGGGGGGCTGTACAGCCCCCCTCCCAACTTTTCCAAAGCCCTGGGGTGGTGGTGGTCCCCGGGGCTGCGGGGTCCATACTGGACCCCCACATTTAAACAGTTAGTGCCCCAGGGAGGTGGTGGTCCCGGGGCATGTGGAGGGGCTCGAGCCCCCCACACAGATATTTTTAATTTTAAAAAGAGAGCCCCGGGGAGGTGGCAGTCCTCGGGGCTGCGGGGGCCCCCGCAGGCCCCCGGTATACATTTCCAAAATTCCCCGGGACCTGGCCCACACGGGGGCTTAAAATTAAGGAAGCGAGGAAGCCCTTGCTTTGTTTTTTGTAAATTGTTCATCCAGATCCACGCAAACAGCGCCAATTCTGCTATTTTAAAAACAAATATGCTTTTTTTGGCCCTGGGTTGCTTGTGGGACCCCCTGAGCAGGCCTATGGTGTCAGGGTGTTTCTACCCTGCCCCCTTTTCTTATTTTTCACCTTTGTTTCCCTGTTTTCTTGTGACTCGTGGCTGCCAACACTTCCAGTTTGAAGTGTTGGCAGCCAATCAAAGTAAAGCTTGTGCGCGGGAGGGTCCGCAGATCCACCTCACGTTTATATATCGAAACTTTTTATTTTTTTATTTTCTCAGCAACTACTGAATGGATTTAAACTATTTAAGAAAAAGAGTTCTTTCTGAAACAAGGGCTACCTTTTTGCCAAATTTGGTGTAATTCCGTTGAGCAGTTCGGGCTGTAGCTGTGTCTAAAGTTTCCTATGGAAAATAACATGGAGAAAATTACGTTTTGGGACCCCCTTTTTTCTCGGCCCCCGCTTATGAAATCACCCCAAAACTGACCAAAGTGCCCCACGAGTTTTGGAAATTTCACGAAGATTCATCAACCAGCGCCAAAGTTATTAGGAAAACAAAAAACGCTTTTCCTATGTAATCTAGGTCCTAACTATAACTACCTACTGGCAACCGCCGGTAGGTAATATATATATATATATATATATATATATATATATATATATATATATATATATATATATATATATATATATATATATATATATATGTGTATATATTCTACTGGCGATAAACAGTAGGTAGTCATAATTAGGACCAAAGATTCCATAGGAAAAGGGGTTTTTGTTTTGCCAACAAAGTTGGTGCTGCTTGACGATCTCCACAAAATGTTCATTTCCCTTTTTGGTTCAGCTGCTGTGCTGGAAGTTTCGAGTAGGGGTCCGTCAAGCAGGCGCCTAGAAAAAAGGGAGGGTCCCAAATTACGTTTTCCCCATGTTAAGTCTTTCGGGATTTTTCATTTTTGAAACACGACTACAGCCCGAACTGCTAAATGGAATTACACCAAATTTGGCAGAAAGCTAGATGTTAGTGCAGAAAGCGTGCTTTTTGTGATTTGTTGTAAATCTGTTCATTAGGTTTTGAGATACATTTCTTTAAAATAATATAGATATCTAGGGACGCGAGTCATTGCAATGGAGCCGCAAATCCTACTGAAATTTGATTGGCTGTCAACACTTCAACCAGCTTAAAGCAGAGTCCCAGAAAAAAAGTCAAAAAGAAAGAAATGAGGCAGGGAAGGGAAGGAACACCCTGACCCCCCCCCCCCCTGATATGGCGGACAGGGACAGATGGGGCAGCTGGGGCCTCAGGGCTGCCCCACAGACTACCAGCTCCCAGGGGTAGTAAGTTAGTGATATCCTGGGGAGCCTTGCGGCGACCCCGCTGCCCTGGATACTGCCACCTCCACAGGGCACTGCAGCATACAGATATGGTGGGCCCACCCAGTCCCCCCACTACCCCAGGGACAGCCACCATCCTGGGGCACATGCATTTTTTTTAAACAATGCAGGAGAGCTCCTACAGCCTCCCTTTATTAAATTAAATATTAATGAGTTAGGGGTGGTCCAGCCCCTCTTGCAGCCCTGGGGTCTGCCACCTCACTAGGACAGAAAAACAATAAGGAAGGGGTTCCTTGGCTGCCCCCCGGGACCACTACCTCCCTGGGGCTTACTTAATAAAGAAGGGTGGCGGTGCAGCTCACCTCGTGGAGCCCTACATGGTCGTACGGACCACCACCCCCTAGGGCCGTCTCCAGCAGGGTCCCTCAGTGCAGACACCCCAGACATTGCAGTTCGCTATGGCTTAAGCCAGAGTGGAAGCGAGAGAATTAAAAATGCTCTTGCGTCCATGAAGTAGAGCAGTATTGCTTTTGGACAGATGGAGCTGCATGTTAGCAGATCCCTCTGTTCAAAAGAAATGCTAGCTCCTGCCCGAGGCAGGGACTGCAGCAGCCTTCAGGATCCCCCCACAGAACCCACCAAGATGGCCTCAGCCCAGGGCAGGGGCCACGTGGTCCGCTCCCATTTTTTTTTAAATTATGAAGGCCTGGCCACAAGGAGTAGGGTCCTAGGGCAGAAATAGGCCTGGGGAGGGGGGCCATGCAACCCCCTACAATTTGTTGAATACATACATAAAGGCATGGCCCCATGGATGTGGTCCCAGGGGCTGAAACTGGCTTCAGGCGGAGCATATGGCACCCCTCCATGTAAAAAATAATAAAATAAAGGGCAGGCCCTAGGGGATGGGGTTCCTGTGGCCAAAATTGGCCCAGAGAAGGTAGCCCTTATAGCCCCCTTCCTTTATTTTCAAAAAAGGAAAAGGCCAGGCCCCGGTGGATGAGGTCCCCAAGCCATAATCTGCCCAGGAAGGAAGGCTGCCTGACCCCCCTTCCCATTTCATAAAAGACTAGCCATGGGGGATGGGGTCCCTGGGGCTGAAATTAGCCCAAGGAAGGGGGATACACAGACCCCTTCCCTAAAAAAAATATTTAATTTAAAAAGAAACAAATCGCTGGAGGCCACGCCCCCTTCACCACCACTCTGCAAATGCACTTCCTGGTACAGTGGTGGTTGGGGAATGAAATCACCTTGACTACTGAGGGTCATTTGGGGCCAGCAAGCCCTCTTGTTACCTCCAGTAAGTCCCAGACAGCGGGATGGCTGAGATGACTTGGAGGACATACCCTCTTTCACCACTACTCTGCAAATGCAACTCCGGGTGCGATTCTGGTTGGGGAAGGAATTCCACTTTCCTCCTGAGGGCCTCAGGACTAAAGTGGACTACTTTCCCCTACTGGTAGTGCATCAGGAGACGCGTTTGCCTAGTGGTGGAGTAAGGGGCATGGCCTCCGACATCCTCTCAGCAATCCTGCTGTGTGGAAATTACTGGAAGTAACAGGAGGTGTAGCTGGCCCCCAAGGACATCTTTGGGGGCCAACTACCCCTCCTGTTACCTCCAGTAAGTCCCACACAGTGGGATTGCTAAGAGGTCTTAGGAGGCCATGCCCCCTTTCTCCCCATGCTGCAAACATGGCTCATGGTGCACTACTGGTTTGGGGATGAATTCCACTCTACTCTTGAGGGACCTTGGGGGCCAAGAAGCCCTACTGGTACCTGCTGTAAGTCATACACAGCAGGAATCCTGAGAGGTGGTTGGAGGCCTAGTCCACTTTCTCCAGCACTCTGCAAAAGCAATTACTAGTTAAAAACATTAGAAATTCACTGAAAAAAACAAAGGTTACAGGGTCGTTATAGTTAGCAAATAGATTTTAAAAAACCTTAGAAATTCACTGGAAAAAACAAAGTTTACAGGGATGTTATAATTAGGATCACATTTCACTTGTCAAAAAACGAGTGAAATTTAGCAGTTATAGTTACCTTAGCTAACAATAACTTACGCCCCCGCAATGCACTGCTTCTGACCTCACACATTACATCAGTCATAACATGGTCAGTGGCCTCACTGATGACATCACTGATAACATCTTAAATGACATCACTGATAAATTCATCTACAGAACCACTCCTATACCTACTTATACCCCCATACAACCTCTTGTATGCCCACACAAACACCAGTACAACCACTGACATGCCCATTCACAGACCTATACCAGTACTCTCATACCCACTCACTCCTCCATAGAGCCACTCACACCCCCACTCACTCACTTGTACATCTACTCACACAACTATTCACTCACCCATACAGCAACTCATACAACCAGTTATTCACCCAAACAGCCACCCACATAATCACACACTCACCCATACAATTACTCACACACACCCTTATTTACCTACACAGTCACACACCCACTCACTCACCCAATCAGCCTCAAAACACAGTTATTCACTCACCCATAGAAGCCCTGATACACTTACGCACAGAACCACTTACATACCTATTCACACATCCATACAAGCACTCATGCATTCCTGTACTCCCCATACAGCCATTCACACAGACACTTTCTGTCCAATACATTTACACACACAAAGTCACTTAATGAAAAACCTACTGAAACAACCAGTCACTCACTCACCCATACATCCATTTACATACCCAGTCTCTTACTCATAGAGCCATTCAGAACACCCACTCACTCACCCATACATTCACTGCACATCCACTTACCCACTGATAGAGCATCTTACACTGTCACACTCCCACCCTTACATCCACTGACACACCACACATTTACCAAGACAGCACCTCACACAGCATCTCACTCACCCACACAGCTACTTACATAAGCACTTATATACCCATACAGCCACTCACACACCCATACACACAAGGATACATACAGTCACACAGCCACTTACTTGGTATATATTAAAAGTAGTATCACTCATTAGTAGTAAACCTAGTTTATTACTTTATGTTTTGTAGTTCCTTAGAATATATGTTTAACAATCACAAACTCTTATAAAATACTTATACTCACTGAAAGGTGCCATCAGTGATGTCATCAGTGATTTCATTTGAGATATCATTAGTGATATCTTCAGTGATCTCACTGACAATGTCATGAGTGACGTAATGTGTGGGGTCATAAGCAGTGCATTGTGGGGGCATATGTTATAGTTAGCTCAGTATAACTAGTAATGCCACATTTCACTGGTTTTGTACAAGTAAAATCTGACCCTAACTATAACATCCCTGTAACCTTTGCTTTTTTCAGTGAAAATATGTATCTATCTGCCACCAAATGCCACATATCCTGTTAAACACTTTGCAGGGCAGGTGCTCTTTGTGTGAGAGTGGCATCTCATGCACAATATGCACCACCAAATATCCAACAAAGGACAGGAGAGCACTCCTCAGGTTTCAATGTTGATTCAATAACAGTTTAGTCAACTTCACATCCATTTCTTTTAAAGCTCAGTGCTTTACTCTTATTGGATGATTCATCTGAAGCATTGACGAAGGACTGCAGTATTGCCATGAATCAGATACTTTCACCGGTGCCATCTTAGTGTCTATTAACCACTATTGTTCCAACAAAGCAATGTTGCTCGAACCCATGCTCATTTGTCATTAATTGTTATATTAACAATGTTTATCCCTCAGTGGGAGCAAATTGCATGTTATTCTTGCTCTTTAGTTGCATTTTGCAAATGGATGTGAAATTGACTAAACTGTTATTGAATCGACATTGAGAAAGGCACTAATTGCTGAAACGTGTCTGTTAGATGCAATAAATGGTATCTGAAACCCAAGGACCTCCTCTTCCTTCCTTTGTTGGATATGTGGTGGTGAATATTGTGTGTGAGATGCAACTTTCATGAAAAGAGCACCTGCCCTGAAAAGCATTTGACGGGATGTGTGGCATTTGGAGGCCTATATAGGAGCGAACGTCAGAACCACCATAATCCATGTGTAGCTAAATCCTTGCTGATACAAAATTGGAACATTATAAAACTGACAACTAGTGATTACTCAAATTTCTGTTGCAGGTATGTACTACAACTATGTGGGATGTTTTACTGGGCGAGGGATACAGACTTGGAAATCAGAGTGTCAGTTCCATTGGAGACAATTGTTGATGTCTGCAAAATGTGGCAACTGAGAGTCCCGAAGTTCAGATATATCATACTCCTCGATAGCAAGACCCCATTTGGGATCAACGAAGATGAGGAACTTTTTGTCCATTTTGGATAAGTAACTCAGTTTGTTCTGAACCCTTTACCTGCTTCCGTTGTGATCCTTTGTTTTCCCTGTATGTACTGAAGTTTGATGGGGGACCCCAAGCATTATCCAGTATTAGCAGTTTTGAAAAACCTTCACTGGAGGCCTAGTCTAATAGAATCTATATAAGAGGAACAAAATGAATATGTAGATGGCAGAATTGTGAGGGTCAGTCAACCGTATCTCGCAGATCTGTTTCCCCTTGTGTTTTTATTGTGTCCTTTTCCCCTCCTTTTTATGTTAATTTGTACGGTGTTTACTTTTTATTCTCTTTGAAATTCTGTAAGGTTGTTGTGCCCTATTGGTTAACCCACTGAGGCGTTTTAAAATGATTTGTGGAATCTTAGGCCACTTGGCCTTAAAAATAGGTTCAATACTCACCCAGGAAGACTTCCCACAGTATAGGATATACTTTCCAGAAAGAATAATCATTTTGTTTTTGTAAAAAGAAATCTTCTAAAGGAGAATGAGCTATTAGAAATATTTGCGTAGGTGCGCTTTGTTTTTATAGAAGATTTATGAATGTGCAGGTATTACAGTTTTGATTACATCAAGATGACGTCAGGCGTTCCACACTTTTGTAATAAATATAGAATGTTAGCAAACTAGTTGTTCATTAGGATTCTATTGAGAGGCAGAGGTCAGGGGCACGGACTCTGAAAAGTGAAGGCAGGCAGGAGGGTGCAGAGGCAACAATTTGACCACACTGGGCAGGCAGGAAGGGCAGTGGCAGAACAACAGACTATGGAGGGCAGTAGAAAGGGGGGCAGGGGCAACAAACCAACAATACAGGACTGGCAAGAGAGGCAGTGGCAATATAATAGACCATTGTGGGCAGAAGGAAGAGGCAGTGGTAGTACAACCATACATGCCAACAGACCCAATTCAGCCAGGAAACGTCCAATGTTTTTAATGGGATTTATTTGATCTGTCCCCTGTATTCAATCTCATCTTTTTCAATGTAAGTCAAAGGGGAAAATCAATACCCCAGTTTTGTTTCAAAATCTCCCTCTTACAAAGTACAAAATGTTAGCAAGTATGGTACATTGGATCATGGAAGGCAGGAGGAATTGGGGTAGGGACATGGACTCGGATAACAGAGGACAGGAGGGACATGGAGAGGTGCACCAAACTGACCCTACAGGGCAGGCATCAGGGGTTGCAGCCAGGGCCGGACTGGCCATATCAGGCACCGGGCAAACACCCGGTGGGCCCCACGGGTGGGGGCCGGTTTTAGGCCCCTGGGGGCCGTTTTTGTTACAGGGCCGTTTTTGCAGCATAGCTGCAAAATCGGCCCTGTAACAGAATCGGAAAAAAATCGGCCCTGGTAAAGAGCTTGGGGGCACCCTCAACCCCTGGGGGGGGGGGGACAGCCGAGCACTTTGCAAGGGCCGGTTTTGGTTCCCAGTCCGGCCCTGGTTGCAGCAGCACAATACACCACACAGGGCATACGGGACGGGAGTGCAGCACAACAATCCACAGAAAACAATAGGGAGGGGACAGGACCATGCACATGGACAACAGAGAACAGAGGGGAAAGAGGCAATGGTAGCTATCTGACCATAATGGACAGACAGGAGAGAAAGCTACAGCATAACGGACCATAAAGGGCAGGAGGCATTACAATGGATCAGACAAGCAAGGAGGGAGGGAATAGGGGTCTGTGCATGGAAACAGAAGGCTGGGGGCAAGGGGGCAGGGCAGGAGCAGCAAGATGACCATGGAGGTCAGGCAGGGTGGGCACTACAAGCAAGACACACCATGGAGAGCAACAGAGAGACTATAATGGCATACACACAGACCATGGAGGGAAGGTGAGAGGGGGTCAGGGGCAGCTAGCTAGCTGCTAAATGGAGGGCAGTGGCAGTACATCAGACCATGCATGGCAGGAGGGAGGAGATGGGTTCAGACAATAGGGGATAGTGAGGAGGTGGATGGGGCAGCAAGCTAACTGTTCAGAGAAGGCAGGAAGGCCAGTGGCAGAACAATGGCCACACAGGGCTGTAATAAGGGAGCAGGGACATGGACTTGGACAATGGATGGCTAGGGGGAGGGAAGGCAGGAGCAGCAAGCTTGGGTGGGGGCAGCACAATGCCAGGCCCTGCTTCCAAACTCCCACCATCCATTGTGATATGCATCTTACTTAACGTTAAAAAAAACCTAGAAATTTGCTGAAAAAAACTAAGATTACAGGGACGGTATAGTTAGACTCAGATTTCACTCATACACAACCAGTGAAATTCAGCAGTTATAGTTACCTGAGCTAACTATAATTTACGCCCCCGTAATGACCTCAGACATTACATCATTCATGACATGGTCAGTTACATCACTCATGACATCACTCATGACATCTCAAATGAGCTGTGAATGGAATGGAACTATAATCCCTAGAACTTTATTTAGGGATAGTGTGTGTATATTAACATCCCTTTTTTCCTTTTCTTTCGTGTAAGAACCATTATAATACGCAACGTGCCTAGATTAATATGGCAGATAGCCTTTCACTTTAAAGTGATGTGTAGTCCATTGTTTATGTTGATGTTTGTAATTCTAAGTATGTTTATTATGAATAAATCACGTTGACGAACATACAGGTATGGCGGTCACGGGGCAAGATATGCTGAAATGACATTGTGTGCATATTAACACTTGTTTTCTTTTCTTTATTGTATCAATTCCTGAATTTTCACATCGTGACCAGGCCAATATGGCCACCCACTTTTTGGATTAAAGTAATGCACTGCTTTGACGTCACATATTACATCACTCATGACATGGTCAGTGACATCACTGATGACATTGCTGATGACATCTCAAATGACATCACTGATGACATCATCTACATGATCATCAGATGCACCTCCTCACACCCTAAAATACAGAATACCATTCTCGAAACCATAGACACACCAATACTAGTACAGCTACAATATTCTGTGCACTGTGCATGCAGACCTCTGATCAGCTAAACAGCATTGATACAGTCTTTTAAATACTCAGTTAGTACCTACGCAGGGTAGGAATCCTTCTGTCTGTCCCATGCACTTCTCCATTCAACCATCCAGCACTATCTACGTATCCTATCACTCTGCCAATACCTAAGCACTAATACATTTATTTCAATAGATCTTTATTCGATTCACAGAATCATAAAAGCATTACACAAACAAAAAAGATAAAATATGTAAGATCTTTTTACAATAGTAGGGGTGATCCTTCGTGGAAATACGCCTATTAACAATTTAAAACCCCATGATAATACAAGGTACAATGTACTGGGACCCTAGCATGACTTATAAGATATTTGTTACCGGCTTCTAGGCTTAGTGTTAATATATAAACAGGATTAACTTTCGTAGAGTGCAGAGTACAAAGTGCAAAGTGCTTTATCATAAAGTGCTACATTTTTTTTAAAAAGTGTAAACATGACTTCCCTAAAAATAGTTACATTCAATCAAAAACTTTAAATACACACTAATTACAAATTTTAAAATTCCCACAGATCTCAATAAAATGATTTTAAAATCTAAGTCCCTTTTTAATCCTAATAAAATAGGCTGACAATAGAAATCTGCTAATACCAAACACAATGAGTCTTGATGAGTCGGTTTTTAAGATACGCAGCATTTCGAGGAATTTTCCAACACATAGTTTCCTGGCCAGGGGTTTTATCCATTTGGTTCTAGGTATTCTGTAAAGAGGGCAAAAGAATAAAACATGTGCATCATCCTCTTTAATCCCTGCATTGCATTGGGAACACCTGTCTTCGGCTTCCCCTCTCTCTCTCTGGACGGGCCCCCATTTAGATGTGAACGACTTAATTTGGAGAGTTCCATACCTAAATTTAAGGTATAGCACTTTAGCGAGCTGAGGCTCGATCTCGTCCAGAAATTGCTCAAAACGGGGGATTGTTTTGAACATCATAAATTGGGAGGTGAGGGGACCAGCATCACAATTCAAGACAACATTGTGCATGATAAAGTTCCAATAGATACTTTTTATTTCCTGTTTTGAGTCAAAATTGAGCAGGCTCGGGTTAGCCCAGAACCTGCTCAGACCCAAATCCAGCAGCCATTTACGAATATGTGCCAACCACGGGAAACTAAGGTTAGTGTCTAGGGCCAGGAGTTCGATTAGTGATTGTCTATACATGTAGAGTTCCTCTGTCGTCCAGATTCTTATCCAGTAAGACAGGGACATCCACACAGCTCTGTGGCCCAGGCGTTTAATACCTAAATCCATCATGAGGGGGGTTAATGGTGTGTTTTGTGGGAGTGTAACAAATCTCCTCAATATCTTATTTTCCCCCTTAGTTAAGGCATTAAGCGAGGCCCCCCCCCCAAAGCTCTGAGCCATACAGCGCAGCAGATTGGGCCCTTGCCTTGTAGACTTCCAGTGCTGGGGTTTTGCCCTGGACGTGGTTGCGTGCAATTTTTTTAAAATTGGGGCTGAATTTTGCATTAAAATTGTACTTGATTTAGTGATCTGTGGCTTCCAAGAAAGTTTGGAGTCAATGTTCACACCAAGATAAATAAAATTGGGGACACACTCTAAACTCATTTCGTTCAATTTGAGATTACGCTTAAAACATTTATGGGGTCTAATTGACATGTATTTTGTCTTTGCGGGATTAATTTCCAGACCCTTTAAAGTGCAATAGTCATTAAGTGAATTCAAAAGATTTTGCAGGCCCTTTGGAGTTTGCGATAATAATATTGTATCATCTGCAAATGTTAGAGCGCAAACATGGTTCCCCCCCAGCTTCGGGGAATCGTGACTAGATTTTTGGAGGAACTCAACCATGTCATTGACGTAAAGAAGAAAGAGTGTTGGCGCCAGGACACACCCCTGGCGCACAACTCTATTCACTGGTATTTCTTCGGTGAGTTCACCCGCCTGACCCCAACGTACTCTGGCATAATTGTTCTCATGAAGCCTGATCAGCTGGATTAGAATGTTTTTGGGGACTCCCTGTTGCAACAAGTTTGACCACAAGAGCTCTCTGGGGATTGAGTCAAAAGCGGCCTTTAGATCTATAAAGGCCACGTATAAATGGCCATCTCTTAGCCTAATACATTTAGCATACACTCTCTTTGCAGCACTGAAATTACTCTGGTTATTAGTCATATACTAGCCACTAACACAAGTGCTGGTACAATATTTTGTACACTATGCATGCAGACCTCTAACCAGCTACATACTATTGATACGCTCTTCGAAATACCCAGTTAGTACCTATGCAGTCTAGGAATCCATCTGTCTGTCCCATGCACTTCTCCATTCACCCATCCAGCACTATCTACGTATCCTATCATTCCACCAATACCTAAGCACTTATAAATTCAGCATGCACTTTCTTTGCAACCCTGAAATTACTCCAGTTATTAGTTGTATACTTGAGGAATGGCGTAGTCAAAAACACAAGTGCCGGTACAATATTTTGTACACTATGCATGCAGACCTCTAACCAGCTACATACTATTGATACGCTCTTCTAAATACCCAGTTAGTACCTATGCAGTGTAGGAATCCTCCTGTCTGTCCCATGCATTTCTCCAATCAGCCATCCAGCACTATCTACTTATCCTATCACTCCACCAATACCTAAGCACTTATAAATTCACTATACACTCCGTTTGTAATACTGTAATTATTCTAGTCACTAGTCATGAACTTATGGAATGGCCTAGCTACTAACCCAATTATATCTATAATATTTTGTGCACTATCCAAGCAGACCTCTAACTAGCTACATACTATTGATACACTCTTCTAAATACCCAGTTAGTACTCATGCAGTGTAGGAATCGTCCAGTCTGTCCCATGCACTTCTTTAATCACTTATCTCCCACTTTCTACTTATCCTATCACTCCACCAATACGTAAGCACTTATAAATTAAGTGTTCACTCTGTTTGCAGCACTGTCATCATTCCAGTTACTAGTGGTATTCTTATAAAATGACCTAGGCACCAACACAAGTACACATAAAATATTCTGTGCATAATCCCTACAAATCTGTAAGCAGATACATACTATTGGTCCACTCCATTAAATACTAAAGTAGTACCCATGTAGCGTGGGATACCTCCTGTCAGTCTCATGCAATTCTTCAATCACCCATCCAGCACTATGTTCTTATTGTATCAGTCTGCCAATACCTAAGCACTTATGGGGCAGATTTACAAGCACCCTGCGCCACCAGTACGTCACTTTTTGTAACGTAGTGATGGCGCCAGGCACTCCTTCATATTTACAAGGAGAGGAAAAGCCACCCTTCGTGGTTTTTCCTCTCCTTGTAAATACAACCCCTTCATACACAGAACATTGAGTTGAAGGGGCGTCCCATAGGTGTTGCTGTGGATGTTCCCACACAACACCCATAGAACAAGACACATCTCCAGATTTATGAGAAATCGTAAATCTGAAGATGATTGTGAGTGCTGTGCTATCCTAGAGTTGGTGTAGCAAGGCTCAACAAGGAGAATTGTTTTAATTTCTCCTCATTTTTCCTCTTTCAATGCATGCTGCATTCCACAGCATACATTGAAAGAGGAAAATGCCTTTACTGATTGTTTTTGTGCAGGAAGGTGTCCCTTCCTGCACAAAAACAATCTCCACACGACACAGACATCCCTGCACCATGGTGCAAGGGTGCCTGTGTCACCGCATGGCTGCAGTTTGTGCAGCAGTGCAGAGGGAAGCACAGAGTTGCAACATATTCATGTACATATGTCACATCCCTGTGCTTCGGAAGTGCCACAGTGCAGTGCAGCTAAAGAGCTCGCAGTGTCATGCTGCAGTACTTCCTCATAAATCTTCACCTATAAATTAACCATGTACTACTAATGCATTCTTTAAGTCAATCATGCTCTATACATATATTCAACCAAACTTTCACACACTACCTTGCAATTATAGTTCGTTCTTTAACCAGATAAGGTAGTTCTGATAAGAACTTTTTTTTCTTTTTCTTTTGTATTTTTTTGAACAATTTTGTATTTTTTGGGGTGTTTTTTCAAAAAATGAACAAAAAAAGAACGAATAAAACAGGAAATATTTGGAATTACTTATCATTCCAAAAACAAAAAAAACAAAAAAATTAACAATGATGATTGCGTTGCACAGCACAAACTGCATCCACCGACTGCTCACCGAAGCATATAAGTTTCTTACACTTAACGCAGTGTTGCTCGAGAAAGGCGAATTCTGGCCTAATGTCCATTGCAAGTGTTCCTGAGGATGCTCCAGATGTACTTGCCACAGCAGGTGAGGGGTTCAAAGCAGCTCGCCTAATTTCCTCCCGAGCATGATTGAGAGGATGTGTGGTCCGGAGATGCTTGTACATAGAAGCAGTGCCACAAGAGTATTTTTTTTCACTGCCTCTTGACAGGACTCGGTCACAAATTTTGCACGTCACCTTTCTCGCATTTAATTTCTTCTCTCCAGGTGGAAAAGTGAAGAATTTCCACACAACAGATTCCGGCCTCTGTGGACGTGGTTCCTCCTGCAAGAATTCTTCTTCAGAAGATACTTCCTCCTGCTGCTGCTGCTATCCAGATGCCATTTTGTTTGATATTTTTTAAAAACACCAAAAAAAACAAGCAAAAAGGGTTCTTGTAGGAAAAGAGATGTCTCTCTAAAGATGCTCACACAAGAATTATTAAAATGAGTGGGGTCCTTTAATAGTTACAGTGGGAAATGTTATGAACCAATGAAATTTTTTTTTGAGGTCACATGGGATCCGCGCACTCTGCACTCAAGAAGCACGCACCCGACGCGACTTCGTGAAAATATATTTAAAAATAATATAAGTTTATTATAAGTATAAATATATTATTTTTATGAATATCTTAGATAGTCTCTTGCCCTAATATGTATATTAAACACACATATATTAAACACACATACATATCATTTTAGAACATAAAACAATTTCGCGGGAGTCGCGCACTCCAGCAAGTATATGATGTCACGCGGGACCCGCCACCGCGCGAGCGTCGCGTACCGTAATGCATATGTGTCGCGAATACACGGGAGCAGGAGTCGCGGACTGGTCGCATACCAATCGCGCACATCATGTAATATTAAATGTATACGATGTAACTGAAAAACACGCAGCCGTCGCACACCGTACGTGGATCCTTCACGACGTTTATAAAATGGTGGCTAGAATCCGCGCTCCCACCGTGCTTTGGGTGCGCAACTCCGAAAAAAAAATTGAATGTATTTTTTAAAAGGACATAAAATAAATATATTAAAATAAAAAAATAAAACAAAGAAATTAAACAATATCTCAGTTTTAATTTTTTTGTTGTTGCAATTTTCAGAAAAATATATAATGGTATTTAATTAATAAAATATTTATAAATAAACATAAAAAACTGTAGAAAATCAGTAAACAAAATAGGTATAATTACTATTACACTTAAAAATTAGCATTTAAAAAACATTTGAATTTCACTGAAAAAAACATAGGTTTCAGTCGTTATAGTTAGAAATTAGCATTTAAAAACCTTAGAAATTCACAGAAAAAACCATAGGTTTCAGAGGTGTTATAGTTAGCTGGACATTTCACTCGTACAAAACCATAGAAATTCCTGGGTTATAGTTAGTTCTGCTAACTATAACTTGCGCGCCCACAATGCACTGCTGATGATGTCACATATTACATCACTCATGACATGGTCAGTGACATCACTGATGACATCACTGATGACATCTCAAATGACATCACTGATGGCATCACTGATGACATCATCCACGTGACAATCTGAAACACCTCATCATACACTAGTATAACCTTTCATCACTCACTGTAAAATACAGAGTACCATATTTGAAACCATTGACACACCAATACCAGTTACTACATACCCACTCACTGATTCCTAAGCCTACACACACAACTACCCATTCAACAACGGAATCACTTATACATGCAGTCACTAATTAATAGAACACTATCAAATGCACTTATACACATATACAGACATTGACACATCAGCAGTCATCTTAGTTGGTTATGCAGTCATCCTACTCACTCATGAAAAAATGTATCACACTTACATTGACTCACTTACACAATTATACACACAACATCTCATTTATTCAAACACATAGGGCCCGATTCACAGAACTAACTTAAGACAAAATCCTAAACTTACTACCATTTTGGTATTCACAGAAGGCACTTACTCATTTTGGTATTCACAGAAGGCACTTACTCATTTCGGTATTCACAGAAGTTAGGAGTCCTAATGCCTTCTGTGAATACCGAAAGTCTTAAAATTAGGATTTTTCTCAGTTTAGTAGTAGTATAGTTAGGACTCCTAACTTTAGGACTCCTAAATGCCTTCTGTGAATACCGAAAGTCTTAAAATTAGGATTTTTCTCAATTTAGTAGTCCTAAATCTAAACTTAGGACTACTAAATTGAGAAAAATCCTAATTTTAAGACTTTCGGTATTCACAGAAGGCATTTAGGAGTCCTAAAGTTAGGAGTCCTAACTATACTACTACTAAACTGAGAAAAATCCTAATTTTAAGACTTTCGGTATTCACAGAAGGCATTTAGGAGTCCTAAAGTTAGGAGTCCTAAACTTAGGACTACTAAATTGAGAAAAATCCTAATTTTAAGACTTACGATATTCACAGAAGGCATTTAGGAGTCCTAAAGTTAGGAGTCCTAACTATACTACTACTAAACTGAGAAAAATCCTAATTTTAAGACTTTCGGTATTCACAGAAGGCATTTAGGAGTCCTAAAGTTAGGACTCCTAACTTCTGTGAATACCGAAATGAGTAAGTGCCTTCTGTGAATACCAAAATGAGTAAGTGCCTTCTGTGAATACCAAAATGGTAGTAAGTTTAGGATTTTGTCTTAAGTTAGTTCTGTGAATCGGGCCCATAGTAACTCATAGTTAATATGTTAAAAAATCATCTTTACAATTATACACTCATTCATTTAGTTACTCTCACAATCACTGACTCTTATATATACTTATGTATATACACCAACTCTCACATACAATGCCTTTTATTTTTTTACTTTGTTGAGGATGTACAACTAAAACATATATTCGCTGACCAACACAAAAATAAATACACTCAGTCACCCAAACAACTGTTTCCACATGCACTCTTAAACCTATACACCTAGTCAATCAACCATTCACAAATCTATGCATAGAGTTACACACACCCTATCCAACCACACACAAACTCAGTGTCCCATACAAATACTCACCAAACTAATCAATAACTAATATACACACTAATATAGTTAGTGACCAACTGATGCAGCATGTTATACAACAACAGAGACAGTGATGCACACATTCACATAGTTTAGTTACTAATCCATGTATTAAGTGAGACACTTTTAATTACTCACTTAAACAGACAGTCAGACAGCTACTAAATCCTCCATCCAGACAGTTATATATCCACTCAATCTTCAATACAGATTGGTATATATATATAATACATATTTAAATTTCAAACTAAACCACATTCACTGGATGATGTCATCAGTGATGTCATTTGAGATGTCATCAGTGATGTCACTGACCATGTCATGAACGATGTATTCTGTGACATTATCAGCAGTGCATTGCGGGCGCGCGAGTTATAGTTAGCAGAACTAACTATAACGGAGGAATTTCTATGGTTTTGTATGAGGGAAATGTCCAGCTAACTATAACACCCCTGAAACCTATGTTTTTTTCTGTGAAATATATATATATAAATATATATATATATACATATATATATCTATATATAATATATATATATATTACCTACTGGCGGTCGCCAGTAGGTAGTTATAGTTAGGACCCCTTTTCCATAGGAAAACCTCAACATTCTATTTTAAATAACTTTGGCGCCGGTCGATGAATCCTCGCGAATTTCTCAAAATAGGTGGGGCGCTACGCTCCGCTCCTACCCTGAAAGTCTCGGGGGGATTCGTCAAGCGGGGGCTGAGATAAAAGGGGGGTCCCAAAACGCGTTTTTCCCATGCATTTTTCCATAGGACCTTTAGAACGAGCTACAGCCCGAACGGCTGAACAGAATTACTAGAAATTTGGCAGAGAGGTAGTCCCTAGGTCAAGGAAGTGCCTTTTGTAGGTTTGGTGTAAATCTGTTCAGTAGATTCTGAGAAAATAGCCTTTAAATCAATATATATATCTGAGCCCGCTTACGGTACGCTTACCGTACGCTTACCGTAAGCGTACGGTGGCGTGCGCGAGCGCGATTCTGATTGGCTCTTAGATCTTAGTAAACATTCGAACCGGCCGAAACCAGGAAGCGGCGTCCGCCATTTTGTCTCTCGCATTGAGAGTTATTTCTCAAACTTGATGCCCAAAAACATGTTACGGGGCATTTTTGACAACTCCCTCCCACACAGTCATGTTGAGGGAGTCCCCAAACATCCCCCAAGAGCAAAAACGGTTTTATTTTTTTTTCGGCAATTTCGCCGAGTACGCTTACCGTACGCTTACCGTAAGCGTACGGTAAAAAAAAAAAAAAAAAAAACACTATCCACACTTACCCCACTCCCTGTGCTTTTGGTGGCCGGAGGCCACCAAATGTACAGGGCTTATTAATAGGTAAAAAAAACTAAATTTTGGCAACATGAAATTATAAAATCGAAATAAAAAAAACACTATCCACATTGACCCCACCCCCTGTGCTTTTGGTGGCCGAAGGCCACCAAATGTACAGGGCTTATTAAAGTTGATCAAAACCGTGCACGGAACGAACTGCGTTAAGTGGGCGCGCACGCCTCGAATGGCGTAAAGTAACTTAGCATTTAAAAAACCGTACAAATTCACTGAAAAAACCATAGGTTTCACACACGTTATAGTTAGGAATTAGCATTTAAAAAACCTTGCAAATTCACTGAAAAAACCATAGGTTTCACACATGTTATAGTTAGCGGAAATTTTACTGATAAAAAACCAGTGAAATTGCCCCGTTATAGTTAGTGCTGGCAACTATAACTCACGCGACCGCAATCTTCTGCTGATGACATATGTGTCTTTATGAAAAAAAAATATTTGTAATATGTGTATAGCTAAAAATATATGGAAGAAGACATGGGCAAATAAGTGTCTAAATACAGTATTAGCATCAGCAGAGGATTGCGGTCGCGTGAGTTATAGTTGCCAGCACTAACTATAACGGGGCAATTTCACTCATTTTTTATCAGTAAAATTTCCGCTAACTATAACATGTGTGAAACCTATGGTTTTTTCAGTGAATATACACATACATACATACATATATTACTTACCTACTGGTGGTCGCCAGTAGATAGTTATAGTTAGGACCTAGTTTCCACAGGAAAAGCGCTTTTTGTTTTCTCATAACTTTGGCACCGGCCAGTTGATGAATCGTCGTGAAATTTTCAAAACAAGTGATCAGCTCCGGGGGGCGAGAAAAAAGGTAGGTCCCAAAATGCGGTTTCCCCATGTTATTTTACATAGGAAACTTTAGACAAATCTACAGCCCGAACTGCTGAACGGAATTGCACCAAAATTGGCAAAAAGTTAGCCCTTGGTTCAGAAAGAGTCTTTTTTATTAAATGGTGTAAATCCACTCAATACTTGCTGAGAAGTCTAAAAAAGAAAAAGTTTTGATATCTATGGCCGCGATGGATTCGCGAACAGGGTTTCACTGTGTGTGGCTGCCAACACTCCAAACCAGGAAGACTCAGTAGAACCTAGTCACAAGAAAACAGTAGAAAAAACATTAAAAAACAAGAAAAGGGGGCAGGGTAGAAACACCCTGAACCCTTAGGCTTGCTCAGGGGGGCCCACAAGGACCATCAGGGCCAAAAAAGGCATTTTTTAAAATATTTTCGACAGAAATCGCAATGGAGTCGCGAATCCCGCCAAAATTATGAAGAGAAAAATGAAGCACAGCCTCCCGCGCTTCATTTAAAAAAAGCTCCTGATCCCAAGGGCACTGCCAGTCTATTAGCAGGGGACTGTGGGGGCCCCTGCAGCCCTGGGGCCTGCCACCTCCCTTGAGGTTTCAGAAATAACTGCAGGGGGCACATGGCCCCCTGCAGCCTCGGGGACCGCCACCTCCCCGGGGCTGTGGACAAAATGCATGGGGGATCCCAATCCCCCCATGCTGCCCCATGGACCACCACATCCCCAGGGCTCTTTTTTTTTTTAAACCTGTCAGGTGGGGGCTTGAGCCCCAACATGCCCTGGGGACCACCACCTCCCTGGGGCTTTGTACTGGTAGGGAGGGGGGCAGGGCAGCCCTTGGGACCGCCACCCTCAGGACCGGCTCCTGCCATGTCCCGGGGTGACACTGCTATTTGCTATGGCAAGGCGGGAGCTCTGTGGCTCCCGCCCTACCATAGCAAACATTGGTTTGGATTTTGGAAGCGAGAGCAGGTTTCCTGCTCTCACTTCCAAAATCCAAAGCAGATTGCTCTTCCACACGGGGAGCGGCATATTAGCAGCTCCCCGTGTGGAAAAGCAATGCCGGCTCCTGCAGGAGGAGGGGAGCCGGCAGGACCGTGGGGGCATTGGAGCTCCCCCATGATCCCCAACGGAGTGGCCAGGTCCCAGTAGAAGTGGCCCGAGAGGGGGGCCATGCGGCCCCCCTCCACTCAAAAGAAAAAGGCCGGCCCCGGGGAATGGGGTGCCCGGGGCCATAACTGGCCTGAGGAGGAGGGCCATGCGGCTCCCCAAGTATTGTAAAAAAAAATTAAATACTGGCAATGCCCCGGGGGATGGAGTCCCCGGGGCCGAAAATGGCCTTGGGAGGGGGGGCCACGCGGCCCCCTTCCTGTATATTAAAAATAAAATAACAAAATATGGGTCAGGCCCTGGGGGTTGGGGTCCCTAGGGCCCAAAAATAGGAAAAGAAGGGGGCAACACAGCCCCCTTTATAAACAATAAAATAAACAAAAAAAAGGCACAGCATCGAAGGCCCCGCCCTCTCAGTGCATCACTCTGCAAACGAGCCCTGTGGCGCGTTGTAAATTGGGTAATTAATTCCCCTTGAATACTGGGGGTTCCTGGGGCTGTGTTGCAGAGAAGTGGTCTGAGGCAACGCCCCTTTTTACACCTCTCTGCAACACAGCTCTGTGGCGCTTACTGGAGGTACCTGGTGGGCTAGTTGGACCCCAGAGACCCCTCAGAATTCAAGGGTACTTAATCCACCAACTTAAAATGCGCCACAGGCCAGTTTGCACTGTGGTGAAGGGAGGGGGTGGGGCCTGATGTGACATTTGTGCAAAACACCTCCTGTGGCATGTTTTAAGTTGGGGGATTAAGTCCCCTTGAACCCTGAGGGTCCCTGGGGGCCCACTAGCCCACCAGGTACCTCCAGTAAGTGCCACAGAGTTGCGTTGCAGAGAGGTGTAAAAAGTGCCGTGGCCTTGGACCACCTCTCTGTAACGCAGCTCTCTGGTGCTTACTTGAGGTACCTGGTGGGCTAGTTGGCCCCCAGGGACCCTCAGGATCCAAAGGGACTTAATCCCCAAACTTTTGCACACATGTCACATCAGGCCCCACCCCCTCCCTTCACCACTGCACAAACTGGCCCTCTGGTGAGTTTTAAGTTGGGAGATTAAGTCCCCTTGAATCCTGAGGGTCCCTGGGGGAGAACTAGCCCACCAGGTACCTCCAGTAAGTGCCACAGAGCTGCGTTGCAGAGAGGTGTAAAAAGGGATGTGGCCTTGGACCACCTCTCAGCAAAGCACCTCTGTGCCGCTTACTGGAGGTACCTGAAGGGCTAGTTGGCCCCCAGGGACCCTCAGGATTCAAGGGGACTTAACCCCCCAACTTACAACGTGCTAGGGGGCACGTTTGCACAGTAGTCCAGGGAAGGGGAGGGGCTGAATATATAAAGAGTTAGCAATCCTGCTGTGTGGGACTTACTGATGGTAATAAAAGGGATAGTTCGCCCCCAAGGTTGATGTTGGGGGCTAACTACTCCTCCTGTTACCTCCAGTAAATCCAACACAGTGGGATTGCTAAGAGGTGTTTCGAAGGCCACGCTCACCTTTCTCCACCACTCTGGAAATGTGACTGGTATGTTATAGTTAGAAATTAGCATTTAAAAAACCTCTGAATTCACTGAAAAAACCATCCCCCGGGGCATGGCCAGTATTTGATTTTTTTTTTACAATATTTTAAGTGGGGCTGCGCGGCCCCCCTCCCGGGCCACTTCTAGCCCGGGAGGGGGACCAGGAAGGGGGCCAAGGGGCCCCCCTCCCAAGGCCATTTTCATCCCCAGGGACCCCATCCCCCGAGGCATTGCCAGTATTTAAAAAACAATTACAATACTTGGGGGGGCCACGTGGCCCCCGTCCTCAGGCCATTTATGTCCCCGGGCACCTCATTCCCCGGGCCAGCCTTTTCTTTTTCTTTTTTCTTTTTTTTTTGAGGGGCGGGGGGCCGCGTGGCCCCCTCCTGGGCCACTTCTAGCCCTGGGGACCCCATCCCCCGGGGCCTGGCCACTCTGTTGGGGACCGTGGGAGGAGCCCCAATGCCCCCACGGTCCCGCCGGCTCCCCGCCTCCCGCGGGAGCCGGGATTGCTTTTCCACACGGGGAGCTGCTAACATGCAGCTCCCCGTGTGGAAAAGCAATCTGCTTTGGATTTTGGAAGAGAGAACAGGAAACCTGCTCTCGCTTCCAAAATCCAAACCAGTGTTTGCTATGGCAGGGCGGGAGCCGCACGGCTCCCGTTCTGCCATAGCAAACAACAGCATTTTATTCACAATGAATATGGAAAGGTGCTCAATAGATTCCTAATAACTAGGAACCTACCTATAGTTAACAAGATAGATTTCCACACAATACAATTGGAAAAGACGTGTGGGAGTTCAGATAATGGCTGGACAATAGAATATATTCTGGTGGTTGAAGTTCTCTGCGATCAGGTCATCCTAGTAAAAGTATAACACCTTAACTTCAGTGATCATGCTGCCTTTTTTTGTATTATGAGATGGGATGAAAAATATGAGTATCTAGGAGAAAAGGCTCCAAAGCCAGTGCTAGCAAGTAGGAACGGTTTTATTCTTAAGTGGGAGAGGGTGAATACGGAGGAGATTTTCCCATTGATCTTAGCTCCTAAACAAACTGAGGTCCTGACCAGCTTAGACCCCATCCTGACCTGGCATGGTCAATAAGTGCCTTTGAAGGATTTTGCGTTTTATTAAAAGTAACCTGATGTAAACAAGTTCTCACAACCGGACATCAGCAGTGCGTTGGTTTGATGCTGCTTGCCTGAAGTCCTGACAAAATATACATGTTGCTCTCAGGATGCATCCAAGAAATAAGGGTCTATTGCAGAGTATGCCGACACAGTACAAGGAAGTACGGAGTGATAGATTAAGGTGCTTGAGGGAAGAGGCTTGGGAGAGTCTGCATTCAATAGAGTTGAAGAAAAATAGCCGGGATTTCTGGAAAGCAATCCATGCCCCCTTTCTCAGAAACAAAACATAGACTTGTTGACAAGGAAGCCTGGGTGGCCCAGTTCATGAAAAAAATTGGATTATCTGGAGGGGAAGTGGTCCACACACACAAAGCTTTCTGAGGGATTGGCTAAACCTGGACTGCACACATAAAATCAGGTGGCTACAATATATAAAAAGTTAATTGATGTCTTTGGGCTTACTGGAGCACAATGAGAACCCACATAGCTGTATGTTAATTTGTAATGCAAGAATCAAGACCCTTTTCTTTTTAAATGCTCTGAGACAGAGAGATGGGAGGCTAATTTAATAAAATCCTCCATGAGGTTATATCAATCACAAGATTTGCATTCTCATCTAAACAAAGTTTGAATACCAAGAATTGTTTTATTTTAGTGAGATTCTGCCTAAACTATATCCTGTTGATTTTGGGTTACCTGAGTACTGTTTACTCTGTAGAGAACTTGTTTCCATGCCCCAGTGATAGGAAATCACCTCAAACAGATTTATATATATATTTTTTTAGAGATTTTATAAGGCACAAGGAAAAGATTTATTTTACCTCTTCTGCGTAAATATAATTTTAGGCAATGTTGGGTGGCTGTATACTTTTCCAAATGCTTACTGATCACTCTGTATGCTATTCTATGACATCATTCCTTTGGTCTGCCTTGAAGGGTAGGAGAATGTAAGTTGATAGCGGTCTTTTATAATATAGCTATACTCTATGAACTATTGTAGCCTGACGCTTAAATAGATTAGAGTTTTAGTTACGTATTTTATTATGCTGGATATTTTATAATGCAATTATTTATTATAATATGTCTTGGAAATAATCATTTTTATCCTGTCATCATATTTTAATATTGTTATTACCAAATTATGTTGATATTTTATGTACTTTATATATTACAGAAATATAGTGAAATAAAGAATTTTGACTGGCTGACTGTACAGGTGAATGAGTACATGTGTTAGTATATATAGAAATACATGAGTTGGTGTGTGAGTAACTGTATGGGAAGTGAGTGGCTGTGTGAGTGACTGTATCAGTGAGTGATTAGATATGTCAGTAAGTACCTGTATGAGTGAATGAATCAGTGTGTGAGTGGGTGTATGAGTGGGTATGTAGGTGTCTGTATGTGTACATGACTGGATGTCTGAGTGGCTCTGTTAGTGAGTACATGCATCAGTGGGTGGATATGTGAGTTAGTGGTTGTGTTAGTAACTGTATAGATGATTTAATCTGTGAGTGTCTTTATGAATCAGTGAGTAGGTGTGTTTGTTTAGGTCTGTAATGGCATATATGAGTGCTTGAGTCAGACTGGGTGTACAAGAACTTGTATGGGGGAGTGAGTGGGTATGTGAGTGGTTCTGTGGATGATGTCATCAGTGATGTCATTTGAGATGTCATCAGTCATGTCATCAGTGATGTCACTGGCCATGTCATGAGTGATGTAATATGTAAGTTCATAAACAGTGTATTGCGGGGGCGGGAGCTATAGTTAGCTCAGGTAACGAAAACTATTGAATTTCTCTGGTTTTGTATGAGTTACATGTGCGCCTAACTATAACGTCCCTGTAACCTTTGTTTTTTTCAGTAAATTAATATATTTTTTTAATTCTGTTTCCTAACCATAACATTCATGTAACCTATGTTTTTTTCTGTGAATTTCTCAGGTTTTTTAAATTATATTTCCTAATAATTAGGTCCATGTAACCTTTGTTTTTTTCAGTGAATGTTTCTGTTTTTTTAACTAGTACTAACAATTGCCGAGTAATGGAGATAGAAGGCAGGCCTCTGACCAGCTCTCAGGAATCCCGCTGTATTGCACTTACTGGAGGTAACAGGAGAGCTTCTTAGCACCTAAGGACCCACAGCATCCAAGATCATTTCATCACCCTACCTTTAGTGCACAAGGAGGTGCATTTGCAGAGTGGTGGAGAAAGGGGGTGTGATCTCTGTTAATTCTCAGTAATCTCACTGTTTGGGACTTATTGAAGGTAACAGAAGGGGCTCCTGGCCCTAAAGACCCTCAGCATCCAAGGGGACTTCATCCCCTTACTGGTAGTGTGCCAGGAGGCACATTTGCAGAGTTGTGGAGAAAGTGGGAGTGGCCTCTAGAGACCTCTCAGTAATCCTGCTGTTTGAGACTTTACTGGAGGTAACGGAAGGAGTTCCAGGCCCCCAAGGAACATCAGCATCCAAGGGGACTTCATCCCCCAACCAGTAGTGCACCAGAAGGCAATTTTGCAGAGTGATGGAGAAAGGGGAACTAGAGGTAACAGGAGATGTGGTGTGTGGTGGCAATAGGGGGCGGGGCCTCCAGTGACTTGCATGTTCGGGGAAATTGGCTCCATTCGTTGGGCTGATTTCGGCCCAGGGGACCCCATCTCCTGGGCCCTGGCCTTTTCTTTTTTTTTTATTAAAGGGAGGGGGGCCGAGCAGGCCCCCTCTGGTGCCAATTTCATCCCTGCATTGTGTGTCGATTTAGATACCGTATATAGGTTTCCCGATTTATGTTCTTATGTAGGCACAATTCTCATTGCCCATCTTTAGGCATAGAAATCCTACCCTTATTTAGGCATTATCCATGCTAACCAAATACAGGCATGGCCACCTACATCCGTTCATCTACGTCACAATGAGTTCTTGGAAAACCAGACTCTTAAGCCTTTAGGACTTCCCCTTGCTTGTATATTGATTTCTCCAAGAACTCATTTATTATGCATGAGCATCTATTCCTTAGGGGTTCATTCATGATGTTCTTCTGCCCGACATTTACATCAATACTGGCATTTCTAAACACCTTCAAGGTATAAATATACCTTCACTTACCATGGCAAACCACGGTTCAACTGCCTACTTGCACGACGCGGCTCTCCACGGCAAGTTCGGAAGGAAGTTAAGTCCCCGCCTGACACACTGACCAGACGCTGTCATCCTCCTCGCAGAGAATCCAGCTCCAGTGTTTCTGACTCCCCTTGCGGGGTGTTAGAGATCGAGACTCGGAAAGAGATTCCAACCTCACACATTCTAAGGTATGGAGCGGACTAGAACCTAGAGGGACTTTTGGCAAATCTTGGCAACTATAGCTAAACTAGACTATAGACAAACAGCACCTACTTCTTACCTCGTACTACACTTAGGTTAGGTACACTGGGGTAGAACTAGCTAGAAGCATCAGATGAATATTAACATTTTAGCCTGTGTTATTTATGTATGTATTTTTATGAATATCTGTCATAGCTATAAACCATGCTATTGCAGTATTATTTTATCTTACTGCTAAGGCTGTACGTATTATACTTCGCATTCCGTCTTACGATTGTAGCAGTTCATATCTCTTGCACGAGAAATAAGACTGCTCAATAAAACCTATTTTATTGAAACGCCCATCTATCTATTTCTGTGTAACTCTGTAGAAACGAAGCATGCACAATTGACTGAGTGAAACTGCTATCTATTGTTTCCACGATTCTGAGATTGTTCCGATTCTAAGGGAAACAAAGTTGTCATGTTTATGCGGTTGTCAGAAACTAATCCCTTCTTGTTCATTCGAGAAGTTTCTAGTGACCTCTGACTTAGCTGGCCCACACAAGTAATTAAGTTTAATGTACTCGATAGAGACATACTGACCTCAGTCCTATGTCAAAACTATAGTGTATATTATTCCAATGTGCAGAGCCTATCAGGGATATCGTAACTACACTACATGGCACCCAAAGTTTTGGTAAGGTACTAATTTAACGCTAGCTACTGAAGTAACTCAGTCGTGCTTTTCTCAGAGACCCCTACTCATAATACTCCATAAGACGTCTGGAGTGGGTAGGGATAATATCCGTCTTAGCTGAGTAGGACAAAAATCCTATGTATTAGCTGTTTGGTTGTTCAACGTTGAAGGATACAGTGTTCCAAAATATTGTGCACCTTATCTTTGTTCCCTTGAAACTTGCTCTGCAATTTTCATTAAACAATGTCCCTAAACGAGGATAATAACACCGGAACCTTTGGAGCTGTACCCGACAAAATCGCAGCAGATTTTGATTATACAGGTTTCAATGAAACCGATGAAAATGCGAAAATCATCGCTCCAAATTTAAGGAGAGCCATCACTCTAAAACTTATAAAACATGTCCTAACACCAAGAGGTGGTAGGGCAGTTTTTGTGATAGAGGCACATGAATCTCACCAGACAGAGGTATTCTATTCATGGATAGTATTCCCAGAATCAAATCCAGTCACTTCTACAAAGAAGATGAACCACCTGAGGAATATATTCCTTTTGAGGATATTGAAATTCCATTCACATACCAGGAGCATGATCTCTGGTTTAAAGGCGCCCTAAAACATTACAATCACATTACCAGGCTCGGTCCACTAGGTAGACCAGGAGCAACATGGCCAATTTTAGCCGGCTATACACCTCATACGGACATTGAAGCAATGTCAGACGTAGAATTACTTAATCAGATACAAAATTTAATGGAATTACACAGTTGAACCGCAGCTGTTTGAAAGTCCTGAAAAGACCTTTACTTTAAACAATCATACCTCTTCTAAAAAGAAGTGTGAAAATAACAAACAACATTCAAAAGAGAAAGATTCTCAATCCCAAGGTAGGTCTCCTCAAAATGAGCCCTCTGAAAGGAGATATAACCTCAGGAATAGGGATAATTTGAGAAAACCTGACAGGTATCAAGATACTGATACACGTTCCTCTCGTACCTTTCAGATATCATCACAGACATCTGAAAGAAGAGGACAGTCAGATCAAAAAGAAGAACGCATGAAGTCCAAAGACGTTCAACACGTTCAGAAAAACAAAACAAAACCTCAATTCTCCAAGAAGAAAGTAGCAGGTCTGAAGATCAGACATGCTGAGGATTCTGAGAACACAACTCAAAAATGGAGAATGGGCTCAGACAATGTTGGACAGCGCAGCAGAAGTAACAATAGCTCGTCAGAACCTGAAGGGACCTCTGGAGACAGTGGACTTGAATGAGGACATTCAGGTTGAAACTGTAGATACCAGGGTTAGTTCTCCACACAGGTTATATGAAATAACACTCCGGATGGAGGGAGACATACCAAGAAAAGTGAAAGCACTCTTTTGGGAGCGACTTTCAAAGGGTTATGATATACTTCTAGCAGAACAGGACTGGCCACCAGAATTTGCCAGAGTGTGCCCACATGGCGAAGACATCATTATGCCAGCCTTCTCTAACCATGTTCCACTACATTTAAAGTACACTTATGCCAGGAAATGGGCAGTGGCCCAAGCCCCAGCATTATAAAAAAATCATGTAGGATGGGATGAAGACTCACCTCACCATAAGATCCAGTTAAAAAATCAACCAACTGAGCAAAGGCAGTATCTAATTAAGCAAGAAGCTAAAAAACAGGCCAGGGAGATCTTAGATCAACTTGAATACCAAAGGGTGATTGAAACATTCACCTCATCAATGAACAATCCTTTGTTTCCTGTTTCCAAACCAGTCAATACATATCGTCTAGTTTTGGATTACAGACACCTAAACTCTTGTTGTAAAACATTTGCAGTGCAAAATGCACATTGTACAGCATTAATGAATAACATTGTGCGTAAAATATATAAAACCACATTAGATATTTCTAACGGTTTCTTTTGTCAAAACATAGCACCTGAAAGTAGGTATTTGACGGCTTTCTCAATAATGGTGACCCAGCGTCAATTCTGTTGTCTCCCTCAGGGATTCAAGAATAGTCCAGGGTTATTCTCAGCAAGGGTAACAGAGTTACTACAAATTTATGATGACAAGGCATTGTCATATGTCGATGGTATCTATCTGTCAGACGATGACCTGAACAGGTACTTGAACAGGGTGAATACCATTATACTGGGCGTCGCCTCTGAAGGTTATAAATTCAATTTAAAAAAATTGAGAATTGCCCATCTCATCGTCCTTTTCCTAGGATATGAACTATCAAGTGAAGGCAAAAGCCGGGCAGCCAACTTTTTAGAAAAGTGTGCGCTGCTCCAACCTCCAAAAACAATGAAAAACTTACAGTCGATTCTAGGTTTCCTATATTTTGGAAGAACGTACATCCTAAACTACGCAGAAAGGGTTAAACCTCTCTACGAAATAATCAAATCTAATTTTAAATTCACACATTGGACACAGGAACACACAGATATCCTGTGTTCACTTCAAGCTGACATGTTAGTGACAAAACACTTACAGACATGCGTAAACGTATGCAACTTAGTGATCCGAATCATTCCGGGTCAATGCGGATTCACCTACTTAACTTTCAACAAAGGTGAAAAAGTACCAATTGCATACAAATCACATTTGTACACGCAAGCAGAAATTAAATTTACATCGACAGAAAAAGTTCAAACCGCTGAAGCAAAAGAAAGAGCCCTAGCACAGGGGAAATGCATTTTGGTCGTAACCCCTGTACCAGCCTTAGAGGCAGTTACAAAAGCGAGTATTCCGAATGCAAAAGCTTTACATCCAAGATGGATACAGGGGGTTAATTCTCTTGCTGCAACTGATGTTGAATATGTTTTTGATTCTTATTTAAAAACACAAGCATTCCTGCAATACGAACACTAATTTCCTCTACCTTCTGAAATTCTCCCTCTTGACCAGTACGAATTTATAATTTATACTGACGGATCTACACAACCCGCTACGAAGGGTAAGGAAGCTCATAGTGCAGCATACGCGATCGTTAAAGGTCGTATGCTCGATGGTAAATTTAGACCAATGGCCAAAAAAACGCAATCTCTAGGAGATTGTACAGCTCAGCGAGCTGAACTACAGGCATTTAAAATGGCACTCGAAAATTCGGATCGCGAATTCCCCACACTCATATTGTGCAATTCTTTTTATTGTGTTTAATCACACAATGAATATTTACAGAATTGGCTTCAAAATGGTTTCAAAGGTGGCACAATCAAGCATAAAATGCTTTGGGAACAAGTAGTTCAGTTGCGAAACGGACTACAAAACTCTCACGTGATACACACGCTGAGTCATCAACGTGATGACGTTCACGTTGAAGGCAATTCATTGGCTGATGAAGCCGCGAAAGAGGCTGTGCAAACGGCTTCCGTAGCTGCAATCACTCATTCAGAAACAAAAATAGACAGTGAAATAATACTGGCTGTCAATGCTTCAAGCGAAAGCAGCGGTGCAGCATTACCTAAAAGGTTTCCACTCAAATACTCCTATATAATTGATGCAAACAATGTTCAGTTTGCTCGAATCCCTGGAGTGGGGGATAGGGTAATACCAAAAATGGAACGAACAGCAGCTTTGATTTACGAGCACATCTGGGGAGGGTCTGACACATCAGGGGATCTCTAAAACAATTTTAAAACTAAAAGAGATGTACTGGTGGCCTGGAATGAATACACTTATTCACATCTTCATCAATAACTGCATAGACTGCAATAGAGATCGTAGAACAGACGCCACCAGCCACCTGTCTACAATGTAGCCAGCCCAGTACAGACACCATTGTTAGACAGCATTAGACTATCTACATGCAGCCATCCCTGTGGACGAATGCAGTCCCACAAACACTAACTCAAGGTTCCTATGGATGTTGCCTCAGCGCTCGGCTGACGCTCGAACTGTTATAAAAGATTTGCGAGTCTTTATCGACACATGCACAATTGGCACCTTACATTCTGACCAGGGTCCTGCGTTTAGCTCTCGAGCTTACAAAGAAGCCATGGCCAATTTGGGCGCAGCATTGCGGTATTCTTCCCCATTCCGTCCTGAGGGGAATTCTGTTGTGGAAAGAAAAAACCGGGACATAAAGCAGTCTATAACAGCTAGGGTATTAGGTTCAGGTGATGGGTGGCTCAAACATCTTTATGGAGTCCAACACTTATTAAACAATTTGCCAAGAAGTTCTCTAGAGTGTGTCACTCCATATGAAGTCCTACTTGGAACTAGAATGTTGATTCCAGACCTTGACATGAAAGGCACAGTGGTGGAAAATAAAAAGTTTGATATCAAAGATTGTTTGGCTGTTTTACAGGACTTAAATGAACTAAGATCGAAACAAAGCAACGTGTTCCTGAAGCCAACCACCACTGGGGAAAAACCAGGCGTCCCAGCAGCTCCTGTCTGGATCCCAAAGCTTGGTGATCTAGTCAGAGAAAAGATCGCGAACAAGAAGGAATTTGGGCCTTCTTACAGACAACCAGTACCTGTCCTAGCAATCCACGGATCAAGAACAGTACTACTGCCGCCCCTTGCTGGTAAAAAGGAGAAAAGATTTCTGTCCATCAACCTGATCAAACCAAACTATGTGGCTGATACTAAGCAGTAGGCCAAGTGGACTCCGACAATGTAGCAGGCGCTCTCCACTAGCTAAATCCAAGAGGTTCAAACTGAGAGACTCATCACCTTTGAAGATTCTACAGTGAGAAATAAAGGACAAAGCAACAAAGCTATGGAGCTCGTCCCTCTTGAGACCCAAATAACAGTTCGTCCTGATACACCTGTCTACAACGAAGTAACAAGTGATCAACTGGTTCCAGCGAATTCAACAAATCCTGATGCAATTCCAACCATTGACAGAACTGCATCTGGCTATTTCATCAACTTTGATAAGTTTTCTGAGGATCCCAGTGAACCTGAAACGATGCCAGCACAAAGAACTTTCAAAGAACAAGCAACAGACTTTTTTCATCTCCTGAAAATAAGACTTATTTGGTTTCACCATGGATTGTACTATGGATTGTTTTGGGAATATTCTTCTTTCTACTTTGGTTAGCTCTGGTAATAACTCTGGGTATGCTGATAAATGGAAGATATATTCAAATGAACACAGCAAGTAAAAGAGTGAACTTGCTTTCCCAGCCACACAAATCATCCCATCGTGAAGCAAGAGATTTGTCAGCAGTGAACATAACAGCCGTTCCTATACCAGATGGTATAGTTTGGGACAGAACTGAATATGACATTTTTGGCCCATTGGAACATCTGAAGATTCCACATTTATTTAAACTTTCATTAAGTGACTTTATTACCTCTAGTACCTTTTCTGATGATTGGGACTTCGAGACTGTTAAAAACATGATGTCTGATCTAGAAATGTCTGCAGTATTTACAAATCATGAATAATTAGAGGGTTCATCAGAATATGAACAAATGTATTGTTATAACCACTATGGTCATCATTTCTTGCAAAAAACTGCATCACCTAGAAATGTATTTAGGTATAACCAATGGGAACATTGTCCTACAGCTCCAAAGGGTAGCTCAAAAACTTTTGCAATGACATTTTCATATTTTTCAGGGTTCAACTTATGAAATCCAGAATCGTTTTATTTTAAAAATATGAACAAGACAGGAACTAAAAATATGTTAACCAATACGAAACACATTTATTCTGCAGCCTTTATTGCCCAACTGTGTCGACAGGGTTTCGACTTTCGGAAAGACAACATTGAGACAAAATCTGTCTGGGGTACAAAAGATTGGCAAGTGCAGGGGTTAGAAGCTTTGTTTAGAACCTGTATCATCCCTGAGCAAATTATGTTTTTGAATGACACTGTTCAGCAAACATCTTGCCTTGGATTAGCCAAGATCAAAGACATGAACACACCGACCATACCTATACCTGCAAGTAATAGCACTACACGGGGGAGGTCGACGTACATAATATTTTGCATCACAACAGATCAGATCCAGAATGGAAAAAATTATTGCTCTGGCCCACAGACACAAACAACTGTCAAGATCGATTCCTGAACAAAACACAGGGTTTCACTATCAATAGGCCAGAGCCACGCTATGTTCAAAGACAGCATCCAGGGGCAGTAACAACATACAGTGTAGGGAAACTCCGCCTTGATTGGCTACAGAAAGCTACACTGCAGGATGTAAAACAACACTTATCTTTATTTAAAGAGGCGCAGATCTTAGGGAATTCTTGCTAGGACCAAGAAAACCACGTCAAAAACCTTTCATATATGCCGGTATCTACGCTGCTTATAACGAAATATGGAAGATTACCCAAGCAGAGACTGCAGAACGAATATGAGAAATTGATCGTATTCATTTAGAGAAATCTCTCTCTGTAGTAGACAATGGGTTAACGACTCTGTCGTCCAGGATATATTCATTGAACAGCATTGTGTCTTCTGCCATAGACATCATGGAACAGGACTTGGTCATGCTGCAACATGGTCAGTCTCAATAACGTTCTATAATGCTATTAGGCTGGACGCTCCAAAACTTGTCTTCAGGCTATGTGCCTTGACGTTTAATCAACTCTACGTCACTGTTTTCAGAATTCAATCTCACTGATAAACCGATCAGACTGGCACAAGGGGGAGCAGACTATACGGTGCTGAGCATTGAAAAACTGGAAAAATTACCATTCATGGTGGCAGAAAAAACAGCTACAGGGTGGATCAAACATGGTAAAATTACTCTGCCTGTTACAACTTTCCATTTTCAATATTGCCTAAAACATATACCAGCAAGCAAATATGAAAGGTCGGGTAAAGAATACATCAAGACATCTTGGGAATTACCTTACACACATAGATGTTGGAGTGGGGGGCATGAAGTGTTTCTTAGCGGTACAAACTGTGAAAACGCACTAAGCTGTTCTCTCCTTTGTCAGGGTATTAATTTACACGGGGCCTGCGATGGTTCCACTAAAAACCTATCCTGTCACCTGCAAGGCTCACCAGCTGTTGTGATTAATCCAATTTTTGGACTTCTTTCAAATGGAAGTTACCTCATGTTGAATGATCACAGCTGCTGTGGCATGTTGCCAGGTATCCCATATCTAGTAACGGTTACATCCAGGGTCACTTGCTGTATGCAAGTCTTGTTTCCACAAATACAGACAATCAGGGAGTCGCCTCTATGGCCTTCATTGAACATCTCTTCTATATGAATTGATACTCTAAGCAGAATGAAAGCCATTCTTTTACAACAAACTGTGCCACTGACCTCGGCCAAAGAGACCTATGATCTACAAGTCGCAAGGACTTCTGCCGAGATACATGTCCTTTTGAATACAAACTGCCCTATACATTTCTCAGAAATGTTGGAATGTATCTTAAACATGTCTGATAAGAGCGGTATTGTACAGTTATTTAAGACCGTGTGTTTAAGACTGTTAGCACATTTTCAAGCAGTCCTCAGAATAATTCCCAACTTCGTGCACTCTGTGTTTGGCGGACTGCCACTACTTTTTGGACTCATTGCAGGGATCCTATTTTTGCTCCCACAGCTCCGATATGGCAAGCCAAATCACCAGCGTCACTCCCAGCACCATAGAGAGAGCTCTATTGGAAATGAAGTGTCGTGAGCGCATCGTTCACATTTTAGGTTTACCTCGTCTACGAGAATTAAATACCACATGGTTTCTGTCATTCAGACAAATCTGGCAAGATTGCATCTTACCTGTTCTACGCTCCCTGCTTTGCGGCGAAGAATGCGTGCTAGACATCTGTCTAACACTCCCATCAGTCATGCCTGCGGATATCGATACTCTGCTGGACCCAATAACGGCCCATGCTGTGTGTTTTACCCAGCAGCTACCAATCCTGATGACGTCATTCATTGAGATCTCACAGACGCAAATTGCTACTGCTGAGGTACAAGAGGAAACAACAGGCACGCATGTAACATCAGATACAAACAGTGCTGATGCGACCAATGCTGAAGGCGATGCTTCTCATCTATGTGGGGTTAGTCTTCTAAACGAGGTAATCCAACTTTCACCTACAACGGTAGACGACTTTTTGTCTACAGGGTTAGAAGATTTCATGTTTTCTCCATCCCCATACACTGCCTTTTGATTCAGCAATAGTTTCAACACAAAAAGTCCTGGCACACTGTAGCATAACTTTCTTGTTATTCTGGACTAGGTAGAGGAAGTGTGCTTTATCACAAACCTCCAACACTCATTTATATTGTATGGAGACAACCCATCCAGAATGCTACAAAATTAAAAAGTTAAGTGGATAAGAAAAGTCAGAATGAAAGAGAATGTGCAGTCAGTCCACAAAAAGATACACTCTACAGAGACCCTCAATGCTAAAGAGGTGAAAAAATGTGTAGAGAGAAAGAGAGTACCTCACGTGCGCACCACCAGAGGAGCTACTGGTTGGTTCTCACCAGCTTGCCCACGTTTATTTCATCATCGGCAACTCTCTCTCAAGAAAAAAGTGTGCAGTGTCCAGTGAAAAAACACATAACACAAGACGGTGTAGTGTAAAAAACAGAGAAACACATAAACTGTGCAGACAAAGACAGTAAAAAATGGTGAGGGTATATAGACTCTCAAATAATTGTTTTATTCTGGTTAGGAGTCTATCCCACTGTTTAAAAACACAGCATGTTGCATACCTTAGTAATGACGGCCAACATGTTTCATTGCCAATAAAATTTGTGGCAAATTAATCAGGGCAAGAAGGGGTCAAGGATCACCTTCTCTGGACACACACCTTTAAAAAGGACTGACAAACACAAATAAACAAACATACAGCTTAATCAGTTCGGCGAGGGATGTATTCACTGACCATCCAAAAGATTGTAATGGTAATCAGCTTAGATTCATTACCTAGTTGGGGCTATGGGCCCACATACCAGCCACCAACCAGTCGCAGGGGCGTTCTAAACTTTTTACTATCGCCTTCCTGCTCTGCAAAGCACGACTGTCGTTGGTGCCTGCACCTGTAGAAAAAATGTATAGACCATATATACCTAGTCTAATCCGGCACAGTCTCTGTATGTTTACTGTTCCTCGATCTCTCATAGATCATTCACCTAGCAGTTTGGTAGTTCTACTCAATCATGTGTCCTTTCAGCGACTAACCCGTTCATTTCTGATGTATCACGTCAGCACAACTCGTTACCAATAATGTTTACACAGCTGAACTGACTTCAAAGATGACGCCCCTCTTATTCGTGCCACGCTTAAAAATAACCTTGGTCTTTACATACCGCAACATCCACGCAACATCCGAGGGTGCAGACAGCTGTTTCTCAGTAGCTCATGATTCAGCACACAGTGTACCGGGAAGACTCTGAATTTGGCCTTCATTTTTTAGAATAAAGACTAAACTTGGAACTTTTTCCTTTGATTAATTTGTTGTTCTCCAAATTTGAATCTTCCTTTTTATGGCACAGTAATCTGCTTATAGTAGAACTATTCATAGAGAACAGATTTCTTTGATACACTTTCAGAGACAATATGTCACCTTGTCAATACAACTTGATTTATGTAACTTGACATGAAATGGTTTCGGCCTTTTTTCTTCTGTATTTACGAGCAATTTCATGTGCGTACATATATATGTATGTTCATTCATTTAGCATTCAATGTAAATATATGCTTTGAATGAAACATTGGTTTAATATGTACAGCGCCAATGCATTTTTATGCATGGAAACAGTTTTTATGCGTTTTACAATGTATTTTTAGACATGTTCATAGCCATCCATATGTAGCTATATTTTAGATATGTTTAGCATGTTTAGAATTTAGTAATGCAAAAACCAAAGGAAATGATGGACGGAGTGTTGAACATTGCAAGCACTCACCCCCAGTCAACTGATCTGGGTTTAATCCATCACCGTTCTTTAGCCCACTCTGCCACCCCAGTTCAGACATGGCCATATGCAAATCAGTCTGACCCTGTGCCTCATGGGAACAGTCCAGCCCGA
This sequence comes from Triturus cristatus, assembly GCF_964204655.1. NCBI lineage: Eukaryota > Metazoa > Chordata > Amphibia > Caudata > Salamandridae > Triturus > Triturus cristatus. The sequence continues at coordinate 971,721,341 of NC_140587.1, forward strand.
ACTGCCAAGCCATGTCTTCCCTGGACCGGAAACAAGCTTCCTAGGACCGGTTTCTGGCATTTCAGCCGTCTTCAGCCAGGCTTGCTTGAATCCAGTGGCAAAGTGAGCAAGGGACTCACGTCTGAGCATACCCTGCCAACTTATGGCGAACAAAGCAAAAACCAAAGGAAATGATGGACGGAGTGTTGAACATTGCAAGCACTCACCCCCAGTCAACTGATCTGGGTTTAATCCATCACCGTTCTTTAGCCCACTCTGCCACCCCAGTTCAGACATGGCCATATGCAAATCAGTCTGACCCTGTGCCTCATGGGAACAGTCCAGCCCGAACTGCCAAGCCATGTCTTCCCTGGACCGGAAACAAGCTTCCTAGGACCGGTTTCTGGCATTTCAGCCGTCTTCAGCCAGGCTTGCTTGAATCCAGTGGCAAAGTGAGCAAGGGACTCACGTCTGAGCATACCCTGCCAACTTATGGCGAACAAAGCAAAAACCAAAGGAAATGATGGACGGAGTGTTGAACATTGCAAGCACTCACCCCCAGTCAACTGATCTGGGTTTAATCCATCACCGTTCTGGATTAAACCCATTTCAGCCGGCTGAAGACGGCTGAAATGCCAGAAACCGGTCCTAGGAAGCTTGTTTCCGGTCCAGGGAAGACATGGCTTGGCAGTTCGGGCTGGACTGTTCCCATGAGGCACAGGGTCAGACTGATTTGCATATGGCCATGTCTGAACTGGGGTGGCAGAGTGGGCTAAAGAACAGTGATGGATTAAACCCAGATCAGTTGACTGGGGGTGAGTGTTTGCAATGTTCAACACTCCGTCCATCATTTCCTTTGGTTTTTGCTTTGTTCGCCATAAGTTGGCAGGGTATGCTCAGACGTGAGTCCCTTGCTCACTTTGCCACTGGATTCAAGCAAGCCTGGCTGAAGACGGCTGAAATGCCAGAAACCGGTCCTAGGAAGCTTGTTTCCGGTCCAGGGAAGACATGGCTTGGCAGTTCGGGCTGGACTGTTCCCATGAGGCACAGGGTCAGACTGATTTGCATATGGCCATGTCTGAACTGGGGTGGCAGAGTGGGCTAAAGAACAGTGATGGATTAAACCCAGATCAGTTGACTGGGGGTGAGTGTTTGCAATGTTCAACACTCCGTCCATCATTTCCTTTGGTTTTTGCTTTGTTCGCCATAAGTTGGCAGGGTATGCTCAGACGTGAGTCCCTTGCTCACTTTGCCACTGGATTCAAGCAAGCCTGGCTGAAGACGGCTGAAATGCCAGAAACCGGTCCTAGGAAGCTTGTTTCCGGTCCAGGGAAGACATGGCTTGGCAGTTCGGGCTGGACTGTTGCCATGAGGCACAGGGTCAGACTGATTTGCATATGGCCATGTCTGAACTGGGGTGGCAGAGTGGGCTAAAGAACAGTGATGGATTAAACCCAGATCAGTTGACTGGGGGTGAGTGTTTGCAATGTTCAACACTCCGTCCATCATTTCCTTTGGTTTTTGCTTTGTTCGCCATAAGTTGGCAGGGTATGCTCAGACGTGAGTCCCTTGCTCACTTTGCCACTGGATTCAAGCAAGCCTGGCTGAAGACGGCTGAAATGCCAGAAACCGGTCCTAGGAAGCTTGTTTCCGGTCCAGGGAAGACATGGCTTGGCAGTTCGGGCTGGACTGTTCCCATGAGGCACAGGGTCAGACTGATTTGCATATGGCCATGTCTGAACTGGGGTGGCAGAGTGGGCTAAAGAACAGTGATGGATTAAACCCAGATCAGTTGACTGGGGGTGAGTGTTTGCAATGTTCAACACTCCGTCCATCATTTCCTTTGGTTTTTGCTTTGTTCGCCATAAGTTGGCAGGGTATGCTCAGACGTGAGTCCCTTGCTCACTTTGCCACTGGATTCAAGCAAGCCTGGCTGAAGACGGCTGAAATGCCAGAAACCGGTCCTAGGAAGCTTGTTTCCGGTCCAGGGAAGACATGGCTTGGCAGTTCGGGCTGGACTGTTCCCATGAGGCACAGGGTCAGACTGATTTGCATATGGCCATGTCTGAACTGGGGTGGCAGAGTGGGCTAAAGAACAGTGATGGATTAAACCCAGATCAGTTGACTGGGGGTGAGTGTTTGCAATGTTCAACACTCCGTCCATCATTTCCTTTGGTTTTTGCTTTGTTCGCCATAAGTCGGCAGGGTATGCTCAGACGTGAGTCCCTTGCTCACTTTGCCACTGGATTCAAGCAAGCCTGGCTGAAGACGGCTGAAATGCCAGAAACCGGTCCTAGGAAGCTTGTTTCCGGTCCAGGGAAGACATGGCTTGGCAGTTCGGGCTGGACTGTTCCCATGAGGCACAGGGTCAGACTGATTTGCATATGGCCATGTCTGAACTGGGGTGGCAGAGTGGGCTAAAGAACAGTGATGGATTAAACCCAGATCAGTTGACTGGGGGTGAGTGTTTGCAATGTTCAACACTCCGTCCATCATTTCCTTTGGTTTTTGCTAGAATTTAGTAATGTCATTCATACGAAAGTGGAGTGGGTGTTGTGTGTCGATTTAGATACCGTATATAGGTTTCCCGATTTATGTCCTTATATAGGCACAATTCATATTGCCCATATTTAGCATTGAAATACTACTCTTATTTAGGCATTATCCATGCTAACCAAATACAGGCATGGCCACCTACATCCGTTCATCAACGTCACAACGAGTTCTTGGAAAACCAGACTCTTAAGCCTTTATGACTTCCCCTTGCTTGGATATTGATTTCTTCAAGAACTCATTTATTATGCATGAACATCTATTCCTTAGGGGTTCATTCATGACGTTCTTCTGCCCGACTGTTAAGTCAATACTGGCATTCCTAAACACCTTCAAGGTATAAATTAACCTTCACTTACCATGGCAAACTACGGTTCAACTGCCTACTTGCACGACGCGGCTCGCCACGGCAAGATCGGAAGGAAGTCAAGTCCCCGCCTGACGCACTGACCAGACGCTGTCATCCTTCTCGCGGAGAATCCAGCTCCAGTGTTTCTGACTCCCCTTGCATGGTGTTAGAGATCGAGACTAAGAAAGAGATTGCACCTCACTCATTCTAAGGTATGGAGCGGACTAGAACCTAGAGGGACTTTTGGCAAATCTTGGCAACTATAGCTAAACTAGACTATAGACAAACAGTACCTACTTCTTACCTCGTACTACACTTAGGTGAGGTACACTGGGGTAGAACTAGCTAGAAGCATCAGATGAGTATTAACATTTTAGAATGTGTTATTTATGTACGTATTTTTATGAATATCTGTCATAGTTATAAACCATGCTATTGCAGTATTATTTTATCTTACTGCTAAGGCTGTACGTACTATACTTCGCATTCTGTCCTACGATTGCAGCAGCTCATATCTCTTGCATGAGAAATAAGACTGTTCAATAAACCCTTTTTATTGAAACAACCGTCTAGCTATTTCTGTTTAACTCTGTAGAAATGAAGCATGCACGATTGACTAAGTGGAACTGCTATCTATTGGTTCCACGATTCTGAGATTGTTCCGATTCTAATGGAAATAAAGTTGTCATGTTTATGCGGTTGTCAGAAACGAATCCCTTCTTGTTTATTCGAGAAGTTTCTAGTGACCTCTGAGTTAGCTGGCACACACAAGTAATTACGTTTAATGTACTCGATAGAGACACACTGACCTCAGTCCTATGTCAAAACTATAGTGTATACTATTCCAATGTGCAGAGCCTATCAGGGATATAGGAACTACACTACACCCGGTGACCCCATCATTCAGGACCCGGCACTTTTATTTGACCTTTTTTTTAATTAGGGGAGGGGGGCCACGTGGCCACACTCCTCACGCCGATTTCAACCCCAGGAATCCCATCCCCCGTCCATTTTTTCTTTCTTTTATAGGTGAGGCAGGCACGTGGCCCCCATCCTGGGCCACATTCGGCACCAGGGGCCCCATCCCATGGAGCCCAGCGTCTGTTCTGGATGCCCCGGTACTACCCAGGGCACCCAGTCACTTTCGAAGGGGACCGTTGGGGAACCTGAAGGCCCCCTCAGTCCTTGTCAACTCCCTGCCTCCGGCGGGAGTCGGCATTGCTTTTAGACATAGGAAGCTGCTGAAGAGGCAGCTTTCTCTGTCTAAAAGCAATTCTGCTCCAATTCTAGCAAGTGAGAGCATTTTTTATGCTCTTGTTTGTTAGAAGTGGAGCCTTTGCTATGGTTTGGCAGGAGCGGTAAAGCTCCCACCAAGTCACAGCAGACAGCTATGTTCTAAGAGTGGGCACCCCGGGACATAGCAGGAGCTGGCCCTGGCGGGTGGCAGTCTCCAGAGCCATCTAAGGCTCCAGGAGGGGGGCCACGTGGCACCCCTTCTTTCTTCAATTTTACCCTGAGGAGGTGGTGGTCCCTAGGGCTACAGGGATCTGTAGGCCCCAGCATTCAATTAAAATAAAGACTCTGGGAGGTGGGTATCCTGGGGCTGTAGGCGGGTCTGTACATCTCCCATCACATTCAATTTAAATAAAGGTGTCAGACTCCGAGGCTTCAATAGGCACTAGGAGGAAGACCCCATCCCCCCTCCTATTTTTATTATATGCCCCTGGGACCTGGCCTCACCCAGGGACTTAATTTAGAACAACCACTGTAGCCTGTGCTCATTTTCTTTTGCTGCAAATTCATGAATATTGAAAATTTGTGGCAAGTGTTTTATTTTTTAAATGCTTCTATACTGTGGCGGGGTCCCAGGGGGAACCCAAGACCATGGCTTGGGGGTCCGGGTATTCCTACCCTTTCTCCTATTCTCTTGTCACTCTGTTTCTTCTTGGGACTCAGTGAAGCAATTCGCAAGATTGCTGCCAACACTTCCTGCTTGAAGTGTTGGCAGCCAATCAGAGCTTTACCTTTCCCTGCACAAGCTCATCTTTTTTCGCAATCAATCACGATGTCACGATGAAATATCCTTGGCCACAGATATCACAAACCTTTTCTTCTTAAATTATATATATGTTTATATGTGTGCATGTAAATAAATAAATAAATAAATATATATTAACGACCGCCAGGTGAGCGATTCGACTTGGGAACCGGCACTGAGGAAAGCACTACCGCTGAAACGCGTCTGCCAAAACGTTTCCAGTTTGAAGGCATAACCCGTGCTGTTAAGTGTGGAATAAATCCTGTTGTCAACCCCAGCATATGTCGGGCTCATTTGTAGTGACGAGTGAGCATTGGATTTTATGTGAAGCCAGTATTGCTGGCTACCAGCATGCCCTCACGTTCAGGTGCAACGCGCATTCAGCAAAAAACTTTGGACTTTGTATATTCAGTACAGCGCGGTGCCCCCCTTTGAGGATCATCAGTACTGACTGTGGCCACATCGGGAGTGAAGATGTAGCATCAGCTACAGGAGTTACACCAGGTTCCAGCAACACCATCAATTCAACATTGGGACCAGAAGCTGTAAGTTTGTGTAGCTCGGCAAGCCACATTGTTGGGACACCACCTGGTGTTTGGAGGCCCTTCACTCTACGGGTCTTCGCAGCGAACTCCAACGACCAGCATGCAATTGGCCCCGGTGAGCACGAGGGAACTGCAGACTACAAGTCGAGGCGGGGCACCAGCATTTCATTGGGTGTGGCCATGAGAGCGTCACAAGATTTATTAACAACCGCCAGGTGAGAGATTTGACTTGGGAACCGGCACTGAGGAAAGCACTACCGCTGAAACTCGTCTGCCAAAACGTTTCCAGTTTGAAGGCATAACCCGTGCTGTTAAGTGTGGAATAAATCCTGTTGTCAACCCCAGCATATGTCGGGCTCATTTGTAGTGACGAGTGAGCATTGGATTTTATGTGAAGCCAGTATTGCTGACACTGGCTACCGGCATGCCCTCACGTTCAGGTGCCACGCGCATTCAGCAAAAAACTTTGGACTTTATATATATATATATATATATATATATATATATATATATATATATATATATATATATATATAAATATATATATATATATATATATAGATATCCCATATCGCTTAGTCCCTCAAGACCCCTACTACACACAGCCTTTACCCTGTAAATGATTCTTAATGGAGAGCCCACTCCCTCAAGACATCCAAACCCTGTTAGATGGTCAAACTCCTACTGTGTACAGACTTCAAACTTATGCACAGCTCTTCATGGAGAGCCAACTCCCTCTGGGCACCCAAAGCCCCATTAAGGTGCCGATTCCGATCCCGGGTCGGACAGCTCTCCAAGAGCTGTCCGTAGCCTTACCATGCGACCGCCCTGACAAGTACTATGCGTACTTCCTACGCGCCGGATTGGGTCGCCACGTACGGCACGTCACTGCATCCGGAAAACAAGCATATCAGCTACGATTCGTGCCACAACTCAATCCACGGCTACGAGACGGACCAGCTTGCAGCAGGTATGAGACGGAGCAACAAGCAGCGTGTACGACACAAAAACATCATGAATCCCATCGCGCAGGTTATACCAGTACTCTACATCTATGACCAGATCAGGAACCGACGCTGACGGCGCAGGCGGTAAGTCAGACACCTACCACACAAACAAACGACACGTACCCGCAAAATGGCACACACACACACAGGGGATCCACATCCTGGCCACTAACAACAGGCCACCATAGGGGTTGCATGGCCAGCACCACTAACACCCCCACCCATAAGGCTTATGTTGCCCATCACCCCTGCCACCCTTAGCCATAGGGCATATGTTGCCCATCGCTACTGCCACCCTCACCCATAGGGGACCTGTTGCCCCTCACCCCTGCCACACCCACTCATAGGGGACCTGGTGCCCATCACTACTGCCACCCACAGCCATAGGGCAAATGTTGCCCATCACTACTTCCACCCCCACCCATAGGGGACCTGTTGCCCATCACCCCTGCCACCCCCACTCATAGGGGACCTGGTGCCCATCACTACTGCCACCCCCAGCCACAGGGGACCTGTTGCCCAGCACTACTGCCACCCCCCACTCATAGGGCTTATGTTGCCCATCACTACTGCCACCCCCAGCCATAGGGCATATGTTGCCCATCACTACTGCCACCCCCACCCATAGGGGACCTGTTGCCCATCACTACTGCCACCCCCACTCATAGGATGGGTGATGCGCCACACATCCATCATACTCCAATATTAGGTATGTCAGCAAAATACATCCCCCCTAACATCATGAAAACAGTGTGTAGTCCGTGACAAATGCCCACAACAGTAATTATGACTTCGAACATACAATGTAACTAACAGCACATGTGTGACCAACAAATGAGTGTGCCCTACACAAGGCAAGCATTACTATAGCACTGTGTCAATGTAAAAAAGAACACCCCCTCACTGTGTAGAACAAAAGTTAAGTGTGGGCTTCCAAACTGCAGCAGATGATGAGCATTGTGGTGATGGGGCCTAAACTTTCCCTCATCACAGTGACCAAAAGGTAAGTGTCATCATGGTCAGAGCTGCAAATAACAAACAGCATGTGTGATCCCTGCTCCCAACACATTAAACATTTCTGGGGCAAAGTAGTGGTTGTGTCCCATTCCCACAGATATGTGGTGAGGCTAACAGTGCTGTGAAAACATAACACACTCTCGGCCATGTGCAGACAGGCACCACACATGGGGGCTGACAATGCATACAGTGTACAATGACACAAGAGCAGAAGTGACCATCACAAAGCATAGACACATCTAGAAAACAGACACACTAATTAAAACAACCTGTGTAGACTGTAGGTGTCAGCTCACAAAACTCCCATTCCATGCCAGCAATAGCACCTAACAACCAGGATGAATGTGCACAATGATGTGATATGACTCACAGGGACAGCAAGGAAAATCACAGAAACAGCATCCAGACAATGGCCCACGACAGCAATACCAATGCATTGATGCAGATTCACAATCACAAACAGGCAACCTCACACTGCACATCTGACACAACATGTGTGTGTGTGTGTCTTGGTATCCCTAGGCAACTACACAACACATGAGGTGGGTTGAACCACAGTGACACAGATGTGGACACAGTGCCATACAAAAGTAAACCATCATTGGGACACGCTTAGTGGGCAATCAGGCATTGTGAGATGATAGGGAGCACAACAGACACATGTGACACAAGCTTGAATGAACACTAACTAACACAGAAAGAGACTGACACACAACAGCACTACCCCCAGTGACCGGACATTGGGTTGGCACAAGCATGGATGACACCTCCACTGTGATGACAAAGGCAGATGTTGTACAAACTGGGAAACCTAGACATGTGTCCTGTTCCACAAACATACATCACACATACACAAACACAAATCACTCAGCATGGCCCCTCATCCATGGACAAACGGGAGCTAGGGGACCATCCATGCAAACATTTACATCAGTCCACCCTCAACACCACACACCCTGAACTGCAACAATGTGCATCTGTGAAGCCCACATGGACAGGTGACATTGCACATGCACCCATGACAAACACAGGAATGTTGGTCAGAACTAAGGTGCACAGACTAATCACACAAGGACAGTTTACAACCCTGGGGAATAACAGACATACTGCAAAGTATACGGTACATGGCCATGACGTCAAAGCTCACGTAACCTTCAGAATACCTGCCACAGTCCCAGGACAATGCAGAAGCCAAGGAGAACCACAAGGCACACATGCTGACACCTGCCAACATTGCAGCCATGAACCCGACAAGTGGGAGCAGTCACACACCCATACACATGTCTCAATCACATACAAATGTCTCAATCACCTGGGGACAATTACATGATTTAGTGAATAAACAAGTGCCTTGGGGAACCCTGACTGTGTCTCATCTGTGTCTGACAACTTCATCACCATTCAGAACTGACAAATCCCAATGATGATACAGCAATTAACGGTAGTGTGTCATGCACCCACACATCTGGTAGCCCATGGCAAAGTAGTGGGATGAACCCAGTACCACTCAGCAAGCATCAACAACAGGAACATATCAAGGGAACACTGCCTGTGTATGAAAAGGGATGTGGACACACACACATGCTCATACAACACACACCATGGGCCCAGGCTATTTCACTGGACAACACACTTACTTGAGGGGACCCAACTCCTGTGGAAGTCCAGCTGTGCCAAACATATTCACAACACGTCTCACTCATGTCAGCAGAACACTTGGTCAGTCAGCCATCAGTTACCACACAATGAAGGCTCTGGTCACAACAGCCTGGGTACGTGAGTCTCCCCTAAGTCATCTGCACATACTAAAAACATATGTCTAGCAAGTTGCACAGAGGACCCAGCTGCTCCTATACCAATTATGCCCACACCTGTAGGTCCAGTGGTGATGCGCACAAAGTCTGTGAAATTGACAAATTGGACAATGGGAAGCACATCATATGTGCATGGGTGCAAGCCAGAGATGTGACCATGCAAATGAAATGTTCACAGAGATGTCCACAAATAGTTGATCATGACACACCCAGGTAGCTGCAAAGGATGACATGGATACCCACCAGACTAGGATACATATCTCATGGACCACATGGAGTACCTCACATCAACACATCAGTATTCAACATTGCAAACCAAGCATTACAGGTGCAAGGGCATGTTAAACATCATCAACATAATGTACAGCTAAATCAAGTTCACAGGGATAAAGAAAAAAGCTTTATTCAGCATATTAAAAGTTAAATGTCCGTTCAAACAAAATGCCAATGGCCAGTCCATGTCCAAATGCCAAGGAGTGAACTAGAGTGACAACTGTCACACGTTGCTTGCCTGCAAGGACCGGGGTCATCCCCTCGGAGGAGCATACACGGGGACAGGCCAGGCACCGCAGGGACAGGATCAGGGCGCAGCAGCAGGAGGCAGTGAAGAGGGGGTGGATGCAGGCGAGACACTTGCAACTGTCTGACCAGGTGTAGAAGAGCAAATGGTAGGGGGGAGGGCCTTAGCATTTTGGGGATGGTGTATCTGTGGGTGGGGGAACCCGGTGCAGGGAGTGGAGGGGGAACCTCTGGAGTCGTGGCCTGGGGTATGGAGGACGGAGACTTTGCCTTGGAGCTGCGTGGTGGTGGGGGTCTTGCCCTTCTGGCTCCGGGGGGACTTGCGGGTGGGGGTCTCAGTTTGACTGTACCTGGGGGAGGTTGTCTGGGTGTGAGGGGCACTCCCCTCTGTGTGTGGGGACTTCCGCTTCCCCTTGTAATCAGGGTCTGCTGGGTCGGTGGGGAAGAGGCCAAGGTCACAGAGGAAGAGCTTCTGGGGAGATGGGGTTGCAGGTGAGGCAAGGGAAGGGGAGAGCTTTCGGAGGACTGCAGAGTGGTTGTGGATGACTGTGTGTGTGTCTGCAAACCAGCTCCTGTGAGTGTGGTATCAGTCCCCTGTGCTTGCTTGTGTGCACGTCTAGACCTTGGTTTGTGTGTTTGTGGGCTGCCCGTGTCTGTGGCTCTGTGAGAATGTGCAGATGTTTGTGTGCTTGGGACAGGTAGGCTGCTAGGAATCGTGGGTGGTGCAGGGGTATGAGGGGTGCGGGACTGTTGGAGGAGGGACATTGCTGTCATCAGGTAGGAGGCCATGGACTGATTGGTCCTCTGTAGGGCAGACATGCCCAATGAAATTCCCTCCATGAACGACACCAGTTGTGTCAACAGACTTGTGTGTGCATAGAGGACCTTCAGCATCGATGTTTGCCCTACATGGATGTGTCTAAGTAAGTCCACAGACTCCTCACTCAGGGCAGCAGGGGACACAGTGGCAGGGGGTGAGGTGCCTGGCCCAAAGGAGACATGCTCACGAACACGGGAGCCTACAGGGACCTCTGGGATCGGAGCCGATGGGAGGGTGGTGATGGTGGTGGTGGTGGTGGTGGCGGTGGCAGGGACAGCCTCACTATCTGGGGTTTGGTGGCTGCTGACACCCGCCTCCACAAGGGAGTCATCCTCAGAGCTGCTTTGGCCCTCAGCTGGGGGTGTAGGTACTGACGACTCCTCTGTGTGGCTCCACTCGGCCTCCGTGCCACTGGGTCCCCCCGACTCCTCTCCTTCTGTCCCTGTCAGGCTCTGTGGCTCCTCCTGGTCCATGGAGCTGTCCCCTCCTGTGGCCGTGGATGTATCTGGATAGTAATAGGATGTAAGAGAACAACATCAGTCACCTGCACCGACTGCACACACCACAGTGAGTACACCACATCACAGGGCAAGCCCTGGAATCATCAGCTGAACACAGCTCAAAGTGCCAACACTGTTTAAAATAAGCCATTTGTCATTCTCAACATCAACCATGGCACACATATCCCTCCTTGACTTGCACACATGTGTCTGTTACATGTTGGATGCTAATACCCCAATGTGCCGACATGCACCACCCACACATTATTTGGACATGCAAGTGAACATGTAGGAGTATGTCACCATACACACAGCACATCACTTGCTGCTGACTCAGTACAGGTGTCCGGATGAAGGGATGGGCAGAGACTCATTTCACATGTTTGTGATGCATGCCAGCAACACACACTATGATGTTCTCATGTCCTGATGGGCAATGCCACAATGGGGTGCATGGTTCACACTTGAACACAATTCAGGATCACTCATAGCAAGTTAAGTGCCATGGCACTGGGATGCCTGGAAAGTCAGTCAACACTGTCTCCTGTCACAGGGGCAGGGCATCCGGACAACAACAATATGCACTGACTCACAATCCTAGCTCAGGGGTAAAGCTAACTCTGCAGATGACCGGTGCACTTGCCCATCCCCTGCAAACAACATATACAGGACCCAGAAGATCCCACATCATGCAAATCAGATATATGAGTCTCTGCAAACACAACTCCCTGTACATTAACACATCACAGTCTGCCATGCATGTAACCCAGCTGCATGAAGGACACAGTTGCATATACCATTGTGCGCTGTCAGATGATCACACACCTATATGTCACACAGGTCTTGTCTCTCACAGTCACATCTCAGATGTCCTGCTGACCCTCTGAATCATGGACACCCCAGTTGTACATAACAACAAGCCACACCCTAATGACACAGAGGCAGACACCTGAGGGCACATGTCACTAAGCACAACCTGTAATTTAATACACAGGAGTGGGATTACAGATTGTTTCTAAATGCCCTTGAGGAGGGTTGACTGTCCAGGTCTCCATGAAACAGTGTTTGTCCCTGGACAGTAGTCAAGTGGCTAAGCAAGTGTGACATACTTGATATACATACTCCTGAGGCCCCAAAATTGGAGTCCCCTGCTGCATGGGTTTGTTTGGAATACCCCAGCCATATGTGGTGAGTCAGACCAGCAATTGGAACACATCTCAGGGGCACACACAGATCACAGATCAGATCTCAGGCATTGGGCAAATAATTGACCCACCCATGAATCACACAACAGAGTCACGGGAACAGATACTGTCCGGTAGATGAAGCATAGCTGACTGCAGGGATACAGTGCCCTAGTGACACAAGCAACAGTCTATAGGGGCCACACCTGTGGAACAGATAAGGAGGGTGCATCACACAATTGAGGGACCTGAGTATTGGACTACAAGACCTACGTAATGTGGAAGTGTGACCAGGACAAAAGACTGCAATTAGCATGTCAGACATAGTACATAGATTAGACATGGACTTACCCCCTTCCTGCTGCTGTCTGGCCTTCAGCTGCCTATCCAGGTCTGGGAAGACCACCACCAGTATCCGGAGCATGTGGGGGGGGTCAGGGTCCGGTGTCTGCCCCTCCTGTGCAGAGGTGACAGCTTAAGCTGGACTCTAGCTGTCCTCCAGGCCAATCCCCGAAGGTCCTGCCACCTCTTCTGGCAGTTGCGGATCCGGCGCTTGTAGACCCCCACCGAACAAACAGCCCGGGCGATGGTCAGCCATATCTCCTGCTTCTGGTGGGCATCAAACTGTGAGGATGACAAAGTTAAAAGTACATTAACACACATGCCCCATATTTGTGCTGCACACATTTGGATATACATGTCATCATCACAAAGGGAAATGAGTTACACAGGTAGTGCAACCATGGGGAAGGACAAATCACCTGCATGTCTGACATCTTAACAATGCCTTGATAGTTTAAGCTTGCACTAATGCACTTTAGCAGCAGGACACCTGTTCATTACATGTACCTACACACTTTGGGGGATGAACGTAGTCAGTGAGAATGCTTGCCACTGGTGTACACACTGCTTGTACTGCTACTCAGACAACGTGCATAATTTGGAAGGCAGTGGACTGCACACTCACCTGCTCCCCTGGTTTCCCATAAAGCTTGCTGTACTGTGGAAGGAGCCCGTCCAGCAGGGCCTGGTTCTCCTCCTCAGTGAAGGCTGGGGCCCTCTCCAGAGTATGTGCCATAGCAGGAGCCAGAGGATGCAGAGACAGCAGCAGTGGTAGCAGGAATGTGGTCCAGTAGCATGTTTTGCAGGCAAGTGAGCTCCCTGGGGTCCAGCCAGCCTTATATCTGTGCTGCAGAGGCAGAATCTGTGCCATGTGTCCCAAGTGATAAGTCCAACACGGTTGCGTTCTATGAATCTAGACAATCCATGGAAATGTACGACTCGTACACGCCTTCTGCATCGTTCAAATCTTCACCTTCATAAAACACTTAAAATTGCAACATTGTTGTAGGCATCCAACTGAATTTCCAGTGCACATCGCTTACAAGTTCTGAATCCGCATCCGTCTCCATGACAGTCCAGAGCCAATGGGTGCGCCCGGCTCGGTCAACTGACTGTACAACACGTATTTTGAAAATACACATGCACCCGTCTCCATATGATTCAATGGCCAAGGCGTACCTGATTGCATCAATGCCAAAGCGTACGCACGGCGCAGTCATGAACCGTGCAATGCGTACGCATTGTCACCCGCGTCGGACCTCATTGCATTCAATGGCAAAGCGTAGGCACGGTTCGGTCATGAACCGTGCAATGTGTACGCGTTGTCACCCGCGTCGGACCTCATTGCATTCAATGGCAAAGCGTAGGCACGGCTCAGTCATGAACCTTGCAATGCGTATGCATTGTCACCCGCATCGGACCACATTGCATTCAATGGCAAAGCGTAGGCACGGCTCGGTCATGAACCATGCAATGCATACGCATTGTCACCCGCGACAGACCTCATTGCATTCAATGGCAAAGCGTACGCACGGTTCGCTCATGAACCGTGCAATGCGTACGCATTGTCACACGCATCAGACCTCATTGCATTCAATGGCAAAGCGTAGGCACGGCTCGGTCATGAACCGTGCAATGCGTACGCATTGTCACCCGCGTCGGACCTCATTGCATTCAATGGCAAAGCGTACGCACGGCTCGGTCATGAACCGTGCAATGCGGACGCAATGTCACCCGTGTCGGACCTCATAGCATTCAATGGCAAAGCGTACGCACGGCTCGGTCATGAACCGTGCAATGCGCATGCATTGTCACCCGCGTCGGACCTCATTGGTGTGACTATTCTACTGATTCAACACACAATTACTTGCCAGGGACACCTGTGCACACCTAACACACTACAGCATTGGCCACAGAGTGTCCCATGGCATGTACGGCTGTATTCCCTGGGTGTTTGGGGAGGCACATTTGGTTTGTTGGGTGGCACTTTTGTGCAGCCACTCCCAGGCTGTGCCTGTGTACATGGGGGCAGAATCCTTTGTGTGTCGTGCACATTACCACTGTGATGTGCAATTGTACAGTAATTGGCATGAGTCACGGACACAGTTTCATGTTGGATATGTTTGCGGCATGTCACATACACCCTGAGTCCAGGGTGTGATGGCATGTGCATCACTGTGAGACCTGTAGCAACAATACTGATGTGCACCCACAGTCTGTGTGCATGTTGTGTCTCAGATGTGTCTGATCAAATGTGCCCAATGGGTGACAGTCTCCACATCCATGTGGTATATGCATCAACCTTGATGGTGTGTGTGTGTCTAGGAGAGGTACGTGTAGGGCCTGCAGGAACAACAGTGGCCACCACCTGTGGGACTTACGCTTGCCTTGTGGTGTGTATGTGATACGCTATGTCCATGCTAGTGTCGATGTGGTAATACAGGGACCCTGGGTTTCTGCATGGCAAAGATCTGTGATGCCTGGGAGACATCAGGCCTCACTTGTCACTGTGGTGTGTGTTTGGAACATCTCAGCAGTTCATAGGTTGGGTGACACAGCCAGATGATTGGCCATTGCACTACATGGGACTCATGTGGGCATGTGGAATTGAGATGTGAGTGATGGTCATGTAGGTGACATATGTGTCCATGCGCAACAGCACACACCTCAGTACATTTTGTAATGTCATGATCTATCATGTGATATTGAACCTGATCATGGCCACATAGGTGGATTAACTGACAATCTTCCTTTGTGCATCTGTGTACTGCAGGGCACCAGTTGTCCATATACCATTCCCAGACCGTGCGACTATGCAGGAACGCGACTGCATCCGACGGTACCGCTTCACCAGGCCACTGATTGAGGAGTTGGCGGAGCAGTTGGTGCCACATCTGCTACCTGGCCGGACATACCCTACAGCACTGACCCCAGAGGTGAAGGTGATGGCAGCCCT
This sequence comes from Triturus cristatus, assembly GCF_964204655.1. Classification (NCBI taxonomy): domain Eukaryota; kingdom Metazoa; phylum Chordata; class Amphibia; order Caudata; family Salamandridae; genus Triturus; species Triturus cristatus. The sequence goes on from NC_140587.1 coordinate 971,736,964, forward strand.
GCACTTCTTTGCTACTGGTACCTTCCAGTACACTGTGGCTACTGCTGGAGGTATGTCGCAAACGATGTTTAGTTGAGTGCTACGCGATGTCTTGGAGGGGATGTTGCATTTCCTAGACCTGTACATCAAGTTCCCGAGCCCAGCTGAATTCCCTGAAATAAAGGATGCCTTTTAAACACTGGGGAGGATGCTGAAATCATCGGATCTATTGATGGGACAGATGTGGCCCTGATACAACCATTGGTGCATGTGTATTGCATTTCTCTCCTGTTTTGCTGTGCTTTTGACTGTGTCTTGTGTCTGTCCTTCCCAGGGTACTTTGCCTGTTGTTTGGTCAACACTGACCCCCAACACCCAGAAGCCAACACCAGTGTGGAAGTTGTCAATTCCCTTCAACTGATGTACCACACATCCCTGGACTTCAATTCTCCAACACTTTGTGAGCGTGTGTCCACTGTTACGTAGAATTACCTTGCAACTATTATGGAATAAACATGTTGCTGATGTGTAATGGACCTGTGCTACGCTTTGTTATGTGCGTTGTCTGTCTTCCCACATCTGACTGACATCTGCTTACCTCACCTATGGACTTGTTACCACTGACTGGGGTTGGTGTTGTGTCTGTGCATGCCAATGTGTTTCAGGTCAACATCATTGTGTGGGATGAGTAACATAGCCATGGTGAGTATGTGTTGTGGTGCCATAGTGGTGTGACTCCCTCACATGTGTCACTCACCATGACTCACCTTACATTGGTCATATTGTTGCAGTATTTGGCATGCACTGTGTTGTGTAGCAGATCGACATCTCCATGACACATGACAAGTTGGAATCACAACAGAGGCAAGTATTGTGTACCGGTGAGTTTATTTTAAAACATGTGTGCGGAAAGTGCACAGGATAGTGGGTGCTGTACATTAGTTTTGGAATCCCAAGTTCACATTAGAGTTGGATGTGCTGGTAGATGAAATGTCCAGAGTAAAGTCCACAGTCATCTGCTACATTGGCCCAACATGAACCCTCCATGTCATGTGGGCGAGTTGTGTGCGATTGGACAAGGTGAACGTGTTGCGCACAATGAACATTGTCCAGAACAGGTTTAGAGGCCCTGGGGGATGTGCTGGGACATCTGCCTCCCACATGTCCTTCTTCAGATGACCCCTCTTCTTCCTGGGGGGGATCCTCAGGTGCAGGCCTCTGCGGTGTAGGGAACTCTCCGCCAGAGTCCTCCTCCCTCCCTGTGGCGCTGGCAGATGGTGTTGCAACAGATGTTGTGGCCACACAGGGAGGTGTGGACAGGTTTGTGTTGATCTGGCGGAGGCATTGGAGTATGTTCCGATGCACCGCAGTAAGGGCACCCTACTTGGCCTCCATGCGGGCATGGTGGGCAGCCTGCTCCTGTTGCATGTCCTTGAGGATCCCTACTACCTGGTTAAATCCTCCAGTGCTATCCTGGTAAGCATCTATGATGCATGCCAGGTGGGAGTCATCATGCAGTCCAGACCCCTCTGCAAGGTGCATCCTCTGCCTCCCACCCCTCCCAGAACCCCTATCCACACGGGCAGGACCAGCGGCAGGACGCACAGGTGACACTGGGACCCCTTGGGTGGTGTTGCTGGTGGTGTTTGTCGTAGCTTCTGGGGGGTTCTGTGTCCCTGTGCTGTGGGTGTTCATTGGCCTTGGTCTGTCTGTGTTGGCGGGGTGCCTTGTCGGTTTCCAGATGCTGGAGGCGTGGGTACAGGGGGTGCAGATGTTGATGCTGCTGGTCTTGCATGATGACTCACACCGGAGGGGCCAGGTTGGTCGTCGTCATCTGAAGAGGACAGAGACAGAGTCAAACCAGAGAGCTCAGTGTCCGCCAGAGTCTGGGACTGGGAATCCTCTTCATTTGGATCTGGGTGCCCAGCACCACCTGTGTTTGGAAGAGACACACGATGTGAGTTATGTTTCTACATGCATCGATGGTTCACAAACAAGACATTTTCTACTTTACGACCAGATGCCTGCCTGTACACTGCTTTTTCCCAGCTTGTCACGGACAGAGTTTGATATTGTTGTTGCCCAGTTCCCAGCATGGCCTTGTGCTCCCCACAACAGAGCCCAGTGTCAGACATCCTGTCAGTCCCTTCCCACTCCCTGTGGGGTGAGTATGTTTCAGTTAGAACTTGCTGGGCCATGTGGGTGGGTGTAGAGTGTCTGTTACTGCAACTCCCAGCATGCTCCTGGCTACACCCCCCTTCCCAGCATGCCCATACTTCCTTCCTCTTGACTCTGCTTCCCTGTGAGGGGGTGTGACAGCAATGGCAAGATGGCTGACTGTGAAGTCCTGGTGTTTGTTGGTGCCCAGTTCCCAGCATGGCCTTGTGCTCCCCACAACAGAGCCCAGTGTCAGACATCCTGTCAGTCCCTTCACACTCCCTGTGGGGCAAGTATGGTTCAGTTAGAACCTGCTGGGCCATGTGGGTGGGCGTAGATTGTCTGTGACTGCGGCTCCCATCATACTCTTGGCTACACCCACCTTCCCAGCATGCCCATACTTCCTCCCTCTTGGCTCTGCTTCCCTGTGAGGGGGGGTGACAGCAATGGCAAGATGGCTGACTGTGAAATCCTGGTGTTTGTTTGGCTACAAGTCCAAAGAGATCCCCTGTGCATCACACAGCAGCACCCAGTATGGTGTATCTTTTGCTGATATTTCACAGAGGTGTGGGTCAATGCATTCTACCCGGTGAGTTATGTGGAGTTTGTGTTGAGGGGTGTGTGTGTCTCCACATGCTGGTAAGTATGGTCAGAGCTGTCAGTCCTCCGTCCCACCCGGCCAGACATCCCACCATGAAACGTGCTTCCGTTGTGCGGCGAGCAAGTTGTCTTTCAGGATGTCAGTCAGGGGTGTCCTGCTTCTGATTTGCGCACATGCCCTAGCAGGGCCTTGTGCTCCCCACAGTAGGAGCCAGTGTCAGCCATCTTGTCAGTCATATTCCACTCCCTGTGATGTGGGCATGTTTCAGAGAGGTCTTGATGAGCCAATCAGGAGGGGGAGCATTATCTATGACTACAGGCCCCATCATGCTTTTGGATACACTCACTTCACCTGCATCCCCACAATTCCTTCCTGTCAGTCAGCTGCACTGTGAGGTAGTGTGTTTGGGGTGGCAAACTGTCTGGCAGTGTCTATTTAGCTTTGTGCCACTGCCTTGCCCTATTTGCTTGTAGGTTGGTGCATGTCATGACACAGTTCCAAGTCACTATGAGATGCCAGGTATTGTGTTTGTCTGACTGGCATATACATCTTGGTATGATTATCTATTGGTACTGTAGCTTTGCTTGCGGCACATAGTTTCAGTGTCCCCTTGCCACACTATCTTGGGTATGTTGTTTGTGTACTCACCAGGCTCTGGTATGTCTGTTAGCCCATGGACGCTCTCTGGTGGTAGGATGTCCCTCACCTTCTCCTCCCAGGTCCTGAAGTAGACTGGTTTGGCAGGAGGGCCACTGCCGGTGCACTGACACAGGGCGTGATCTTTTTCGATGAGTTTCTTGACCCTCCTGCGCATGTCATACCACCTGTTCTGGATATTGTCCTTTGTGCGCCTTGCTGGTGCTTGAGCGTTCACCTTGTCCACAATCCCCGCCCACATCTTTGTTTTCTGTGACATGGGGGTCCTTTGGACCAATGTACCAAACAAATGTGGCTCTACTCTGATGATCTCGTCTACCAGCACTTCTAACTCACTATCTGTGAACTTTGGATTCTTCTTTGGGGGCATGGTGATGGGTGGTGGAGGTGAGGGATGTGTGTGTGAGGGTGCAAGTGAGGGTGGGTTGGTGTTGGTTTTGCTGGCTATATGTGTGTGTGCTTTTGGATGAGGTGCTGATGGTGTGTGGGTTGTGTGATGGGTGAGTTGAGTGTGTCTGTGGTTGCTGTGTAATGGTGTTTACTCCTGGCTGTGTCTCCTGTTTGCAAGGGATGATGGTAGTGATTGTAGTCCTTTATATAGTTGAAGTGAAGTTGTGGGTGTGTCTTTGTCCCAGTTTATTTTTATTTGATATTTATTGGCTTTGTCATTGCTTGTTTGGTCATTTTTGTTGTCTTTTTTCCTTTGGGTTTTGTAGGCATGACGGAAACGTTCATCTGACGGAAATGGACGCTGATGTTGTCTTGTGCGGGGTTCTCCACCTCGTTCACGCTGCCTATCTTCTGTGTTTCATACGCGTCGGTCACGAAGGTCTCTATTGCTTGTAGGCCCGGTTGTCTGTGCGTGTCGGTCGTGCGGCTTGGTCTCCGTGCGAGTCGGTCTGGTTTTACATGCATTGCATCGTACTGCGCGGATCAGACATCGCGGGTACAGGTCGGTCGGGTTCATTCAGGTTCGTGTCGGTCGGTGAAATTTACGTAGGTTTTCCGGCCGGATCACAATTTTCCCTATGGCTCGGTCGTACAGCTTGTATGCCGTATGTATCGGTTTTAATTCACACGCATTGCATGGTACTGCACGGGTCGTAAGGTGCTGGTTCATGTCGGTCGGTATCCGGTCCGGGTCCTTGTTAGTCGGTTCGTTTTGCGGCCGGAATTGGAATCGGACCCTAAATAGTTATTTGTGGAAATTTGTGTCCAATTTTTAGTAAACCAGAAACTATGTATGCGTGCTCGTGCACAGACACACACGCCCGAACACACTGTTGGGAATCACCATCTTTCGCATGGTAAACAGTCAGAATATCGAGTAGGAAATGTCAACTTGCACTAATATCGAGTGCGTTTTAGTTCCATAGTGGGTTGTGGGTTTATAGTGGAATAGGGTGGGAAGTAATTTAATTATAATAAATTGAATAATAATTTGTATTTATTAGTATTTATTTAAATGTGATTTCATAGTGTTGATTATGGTACTTAATTTATAATGAATTAATTAATAATTGGCTATTAATTTTTATTGACTAATTGATAGGAAAATATTTTAATTGTGTCATTGTTTTAGGAGCTGGTTGTGGGTTTATAGGGGAATAGGGTGGGAATTAATTTAATGACAATGATATTATTAATATTTTTTCATAATTCATAATTATTTATTTAATATTTTATATTGTTAACCGGGGGAAATAATGTATTATTAATTATTTATTCATTATCAATAATTATTATTTTTTTTTTTTTAAACTTTATTTATTGAATTTTGCATCAAAACCATACAATCACACAGTTATCATAATCAAACTTCAGTGGCATTTCAAGGTCTGAATCATTACAGCAGTATTTCCAATGCATGTCCGGGGGGGGCGGGAACAGCAAAACAGACATTATCATGAGTCTTAGCGCAGGGACCGTGGGCAGGAACAGCCGGCAGCAGAGCCACACACAAGTCAAGCGAACAGTGTAGTCCTGAGGGGTTCTTTAGCGGACCTTCCCCATGCAGTATACCTTTCCCAGGGCATGACCGCAATCCTTAAGACACGTGTAACAGGTATGCAACCCGCTCATCCCGGCCTGGCATTCTTGGAAGGAAGGGCAGAGTGGCCACGCAGGGTGAGGAGAAAGCCCGGGGACACATGAACAGAACTCCCGCCCCCACAGCACCGCAACAGCTCAACCGACCCCCCGCGTAAGTTGTGAATCATGAGCAGCAGAAGCAACGCCATCAAGGGCCGCGGGGGGGGCATCCCCGGTCAGGGCTTCTGGGTATTGCAGTAGGTAACATTGTAGTGGGCCCCAGATATCGGCGGGGCGGGATCGAGCCGGGAGCAGGTCGGAGTATGCCAGTATCTGTTCTTGGCAGTAGACAAGGTCTTTAAGCCATTCCTTAAATTTCGGAGCCCTCCCCCGCCCCCAACGGCACGCTATCCGTCGCTTCGCCAACAGCAGCGCCGCCGTGACAAACCTGCGGCTTGCCCGCGGAATGTGTTTGGTATACCCCAATAGGGCCTGCACCGGGTCGGGCTCAAGGAGTAGGTCCACCATCTGTGAGACAGCGGAGAACACTTGGGTCCAGTAGGCCTGAATTGCGGGGCAATCCCAGGACAAGTGCAGGAAGTCCGCATGTGGGGCATGACATCTCTCGCAATTATCCGAGTTTTGCAGTTTGAATTTGTGTTTGGTGACCGGTGTGCAGTACAGACGATTTAGGAACTTAAAGTGTATGATACGATGTCTGCTGCTCGCAGAAATTTGCTCTGTCTGTATGCAACAGTATGACCACCTGTCATCTCCCAGCTCTAGCCCCAACTCCCGCTCCCACTCCCCACGAGCCCGTGAGGCGTCAAGTGCAGCGTCAGATCGAATTGTGTGGTATAGTATGGAGACCAGGTGGGAGGGCGAGGACGCCTGTAAGACTCTGTGCAATGGGTCAGTGATTTCGGGTTCCACCGGGAATGTCTGCAATATGGACCGCATGCCGTGCCTCAGTCTCACGTAGGTGAATAACTCCAAGGGGGTAGGCGCGTACCCATCAAAGAAGTGTTCCCGATCTCGGAAGCGCCCAGCCGAGAATAGATCACCCCACCTGTGAATCCCCAATTTGCGGACCAAGTCTTGAAACAGTCGTTCCTGTAGAAGGGGCAGCTGCGGGTGGTAGGCAATGGGGAGAAGGGGCGAGTACAAGAACGAGCTCGCAACTCGCTTAGATATCTCCAGCCATGCCCGCACCGTTCCTTGCAATGCATTATAGTCCGAGGTATTATGAGGGAGAGTACTATGCAGCAGACCGTGCAGAGGCAGAGGAGCCGCCAGCCAGTCCTCCGCGGCGAGTTGGGGCATAAATGCAATGGGGTGGAACCAGTAATATGCATAGTGTGCTTGAGCGCAATAGTAGTACAACTCCAGGTCCGGTATGTCCAAAACCCCCCGGGAGTAGGGAGAGGTCATCACCTCCCACTTCAGCCGAGGTCTCTTCCCGCCCCAAACTAGCCGAATCAGTTCCGAGCGCAGTCGATTGAAAAAGTGCCGACCCGGTGGGAAGGGAATGTTCATAAACAGATACAAGAGTCGGGGGAGCACCACCATCTTAATCAAGGCAGCACGTCCTGCCATCGAGAGGGGGAGCGCTATCCAGCGGTCCACGCAGGAGGAGACCTGTGTCAACGCCGTACCATAGTTGGAGCGCATCAGTTCTTCCCTGTCACGAGATATCCTGATGCCTAGATATTTTACTTCAGATTCACACCATTCTATGGGATAGTCGAGTGAGAACCTCCGACATCCATCCGTCAAATGGAGGATCTGAGACTTGGCCCAATTGATTCGCACGCCTGACATTTCCCCGTACGTGATGAATTCCCTAAGTAGCGGGTTCAGGTTGTTTTGGGGGTCTCGCACATACAAAGTTATGTCATCTGCATAGAGCGACAGCAGAAGCTGCCTCTGCTCGCAGATCAGCGCCCGATGTTGATGACGCTGTCGCAACCGCGAAGCAAGGGGCTCTACCGCCAGTGCGAACAAGAGAGGGGATAAGGGGCACCCCTGCCTGGTCCCCCGGGCGATTCCAAAGGGCTCCGACGTCCTACCGTTGATCAATACCCTGGCACGGGGGCCACCGTAAAGGATAGCTATCCAGCCCAGGAAAACTAGGGGGAAGCCCATACTAGTCAGCACCGCCACAAGGTAATCCCACTCCAGGGAGTCGAACGCTTTCGTCGCGTCCAAAAAGACGGCCGCCATCTGGAGGCTGGGGTCAACGTTCTGCAGAGTGGCGAATAGCGTGCGCAGGTTGTGCGACGTCGCCCTGCCCGGTATGAAACCCGACTGATCCGGGAGTACTAGCCCCTGCATAAGGAGCGACAGCCGGTTAGCCAGAGTTTTAGAGAGGATCTTTACGTCACAGTTAAGGAGGGACAGAGGCCGGTAGGAGTCAGGGGAGGCCGCTGGTTTACCCGGCTTCAAAAGGGAAGTAATCAATGCCTCTCTCATGGTAGGGGGGAGCTTTCCCAGCGTGTGGGCCTCCTCAAACACCTCTTTCAAGATCGGGGCAAGGATATCTATGTATGACTTATAAAATTCGATCGGGAGCCCGTCGAGGCCAGGGGCTTTCCCCGAGGCCATTTGCATGATGGCCTCTCGAATTTCGTCAATCCCGAGCGGCGCCATGAGGAACTTCCTCTGCTTATCAGATAGCCATCCCAATGTGGTCTCCCCCAAATAGGGAGCCAGCTCCGGCGGTTCCGTGTGAGCGGAGGAGTACAGGTCAGTATAATGAGTAACGAATGTTTGCATGATAGACTGGGTGTCTCTGTGGAGCTCCCCCGACCCATCCTGAATCTCGAGGATTTGGTTGTTAAAGCGGGGCGGTCGGACTGCCCAAGCTAGGTATTTACCCGGGCGCTCCCCCTCCCCGTATCTACGAGCCTGAAAGTGTTTCCCCCTGAACCGGACCTCTCTGTCCGCTGTGTCTTTATATTCTGTCAGCAGTTCCCGAAAACGGGCCTGAGCCCCAGCATCAGTATGAAACGTGGGGGCATTCTCCAAGTCTTTCAGGTCAGTCTCGAGTTTACAAAGGGTGCTACGTAAAACCTTGAGGACCCCCACCTCCTTCGAGATGCATAGTCCTCTAATCGTGACTTTAAAGGCCTCCCACACTACGGCAACACTATCCACCGTGCCACCGTTGCGCTGGAAGAAGCTCTCAATTTCCTGCGCTATTTCGGATCTGAAGACGTCGTCCAGCAGGGCAGTGGGCTGCAATCTCCACGACATTGGGGACCCGGCGAGGTCAGTCATAACAAAGTTCAGCAGGACCGGGGCGTGATCGGAGTACGTGCGAGCGAGGTGTTTTACCCAGCCTATCGTGGGGGCAAGCCCCGGTGAAACCAGGATATAGTCCAGTCTCGCCCATGTGGAGTGCGCGGCAGTCCAGTGCATGCCCTCCCTTGTCACCGGGTGCCTAGAGCGCCACGTGTCCAGTAGATGACGCTCAGTAAGAAGGTCATGCACATATGCCTGCGAGCGGGAGTAGTGGTGTGGGTTCGGCTTCGACCTATCACTCCCGGGGTCAACAGCTATGTTAAAGTCACCCCCCCACACTAGGTGGGTAGAACCGACACGCAGAATCTCTCCCCACAGCGCTTGAAGACAAGACGGATCATCAGTGTTAGGGCCATAATAGCACGTCAAAGTGAGCGTATCCGTGCCCATGCATCCCCAGACTATACAATACCTGCCCTCCCGATCTATACGCTCGCCCATGTGCACAAACGGGGTGTGTTTCCTAATGAGGATGGCCACCCCACGTGAGTAGGTGGAGTAGGAGGAGAAGGTACGGTGCACCGCCCAGCGCGAGGCAAATAGCACCGGCCTGGAGGGATCTAGGTGTGTCTCCTGAAGAAAGGCCACTCCTACGTGATGCCTGTCCAGGTACGCTAGGACGTGCCTGCGTTTCCTGTGGTCCCCCAAGCCCCTCACATTCCAGGATAGAAAGTTAAGCTGCCCAGTAGAGTCCCTATGTGTTTGCGGATCACTCATGGAAGACCAAAAGACTCACACCCAGCAATATAGTGCAAACGCCACCCCCCGACCCGTATGTAGAAGACCATGCCAACAGCGCCACATCCCATACAAACTTAACAAACATAGCAAATCCCCAACGTCCCCCCCTCCCCCCTCCCACAGCAGCATCCCAAACATGCTATCTGGACAGCCCCCCTCCCCCCCCCCCCCAAACGAACTCCGTCCATAGCAAAGGCCACAGTGGAGCAACATGAAAACTTGAAGTCAATTGGGTAATACCCTTGGGAGGACAGTCTAGGTGAATACACATTAAACCCCTCGATCCAGGAGAGAGTTCCCCGCCCTTGGGCCGGGCCCTCCCCATGGTCAAAGAGGGTGCCCAGCGAGGCGATGATTGCCTGAGAGTCTAGTGCAAACAAAAGAGTTTCTACACCCCGCTAGCAGCCCCTCACAGTGGACAAAGCCGGATCCATGGGTCACTGTATCAAGTCCCATAATAGCAGATACTCGCACCACCTTACCAGCTGACAGGCCTCAGTCTCAGAATCGACAGGTCAACACTCCAGACCCATCAGTCAAATGCCGGCGGTGAGGTGCAGTCCTGATCACGTTTCTTGAGTCGTTTCAAAAACTCCTCCGCCTGTTGGGGTTTAGTGCAAAAGATTTGTTTCCCTTGATGCGTGATGCACAGGCGGGCAGGGTAAAGAAGCGCATAGTCAACTTGTGCAGCGCGAAGTTTATGCTTGACCTGGACAAATTTCTTTCGCTCCTCCTGAACCACCGGGGTGAAGTCCGGAAAAATGGTGAAGGCATTGCCGCCATAGGATAGGCTCTTCTTCTCCCTCGCCGTCCTAAGCGCGACATCTCGGTCACGGAAGTTCAACAGGCGTGCTATAATAGGGCGAGGGGGAGCCCCCGGCGGTGGCCTCAGGGCCAGAGATCTGTGCGCCCTTTCCACTATGAACTGGGGGGATAGGGAGTCCGTGCCCACCACCTCGCGCAGGAGACCCTCCACATAGTCCTCCATCTTGCCCTTGTGGGTCGATTCCGGTATGCCAATTATACGGATATTGTTCCTCCGACTACGCGCTTCTAAGTCTTCGTTTTTGGCTGCTATTACATGGAGGACTTTGTCCATGCGCGCCATAGCGGCGGACAGTTCCGTTGTGCGATCTTCGGTGTCCGAGATACGTCTCTCCGTTTCCGTGATGCGTTCGCCATGGCTGTCAACCTTATGTACAATCGAGTCCATGCGGGATTGCATGGAATCCATTTTGTCGACTATGGTCGCAAGACTTTGCCGCATGTCCAGCAAAATGGACTTGACATCATCCCCCGGCGGGGCCTCCACCGGCATCGACCCCGCCGCAGTAGCCTCCGGCTGCGGCCTGGTCTGCTTTTTGGACTCAAAAGTAAGGCGAGGCTGTCGGCTGTCCGGCTTCCCCATGGCGGCGCCACCAGGCCGCCCGCGGCGGGATCAGGGGGGACGCCCGGGTGGGCCCCGGGGGCAAGCGGCCAAGGAGGGGGGGAGCGGCAGCCTAGGGAAGAGGGAGATCGGCCAGATCGTGCAGCAGGTCACTGGATCAACCACCAGCACCTCGTGCAACCCCCTCCACCTGCCACGCAGGATCTCGCTGGGGACCAGCCGCCTCCCCCGGGGCCAACCGCGACCCCACAAGCACACCTCTCACCTCCACGGCCAGTAGCGATTCTCCGTGAGTGAACAGGATGATCTCCGCACGGAGCGCCAGCAGAAGAGAGTCCGGCAGATGGGGGCAAAGAGGATCCAAGTCGGGGCCCCACACGCCGGCCTCGCGATTGTGAGCGCGCCAGGCACACTCCGCCGTCTAGCCCCCTCTGTCCGATGGCTACCTCCTCTGTTTCGTCTCTCCCCAGCGTAGGCACCACCTCGGAGGCCCCAGCGCAGAAGGGTCAGCGGTCAGCGCATCAGGCAACAGTCTCTCCGGGCCCCGCACCTCCTCCGATCTGTCCCTCCGTCGGACGTGTGATCGCCCCCAGGGGGCTAGCAGTAGGATAGCAGCCGGGGGGGGGATCCGCGCAGGCCGGTACGAGCAGTAAGGATCCGGCGCGGGCAGGGAAGGCGGCGACCCCAGCCGGGGACTCAGCCGGGTGCGCCACTCACCAACGCCCGCGCCCGTTGTGCATCACGCCGTAGTCCAGTTCGTCCTCTTGCCCCCGGCCGGAGGTATCCAACGTGGGCCCCAGCAAGCCCCAGCCGACACGTCGCAGGGCCGCCGCCCGCAGCCGCGGATCCGGAGGTGAGGCCTGTCCCCCACGTGGGACGCACCGGACTCGCGTCGCAGCAGCCTCCCGGACACAGCTCCAGCGGGACGTCCCCCACAGCCGGCACAACTTGCAGCGGCTTCGCGGTCCGATATCACCGGGTCGCCAGGGATGAGACAGTGCTCCGACCGCGGTGGGGATGTTGGGCCACCCACACAGGCCCGCGTGGGCTGACAAATTCGACTTTCAGGAAGGATTATTAAGGATTTCTTCGCTGGGCTGCGGGAGCTTCACCCGAAGGCAGCCATTCCGCTGTGCGCCACCTAGCGCCCCCCTCTTATTCATTATCAATAATTAATTGGTAATTTTGTTAATTGTGTAATTTTATTTAGGAGCAGATTGTGGGTTGATAGGGGAGTGGGGGGGAAGTAATGTCATTCTAATACATTTATTAATATTTTTAAATCATATGTATTAATTATTATTTTATAGTTTTAATTGTGTGAATTAATTTATTAATAAATATGTATATTTTGATTGTTAATTGTTATTAACTGATTAATTAATTAATTGTTGATTACTTATATCAATTGTGTATTTTTTACAAAATTGATGGTGGCATTTATAGGGGAATATGGTGGGAGGTAATTTATGTTTAATTAATTAATTCTTTGTTAAGTGATGCTAATTAATTAATTACATTTTAATTTTGTCAATTGTGTAATAATTTTGATTTGTGAGTTGTGGGGTTTATAGTGGTAAATGTTGCGAAGTAAATGTTTTTTTAAATTAATTAATGATTTGTTGTTAATTGATATTAATTTATTAACGTAACATTAGTTATGTGAATTGTGTAAATATTTTTTAGGTGTGTGTTTTGGTGTTTATTGGGGTATAGGGTGGAAAGTAATTTAGTTTAATTGTTTCGTTTTTATTTTGCTGGGTATTTCTGTTATATAGCTGCAATGTTTTGTTGGTACATTAATTTTTAACCTTTTTAAATGTGTTTTTTAATAATTAATATTTGTATAATTGTCAATTCATTGTGTTAATTATGGAGATACACTTGTTTTTTAAATTTAGATGTGTGTTGTAAATTGTGTGGTGTTATAGGAAAAAAATATTACTTTTATGTAATTTTTACTTTTTAGATTAAAATAAGTTTGTATTACAAGATAGTTATTTGTTTGTATTTTTTTTATTTAAAAAAGTTATATTTTTATGTAAATTTTAAATTTTTGCTACATTATATTATGTTTCTATGTTTTGTAAATTTTGATATTTAAATGTGTTTTGTTTTACTTTTTTTTATTACATCTTTTATTGTAGTAGATATAGAATCTTTTGTTGTGGGAATAGTAATTTTTACCCTTCCGCTATCCAACACTTTCCCTACTGTTGCACTGACTGGAGTGGGAATAGTAATTTTGACCCCTCTGCTATCCAATACTTTCCCTACTGTTGCACCTGCTGGAATGGGAATAGTAATTTTTACCCCTCCGCTATCCAACACTTTCCCTACTGTTGCACTTGCTGGAGTGGAAATAGTAACTTATTTCCCTCCGCTACACAACATTTTTCCTACTGTTGCATTAATTGGAGTTGGAATAGTAAATTATTCCCCTCCACTATCCAACAGCTTCCCTACTGTTACATTCATTGGAGTGGGAATAATACATTATTACTCTCCGCTATCCAACACTTTCCCTACTGTTGCACTCCCTGGAGTGGGAATAGTCATTTTTAATCCTCCTCTATCCAACACTTTCCCTACTGTTGCACTAGCTGGAGTGGGAATAGCAAATTATTTCCCTCCGCTACCCACATTTTCCCTATTGTTGCATTCATTGGAGTGGGAATAGTAAATTATTCCCGTCCGCTATCCAACAGTTTCCCTACTGTTTCACTCATTGGAGTGGTAATAGTAAATCATTACTCTCCGCTATCCAACACTTTCCCTACTGTTGCACTCGCTGGAGTCGGAATAGTAATTTTTATCTCTCCACTATCCAACACTTTCCCTACTGTTACACCCCCCTGGAGTGGGAATAGTAATTTTTATCTCTCCGCTATCCAACACTTTCCCTACTGTTGCACTTGCTGGAGTGGAAATATTAATTTTCACCTCTACGCTATCCAACACTTTCTCTAATGTTGCACTCATTGGAGTGGGAATAGTAAATGATTCCCCTCGCTATCCAACACTTTCCCTACTGTTGCAATTATTGGAGTGGCATAAGTAAATTATTCTCCTCCGCTATCCAACACGTTCCCTACTGTTGCACTCTCTGGAGTAGGAATAGTAATTCTTTCCCCTACGCTATCCAACACTGTCCATACTGTTGCACTCAATGTAGTGTAAAGTGTACTTTTAAAAAAGAATACATATTTTAATTTATAACTTTTTTTTATGTTACAGGTGTATGTATATATATTTTTTTTATAACTTTAATATATTTCTAACATTTTATAATTAATTAATAAATATAAATATTTAATAATTATTATTAAGTAAATATATATTACATTTTATATATGTACGATTAATTTATTTTCACATAAAATGTATTACTTATAATTGTTAAAATGTGCAAATAATTCTAAATATTTTTTTAAGTTAGCTGTATTATTTAATTTATTCTACATTATTTTTTATTCATATAAAAAAATGATATTTTGTACTTCGATATTTTTAACAACGATATTTTTTTTCTCGGTATTTTAGTACTTACCCTTATGAAGATAATAGGTCCATATTTTTTACATCGATATTTATGTCCTGATATTTTGGTATCATGATATTTTTGTACTCAATATTCTGTCAGTGATCCCTTTTGCATAGTATTTCCCCAGATGTTTGCCTTCCCTAGCCTAATTTTTGTTGAACCCCTTTTTGTTGGCTTTAGGAGTCTGCACACTGGTGAAGTGATTGTGCTCTACCTCACAAACATAGTAAAATTGATATGCACCTAATTGGCTCATTTAATTTACTTGTAAGTCCCTAGTAAATTTTATTACACATAGCCTTGGCTGTATTTTAAATGCTACAAGTGGGCCACAGCACTCACTGTGCCACCCTCTTAAGTAGCACTGTAAAACATGTCTCAGGCCTGCCACTGCAGCATGTAGTGTAGCTTTAAACTGTAATTTCAATGTGTCAATTAAAACCTTTGACCAGGTCTAAACATTCTTTTTAAATACTTATTAGTTATCCCTAAGTTAGGCCTAAAAAGCCCATTGGGTTGGGTGCATAATATTTTAAGAGAAGAACATGTGTAGGTACGTTTTATATGTTCTGGCATTGAAACCCCACAAAAGTAGTTTTACACTGCAGGAAACCTGGCTCTCCCATAGACTAACTCAGGGTTACTGTCAGTATTCCTGCTACAGCTCACCTCTCTTGACTATCACAATTTACCGGCATAACTCATATCATTCCTCCCAACACTTATGAATGAACAAACATCTTGTAGCCTAACTTTTGACCATATTACATGCTGTTGGTATTAACTAGCTGCAGCTGGTGTTTCCCGGTTTGTTTGAAAAGTCTTAATAGCTTTTACAAATGTTTTTTAACATACATATACAAGGTCAGGTTTCAGGCACGACGGAAACATTCAGATAATCAACCAGAATAAGCATCAAGCAACCAGCATACATGACCTCAACATAAACCTTCCCGGAAGACAGCCCTCATCAAATTAATCCCCTGCACCTGTTCCTTGCTATAAGTAATTAGAATACGACCTGTGTGAACTTTCTAAAACACCTTCTGGAAGACAGTCTTATTAAATTAATCATCTGCACCTGTTCCTTGCTATAAGCAATTAGAACGCAACCTTTAGGAACATTCTAAAGAGCCTTTAAAACAAAACAACAAGAAAACTAAAGGTTGGTTGAGATTTGAAAAGCTTTTGTGAGGTGATACGTTAAAAGTTAGAGTTAATACTAGATTAAAGCCTTATTATTTGCTTGTAGGTACCATATCAGACTGTACCATTCATCAGACTGGTGAGAATGCCTGCTACAGTATTGCTGTTGCGTAGCTGAGCCACAGCATCTTTGTCTCTACACACTCTCTCCATCCCAACCGCCTTCCCCCTGGGATTTGCCACCGGAGCAGTGTGTCCTCTTGTAAACCAAGGGCAAGTCTTAGGAGGATTCGGGAACTAGCATCACTGCCCCATTAAAATCATCTGGGATCCAGGTAGGAGGCTTATGGCAGTTAGCTCATTACATTAAATAAGTGATCATTTGAGTTTGGGACCAGGGAACAGCTAGAGAAATACATCTTTCACTCATTTGAATTATAGTTTAAAATCCCGTTTAACGGTAACGTTGTAGTTGAAAGGACTATCCTGAAAATGCCACCTTTCTATATTTGACATTTTTTGTCTAAACCAAATGTACCCTTCTGCCAGTGTTGAAGGTCACATGACTGTTAATAGCTCTCCTGTGGTTTGATGTGTATTCCTTCCAGACAGGAGACAAAAGGACCTTGGATGTGGGGAGTGTATGCCACTCCTCAGCAGGATGACCGGGAGGGTTGTACTCAGCTCTTCCTGAACTTTGAAGGTAGCCTGAGGTTTGTACCCAGACCCTTCATACCCTTTGTCACCTAAAGATGCTGGAGCCAAACCCAGGGAGAAGGGAAGGACTGTCCAGAACCAGATTAGGGTGTCTGCCCCCAAATAGGCTGGCACAGAACCTCCCATCAGAGCATTCCTGGACCTGTGGAGACTAACAAGAAGTAACTGCTCTGCTACCTGAAGCCTGAAAGGAGACTGGGCCTGCTTGCCTTGAACCCAGGGCCCCAGAAATGACTCCAATGGTATGTTGGCTGACTCTTGATTGGGCTACAGGGACACAACAAGTTACCAGAGGTCTTTCCCTACAACTGCCCAACTGATCATTACCAACTGGACCTGCCTGAACCCTGCTGCTAGCCTCTGTTGGAGTGAGCCCTAATCTCCAAGAAGTACCCCAGGCCCTAGACCCTTCATTTGGTGTTAGAGTGAACTCCTCTAAATGTAAACAGCTAGAACAGGGCTCCAAGTGAAAACCCAGAGGCTCTAGGCTCTTTAAATTGAAGAGAACCATTCCCGGTTTCCTCATCAACTTGAGCTGAATTCACTGAGGCCAATACGGGAGCTGCCACTGACTGCCGGATATAGACCGTTCACTTCAACGCCCTGAGCTCTTCATGTCAACAACACTGCACTGCATTTCCTGCCAACACACAGTTCTGATTGGGGAGCAGTTCTTTGTGTCAACGATGACTGCACCACTAAAGTAAAGTTCCAACTGAGGCCTGAGTCTTCTGCAACCCGGAAGTTAGGAACTTGCCACTGTGACAATCCTGGTCCCTGTATCTAACCCATGCCACATTGTGGCCAGTCTTAACTTTTGACTTTGACCCACTCCAGTATGACCAGATAACCGTGAATGGCCCTTTGTACTTGTAGGCTCAACTTCTATTGAGAATAATTCTAGAAATTCCACTCTCTGGTTCTACTGTACTGTTTTTGTCATTTTGGTGTCATTTTATTCATTTCAATATTCTCTAATTTTCTAAATTAGTTTGGGATTTTCCTTATGTTGTGTTTTCATTTTATTACTGTTTGAATGCTGCATAAATACTTTATGCAGTGCCTCTCGGTTATGCTGGTCTGCTTTTGTGCTAGGTTCCCAGAGTGTTCAGCACAGGTTTACTTAATGAATTTTGTGGTTTGCCGTGACAAAGATTATGATCAATTCTTGATTGGGGCTCTTGTCCCTCCCAACCAATAACCCAACTTCTTACACACATACACATAGAAATACATTTGGGTGCCGATTCCGATCCGTTAAAAAATTTACCGTCCGACTCGTATCCGTATTTTTTTACGTACGAATCGTACAAGTACCGTACAAACTGCGAAGTACGATTCGTACATGAAAAATACATACGAATTGCGTCGTGAAAATGGTCCGAGAGGGAGCCGTAAATTTTTACGTCCGAATAGCGTTGGGAAAAGTGTTGGATAGGGAGCCGGACATTTTTACGTGCAAATCGTAAAACAGAAGTCTGAGCGTGCAAGTACGATCCGTACCACCCGTCCGAATACACAACCGCATGTAAAAGGCCCCGTACGGAGCGAACGCTGTAGCACACATGTACACGGGTAAACTTGAGCCCGGATACAAGTCGTACAGCCCACCTCACCCCGCACATGTCAGCACCGTACCCCCGTATGTCAGCACCGTACCCCCCTACGCACCATACCCCAACACCGTAGCACAGCCCCGCACCTGTACGCACCGCACCCCAGGCCCATCTCCTAGCCCCGCACCTGTACGCCCCGTACCCCAGGACCGTACCCCAGCCCCCCACCTGTACACGCCGCACCCCAGGCCCGTCTCCCAGCCCCATACCTGTACGCACCGTACCCCCACCCCCGTGTAGGTATGCACCGTACCCCCACCCCCGTGTAGGTACGCGCCATCCCCCCACCCTGTGTAGGTATGCGCCATCCCCCCACCCCCGTAGGTACGCGCCGTACCCCCACCCCGTGTCGGTACGTGCCGTACCCCCACCCCGTGTAGGTACATGCCGTACCCCCACCCCCGTAGGTACGCGCCGTACCCCCACCCCCGTAGGTATGCGCCATATCCCCACCCCATCTAGGGAGATGCATCACGTTGTGAAGCCCTGCCCTATATTATACCTGCATCAGGTATAATGTATGCAGGGTGGGCGTTCTGACGCGAGAAAGCCTCGTAAAAGTGACGCAGTGAAATCTACAAGATTTCACTGAGTCACTTTTACGATGCCACTGTGTCAAAACCTTACGCCTGCTTGAAGCAGGCGTAAGGAGTGACACAGCACAATAAGTATAGGCCATCCCTGAGCATTGCCGGAGTTGCGTCGGGCTTGCGACACGACTCCAGCAATGCACTTCCCTTACTGCAAAAGATGCAACACACATCTGTCTATCCTTGCGCCACGGTGCGCCACATTGTAAATGCGATGCATCTGTGGTGACGCAAGGGTATTTTTGCATGTCGCATCTTAACTGGCACATCCCTGCTAATATGAAGAGATGCGCCAGTTCTTGGAAATCTGCCCCTTGATACCTTTATTTCTCATACATCGTCTCACATTCAGATTTATGTATTTGTTCCACAAATATACCTCATCGCTTAATCGTGGCAAGTAATGGTCCCTTTTAAGAAAACAATCACAGACTAATTTATTCTCTCTTTTTAAAGTATTAAGGTCCATGGAGTTACCTGTGAACTCTCATGTTTCCCGCAGAGATTTCAGACTTAAAAACAGCCAACATCACTAAGAGAAACCGAGTAGGGTGACCACCAGGAGACTCATCCAGAATTACAATTCTCTAGTAATTCTTCATTAGTCAGGGAATTCTTAGGGTTCAACCCAGAATCCATGTTAATTCCACACCAGCGAAGTTAATGGGAGCTCCAATATTGTGAATTCTAGGATACTGCAGGTGCAGGAATAGCACCCATAATAAAACAGCGCCTCGTATTGGGGCCCTGTATTAATTAAACTTTCTGTCAGTAAATTAAGAGCAGGCATGTTTGAAGTCTGTGTTAAGTTAATGTTAAGCCCTTTAGCACATTTCTGACGCAACACTATTACTCTCTGAGCCTCTTAATATCGATATGTGGAAGAGGTAACATCGCTGAAAACTATATAGAATCCCTATGTAGATTAAATAAAACGATGGATGCAGGTAAAATTAACAGGATTTTGTCGTAGCGACGTATAGTTACCCAGCACAGTCCACATTAATTTTCACCTATGAATAACTTGTCAGTAAAGAGTCCTTTTGTACCTGACTACTGATTGGCTCAAGGAAGGATGATGATGAGTTTTATATTTCTTATCACCTCCACAGGTTGAACCTTGAAAAACTCTTCTCAGAAAGTTTGATCATGTTCTAATGAGTCTTAGGTTTAAAGTTTGATCTATTAGAATCTAGAACTCCACTATAATTGGATGGGGTAAAAGAGGAGGGTTTATGGGCTCCAGGAGTATTTGAACGATGACTGCAAACAACAGCAACCTCACAGATACCGCCCTCTTTTTTGTTTCTCAATATTGTATTAGTGAAAATGGTGGAAGTATGAATAAAAGGAAGATATGAAAAAGGTATGTGAGTGATGCTTTGCTGCATTAGTGCAGTTTTACCGAATTTTAATAATGTGCTGTTTCCCTGTTCCCCACCCCCATGTTATCTTTTTGCCAACTGATTGGTGGGGTAGCTGGGGTGTAACTTTGTGTAAACAGGAAAAAAGAAATGGAGAAGTGAAAAAGGGAATAATAAAGTTTTCATAGAAGTGTCTGATTGTATTTTTCATCTGCCCTAGCGCATAAATATTGGGGCTGATTTACAATAACTGGCGCATCCCTGCATATCAGCAGGGATGCGCCAGTTATTGTGCATCACGGCTCCGCCACCATGGATGCGCTGCATTTACAATGCGGCGCACCATGGGGCAAAAAACAGATAAATGCGTGACGCATCTGTGCCATAAAGGCAGCGCATTACTGGAGTTGCATCGCAAGCGCGACGCAGCTCCAGCAAGGCTCTGGGGTGCCCTATCTTCACAATGCTGCGTCAATCCTTACGCCTGCTTCAAGCAGGCGCAGGGTTTTGATGCAGCATGGCCTCAAAAGTGACTGAGTGAAATCTTGTAGATTTCACTCAGCCACTTTTAAGAGGCGTTCTTGCGACGGAACGCCCCCTCCCTGCCCAGGAACACCTACTTCTGGCGCAGGGCTTTACAACGTGACGCATCTCCCAGATGCGTCACGTTGTAAATACCCTGCAGCATGGCGCTGGTTTTGCGCCACCGCTGCGTCACAAAAGTGACGCAACGGCGGAATAAAAGAGGCGCAAGGGGCTTGTAAATCTGCCCCCTGGTTTCTAAATCTCTAATACCTAGCTCAGCTTATGCCCTTACTGAAATGTCTCAGTTGATTAAGTGGGCTCATTCCATCGTTAACTATCTTTGCTGGCAAGCAAGAGACCAGACAGCTAGCCCAGATGAGACTCACAGATGCAAGGCCAGGGTTTTTTTTTTTATTGTCATTAATATCTAAGTATTATTTTTGATTGGATTGCTATTCTCTTTATTTCCTGGCTCTGAGACTGCCAAATGATGTTGGGAAAATGATCATATTTTTTATCACTTTATGATTTGTCATCTCTTCCTTTATTCTTCCCTCTCAACATTTTGCATTATTTATACAGTAGCAGCAATGGAGAATATACTACATTTTGCTCTACTGAGATAGATTCCCACTTGCATATGTTTTACTTGTGAATGGGGCAGTGTGTAATTCCAGGTATTGTCTATATTTCAATTTTTTTGTCATAACTTTGAGGAAACTAAACAGATGGATCGAGGCAAGGGGAGAAAAAAATAAAAAGGCTATTGAAAAAAGACCAATCTAAGAATCCTGAACGTTTTAAGTTTGGCATCCTGCGTAACTCAAAAAATCATTGAACATATACAGTTCAAGAAAATTATAAAGACATTTTTAAAAATACCCAAAAGAGGCAAAAAGACTCAGTGCTCCATGCACGTTGCATGTATTGCTCCTCTTCCTTAATGAACAACAAAAAAGGTTGTTGATGTAAATATGGGGGAGGAACTTGTCAGCTGCCCTCCCTCACATACGTTTAAAGGCCTCAGGAAGAGATCGCACCACAATTTCAGCACTAGAAGCAAGTTGGGATGAAGATGAGAAATAAAGTTGACTATGTGATTACCTCTCGTTTTTAAGGCTTACGGGGTATATGATCAAGGACGGCGTTAAAATTATTGCCGGATTAGCGGCAGAAAACTGCCGCTCAAGCGGCGATAATGGGCTTGATAATATGCCCTAGAGAATTCCAATAGAAGTACATGTCGACACAAGAACATGGACTTCTATTGGAATTCTCCAGGGCATATTATCAAGACCATTATCGCCACTTTAGCGGCAGTTTTCTGCCGCTAAACCGGCAATAATTTTAACACCGTCCTTGATAATATGCCCCTACATTTCTTGACACAATTAAGCAATATAAACAGAATTCTAGTCTTGTTATGAGAACTATCTAAACCGTTCTTGAGGTACAAAGATCTAAGAGATCATTATTTTAGATGATCAGAACTGCTAACACAGGATAAGGTGCAATGAAAACTTGGAACCTGATTTATTGTTTGGTGTACAGGTACCCCGTCACAAATGCAAGAGATATCCCGCCTGGTCTTATTACCAGTGCATTATAGCTTACTGCACATGTAAAAAGGAGGATGAGATATCTGCCGTGTTTGTGCCGATGTACTTGTCCACCAAACTCTAAATCAGGCTGTTTGTTGCTAATAAACTATAGATAGGAATACAAACGTATAAAATTAGAGAAGTGTACCAGTCAATAATGTGGTTGATTAACAGCAAAGGGTTCCATGTGATAGCATATAGACAACCAGAGTGATGCTCAAGTTGTATATGATGTCACTTAAAACCTCAAGGTGGAAAACTCTACATTATTGGCAAAATTCCCATCTAGGAATTTTATGTTGTGTATGTCCCAAAACATCTTCTATTGGAATGATCAGCGGTGCATGGGTAAAAGAGTTGTGGAGTAGTCAGGCACAATATAGCATCAGCTCCCTCAGTCCTCTCTAATCGTACCTGGAGCCATATTATAGAATATGGCGTGCTCCTCTTTGTTTGCGCCGGGCGCACCTTTCAAAAGTTGCACCCTCAGCAAATAAGGAGAGTTCACCATTTTATATTGAATTCACTTCCCCAAGGCCAGCTGTGAAATCATTCTTCCCCAGGGGCAGCGCATTTAAGTGAAATATGGAGAGGCTTTGAAGCTGCCACTCAGTGTTTCACTGTGCAGGCAGCAACCCGCCTGCTCTTTTAAAGGGGATTAGAGATCCCTTTGCAGGTGGGTGCAGTGAGTCACTGCACCCACCTGCAAGGGAATGTCTTTGGGGTCCATAGGACCCCCTCCAGAGGACTGCTATCAGGGAGCACACTGACAGTGCACCACATTTTAGGTGGCACACTGTCAGTGCACCTCCTGATGGCTTCTTTGCCTCTGTGCCTGTATCTATAATACAGCGTGGGTGCAGAGGCAAAGAGATTTCCTCATTTGCATGGGGTGACAATCCTTGCAAATTAGGGAACACCCTCTGGTGATAGCACTGGTGCTATATGTTGCCAGTGCTATCTGTATTACAGAAAGGGGTCTGTGGCCTTTTCTGTAATACCAATGTATCCAGAGGGCGCGCAAACTGAGTGCACATGTCCATTGTGCCTCTGGGCCCTTTCCATAATACGGCCCCTGGTGTCCTACCATCCCTTCCACCACCCTTGGTAATCAGTCCCATCCCTCCCCTTCCCATATATAAACATATAAGTGTTATCTTGCTCCCTCCAGCTCTACCCTTAGGAGGACAGTCTGCTTCCTTGCCCAGTCTCTATGTAAAAATACCTGGCATTCTGGCATCCTCCATCTCCACCTTTATCAATACACTTCAATCAGCATTCTTATCCTCTCATCCCAAAACCTACTTGCTGTCCTGCCCCGCTCTCCCTTCATGCTTGTCAATAGCCCTGCTCACCATACTCCGCAATACATAATAAAGTACCTAGGGCCTGATTACAATGTCGGTCGGAAAGCCTCCGACTGCTGGTCGGAGCAATGTAGGTTTACACTCCAACCGCCATATTACAATGATGGTGGTTGGATTCTAAACCAGCCAGGGATTCTGCCTCAGTTCCAATGGGCTCAAGGAGTCCATCGGCCAGTTGGAATCGATTATGATGGCACTTTCCAATGGCAATTCCATGACAGCCTTTACGACATGGAGCTGCTGTTGAAAAATATCTTTGGGGGCCCCTAGCAGGCCCCCTTTCCCCCTGGCCCTCCAGTTTTGGCCTTGGGGGCACCTATGGTGCCCCCTTTAAATATCCCCACACTGTGTGGCAGAGACTGTGAGATACCTGCCACACGTTGTAGGGATTTACACAAACTCCCTTGTGCTTCGAGCTGTTTTAGTCTACCGCACAAGCTCCCATAGAGAAATTGGAGTTTGTCACTGCACCATGAGCAGTCACATCGTAATGAGGTGTGTGGAACCGCCGAACTATGGTCGGTCGATTCCCACACCGAAACGGTGTCGGTCGGAGGTAACTCTGACCAATGTCAAAATCAGGGCCCTAATATCTTGTCTATGTCTCTTGCTGCCCTGTGAGCATTACCTGCCCCCTTCCAGCCCAATGTTGTGCTCTCTGCTTTTAATGTGAAGATGTAACAATACTGATAGCGGCCTTGTGAGAGACACTTGTCAGTGTGACCTACTTTTCCCTCTCAGCGTTGGTCTGCACAGACCTGTGGCTGACATGGGAGACGGCAATTGGAGGCTTACGAGTGACACTCATGATTCTCCAACTTTCTTGGGATCACCAACAGCCAGAGCAACAGCTTCGTAGCCTAGATTTTCACTTTTCTGAATTTAATTTCTTCTATGCACTGATGTAAGAGCAGTGAATAGATGAGGTCTGTTGGTGCTAATCACTCTGAATGTGAGCATAACACAACACATGTCTCCATAATCTCCATGTGTTCTATCACTTACGCTATTTCCTTTGCTTTTGCTCCTGTGATAATTAGCCATTCTAAGTATTAGCCTGATAGACACATTGGGAGATTGGATCATCCTGCATAGACAATGACTTCAGATCTAATTTTGTGGCTTTGGGTATGAAGCAGTGTTGACAGTAAAGTTATCAAAACTCTTTAATCAGTTTGTGGTATGTAGGAGGGTTTATGGGGAAATGTCTCAGGCAATGTTGAGTTGTTTATGCAAAGAGAAAAACAAAATAATCCCATAGTAAGCTGTACATCAAGAAGACTACAAACATTTAGTAACAAAGACAGAATGTATACGATTGGCCAGTCAAAATAACTTTATTTCGCCGACACAATATCGACATAAAAAGTATTCTACAAACATACTTTCATCAATCATTAAAAGCAACCATTCCAAATTTAGACTAACATATGATCAAACATGATTTAAAAAGACAACAATAATTTTTTTTTAAACAATCATAAGTTAAAAAACAATAATTCATACATATGTACACAAATATTACACATGTCAGCACCTTGAGTTACGTTTCAGCTATCAAATTAAGGATTTAGTTTCCTCCTGGTTAAAGCAGATAGAAAAAATGGAGGCCAAACAAAGACATGTAAAGGGATCAGTCAAAGACTGAAGATAATATAAAGCTACACAACATTGTTTAAAATTCATTTTTCGGATAAGGGGGACAATGTATCTTTTTTTCCATTAATATAAAAGTTACAAAAAAATACAAAGTGCAGTTTATTCTGAATAGGTCGCTTGTCACAGGGCAAAGGTGGAAGTGCAGTGACCGCATAGATCTTAGACGGGTGGTCTAACATAAGAAGAATATAATTTAAAAGAATTTTCTCACTAAGATATATCTGATTAAAAGTGCTATGTTATCGATAGCCTCAGGGAAGGCGATGGGCCCTGACATGATTCCCCTAGAATTTTATGTTAAATTTAGTAAAATTTTAGAGGGGATAATGACTTTAGTATTCCAAGGGGCATTTGATGGGGTTCCCCTAGTTTCTTGGTCTCAAACAGTAATAGTGTTTTTTTAAAAAAAGGGCAAGGACCCTTATGAGCTTTCTTCATATCGACCAATTTCTTTAATCAATGCGGATAATAAAATTTATTCGAAATGCTTGGCAGGGAGATTGGGGGCAGTTATCACCCCACTAGTGTCACCACAGCAACACGGGTTTATAGTTGGGAGGGGGACTACGGACCATGTGAGACGAGTCATTTCTATATTTGATTGGGCCCAGGCAATGACTATTCCGGTAGGGGTGGCTCTGTTGGATGCCGAAAAGGCGTTCGACAGGGTCTCCTGGGAGTATTTATGGGCAGTAATGAGGTGGCACTCATTTCCTAATAGGTTTATACAGGCTATACAGTCAATGTATATCAATCCGGGTGCAATAGTTTGGTTGTCGGGAGAAGAGTCGCAGAGGTTCTTGATAAATAGAGGTACCCGGCAGGGGTGTCCCTGCTCGCCTCTTCTTTTTGCCCTATTTATTGATCCACTTATCTCCAGATTGGAGGCCGATATGGAAATCAGACCGGCAATGGCGCACTCATACTCAGTTAAAGCTTTAGCATATGCTGACGACTTGGCAGTCGTGTCGACAGATATGGTTAAGGCGCTGCAGAGAATTGAGGCTATCACTAAAAAGTTTGGGGAAGTGTCTGGTTACAAATTAAATTTAGGGAAAACACAAGTGTTACATACAGAATTTGGTTTATCGCCCGGGCTGGAGGTAGTCACAGAGGCAACGTATTTAGGCATAATTATCTCACCTCAAGTTCAAAATATTCCAAAGATCAATGTGGAACCAATGCTTTTAGCTGCTAACAAAACCCTGGAACGAATAAATCGGTTGCATTTGTCTTTATATGGAAGGGGCAATGTACTGAAAATGTCGGTTTTCCCGAAGTTCTTATATTTGTTTCGGGCTGTCCCAATTCTCTTTTCTAAATCTATCTTCAGTAAAATAGAACGAATGTGTTCCCGATTTATGTGGGGTTATCGACGATCTAGAAGAGCAATTAAATGGCTCTATCTGTCAAGGGAACGGGGAGGATTGGCTCTTCCAAATTTTTATTTATATTATTGTGCTATGTTACTTCAATTTATGGGGGTATTGGTCTGTGGCAAGATGGCGGTTTTGGATCCTGCTTTCTCACCGTCAATATACGAATGGTGTCTTGGGGATTCGGCTCAAGGGCTATTGTTAAACATTTTGGAGCCAAGCTACTATAAGAAGACTAGGTTTAAAATTGTCCAGGCAGCACATTCAGTCTGGAGGAGGCTGTGCAAGCAATTTCATATTTCTAGCATTATATGCTATACTCCATTAGATTCTACTCCCATATTGCCTGCTATATTTCAGGACTCGATTATGCGGAGGTGGGCACAGAATGGTATAAAATCAATTGGAGAATTGGTGGAGCAGGGAGAGATCGCGCCATTCTCAGTATTACAAGGAAGATTTAGGGTTGGAAATGCTGACTTTTTTAAATACTTGCAGTTGAGAAGTTTCCTTCAGGCTGCAGTCTCGGGGGGCAGATGGCAGCTCTGACAGATACGAATTTTGGACTTAATGAAAGGAAACTCTAAAATAGGGCAAATATATATGGAATTTATGTTGATCCAGCCTGATGATATGGCTAGACAGGAAGCGATATGGGAGAAGAAGTTATTGTTAACTAATATGGATTTACAGTTGGTAATGCAAATTGCTGATTCCATTTTACTTTCTGGTAGTCTTAAGAGTCAGGCATATATGGCTATGTTTAATCTATATTACACGCCTGCGAAGATTGCAAAATGGAAAGTGGGGAGGGGGGATAAATGCTCAAGCTGTGGGTTTTATGCGGCAGATTCAATACATATGTTCTTCTCATGCCCGGCACATCAGTCATTATTGTTGGATATTCAGTGTTTTATGTTGCAATCTTTAGGAATTCCGATTTGTATAACAGCAACTTTGGTTTTGTTTGGTATACAATTTGATATAGATTTGGGTAGGCGAGTGACACCTTATAGGGGCCTCAAGTGTATTTGTATGTCAGTTCTGAGGTCATGTATAACGTCACAGTGGCTCGATCCGGAGCCTCCGTCTTTCGCTAATTGGAGGGCTAAGATAATATCAATTTATAACATGGAATCAGCATTGTATAAATTGAAAGGCATGTCAAAGAAAAAATTGGGGGCTTCGCTATGGGAACCAATAAGAAATTGGGTACAGTAAGGGTGCCTGGTGTATCTGTATCATTGTATGTATGTTTGCTATTTTTTTTTCTTCAGTCTGTAACGCTCCCTCGCTGAAATTATTACAAAATAAAAAATATTTTTTAAAAAAATGATATATCTGTGTTGGAGATTCGTGACAGATGTTAAGTAAGAGGATTTCATGTTAATTATACTAGGAGCTGCGTGATATTGTCTAACTGTGGACAGTTTAAGTTTAGAACCATACCTCTTCGCATCTAAATGGGCTAATCAGCGATTCGTCAACTCCTTTTCTGTTATTGACGTGCACAACTTCGGATCCTCATATAAATTATGTAGGCCAACAGCCTGGAGGTTAGTCTCAATATATCTTAACCATCTTATTTTGCTTACACCATCTAAATTCAGGGTGTCATTTATAATATCTCTAGTCAATGAAAGAGTTTGTTTTCTCCAAACTGAATGCCACATCAAAATCGGCGCAATACAGATCTTATCAGTAATATAGGGAACTCTCAGCTCCATGTGGCAATTATAATTAGAGCACGATTGGAGAAGAGATGCCAGACTTTTCAGGAAGGCATCCTCTATACACTTAAGTTTAGAGGTATCAGATACACCCTAGACAGATGCACCATAAGAGGCAACAGATAGTGTTTTTGCCTCATAGACCTTTTTTATTACCTCAATTGGCTTAGTCCCAATTTTTTTCACAAACTTAATAAGGCCCTCAATAGTTTTTTCCATCAATGTTCCTCTGTTGGAGACCATATTTCTCCATTTATTATCCCTGTCAAACACGATCCCTAAGTAGTTAAAAGAGTCCACAACCTCTAACTTCTTCCCTTCAATGTACATTCAAGGCTGTTTCTGCTGCTTTGGACCTGCTACAAGGACAAAGGACTTAGTATAGTTAATTTTCATGTCCAAATTATTCATACATTTTGCATACTCCTCTGTGAGTCGTTGCAGCGCGTTGCCTGTACGTGCGAGGAGTACCGCGTCATCTGCATACAGGAGTATCGGAATATGAGAGGGGCTAATAAGGGAAACATCTGTGGTAGACCCTTAGCAGATTCAACGGCGTTAGTGTATAAAGCATATAAAAAGGGCGCAAGCACGCACCCTTGCCTCACCCTCCAAGTGATTCTAAAGTGTCTTGTGTATTCTCCTTTCTTGTTGAACCAAACACAAGTCGTGGCTTCAGCGTACAAGTCACAAATTATGTTAATTATTTGGATCTCAATTCCTGTATCCTCCATGATCAGCCACAGCTTAGATTGGGCAGCACAATCAAAGGCTGATGACAAGTCCATGAAGGTAAGGTATAAGTGGCCATTCTTAGCCGCTGTGTAGTTTGCTATTATTAAGTTTAAGTTCAAGCACTGGTCCACTGTTCCCTTTCCATTCTTAAAGCCATATTGGCTTGTGATTATTATATTCTTTTCCTGACCCCATTCCTCTAGTCTGTTTAAAAGTAACCAGCCCATTACATTGGCTGTGGAATCCAATAAGGATATAGGTCTATACTTTTTTGGGACTGCCTTGTCCCCCTTTTTATAGATGGGTATAATAATTGTCCTCTTCCAAGAAGACGGCACACCTGTTTGGATTATGCTATTAAAAACATTTGTAAGGAGTGGAACCCAGGGGTCTTGATTGTCTAAAAAGAAATCAATCGGGACCCCATCAGGTCCATGTGCCTTCGATCTTTTACACTGATTGAGAGCATGGTTTGTTTCTTCCAGACTAAAAGGTACCCTGTCTCCTAAAGTAGAGGATGACAATGAGGGGGGTTGGACAGTTACCTCCTGTGAGTTACCAAACAGACCTTCAAAATGTGTAACCCATGCCCACATGGGTACCTGCAGTGATGATTTTTTCATCTCTCAAAAAAGGGGCATTAATTAAAGACCAGAAATACTGGGTGCTATTTGTTACTGCAGCCCTTTGCAACCTTTCCTACATCTCCTCCTTTAGAGAAGGTAGCCTTATTGACCTTGCTTTTTTATATAACTGCCGTGAAGACTTCACCAGGTTCCGGCCTCTTGGCTTTAGCTTCAAGGCAATATGGAGGTTTTTAAGTGCCTTTACACACTTGTCATCAAACCAAGAGTGGCCTTTGCGGTTCCCAATAGATGTAGAATGCAACAGTTTATTTTTAATTTCCAGTAAAATTTGCTCAAAGGCTGTTGGTATTTCATTATTTTTAGTTAGATCTAAGCAGATCTTTATCTCCGGTGCCCATCTGGCTACTACATTCTCAGTAAACTTCCCAGTGTCCTCTTTTTCCCACTTCAAAACAACCCCATTTTTCCTTGCATTCACAGGTTTAATAGTAAGTTAATGCGAGATTTCTGGTTTTGTTGTGATGGAATATAAGTGACTGCAGCATTATCACTAAAAGTGCTAAATTTAGTCTTAATTTGAGTAAAATACTTTCTGATTGAGTCGGAGACTAAGACATAGTCAAAGGTTGAAAAATAGGAGCGAGTGGAAAACGTTAAGCCTAGCTGTCCGCTTACAGTATCAATTGGATTTATCATTACAAGGTTGTTTGCTATTAGTAGCCTATTAAGGGTATCACCATAATCATTATGGCTAAAATGGGGAAGAGAATCCCCATCTCCATCTATCAGCCCACATGCTGGCGAATTAACCCTATTACAGGGATCGGCCTTAAAATTGCCCATCCAGACTATGTCACATGGTTTATGATATGCTTTCTCCAGGTTAGCAAGGTCTTTTTCCAGAGGGTCCAAGATCACTGCTTGGTTACCACCAAAATTATTATTATAAAAGTTTATAAGGATCCAGGTTCTATCTTTGTAGGGCTCACAAAAGATGATATGATAATACAAGATGTGTTTAATTCTTTTTTACCATTAAGGTAAGTGTATTAGAAAATAATGTATATAAGCCTCCCCTTGCTCGACCAGTATTTGATGGTATAGCGGGTGTGTGAAATGAACGATACTCGTTGAAATGAACCAGATTAATTTCCCAGGTCTCCTGAAGATACAAAATATGATAGCCAGTTAACAGAGATAACCAATCAGGGTTACTGTTTTTTTGGTTATACCCCGCGATGTTCCATGAAATGACTTTGGCGAGCTCCAGGATATTTCCTGTGCAAGCCGGAGTCTGGAACAAGGTGGAGCTATCATTCTGTGTACACTGATTTTTTTGAGATTTAGGAGGAGACAATGGAGCCATAGCTTTTTCATTAGGCAATGGTGCATGATGATCATTAGGCAGTATAATATATGGGTCAGCAAGTCATTCACATTCGGCCAAGTCCTCCAATACAGTAAATCTTTTACTGAGGGGTACAGGTAAAGTTATTTGAAGAAGATATAAGCTAGATGGGTGGTGAGCATAATGAGTGGAGTTTACCCTGGGGTATGCAAGTTGGAACGATCTACTAGGTTTGTAAAAGAAACCCAACTGGAGAGCACACATCTCAGAGTGAAAAGAGAGAGTGATTGGCAATGTTCTCACACGGTTGCCTACCAGGTGCTGATTATTAAAATTCATAACGATACAATCCCCACTAATTCATTTAGGCCGGTTCCTACCCAGTTTACTCTCCTAGCCATGATGAGGTGTTGATACAGATTAAATCTATCCCCTGTGTATGTACAAAGCCAGTGAAAAGCTTTTGGATTAGCTGCTCTGTAGTTTCCTGGTGATCCTGTTTTAGTCTGGGGTATTAGCTAGTACTATAACAAAGGGACAGGCTGCCGGTGGGAGATCCAATCTCACTCCTGATTTAAGTGTCGAGTCCACTTGGTGAGTAGTGTACCCTCTTTGGTAATCACCTGAGCCACCCCCACCTAAGCGACCGTTATTTATGAGTGGGGAAGTTGGAACTGTGGCAACATCCCTCCGTGCCCTATCAGAGAGGTCTGAAGCTGGGGGAGCAGGTTCAGGGGCTGGAAAGTCTGCGAAGGACACCTCTGTCCTGGTCCAGTCAGAGGAGCATAGGTTTTCTTAGTGGAATAATTACTCTTAGAGACACTACCAGTAGATGGATTTGGTAATGTTAATGTTGATATAGAGTCCAGAGCTAAATCATGGGGGGTGACAGAATGGGGTGTATAAGGCAATAATGGGTTAATATGTTCAGAACTAGGAATTTGTGCCCGGGCCACCTTCCCCCCTCCCGTGGTAACAATGGGAAGAGTTTTACATACCAAAGTAACAGATTCCTCTATTTTAGTCAGTCTAGTTAGAAATAGTTGCAGGAGAAGGGTAAAAGATTGTTCCAATTTCTGGCATAGTTCATCAAACAACTGCGGGTTAACCCTCAGACCAGATGAGGAAAGAGAGTCTGTATCTTGATCAATACTTTTCTGGGGTTTCGCAGTCTTTGCTACAGTAATCTTCTTTGCCCTCCCCCTTCTCTTTTTACCCAGGGTTTCTATCACTGGGCTATCTTCAAGTCGGGTGCCTGGAGCAATATTAGGTGATGATGTAGTGGCAGCCAGTACTGTAGGGTTTAACGCTACTATCGGGGAGCCTGATTCAATTAAGTCTGGACCAGACCGTACCTCCTCAAGAGAAAGGCACTGCTCCGTAATCTCAAACCTTTTTGAGAGTACATCCGTCGCTCTTAGGAGAAAAGAGTCTAGTGTATTAATAATTTCACCCCCGGCTTTGGTTGCTTTTGCCTTCCGCTCTACCATCTCCGTAATGATGTAGCACAAGGTGGGCTATTGCCAAATGTTGGAGGGGTGGTCCAGCCCAGCCTCTTTCAGGTGATGACGGGCATGGACGGGCCCGACCTTTGCCCAGGCTGCACCCAGGCACGTCACTGCGTGTGTCCCGCGCTATGGGCCATTGTCTCCCTTTTGAAGTGCGTCCACACGCTGTGCAGCTTGGGAGAAGGAGCCCCCTACAGCTGCGGCGTGTTCAGAACAAACCTGACGGAGAACAACTACGCCGGGCTGTGGGCCAGCGTCTCCCTTTTGAAGCGCTTCCCGCGGTGTGCAGCTTGGGAGGTGTAGCCCCCCACAGATGCGGCGTGTCCAGAAGAAACCAGGAGAAGAACAACTACACTGGGCCCTGGGCCAGCATCTCCCTTTTAAAGCACGTCTGCGGCATCTCCCTTTTGAAGCGCGTCTGCGCGCTGTGCAGCTTGGGGGATGGAGTCCTCCACAGATGAGTCGTGTCCAGAAGAAACCAGGAGAGGAACAGCTACACCGGGCCGTGGGCCATGGTCTCCCTTTTGAAGCGCGTCCCCGCGCTATGCAGCTTGGGAGATGGAGCCCGCCACAGATCCGGTGTGTCCAGAATAAACTAGGAGAGAAACAGCTGCACCGGACCGCGGGCCGTCGTCTCCCTTTTGAAGCGCGTCCACGTGCTGTGCAGCTCGGGAGATGGAGTCCCCGACAGCTGCGGCATGTCCTGAGGAAACCAGGAGAGGAACAGCTACTTTCAGGGGATAGTTGTAGACTTAATGAAAGAGAAGAAAATGGTCACACGGGACACCATGGACAGCTCTGGGATCATCTGCCCGCAACTTGCTCTGACGTATATGATTGGCATTTCAAGAGGTCATGTAAAAGAGTAATCCTACATTACTTCCTCTCATACCCATAGATAGTTTTGTGAATTGGCCCTCTATTCTATGCATATCACTGGTATATAACTGAGGTATACTGAATGATTGCTTAAGTTTAAGTAAAACAAAAACACTGTTGAGGAATAAAATTAAAAGACAATGGTATTTGTTGAAAATTCTATGAAATAGTTTCTGAAATGCACATTTATTCATATAACTCTGCTACAGAATGCTGCATAGTTCCAGAATTGTTACTTACACTTAAGTATCTAATGTTCTATAAAAAGAGAAGGCCGTAGATGCTCTAAATCTTATTGACCAACCGTACTCTTGCTTACTGACTGAAAGGTTTTACTAAAGTGCTTCTGAATGATTACCAAACATCAATTGTTGCATGATGTCCAACAAAGATTTATGTCTAGTGGATATTTGATTTAGCACACTAAGAATTTACATCATGCTCCAATTTAAAGCCAACATTCAAAGCCTTCCAGAAGGTTGTTTGTCACTATACCATAGTATGAGTTCCATGAAAATATATTGTGCTGAAAAATATGAAGAGACAAAAATATTCTATCAAAAATATTGTTTATATTTATAACTTTTTCCTATACTTATAATAGGAATGACAAAAATATTGTGACAAAAATATTGTGGAAGAGAATATCATCAAAAACAAGATAAGAATATAATTCTTTTTAAACATAATACAATATAAATTAGAACAAAGGGCCTCATTACAATAAAGGGTGGTCGGACAGTTGCCCACTATCAGGAGACCGACCGACAAGCAGGTGCCGGTCTGACCATCCAATTTGGATGAGAACACTATGCCACTGTTGGAAAAGTGATCTTTTACATTACTGCATGTGCTGTGGCCCAGGAAAAGGGCTGTAGCACAAGCTGCAGTTTGAAAGAGCACTTTGGGCACATCCATGCATATTGTGCTAGGCACCATATGGTGCCTGCCACACGGTGCATGAATGTGCAGAGAGGCAGTTCATGCGCCCGAAGGGCCACTTTAAAGAGACCCACAGGGGACGGGGGTCCTATGTGGGGCCCCCAAAATCTGTTTCCGATAGTCTTTTCATGGCAGTCGGACTACCAAAAAAAGGCTGTCGGAAAGGGACATTGAAATACCTATGGGGGTGTCTGTGCAGGCATGCCTCCAAGCAAGTGATACGATTCAGACCTCCGCCCGATGGGATCCTAGATCCCATTGAAGACAGGCATCTTTCACTTGACATCTGATGGTCTGACCGCGTGCATCGAAATGTGGCAGTCTGACCGACAGTCTGCTTCTACCGCTATTGTAATAAGGCCCATAGTTCTAATAAAATATCTACCTATCTGTCTGTCTATCTGTCTGTCTATCTATCTATCTATCTATCTATCTATCTATCTATCTATCTATCTATCTATCTATCTATCTATCTATCTATCTATCTATCTATCTATCTATCTATCTATCCATCCATCCATCCATCCATCCATCCATCCATCCATCCATCCATCCATCCATCCATCCATCCATCCATCTAACTATCTATCTATCTATCTATCTATCTATCTATCTATCTATCTATCTATCTATCTATCTATCTATCCATCCATCCATCCATCCATCCATCCATCCATCCATCCATCCATCCATCCATCCATCCATCCATCCATCTATCTATCTATCTATCTATCTATCTATCTATCTATCCATCCATCCATCCATCCATCCATCCATCCATCCATCCATCCATCCATCCATCCATCCATCCATCCATCCATCCATCCATCCATCTATCTATCTATCTATCTATCTATCTATCTATCTATCTATCTATATATTCACTGAAAAAACCATAGGTTTCAGGGGTGTTATAGTTAGTTGGACATTTCACTCATACAAAACCATAGAAATTCCCCCGTTATAGTTAGTTCAACTAACTATAACTCGCGCACCCGCAATGCACTGCTAATGACGTCACATATTACATCACTCATGATATGGTCAGTGACATCATTCATGACATCACTGATGTGTGATGTAATATGTGATGTCATCAGCAGTGCATTGCGGCGCGCGTGTTATAGTTAGCTGAACTAACTATAACGGGGGAATTTCTATGGTTTTGTACGAGTGAAATGTCCAACTAACCATAACGCCCCTGAAACCTATGTTTTTTTCAGTCAATTTCTAAGGTTTTTTAAATGCTCATTTCTATCTATAACGTGCCTGAAGCCTATGTTTTTTTCAGTGAATATATATATATTTATTATATTATGTATACATGTGAAAATGTCTCGGTCCGCCTTTTTGCCTCGGTGGCACAGAAAAAATGGGTGGAACTGACGTCAGCATGCCGACGAGGTCCTCTTATGGCTCCGATGATGTCATACGGTGTCGCGAGCGGAGCCGTGCTATTATGCTGTCCTTGTCGACGTGGGAGAGCTAGGAAAGAATTTCTGTGGAATGCTGGTGCAGGGGATATTCACCTAAGTGTTCAGGCTAGTCCTTTGGGAGCAACTGTTTATGTTGCCACTCCAGAAACCGAAACCATTGATCCGAGGGCAGAAGCCCTGCAAATGGCACAGGGCGGGTGCCCAGTCCTGTGCACCGGCGGGGCAGCGAAGTGACAAGCACCACAACCCACAAAAAAGGTAACGAGAGCACTGAATAACACAGGATTTTCTCTTTGTATCTGGCAGGAACAACAAAGTTAAGATGCCATAGTACCAAAATGTAGAATTAGTGCTACAACGGTCTTCAAGAGGACCTGCAATGCCGCTTCTGCCTCCCGCACCCTGGAGGCGGCACATGGGTCACGCGGTACGGTCATACTGTGGTGAGACCCACACTCGTTGACCTCTCATGGCACTGCTCCACACTTCAGGGAGGACGCTTTCCATTAGCTATGTTTTCTGATGACATGTCGCTCCGGCCCCGTCCAACAACAGAACTCCTTTAGATCCAAACAGACTCTTCCACTTTCTCACCGGAAGTGAAACCAGGCCACGTGGACACTTTCACAATACAACAGCTGGGAATGCACTTTTCGGTAAAAAAACACATTCCTTCCTCCTAATTAATCAAATAAACGTCTCACTGAAGAACAGGGGCCAGCTTCAATTGGTAAACAGCCGTTACAACAACTTTTTTACTTCGCGATACAATTACAACGCATGCATTACCACGCATGCGTTGTACATCGCAAAATCATTACTACACATTTTTTTTAGAACGCATGGTCATTTACCACGCATGCCTTTACAACAAATTTTGTTGTAAAGGTATGTATGGTAAATGACCATGCGTTCTAAAAAACAAGTAGACGATCAACGTTGTTGTAAGGAAACAGAGGCTGTTCTGTTTCCTCACAATGACGTGCACTGCCCCTCAGAGATGACGTGAAGCAGGAACCACGAGGTGAGAAGAACCACGAGGAGTGAGAGGTAAAGGGGATTGGGCATGGGGTGGAGGTTTCTATTCTAGAGTTTAGGGTCGTGCAGTGGTATTTGGGTAGTGTACGGGGGTCGTAACAAATATGAAAATTAAGTTAAAAAGATTTACAATTATACAAACTCTGAAAAACAGAAAACATGTAAATATTATAAACATACAGTATTAAATAGCAAACAAATTACTGTAAATGTAGAATAATACACATTACATACAATATTTAATTTACAAAGGATTATATTACTATTCCCACTCCATCCTATAAAATCATAAGGCAAGTGTTGTACTTGAGAGGGATAAGATTTACTATTCCCATTATAATCTGAACAAAAGTTGGGAAAGTGTTGGACCCGGGAAGGGTTATATTTACTATTCCCATTCCAGTCTACGCAACAGTAGGGAAAGTGTTGGTTTCTGGAAGGGTTACATTTATTATTCCCACTCAATTATGCTCAATAGTATGGAAAGTGTTGGACTTCAGAGGGATTAGATTTCCAATTCTCACTCGAGTCAAAGCAACAGTAAGTAAAGCTTTGGATTTCAGAGGGGTTAGATTTACTATTTCCACTCCAGTCTATGCAGCAGTATGGAATGTGTTGGATTCTAGAGAGGTTAGATGTACTATTCTCACTGCAGTCTGACCAACAGTTTGGAAAGAGTTGGACTTCAGAGGGGTGAAATTTACTATTCGCACTCCAGTCTATGCAACAGAAGGGAAAGTGTTATATTCTAGAGGGGTTAGAATTACTATTCATACTCCAATTTATGCATTAGAAGGGAAAGAGTTGTGCTCCAGAGGGATAACTTCTACTATTCTCATCTCAGTCTAAACAACAGTAGGGAAAATGTTTAACTTTGAAGGGGATACATTTATTATTCCCACTCCAGGCTTTGCAAGAGTAGGGAAGGTGTTGGACTCTGTAGGGGGTTATATTTACTATTTACAGTTCATTCTAACAAACTGTAGAAAAAACGCAGGACTTTGGAGGGACTTCAAATAACATTCCACCTCCTAATCATTTTGTACAAAACATGTACACACTTAAAAACATAAATAATACAAATCGCACTACAATTGAAAAATACAAATCATACAATACTAAAAACATTTTCCGACTCAAAAAATAAAATACATTTTAATAAAATGCACTTATCTACAAGATAAAACAGGAAACAACAAACATACTACTCACATAAATCACTTTAAAAACACATTGAGAATAAAATATTATCAAAACAAAAATATTTAATAAAAAAGTGAGTAATATTTCTAACATTAAGAAAGATACAGAAATAATTATCAAATAATCAATTACATATCCATAAAATTGAATTTACAAATACTATTTCAATACCTTCCCACCCTATTCACTCCTACAAATTGACCAACCTGCTACTGAAATATACAACACTAACAAAAATATAAACATTAAAATATACTGTTAGCATTAAATAAACAATAATACAATCATTATAAAATAAAACAATTTATTTAATTAATCTTAAAGTAGGTAATTAATTAACATATAAAAGGCTTTTTTTCCTTTAAATAAATTTACTTGAATTAACTTCCCACCCTATTCCCCTACAAAACCAACAACCTGCTACTAAAATATAAATTAACAACCAAACTAGAAACATAAAAATATACTGTAAAAAATTAAAAATCCAACAATTAAAATATACAACAAATTAAATAAGTAAAAATCGATTACAAAATTATGAAACAATTAAAAATTAATTAGCATTAATAGTCAATCAGTCAGTCAAAAAGCATTAATATAAAAGGATTGCTAATTTAAACAACTTCACATTCTATTACCCAACAAACACCACCAACTTTCTGGCAAAATCTAAAAAATGTAAGCATATTTTAAAAAATAACATTATAAACTTAAATACATAAAAACATTATTAAAAAATTCTAAATAAATATTTATTAATCGATTAAATGCTTAATTTACAATACAAAACTAATTAACATTAAAATACCATTAATTATAATTAGGGATCCCAGTTTCCCATCTTTACTGATTTTTGCAGATACATACAGACAGAAAACTATCTATGTTTTAATCTAAATTACTTCCCACCCTATTCCCATACACACCCAAAAACACATTACTACATTATAAATTATGAATTGAATTAAAAATAGATAAACTTACCCTTCACAATTGCGAACCATGCTACAAAAAGTGAATGACAATTATACTAACAATACTAACACCTATAATTATTTTAACAAATATGTATTAAATGAAACAAAAAACTATATTTATTGCAACTATATTTAAGTAAACAATATTAAAGAAAATAGTATAATTTAAAATTATATTATAAACCAAAAAAAGCAATATTATTGACAATGATATTCTGTGACATGATATTTCTAGACTAACAATATTTTTGACACGTGATTTATGCATTACGATATTAAAAACTCAATATTTTGACAAATAATTATAGTATCAGAGATAGTTTAGCCACACTAACACTATAACAGCAGAAAAACCATTATGAATGATACAGGGAAGGGATTATATATGGGAAAATATTCCACAATGCTAAGTCAATTTTGGATTATGGAATATATTCATCAGTATGACTGAAGCTTGTTATCAACACCTTTAATGTTTATAATTATGAGTCTTCAACAAATCATTGGGCGCTTTAACAAATGAAGCAAACAGACCAAGGGCCTTATCAACTCACAATATGCACGCTGGTGCCGCAGCAGCACCACCTGCACATTGCTACCCCCTTCCGCTGTACGAATGATGCAGGATCCTGGATCCCCGGTGGATGCAGTGGTCCTGTGGCAGTCTGACTCCCACACTCTAATTGCTGAAGGCGGACCCACAATGGTGGCTGTGGTCAGACCACGACTGCGAGTATAGAGTTCCTGTGGACTGCCGTACTCGTAACAAGGCCCTAAGACTATGGTTTGGAATACTTGTTTTATATTCCCTTAATATGTAGGCCAGTGTATGCTTATGCAAAATTTCTGAGGCATATGGGAAGAAGACCTTAAGAATATGCCAACTCAGAACCACTTTTTAGGTGTTACATGTCTCCTAAGAGATTCTTTTGGAAGGGGAATGGATTGAATGAGAGGCAATATGATAACACAGATGAGTCAGGTACAGCACAAAACAAACCACATATAAATGTTTTGTATCTTCCGTCTTTTATTTTTCTTGTTGAACTTCGTAAAAACAACCAGCCAACGCGTTTCGCCTAAACATGGGCTTCTTAAGGGCAAAAAAGTATGAGTATAGGATATGTCTTCTAACGAACAAGTCAGCAAGCAAAAGAACATCGGATCTGTCACACTAAAGTATGATGAAAATTAGGCTCAATGAAACAAGAGTAAACGATCAATATCTGTGTGAAGGCTGACTGAATGTCGGTATTGGCCACATCCAAACAGGCTATCCGGAGCCGTCTCCGTAAGCGGCGTCCCGTACCAAGCCTGGTCGTTGTTTACCAGGCTTGGTACGGGACATATCCTATACTCATACTTTTTTCCCTGAAGAAGCCCATGTTTGGGCGAAACGCGTTGGCTGGTTGTTTTTACGAAGTTCAACAAGAAAAATAAAAGACGGAAGATACAAAACATTTATATGTGATTTGTTTTGTGCTGTACCTGACTCATCTGTGTTATCATATTGCCTCTCATTCAATCAATTTTCAAGTATTTATTTACGTTCTACAAGCAGCAGAACGTTTGAGGTGGGCAATATTGCATATTGCTAGTGACTGATTCTGGTGGTGCAGTCTCCTTTGACCCGGCTGCTTTCATTTTTATCTTTTGGAAGGGGCAAGGAAAGTTTCAGTGACCTTCCCAGAAACATATTTTTAATTTCTTATGTTCACAGACTACAAACATGCCACATCAGTGTTCTTTCTATAAAATTAAAAATATGACAAAAGCATACTTTTGGGTCTTTTATGATTCCAGATGCATTGCTTTGAGATACTTGATAAATGTGCAGTCGAAATTTTACACCATCTCATTTATAGGGATCACACCTGACTTCTCTGAAGCCACCACATATGCTACTCGTTACAAATTGTGTCAAATTTAAATCTATGTGCATAGTCCATAGAGTCTATAAATTACGAGATCTTCCTTTATATCTGAGAAATTTCAACCCACTCTACACTCATTACTTCTGCTGTTTCTGAATATCCTAAGACGAAATGAACAGACAACATATGGCAAACACTACCAGTATCATTACTTGTGCTAGAATGAGTGAAGACCAGCCGCAGTTTAAACAACAGTTAAATATCTTTCTGCAAGATTGAAAACTGTATATACCATTGGAAATGTATGTTCTCAGAAACAAAAGAGTTTACACCATGATGCACTTTGCACTTGTAAGTGAGCTAAACGTTTGCCTGGAGTAGACCGTGAAGGTGGTTAAATTGTACCAGTCTTGCTTCAAAAACACATATGCTGGTATTTGTGTAAAATAAACTATGAGTCACAGATTATCGGAATAATTATTGTAAGCCAA
Source organism: Triturus cristatus (assembly GCF_964204655.1). Taxonomy (NCBI): domain Eukaryota; kingdom Metazoa; phylum Chordata; class Amphibia; order Caudata; family Salamandridae; genus Triturus; species Triturus cristatus. The sequence goes on from NC_140587.1 coordinate 971,778,073, forward strand.
CCGTGGTCAAGTGACTCACAGAAAATGCATTTTTCCATTGGAATACTTATTGGGATGGAGGCATTGTAGATGTTACCAATGATTGTAGGCTAACCACAAATTATAATTGTACCTTTGTATTGTCTGGCATGCTTCTCTGTACTTGTGTATAAAATGGGTACCTATACCACTTGGTGGAATATGTAGTTCCAAGTAGGCTGGGAAATGCCCGCACATTGGACAGTAGTGACCAGGAAACCCGCAGAGAATAGCCTACAGATGTATTGGGCTGTGTCGCATGAAGTGGACACTGGACTTGCTAATTTAAAACAAGTTCTGCCATGGTTTAGGGCTGGCTGCTGTTTTTAATGGTTGGATATTAGGAGCAGTAGTAGTTTACCACCTCGTGGTTGTTTGTCACTGGAAAGTTAAAGGAATGTGCTCCTTTTTACCATATATGGTTCCGCATTTGCTGATATTTATTAAGTAAACAATAGAAAATAACACAATAACATACAAAAAGCAACTGAATATCAGAATGAAAACGTTATAGGGCAGAATGTAACAAGTCCGTCTAAAGTTGAAGACAACATCCACACTACAATACAATACAATCACATTGCAAAAGTGGAGAAAAAAATATATAACAGGAGAAAGAAAAACACATCTTATCACCACCACAACACAATTCAACAAAAAGTCCTACGTCCAGAAATATTTTGTCTCAATATGGTGTTATATGACATGAAATAGTGCCCCTTAAAAATGTTTTGTGACCCGGTCCTAGTCAGCTGCACTATATGTAGAATCATCACACCTGTCTGTGTGATAGGTGTCATTTCTACCTCTGTGTACCCCAATATTTCAGGATTTTCACTGGAGTACAGGGTTACGGGGGCAAGGGTTGTAGACTGGATTCCAGTGCATCCCAAATATACCCAATTAGACTATACGAATCAAGTACCAGCCTACCCTCTTGCCATTCATTATTTTCCCTTGGGAATTGTAAACAACTCTTTAGGCATTTTGTGGCTTTTTGCACCAAATATGGACTAAGACAGGAGTAGCAGCAGCTAGGTGTTGTTTAACCATCACAAAGACAAACCCTTCAGTTATTTTGATTAGTATAGGTTTCTGGTTGTAATTACTTTATACCTGTACAAATCAGAGAACATATTTTGTGGGCGAGTGGTTTGGTACTTCTCTTGACAATGATTTGCCAATTCCTGCCAAGAGTAGTGTAAGTTGATTTGGTATTTTAATACTAACGAATCTAAATGTAATTTACTAACGCCCGATGTCTATTTGGTTTTTATTATATGTGTTTACATAGCAAACTCAATTTATTCTCACCTTTGCTAACCGAAATAATTTTATGACCTCGTGGACATAAACCATTGATAGAACTCTCTTGAGAGGAAATCGGTCAATAATGGGTTAGTTAATACTCTATATAATGCATAAAGTTATTCAAGGCCGCTTGAGTTTCTGAAAAAATTTGTATAAAACTGCCGATTTTCCCAGATCCTCTGCAGTAAATCCAAGGCTCACTTTCACCACACATTATACTGTATAATTTTTTTATTTTTCTATTCGACTCTCTAAATTTTTTGTAACAAAATACACCGTGGACAAATGGTCTACTGGATTACTGCATTACTTTGCTTATGATTTTGTGGCTATGTCATTGACAGAAATATCAAAGTGACATACGTTGGAGGAGGGTTACACTATATCACAGAGCCATAAGCCATATGATTGCTGAAAATAAATTGAAATCAATGCTTTTGCGCGCCGAAAGTTCTTTGTACAACAGTGATAGATCACTAAGAAAAGTCTTGAATGTGTTCAGTTCTTTGCCTCTGAGAGCATATGCACCACTCCTAAATCAGATCGGGGTGAGCAAGTAATTCCATGCACTTTAATCTTAAACCATACTAGGAGCATAGTTAACAATATAGGCCCAGATTTACAAAACTGTCTTGGAATGCAGCACAACAGCTGCATTTCGTGACATGGAGAGAGCAGGAAAGGGACATATCTACAGAGATATGGCAGTCTCCCTAGCGCTAGCGGACACTCAGCTGAGTGCCATGCACACACATTTGCGCCATAGTGCAAAGGTGTCTCGATGAGTATAGCATATGTTTTGTTCTAAAAGAGTAGCGTTCCAGTACAAAATGCTATGCTTAGACTGACTTTAAAACTTTTCCCACTTTGCATGTATGCTGTACAGTGCAGCAAACATGCAAAGTGGGTAAAGTTAAAAGAAATAAAAGCATTCTTCTTTTCAAAACCTCTTTCAAGTGGCATATTCTTATGGTGAAAAACATTGGGGGATATTCTCAAGAAAGTGTGATAATTATCGCAAAATTAGCTTAACGTAACTTTGCACGTCGCAGTCTATTGCGGCAAAATAACACTGTGTTAACGTTGTATTCTCAACACGACGGCACCATGCGATAGTCTCACGATAACGCGCCAAATGACCGCGTTAAAACCAACGTGAGGCCGAAAAAATGCGAAACACGAACGTGAAAAAAGTTGCAATGCCCCAAATCGTGATACAAAAATCAGCGATAACCAGCGACAGGCCTGCAATTCCCACGCGTCATGCGGGAAAATGCACTATAAAATCAACCAAAAAAACACACCAAAATAAACTGCGTAGCACCATGGATGCACCCGGACCGAGTGCAGAGGACAACTCGAACCCCACAAGCCCCTCGGAGGACGAGCCAGGAACCCCGTACATGGAGAAGGGCTAGGAGAAGAGGAATAGGAAGACGGGGTTCAATCCGCAGAAAAACTGGATCATCGTCACAGAGGTGATAGAACACTACCAACAACTGTTCGTCACCTCCACTGTGTCATTGGCAACACAAACGTAAATATGGCAGTCGATCATGAACAACGTGAATGCAGTCGAAATGTTGAGGAGGTCAATGGAGGAGGTCAAGAGGCGCTGGCATGATGTGAATAGCCAAACTAAGCAGAGACTCGCTGTCAACCGGAAGGCAGCAACAGCGACTGGAGGTGGGAGTCCTGCGCAACAGAAGGAGCTGGTTGAGCTGGAGGAAATGGTGGCCACAGTCATCAGTGTGGAGACAGTGGCAGGAGTTGGGGGTCCGGACACAGCTCGATATGACCTGACGCAACAGGGTGAGTAACGACCAGAGACTGGGGGGACGGGGAGAGATGGCCACAATGTCACACATGCACAATTATGTGTAGCACGCTGCACACCCACAATGATTGTGGAACATGTCCCTGATACCCCTGGCACACTGCAGCACACATAGAAACACCAAATAGGCCCCTGTCCACTATGTGCACAAAGGGGCCACCCTCCCTATCACCAATCTTACAACCTAACAATGCACATGTGCTGAATCCAGCAAAGCAGCACCTCTGTGAGCCACACTGGCAATCCAAGTGACACTGCATGAGCAATATCATGGCTGCAGTCAAAATACATGACATGTTGCACGACACTGAGGTGGTCCAGTGTGGATCACATCCTCAAAGGAGCTGGTCACACCCACGTGCACATACAACCCCTGACGTCAAAAACACTTCTGCAGACAAACAATGCACAAGAGTACAAAAACCATCCAAGAGCACAAATGACCCAAGTCGCCAACATCTCAACACCGTAAAAGCATACAAGTCAAAGGCACACCACCTCAAAGGGATAAGGGGCCGCTAAATCTGAGCTGCAGGGGCAACTCTCCCACAATGCAGCACACACACATAGCAATCACAGCACATCAACATTGATGACAATGTGGTATAAAGTGCAACACTTTCACTACAGGACAGAGGCCACAACTGGTGCCGCTTGTGCATAGAAACTGGCCAATCACATCTGGCATAGCAGAAAACTGTGAGATGATGATGTACTAGTACAATCTCACATCCGTCATGTAGTCGAAATGTCCACTGTCTCCCATCAAATAGCCAGCGCCTCCAAAACAGTTCCAAAGTACATCGTCATGCAGTCTGAATGTAAACATGTACAATGAGTCAACATACATGGAACACACTGTTAACCTGCAGCTCCCCTTTACATTGCAGAGGGACAAACAACACCTTCTGCAGAGCAGACCAGGCATCTCTTCAGTGATGATGATGAGGACCCCCTGGCCATCTGCCCGGACACCCTCCAACGGCTTGTGGACAGCCTCTGCACCCCACCTCCAGGAGCAGGGCAGCACAGCTGCATCAAGGTGACCCCACCTCCTGCACAGCCCACACAGCAGGAAGCACCCACCACCACGGCTGGTTCCCAGCACCTCGCGGAAAAACACATGGGATTCCAACGCAGTGTGTTAGACTGCCAGAGTGGGCTGGCTGAACAGGTGCGGGTGGGTTTCGACCTCATGGCAGCCAAACGTGATGCCATACGTGGGTGTATGAGTCCCTAATGGACACCCGCAGTCCATTCCATGCTCTGCAACATTCCTTGGCTGACTTCGCTGGAGCCATTACTCGGATACAAGAACTGTCTAATCAGGCAGACTCCAGCGATGTCAGCCGGGAGTTGGGACACATGTGGAGGACAATGGAGAACATGGAGCAGATGCAGGCTGGAAGGATGGCTGCCACGGCTGTACACCAGCGAGATGTAGCTGGGATCTTCCATGCCCTGCATGTCATTGCTGCCACAGAGCCTGTCCCAGATGACTGCTGCAGGAACTTCAACACACACACCTCCGCCCCCTGATGTGTCAGTGGCACAGAGTGAGGCAGCCATACCACCTCCACCCCCTAATGTGCCACTGGCACACAGTGAGGCAGCCATACCACCTTCAACCCCTGATGTGCCAGTGGCACACAGTGAGGCGGCCATAACACCACCACACACACCTGACACAGAAGACATACCAGAGGACTAAGATGTGGATGGTAATGACTCTGTGTGTGAAAGGAGGTTATAGTATTCATCCCCACCATATGGTCTGTGTTTGCTTGGTTCAGCCCTCTGCATCATGCCCTGGAATAACACCTTCCACTGGCCCCCGATAAACTCTGCGACATTCACCTGGACACCGACATGGACTGCCATATCTGCTCTGGTTACCAATGACACAGCAATCAGGCTGCGGACTGAACTTTTCCTCTTCCGATTAACTCATCATTCCCCAAAGGACTCTGGTTAGGCCTCCACTGGGCAACCATGTAATGTGTGGTTTGCATGGCCATGTACTGCTCCAGCTCCGACACAACACAGAATGTGAATAAAACATTACAAATCACACAGATGTGTCATGTCTATGTTCAATCAAGGATAAAAGTATGGATGAATGTAGGGACAATGATTGCACAAAAAGGTACACCATGGTAAATGACATCAATGTGCATGTTTGACCCTGACCCACATGGCCAATTAGATAACTGTGAAGATGTGAATTATCTGTGGCCTCATTGCTCATGACCAACAATCTCGCAACCCCCCAACGTAGCCCCATGTCCATGTATGAAATAGAGCTGTGTGTTGAAAAATGTCAAATTCGGTAGCAGGCACAAAGTAGTGTCCCCCATCACATGTGAAAACAGAATATCTCTTTGCGTACCTACTCACACTCAACTGCGTGGACACAGCCTGTTTGCATGGATCACATTGATCCACATGACAAGAAGTTTGACACTATACATTGCTGAAGACATGTAAGAGCACAGGTCTACCAGTAACTATCCCAACCACAATGTCTGGCTCACAGAGGTGGAGCTCTCAATAGGGACTCACACCCAAGTGAAATGCGTCAGTCAGGCCCTCCCTGTGTACGGACAATGCTCATTGAGGCACACGATTTGTCATTCTATTCAACAATCATCGCAGTTGAACACTAGTGAAGTTGCGTAGACTTCATTAGCATGTGCGTGTCAGTACAGGCAAGACAAGGGCCACAACATGCAGACCAATGCTTCATACACTAACAGGCAGCATAGGAACATGTAGAGGTGCAAGAAATGGGGAGGCAAAAATTAACACCAATCATTACGGATGGCAACGGTCTCAGCCCACCTTGCCTTGCTGGATGAGTCATGTGATGTTTGGCGTATGCCCATTGCCCCGTGTCAGGGGACACGACTCACAGCCCATGGGATCTGCATAGTGCTGTACCACCGGACTGCGCTGACTGTCTGCTCTGCTGACAGTGAGCAGGTGAAAGGGTCCAACAAGGTCACATGTAGTACTACATTCCCATGAGTGTACTCTCCCTCCAGCAGTATGTCAGATTTTGGAACGTTGCCAAATGACGCTGTGCAGCTCTGCCCATGGGACTGCCTCACCTTGCACAGGTGTGTGTCAACACGCGTAGTTGCACACACATTCATTCTGAGTCCAGGTAAATGCAGACATGTCCATTATTGTGGTGGGATATGTGACCATTCCTCCGAGATGCAACAAGGTGTTGGTACCTGTGCTCTGGGTTACAATCAGCTGTGGCTACAGGGACGTAGTTACTCGTCCATGAATGCGAGTGCAGCTTCCTGGGCAATCAGTTCCAAGAGTGTGTTGTTGTCGAGTTCAACGAACACGAGGGAGAGCCAATCCGTTAACTGGTCGGACAGATGTGCTCCGTCCACGCCGTTTCACCAATCGCAACACAGCCCACTAGGGGAGCGCCTCGATGTGGTCACTGCACACGAGGACTTGTGCAATTTCCCTTGCCCAACTGCCAGCACATACGCCAAATATCAAAGCATCCCATGCACGGTATCACGGTTACACTCCTGGTCGTAGGCCAATGGGGGTGCACACACAAGTCATAATCCAGTTCAGCTACCGTTGTGTTGGATAGGCAGACAGCCATGGGCCACTCGAATGTGCATGATCGACAGTGGAACCAGGTGACATACGCAAGACGGAAGCTCAGAATGTAACTGATGCGCAACACTGCCGGTGGCAGTGCCCCTAACAAATTCAGCATACGTACACAGTACAGTTTCACAAGACAGGGGTTGTGCATGTGCCCGGGATGTCCTGATTGCGTTGGTGGCTTTCGTAGTACCGGCACTCTTCTGACCTGCTGCAGTTATGTGAATGACATGCCACAGCTCGGAGCAATGAGTCATATGTGTGTGCAACGTTTGGAAGTATCAGTTGTTGTGTACGTAAGTGTCAAGGGCATTCCATGCAGGAGTACCTCAAGCAAGGACTTCTGTGTGTGGGGTGTGGATACATTGGTCTTTCATTAGCGCTTTGCATGGTGTGGGAGTCGTCATCATCTGCAATGGTATATATCTCAGGGAGTGCCAGCCGCATGCCAGACCAACGTCGGAGCTGCAGATGTCTTCCGCCTTATGTTTTGCAACAAAGGAGCTTTCATCCCCAATGTTAGTCTGACTACTGCTTGCATTCTGGAAACGTGATGTGGCTTTCGGGCGGCAATTGAGGCTATGCCTTAGGTTCATGGTGCACCAATAGCGATACACACACAACAGTTGGCATGTATGAGCCAAGAGCCCGAGCGGCCTTGTGCGCCCCTTGTACAATCTCTCTCCCTCTCTCTCTCTCTCTCACTCTTTCTCCCTCTCTCTCTCTCTCTCTCTCTCTCTCTCTTTCTCTTTCTCTCTCCCTCTCTCTCCCTCTCTCTCTCTCTCTCTCTCTCTCTCTCCCTCTTGCTACCTCTCTCTCTCTCTTCCTCTCTCTTCCTCTCTCTCTCTCTCTCTCTCTCTCTCTCTCTCTCTCTCTTCCTTTCTCTCTCTTTCTCTCTCCCTCTTTCTCTCTCTCTCTCTCTTGCTCTATTTTTCTTTCTCTCTGTCCTTTGATGAGCGCATGACACACCTTCTTATCTTGGATTTTGTATTGCAGGCTGTGACTTACAGATTGTCCAGGGAAGACCCACCATGACTCTTCCAAATAGTTGTTTTGAATTAAATTTGGATGAAATATTTTGTTTGGAAATTCAAAGATGTATGAATGATTCTCCTTTTTCTGACCACACATGAATTTGAATTGTTGTAATTGTGCAACATCAGGCGAATTGTTTTGTTCATGATTTCGTAAAGTTGATGTAAAATATCTTTGTCCGGGGAGAGGGGGTGCCCGGGGTAGGGCCCGGGGGGGTGGGGGGAGCGGGTTCCATGGGGTGGTGGCAGTGGCGGTGGGGGTTGTGAGCCTCTTGGGTGTCTGAGCTGTATGATCAGTAGCTGCATGGCATCTGCTGTTCTTCAGGTATAGCTCTGGGCTGGGATCCCTTTCATGGTGCAGGCTGTCGTCCGACTTAACACCAGGTAAGAGCAGGTGTTAAATTCCTGTTGCTAACGCGCCTTGTCTCATGCTTTGTGATCTTATCGCCGATCTGGCTGGTCGTTGAGAATGTTGCAAAGTGGTGTTGTTGCGGCTTTTTGCATGGGAACGCCTACTCTGCATCTCATTAGCGATAGTTGCCGGTGTAATCTGTGGCGATGTTTTTTGCAGCTGCTATCGCAGGGAATCTGGTGATATCGGCTGTTAGCACCAGCTTGTGAATAGGGCGATACATTTATCACCACTTTGGCTGAGATTAAGTGGTGCTAACTCGGCGATAAGTCCTTGAGAATATGCTCCATTGTCTACTATTGTTAGTAGATAGGGTTTTGCTTCAAAAACCATGGGTGGTTACATGAGAATGCCCATGTACTACCCATGGAACGCCTCCTTGACGCAGAGTAAGGCAAAGCAGTGCTTTGTGCTGACTTGTGTTACTTTTTCTTACAAACCAATGCAAATACCAATTTGCATTGGTTTGTAAATCCTGAAAATTATTTTACATCGGGTCCGCATTTTACAAGCAAGGCAACTCTGATGCAGAAATTTCGTATATCTGAGTCCCAAAAGCCATTACTGTGCCATTATAGGTGGTTCAAAAATTGAGTTCTATCATTTGTGTTCTAAATGCTAAACATAAGTTTCATCAAAGTTTGGTTAGGGTGGAACTGGTACATATATGCAGACACTCATGCTGAAGGATTTTATACTGATACTGGTGCAATTGCTGGTGTTTTGTTTGGACACGATTGTGGATATGTGAGCATACCCAGGTGTATCTTGACACTCTCTGGCCCTGCTTACGAGTGCAGATGCTATTTAGCACACCTGATAAATATTGATACCATGGGGTACGTTATTTACCTGGTGTGATAATAGCATCTATTAAGAGTTTGTGGGGAATAACATGTAGACTTTTGTGTTTAATGCACAAAAATTTTCATGGCACAGTAAATAATGCAGCTATTTCCACTGCTAAAATTTGACATGGCATGAGGTATTTAATTCATCTGATAATTATCAGAAACGTTTTTAACTCGGAATTCCATCCCATACCTAAACAGGAGTTTAAGCACCGGTCAGACTTAACCAACCCACTCAATTCAATTTAATATAACTTTATTCAGTGGCAGTTAGCCATCCATAAAAGCAATAAAACAGTACAAGTTTAAAAAGTATAAAAAGCAATTCATGGCACCAAGTCAAAATATATGCCCAATTGAACAAGAAGACCACATAAATAATAGAAATCTAAAATGAAATAACAATACCACAATATAGCATTAATAAAAGACAGATGTACGTCAGTAAAAAAGGCAGAATATAAAAGACCTTCACATTTAGATGAATTGTTTCTCCACATTCACTCAGAGTTCCTAAAGCATAGTCGGATGAAATTCATAGAAACCAGAGCAGAGAAGGGGGAACAACAATCTCGTAATGTGTCCGCCATGCCCTCCCCATCTGCCCCAGCAAACAGACTTCCATTTTTCAATAGTAGGAACATAGAATAACAGTAGATATACAGTAGATAAAATATACTTTGAGTGCATATTACATCCTAGCGTTGCAACATAAAATTACACACTCATAATCAGGCTGACTCTGAGAACATGTCATTCTATGTTTTTTTTTCGATTATCTTGTATTACACAAGTTTCAAAGATCGTGTATGACATAGGATGCGGTGCCCCATAATAATTCCCAATTTCTTGTAAGATAATACTAAAAATATGGTCCAATGCGAGGTAGACAGATTACTGCACATTTAAAACAATGTGTTTTTCATTGTAATCTGGTATTACGAAGTTTCAAATGTGTTAACGACTCTAGACACTACAGGAAAGCCCCGCCTCTTGACCCACACGTGGAAATGCGGAACACACACTGTTTCCGTGTGCCAGTCCCCACTTAAAGCTATATTCACAGTAATGTCCCTATAACCTGGGATGGTAACACAATTAGCAGCTCATGGTATTACCACAATTGTCTGGTCTTTCTTTGTGAAAGCCTATGGTGCAGACACCTTCTACACTTCAAGTGCTCGTGAGGTTAAAGGGCGTTGCTTAATTTGGGAATACTTAACTCTGAGAATGCTCTGAGTAAGCAATTTAAATCACTCGGCTACATCATGGGAAACAGAAATAAATGTTTATTTATTTTTTTTAAAGCGGGTTCCAAATATATTGTGTAAAATGTGTGCACACTACTTGCATTTCATTCAAAACATAACTAATATATGCTAATTTGGAAAAGCTTTGACTTATTTAGGGATGATTTTACTTCATTTGCCACACTTTATTCATCATCATCTTCTAGTCTGACTCTAATTAATGCTTGCAATATTAGTTCTCATAATTTGTTACATTAGTAAACTAGGTTTTGCCGGAACATTATCTCAAGTATTAAGAATGCTTGGATCAGTTTTGTAATACTTGTTTTGATAGTTGTCAGATTGCTCCAGGGCTATGCATATATTACAGAATGTATCCGTCATTAAGAAAATTCCTTTATAGGTACTCTTCAGAAGTGCAAATACTGAACAACAAAAAAAATCATCAGCTTGGGTGTTCAGCCCAGTGCTTACATATAAAGTATGTGATCTTGCATACACTTACTTAATTCAGTTTATATGATAAACTCTACCAATTTTTTTTATTTGTTTGGATGAATAAATAATTCGAATGGCAATCATGTCTGAATACGTTGATCATTTTTGCACTCAAGAAAAACAAACGGGGCAATTTTAACTGCATCTCACTTTGATATTAGAAGATTTTTGAAAACATATATAAATATAGATTTGTTTTTGTATCTGCAGCTCAGTGACAAGTTGAAACTGCTTCCATGTAGGCGTGTGGCTCTGCAAAGGCTGGTAGAACCGGTGCAGAGACAGTCGCATGTATGACTCTAACAATCACTCAGAAAATCTGATCTCTATTTCTTATGTCCTTGTAAATTACCTGCCTCTGATTTATGATACTCGCATAGAAAATGGAGCAATGTATTTTTAGGGTCTCTTTAAATACAGCACTGCAAGACAGAAAATCAGATTTTAGGACTAAACAACCATGGCAAGCTTGCAAGCTGTATAAAGATGCTCAACAGAATTGAAGCAATTGGCTTTATGGAGAACTGGCCAAGTTGAAACAAATGAGCCTTGAAGTCAAATGTGATTGGTGCAAATCATTGATTGGCATTGATAAAGGCCAATGTAGGAAGTTAACACCGAAACAGCAAGAAAAGATGTGGCGGAATGGTCAGAGCTTCCAACTTTGGAGCTGGGGAACTAGGTTTGAGTCTTAGCAACAGCTCAACATCCTGTGATTGTGGGCAAATCACTTAATCTCCCCGTGCATCCCAAAAAAATTAATGTTTCCTTGTGTAACGTGTCTGGTGGTCATGTAAGGTGCTCCAATACCTTCGGGTCGAATTCACGCTATATAAACCTGCGAAAAGAAAAAAAAGCCAAAAAGGTATACTTCACCACAGACATAAGAGTGGCTTCAAACAAGGTAGAATTGTAATATCTACTGTGAGCTGACCAAGTCGGACAGTCAAGAAACACACTATCCATGACCATTGAACACCACGAGGTCCAGTTATTTTTCATTAATCCAAAATGTACAAAATCTGAGATTCCATCCTTAGAATTACCACACTTTCCCATTTGTCCTAGAGTTGTTTTGAACTACCTAGGTATCTCCAACTTACACTTCCCCTGAAACATGAAATAAAAAGGAAGCAAACAGACAGCTCCAATGTAGACTGTGCTCAGCCACATATTATAAGATCAATAGTTGTGATTAAGGTTCACAGTCAGCACAAACTCTGTCTTGGGTCACATTGGGGAAACATTTTTGGTGACTCTTATCGAAAGCAAGGAGTCTTCACTCCTACTTCTTGACCGCTGAGCAGCCAAAGATACTGCACTCCACCACATCTTGCTTGAACACTAAAATGGCTGGAATCAATTGGCCTGCTCTGGGTGGGATAAGATCCCTCCTCAGGGGCGTAGTTTGGTCACTAAGATTGGGAGTGGGGGGTGAGCTTCAGATTTTCCAAAAATCATGCTGGCATATAATGTTACAATGCATTATACAACAAGCAGGGCTCATGAGAGGGGAGTAAGGGGCAGTGGAGAAAGGGAGAGGAATGAGGATTGGTAGGGACTTTCAAAACAGAGCGAGGGGAAGGTGTGTGTGCGTTTTTGTCTGTCTGTATGTAATAATTCCTGGTGAAATCTGACAGACACCTCACCATGCCTGACTGAAAGCCCTGCACCCGGCTATTTACTAGAAAATACATTTATTAGGGTAGGTGTAATATCCCAAACACCCCCCTGAAGCTACGCCCCTATCCTTCCAATTATATTGCAGCTAAGAACTACACCCTGTGACTTTACTGACTTTCATCTAACTTTACCTTTGTGAATCGAGCCCTCCATGTGCTCCCGAAGCCCAGCTTTTACAACAGCATGAAATGATTCTCAAATGCGCTCCTATGATACTGAAATAAGTTTCCAGTAGGATAAAGGGCTATAAATGACCTTAATATATTGACATGCATAAATGAAAAATTTACTTGGAGAAGAGCATGTTAAGGATTTGAGAACTCTCCAAAACTAAAATGCATAAAACATCTAGCACCACTGCAACAGTGCAATGCAGCAACATTAACAGCCAGCAGGGTTTCTTCTGCCAGGCTGGTGGAGGGGTGGGGAAGGGTGCTTGAATCAACACTAATAAGCACAATTACAGGTCACTATCTGGGTCAGATTCCAGCTGATTCGGCTGGAAGTATTGCATATGTCACTCTATGCCACTCTACTCCACTCTATAACACTCTATGCAACTCCCTCTATGCCATTCCACACCACTTTACTCCACTCTAGTCTATGACGCTATGCTCCACTATAATCCACTCTGCTACAGTACTCTACTCTGCCCCATTGCACTGTACACTACTCTATGCTACTCTAGGATATTCTATGCCACTGTACAACATGCCATTCCACTCTATACCACTCCACTCTGCAACACTACACTCCACTCTGTGCTCCTCGACTGTGCGTAACTCTACTCCACTCTATTACACTTTACCACATGCCACTTCACAGTACGACACTCCATTCTACAACACACCACTTCTCTTTACGATGCTCCACTCCACTCTACGACACTCCACGCCACTGCACTGTATGATCCACTACTGCATTGTACGGAATGCCACTTACTGTAGATCACTCCACTCTAAGCCACTCCAGTGTATGTCACTCCACTCTAAACCACTGCACTGTACACCACTCCACTCTACTCTACTCTACACGATAACACTATAGACCATGACACTCTAGCCAACAACACTCTATCTACGCCACAACTCTCGAAGACAGAACACTGTATTGCACTCCACTGTATATCACTCAACTGTATGCCACTCCACTGTACTCTCTCTAATGACAAGTCACTTCACCCCATCACACGCCACTCCACTAAATGATATACCACTTCACTCCAGGCCACTCTGCGATACGCCATTTCACTGTAAGGCATGCCACTCCACTGTTGAACATTCCACTTCACTCAACAGCACTCCACTTTAAGCACCATCACTCCAAGACACTCAATGCCATGTCACTCTAGGACACACCACTCCACTACACTCTACGACTCTACACATCACTTTTCTCTACTGCACGCCACTCTACTCTGCAATATGCCACTTCACAACACTCTACTCCACTCTATGCTCCTCTACTCCACTCTATGTCACTCTGTGACACTCTACTGCACCACATTGGCAGGGATCTATTAATTGAGCAGGGTGGTTCTGCACCAGGGAAGTGTAGGCAATAGCCTCCAGGGGTTTGATGGGCTGGAGGGCCTGTCACTCAACTAAAATGAGTCTATTAGTCTTAACTCTGAACTCTACTTTGTTATTCCACCACAACTACCACAACTGTCATATTGCTCTTCAGAGTTCCACTTGCATAACTCTCTTGCACTAAGCTTGCATATAAACTGGGATTGGTTTGAGATACTTTGTCACTTCTATCAAACATAATGTTCCTCTGCTGGTCTGAATGTTTTACAACTTTTGGAAGGCATCTGTGGCAGCGTACAATAAATTGCTTCAGAAAGGAACACACTATCCTAAATTTTACCTCCATAATAGGACACTATAAACACAAGTAACCTTCCAAAGTGGACATGTTAATGTGGGTGTGTTGCGGCTCTTAATTCTAGGAACCACAGGAGTCACAAAGAGATTACGTAAGAAATTCTCCATTTATTTTTACTTGACAGATTCCTCCAAAACGACCAGCCAGCAACTGTTGTTTCCCTCTGTCTAACCTTCCCTTCGAGTACATAGAACCTTAGACATGGAAGGCTGATGATGCAGCTTCCACATGACAACATTGCAGGGTGTCACCTCTAGACTAGACATAAAATATAAGAAGTGACCTCTAAAGCTAGTTGTCCTGTTGTTAGAAATAGAAAACTACAAACAATACTTCAGATTGTGCTTCAGGCATGTATCAAAATAATGATATGGCCTCCAGAACAGTCCAAAGCGTTCCAAATGAAGATTTCAGAACTCAGCACAATATGCAAATGGTGGTACATAGTACTGGACCAAGTCCACCAGACATGAACTCTGCTTTTATACCCTGCACTTGATAGGAAAACATTGCAGAGGCTTGCCCGTCTGGGCTCCCAAACTGGGGGTTGCAACGCAGGTTGCCACGGGGTGCCACGACCTTTGGGGCAAGGTCAGGTGCGGGATTGGTTGACCAGGGCACAGCACCCAGAAGCATTAGAATGCTTTTGGGGCCGTTCCCAGCAACAGTGTTGTAAGGCTCACTTTTAGACTAAAATAACAACGGCAGCACTGGACCTGTGAAGGGATGCTGGCAGCAAGGCAAAAGAAGGTTGCAGTGGCAGTCGTTGACACACAGCGCTTATCTTTAACCCACCTGCACATGAGCAGTGGGTGAAAGCTAGCATAGGCCCTTGTGGGGAGGAAGATGGGTGTAGAGGGTGTCTGTGAGAGGTATCCTAGCGTGCAGATGGGTCCCCTGCATAGGCACTCCAGGTATGGAAGGTCAGTGCCTGGGGTCCTCCCAAAAGGATGGACCCATCCATGTTCATTTGGTTTTGGACAAGGGGTTCTAGGAGGAAAGGAAAGGTCCAGGAACCAGTCATGATCTCACTCAGTGAAGATGTTTGTGATGGATGCACAGGAACAATCTTAGTAATGGTTAGGTAACTGACATGTATTAGCGACTCTGTTCAGCTAGAGGGTAACTCTGCAAGCAAAAATTTAAAATAATGGGTTACTGTGTATAAAATGACGAAATTTGTTTTTTTCAGATGATATTTTTTTATAAATACGGCCAGGGGTTTTACAACTCTTAACCCAAAGAACTTGATTTTGTATTCATAATCTCAGAAAAGTTCCAAGGCGGTTGGGGGTTCCCCACGGAACATCGGCGATTACCTGACCATAAAATGAGAAGCATATGTTTTGCCTTTTCTATGTTTGTGAGGGAAACTTTCCATCTAGATCCCACTGCTATATCTGTTTTATGTATGTGAGAGTGTGGCACTTAAGCTGCAAATGTGCCAGTGTGGTGTATGTGAGAAATGCTTGCGCTCCTATTACTGCCTGTGCTGGGTGTAAGGAAAGCTTGCATTGCTAATATATTGTTTCATATTACATGGATTACATTTATTGCAAAAAAAACATTATTTTCAGCGCTTGCTTAAGTATGCCAATGTAATGCTCCTCAATAGATATTGGTGTTTTGTTCACCTGATAATTTATACGAAACTCTTCCTATCACTGAAAACAAACATGGCGGGATCCCACTCTTAGTCAATGAGGTCACCTTCTTAGAGATGTTGTCAAAACCGTATTGTAAATAGGTTATTGAGCAAGATGAGAGGCAGCAGAGGTCCTATCCAAATTAAAGGGAGAGTGAATTGCTCATAAATGTTGCACATGTTTATTGAGGCGCTAGAATGATTTGGTGGCCAAAGACAACATGTTTCCTCAAAGGAATAATTCATACATTGGGCTTGGAAGGTCGGGCTGTACTGTTCCCATGAGGCACAGGGTCAAGACTGATTTGCATATGGCTGGGTTCAAACTGGAAGGGCATGGTGAGCAAAAAAACAATGGGGCAGATTCATGAGGCCCTTGCGCCTCATTTATGCCGCCGTTGCGTCACTTTTGTGACGCAGCGGCGGCGCAAATCCTGCGCCATGCTGCGGGGTATTTGGGAGATGCGTCACGTTGTAAAGCCCTGCGCCAGCAGTAGGCGTACCTTTGCAGGGGGGGGCGTTCCGTCGCAGGAACGCCTCCTAAAAGTGGCTGAGTGAAATCTACAAGATTTCACTCAGTCACTTTTGAGCCCATGCTGCGTCAAAACCCTGTGCCTGCTTGAAGCAGGCGTAAGGATTAACGCAGCATCGTGAAGATAGGTCCCCCAAAGCATTGCTGGAGCTGCGTCGCGCTTGCGACGCAACTCCAGCAATGCGCCACTTTTACGGCACAGATGCCTCACGCATCTGTGCCGTTTTTGCCCCATAGTGCGCCGCATTGTAAATGCGGTGCATTCATGGTGGCGGAGCTGTGGCGCACAATAACTGGCGCATCCCTGCTGATATGCAGGGATGCGCCAGTTATTATACATCTGCCCCATAGGATTTAGGCCCAGATCTCTGTACTGGGGTGAATGTATGACATTGTTCTGCATTCTGTGCATCAACTGTTGTTTTTGCATTTGTCACCCCGAGTGGGAAGGGTATGCCCAGACGTGGGTCCCTTGCTCTCCATGCCACTGGAATCAAGCTATCCTGGTTGAAGAGGGGTGAAACCCTGAAACCGGGGCTAGGATGCTTGTTTCCAGTCCAGGGAGGACCTGGCTTGGCAGTTCGGGCTGGACTGTTCCCATGAGGCACAGGGGCAAGACTGATTTGCATATGGCTGGGTTCAAACTGGAACGGCATGGTGAGCAAAAAAACGATGGATTTAGGCCCAGATCTCTGTACTGGGGTGAATGTATGACATTGTTCTGCATTCTGTGCATCAACTGTTGTTTTTGCATTTGTCACCCCGAGTGGGAAGGGTATGCCCAGACGTGGGTCCCTTGCTCTCCATGCCACTGGAATCAAGCTATCCTGGCTGAAGAGGGGTGAAACCCTGAAACCGGTCCTAGGATGCTTGTTTCCAGTCCAGGGAGGACCTGGCTTGGCAGTTCGGGCTGGACTGTTCCCATGAGGCACAGGGGCAAGACTGATTTGCAAATGGCTGGGTTCAAACTGGAACGGCATGGTGAGCAAAAAAACGATGGATTTAGGCCCAGATCTCAGTACTGGGGTGAATGTATGACATTGTTCTGCATTCTGTCCATCAACTGTTGTTTTTGCATTTGTCACCCCGAGTGACAAGGGTATGCCCAGACGTGGGTCCCTTGCTCTCCATGCCACTGGAATCAAGCTATCCTGGCTGAAGAGGGGTGAAACCCTGAAACCGGTCCTAGGATGCTTGTTTCCAGTCCAGGGAGGACCTGGCTTGGCAGTTCGGGCTGGACTGTTCCCATGAGGCACAGGGTCAAGACTGATTTGCATATGGCTGGGTTCAAACTGGAACGGCATGGTGAGCAAAAAAACGATGGATTTAGGCCCAGATCTCAGTACTGGGGTGAATGTATGACATTGTTCTGCATTCTGTCCATCAACTGTTGTTTTTGCATTTGTCACCCCGAGTGACAAGGGTATGCCCAGACGTGGGTCCCTTGCTCTCCATGCCACTGGAATCAAGCTATCCTGGCTGAAGAGGGGTGAAACCCTGAAACCGGTCCTAGGATGCTTGTTTCCAGTCCAGGGAGGACCTGGCTTGGCAGTTCGGGCTGGACTGTTCCCATGAGGCACAGGGTCAAGACTGATTTGCATATGTCTGGGTTCAAACTGGAATGGCATGGTGAGCAAAAAAACGATGGATTTAGGCCCAGATCTCTGTACTGGGGTGAATGTATGACATTGTTCTGCATTCTGTCCATCAACTGTTGTTTTTGCATACATTGGACCAATGCCTGGGTGCTTTCCAGAGGCATGGCAAGACCTTTTGCCACCCTTGGCCGCATGTAAGAGGGGGGGTGCTGGCAATTCCTGTCCTTGCCGCATCGACGACAGCTGCAGACATGAGAGGGAGGCACCCTTAAAACATGTGCACTGGTGCTTTCTTAGCAAAAACGTGTCATGAACCTGCTCAATGAAACTTTACAACTACAATGTAGAATTTGGCTACTTACTGTGAATCAATTTCAAGAAATTAAATATGTGTTGAGTTCGTAAATATTGAGAACTTAAATTTTGTTCTAATGTTAATGATGTAAGATTAAAATTTCACACTTTTCTTACATAATACCCAAGACCTTTTGATTAATACAACTATATTCCTGCACTCCTAAACATAATACTCTGGATATCTGTGGTATCCGTGAGTTTTCTGTGGCGTTAAGATTCGTTGAAAGCATCCTGTTTTGCAGATCTTGATTCTGTTAATTAGAATATATGGAATTACAACATCAGATAGATTTTTGTTTTTTAATCAGGCATTGACCAAAGAACTTTTGATTTTACTAAACCTATACATATTAAGCTTGCTTATAAGTGCTTGCTGTGTCATTCACATTTTTCTCCCACCTGCTATAACATATAGTATGGGGCAATGGGTCAGTCCACATGAGCCATTGGCTGTCTTCTCTGTGAGCGAGGGCACTAGGGGGCATATCAACAAGGGCTTTATCTCTGCTTTTTTGGCTTTAAAAGCCAAAAAAGCAGAGATAAAACTAGCGCCCTATCAACAACAGGGTGCTAACACGCAAATTTGCATGTTAGCACCCTTTTACTCTACGCTTCCCCTTGCATCTCTAATGAGATGCATAGGGGGCGTTCCAGAGTAAAATAATAGGAGAAATGTCGCTAAGCGACATTTCTCCCATTATCAAGAATGTCGCTAACCCTGTTAGAGACAAAAAAAGCAGCGCTAACCGCGGTTAACGCTGCTTTTTTACGTCTGCTAATTTTCAGACTTAGCCATAATATCCTATGGAAGGAGGATATCATGGCTAAGTTTGCCTGTCCCTATCAACAAGGTAACGTGTGATTATCACTGGGTTTCCAGCGATAATCTCACGTTAGCCTGTTAGCGTGTAGATTTTTATCGCTATTGAGATAAGCGTTGCTAATACTACGCTATCTCAGCGATAAAAATGAACGCTAGCCGGCGATAATTATCCTAGCGCTAAGTGCGCTTAGCGATAATTATCGCCGGTTGTTGTTGATATGCCCCTATGCTCGTTCACAAGGAGTACATCCACGTAAAAAGGAATTCAATTCAGTGTTTTAGGCTGCTATGTGAATGTGCGCTTTTTGAGACCAAAAATGTTTTGCTTTTAGACATTTTATTTTATATACCAAGGGCATAGCAACTCCCCAACAATAAGGTTTGACAAAAGCCAGGACAAAACAAGCATTGGCAAAAGCTGAAAACACTGCAGTCAGCCCTAAGCTATTGGCTTTACCACTATTTGTACTTTTTTTTTGGTAAACTCAAGTTGGAATTAAGTGTTCCATTTTTTAAAAAACTCTTGCCAAGGACTACACAATAGCAAACAAAGACGACTGTGAAGGATAAACACAGAAAGCCATCCATTTTCGAGTCTTTTAAGGTTTATGACAATGAGACATCTATATGTTTTGCACACACTCTTGGCATACATGTTGTATCTTCCTGGCAGTTGTATTTATTTATTAATCCGTTTTTTTCAAACCACTAGCATCTTGCCGTGCAGTAGATTTGCTTACGTCATCCTCAGATTTTCTGGCCCCTTTTCTATGATCCCCTTCGTTTGATATCTTGTTGTCAGAAAACACGTTCACCATTTCTCCATCTGTACATCTGTTCCAATTTTTAGAAGCTTCCGTATGTCACTGAAAACAGCGTTACCTCAATTACCCTGTTCTTCTCAGACATTTTAAACGGCAACACTTTGTCTTCAAACATTAAACAAAAACGCCACTTGCCAATGGTTAAGCCAGTCCCTGCTGAGCACGTCGGGCGCTTTCTTCGCAGTTACTATACAACTGGGCGACTATGGTAGACTGAACCAGCTATGCAAGGCATGCGCAGGGGTCTGAATCACGCTCTACCAGCTGGAGAATCATTATTTATAAATTGCCTCCAAATTAACACTTGACAACGATTGCATGTCTCTAATAACACCTTCTCCGCTTCTGCTCACCGAGCTGGAATGCGCGAGGCCCCGGAGGCCATTATTGCCCCACATAACCTCCGCCAGCATAAAACACGAGCTATAACTAATACGCGGTATCTGTGTGGTAGCTGGCGCGCAGCATTTATCATCTTCATGGACGTTTCACAAGCAAGTGACGCCCGTTGGCAAACTTTCAACGAGGTGCTCTGCGTCTCATCACCGTAAATCAAGAGAGACCGCAGTCCGCAATTATGACGGCAAATAAAGAATGTTCATCATATTAAGGAGGGAGTGCCTACTGCCGAAGATTCGGTCCTCGCGAGCTGGCCTCGAGCCTCGGTTGATGCAGCGATTCAACTCGTGGCGCATTAAGTTAATGGTTAAGCAACCAAAAAGTGTTAGGTTTGTCGAGTCCCACGCAAGGCAGACAATGGGCATGGTTAATATGTGTGTTGTCAGTTCACAGCCTTGACAATAAAATTGTTTATGGTGGCCGCGTTAGGACAGATTTCGTAATGTTGTGATTTATGGAGGGCAGGCCTCGACAATTCGGCAAGTGAGAGTATTTATACTTAACGGCCCCTTTTCAGTGTACTTTATGGTGCAAAGTAATGTGCATTCAACCGTGCCCGGAGACGATCTGTCTTGCATAGGCGTTCTGCTGGCTGGCAACTGGGAACTCTGATTTTGCAAGCCACCTTGCGCATTTTAACCGAGCACATTTCATGCACATTTCTGTTTGCACCCACATTCTTCGGGGAGCCCGATATTTCAACAATGATGAAGACATTGGTCTTTCGAGGACTAGACAGAGATAATGTAGCTTTTCAATGGATTATACGTTTCCATTGCTTCATTATTGCTTCACTACCACCTCGTCCGTCTTCCTCGCCAGAGTAACAGGGGCGGCTCCTCCACTAGGGCGGAGGAGCGTCACCCTACTGCTTTCTCGCTGCGCGAGAAGCAGAAACATAAAAGGGTAATAACTTCCTGTTACTACCATTTGATGTTTAGTTGCGGGCAGGTGGGTGGGGCTGCTCTGCGAGCAGGGGAGGAGTGGTGTGCCCACTCCTGAGGGTGCAATTACTGTTTGGTCGGCCCTCTAGGTCCGCCCAAACCAGTCATGTGCACTCTGCCTTTTCTCCATGCAGGTTGCAATGCAGCCTGCATGGAGAAAATGGCCTCCCCGTAAGCCCCTGGCTGGGCGGCATCCCCATCAATCACAACGTTGCCATTGCAGCGTTGTGATTCCCTTAGGGGAGGGGAGGGAGGCTGCCTGCTTCCTTTTCCTGCCAGAGGCAGGGGAGCAGGAGCAGGAGCAGGCGCCGAGAAAACACGGGATCCGTCCGGGCGACAGGTAAGTATTTTTATTTAATCAATAAATTACCCCCTCCTCCCCACGCAACCCACCCCGCACGACCCCCCACCCGCAATTAATGCCGGCCACAACTGCACAGTGATGGAGCAAAATCTCGTATAAAAGAGACTTGCTCAGAAGCAATCCTCTCAAATTACTCGTAATACCATAATCAATATGTCTGTAAATACTAAAAATGCATTTCATTCATTACACTGAATCTAGGGGAAGCTTGTCTATGTGTATTACTAACCAGCAACCCGAGTGTCACTAAAAATGGCCGCCAAAAACGTGGGATTCTTACTGCTCATGCGTCTACTGCATCTACGTAGTATGGTGTTTTCTATGCTTGAAGGGAAAACTTTGCAGCTGCGCATTAGCTTCTAAAATGGCCGCTTAAAACTCACATGTTAATGCGCATGCTTTGCTTAAACTAAACCTTGCAAGTTCCACTAAATTGCTAATGGAAAAGATCTATATAAGTTAATGGGGATAAAGTAGAAATAAGTGGTATACAGTGAAGTCATTTGTTTAAAATTCTAACATGTCTCTTTCTGACTTTATTAATAGTTCATATTTGGGCCTCAGAGGGTGACTGAAATCCCTATCCCGCGTACCTCGTGCGCAACCGCACTCAAACCTGCCCGGAACTATGATGACACCGTTGAAATTCAGCCAAGGTCGCGCTGGCAAGAATCTCTTGGGAACTTAACTCATCGACCTGGACAGAGGAAGGAGAAGATATACAAAATATATACAATGTATCAATCATAATGTGAAATGCGGGTGGGAATAAAGCTTGGGAAAGTAAATTAAGGCGCGGGAACATAGAACAATGAACCTAAAGTAAAAATATTACATTTAGCAGGGTGTGATGACCTCTTCCCCTTGCCTTGCCCAATCAGAAGTAGAAGTTTCCACAATATTGAAACATTTGGGGGTGGTACATGAACATAGAATAGTATAACTGAGGTAGTTTAGTTAGTTAGATGTCACAGACTCTACGCAGACTGCAGATGCCAGTGACCCTACTCGAGAGACCGAAATACTGATCGAAGAATCCAATCATCTAGAAGGGGAACGCGGAAGAATTGAGGAGGCACATACAAGAAGGGGATCGCGGAAGAAATCAAGGAGAGTAGTGCCAGAGAGGGGTGAGATGCTGGCGTTGCACTTAGACGAGGTCACCTTCCCGGTCCTGAACCTGCCCTGATCCTTTGTCTCCCGACCTGTCCTGGGGGACTCCACCTGACTCCTTGCCCAGGAGTTTGGTCTTCACACCATCCTAGGTAAATATAATTCTGTGTAGTATGTCCTTGTACTGCTCTCTGTTTCTCCCTCCTTCAGGTACTGTCATCATGCTATTTTAATTGAGACTTATAATGAACCAATCTTGATTTCTTTCCTGAAGAAACAGTTTATAGCATGTATTTGGTCTTTGACTCACAAAATTATTGATTAAATAAAACTTTTAAACTCTTTGAGTCTGTGGTTATTGGAGAACAAACGTTAATGACATTTCTACCTATTCATCTAGCAACTAGATTCATTGACCAGAGGAAATATATTATCAAGGAGATTGGGTTGGTAAGAATTTGGTAAAGATAAATACATCACATAGGTATATCAAAATTGATTCCAGCAGTACATTACTAGCTTATGTATGAATGTTTATGGGCCCAGGTGAGTATTGTGGTGTGTAAGTAACCCAAGCTGGTAACCCGCTGCATCAGTATTTCTTGGTAGCAGAGCTATGGTTTATAGTTCTAGTTAGTTAGGTAGAAAATATTGTGGATTAAATTATTGATTTATGTATTAACCAAACCTGTGTGTTTTGTTTTACGTTTTCTGGAAATTCCCGGGAATATTGAATAGCGGGTGGGGAATGGAAGCCACACTGCAGTGAGGTTACTTGTCATGATTTAGAGAAGGTGCTGAAAGTTATGCAGAACTAGAAGCACTGATTTAGGGATTATTTCTTCAAATAAAAGTAAGAGTAATTGGTAGTAAAGGAGTTCGTTGGTGGAACTTTAGTCTTATATCACCTAGAAACAGTAATACTGACGGAGTAGCAGGTTCTCTGATGCTTGAGTGAAGAGTAAGGGGAAAAGTTTTACTCGTAGTGTGTGAAGAGTAAGTGGAAAGGTTTAACTTGCAGCAAAAGAAATGGACTATTCTTTGAAATTTAGAGAATCTGCAAAGTAACAAATGTTTTACGTTGTTAATGCAATATACATATAAAATTGTGAGAAAATAAGTTTTCGCATTACCTTGTAAAGGAGGGGTCAGTTGCAAGTGCTGCACTGACGTCACAATGGACCGCGCTGGGATTGGTTGGAACTGTGGGCGTGTGACTGATGCGAAATTTGTAAAGGATGGGTCAGTAGTAAGGAGTGATACTGACGTCACTGAGAGCCGCACTAGTATTGGCTAAACGCATAGCAAAACAAAATCTGATTGGTTTGAAGAATAAGAAGCTGCGCTGGTATTGTTCAAGCATTAGAGTAATTGGCATTAAACATAAAAGCTCCAAGAATAATAATAGACAGTGGAGTTTGTATGTACGATCCAACATTAATAGGGACTCGTCCAGATAGAAGATTTTTAGGGTTTGCCTACGACCAGTATATTAAAGGAAATTCACACAACATGTATGGAGAAAACAGAAAAATGTAATTTATGCAGAAAATAGAACATTATTTTAAAAGGGATAAACCCATTAAAACTAGAGCAGGAATTCTTATCCCTCCCCCGAAAACACCAGCATCATACATGATGATGGAGAGAGGCTATCATACCTGTGTAGGATTCGAAAATTGGACAGAATATACAAAAGAAGATGGAGTGTTAGCGTTTCCTGAGTTCGGAACATTTAATGGGAGAATCTTACATAACTTACGCACTAGAATGAACGAATTAGAACCCAGACCAAGATTAACACAGTATGAAGCCATAGAAGAGTGGGAAACTGAAGCATTTGAGCGTGACAGATCATGAAGTAACAGAAACCTGAGTAGATATTATCCCAAATTTCCTTGTAAAACCCGAGATAGTCAGA
This sequence comes from Triturus cristatus, assembly GCF_964204655.1. NCBI lineage: Eukaryota > Metazoa > Chordata > Amphibia > Caudata > Salamandridae > Triturus > Triturus cristatus. The sequence goes on from NC_140587.1 coordinate 971,803,016, forward strand.
TGAAACAATGGAGACAAGCCATGGTGGCGGAAGGATTATATCCTGTATTGATGGCTGAGGAACAGACAAAAGGAAAATGCACAAAGAAAACAAAGCACTTAACAATGGCAGGTAGTGGAGACTCAGAAGATGATTATTTAGAAGATATTTTAATGAAAAACCTCTGCCTTATCAAGAAAGACCTAATAGAACTACCCCGAGTGCGCCAATTCTAGAAACACCTTTAGTTCCACAGGTTGTACATGAATAAACAACAGAGAGGGTACTTCAAGAAAGAGAAAGGGAAGCGATAAATAAGAATAGAAGCGAAATAATGCAGAAAATAACCCAGTTAAACACGCATCCTGAGGCTCTGACTATACCAGTGACTATAGGTCCTGATGTCCCACTGTGTGGGGATAAATCAAATTGTTCTAAAACACCCGTCATGACTACTACCATCATTGAACCTAGAACAGAAAAAATAATAATTGATGACCAAGCCAGTGAATGTGAGTCAGTGATTTAATTAATGGACTTACCGATAAGAGGGCAAATAAATGACACACCCAGAAGAGTCACGCCAGGTTGCTCGAAAGAAGTACGAATAGAGACATCCACAGGGACGAAGAGTGCCACAATAGTAACCCCAGAAGAAATAGAAAGATGGGCACAAGAAATAGAAAAACCAAACCCACCACCGAAAATATTAGACATTTTCAAATTAAGAGTTGAATTAGAAGAAATGATAGCTGGAAATGTAGGACTGGATAGGTTAAACACCTATAGTGAAGAAGAATTGCTGTTCAGTTGCAGAAGCATAACCAGAAAAATGAAAATATTTCATGAAAAATTGACAAATTTGGCTTCTGAAATGGGAATTGAAATAGGGAGATCCAAGGTATTGCAGAAACCCTATAGAGCAGATTTTTCTGATAAAGATTTGGAAAACATGAATATGTCAGGAAGAAAATTGACGATTAAGGAGTTGATGACAATATTGCAAAAATGGGGAGATTTAGACAGGTGGAAAGTTAGATGGACACAGAAAAAGGAAGAAGCACAGACAAGTCGATCGACATCTGAATATTTGATGAAGGAAACGGAGAAGGCTGAAAGAGTGTGCCCAATGAGAGAGGTTCTAGGAGGGGGATATGTACATGTCCCATGGACCCCAACAGGATATTTTATCATTTACTAATGATTTCCCTAAATTGAGAGAAAAGCCAGTGGAATGGTACAGGCAAGTTGAGAGGTTTGTGAAGGTTTTGAAGGTTTGGTTGAAAGATCTGGATGGTTTATTTGACATAGTGGTGCCTGCTGATTTGTGGACAGAATGTAAAATTACAGTTGATTGGCCTAGTGATGAGTACCCGAGGGATGTAAAACAGGAGCCCCGTCAGAAGAGGTTATGAAGAAATATCACCAAGTAATCAGGGAAAATTCCACCAAAAGGAACAGATTGGATAAAGATAGATAGAACAACCCAGGAAAAAGATGAGTCTGTATTTGCTTACTATGAGCGCCTTTTGAAGGTGTTCAAACAGTATAGTGGATTTGAAAGTATTGGGGATAAGGACATGACTCATTTTGTGTATCGATTTGTGTCAGGGTTAAGGCAAGATATATCCCAAATGATTAAGCAGCACATGCTGTGCTGGCAAGCGAAGCCCATAAATGAGATCCCGAAATATGCAAAATACTGCGGAGATGAAATTGACAATAGACGAAAGAATTTAGAGGAGAAAGTGATGTGGGCCCAAGTGAAATTAGCAGAACAGCAAGATCTCCAGCTAAATAATCAGGCAGGAATTACAGGAAAAGGGCAAAGTCATGGTGAAAATAACTGAGGTAAACCAAAAGTGCGATTGAGCAGAGAATAGGCAAAGAAAAAGTTTCCCTTTCATGGGTGCGGAAAATTAGGGCATTGGAAAACGAGTGTAAAAGTATACAGAATAATAATGGCCCAAATCAAAATTTAAATCCACAGATGCAGAATGAGGTGATAATGAGTCAACCGCAGCAGGTTGTAAACCTACAGAGTTAATTGCCACCTGCCCCTATGCCAAATTTTGTGAGTCAAGCCAAGTACAGTACGGACACCGGATTTCAGGAAGGAAGTGGTAAGAAAAATGTTGTAACTTCACAGTTTCTTTTGCAGGACTCTTATTTTGATGAGAGTACCCTATGACAGTGCCTGAGGGGGGAGGAAGAGGAGTGCGTAGTTGGCACATCCTTGCCGGTAGATCAGTCAAGTGCATATATTGATGTTAAGATAGAAGGAAATGACATTACCTTCTTGTTGAACACTGGTGCTACCCGTTTTACTGTGAGAACAGCAGACATCCCAAACCTACCCCTCTCCGGGAGAAGCAATCCAAGTAGTGGGCGTTTCTAAAAAACAAATTAGAACCCCTATTACAAAACCAATGGAGGCACGCATTGACAAATTCAAAGAGCTGCATGAGTTTGTAGTGTGTGACTCCAGTCCTGTGAATTTCTTAGGTAGAGATCTACTGTGCAAGATGAATTGCACCATATTTTGCACACCGGATGGTGTTGCAAATCAGACCCCAGACAAAGACGGAGTATACAAAATCATGCTAGCCAAACAAGGAACAGAAGTAGATAAATTGTTTTCCATAATGACAAAGGATGAGTTACCAAATGAGGTAAAAACAACAGTAAATCCTGACGTGTGGGATTTTACAGGAAAAGAAGTAGGATTAATGACAAATGTAGATCCTGTGAAAGTGACTGTGAAAGAAGGTGCAGTTTATCCAAATACTCGACAATACAAAATGAGTCCTGAAATAAAATCTGAAATTGATCGAATGGTCGAGCAAGGCATTTTAAAAGAAATGATGAGTAGTCCCTGTAATTTACTTATAATTGGCATTAAAAAAACTAAAGGAAAATATAGGGTAGTTCAAGATTTGAGGAAGATAAACAAGATTGTTGTGCCATGTTGCCCTATGGTACCCAACCCTGCAGTGATTTTGTACCAGATACCATGGAAGGCAGGATAGTTTACTGTAATTGATTTATGCCAATGCCTTTTTCTCCATTCCATTGCATCCTGACAGTCAGTTTTTATTTTCCTTCAAATTTGAGGATTGTATTTATGTTTGGAATCGCGTTCCACAAGGGTATACTGAAAGTCCTTCGATTTTTAACCAAATTTTGAAAAAGTGTCTTTAAACATTAGTGCTGCCTAGGAAGTCAGTCCTGGTACAGTATATTGACGACCTATTGGTGGCATCAAAAACAAGGGATGGCTGTGTTACTGATTCCATTGCTTTATTGAACCATCTAGCCAAAGGTGGACATAAAATGTCCCCAGAGAAATTACAGTTTTGTAGAACAGTAGTTAAATATTTGAGACATCAGATAGAATGAGGAATAAGAAGAGTGACCTCTGAAAGAATAAAAATAAGAAGACAAATGCAATTACCACAAACCCAAAAGGAAATAAGGATGTTCCTACGTGTCGTAGGATATTGCAGACAATGGATTGTAGGATTTTCTTTATTGGCAAAACCCCTGATACAAATGACAAACGAGCAAAAGACCCAATGGAGTGGGATGATTAAAGCGTGGAAGCCTTTGTGAAATTACGAAATTGTTTGTGTGAAGCACCTGCCATAGGTATGCCAGACTATTCGAAAGAATGTGCACTGTTCTGTTGTGAGAGAGATAATTGTGCACTCTCAGTCTTAACACAGAGACATGGTCTAATGCGACGTCCGGTGACATTTTTCTGCTACCTTGGATCCTGTAGCATCTGCATTGCCTGGTTGTCTAAAGGCTGTAGCCACAATGTTGATGAGTCTGGAACAGAGCGAGTCCATTGTGATGGGACACACTGTAAAAGTGCATGTCCCTCATTCAGTTGTAATTCTTTTAACAAGAACAAAAACTCAGTATCTCACGCCTAGTAGAATGACAAAATTTGAGAGAATTATACTAGGGGCTGAAAACGTGACCATAGTCAGATGTAGTGTTCTTAACCCAGCTACCTTGTTACCAGATGCATTCAATGAAGACGTGAAAGATGAAGTCGAACACGAATGTCTTGACGTGACGGAACTCAGTACCAAACCCCGTCCAGACATACAGGAGGAGCCCTTGAAATGCTGAACATGAGCTCTTTGTAGATGGCTCGTGTATGCACCATGAGGAAGGAGGACTGAGTGCTGCTTCCGCTGTGTGTACACTGGCCGCCGGAACAGTCGAAGCATCCTATTTATCAGGAGTCAAGTCTGCACAAGTAGCCGAATTGATAGCTTTAATCCAAGCTTGCAAAAGTGGGAAAAATTATTGGAGAGTAACCATTTACACGGGTAGCCAGTATGGTTACGGGGTTGTGCATGACTTTGGCCAGCTCTGGATGCAGAGAGACTTCCTGACTTCTTCAGGGTCTCCCATTAAAAACTGAATATTTGTGAAAGAATTGCTTGATGCACTACAATTGCCAATAGAAGTGGCAGTGGTCAAGTGTGCTGCGCATCAGTCAGGAAATGACGATGTGACTGCAAGTAACCGATATGCTGACTAGGGGTAGGCGGAATTTGCGAAATCCACTTTCGCAAATTATCACGAAAACGTTTAAAATTATCGCAAACAAGCGGAAATATCGCGAAGATGCAGAATTTTTTTTCCCGCATGTTCGCGACATTTTCTGCATGGTTGCGGGTCGCCAACTTACCCATGTGGTTGCTCGCGGGCACGGCCATCATGTTTTGAGTTGTCTCGCGGTGCATGATCGCGAGAAGAAAGACGTGATCGCGCGACGTATGACGTCACTGCGGGCGCGAACTGTCACGAGAAAGCGCAAATGGCTAAAAACAATCCAACATCTCATGGAGAACGCGACCGGATCAAGAAAACTTGTGGCGAACGCAGGGATTCAGGTAAGGCGATCGCGCGCGTGCAAGTATGTATTATTTTACAGCGCGAGCAAGAAACAAATTATCGCCAAGCTGCGGAAAGCGGAAATTTTGACATTTTCGCGCTCTCCGCGGAACGCGAAAATGTCAAATTATCGCAATTTCCACGAACGGAACGAAATTTTCGCCCAGGCCTAATGCTGACCGGGTTGCCCAACACTGCGCCAAATATAAAATAGCAGTAAACAAGAAAATTTAAACATGTGGAATCAGCTGCCAACTTATGCTACTTTCAGGATTAGAAACATGCAAAGAAGTAAGAGAACTACAAGATGAAGTGGAAACAAAAGAAAGAGAAGAGTGGAAAAAGTTGGTTGTCAGAGAAGGGCAGAAGATGGTGTATGGGTCTATTTGGATGGCAGGCCAGTAATGCCAGACTGTATGCTTGCACCAATGGCTAGGATGTATCATGGAGACACCCACATAGGCAGAGATGCTATGATTAGACTTTTTAGACAAGATTGGTTTAATGCAAAGTTCAGGAATGTCGCAGAGAGTCTTTGCCAGAGATGCTTGACATGTCAACAAATGAATCCAGGCAAGAAAACAATAGTCATTATGGGAAAAATTGGAAAGTCAGAAGGTCAATTTGCAAGGTTTCAAATAGATTTCATTCACTTGCCTGTTTGTCGAGGATTTAAATATGTACTTGTCATAGTTTGTTTCTTTTTAAAGTGGGTGGAAGCATACCCAACAAGAAGAAATGACAGCTTGACAGTGACTAAACTCCTATTGAGAGAACTCATTCCTAGGTTCGGTTTTCCAGTAACTATTGAATCAGATAGAGGGTCTCATTTTAATAATAAAATAATTCGATTAATTTGTGAAGCATTTAAAGTTGAACAAAAGCTGCACTGTGCATACCGCCCAGAGGCTTCTGGAGTGGTAGAACTATTGAATGGCGCAATTAAATCAAGACTGGGAAAAGTGTGTGCATCCACCCCACTGGAGTGGACTGATGCTTTACCCCTTGTTCTACCCCTTGTTCTGATGGGACTCAGAAGTATTCCAGACAAAAAATACTGGATTGACTCCCCATGAAATACTCATGGGAAGAGCAATGAGGCAAGCATGTATACCAGGACACAAGCTGTTAAATATATCTGATGATTTGGTACTGGAGTATTGCAAAGAGTTGGCTGACCAAGTATGTTCTATCTCTCTCCAGGTTGGAGAAGACGCAGTCACCAGACAGCCGAACCAAGCGCATGATTTGAACCCCTGTGACTGGGTAGTTGTAAAGAATCACAATCGAGAATCATGCCTAACACCAAGGTGGGATAAAACCACATCAGGTTATATTGGTTACAATGACAGCAGTAAAAATGTGCAGGCTTGCCTAATTGGATTCATGCAAGCCATACCAAAAGAGTACCAGCACCTGACGAAGAAGGACCTCAACTGACTCAAGCAGTTGAGGCTGCTGAAGGTTGTACAGCTGAAGGGTCTAGAATAACAGCTCCTGAAATAGATGACCAATAACAACCAAGCACCAGTCAAGACGATTGGATCCCAATAGTAGATAAACCTGAAGTGATTGTAAGAACAAGAAGAACAAACCAGATTAGTTAGTCAAGAGAAGAGTGAGAACCATATAGGAGCAGAAGAACACGCTCAGGTAAGTGAAAATACAACTGTTAGGGAACCTGAGCAGGACCAGACAAGGAGAAAGCAATCTACTCAGACAGAAGAAATTGAAGACACAGCCCCTGAGTCCGAGAAGGGACAGATAGGTCTTAGAGAACACATTCACGCAGAAGAAAATCAAGAAACAGGAAGACCTGAGCAGGACCAGTTAGGAAAAGAAAAAGGGGTTCAGGAAGAAGAAGAAAAACATATTGAAATAAAACCTGAACTGGGTCAGATTAGGGAAGAAGAACGCATCCAGGCAGATGATACTAAGGCGATAAGACCTGGACAAGGTCAGATAGACAGAGATTCTGAAGGCGAAAATAACCAAGTTGTGCCACAAGTTAACGAAAACAAAAGAACACTTGAAGAAAGTGAAAGTGCAGTGCAAGCCAAAAGAATCAGAAAAGGCGATAATTGGCCTAGTATTATCAAGAGATTGAAATACCACCTTAAAACAATAAGTGAAGAACCGGACCAAGTAGACGAAGTATCCAGTCAGTCTGGACCATCAACTGAAAATCCCAAACAAAGAAGCACAAGATTGAAAATACTGAACAATAAATTCAAAGGTCCTTCAATGGACGTACGTTATTCTTAAGGATTTTGAGAATCTGGAAATAAATGAAGAAAATGATGAAGAATTAAATGCAGAACAAATTGACGAAGAGGTGAGACCCACCTGAAAGAAATGTTAGTTTTTTTACCCAAAGATTCTGTCACAGATTGAAATTCTAAATTGTAGGAGAGAAATCTTCTTAACCAAAAAGAAAATGGCTAACAATAGAGCTGCTGGAAAACCGAAATGAAACTGTGTAAAGAAATGTTGTAGAATATGTATATGTAGCATATTTTTAGTACATATATTTTGGTTAGTATTGACAGTAGCCATCCCTTATTTGATGATTACAAAGAAAAAGAATAACACCGAGATAAATGAGGAAGTAGCTAACATTGAAGGAAATAGGGTAGCATTAGAAGCACCAGATGAGAATAAGACAAAACGAGACAAAGTAGATTCAGAAGCACCAGATGAGTTAGACAGACAACGACACTGCTTTAAATGTATTTACAAAGTTATTAGTACAGTATGTGGACACTAAGGAAGTTAGTGATTGTTATATGTGTATGAAATTACCGGCATCAGTAGCAGAAGGTGTGACCTATCATCATATTCCATTAACATATGGTACATCTTGTAGAGTTTTAGCAAGTTTGTTTTATAGAACAGGAAAACTACAATATTATTATTCTAATGTAGACGTGATTTTTTCCAAGGTTCCTATGCGAAAGAGCATGAACCCAGTTCTTAGTATTAAAGACGCACAGTTTATGGAAGAATATTTCCTAACAATGAAGACAATAGATATAGCCAAAGCACACAAGCACAATTTAACATGTAAATTACACGAAGAAGAAAATATATTTTTGTAAATTCTATATGAAGTATATTAAATGGTTTTTAACTCCGTATTTTAACAAATCAAAACCAATTAGCCTGGAACTTGCATTTTCAATGATTTTGTCCCTGGACGATGATGAACTTGTCTTTCGTGTGAGCTCTTTTTTAAAAACTGCGGTTCGTGCCCGGTCTACAATGTCTTAAGTTTAGATGGACTATTCCCCATGTGTAAACAGTATTTTATCTTATTGCATGATTTTATAATTGTTTCTTTTGTACTTTTATGGATTGTCAATGATCCGAATAAAGTTTTCATTGATTTGATTTGATTTGATATATTTTTGAATTTAGTTGAGCAAAGGAGACAGGACTTCCAGAGAAGGGCTTCTGAACCGAAACCACAGATACCTCAGTGGGCTGAGAAAGATGAAATGTATAAAACTGGCAAGACTCATGCTGCTATGTCCCTGGACTTTGAAAAGAAATGGAAGATCTGCATCCATAGATTAAAGACTGAATATAACAATGTGTTTATTGGTTCCAGTGAATACGAACATCATTTCTTGATTATCGGGGGATGGGGACTAAAAGGTGGAACAGATCCAGTCATTCCTGGAATTTATTATGTATGTGGCAATAAAGCTTATTTCAGATTGCCTGATCATTTGTACGGGAGTTGCTATTTTGGAATAGTATTTCCAAAGGTGTACCATGTGAAAAGAATCAGTGGAAGCAATGAAGACGCAAAGGAACTAACACGTATAAAAAGAGCAGGTTTTTCTGAAATAGTAGGTGACATTTTCAGTGCACTGATACCTTCAGTGGGAGTAATTCTGAGTTCCCGGAAAATTTGTCAGCTGTCTACAGTAGTGGATTGGTTATCTACTGACACTGCTGGAGGGTTCTTAATGATCAATACAGAAATGGTAGCGATCAGATCTATGGTTTTGCAAAATTGATATTTGCTCTTGATATATTATTGGCAAAAGACGGGGGTGTCTGTAAAATGTTGAAAGCGCAACATTGTTGCACTTACATTCCTTATAAAAGTGTTGAAATTGGAGGATATATTAAAAATATTGCGAAATTAGAAGAAGATTTAAAACCCCTGGAAGTTGACAATGTATGGACGAAATTAACAAATAGCAATTCTACCATAGGTAGATGGTTTTCTAACATAGGTAAAGGTATTTTAGGCCAAATAATACTGCCAATAATGGGAATAACACTATTAGTATTAGCAATAATGTTCTGGCACCAATGCTGTAAAAACAGAAAGAGATATGAAGTGAATGAAAAAGGAAAGAACAGAAAATACGAAGAAATACAGCGGGAAGAAATAAAGGGAGATTTTTACAAAAGAATGAGTGGTTTACAGCACAAAAAGGAGAAAGGAAGAAATGAAAGGGTTGAGGAAGAAATGGAAAAGTACCTTGAAACACCGGCAGGTCCCGGTAGCGGTGCCATAATTGTGTGTGGTTACCCTGCGGACACGTGACCAATAGTCGCGTGCCACATGAAGAGTTGGTTGCAGGTACGAAGGACACCGGCAACGATTCGACTAAGTGGTAATTCTAAGTGAAGTGAAGACTGGACATCTCCTTAGCCCTGATGAAGTTGCGCAAATTGGTAGCAACGAAATATGTTGGCGCTTTTGATGTAACAATGGTCTGAGTTGAACCATTTTTTAACTGAGGACACTCATAGCACTGAATAAAGCTAAATCTAGCCAGTGAGTAGGATCTCATTTTTAATGTTGGGAATTGCCTTTCATTTCCTTTCTCATGGGGACCAGCAGGGCACTTGAGTGACATTAGCTCTCACAGCGCATATTCTACTTTTCTTTCACTGTTCCTTTCCTTCACTATTGAGAAAATTCATGTTGGAACACATTTTCCTTTGTATGGTGAGAAAGCAACCGATGATGATAGGTGGGTGTGCTAGCGAGTACCAACTATCAAGACCCCCTTGGTGTTACTACCGTGAGGTGCTTTCTCTCCACTCTCACATTTTTTCTAATCTTTTCTAATCAATTTCTTGTGGGAATTCTTTTGCTGCAGTGTAGTGACATTGTGTTACAAATCGGACATATAGACACTTGAATTAGCGGTAGTAAGCCGCACCGTTGGGGGAGTCGTTAGAAAATATTATAGACCCTTCTAGTGTCTGGAAGTTGAGGGTATCTGTCCATTGAGTCAGAGTTATGCTAGAGCCAATACCACTGCATTTCAAGGTACATGGCTCCGGGAGCTCCTCTTACCTAATTGCGGTCCTGCTTAGCGGACTAAGTTCTGACACAGCGTTATTTGGGAGGGCCGACCACTACCGGAAGCACTCTCTAATGACATATTTGCCAGGACTGAAGCCCCCGTCAGGAGCGCGTTGATTGGGATGTCATATGAGAGTGTTCTGCAGCATTCTCAGCGTGCTGTGCTTGCTAGGTTCAAGTACTCAGCTAGAGCGAGTTGTTCAGTCCTCTGTCAAGAAGCGTTCATCATAAGAGGATGCTTTCGAGCGACTCACGTGTCAGTGTGCCCGCTGTTTTATTGCTTTAGACACCCCTGCAATGTGGTGCATGTAATGCTAGGTATGTTTTTAAATGGTTGCTAGGAGATTATGACGATTTTTGAAGTTGTCATGTGAGTCTCCTAGTGACCAGAAAAACAGGAAGTATCAGCCTACAATAGCTTTGTTTCAGTTACAGTATGGAGACTGGAGGTAAAGCTGCTGAGAAGACCCGTAATGTGGAGGAGAGTGAAACTAAATGGGCGGCACCTTCTTTGGCTCCAATACAGTAGATGATCCAGTCGGCAGTGGCTGCTGCTTTTTGTGAGAAGGAGCTGGTAACTTCTCCTAAGAGACCTCGTTTGGAGGCTGTGGCCTCTGCAGACTCCGATACTGAGGAGGATACTGACCACAAGGAGAGGTATGTGCAAGGTCCAGAATTAAAAGAGGTAATTCAGCACATTCAGCAAAACCTGTTTTTTGCTAAATTGGTTTTGCAGGAGGAGAGTGAGGATTTCTTCTCTCAATACCAGAGTAATGAGCCAGAATCCCTGCTACTCCATTCATCTATACAGAAGGTAATGTAGACTGAATGGAAGGAGGTGGACAAACATGCCTAACCTAGATTCTTGGCCAAGAGGTACCCAATGCAGAACTTTGCTGACAAAATGGATTCTTTGAGGGCAGGTTTGGAATCCCATGTGACTATTATTTCTGAAGACGCTGCTCCTATGGACCCTGTTGATAAGAGGGTGGCTGTGGTGGTAAAATTTACCTTTACAGCACCTGATTTAGCAATTAGGGTGGTGGGCTATTTGTTATATCCCATTCAGTCTCTACTGAAAGACTTCCAATCTCTGGCAAAGCTGATAGATCAGGGTGAGGACATCACTCCTACACTGGCCATGATGGAACAGCAGATTAGACTGTTGTCTGGCATTACTTTTGACTCCCTTGGTGCAGCTGTGTCTAATGCGGGGTTCTTTCATAGCGGGAAAATGCCAATTGTGGTTAAGGTCATTAAAATATGCTGCTGCACATAAAGCATTATTACTGAATGTTCCTTTCTCTGGGGTAAAGTTGTTTGGACCTCCCTTGGATGACATGACCAAGAATTCAGCTGAGGATCACAAGCTGATAGCCCCTGAGAAGATTGTGTGGCAGAAATTATTTGGCAATAAGAGGGCTTTTGGAGTGGCCAGATAGGGAAATCCCAACCAGCTCTTTTGAGGTAGGGGGCGAGGCTGGAGTGCCCCTTCCACCAACTAATCCTTGTTTCAACATGTAGCTGCTTCCACTCAGCTCACCCCGAAACCCTGGCTATATGGCTAAGGTGGTCACTCAGGTGGGAGGTCAGATTCCTTTGTTCTCCAATGTTTGTGCTGAGACTGTGACAGACCAGTGTGTGCTTCAAATGGTAAGAGAGGGATTCCAGATTTGTTTTGTGGATTTCCCACACCAGATCTTTTTCAGGTGACTCCTTGTCCGGTGCAGGGGGTAAAATGACAGGCCTTACTAGACTGAATTCAGATGCTCCTGGCCAAAGGGGCCATCATTGCTCTGCCTCCTTCACAAAGAGGAAGGGGAGTATATTCTATTCTCTTTCTAGTGGAAAAGCATTCCGGCGATCTCAGACTTGTGGTAGATCTGAAATGGTTGAACCAGTTTGTACCCCATGTGAGGTTCAAGATTCTTTATCTTCAAAACATTCTTCTCTTTATCTACCAGGGGGACTTTCTGGCATCCCTAGACTTGCAGGATGCATATCTGCATGTACCACTGCATCTGACATCAAAGAGGTTTCTTCAATTTTGTGTACTGGGTCTCCATTATCAGTTCAAGTTATTTCAATTTGATTTATGCTCTTCACCTTGACTTTTTACTAAAGTGTATGGGTTGCTTGCGCTTCGATGTTCTCTAGTGAAACAATGGATAAGGCCCCAGGTCCTTAAGTCAGCTTCCATTATGGTGCTTCCTTAGGCACGTCTCCAAATGTACCTATTAATCAGTCACGTCCTCTCCCACTGGTTGCCGAGCCCTCAGGATTACACTCAGGGGGTTCCAGTGACAGCACGGGTGAGGGAGATTTTGTGATGGTGGTTGGATGATACAAATCTGTCACAGGGGCATCTTTTCTATATAGTACCCTCCAAAATTGTGACTACGAATGCCAGCATGCAGTGCTGCAGTGCAACACTGGAGGATTTGTCTGTTCAGAGGAAGTGGTCGAAGGTCCAGTCTGCCTGTTCTTCCAACTACTGGGAGTTGAAGGCAGTTCTATTGGGCCCCTGATGTTTGCCCCTCACTTGGTGAATCATAATGTTCAGGTCCGGACTGTCAACAGGGTGGTCATGGGGTATCTGAACCACCTGGAAGGTTGCAGGGTGCAGTTCCTCAGTCAGATGAGTCAGGATATTTGCAGCTGAGTGGAACAGGAGCTATGGTCACTATCTGCAATTTACTTACCTGGGAAGGAGAACTGGGTGGTGGACCGGCTCAGCTGTGTGTTTCCTTTGATGGGCTCATTGTCCTTGACAATGAATGTGTTCCTGCAATTGCAGAAGAGATTTGAGTTTCCGAGGATTGACTCATTCACTTCAGTGGAGAATGTCAAGCTGCCGTGCTTCTGCATGATTATTCCTTGCTAGACAGCTCGGTTGATGGACGTGATGTCTTTCATATGGCAAATGGAGCTGTTGTATGCATTTCCCCCAGTTCCATTGGTTCCCAAAGTGTTGTGAAAGATCAGATTAGACAAGGCCTTGGAGATTCTGGTGGTTCCCAAGTGGCAGAGGCGCATGTGGTATATCCTCTTGTTGGAATTGGCTGTCCAGCCACAATAGGAGATTCCTTGTCATCTACATCTACTGATGGGTCCCCGGCTCCCAGTCACCATGTTTCAGTTGATGGACCTTCAGGCCTAGGTATTGAGTCTGATGGCTAGAGGGTGTTCTACGGTTGTGGCTGATTTGATTCGGCAATCCAGCCGCCCTTCTGCATTGCATGCTTTTGCCAAGCATTGTGCTAATTTTGGGGCTTTGTGTGTTCAGATTGGTTTGGTTGTTGATGTAGTGGAATCCATGAAAGTGCTCAATTTTTTGTCTGATAGTTTTGAGTTGGGTTTGTCCACTTCCACTCTTTGGGCTCAATGGGCGGCTCTTTAAGTTCTCTTTTTGATCATATGGAGCCCCTGATGTCCCATTTTTAAAAATGTTTTCCATTGAAAAGAACGAAGCCTATGGTGGCGGCGTCTTCTTGGGATTTGACTTTGGTATTATGTGCCCTACAAAGGGAACCATTTAAGCCTCTGGAGTCGGTTGATTTAAAGTTCCTGACCCTTAACGTGGTGGTTTTGGTGGCCATCTCGTCTGCTTGACAGATTGGCGTGTTGGATTCTTTCCTGAGGTCTGAAACCTTTTTGCACATTTTGGCAGATACGGTTGTCTTGAGGGCACACCCTACATATGTTCCTAAGGTTGCCTCTTGTTTCCATAAGCCTGCAGAGGTGGGGCTCCCTGTGGTTTTTCCTGATCCTCACTCTGAGGAGGAGGCTTTGTTACATCTGTTAGATGTGATACAGGCATTATTGATTTGCCTGACCAGGACAGAGCCATTCAGTTAGGTGGATAGTCTCTTTGTAACTTTTAGACCCGTGAGAAATGGGTTGGAAACCCTCAAACTCCACCCTTAGTAGGTGAATTACACAAATGATTCTCCTTGCTTATGTGTCACAGAGTCAGGTTGTGGAGAACTGGATTCAGGGAAGGTCTACTAGATCAATGTCTGCTCCTTAGGCTGCATTCAAGGGGGTGTACTTGGAGGATATCTGTAATGCAGCCACGTGGACGACTCCTCAAATCTTTATGGAACGCTATTGGTTGGAAGTTGGTGGTGGAACATCTATATCATTTGCTACTTCTGTACTACATTCTAGTATGGTCTAATGTATATGTGTAGAAACATATTGTGCTCTTTTGAATTAAACTGTAGGCTGCAATTTCATCCATTGATATATGTTTCATTAAATTCTTGATGAAGCCAATTCTAGCTTTGGCATCAGCTCATTGTGTAATTACTGTGGCAAGGAAGACGGACGAGGAGGTAATGCCCCGGTTACTTACAGGTAATTTTCTTTACTTCAAGTCCTAGTCTTCCTCGCCAGTATAGTATAGTTTCTATCCCTCCCTACCCTGTTGCATATCACTTCATTATTTGGTTGGTCTCTTCTGGAGCATGATGCGCTGTGAGTAGACTTCCTTTTTATGGCATTGAGAGGAAGAGGAAGTTGGCTATATTGGAGGGGTGGGAGGCTAGTATGCTAACATTTTAGCTTGAGAGTTTATATGGGGAGACTAAAGCTCATTGTGCAATTACTGTGACGAGGAAGAATAGGACTCGGACTAATGAGGATTACTTGTAAGTAACTGAGGCATTACAGTTTATTGATATTTACGGGTACGCAACATGTTGTCATTTTGATTGTGTTCCTCAACTATTTTTACGCACACGTGCCACAACTATTTCTAAAGTATACAGCAGGTTTCAAAATATTCCATGAACCTGGCCAATGGCAGGTAACTTTGCAGTTCCCACTCATATCCAGATTGTTTGGATCAGCCACTAGTTTGATGACCTCACACACTTATACTCTCATCCCTTCTCAAGTGCTCGCTCACCTCATTCACTTACTCAACCACTCATTTCATTCATTCATTCATTCTCTCACTCAATTAACTTATAATTCTTATGAAACACAATTTGGTACAAAGCTGTAGTTGGGGCCTCTTGTCAGGTGTGGCCATCATTTATGCAGCGGGTGCAGTTGCACCATGGCCCAAGCGTATCAGGGACCATCTGTTCCTTAATTTGGGATGTATTTTGCAAGTTGCAAGCTGACTAGGTTAAGGGGAACACATTTGTGTTACTTGCATTAGTCCTCATAATACCATTCCTATGCCACTTCCTATTGTGCAATTGAAAGGTAGACTGAATTTTCAATATGTTCAAAAATTAATCGAAAGCAGGAGTAGGTGGCAACTGCTACCATGTGGATCCGCGTGAGAAAACAAGTAAAAAATCCTTTCCTATAGGATCAACTCTGTGTAACATTGCTCCATTGAAATAATGCATTGCGCTGCACACACAAAAGGTACGCTGCGAGCTCAGTAAGGTAACATGGACAGCGTGTGTCGTTGCTGCTTCCTAGAAACATGCTTCGCTTTTGCTTATAGGTCTTTGGGCATGTCTCAATAAATCGATATTCTTTACTGTCATACGTATTTTTTTCTCTCAAGAGCACGGTAGCAGCTGTGCATTTTTATTCTGCTCTGAGTGAACACCGCCATATCAGAGACGGGGAAATAGTGTCATCCTTTAGAGAGAATTACAAAAAGATAAACTAGATTTGAACTTAATGATTTTTTCATTTTTTGGCCAGAAGGGCAAAATAGCAGAGCAATGCTAAATTACATATTGCAAACTGAGGGAGCAAGACATCAGTGCGCTGCTGAGGGAGTAGGACTGGAATAAGCAAGAAGAGCCCTGTCTGACTCTCCTTCCCGAGGCAATATTTGCTACGATAGGTTCTCAGTAACAGAAGCTTGCTTGCTGTATGAATCCCCTAAGAGTCTGGGAATTAATGCATCCAGCTTCTCAGGCAGGGCGGGTTTCTGTCCTGCAGTGTGACTGCCATATGATGAGGCAAAGTGGCATAATAGTTGTCTTATGGCTGGTACGTCTTATATATGTATTGTTCTCTTAACAATTGTAGTTCAACAAAGTTCAGAGATTAATTTCTGAAAACAATAAGTACAGGGCCTTCAAAATGTTCTTAGCAGTCGGCAGCCCTCTTCTAGATCTGGTGAAGCCTGCTTCCACCACTTGTGCAGCCAATGGAGCATGAGTAGATGAGGCCAACCAAAAATCCGATTGGCCGCACTCTGCTAGTCCTATCAGCCTGCTTCCACCACTTGTGCAGCCAATGGAGCATGAGTAGATGAGGCCAACCAAAAATCCGAATGGCCGCACTCTGCTAGTCCTATCAGCCTGCTTCCACCACTTGTGCAGCCAATGGAGCATGAGTAGATCAGGCCAACCAAAAATCCGATTGGCCGCACTCTGCTAGTCCTATCAGCCTGCTTCCACCACTTGTGCAGCCAATGGAGCATGAGTAGATGAGGCCAACCAAAAATCCGAATGGCCGCACTCTGCTAGTCCTATCAGCCTGCTTCCACCACTTGTGCAGCCAATGGAGCATGAGTAGATCAGGCCAACCAAAAATCCGATTGGCCGCACTCTGCTAGTCCTATCAGCCTGCTTCCACCACTTGTGCAGCCAATGGAGCATGAGTAGATGAGGCCAACCAATGGGAAGCAGTGGATGGGCTCTAAGCCCCCTGTAAGCTAACAAAATGTCTCACAAGTGACAGCGATACCTAAAAAGGAGCACTTGTAACTATTGCCAGCTGGATGCACCACTCAGGGAATTAAATTGCTCTCTCACAAAGAACTCAAGGGGATTTTCAGACACCTTACTTGTAGCAGAATTCCTTTGTAATTAGAAAACATCTTGGTTAAAGGGCTAGGAATCAACTGCTTCCATTGGCATTTAATAACGTTTTTCACTAGATAAATGTATAAGTGGCTCTTTGTGGAGTTGTTATTTGTAAGAAGGCGGTGTGTTTACAATTGCATCAACATCCTAATTATAAACCATCTGAAAGCTATTTAATCAGAAAAATACTAACTTATTTATTCACAAGAATACTAACTTTCATAATGGTTTATCTATCTCTGCCCCCAGATATCCTCACATTGCCCCATCTCGACATGTCTACACCCATAATGTCACTGCCGCTCTGCACCTCTGAAAAGTGCTTGATGGTCGCCAACATTTTAAGGCAGATGGTGCCCTACTTGCAGCTCATCACCTACTGGGACAACTGCTGTATTGCCTCACTTTGCCTCACCACGCCCTCTTGGTTTCATGCTGACAGCTAAAGTTGAAGCTCGAGTCACATACACACCAGTCTTTGGCTCTGACGTCGCCTCACTGCTTCTGGAGCAAAGGAGGTGGCTTGATCTTCTTGGTTTGGGCTCAGGTACATCATTTTACCAGCAGGTTCACCCCATTCTGACAGGAAGCATGTCTCTGCACTTTCCCAACTCAGTTGAGAAACTGAACAGTAGTGACAATGTCTATTGGGTGAGCACCAAGCACACAGCTGATGGTCTCCACCGCAGGTCATGGGACCCGAAGGCAAGACCCCTGCATGACTTCATCAAATGATACTAACACACCAAGGGGCATATTATCAAGAAACGGCGTATAAAATTATCGCCGCTTTAGCGGCAGAAAACTGCCGCTAAAGCGGCGATAATGGGCTTGATAATATGCCCTTGAGAATTCCCATAGAAGCCCATGTTCTGGTGTGAACATGGGCTTCTATTGGAATTCTCTGCTGTATATTATCAAGCCCATTATCGCCGCTTTAGCGGCAGTTTTCTGCAGCTAAAGCGGCGATAATTTTAATGCGGTGCTTGATAATATGCCCCTCTATGGTTCGCGATGCATTAACCTGGGTTGGACTCAGGGTCAGGCTGTCACTGAGGCAGGGATGTTTTCTAATCAGCGATCATTACTGCCAAGCATTGGAAAAATACAAAAAAAGTCTTGATCTCCAAAAATAAGTGCCAGTGGGGACCTCCATCAACGACCGGCATATAATAAGAGTTCAAGAAATGAGTACCTTCACCGCACAAGATTGAATTATTCCCAATTGGCATCATTCTGTTTCTTGAATGTTCAATGGTAGGTTGTTACGGGGATGTAAGTCAAGAGAAAATTACATTTATTTGTCTAACATGATTTAAAAGGTATTAACGAAATCCGACAAAAACGATGCTCCAGAGTCTAGGGACTCTGAGATGCAGACATTTTAAGAAGTTTCTTAAGAGACTGCATGGGTCTGCAATATTGGACTTGTACACCGGCTGCACTATATCAAATTTACTTTGAGCGATCTTGGCGGACCTGAATTCTTTTTTGACCCAGATTGTGTCTCTAAAGTGGATATTTTGGGAGTCAAATAAGCATTTATTTCTAAAGTGAAAAAACGGCTGTGGATGCATTAACCAAATGTTCACTTGCTCATTATTTTATGATAAAATCCTCGTGTAATATTGAATTGTACCTGGCGATTGACATGCTCTCTCACCATAGAGAACTCCTGACTTATTTTCGACTGAATTTGTTCCCCCAGCTTAAGCCCTCTGGGACCCTGATTTGCACATGTAATTTAGCTGCTACATTGGACACTTTGCACATTGCTCTTATCTAGCCCAAATTTTCTAGATTACATTGTAATTTTTATTCGTCCTCGTTTATTGCCTATTAATTTTATTCAAGCAAGACCAGCTTTCTTGTATCTGCAACTTTTATCTACTCCTAATCTCTGTTTTAATTTTTCATGGTTCTTAGCTGGGGTGTTACATTCTAATATCTAAGACGTTTTGATTATGATGGATTATTTTTATTGTTTATCCGTCAATTATGATGAATTGTTTGTTTTTATGTAACTTTATGATGTGCATTGTTCAAATTGAATTAAGTGATTACTGACTGATTGACTGACATTTTTACCCTGTTGGCTCTCATCCTCTCCTACTCAGGCCACCTTCAAATATGTGCAAGAACAGGTCGCCATATGAATAATGGAAGATAACATTGTCTAATCACAACGAACCACTGGATCTGTTAGGCCAAAAAAGTAAAAGAAAACTGTCATAGGTTGATGTGTGCCTAATAAGATCGACCTGAGGTTGGGACAAGATAGCTTCACCTGTGCATAAAGTTGTGTTTGCAAAAATTATGGGCTTCCTGTAAATTTCTGGAATTGGTCAGTGAAGGAGGCTAGCCAGTTTTGCTAAAATTAGAGTTCATATATGTGCTCAGGTTGCCCAACATAGGTTTTCAAATTATTGTAACAGCATCATACATTTTCACATAGAGGATACAGAATAATTTTCAACATTCTTAATGAGGAGCAACATTCATAATTATGAGTATAAACAAAAAACTATTGGTTTCAATAGTCTTGAAAAATAAAATATTGCATACCTTTTACATCATTTCATTTAAATCGAAGTTCCAGGGAGGGTCAGGGGTATATAACTACTGCACCAGCCTCCTATAGCTTCGAGTCTTACCTGGCATATACTATGTTTGGGATGGCGTAGATGGTTTGCTGGCTCCCTTCTCATTGGGCAGTTGGAACACTTTTAAACTACAGTCATTGAACCTGCTTTCTGTTTACTTTTTCTGCCAGTACATGTGCACTCTGAACACGTTTTGAGCCTTGGGAAAGTCCCATTTAAAAGAGGAAAAATGTACTGACTGAAATTTGCAACTATCTGCAAGACTATTGAAATCGCTAATATGTTGTCTCTACTCAGAATTATGGATGTATAAAATCACTCACTGTCCTGTATAAGAAAATGTGCTATGTTGTGTTGTCACAATTGTATGTAAACTTATGTTGAACAATTAAAGCTGGACTAATATTTGCTAGGGTTGCACAATGACGCTTTCCCATTAATAAACATCTTGGTTATTTTGCACCTTTTCGACATTACTTTCACCTTTTTGCATTGGCTGTAATGTATATGTCATTTTGGTTCTCGTTTTGCCCAGCTTTGTTAGGCGAAGCGTGGATACTTTTACGCCATATTGATCCCCTCTGTGGTGTCTTCCGCCTTCTCTGGGTGACAGGGATTTCTTGAAAGATCACCCCCACACAAATATGTAACCCTTTACTAGTACATATGTGTTAGACCTTTCAGCCTTAGGGTAGTCTGCCCCTAAACATTTTGCCTTCATCCTTATATTTTTCTAAATTCGTTTTTGCTGGCCTTATGCTCTGTGAACTTTAACACAGCTAACCGATGCTAAAGTGCTTGTGCTTACTCCCTAAAACATGGTAAATTTGGCTTACACCTAATTGGCATATTTAATTTACTTATACGTCCCTAGTAAGATGATACACTGTATACTCAAGAGTCTAAATTAAACTCTACTAGTGGGCCTGCAGCACTTATTGTGCCACCCACTTAAGTAGGCCCTCAAACCATGGTCTGCCTCTGCAGCCTGTATACAGTTTTAAACTCCCAATTCGACTTGGCAATATAACCATCTTGCCAAGTCGAAATATCCCTTTTTTATGACATATAAGTCACCAGTAAGGCAGGTCCCAGACAGCCCATAGTTCAGGGTGCATTGTAACTAAAAAGTTGAACATGTACTTTTAAGTTTTACATGTCCTGGTGGTAAAAAACTGACAAGTTAGTTTTTCACTACTGTGAGGCCGAACTCTCCCACAGGATAACATTGGGTTAACCTATTACATTTCACAGGTGATATCTTTTGATGGAATATCAAATCTGATGCCTGGGAAATTGTAGTTTAATGGTAAAGTCAGATTTGAAGTCCCAATTCAGAAAATGACACTTTAAGAAACTTGGCATTTTCTTGTCCTAACCATTTGGTGCCTGTAGCCTGTTCCTGGGTCACATAACTAGATGTAGTTGGCAGTTGGTCTTTGTGTATTGTTCGCAGCCAGCATCACAAAAGAGGGTCTGGGTGCTGGAAGGATGTGCCATCACTGACTTGATAGGAAGTGCAGAGCTGTCACCTACTACACTTGCACCGCAAAGGCACTGGCTCAGCTTGCACACAAAGGAATTCACACTTGCCTATTGTACCCCCAGACACACTGAGACAAGGGCAGGGAGGTAGAAAATTCCAGAAACCTCTGTGGGGGAAGCTTCTTCCACTTCAAAATGGGAACCAGGTATAAATATTGGAGTCTTAGACCCACTCTTCAGAAAACCACTGGACCTGTGGGCTCTGCCAGTAAGAAGGTTTGCCGAGCTGTGAGGTCTGCCCAGCTGCTCAAGTTCTGCTTTGATGACCAAGGACTGCTTTGCTGCACCAAGACACATCTATTGTTGTTGCCCTGCTGAATCCAGCCTGCCTCAGTGGATCCGGAACTACCGGAAATCACCTAGAGTCAGTCGTCTGGACCTCTGTTCAAAGCCGCAGACACATAACAGGCTTCTTCGATGTTAAAACAACTCCACAGATATCAATGCAGTGCAACGCAGTTCACCACCAGAACCGGCCCAGCATGATTCATCTTGTCCTCAGTGCAGATGCATTGCAGTGCAAGTTCTCACATGCACCCACCAACTGGAGCTTGGACCTTTGCATCCAAGCTCCAGTTGATGGCTTCATCGACTCCACCACCACTGCACGACACATCTCAACACCAGACCTTGCATTGCAGCACCTCATCGATGACTCCTCAATGATGGCTTGCACAGTTTGACTCAAGGAATCTGCATCTTGATGCCCAGGACACAGGTTACTTTGTCTGTGAACTGAGCTCAATTCTGTTTTTGTTCCACACTCTATCATGGTCAGCCTGAACTTGTGACTTTGACCCGTTTCACTGCGACCAGATAATAGCTTTTGGAACTTTTCGTTTCTTAGCTCTTGATTTCTCCAAAATCTTTAAAATTGCATACCTTCCATTCTACAGATTGGATTTGTGCTATTTTGGGGTTGAATAATTGATTACAATTAAGGTTCCATGTTTTCCTTTTTTACTGATTTTTACAGATAAATACAGACAGAAAACAATGTGGTTTCTGCATGAATTTATTTTTAAAAGTGGAAAAATACGGATAATTGGGTTTATTTTAAGTGACTTTCCATGCTGTCTTTAATGAATTATAGACCAGCAGCTGAGCAGATGGAGAGCATGGACAATTTAAAAACAGGATGATATTTCTTTAAATAATGGCATATTTCAACATACATTTATGGTATAATGCTAGAATTTACCAGTGGATGTAGTGTCAAGTGATATTTGGCAGCTTAAATAGCTAAAACACGACAGACTTCAAAGTATGAGTGTGCACCTATCAGTTAAATAAATATGGAAATGTGCATTTTTATTACTTCATTTATACACAAAACACAAAACAAATATGGATAAATACAGATAAAATTGACAAAAAATAAATATGGATAAAAACAGACAGAAAAGTTGAAAAAATAAATACCATAAAACCGGGATCCCTAATTACAATTTACTCTATTTTTCTAAATTGGTGTGAGTCTTCTCATGTGTTGTGTTTTCACTTTATTACTGTTTGAGCGCTGCATACATGCTTTACACATTGCCTCTAAGTTAGGCCCGAGTGCTTTAATGCCAAACTACCAGAGGGTTAAGCATAGGTATATTTAGCGACTAACAAATGAAAGGCTGGACTAGCTGTTTCAGAAATATTCATCCACGTACCAGTTCATTTAGTTATCTTCTCGTGTTCTACATACTTCCTGTTGTGCAAAAAGCGGACCTTTGTAAACAGTTTGAGAAGAGCAAATTTCCAAACTATGCTACAATAATTGTAACATTTGTGTATGTCCAGCTTCATATGCTGGGGATGTCTACAGTGCTATATGGCTCATCATATGTTTCTATACGTGTTTTCCTGCAAAGGTACAGTTGTGCTCAAATGTAATATAACATATAAAACACATTTGAAGAGTAAGAATGTGAATGCAGTGTGCATTGTGCTACTAATGGCATTAGGATTGTATAAGGTTGTGTGTGACAGCTGTCGTATTGTACTGCTCCAGTAGAAGTGCTCCACAGCACACAGTGCTGTTACAACTACTTGTACAACTTTATTTTTTGAGTCTGCTTTGGAGACATGAATTGCAACTGCAGCTAAAACGAGCCACATTATAGTAAATATTGATCTTCCTACAAACTCTGTGTTAATTAGAGGTTTCACAATTACTCTCCCCAAGGGCAATATTGTCTATCCTATTGTTGCTACCTAGTGCTTGTGCAGCTTTTCTTACCACTGTTGCCACATTTACGTGCAGGAAAGGAGAATTTATTGTAGTACACAAGCTGACAACACTACTATCAGTGCCATAGCAGACAGTACAGTCTACTCAAGCTGGTGCTGTTACTACTTCTGCTACTGCTGCTGATGGTACCAGACAGTGGGGAGTGCCCTTATTTTTGCAGAGCTAATACTATTGACTGCTATTATTATTACAACCAGAAGAACCACTGACCTGGCATCAATGTTGTGTGTACCACAATTACAGCTGCAGCTGCTCCACACAATCTTTTTATTGCAGACATTACCACTATTCATTTTCAAATCAGCTATTAAAACAATAGCAACTCAGAGCTGCTGTAATGCGAGGCCCTGCCACTCTGATTATACTCACCACAGATTAAGTGATGTAACACTCTTCCTAGCAGCAAGGTGAATTTCCACTGATTCACACACTGTAAAACCTGCAGATAAACACAAAGGAACAAGCACTCCCTTTTCTCAAGAATGTAACACTAAAGTATAGGATATTTCTGCAGACATTTATTTACTTTGGATTATCATAAATAATCAATCAATAAGTAAACAGTTCAAGATCACATTTTCATCATTAGTTGCTGAGTCTTTTTATTAATCACAGATGAAATTAATTAGATAAATTGGTCAGGTATTCTTATAACTAACTCCTCCAGCCACTTCTGTGGTGGCCTGTCTCACATCATATTGAAACAATAATTGGTCTTATTTTTGCATTTTGTTAATCTCTTCTGATTGACTGTTTTGTCCAGTGTCTGAGTTGTAGGACTGCAGGTGAGTATCTCTACTCTTCAGAGTCCTAGAGTACCGATCAGGGCACAACAAATGTGACATGTTTGTAGATTGTCATGTGGAAGTAGTTGTTCTACACTCAAGAAATCATACACTTCATACATTAATGGGTACCCTTCTCCTGCACATAATTCTTTAGAAGATAACAAGACTTTTTGAATTTAAAACAACGTTTCTAAAAGTTTATGCTTACCCATCTTATAGAATTAAATGCTACACCAGTCTTTGTTACCACACTATTCCTGGTAAAAGCAAAATTCCACATATGTGATTTCACATAGGTCACACAATTCAAAAAGAAAACAAACTGCAGTGTTGTGACTTCGCGGCCGAGGACCTATTTACCTGCAAAAAAGTTTTTCTTTCTATGCCCCTGTGAGACAATTGCGATCCTCGTCTGAGCTTCTGGCTTTGGTTCTTCATTTTAAATGCCAGAGGTTAGGTGGCAGTTCGCTTGCTCGGAAAGCAGCCGTAGTCTGGAATGCCCTTCCTTTTGGGCTTCGGAACACTAAAGATCCACTGACTTTTAGAAAGCTCCTGAAAACGCATCTCTTTGCCTAGGTTTCTACATTCTCACCCCTCGCTGGCTCCGCGCCGGGACACTCATGAGTATCGGTTCGCGATATAAAAAATAAATAACATAACATAACAATGTTAAAGATTTAGATAAAATAGTGCTTAAAAGCACAAAGCACCAAATTTGGTTATCTATGTACTACACCAGGGCAAAGGCATAAGTTCAGGTTGATTGTGATTGAGTGTGGGCCAGATGCAGAAACCAGGTTAGACCCGCTAAGGATTGTACCTTATGTCCTTGATGTGGGGCATTGCGCCATGCTGTGGAGGTTCTGAGGAGCGATACAGGGTCCTCGTTGTGCTGCATCAGTTCTGATGAGGAGCTGCAAAGACTGTGATGCGAGGTCTGTATCAAGGCACATTGCACTGCGTTGGTTCCGATGCTGAGCTGCGAGGGCTGCAATGCGAGTTCCTTTGCACTGCATCAGTTCCGACGAGGTGCTTCGTTCTCCATTGGTTCCAAAGAGGATCACAAGGGTACGTTGGGTTGCATTGCACTGTGCTGGTTCTGATGAGGCTGACAGAGCAAATTTATGGCCACTTCTAATGGTCTAGGACTGGAGAGGCACCACTTGGCTGGTTAAGATTCACATCAGGCACAGTCGAGGTGCAGAATTCAAGGGGGCTGGAGTCTTTTTTGTCCCTCATACTCTGATCAGGCAGCCAGACATCTAGCCCCTCAAGTAGCTATGGTGGTCCTGGGTTCAAGGTGCAGATGTAGTCCTTTTTACTCAGACAGCAAGGCAGCAGAGCAGTACCTTTTGCAGCAGAGCAGTCATTCTTCTTAGTCTTCCACAGATCCAGAAATGACATGAATAGTGGGTCTAAGAGTTCAATATGTATATCTAGTGCCCACTTTAAAGTGAGAGAAGCTTCTGGTGTTTCACCCTACAGAGATATGTGGACAGACACAGTCTGTCTGGGGGCACAATAGGCTAGTGTGAAGTTCTTTGTGTGTGAGCTGAGCCTTTGAAATACAAGTCTGGTAGGTGACACCTTCAAGCCCCCCATCAATTCAGAGATGGCCCATCCTCCCAACACTCAGACCCTCTATTGTGATGCTGTCTGGGAGGAATACACAAAGGCTAACTACACCTATTCATGAGACCTAACACAGGTTGCCATCACCAAATGGCTAGGACAAGAAAATTATAACTTTCTAAAAGTGGCATTTTTTGAATTGTGGCTTAAAATTTGATTTTACCATCAAAGATGGTTTAAATTACAATTCCTCAGACACCAAACATGACTTTCCTACCTGGTCCCAATCAAACATCAGCAGGTCTTAAATGTACTAGGGTAACCTATGTTCTCCTGGGGGGGGGGGGGGGCAGGCCTGATAGAAACAAAAAAATCATTTTCATTATCTTGACATGTAAAACTAAAATGTATATGTCCAAATTTTACATGCAATGCACCCTGTCCCATGGTCCATTTAGGGCCTACCTTAGGGGTGACATATATATATTTTGCACGGAGTTTCAAGCTTGGCACAGGGGTTCTTTTGCCAAGTTAAATCGTCAGTTTAAAACTGCTGGCAGGATGACTTGCCAGGCCTGATACTTGTTTTAAAGGGCTACTTAAGTGGGTGACGCAATATGTGCTGTAGGTCCGCTATAGGGGTGGGCGGAATTTGCGAAATTCACTTTCGCAAACTATCGCGAAAATGTTAAAAATCTCTGCAAACACGCGGAAATATCGCGAAGACGCAGAAGTTATTTTCCCGCCCGTTCGCAGTATTTTCTGTGTGACCGTGACTCGCCAACTTACCCATGTGGTTGCTCACGGGCACGAGATTTCAATCATCTCATACTCTCGCGGTGCATGATCGCGAGACGAAAGACGTGATCACGCGACGAATGACGTGATCACGCGACAAATGACGTTAATGCGGGCGCGAACTGTCGCAAGTCTGCGCAAATGGCTACCAACAATCCAACATCTCGTGGAGAACGCGACCGGATCGGGAAAACTTGTCGGCGAACGCGGGGATTCAGGTAAAGCTATCGGGCGCACGCGAGAATGTCTTTTTTTTACAGCGCGAGCAAGAAAAAGATTTCTGGTAAGATGCGGATTGCGGAAATGTTGACATTTTCCCGCTCTTCGCGGAACGCGAAAAGGTCAAATTATCGCAATTTCCGCGAGCGGAACGGAATTTTAGCCCAGGCCTAGTCCGCTAGTAGTATTTCATTTACAGACCCTTGTTATACGACTTTAGCAGGGACCTATACATAAATTAGATATGCCAATAAGGTGTACGTTAATTTTATCATGTTCTAGGGAGTTAGCACAAGTACCTAACCACAGTTTAGCAGTGGTAAAGTGCACAGAGCCCAAAGGCCAACAAAAACTAATTCAGAAAAATAGGAGGGGTGAAAACAAAAAGCTTTGAGGGTGACCCTGCTGGAAGGCCCAGGTCCAACAATCACATATGAACAAGTGGAGGGTTACATTTAGTTTATATTATCTCCATCCACATTTAACAGGACTTTAATGATCCTGACTTCCATCTTGACATAACTCAGTACAGCTAAACATGCTGACAATGATTTTAAAATAAGTGTCAGTCTACATTGAGTAAAATTTAATAGTAAGTTTTTAAACAAGGTGACCTAGGGATTTTATAAAACCAAAAAACAGAAAAACATGAAGTTCAAGTGCTTGTTTCTAGCAGCCATCACATGGGCAAACTGTGCTGCTTCTGTGCCATTAACCCGTCATTTCAAAGTAACCAAAGAACAAATAATGTTAAGTGGAAAGCATGTTAATAAAAAACATTGATGTTGGTTTGACAGTGTCGGAAGATATGGTTGAATGCCCTCATTTATCAATGATATGATGTGAGCACGAACTGTAAGTTTTCCAAATTCTCTGCAGTCCCTGTCATCATCATTACCTTTTTTAACAGACATTGAAATGGTAATTTAGAATAGAAATTAGCAGTGGATGGAACTTCAAAATAAGCACATTCATCTAGAAATCTATATGTTATTCTAATAAAAATCAAGCCAACAAATATTAGCATAATCAATGTATAAACAGTCCAATATGAGTGATCTGTTGAAAGTAGCCTCTGGTTCAGACTAGGTAGCATGGCACATCTGCATTGGTCACATTTGTACGGTGTCTTCAGTACTATGGGGAATGACTAGTAGTCTCCTTAAAATTTTATTCTCCAACTTTTCTAATTGCCCACCCTCAATATAGTCCCAGAGACCTTCACTATAAGTTGCAGGTGACAGGTTTTTAGTTTTATAAATTGTACACATCGCTTTAATATATTATGTTGTGTTACCCAGATGTTATTCATTACCACTATAAAACAGTTTCCACGCTGTGGTCTGAATCCTGATTGTGTGGTGTTGAGAAACTGGTAAGGTGTTTGGAGAGGTGATTGTTGATGACTTTTTCCAGGACTTTGGCTGGGTACAGAAGGAGGGCTATTTGTCAGTAATTGATAAGTTCGGTAGGGTCAGAAGAGGTGTTCTTTAAGAGAGCGTTGACGGCTGCATGTTTCTATGGTTCTGGGAAGGTAGCTGTACATATGGAGGTATTGAGGATAGGGGTTAGGGTCTCGCTGACAGGGATTGTTCCATTGTCGAAGATGTGGTAGGGCAGGGGTCCACTGGGGCCATGGAGTGAATGGTTTACATGATTATTGTGGTTTTCTTTTCGCTAATGTTTTCCCATGTGGTGGTTTTGTTGACTTCCTTCATCACTAGGCAGCTTCTCGAGAGGACCAGGTGGGAGATTGTGAGAGGAAGTTGCTGTATATGTGATTTTGCTGCGAAAGAAGTTTGAGAGGTCGTTGAACAGATCTCATGATGGATCTTTTTTGGAAATTTCACATTTCCATCATTGATGATGCCCAGGCATCATAATTAGTATAGCCCAAATATATAAATTATCCAACCCGTAATTACGGGAGTGTACATTAGTGATACACAGGTGTCATGCAATCTTGTTGAAAAAATCTTGTTTTACCTCTATTCTTTTTG
Source organism: Triturus cristatus (assembly GCF_964204655.1). Lineage (NCBI taxonomy): Eukaryota > Metazoa > Chordata > Amphibia > Caudata > Salamandridae > Triturus > Triturus cristatus. The sequence continues at coordinate 971,831,799 of NC_140587.1, forward strand.
TGGAGGTAAACATGAATTCAGCCCAGCCAACGCTTTTCATCCTAAATGGACTTCATCAGGGTTGTAAGCAAATGCTAAAAACCAAGTGTATCATCTCTAGTTAGGCTTTGCATTGTAATTGAGTGCAATAAAAATTAATCAAGATTTTTTCATCAATGCAGATCATCGTGGTGTCGTTTTCTCCTTGTTGCCCCTGAACCTGTGAGTATTTTGTTAGTCTAAAATGAAATATGGTGTGATATCATATAGTGGAATTATTCTATAAGATTGGCCAGAAAAGCACACTGTGGTGATTTTGGTAAACCTTGTTAGGCATCATATGTAAGTCAATCCATGATGCATTGATGACCTTTTATACAGGTCACTATTGTATTTAAAGTAATGGCCTTTGTAAACTTTCAGTGCCAAAGACTTTGAAAAGGAAAATCCATATATTGAGGCCCGTGTCTCCTCAGATGTAGACAGAGGAGCTGCTTGGCCTTTTAGGAAACCGTAAGTAAATACAGTGTAGTATTTTACCAGATAAAATATCCACTGTTACACTGCTTGATGAATAACAATGCTGCAGCTCACTTCACTTTGTCTGTTCTGCTCCCTTACTGGCTCCATCCAGAAACTTCACTGATGCCCAGTGGCAGATATGGAGGCAGGGGTCATACAGCAGAATTTCATGGAGCTTAAACAATTTTTTACTGTGCTCCATAGAAGTGGAGCACAGTAGTGTCCGTTACTTTATGTGCCACCTTCATTTCTCCAAAAATGATTTTCAATGGTACTTCAGTAAGTGGTGTACTTATTGTCTCAGCCTGGTCTTCACAACATGGCATAGGCTCTGTTATACAAGAATTGTGCTCTTCCAAGGCCTCATGGTACAAGCATCTGAGTCCTTAAACTGCCATCAACTCCTCTGTCTATCTTTTGATTGCAAACTTGCTGTTTTTTAAATGGCCTCACATTGCTTTATCTTTAGGATCTAGAATTGGAAATCAACCAGGCACACTAGGATTTAGAAGCTTCCTCCAATCTGAATGGGAGCTTGTGAATGGTTCGCTAGTTTTGAATTAACCTCAGAGGATTATATGGCAGTGGCTCCATCATGATATTTCTGAAAATGTGCTGAGCCTGAATGCCTTACTACCACTGTGTCCAGTATGCATGTTCCTTCATTGTGTTCCAGAATGTAGCATCTCAACAGAGAGCTTCTTTAGATAATACTGTGTTTGCCGTATGATTGTTCTCATGAAAAGTATATTTATACTCACCTGGACCCTCACATGTGATGTGTTCTTGTCATCCTATTATGGTGCCGATTCCGATCCGTTAAAAATATTCCCCGTACGAATCGTATCCGGATTTTTTTACGTACGAATCGTACAAGTCTCGTACAAACTGGCAAGTACGATTCGTATGTTACAAAATCCATACGAATCGCATTGGGAAAATTCCCCGACACGTCCTCGGGTCGGAAAAAGTGTCCGACACGTCCCCGGACAGTTTTACGTACAAATCGGGAAACTGGAGTCCGAGCTCGCAAGTACGATCCGTCCGAATGCACAACCGTATGGAAAAAACACCGTACGGAGCGAACTCCCATAGCAACCATGGAGACGTCCAAACATGTGCCCGCATATGCGCCGAACACCCCCCAGTCCACCCCCCAAGTACGCGCCGTACCCCCAGCCCCCCCATGTACGCGCCGTACCCCCAACCCACCCCATGTATGCGCCGTACCCCCACCCTACCCCCATGTACGCGCCGTACCCCCACCCCACCCCCCATAGGTACGGTGCGCACCCCCACCCCGTGTAGGTACAGAGCGTACCCCCACCCCACCCCGTAGGTACGGTGCGTACCCCCACCCCCCGTAGGTATGGAGCGTACCCCCCCATAGGTACGGTGCGTACCCCCACCCCCATAGGTATGGTGCATACCCCCACCCCCCGTAGGTACGGTGCGTACCCCCACCCCGCGTAGGTACGGAGCATACCCCCACCCCCCCATAGGTATGGTGCGTACACCCACCCCGTGTAGGTACGGGGCGTACCCCCACCCCATAGGTACGGTGCATACCCCCACACCCGTAGGTACTGTGCGTACCCCCAGCGTGTAGCGCTGGGGGTATGCACCGTACCTACGGGGGTGGGGGTACGCACGGTACCTACGGGGTGGGGTGGGGGTACGCTCCGTACCTACGGGGGGTGGGGGTATGCACCGTACCTACAGGGTGGGGGTACGCACCATACCTACGGGGGGTGGGGGTACGCATCGTACCTACGGGGTGAGGGTACGCACCGTACCTACGGGGTGGGGTGGGGTGGGGGTACGCTCTGTACCTACGGGGGTGGGGGTACGCACCGTACCTATGGGGGGGTACGCTCCGTACCTATGGGGGTGGGGGTATGCACCGTACCTACGGGGTGGGGGTACACACCATACCTACGGGGGGTGGGTGTACGCACCATACCTATGGGATGGGGGTACGCACCGTACCTACGGGGTGGGGTGGGGGGTACGCTCCGTACCTACGGGCGGTGGGGGTATGCGCCATACCTACGGGGTGGGGGTATGCTCTGTACCTACGGGGGGGTGGGGGTACGCACCATACCTACGGGGTGGGGGTACGCTCTGTACCTACGGGGGTGGGGGTACGCTCCTTACATACGGGGGTGGGGGTACGGTGCATACAGGTATGGGTGCTGGGTTACGGCGCGGACATGGGGGGGGCTGGGGGTACGGTGCAGACGTGTAGGGATGGGGGGTACAGTGCGTACCGGGCCCCCTTTTCGCCGTGCATCGTGGCGTACTTAGCTTTTGCTGCACTTTTTGGGTCCTGTAAAAATATTGCCGTGCGAAGTGCTGTGGGTATGAATCGTACTTGCTGGTCCGTAAAACGCTGCCTGACCCGAATGTCGCGTACGCGGTGTCCCGGATCAGAATTGTGGGTATATTTTAGCCGGTCGGTGTTTTTTATGATTCGTACGGAAATGGTGTTTCTGTACGAATCGTACTTGCGGGTTTGTAAGGTGGTTTTCCCGGGTACGAGTCGGACGGAGAAAACGCTCCGTCCGACGATGTGTACCCGGTTTTTCCAGGATCGGAATCGGCCCCTATGTGTCCGGGTTAGGCCGTTGTAGCATCGCTGCACATTTTCTTACATTGTCTTCTTTCTGCACAGTGATATTTCAGTGTAATTTTTTGCACACATTTGTGTGTATGACAATGTTGGATTAGTTTCTCTGAAACTACTCTGCTTTTACATCTGGCTTCGCGCAACAGTATCATTATGCATCAAACACTAAGTATATGGTCTTTACACACGCTGTACAAATCTTGTTCTATCTTCATCCTCGAGGCGACAGGGCTATCTGCATATTCATAGCAATGCTAATCTGCATATACATCGCAAGGATGCTACTTATTATAAATACTAAAGCATTTCCAGGGGTTAGCAGTGGAGGAACTTCAGCTTACGTTGAGGGGGTCACTGCATGCTGAGGCTTTGCCAAACAACTGCCAAACATCTCTGTGAGTGGTGTCCAGTTCATGACCAAGGCGGAGTCCTACATTCTTTCCTACCAGGTAATCAAGTTTGATCATCTTGTGGGGGGATTATTAGTTATACACCTGCGCACACTCCACACACACATAGAATAGGGATTGCATAGTAGGAGTACGTCTGATTACTACCTCGTTATAAATGCCTGCATATATACAATGTTTTAGCAAAATGGGGGAACTATATCTGCAATTCACTATTTTCATACTGTAATCACTTTCCTTTGCTTCTGTCTACTGATTAACGCAGCACATGTATTCTATACGAGAATAACATTGACTCTATAAATATATTGAAAACATCTCATTGTGTATTCTCTGTATATTTCTCTGAGAGTAAGAGTGCATAGAAACTGAGTGAAAGGTTCTAGATCTGTTACTACAATCCCTGAGGGGTCAGGATTGTCCTGTTCAGTGGTTGCCAGAAACCATTCAATCCCTGCTTGGTTGGAGGGGCGTGTGGTGTCACTGTGAGCTTGATGGTCTCTAAGCCAACATATACTATAGGGGTGCATGGAATCAGTCTGAGCACCTCACCCAAAGTTTATGTTCTCCAGAAACACACAGATCTCACAGATTAGTAGGAACTACACAACATGGTGCTGCCAATGTTGGTTGGGTTCTTATTTTAAGTCGTGCCTTCTCAGAGATTCCTACTGCCTTCCAGTCCGGAGACGTCCATGGGGGTAGGGAAATCCACCTCAGCTGAGTAGGTAGACCCTAACTATTGCCTGTAGGTTATTCAAGCTTTAAGGATAAACTTCCCACATTGTGTTAACCCTCTCAATAATTTGTTTATTATAGTATGTCATGGGACGTAGCAGCCCATGCATTAAACATTGTAGAGAACTGCAGACATGCGGTTACTATCAAATTATAAAATGTTGGTCTCCCAGCTATGGGTAGAAATTTTACTATCGTTGTTGACGCACAAAAAGCATTTAAAACAGATTCCTGGGTTAAATTGCTAGGAGCATATGCTCGTACATAATTAGTTCATACCTATATTGAGGATGAAGCACCGGATAAATACACTTCCTATGAGGACATAGAGGTTCCTCTTTTTTACCAAGAACATCTTAATTGGTTTAAAGACACCCTCACACACAACAGAGCAGGTGAGACTCAGTCCGCTCAACAAAGAAGGAACGACATGGCCAATCTTAGTTGCATACACACCGCTTCCTAACACTGCTAACTTAACTGCAGCAGAAATGCGCACACTATACGGAGAGTTACTAACAATATACAGAAATCTCACACAGTTCATAATGCAAACACTCACAGTAAACCCTGTGCAGACTGCTCAAGTTGCAGAAATACAATTGGCTACTATGGGTATCAGCCCACAAACGCTGAATGCCATTATGGGAAAGATTCTCACTAGCCAGGAGCAAATTCCGTTCTGGATAGCACAAAGGCCAATGGGGGTGGCTCCCCCAGTGGAAGACTGCACCACTAGGGGTACAGGCTTTGCTGCCGTTTATACCAGAACACATGGTACCACCTTTTCTGGCTGTTTTATCGGATGTATTGAAGCAGCAACAGAATGAGTATGGGGCAGCACATGCCCTGGGCTTAGGGATGAAAATGATGGACAATTTTGCCACAGTATCCGCCATTTTGTTAGGCAACATAAAAGGAAAGGCAGCTGCATTGGCTATACACCAACTCCTGAGAGATCTCAATCCTGCACAGCAGGAGCTGGAATTACATAAGATTATCAAAGAAACCTACCTTAGGAAGAGATTATTTGGGAGCCATACCAGGTAAACCACAACTAAAGAGTAATTCTGAAAAGAATAACTCTAAGCAGGCACCCGTTTCGTCGACAAAGAAGTGGGATAAGAAACAAAACAATAAAGACAAGCAAAGATCATGGGGAGGGTCTCCTCAGGAGGAAGCCACTGAAAAAAAGATATAATCTCCTTACTGTGATAGCATTAGAAAGCCTGGCAGGAATCAGGATACTGATACACGTTCTCTTGTTCCTTTCAGAAGTCATCCGATACACGTTTGGAGAGAGGTGCATGGTCAGAGTGCAGATCGGAAAAGCACGTGAAGCCGAAGAAGGAATCGCAATGATCGTCTGACTACATCAAAAATAAAGAAGAAAAACAAAAGACACCTAAACCTCAATTCAAAAAGAAAAAGGTAGCCAGAATGAAAGTTGGGAATGCCCAGAATACTGAGGACTCTGCTTCTGAATGTGGAATGGGCCGTTACGATGCTGGACATTGCAGCAAAAGTCACAATAGATCACCGGAACCTGATGGATTGTCTGGCAGCAGTAGCGCTGAGTGGGCATATCACAGTTGAAACACCTGATACTAAGGTAAGTGATCCCTATTGTTTGTACAAAATTACACTCCAATTGGAGGGGGCTTACCCAGAAACATCAAGCTCTGTTTTGGGAGAAATTGACATATGGTTACGATATTCTTTTGACTGAAAAGACTGGCCACCTGAGTTCGTGATGGAATGCCCAAACAGGGAAACAGTAATTTTCCCTGTTTTTACAGACCTCGTTCAAGAAACAGTTAAACATTCTTACACCAAGGAGTGGGTGTTAGTGCTAGCTCCTTCATTATACTGCAATCATTTGGGATGGGATGATGTGTCACCTCATTACGAGATCCCGTCGAAATCAGGTCCTCAACCGCAGAAACAATACCCAATAAAACATGAAGTAAAAAAACAAGTTAGGGAAATCCTAGAACAACTTGAGTACTGGGGTGTAATAGAAAATTGGCCCTCATCAATGAATAACCCCTTGTTTCTCATAATGAAACCAGAAAATTCATACTGTCTAGTATTAGATTATAGACAGTTAAACACATCAACTCGCACGCTCGCAGTACAAAATGCACATATTGCTGAAGTAATAAATAACATTGTGCGGAAAAAATAAAAAACAACACTAGGTGTCTCAAATTGATTTTTCTGACAAAATATGGTGGTTGGAAGCAGATATTTGACTGCATATTTAGCGCTAGGCTCACAGCAGCAATTTTGTCATTTGCCCCAGGGGTATAAGAATAGCCCCGGGCTGTTTTCTGCCAGAGTAACAGATTTACTTCAAACATTTGTTGATGAGACATTGTCGTATGTAGATGATATGTATCAGATGGATGATAAATTAAAGTAACACTTGAACAGAGTAGACTGCATTAGTCTGGGATTTGCTCACCTGGGCTACAAATTTAACTTCAAAAAATCAAAAGGTGCCTATCTCAATGTCCTATTTTTAGACTACGAGCTGTCTAGAGAACGCAAAAGCCTGGCAACAAATTTCTTAGAAAAATATGCATTGCTCTAACCTCCAACGACTCTCAAAAGATTACAGTCCATTATAGTATTTTTACATTTTGAGAGAACATACATTTGGATTACGCAGAACGGGTAAAACTGTTCTACGACTTGATAAGCCCAGACTTTTCAAGCACACAGGAACACACAAACATATTGCATTCCATACAAGCTGATATGATAGCTTTCAAACATTTAGATACACATGTAAACATCACAAATCTGGTGATCCGCATAGTTGCTGGATCAACCGGTACACTTATATCACATTCAACGAAGGTGATACAGTATCTATTGCATACAAATCACATTAGTACACGAATGCTGAAGTGCATTTTGCATCAACTGAGAAGATTCTCACAGCTGTAAAGATTGCTCTAATGAGAGAGAGAGCGGACTAGCTCAGGGTAAACACATGATTGTCATAACCCCAGTACCAACCTTAGAGGCCGTCACAAAAGCAAACGTTCCAAATGCTAAATATTTACATCCGCAATAGATACAATGGGCTAACTCTCTCATTGCAACAGATGTAGACTATAGATTTGATTTTACATTACAAACACAAGCATTTTTGCAGTCTGAACAAGAATATGCTGAATTAAATAATGCTTCGAGGTCAACATGATTATATCATTTATATGTATGGTTCTGCCCAACCTGCCGTAGGAACAAAACACCAATATTCCACAGCATGTGCAATAGTAAAAGGGTGCATGCATAATGAAAAATTCCATCCTGAAAAAACACAAACGCAGTCACTAGGTGATTGCACAGCACAGCTGGTGAATCTGAGGGCCCTGATACTGACACTGAATAATACGGATCATGGATTCCCCACACTTACAGTGTGTGATGTGTATTATTGTGTTCAGTCATACAATGAATACCTTCACTACTGGGGTCAGAATGGATTTCAAGACTCTAAGGGTTGCACAATCAAGCACAAGATGCTTTGGAATCAGGTGGCAAAGATAAAGGTTTGCTTGCCACGGGGTCCTGTAATACACACACTGAGTCTTCAACGTGTTGGTGTTCACGTTGCAGGACATTCTATGGCTGATGAAGCCACTAAGGCAACAGTTTGTACTGCTGCAGTTGGTTAAATTACTCATTCTAGTCCTAGCATAGACAGAGACGTCATGGTGGCCATCAATACCACTCACAATGACACTGTCATAGGTACATTCCACGATATGCATGGGAGCAGTATGACGTCAGTTCCCAATGCCCAGCTACAGCTTTCTAAGCCCAACAAGTTGTAGTAATAATGACTGAGGAACCCTCAGGGGGGAAAGGGGCTGGGACAGAGAAGACACAGTCACTCTGCTACTCAGGTTCCTTCTCCGTTCTCTTCACTTCTCTCACCGCTTCTTTATCTGGCAAGTCTGTGTGTATCTTGGACAAGAAACTGCAAGATAATAATAATATTCTTTATCAACTCAAAATCATAACTGGACTTAATATTCTGTCTCCTCTCCTTTTGAAAATGATACCAACACTAGTGTTTCATTTCTTTGGTATTTTTCTACTTGTTGTCACTGTATATACAATATAAATATCATTAATATCTGCTATTCTGCCTAGTTGTTTTCACTTCTTTGATTAATATTGTCTTTTCCTTTTTTTTTTGCTTAGGGGGATTCTCAGCTTTCTCTTCTGACTCTGGACTTCTTGTGATCACTCAGTAGAAAATGGTAAGTATTTATTCAGTGTTATGTATTCTAACGTATAGTAACTGGCATTGACCTAGTCCTTAAATGTCTGAAAATGTTCCTCAAAATAGTAATACTGAAATATACTAAACCTGTCTCAACTTCACTCGTGAAAATAGCTTGCAGAATTGTACTGACATTGGCGTCAGAAATATCACTACTCGCTAAGTATTTAGAAACTCAGCCGCTCAACAACTGACATGCGTGTTCTGTGGGAAAACTTTCTCTACCACAGGTATGCGCATTCAGTAAGAAAACAAGTGCACAGTAAATAACCACCCTCTCTGGCACTCAACAAGAATTACAAGAAAAACCAGGATACTCTTACTGAGTTGACTCCTCTGGAAGACTCTAATCCCTCTGACTGGATTCCGTAAAGACGCAATGGGTCTAAATGTCGTAAGAAGCGCAACAACACTACCCTAACTGACTTCTCGTGCCACAGAGTACAAAACCGTCTTTCTCCTCTGAAACCTCAGGTGAAGTGCACATTGTTGCGGGAGCGTTCGCTGGACATTCTATTCTGCTCTTGAGCCTCTCAACACTAGAATGTCGACCCAATGGTCGCTTTCTGGCGGACATCTTAGGTTTCTCCTTGGACCCTTTTTTTAGTCGGAATGACCCATTTCTTGCCTTAGTGAAGGGCTTACTACAAATCAAGTTTATTGAGAACCTTCTTCCCTTGAGAGTTGGCGTGGTTCTGACAGACACACACCTGATAAAAGGATGTTCACTCAAGGACTCTTACAAGTTAGATGCACATAACATACCATATGCTCAGAATCCCTATGTTGCAGTTTGCTAATGGGGGCTCCGAGCTGTGCTAAATGTTTTGTGATGTAATTTTGTTGTGATGTCTGTATTGTTGCTTTTGCTGTGTCGCCCGTGTTGATGGGTTGGATGCCTGTGTTGCTGGTTGCTGTATGCATAGTGTGAAGATATGGCACATTGGCATGCATGCTTGCTGTAGAGTGCTGAGTTAAATGGTTTATTGTTGCTTGTTGTGTGCTAATGACCTTGCTGAGATCAATGCTCTGTGTGAAGCAGGGTAGGTAGAGGTGTGCAAAGCATTCTGTTATTTGCATAAATGTAAGTATAATATTATTTTACCTTACCTTATAGACATATAACCATTTGTATCTAATGCATTACATCTGTTGTTTATTTGTACAGCATTTTATGTTTGTGTCATGGACAATGCTTGTGTTAGTGTTCTACTGGCGGGTGTGGTATATGTTGATGTGGTCAATTTGTATTCTGTAGGGGGAAGATGTGAGTTGTCTTATACTCCTTATCCCCAGATCCTTGTGAGCGTTCACATAGTGTGCAATGTGGTGTAATGTCATGTAGTGTAAATGTTCTATTCCGTAGTTAGAAGCTCAGTCTACTGCTTAACATGTGGTGAAGTGTTTTACCTGTACATTGAATTCAGGATAAAAATACATTGGCCCAGATTTACAAAGCCATTGCTCTATTGATTGCGTCATGCAAGATGGCACAAGGCAATGCAAGGGCTTCAGTGAGATTAACGAAGGAACACAAAGCCGCCTTGAGAGCTTCTGAGTGGCTTAGTAAATCTGGAGTAACACAAAGCAGCTCAAGCCACTGCCTTGCTTTACTCTGCCCTGGGTGTTACCATTCTTCCACCCATGTATAATGGCGAATTCCCAGATTTACTAAGACTAATAAACCTGGAAATGCATCACAATGCTACACCTTCCCAGGTGAGGCATTACAGGGAGAAATATATCTCATCCAATTTTTTCCTTCTATGTGTGCCACAATCTGCAGCACACATAGAAAGAGGAAAGCCTCAGATGATTCTTTTGGTACAGGAACAGGGCCAGACTGAGAACACAAACCAGCCCTGGTAATTAAGTCAGACGGGCCCAGTGGGGGAGGAGGGTGGTCGGGGAACATTGCTGCTGCGATTGTTACCGGGTGCCGTTATTGCAGCACTGCTGCATAACCGGCCCCCAGTAACAAAAACTGCCCCCCACAGGTCCAAAACTGGCCCCCACCCTGCCGGCCCTCTGAGAAAATGGCCAGTGCCCACTAAGGCCAGTCCGGCCCTGTACACGAAGATGTCCCTTACTGCACAAAAACAATTCAGTCTACAATGCAGGCACCCATGCAGTATGGCGCATAGCGGCCTGCATTGGTGCAAAGCTGCACTCAGTGTCTCAGTGTGGTCAGGGAAAAGGAATGTGCCATAGCTTAGTAGATATGGTGCATTCAGTCCCTTTCCGTGTCACAGAACGCATCATAACAAGTTATCTTGCTGCCTTGCGTTGCATGACTTATTAGTAAATCAGCCCCTAAGTCTGTACCTACTTATTTTAAAGGACTTCTTTAGCTCAATTATTTCTCCCCTACAGGCATTTACACCAGAATGTGACTGCTGTCGATGATTACCTAAATACCTTAAATGTCATCATGGCACAGACCTGAATACATGCATTTTTGCACAGCCTAAGCAGTTACCAAAGTCCCTTCTTACTAAAATACAATGGTGACCTATTTGTAATTACCATCGGTGCATCGTGCATTCATGCACAATTAATGTTCAGTATTGTGTACCGCAAGGAGCTAAGTGTATTGTTGCTGGCCATGCCTAATAATGGTTTGGAACTCTGAAGGATAAGCACACTGACACCTACTGAACACTGTGTGTCCTGCACAATCATAACATACTTCCTTAACAACACTAATAACAGAAGGAAGTGATAATTGGAACAGCAATTTAAGCACACTGATGAGGCTGGTCTTCGCCTGGGGCTGTATGATGAACAGCTGTGCTACAAGTAGCAGACCTGACGACCACTTTTTTTTCTTTTTTTGCTTTTGCTCAGTCTAAAGTGAATCCATATATCTCAGATGTTCTGAGTTAATTCACAGGCTGTAGACAGCACACCTCAGGCAAAGAGAGAGGCTATCCTTACTATTTCCGAATTGTGTTGTCTGCAGTAGTGTAGCAAGAATGCTATAAGGCCTGGTGCAAGCAAGGGAAATGGCTCCCATGACAGCTGTAGGGGAAGTAAAATATAACAATTATCAGGATTCAGTGGGCCCATCAGGTCTCTGGACAGTAATGCCACTGCAACTGTTGCACCAATGGTAACAACACCCCTCATTGTCTGCATTGTGTACATTAACTCACAGACATTGTGCATTGTATTGTTTTGCAGTCACTCAGCTATGCACGGACACAGAATAAATGCTCATCCTAAGAGCACACTCATTCCACTAAAAAGTTCAAACAAATTTTAAGTGGTATGGTGAAGCAGTGAATACATAAAAGTACAATAAAATGAAAAGTATTCATCAATTCAATATTTGAGGTATGAACTAATGCAAAGTCGTCCTTCGAGACACACAATTCTTTTGAATTTTGCACTGTTACAGCAAGCATGAAATGATTGCAAAAGAGAAGTTAATAGCTAGTTATTCTATTAACCCAAACAATGGTAAAATATGGTAGACAACTGTACTGAGAGCAGCTAAAAAAGAGAATGGCAGTGGGTGGATTCTGTTCTGCATAGACAATATGGGCCCGATTCTGATGGGTTTGGGTATTGTTTCCGACCGAATCGTATCGGGAGAGTCCAACCGCCTGAGTATGATGCATCCGGATGCTTCCAGGCAGTAGCGGCCCGTGGTGGGAGTGCTGCTGGGCGCTGGGGAGGGGCAGGGTGGGGGGTAGTAAACTACGGATTATGGCTGATTAGAGGTAAGTAAGCATATAAATAAATAAAACACATTTTGTTGCGTGCGCTGCATCGCCAAATGCGATGCAGCACACACAACGAACTTCGTTTTATTTATTTATATGTTTTCTTACCTCTAATCAGCCATAATCCGTAGTTTACTATCCCCCACCCTGCCCCTCCCCCGCCCCACGTCAGCGCCCAGCAGCACTCCCACCACGGGCCGCTACTGCTTCCAGATATGATTTGGTTGGACTCCTATTGACTTCAATGGGAGCCTTTGTTCCAACCAAATGCATAGGCTCCCATTGAAGAAAGGGGTGGCTGGGGAGTGTCTGCCACACAGTGCATGGCTGGTAAGGGGGGACCCATGGGTACCCCCACAGGCCCGATTGTGAAGGCTCTGGGTGCAGGGGGGCCCAAAATCTGATTCCGACTGCCGATTCGAGTTGGATGGCACGATTTAGAAAGGCTGTCCAAATCCAGCATCGTACTCAGTCGCTCGGAAACGCGACCTGTAGAGACGTGCGATTCTGCTCCGTATGGCTCGGTCATTCCAAATGCCATCGGGTTGGGGTTGGGATTGGGATATTCCTAACGGCTAACTCGCATCATACTCAGTCAGTCGGAAACCTTTCCGAGTCGGTCAGAAAGACACATTCCAGATCTGGTTTGGAAGGTGCAAATACAGTTAAGAGGACTTTCTAACCGCATCAGAATCAGGCCCTGTGTGATTAATTTGTTTAAAAAAATAGTGCTGGGGCAAAATTGTCTGCCTAAAGTTAATTTCCCCTCATTACTTATCTCCCACACACACACACACACACACACACACTTCTTGGCTGTTTAAATCTTACTGTTACATGTTTCTTTTCATTCCTGCTTTCTTCCTCTGTCTCTGATTTGTTATGTCTCTCTATCTCCTCCATTCTCCCTTGCCTGCCTCTTAATTGTTCTGGATAAAAGTCTAACGATGAAAAGCGTCCTGGCCCCCAAACGTGAGTGGCAGTGCCCACCACCTGCAACCTCCGACACAAATCAACCCTGTGATGTCGTTTGAGACGTCATCATTGCGCTCTATTGTCGTTTTAGCTGCCTTCAGCAGTAAACATTCCAAAATGCATATGTCACTGCCCTCCATGACTCCATCTGGAATGGGCCCTGCTGTAAGGTGAGGGTCCCGACGAATGTTTGCATTATGGTCTGATTTCACAGGATGTATAGTTAGTACAGGTGAACCAATTAGGAACATTTGAACATCCAAGACTAAAGAATAATTTGACGGCTTACACTGGACGTTGTGTATGCATCGAAACAGCTGTGCTTTCTAACGTGTGAATCCATCTAAAAATCTGTGCGCTAGGCAGTCAGGCCCTGGAAGACTCGAAGAACCAGGGGGCATATCATCAAGGCAGCGCTCTAAAATGATCGCCGCTTTTGAATCCGTTTTCGGCCGAAAAGGGGTGATAATTTTATCGCTTTATCAGCAAGGTCACGCTATCGCGTGAATCCTTGCCTTAACGCCCTTTCCCTTAACGCCCAGCTTTGCATCTCTAATGAGATGCAAAGTGGGCGTTCCTTCCCAAAAGATTATGAGAAATGTCGCTAACCGACATTTCTCCTATTATGTAGCCTCACACTAACCTGCAGAGCGATAAGAAAAGTAGCGCTAACGGCTGTTATCGCTACTTTCCTTACGCCTGCTTTTCATCTGACTTAGCCATGATATCCAATGGAAGGTGGATATCATGGCTGAGTCTGCCCTGCCCTGTCAACAAGCTATCGCCAAACGTTGTGCGATTATCACTGGATTTCCAGCGATAATCGCACATTTGGCAGCTTGCACCTGGAATTTTATCACTGTTGAGATAAGCGTCGCTGATAGCACGCTATCTCAGCGATAAAATTCAGCGTTAGCCGGCGATAAATATCCTCGCGCTAAGCGCGCTGAGCGATAATTATCGCCGGCCCTTGCTGATATGCCCCCAGGTTTGTTATGAAATAAATGATTACTGCATATATTGTTCTCAATTTCAAGACACTAGAGGCACAGGTTCCAATGCAAGAACCTAGCACCGTTGTAAATAACAAGCACGCTTATAATGTTTCGCGTGAACGCAGCTCCATTTCATATTTAAAGAGCTCCGCTTCCTGCTGTCGTCGATATTACGTGTGATATCCGAAGCGGTTAACCCAGGTATCGGGCGTCAAGTACATTATGCCATTTGGAACCGAGAGAGCGCGTAGTGGGCCTTTCATACAAATCTATTTTTGATTTTTAACTTTGGAGTTCGGTTTTCTGCTGCGTCTTAAACGTTTTATTTTCCATGGGTTGAGATGAGGCCTGCTTCTTCTCATAAAACTACAGTTTAGCCGTCACTTAGCTCTTCTCGGTTAAAGAAAAGGCCCTTTCTGTGCACACAGATGCCTTAGATTAAATTGTATCTCACCGTCCTTACCGCGCTGAGCACTAGATGAACTGCCAGAAAAGCCGTAGGCAACAACTAAATTGCTTTGGTTTCAGTACACAGTGAATTTGGCTCAGACAAGCCGAATCAGTACATTAAATGCGAATCCCTCACAGATTTGAAAGCAGCCTTTAGCACAATTATTGACTGTGAGTGATGATTACGTCTAATTGAAGGAGACTGTTGCTACCTGTAGCCCAGTCGGAGTCTGTGGGAGCCGCTGCGAAGCGCTGCATCTTAATTCAATGTTCCAGCTCCGGAGAAGGAATAGAGCCGAGATCCTGAAGTGTGTACATGGTCAATAAACTTTAATAAACCTTAAAGGTTCAGTAACTAGGCTGAGTGTACATAATTCAATTTTTTAATCCAGATAAGCGAAAAAGCTAACAAGTGTGTCAGGCCACAATGGCGTATTATTTCACTGCGCACGTTAGCGCTCTCAGTAGGCAGGAAATGCAGTCTTGTGGTTATCCCTAATGCATGCCATAAATCTGCCATGCGTTACATTATGCCAATGAATTACATGTTGGAGGTTGCCAAACATCTTGGACAGATACCAGGTTTTGACAATTTGTGAAGGAAATAAAGCAATTTGACAATTTTGCGGCTTTTTTTCTGGAAGCCAAAGCCGTTGATAATTTAATACATTTTTTTACATAGATTTTTTAAATACATGTTGTTCATGAACCAGAAGATTTTGCTATTTTGCGTGTGTACCTTATATATTCCAAAATCCAATATCTTTAGTAAAAATCATTGGCATGTGCTCTTATGAAACCTCTCTCCTTAAACTGTATTTTTTTTCTCAAAGATTTATTAACAAAGAGCACGTTTATGATTATTTATCTATCCATATCTCCGTTTTTTCGAAGCACATTAAGAACCCTTGATAAAAATGAGGACTCTTTCGGAAAGAGGTGAACGCTGTATCATTGGCGACTGTTCTGTTATGAGTAAATACGATGGTGATTGGTATATTTAAAGTTGTATTTTTCATCGTATTGGTTTATTCAATGTCTAGCTCCATCAATCAACTTCACAGCAGTTCATAAAAGTATTTACTCAAAACATGTAATACACGTTTCCACTTATGAGGTCTGGCATGTATTAATGTATTGATACATCCAAAAATGCACAAAAATCAATATCTGTGTAAAAATATCTGTACTGTCCTACATTTTAAGTTAATTGACATACAAGCAGTTCTCATAAGACTAACCCTACTAATGTGAGGGAATGGGGCTACGCAACTCGTAAAGGGCAACATGCAAACAATGCAATGTGGACACCATAACTAACATTTCAGTTTCTAGTTAAAATCCCTCTGTTGAATGATACACTCATGGGCTGACTCCCAGCTCTAGGATGTTGGCAAACAACTTCTATCATGGTTTTGTACATACTTGAGAAGGTGATATTTAGGTTGGCGCATTCTGGTAATCTGCCAAAATATGTCAGGTGCACCATCTGCCAACCTGGCACGTTCCCTGCCTCATTTAGAGGTAGGGGAAACCACAGAGTTTCCAATGGTGGACTCTCATCTGCCTCCTTTAGCCTGACAGCCCGTCTGCCATTGGGCCACCTGGTTGCCATGGCAGCTCTCCCACTCTATTCAGGGAGAGACAACCATTGCTCATTTATATGGCCCCATCCAGCATGCAAGGTATGCCAGACTCAGGCTCGGAACACTCAAACAAATGGCACAATAAGTACAATAAGATCTCTAGGCAATTTTTAAGTGTGATTGAGGGGCCAAAATGTTATTGTGTTTAACAGAGAGTCTCACAAGTTTGATGGAAAGGGCAGGAGCCATTTGGTAGCTTTTTTGTATCAGTCTGTCATTGCTCTCTAGTTTTATTGTGAATTCAACGTTTCTCCTAAAAGAAAGGCGTCTATGTGCAGAGTTTGAACACCAGGAAAGGAGTTCTCAGGATATCTTCGAGACAGGTGTTCATGAAACCTGTTGGGTACTATAATGTCAACATTATTCATGTCTGTAAATGTGAGAGCCATCTGTTGTATGATGTAGGGAACCAAATGCAGAATCTGTGCCTTCTGTGTTTGGCAAAATGCATTTTGCTCTCTTAAGGGAAAAATATTAAGCCACAAAACTCATGAGGGGAACACTGTCTGGAAGTGAGCACAAATACTGTGTTAAATGTAGACTAGTCTAGGCCAGTTTAAGATATAAAAATGATTAGGCTTTTGTGGATAATTATCTTGGATGTATTTATATTTGGTGGACAGAGATAATTTTCATTACCTCATGTATGTAGAAGCTGATAGTTGTGCTGTTGTTGGAGATTCTTGGGTCATCAAATGGAGTCATGACTTTAATTGTTCCAAAAACAGAGCTTTGGAGCTTGTCATAAAATCTCTGATGTACTTTGCAAATCATCTTCTGTTTGTCTCATAGAGCTTCATTATCTTACACTACAGCAGAAGAGAGTACTCTTGGGTTATTTGAGTTTCTCAGACACCAGCGTCGGGAGGTTACATAGGCCCCGGGCACAAACACTTCCATTTTACAAGTTCATGTTTAAGGTCGACATCTTTTCAAACCATGACATTTAACACACATTTGCTTGCATGCCCGTATGGGATAACTTTCTTGCAAAATGGTTTGCTTACACTTACTTTACTTCATAGCACATTATCAAACCTTGGAACATTCTGTACAAGGACTAGGTACGCTGTGCAAAATTTGTTTGTTGTTGTCTGTTCAGCAACAGCTCTGTGTGGGTAGAATAAACAATGACAGTCTGACTAGAATTCACGCACATACCTAATGGGTGGAGCTCATTATATGACTTTCACCAATCCTTTGTTTAGACAGGAGCATTTTGATGGGTTGTCAATGTTGCCGCATGCCTGAATTCTAGCCCAGCTGAATCCCATCAGTATCAAGAGAAGGACGGCGGCCTGTCCTACACCGAGACTAGCTACCAGATTACAGACATCCGCAGGTGAATGGAGAGTTAGACTATTCTAAGGGACTCTGGAAGACCCACACCCCCTATACTTTATAGGATTACCGGCAAGACGTATGAGTACAATTATATGTATTCATATAATCCAATGCAATGTCAAATGGCTGACCAATGAACAATCCTTGTTCCCTGTAGTGAAACCAGATCAATCATACCACCTAGACTTAGACTATAGACTCACACATTTGCAGTACAAAATGCACACAGTGCAGCACTAATGAACAACAGTGCACAAAAAATGCATATCTGCATTCCGTCCATCATTTGTGTATATTTTGCTTTCTCGGCCTAAGTGCACAGGTTTGCCCCTGATTTGCATTTGGCTGGGTCTAAACTGCAGTGGCATGGTGAGCAAAAGAACGATGGATTTAACCCAGATCTCTTGACTGGGGGTGAATGTTTGATTTGTGCTGTATTCTGTCCATCATCTGTGTTTCTTTTGCTTTCTCACTCTTAGTGCGCCTGGCATGCCTAGACATGGGTCCCCGGCTCACCATGGCTCTGGATTCAAGCTAGCCTGGCTGATGAGGGGTGATGCCCCAAAACAGGTCCCAATGCTTGTTACCGTTCCTGGGATGACCTGGATTGGCAGTTCGGTCTGGACTGTTCCCATGAGGCACAGGGTCAATATTGATTTGCATATGGCTGGGTCTTAAATGGGGTGGCATGGTGAGCGAAAGAACAATGGATTTAACCATCATCTGTATGTGTTTTCCTTTTTCGCCCTAACCCCACCGGGTATGCCCAGACGTGGGTCCCGGGCTCACCATGCCACTGGATTCAAGCTAGCCTGGCTGATGAGGGGTGATGCCCTAAGACCGGTCACAGGATGCTCGTTTCTGTTCCTGGGAGTACCTGGCTTGGCAGTTCGGTCTGGACTGTTTCCATGAGGCACAGGGTCAAGACTGATTTGCATATCGCTGGGTCTAAACTAGGGCGGCATGGTGAGCAAAAGAACAATGGATTTACCCAGATCTCTTGACTGGGGTTTGCTCTGCATTCTATCTATCATCTGTGTGTCTTCTGCAAAATAAACATTAGGCATTTCAAATGTTTTTTTCTGCCAAGACATAGTGCCTGAGAGCCGGTATTAAACAGAATTTACCACCCTCGGGTCAAAAAAGCTATTTTGTTGATTGCCACAAGGGTAAAAGAACAGGTCAGGTTTGTTCTCTGCCCGTGTAACAAGACTGTTTCAAAATTATGACCATGAAGCACTGTCCTATGTCAATGACATATATCTTAAGGATGATGAATTAGAACACATCTAGCTAGAGTAAATCGAATTATAGTTGTCTTTCTCATCGTCAGTGATATGAGATATCAATTGAAGGCAAGAGCTTAGCGTCACATTTGCACACTCTTACAACCATTAAACACAGTACAAAATCTACAGTCACTATTGGGCTTTCTAAATTATGTTAGAACATACATATCAGATTATGCACAATGGGTAAAACCATTTTATAAATTGATCAGTCCAGACTTTTCAAGCACTCCTTGGACACCATTGGACACCACAACATACACAGATCTCGCTTCAGTTTAAGCTGGCATTCTAGCTTCAAAACACTTATACACACGTATTACACTAAAAGACTGGTGTTCCACGTAGATGCAAGGACTACAGGCTGCACATATGTCGCTTTCAATGAAGGTGACACTGTACCAATTGCATATAATTCACATTTTCATTTCAATGCAGAAATGTGTTTTGCAGCAACAGAAAAAAATAATACTGACAGCAGTAGAGACAACTGTAGTGAAAGAAAGATCATTGGCTCAGGGGAAAAGTATAATTGTTGTGACTCCCATTCCAGCCTTAGAGGACATCACAAATGCCTGTGGCCCAAACGTAAAAGCCTTACATCCCAGATGGGTACAGTGGGCCAGCACACTAACAGAAAAATAAGTATACTTTTTCTTCGCTCTACACTACAAGCACAAGCATTCCTACAATACAAACAAGAATACCCTTAGCCCAGTGAAATAATGCCTCAAGATCAGTACAACTTTATAGTCTATACTGATGGTTCTGCCCAGCCATCAGATGGACTAAAACAGCAATACTCCGCCGCTTGCATAGCGGTAAGGAGTAAAATGAGGAATGGAGTATTCCAACCTCTAAATCATTTTTGCTGTCACTAGGTGATTGCACTACGCAACTGGTTGAACTGAAAGCTCTAATTCTGGCACTTGAGAATACAGATCCAGAATTCCCCACACTTTTAGTGTGTGATTCACATCATTGTGTCCAGTCTTACAAAGAGTACTTACAATATTGGAGCCAGTATGGATTCAGAGACTCACAGGGGTATACTGTCAAGCACACGTTGTTTTGGGGAAAAGTGGCTAATCTTAAAGCAAGCTTGCCACAGGTTCATGTTATCCACACACTTAGCCATCAACTTGTATGACTACATGTTGCAGGTAATTAATTGGCTGAAGAAGCTGCAAAGGCATTAGTGCAAACTGCTGTTGTATCTGCAGTGACTCATTCCAAGACTATGATAGATGGAGACATAATGAAGCCTGTCACAGCTTAGAGGTGTGGCACCCCTTACCATAATCTTTTCCAGCAAAATACTTCAACCAGCTTGGGTGCCGATTACGATCCGGTAAAAAAAAGGCCCGTCCGACTCGTATCCAGTCTTTTTACTGTACGAATCGTACAAGTGCCGTACAAACTGGCAATCACGATTCGCATGGTAAAAAGTCCATACGAACCGCCTTGGGAATTATTCCCCACACGTCCTCGGGTCGGAAAATGTGTCCGACACGTCCTCGGACGATTTACCGTACAAATGTGAAAAGTGAAGTCCGACCGAGGAATCACAATCCAACCCGTGCGTCCGATCTCACAACCGTATGGTAAAAACACCGTCCGCACCGAACTCCCATAGCAACCATGGAGACATGTGCCCGCATACGCGCCCAACACTCCCCCCAGCACCCATACGTTCGAGTCGTACTCCCCGTGTATGTACACCCCCCCCTGTATGTACACCCGTGTACGTGTCGAACCCCCACCCGTGTATGTACACCGTGTACGTGTCGTACCACCGTGTATGTACACCCCTGTACGTGTCATACCACCGTGTATGTACACCCCAGTACGTTCGAGTCCTACCCCCACCCGTGTACGTGTCGTACCACCGTGTATGTACACCCCTGTACGTTCAAGTAGTACCCCCACCCGTGTACGCGTCGTACCACCGTGTATGTACACCCCTGTACGTGTCGTACCCCCTCGTGTATGTACACCCCTGTACGTTCGAGTCCTACCCCCACCCTTGTATGTGTCGTACCACTGTGTATGTACACCCCTGTACGTTCGAGTAGTACCCCCACCCATGTACATGTCGTACCACCATGTATGTACACCCCTGTACGTTCGAGTAGTACCCCCACCCGTGTACGTGTCGTACCACCGTGTATGTACACCCCTGTACGTTCGAGTAGTACCCCCACCCGTGTACGTGTCGTACCACTGTGTATGTACACCCCTGTACGTGTCGTACCCCCTCGTGTATGTACACCCCTGTACGTTCGAGTAGTACCCCCACCCGTGTACGTGTCGTACCACCGTGTATGTACACCCCTGTACGTTCGAGTAGTACCCCCACCCGTGTACGTGTCGTACCACCGTGTATGTACACCCCTGTACGTTCGAGTCCTACCCCCACCCGTGTACGTGTCGTACCACCGTGTATGTACACCCCAGTACGTTCGAGTCGTACCCCCACCCCTGTACGTGGCGTACCACCGTGTATGTACACCCCTGTACGTGTCGTACCACCGTGTATGTACACCCCAGTACGTGTCGTACCCCCTCGTATATGTACACCCCTGTACGTTCGAGTCCTACCCCCACCCGTGTACGTGTCGTACCACCGTGTATGTACACCCCAGTACGTTCGAGTCGTACCCCCACCACTGTACGTGTCGTACCACCGTGTATGTACACCCCTGTACGTGTCGTACCACCGTGTATGTACACCCCTGTACGTTCGAGTCCTACCCCCACCCCTGTACGTGTCGTACCACAGTGTATGTACACCCCTGTACGTTCGAGTAGTACCCCCACCCGTGTACGTGTCATACCACCGTGTATGTACACCCCTGTACGTTCGAGTAGTACCCCCACCCGTGTACGTGTCGTACCCCCGTGTACCTACACCCGTGTACGTCAGAGTCGTACCCCCACCTGCGTATGCATGGAGCGTACCCCCACCACAACATCCTAAGGACGGAGCGCACCCCAGGCCCCAACATCACAACCGAATGTACGACTCGTACCAAGCCACACACAAGGACAGCACTGTACAACTAAATGGGCCATGTACACACCGTATACACGCCAAAAAACGCACGTACACAACCAGGACAAACCAAAACGACACAAGAATACACCATTCGAATGGCACAAAGCCACAAAACATGTCCAACAACTACCAAAACAACACATTCACTGACCTGCAACTGCCAAAAACAAACAGAGGCCCAAAACACCACCACTCCTTATAACACACCCACCCAAAGTTCAAACACAGCCACACCCACCAATGGACCAATAAAAAGGGACCACACACACAAACCATGAGCCTTTGCAACAGACTCACTGCTGCCAGACCCCACAGACAACCTACAGCACCATACTAGAAGCTTGACCACACCTCACACTTGCACACCTTCACACACACACCTTCACAAACAACCCCACATCACATTCACACAAAAAACCACACCCACACACCCACAACCATCCACACCACCCCCCCACCATCCACACCCACACCCCTCACCATGCCCACCAACAAGAATCCAAAGTTCACTAGCCGAGAGTTGGAGGTCCTTGTCGATGAAATCCTCAGAGTTGAGCTACACCTCTTTGGAACATTGGTCAGACAGACCAGCATTGCAGAAAAAACAGCCATGTGGCAGACCATCGTTGATGCTGTGAATGCTGTTGCGGACACCAGAAGGACCAGGCATGAATGCCAAGCCAGGTGGTACGATCTGCGGAGGAGGGTCAGAGCCAAAATGACCGACGACCACAACCAGCCCAACGTCACTGGAGGAGGGCCGGCCCGCAGACCCGTACACTACCATCCCTGGGAGGAGAGGGTGATGGCCATACTGCCGGTGGTGGCAGTGGAGGGATTAGAAGGACTCCGAGACCCGGGTGAGTACACAAACAACTCACCTCACATGGGGGGAATGTCATCCACAACCAAACTCACAAACAGGCACGCAACCACCCCAAGCTATCGCATGACTCAACCACACTCCATGAACACGCACATGCCACTGGCGCCACCATGCCCCATGCACCCAGCTGGACAATGTCAAGTCACAGGCCACAGAAAACACCAGCACATGACACAGTAAGCCACATGGCGGGAGTGTGGGCCCAAAAAATGACATAGTGCAAATCAGAAGCAGACAACAATGCCCTCTGCCCATATGGCCTAGGTCACAGCCAGACAAACAGTGTGTCCCCACACAGGAAAGACTCGCCAGCAAATGGCGGACGCCTTGCATCAACACATGGGGGTGACGGCACCTTCTTGCACATGACAGCAGCCAATGAACAGCCAACACTGTGAAAGAGTGGCAGCACACACCACCACAGCAGCAGTGCAGACACACACACTACACCCAATGGGTGCCTGGAGATCACAAACAAACTCACATCAACAATCCAAGGGCCATTCAAAGATCTGCTAACAGTGTGTGCCCAGGAAGCTGGGCTCAGGTGACAGAGGGTGACACACAGAGGGAGGGAGAGGGGGACAGAGAGGGAGGGAGACAGAGGTGGACACAGGGAGACAGACAGAGGGAGGGAGGAGGGTGACAGAGGGAGGGAGAAAGGGAGACAGAGGGAGACGGACAGAGGGAGGAGGCTGACAGAGGGAGACGGACAGAGGGAGGAGGCTGACAGAGGGAGGGAGAAAGGGAGATGGACAGAGGGAGGAGGCTGACACAGGGAGGGAGGGAGAGGAGGACAGAGAGGGAGGGAGACACAGGGAGACGGACACAGGGAGGAGGCCGACACACAGAGGGAGGGAGAGGGGGACAGAGAGGGAGCGAGAAAGGGACACACAGGGAGAGCAAATCAGCCTTGTGGGGTGTGGGAATGTCTGCTTAGCAGCAGGTAGACTGCGTGCATGTAGACAAGGGTGGCCAGTGCCAGAACCCCCCTCTCCTCCATGGCAAAACACAGGGCCATGTCACAACCTGTGCACGAGCACAATGACAGCCACCTGCATTATCTAAGTGTGTGGAACCACTCCATGTGCCCACGTACACTGCAACACGGAAGGCGCCAATGCATGGCTCGCCACACCTGCACACTCCACTGCTGACTGCAGTCACAATTGACGCAGCAACTAAGACTGTGCCACACATAGGTAAAGTCGCAAAAGCTGTGGCCAAGGGACCTACCCATGTACAAGTGCACTGTGAGTGGAATGCAAGACATATCCAAATTCCCAGAGGAAATGTGCCAACTTAGAAACCAATGAAACATGGATGTTGCATGGAACAAAATTAACATTGTCTCTCTCACACACAGGTCAACGTCGTGGATCACCCCCCAACACTGGGGGGGAAGACTCACAGGACCCGGCTCTGCGGGAGGCCGATCCCACCGGCAGCGACGACTCACACCACTCTGTGGACGACCCCGACCAACCTGGCCCCTCTGGTGTCCAACGACCTGCAGCACCTGTGTCAGGTACAACGGGGCCAACCACCACCCCCACTCCTGCCACATCCCAGGAGGCACCCAGGATCCCTGCCCCACCAGCACAAAGCAGCCAGTCTGTCCAGGAGGGACAAGGTTCTCCGGGCACCCAGGAGGAGGCAGGCAACACCGCAAATGCCATCCCTCAGGGGTCCTGGAGACCCGATGTGCCCACAAGGGCAGGCCAGGTGCAAGTGGGCAGGGGTGGTGGGAGTGGAGGACGGCGGAGGCGCCAGCCTGACCAGTTGGCTGGGGAACCGGTATATGCCCATGTCCGAAACATCCTGGACACATACCGGCAGGACACCACGGGCATGGCCCAGGTTGTGTCCGTCCTCGAGGGGATCAAGACCCAGCAGGCCCAGCAACATGCGGAGCTACATGCCTGTCTACTGCAACACCAACGGAGGATGGAGGACAGACAGGCTGAGCTCGTGACGGTGTTCACGGGAATTCACAGTACACTCCGTCGGATGGCCGACAACATGGGCAACCCTCCCTGTGCCAGAAGGCCTAGAACATCACCACCCACAGGGAGGGATCAGGAGGAGGAGGAGGAAACATCCGACGGACCATCCCAAACATCGTCACGGCCTGCTTCTGAGGGTCCCCACAGGAGGGCGGGTTGCCCACGGAAAAGGCCGTAAGGGTCGGCGCAACACCACCATCTCCCAGGACACCTGGCCTACTGGAGCAACAGCATCACAGCATCAAAAGACATTCTCGGCCACATGGCCTTGCTGGTCACTGTCTGACCAATGTTGACAAAGACTGTGGCATGGACTCTGAGGATTTACAATGGCAAGGACACCAACTCCCCCAGTGAACTTTGGATTCCACACACCCGGAAAGCCCCTCATGTCAACCCCCCCCCCCACTAAAATAAAAAGTCACACCATGAAGAGAAGATGCCTGCTGGTTGCATTATTACCTTACATGTGTCTTGTAAAGTCTAACCATGCCTGAGTTCTCTTTTGACTTCAACCATCCACACCCTGGGGCCTGAGTCTGGCACAGGACACACATGGGTCACAGTGTATTAGGCAAGACAGACATGGAGCACCATACACACCCGTGATGGGCCCAACCAGCTGCGGGGGTGGCCGCACAACCCTGCCGACAGACATATTGAGTACATCAACAGTCATGCGCAGAGGGCAGGGATCATGTGGAGTGTCCTAGGGGGCACCCAGGTATGTGTAGACAGGTGGCAGAACCATGTCCTGCAGGCTTGAGTCCGGTGGATGCTGAGAATGGTGGCATGGTCAACGTTGGATGCATAGGGATGGCACATGTCACAATACCCACACACTCATGGACATCATGCACAATACACAGTCTAATCCCACACAAACAGCTTGCATCTTGCTACTTTACACGTAGACACATAGCCACTATCACGGAAAACCATGCCAGACATGCCGGATGCACCGTGGCAACACACCAGCATTGACTGAGAAGAGGCACCTTGGAGGCATAGGGACACCTTTATTAGTCATGTATTCGGGATTGCAGAGGCAACTCGGAGCACACATGACCAGTTCATGTGGAGTAACATGTAGGTCCAACACTGGCACCCCCCTTCCGCAGCACAAATGCGTAATAGCCATGGAACTGGCACACAAGTGTCGTTTAACAGCTAAACACCCCCTGCTGCTCACCGAGAGCCTGCCACACACCATTGATCCGCTGATGTGGAAGTCCCACAGCATGTCAAGCCAATGCAAACTGTATGTGTCCGAGGGCAGTGTTACACACATTGATGCCATCATCACATTCCACAATCCCATCACTGATGACTGTCAACAAGTCTGACCATCTATTCAGGTGTACCCAGCTGCATGTAATGTGTCCCATGGTGATGCAACATGTCTGCAGAGGACCCAAACATCCACAGGGGCAGTGTGCATACATCGTGAACAACTGCCACACCCAATACACCCCTGATGCATCCCTTACCCTAAGGAGACTTCCAAACGTGTCCGTGCCTGTAACGCTGAGTCAGCACACGATGACGTGTCCATGAGGAATAGCAGTGCCACAACAATGCAACCAGCAGACGGCATGCGCAAGTACCTGGGGAAGAGAGACACACAAGAAGTCAGCCACTAAAAGCACAGCCACTTGCATGTGCATGTACTCGACACATGTAAGGATGACCACATGCTAGGTCACAATTATGACTTGGGAAATACACCCATCACTGGCACCATCACTCCAGTGACACATCCACACACACCTCTGACTCACGTGCCATACATGCAGGTGGAGACACACATCACAACGCATGCCACACGGGGACCAATGCGTGCACACTCAGACACTGGTACTCACCACTAAGCAAAGAAGTCGCGTATGAGCCGAGTCCGGATGTCCTCTTGCGGCTCCACATCCTCCACATCACTAGCCCCATTGCCAAGCCCTTCATCCTCCACGGGTGGATGGTCCTGGTCATCTTGATCCAGGATGAGTGGCACAGCTTTCTCAACTGCCATGTTGTGCAGCATGCAGCAGACTATGAAGATTTTGCAGACCTTCGCCGGGGCATATGGGAGGGCGCCGCCGGTCTTGTGGAGGCATCGGAATCGGCTCTTCAGGAGGCCAAACGTCCTCTCTATCACTCGCCTTGTCTGGCCATGGGCGGTGTTGTAGCGGAGCTGGGCCGGCGTGATGGGGTTGCGGAGAGGTGTGATCAGCCATGGCATGTTGGGATAGCCAGCATCCCCTACATGGAAAGCACATGGACATAAGTAGGACAGGAGTAACGGTCGTGCTGGAAGTCTACGCAAAATACAGGACAGACAGACTGTACCCACCAACAACACATGCTCGTTCGTTGCGCAGCTGCGTCATCATCTCAGGCATCCTGCTACGCCTCATGATGTAGGCATCGTGTGCTGATCCTGGAAAACGAGCACAGACATGTGAAATCACCATGTTGGACAGACACACCACAAGGGCATTGATGGAGTGGTAGTGCTTGCGATTCCGGTACGCTACCTCCTGTGCGTGTGGTGGTACCAAAGCCACATGTGTCCCATCTATGGACCCAATGACATGGGGCATCCCTCCCAGGGCATAGAATCCACGCTTGACCCCAGTCAACATTGCAGGGGTAGGAAAATGGATGAAGTCATCCAGGTGAATCAACATGGCCTCTAAGAAATCATGCAGCACACGGCAGAACATGCTCTGGGACATGCCACCAACATGAGCTATGGTATTTTGAAAGGTACCCGTGGCTAGAAAATGTAGGGCTGCCATTACCTTCAGCTTGGGTGTCAGTGCCGTAGGATACCTGTGCTGCGGTTGCAGGTGTGGTGCCAGTCTCGCCGTCAACTCCAGAATTAACGGTTGGGGGAAGCGGTAGCACCGGATACTGTCATTCTCCCGCATGGCAGCCAAGTCCGGAATTGGTCGGGCAAGAGGTGGCGCTCTGCAGTAATTTGGAAGTGACAAGGAGGAGTGAGTGCACCACAACGACAATTGATTTGTACTGTGCACATGTTAATCTGACAATACACATATGCCACATACAGAGTCAGGTATGTGCTACATGCCCTGGACACATATGGCTGCCAGGTGACACTCCTACCAAGACCCAGCTACACACGGAGATTGTGAACCTCCACATGCCATGGCATGGGACTAGCTGTGTCCCAGTGCTAGTGAACAGCCAGACGCAAGACAGGAGTGACATACATCCACACATCAGCAGAAGTAGGATGTCGATTGCAGAGACTGGTAGCGGAATACTAGAGACACAGGTCACATGACATTACACTAGGACAGCCCACACACCTTGCCATGAAGGTGTACATGTCATGACTCACCACACATTCATAGAGAGGATGCAGACATGTCCTTGTTACGCTACTCCGTGTCCCATGCATACATATGCACCTCACATCCGATACCACATGTGGCATGGTGTGCGGAACAGTGTGCCATGTCAATCTACACACAGACACATGTTGGTTGCTGCAACGGCTGCAGCTTTTGAGGGAGCTCAAACATCTACCTAATGTGAACCCCCCACACATACATGACATAGTCACATCGTGCACCGTGGGTAGTGACATGTCAGGTGTGGTAACCCCTGTACCGGGCCTCAGGGGACACTTCCGTGTGTTGGTGTCCGTGCCATGCCAGTGACGCTCATGCCAAGTGTGCAGTACGACATGCACACATGTCAAAGGAGTCAAGGGCATGCCTGGCACACATTGCACCGTCACACATTACATATGTACCCATCTCATCATACATCTGGTGCCTTCTCCACTCAGGAGTATTGTGCCACATCACAGCCTTTCACACCTGTGCCCCACACATGTAGTACTGCCCAGACAATGCCTTGATGTCCATCCATGGACAAGTATGTCAGCCCTATTCCTTCCTGTGTGCTGCCTGTCACCACTGTGATGTGTGAAAAACACTGTACTTCTGCTAAGAGGGCCTGTGTACCTTCCCGTATCACTATGGGAGTGCTGCCGTATGTGTACCCATCGTGATGGTGAGCGTACAGGCATGTGTACGGTCCGTACCACTACGAGTACGCATACGCAAGAACACCCATAGTGGTACGGCCCGTACACGCGTGCCTACGTTCACTTTCACTACGGGTGTCCTCACGTATGCGTACTCGTAGTGGTACGGCCCGTACACACGCCTGTACGCTCCCTATCACTATGGGTGTCCTCGCGTATGCGTACTCGTAGTGGTACGGCCCGTACACACGCCTGTACGCTCCCTATCACTATGGGTGTCCTCGCGTATGCGTACACATAGTGATAGTGAGCGTACAGGCGTGTGTACGGGCCGTACCACTACGAGTACGCAAACGCGAGGACACCCATAGTGATAGGGAGCGTACAGGCGGGTGTACGGGCCGTACCACTACGAGTGCGCATACGCGAGGACACCCATAGTGATAGGGAGCGTACAGGCGTGTGTACGGTCCGTACCACTATGAGTACGCATACGCGAGGACACCCATAGTGATAGGGAGCGTACAGGCGTGTGTACGGGCCGTACCACTACGAGTACGCATACGCGAGGACACCCATAGTGATAGTGAACGTACGCACACGTGTACGGGCCGTTGCTATGCATTTGGGGTGCCCTAGGGCCCCGGAACGCACCGTACCTGTGTGTGAAGCTCAAAATTACATAGGGGACACATGAGGGACAAGTATTAAGGCCTACATGCATGCTGGTTGTCATGGAGACCAAGTTTAAATTTTGATTTTGTTCTGGAAGGTGCACAGCAGAAGTCAGTTGGAATTAATCTACTTTGTTGCAATGTGTTTGTGGGGTTGACATCATGCTGAAGAAAAAACAGAATAAGAACCCACTGACTGCTAGGTTTGAAGGGATTGGAGGAAACATAGTATTGGACAGGCCACATGAAGGGCTTGCTCCCTCCCCGCATGACAGGGCCCAAGCCCCGGACTCCCAGGTGTTACCCACAAGGGCAACCCGCACCCCGTCTCCCAACGGAACTCCTGCCCCCGGACAGCCATGTATCATGGGGCCGAACCACTACCAGCTCCCCCGGCTGGATCAGCCGCCATCTTGGGCGCTGCGCCACGAGGCCGCGTGGCCTCGGCTCGACCCTAACCCTGGGCCTGGCCGGGCCCGACACCCCGGCACCACCATCCACCCAGGAGGTGAGCGGACCACTTGGCAGGTCAATGGGAGAAAGAAGTGTCGATGGCTCTCCCCCGCCAGGTGCCGATCACCCTCCAGCTCCCCCAGGCGCTGGCTCCACCCCCTGCTGGGTGTCTGGACTCCCTCATCCCGGACCCCCCGACCTCCAAGTGCGAGGGTCTGGACATCAAAGGGCGCCAGACCTATAACTAGGGCAGCTCCAGAGCAGGAGGGCAGTTGTATCCTGGAGTCGAGAGACACCGAGAGAACTCAGCCTTGACGGACTACTGGCGCTGCCGTAGCCCTGCCTTGTGAACTATCGTCCTGCCTGCTGGCGCTGCCGCGGCCTTCTGCATCATCCATCCTCGTCGGGACCTGCTGGCGCTGCCGCGGACCGTTGTAACGACCACCTTCATCGGGACCTGCTGGCGCTGCCGCGGACCGTGTAACGACCACCTCCATCGGGACCTGCTGGCGCTGCCGCGGACCATGTAACGACCATCTTCACCGGGACCTGCTGGCGCTGCCGCGGCCCGTCCAAGCTAGAACACCGAGCTCGAGGATTGTGAGCTATCCACCATACCATTTCAACTACCAGATTGGTAACCAGACTGTCCCGCTACCCCCTTTCCCCAAACCAAGAAACTCGAATCGAGGGGACCCCTGAGTCCAGACCTCCTTGTACCATTTCATCGTACCTTGAGAAATCACCTATAAAGAACGCTAAAGCCTATTCTTGTGTGGTGTATATCTGTGGGGGGGAGGTTATTCATCTGTACGATCGCTGGAGACGGCTCTCCCCGGAGACCTCTCCCCTTGTCCTCGGCCGACCCTCCCGGTCCGTCTAACATTGGTGGCCAGCGGCGCGATCCGAATCAACGCGTAATCGTACAGAGAGTAGCTCACCCCACGACAAAACCACGATGTCAACCAAAGAGAGCGGATCCACCGAGAAATTCCAGATGGATAAATTGGAAGAGTATAGCCATCATGAACTTAAACAATTCTGCATGGAACTAGGCATTGCTACCACCGGCCTGAGTACCAAAGACGATTTGAAGCACGCCATTGAGTCGTGGGCGGAAACCGGGGTCGCCGGATCCCCAGACCAAAACGGTGCAGCATCGGAGGGGAACGCCACAGCTCCCGAGGAGCGAGGAACGGGCCTCTCGCAGGAAGAGATCCAAGAAAGAGAAAGAAACAGATTACATGAATTGGAAATGGCACGACTCAAGATGGACGGTGAATTAAAATTGGCCGAGCAAAAACTGAACCTAGAACATCTGCGGCTCCGAGAAGAACGGGAAGAAAAACAGAGGCAGAGAGAGCTCGAAGAAAAAAGACTAACATTCGAACACGAGCGCAAACTGGCGGAAATAGAACTTCGGAAACAGAATAAAGAACCGGAGGTACCTGAGCGACCGCGCACCCCGGGAGCAACCGAGAAGAAAGTCCACATCCCCAAGGATGTTGTCCGAGAGTATGTCCGAGAGGACGACATACAACAGTGGTTCAAAGCCTACGAGATCGCCATGACCTCCCACCGGATCGATCGGAGTGACTGGGGAGCCGACCTATGGGGGAGGTTCGTCAACGAAGGCCGCGATGCCCTACTGCAGCTCCCAGACCATCAGATGTCATCCTATGACCACATGAAGGCTGCCCTCCTCACCCGATATGGGCTCACACCCGAAATGTACCGCCAGAGGTTCCGAGACTGCACCCGGATCCCGGGTACAACTTGGGTGGAATATGTCAACTATTTCAGCCGAGCCTTCGAGGGTTGGATCAAGGGAAGCCACGTAACGACCTAGGAGCAACTCTTTAATCTCATGGTGTGGGAGCACCTGTCTAACAACTGCTTCGTCGAGCTCAGGCAGCACCTCCTCGACAGTAAATTGACTGACCCACGGCAACTCGCCACCGAAGCTGACCGGTGGGAAAGCACCCGAGTGGGCCGGAGAGGGCCACACGGGCAAAACCGAAACAACCAAGGTCAGCACCGTCCCCGAGGAGGAGGAGGAGGCCAGGGGCGAGGGAGAGACACCGCCCCGGCCACTCCCGCGGCCAGCACCCCGCCCCCGGCCGGCCGGGGCAACCCCCCGATGCGGCCGGGGTTCCGAGCCAACGTCACGTGTCACCGATGCCAGCGAGTCGGCCACTACGCCAATGACCCGAGCTGCCCGCAGAACCAAACGCCAAAGCCCCGCCAGGTAGCTGCCGCCGCCCTGGGGGGAGAACAAATCTCCGAGGAACAAGAAGAATATGAGCAGGCACAACAAGAGTGGGAACTGGCCGCCATGGTTCTAGCGTGCCTAGGGGGAAAAGACATGGTCCCGCGGGCTCCCCTACCCGCCAACACCAGGAAATATGGCCAGTGGGTGAACATTAATGGGCGCCGGGCCGAAGCCCTACGTGACACAGGGGCCAGTGTGACGGCCGTCCGCTGTCACCTGGTAAAACCAGAGCAGATCCTGCCGAACATTCTCTGCCCCGTCCGCTCAGCCGACAATTCCGAAAATCTATGTCGGATGGCCTGCGTCCCCTTCGAATGGGGAGGGGTCTCCGGCATGTTGAAGGTGACGGTCCGGAATGATGCCCCCGTGGACTGTCTCCTGCGGAATGACCTTGAGAGTTCCCCGTGGGCCGCCGTCGAAAGAAGAGAGCACCTGGGGATGCTGGGCCTCCCGGACTGGGCATGCGTAACCACCCGGTCCATGGCCGCCCATGCCATCCCCCGACCAGAAGAACCAGAATGGCCAGCACCTCCTCCCCCGGTCGCTCCAGTAGAAGACAACGACTATACCGACCCCCCAGAGCCAACCCCCGAAGGGGTCGCCCAGCCCCAGGACCTTCCCGGCCTGGCTCAGTGGCGTCAAGAAGGGGGGCCCACCCAGGAACAGTTCCGCCAGGAGCAGAAGACCTGCCCCTCCCTCGAGGGGCTCCGCCAGCAAGCCAGCGCCCAGAGCGCAGGGGACTCCACCGGAACCCATTGGGTCTATTGGGATAACAACCTGCTATACAGTGAACAAAGAATCGCGGAGTTAGGGGCCAGTCGAGTGCTGGTGGTGCCCCTCCGTTTCAGAGACTTCCTGCTAAATTTGGCCCACGATGTCCCCCTGGCTGGACACCTGGGCCAGGACAAAACCTACAGTCGCCTGGTGACCCACTTTTTCTGGCCGAGGATGCAAAACAACGTCCTCAACCACTGCCGGTCCTGCCCCACGTGCCAGGCCAGCGGGAAGAGCGGCCGCAAGCTCAAGGCACCTCTGCAACCCCTCCCAGTGGTCACCACCCCGTTCGAGAGGGTAGGAA
Source organism: Triturus cristatus (assembly GCF_964204655.1). Lineage (NCBI taxonomy): Eukaryota > Metazoa > Chordata > Amphibia > Caudata > Salamandridae > Triturus > Triturus cristatus. The sequence continues at coordinate 971,865,255 of NC_140587.1, forward strand.
TAGACATTGTGGGGCCCCTGGACCCCCGCACAGCACAAGGACATCGGTTCATCCTGGTACTGGTGGACCACGCCACCCGCTACCCCGAGGCTGTGCCCCTGCGAACTGTAACAGCTCCGGTGGTCGGTCGGGCCCTAATGGGGATCTTCTCCCGGGTGGGCTTCCCCCGAGAAGTCGTCAGTGACCGAGGCACAAACTTTATCTCGAAATATATGAAGTCCCTCTGGCAACAGTGCGGGGTCACCTACCGATTCACGACCCCCTATCACCCTCAAGGGAACGGACTAGTTGAGCGATTCAACCGCACACTCAAGGGAATGATTGGGGGATTGGAAGAGCCCCTCCGTCGCCAGTGGGATGTACTACTTCCGTGCCTCCTCTTCGCCTATCGAGAAGTTCCCCAGAAGTCCCTCGGCTTTAGCCCTTTCGAACTCCTGTACGGGCACCCTGTGCGAGGGCCCCTCAGCCTAGTCAAAGAAGGTTGGGAGATGGCCCCCCTAAAGACCCCTCCAGACGTCTTCAAGTACCTCCTGGCACTACGCAATCAGACCCGGCGCTTCAGGGAAATGGCAAAAGCGAATCTTGAGGCCAGTCAGGAGGACATGAAAAAATGGTACGATCAGAATGCCTCCTCCGTCGAATTCGAACCTGGTCAACAAGTGTGGGTGATGTCCCTCACCGAACCATGTGCCTTACAAGATAAGTGGACGGGGCCCTTCAAAGTGGTCGAACGCAAAAGCCCCATCACCTATCTCATCGACATGGAGTCCCCCCGGAACCCCCTCCGGGTCCTCCACACCAACAGACTCAAACCCCACTTTGTGCGCTCGGAACTCAGCCTCCTGATGGCTACAGACAGTGGGGCGGAAGAAGACTCCGAGCCCCTCCCTGATCTCCTGAAGACCCAGGGGAAAGACGGTTCCGTGGACGGGGTCCGGCTCTCCGATGCCCTCACCCCAGAACCACGCCAGGGCTGCCGGGACCTCCTGCTGCAGTTTGCTACTCTGTTTTCCCTCACCCCAGGGATCACCCCTTGGTGCTTGCACGACGTGGACACTGGGGACAGTCCCCCTATCCGACACCGGGCCTACCGTGTACCAGATCGGGTGCGGGCCTGCATCCAAGAGGAAGTATCCAAGATGCTCACGCTCGGGGTCATCGAGCCCTCGGACAGCCCCTGGGCCAGCCCGGTCGTGCTGGTCCCCAAAGCCGCTGCCCCCGGCACCACTCCTGAACTCCGGTTCTGCGTCGACTATCGGGGCTTGAACGCTGTCACCAGGACCGACGCCCATCCTATCCCCCGAGCGGATGAATTGATCGACCGCCTGGGGGCCGCCCGCTACCTCAGCATCTTCGACCTGACAGCGGGCTACTGGCAGATCGGTCTCACACCCCGGGCCCAAGAACGGTCCACCTTTTCTACCCCCGATGGCCACTACCACTTCAAGGTCATGCCCTTCGGCATGAAGAATGCCTCAGCTACTTTTCAGCGTCTAGTGAACCAGGTCTTGGCGGGGCTCGAAGAGTTCAGCGCCGCCTACCTGGACGACATCGCTGTATACAGCCGCCACTGGTCCGACCACCTCCACCACCTCCGAGAGGTCCTGCAAGCCCTCCAGCGGGCCGGCCTCACGATTAAGGCCGGCAAGTGCCAAATTGGTCAGGGGTCCGTGACCTACCTCGGACACCAGGTGGGAAGTGGTCTGGTGGCCCCTCTGCAACTCAAAATTGCTGCCATCCAGTCCTGGCAACCCCCAGTCACGCAGACCGAGGTCCGAGCCTTCTTGGGACTCACCGGCTACTACCGGCGGTTCGTGAGGGACTATGGCAGCATTGTGGGGCCCCTCACGGGCCTCACGTCCAAAAACCACCCGAAGAAGATTAACTGGACCCCCGACTGTCAAGCGGCCTTCGAGAAGCTGAAGGCCGCCCTGTGCACCGCCCCTGTGCTCCAGGCCCCCGATTACAGTCGGGAATTCATTGTACAAACGGACGCCTCCGACCACGGCATCGGGGCGGTTCTTTCCCAGCTGAACCCCGAGGGTCTTGACCAGCCGGTGGCCTTCATCAGCAGACGCCTCCTGGCCCGAGAACAGCGCTGGAGCACAATCGAGAGGGAGGCCTTCGCAGTGGTGTGGGCCCTCAAGAAGCTCCGGCCCTATCTCTTCGGTACCCACTTCCGGGTGCAAACTGATCATCGACCCCTGCAGTGGCTAATGCAGATGCGAGGGGGAAAACCCAAAACTATTGCGCTGGTCCATCTCCCTGCAGGGAATGGACTTCACTGTGGAACATCGACCGGGCCAAGACCACGCCAACGCAGATGGCCTGTCACGCTTTTTCCGCCTCGACGAGGAGAGTCCCCAAGAGGATGGGTGACTCTCCCCGCCTTCAGCTGGGGGGGACGCATGTTGGACAGGCCACATGAAGGGCTTGCTCCCTCCCCGCATGACAGGGCCCAAGCCCCGGACTCCCAGGTGTTACCCACAAGGGCAACCCGCACCCCGTCTCCCAACGGAACTCCTGCCCCCGGACAGCCATGTATCATGGGGCCGAACCACTACCAGCTCCCCCAACACCCCGGCACCACCATCCACCCAGGAGGTGAGCGGACCACTTGGCAGGTCAATGGGAGAAAGAAGTGTCGATGGCTCTCCCCCGCCAGGTGCCGATCACCCTCCAGCTCCCCAGGCGCTGGCTCCACCCCCTGCTGGGTGTCTGGACTCCCTCATCCCGGACCCCCCGACCTCCAAGTGCGAGGGTCCGGACATCAAAGGGCGCCAGACCTATAACTAGGGCAGCTCCAGAGCAGGAGGGCAGTTGTATCCTGGAGTCGAGAGACACCGAGAGAACTCAGCCTTGACGGACTACTGGCGCTACCGTAGCCCTGCCTTGTGAACTATCGTCCTGCCTGCTGGCGCTGCCGCGGCCTTCTGCATCATCCATCCTCGTCGGGACCTGCTGGCGCTGCCGCGGACCGTTGTAACGACCACCTTCATCGGGACCTGCTGGCGCTGCCGCGGACCGTGTAACGACCACCTCCATCAGGACCTGCTGGCGCTGCCGCGGACCGTGTAACGACCATCTTCACCGGGACCTGCTGGCGCTGCCGCGGCCCGTCCAAGCTAGAACACCGAGTTCGAGGATTGTGAGCTATCCACCATACCATTTCAACTACCAGATTGGTAACCAGACTGTCCCGCTACCCCCTTTCCCCAAACCAAGAAACTCGAATCGAGGGGACCCCTGAGTCCAGACCTCCTTGTACCATTTCATCGTACCTTGAGAAATCACCTATAAAGAACGCTAAAGCCTATTCTTGTGTGGTGTATATCTGTGGGGGGGAGGTTATTCATCTGTACGATCGCTGGAGACGGCTCTCCCCGGAGACCTCTCCCCTTGTCCTCGGCCGACCCTCCCGGTCCGTCTAACACATAGGATGCAAATGTGAGTGACCAATCACTCTGCACTCCTGTGCATGAAATGGGCCAGCAAGGCAGATATAAGGCAGCCAGGTCCCATGAGGGAGCACTTGCCTGCACATCTCTGTATTCCACGACCCAGCTGCTGCTACTGATTCCCTGGAACCATGTCAAGGGCTGTGGAGAGGTCACAGCCATTCACCCTGGAGGAGAACATGGCTTTTGTGGAAGTGATCCTCCCACAGTACCCCATGCTGTATGGGCGACCAGGTTATCAGGTGAGTGCAGTGTCCACTGGCACAGACTGTGTCCCTTTTTTGTGACTGTGACTTCTGCCATTGTGTCCAGGTGTGACACACATGCTATGTACTGTAGAGGGGATCCCAGGGGGGGAATGCCTGATGTCTTCCAGCAGTGCCCAGAGACAGGAGGGGTGGGTGCCTATCACTCCCAGCAGTGCCCAGAGACAGGAGGGGTGGGTGTGATGCACAGTGTGAGCCTGGATCATTGATTGTGTAGTTGCCCTCATTCCACCTGTGTCCTTTCAATGGCACGTACTGCTTTTGGCCTTCCCCAGAGGATCATGTCCCTATGACAAAGGTGCAATGCGTTGGATGCATACTATGCCTTGTTGTAAACAGCAAATGTGTTCTAATCTGTGTCTCTGTGACATGTGCCAGGTGTATTGATGTAGTGTCACTTGTTCATCCTCACAGGTAGACACCTCTGCCAAGGAGCAGATATGGCTGGACGCCGTCAGCGGCGTGAGGAGTGCGGATGGTCGGAGGCGGCACCTGTCCCAGGTGAGGAAACGCTGGCAGGATATCCGGTGCTGGACGCGGAGGATCGCACGGGTCCTGCTGGGGGACTCACCTGAGAGCCATAAGAACTGCGGGCGCCGCCGTCTCTCCCACATCCACAAGCGTGTGCTGGCGGTGGTCTTTCCAGACTTGGACAGGCGCCTACAGGAGATGCAGCAGCAGGAAGGGGGTAGGTACATGTGTGTTTGTTGTGTTTCACCAGCATTTGTACATGCACTGTTCCATGGATACACTGCCAGGATTTTATGGTGCTGTGCAGATCCTGTTACCCACAGTATTGCAGTGCCCTCCTGCCTCCCTTCCCCTTCTTGCAATGTGTTCCCTGGTCTGTGTGTAGTCACTCCGTCACAAGGTTATGTAGCCTGGCACCTTCTCCAAGTGTACTATGCCTGCAGCATCATGTGTGGGGGTGGTGTGTAACAGGTTTTGTGACCTTGCCTGTGCCCTGTCCAGTTCTGGACTTGTGGGTTCCATGTCAGTTGGCACTAATGCTGAGTCCAGACATGGGAGTTAATCTCTCAAGTGCGAGGCCTTCCAGCACGCATGTCCTATGTGGTGGCCTGTGACATGATGTGCATGAGTGTGCGGTACGCATAGTGCAGCGATGTTAGCGTGTGTTGCAGTCATTCCCATTCAGGAGCATGGAGTTGTGTGGCCACTACTGTCCCCAGGGGCATCTTTTCCTAGGTATCATGTGTGTAATCAGAAAATGTCGACAATCTCTGTGTCTACGGCATAGGTTGTGCTCTGTGCCATTGTCCCCTGGCACCATGTATATTGACGTGAAATGTAGTACAAGTGTCCACTGTCCAGCCTGACCTGATTTTCCAAGTACATACTCACGGTGGCCATTGCCTGTGTGTCTTGTTACAATCATCTGATGATGCCCATTTGTACATGAATATTTGGACAGGCGCACCTTGGGTATTTTGTGTGCAATATTGAATTTTTGCATCCCATGTGTATTTCACCCAGACTAAGAGATGTACGTGCTTCCTGTGTCTCCAAAGACTTGTCTCATGTAGGGGGTGGGTGGTGCGGGCATGGCCTACATGTCAAGACCTGAAATCTCCTTGCTAGGACTGGCCAGTGTGTGATGTTTGTCTGGACATACACTCAAGGTGCAGTGTGCCAGTCAGGGTGGGCATGTTATCAGTATTACCTATGCTGCATGTGCCTCTAGTTCCTGGATATGGTCCCTGCTCATCCCTATTTCCTGCCACGCTGTGTGGTGCAGATGCAGTGCTGGATTGTCCCCAGGGCCTTGCTCCTCAGTCAAAATTCCATGTCATCTCATTTGCTATTGTGTCATGCTCTCCATAGTTTTTCCGTGGCATGGTGGGTCATACAACTGTGTCTTGCAGGGCCTACATATGTACCTTGTTTTGTAGTTGTAACTCTTCTTTTGTTTCAGGCTATGCACTGTAACCTAAGTAGATTGGAAACATGTGACATATGTATACAGGTGTATGATTAATTTCTGTCTCTTCACCCTGCCCACAGCATCGTCGGGGGACACGGAGGGAGACATGGACACAGACGGCGCAGAGGGACCGAGCACCAGTGCCAGCGGTGACATCATGGCTGGCACATCGAGTGATACTGAGGCGGAGGAGAGTGAAGCCGGGGACCTGTCGACTGGCACAACAGAGTATGAAGCTGACGGGTCCGAGGATGATCTCTCCGAGTGGGCGGTGGCTGCACCACCATCTGACAGCAGCCCTACATCTCGCACCGCCCCCTCCATTGGCATCAGCCGCCTCCCACGTGCTCGTGTCCCTTCCCAGCGTGCCCAGTCACCGCATGGCTCCTTCCTGCCAGGCACCGCACCCCCTTCCCCTGTCTCCACTGCTGCCGCCAATGGCGAGTCTGTGGACATCCAGCGGCAGTTGCAGGTTGGTCAGACTGCGATCCTTAATGTCCTCCATGCCCACAGCCAGGTCCTCAACAACATGGAGGCATACTTGGAGGGCATTCATTCATCGCAGGCTGACCAACGCAACTTGCTGAGGTCCATAGACTCGACACTGACTGCAGCAGTGAGTCTCCTGCAGCGCTACGTCACACCCCCTACCCCTGCCCCTTCCACACTTCCCACTCCCATGCCTGTCCCACATACACCCAGACGTCAGCATGCACCCACCACGACAGACACAGGCACCACACCAGCAGGGAAGGTCCGCCGCACACCTCCTGACACGCACACACAGGGTGTAGTAGGCACACCCACTGGGTCGGGGGGCAAACGTGTGACACGCAGCCAGAGTGGGAGTCCGCATTCCACCCAATCCACTCCCTCCAAATCCCCTCCCCTCAGCTCTCCTGGCCACATCTCCCCCAAAGACTCCTTCATGGCCGCTCTGTCCCTGAGCCACACAGTGACACCACCCCGCAAGCGGTCAAGGAAGTCCACGGTCAGGGTGCTTGAGTCCCCCCCTGTCCACACCCTCCCCCAGTGGCGCTGCGACCCATCCCTCTGCCCCCCCTCCTTGGGGCCTGTGGTTCCTTCGGGTGCAGGGGAGTCCCTGGAGGACCTTGCCAAGGTGTGCAGCGCGCTCCTAGAATCCACCTTTGGCCCTGCCCCACCCCCTGTGGTGGAGTCCTCCATCCCTGCACCCACGTCGCCTACCCTTCGCCCTCCTGTCCCTGCGGTGCCTGTTCCTTCCCCCCCACATGATGCCCTCACCCCTGTGGAAGACGACGGAATGTAACTGTGCAGGCAAGCTAGGGGACATGCATCCCACTGTGTCCCCCATCCAGCTGTGACTCATGGACTGCCCTATGGGCTTTGTAAATATTGAACTTTCAACTAACACACTATTTAAGATCATGCTGATTAAAGCCATTTTTGTTTCCTTTGAACACTACTGCTTTTCTGATGTTGCTGTTGGTGGGGCTGTGACCTGATTTTGGGTGGTAATCATGTGTTGGGTGTGTGGGAAATGTAGTAGTGTGCTGATCATAGGGGGGACCCTGGTATCTGTGTGCCATCACACGGTGTTAGCTATGTTTCTCTGTCTATGTACGCAGTTGCTGCATGGTGAAATTGTCCCAAGGTGTATTCCTTCCTCTGTGTACCCTGCCATCTTCTCTGCAGGGTGTTCCCAATATGTGGTGCTGAGCTGTGTCTACATCAGCTGGGTGTGTGACGGACTCCTTCAACTTTGCACATGCATGCTGAGCGATGTCTCCACCTGCATCATTCGTGGCATCCTTGGTAGTCATGGTACTTGTGTGTGTGGACTTTTGACATGACTTCATGTGGACATGTTTTCTTTTCGGCGCTATGCATGCGTATACTCCCAGCCTCGCACACATGTGGTACATGTACTGCAGGGTCTTTGTGCACCTGACTGACATTTGTGGGCATGGTATCTGTGGCCACTCCACTCTTTGCATTCCATGGGCACTGCTGGGAGTGTTAGGCACCCACCCCTCCTGTCTCTGGGCACTGCTGGGGGGACTCTGCACACACCCCTCCTGTCTCTGGGCACTGCTGGGGGGACTCTGCACACACCCCTCCTGTCTCTGGGCACTGCTGGGGGGACTCTGCACACACCCCTCCTGTCTCTGGGCACTGCTGGGAGGACTCTGCACCCCCCCTCCTGTCTCTGGGCACTGCTGGGAGTGATAGGCACCCACCCCTCCTGTCTCTGGGCACTGCTGGGAGGACTCTGCACACACCCCTCCTGTCTCTGGGCACTGCTGGGAGTGATAGGCACCCACCCCTCCTGTCTCTGGGCACTGCTGGGAGTGATAGGCATCCACCCCTCCTGTCTCTGGGCACTGCTGGTGGGACTCTGCACACACCCCTCCTGTCTCTGGGCACTGCTGGGGGGACTCTGCACACACCCCTCCTGTCTCTGGGCACTGCTGGGAGGACTCTGCACCCACCCCTCCTGTCTCTGGGCACTGCTGGGAGTGATAGGCACCCACCCCTCCTGTCTCTGGGCACTGCTGGGGGGACTCTGCACACACCCCTCCTGTCTCTGGGCACTACTGGGGGGACTCTGCACACACCCGTCCTGTCTCTGGGCACTGCTGGGAGGACTCTGCACCCACCCCTCCTGTCTCTGGGCACTGCTGGGAGTGATTGGCACCCACCCCTCCTGTCTCTGGGCACTGCTGGGAGGACTCTGCACACACCCCTCTTGTCTCTGGGCACTGCTGGGAGTGATAGGCACCCACCCCTCCTGTCTCTGGGCACTGCTGGGAGTGATAGGCACCCACCCCTCCTGTCTCAGGCCACTGCTGGTGGGACTCTGCACACACCCCTCCTGTCTCTGGGCACTGCTGGGGGGACTCTGCACACACCCCTCCTGTCTCTGGGCACTGCTGGGAGGACTCTGCACCCACCCCTCCTGTCTCTGGGCACTGCTGGGAGTGATAGGCACCCACCCTCCTGTCTCTGGGCACTGCTGGGGGGACTCTGCACACACCCCTCCTGTCTCTGGGCACTGCTGGGGGGACTCTGCACACACCCCTCCTGTCTCTAGGCACTGCTGGGGGGACTCTGCACACACCCCTCCTGTCTCTGGGCACTGCTGGGGGGACTCTGCACACACCCCTCCTGTCTCTGGGCACTGCTGGGAGGACTCTGCACCCACCCCTCCTGTCTCTGGGCACTGCTGGGAGTGATAGGCACCCACCCCTCCTGTCTCTGGGCACTGCTGGGAGGACTCTGCACACACCCCTCCTGTCTCCGGGCACTGCTGGGAGTGATAGGCACCCACCCCTCCTGTCTCTGGGCACTGCTGGGAGTGATAGGCACCCACCCCTCCTGTCTCTGGGCACTGCTGGTGGGACTCTGCACACACCCCTCCTGTCTCTGGGCACTGCTGGGGGGACTCTGCACACACCCCTCCTGTCTCTGGGCACTGCTGGGAGTGATAGGCACCCACCCATCCTGTCTCTGGGCACTGCTGGGGGGACTCTGCACACACCCCTCCTAATTCACAATATGTACGCTTCGAACATACACGGGTGTGGGTTCGCTCCATGCTTACGCGGGTGAGGGTACGGGTCGTACTTACACTGTTGGGGTGGGGGGTTCGCTCCATGCGTACGCGGGTGAGGGTACGGGTTGTACTTACACTGTTGGGGTGGGGGGTTCGCTCCATGCGTACGCGGGTGAGGGTACGGGTCGTACTTACACTGTTGGGGTGGGGGGTTCGCTCCATGCGTACGCGGGTGAGGGTACGGGTTGTACTTACACTGTTGGGGTGGGGGGTTCGCTCCATGCGTACGCGGGTGAGGGTACAGGTCGTACTTACACTGTTGGGGTGTGGATTCGCTCCATGCATATGCGGGTGAGGGTACGGGTCGTACTTACACTGTTGGGGTGGGGGGTTCGCTCCATGCATACGCGGGTGGGGGTACGGGTCGTACTTACACTGTTGGGGTGGGAGGTACGCTCCGTACGTACGCGGGTGGGGGTACGTGTCGTACTTACACTGTTGGGGTGGGGGTACGCTCCGTACGTACGCGGGTGGGGGTACGTGTCATACTTACACTGTTGGGGTGGGGGGTACGCTCCGTACGTACGAGGGTGGGGGTACATGTCGTACTTACACTGTTGGGGTGGGGGGTACGCTCCGTACGTACGCGGGTGGGGGTACGTGTCGTACTTACACTGTTGGGGTGGGGGGTACGCTCCGTACGTACGCGGGTGTGGGTACGTGTCGTACTTACACTGTTGGGGTGGGGGTACGCTCCGTACGTACGCGGGTGGGGGTACGTGTCATACTTACACTGTTGGGGTGGGGGGTACGCTCCGTACATACGCGGGTGGGGGTACGTGTCGTACTTACACTGTTGGGGTGGGGGGTACGCTCCATGCTTACGCGGGTGGGGGTACGGTCCGTACATTGCCGTACCCACGCTGTGGAATGCTTGTGTGGGCCGTCCCTAGGCCTTTGCCACGTGGGTACGTGCCATCCCGCAATTGTTGGGGTGACGTAGGTGTGGGCGTGGTACGACTCGTACCCACGCTCTTAAGGCGTGGGTACGGAACGTACCTGTATGGTTGTGTTGCCGGTTCGCGTCATGAAGAACTTCCGTTGTGGCGGTCGCTGGCTTGGCTGGACACGCCCCCACCCCCTCGTAGTGACCAGGGCCTGAGGGTCAGGTATGTCCAGGGCATGTGTGCTGTGTGACTTGGGTGGGGGTTATGTGTCCTGCCCCTGCCCCCCCCCCCTTGCCCGTGGGTGTTGTTCTGACCTTCTGCGGCGTCTGCGTCGTAACCTGTAGAGGAGGTTGACTGCTATGAGAGCCGGGATGACACGTAGGTTCGGGTCCATGTCTGTCTGTCGCGTACAGGTCCTCCTTGTTCGCTTCGTCCTGTCTGTCCGTCGCGTACGGGTCCTCCTTGTTCGCGTCGTCCTGATTTCCCGGCAGTTTTTGGCAGCCGGAAAATATTCCCCGTGCGGGATGACGTCGGTGCGAATCGTAATTCCTGGTTCGTGAATGGCAGGCTGCGTGCGTCCCGACGTCCCGTCGGCGCTTTCCCGGATCGCATTTGTACGTTTATTTTGTTCGGTCGGGGTTTTGTACGATTCGTACGGGAAAGGTGTTTCCGTGCGAATCGTAATTCCAAGTTTGTATATTTTGACGACCGGGTACGCGTCGGACGGGGAATGTGCTCCGTCCGACGGTTCGTACCCGGTTTTTACCGGATCGTAATCGGTACCTAAGTGTGCAAAACATTCAGTTTGCTCGTCTTTCCAGATTGGAGGATAGAGTAATTCCAAATTTGGACCAAATGCCAGAATTAATCATGGCAGCACATGAGGGTCTAGCCTCTACTCATGCAGGGGTGGCAGCTACAGTTTCACTATTGCAGCAATACTACTGATGGACAGGTCTATATACACAGACCAAATACTATGTTCTTAAATGTGACATTTGTCAACAAATAAAAGTCTCCACCACAGTACATCCATCACAGACACCTCTCTTAATTTCAGATAAGCCTGTAGCCTGCATTTATCTCGACCACTATGGGCCACTATACAATGATAGCTCTTTAAAATACATTCTGTAAGCAGTGGATTCCTGTTCTCAATTACTATGGGTATGGCCACAGTAATCGGCTAACGCTCAAACTGTTATAAAAGATTTGCAAGTCTTCGGCACATATACAGTAGCCGCATTCCATGGGGACCATCACCCAGCATTTGCCTCTAAGGCTTACCGGGATACCATGGGAAAATTGGGTATAATTGTGTACTACTCCTCCCCCTATCATCTTGAAGAAAATTCAATAGTGGGGCAGAAAAACTGTGACTTAAAGCAGTCTTTAACAGCTAGAATATTAGTTTCAGGTCGCTGCTGGGTCCACCACCTGTATGGGGTACAGAGAGTCTTAAACAATATACCAAGAAGATCCTTGGGTGGTCTGACTACTAATGAGGTCCTGTTTGGGGTCAAGATATGGATTCCAGACCTTGACAATCTCAGTGCAGTGGTGGTGGAAGCACATTTTGATATCAGTCAACGTTTAGCTGCCTTACAGGAACTGAAAGACTACCAGGACTCGCAAAGCAAGGACGTTGAGAAACATTCAGCCACTAGCAAAGTGAAGGGAGCCGGCAATTCCTGGCTGGATTCCAAAGACTGGGATCTGGTTCGAGAGAGAATTGTGGAGAAGGAGGAGTTTGGCCCATCTTACTGAGCGTCTTTGCCAGTAATGGTTGTTGACTGTACCAGAATTGTACTTTTACCGCCCCTTGTTGGTTGCGAACGCAAAAGATTTTAGCCCATAAACCTAATCATTCACACCATGTGGCCAGTCCTGCACAGAAGGCCACAAGGGTTCCTAGGTAGTTACCTGGCACCTCTCACTACCATATAGGAAATCCCATAACAAGCTTTGACCAACACTGATATTTCTGCTCCCTAGCTGGGGATATCAGACACTGAAGTCTTGCTACTTCCAGTTACATCTACCAACACCAAATAATAACCGTATGCACAGGTTTCAATACCACATGCCAACAATGAAGTTGTGTATTATGACCCACCACTGGAGTTTCCTACCAGTTCTATACAACCTCGCGCACAAACTGCCTCTGGCTATTTTGTCGATATTGATGATTTTACCTAGGATTCGTCAGAACCGCCACCGCATTTGGCTGAAAAAGACATGTTTTATTCCACATTTGATTTCAATTTGGATTTCCATTTTGTTGCTTTTTCTTATCCTTTGGATTGGTTTTGTGACATTATTCTTTTTGCTTCTGAATGGACACTATCTCCCAGAGGGCTTTGCTGTTGAACTGGTAACTGAGGTATTGAAGCCTCATTCGTCATCATACAAAGTATGAAGAGACCTGTACCTTGTGAACATTTTGGCTGTTCCAGTAATTGATGGAATTGTTTGGCATAAGTTACCATAAGATAATTTTGGACCAACAGAAACTTTACAGATACTATATGTGTTTAAAATACCACTAAATAACATTATTACTCCTGGCAACATTTCTGATGATTGGGACATTAACACAGTTTAATCTATGCTTGATGAGCTAGAACATGATACTGTATTTGTAAGTGAAGAAATGTATAATAGAACATCTAATTGTGATGAAATGTTTTGTTTTCACTACTATGCGTACCATTATTTTCACAGCGCTAGTACTCCACCTGGAATATTTAATCACACACAATGGGAACATTGCCCTATGCCACCTTTGGTTAGCTCCAAAACATTTGCACAGAAGGTTGCATACATTTCTGGTAATACCCCGTAGACCCAGAGCCTTATTATTATAAACTTCTACCTTCTCCAGCAAAGAAAAATATGCTGACTGACACAAAATTAATTTGTTAAGCTCCCCTTTATTTCCCAGTTGTCAATACAAGGGTATGAGTTTTAGAAAGACAATATTGATTTAAAATCTGTTTGGGGAACTAATGACTTGCAAGTTCAAGGAAATTAGACTTTATTTAGAACATGTCTTATACCAAGAGAAATGATTTTTCTAAGGAGAACTATGCCACAAACATTCTGCCTCATACTGGCAAGATAAAGTATATGAACACACCAAACATTCCCTTATTTGCACATTTTGAGAATTGGCAACAGTTCACAAATTACACAGAGGAAAAGTTCAACAACATGCTCAAGAATCGTATATATAAATCATCACTTTCCAGCCCTGAGGGATGGCTAGTGTGGCCATTAGATACTAATGGGTGTCATTCACATTTTTAAAACAAATGGTTTAGAATAAATAAACCAGGCCCATGTTATGAGTAGACACAGCACTCGGAGTAGTAGCAACATATAGTATGGAAAAGTTATGCCTCGAATGGCTAAAACTTTCCATGTTAGATGGGTGAAAGAACACTTGTCTCTCCTTTCAGTTGACACAGAATTATAGGATTTTTTATTAAGTCCTAGAAAGTCACGGGCAAAAGCACTTTTTTATGCTGCATACAATGAGTTGCGGATGGTGTCACAGCAGGAAGCTGCTAAGATGATAGGCAAAATTGACAAATTAAATTTAGAAAAGACTCTAGCAGTAGTTGACAATGGTATGACTACTTCATCCACTAGAATGTATCATCTTTGTAACATTGTGTCATCACTTATTAATATCATACAAAGTGGCATGCCACTGGACAAAGTCAGCTTAGATCTTTCATGTATAGAGCTGGACTTTACAGACTCTGTGCAATAGTCACGTGCCCTGGAAGCATTTGAACACAGATGATTTGAAAATCCACCTGCAAATTGTTCTGCATGATTGCAGTTGCTGCAAAATGCATATTATGAGTCTTCCTTGGATGCCTCAGCTCTTGGATTTTTAGATCCTGGCTCTTACTCTGCGGATGTACTACTGGCTATCATGTGCAAAAACAAAGAAATCCCATTTCAACTAGAATGATTATAACCGTGATGGATATACAAGTAAATATTATAACCTTCTTCAGATGCGGATCATGTAGTATAGGTACTTAACATAGAAATAAGCAAGCAATAGCATCCATAATGAATGCAAATATTTGAGAGAAAATAATCAGTGTTGAGGTAGTTGAGATTTTATAACAGTGATTCCAAACAAGCAATTCCTTAAAGGACAATAAACAATAATGTGCTTCGATTTCAATTATTTTATTAAAAAACTATTGGTTGTAAACCAGACATTTAAAACCCAACGATTAAAAACATTTATCACCGTGATGTCATTATCAATTACATCTCTTTAACTCAATATGTAATATTGTATCTAAAGGTAAATTACAAATACAGAAAGATTTTTCTTAAAAACCCTCAAAATACAAGTATTATAGAAACAGAAAAACTGTCAAAAACTGTCGATGAGGTGTTTGAGCAAAATTGTAGTAGTTCCACGCTATACACGATAGCCACATAATTAAACTTAGAAAGTGGTTACCTAGCCCATCCCAAGATGGCCGAACCTGTTACATCATGAATATCAGGTCAAGTTATTGGGGTAGTAGACCACTTCAAGATGGCCGAACCAAAATTCCTAAACTTTTGACACAACAGTTCGACAGAAATGAAGTAATTGTTAACTTCATCGTGTTTTAGATCAGATCAGTGTAAGATATTTGCAAATAGACTGAATGGTTTCCACGCTATACATGATAGCCATGTAATTAAACTTAGGCAGTGGTTACCTAGACTATCCCAAGATGGCCCAACCTGTTACATCCCGAATATCAGGTCAGGTTAGTGGAGTCGTAGACCACTTTAAGATGGCCGAAACAAAATTCCTGAACTTTTTACACAATCTTGAATGCGCTGTGTTTCACAGCAAGGTACTGCTTTACTTGCTCTCTGTTCCCCTTGTTTAAATAACTCAGGGAGGGACAGACTTAAAATAATCCTTAGACAGCATCAAGTTTAACAGTTAGCAGCTGAGGTCATTTGTCTGAAATGTTATGTTATGTTATGTTAACCAGTTTTATAGAGCGCAACAGCTGCCCAGGCCAAGAGGCATCCCGGCGCTAAACAACAGCAGCGCAGTACGCGGAAACGATCAGGGCCTACGAGGACGGAAACAGGAACGTCTTGATTGCTTTCCTGAACTGAAGATAGTTAGTAAGCTCCCGAATGTGAACCAGCAGAGAGTTCCACAGCAGGGCCGCTCTATGCTGGAAGGAGCACCCGCTGGCGCGGGCTTTCCTTACCCTGGGAACCACTACTAGACATTGTCCCATAGAACGAAGTGGTCGTCTGGGGATATAAGGTAGAAGAAGATCAGACAAAATGTAAGGAGATGCCAACTTCAGAATTTTAAAGGCAAAACAAAGTGCCTTAAACTCAATGCGCCTGGCTACCGGCAACCAATGAAGGCGACGAATAGCACTGGTCACTGAGCAGGTTCTACGCAAGCCCAGAAGAGATCTAACGGCCGCATTCTGGACTCTCTGTAGCCTCTGTATTTCAGATTTATTTATACCTAAGTACAGCGAGCAGGCATAATCGAGCCTTGACAAAATCAGGGCCTGAATAATGGTCTGCCTGTTTGTAGCATCAAAAAAGGCCAGAATAGGTTTAAGCCCACGTAGCAGACCAAAACTAGTGCCTGCCACCCTCTTAGTCTGGATCTGAAAGTTAAGTGAGCTGTCCATCCAAACCCCCAAGTTCTTTACTACCGGCTTGGGGGTAGGTGCCACACCCAGACTATCAGGCAACCACAGGTCACTCCAGTGACCATGGTTCCTCCCCACCAACAACACCTCAGACTTGTTAAAATTCAGTTGTAAACAGTTGGCAGTCATCCACTCGGCAACTGCAGAGAGGTCACTCTGGAATTTCCTGGCGTCCTGCTCGGGGTCACTCGAGAGGGCCACCACCAGGTGAGTGTCATCGGCATAGAAAACTATGGTCAAACCCCTGCTCCTGGCAACCTCCGCCAAACGTGGAACATAAAGATTGAAAAGCAGGGGGCTCAAGGATGAGCCCTGTGGAACCCCCTGACCAATGGGGAAAGTACCAGAGGCAAAAGGGGGGGGCGACTACCTGAAACGTCCTGCCGGCCAGAAAGGAAGACAGCCATCTAAGGGCTAACCCAGAAACCCCAGCCTCAGATAGGCGTTTCAGCAGGATGACATGAGATACAGTATCGAAAGCGGCACTGAGATCCAAAAGGATCAGTGCCGACGTCTGCCCTGCATCTAAGGCTGCCCACAGGTGTTCAGTAACAGCCAAAAGTGCTGACTCTGTACTATGGCCGGGTCGAAAGCCACTTTGAGACAGGTCAAACCTCTGATGTACCGTAAAAAATCCATGAGGAGAGAAGTAATAGAGGCCTCAGTGATTTTAGCGACCCAAGGTAACAAAGAGATGGGGGCGAAAGCTTTCTGGTTTCCGGGGGTCTAAAGAAGGTTTCTTGAGCAGCGGAAGAACCCTGGCCTGTTTCCAAGCCCTAGGCACAACTGCCTCACTCAAAGATCCATTGATCACCACTTCCAGAGGATAAATGATAGTGGATAATATTCTTTGGAATTGATCAGGCTTCAGAGGTTCGGCAGGAGAGCCTGATTTAACCTTAGCGCAAAGTGTCAATAGCCGTTCTCGTGTTATGGGAGGAAACATTTCAAGAACCCCATGGATCGATTTACCAGAGGTCTCAGGAGGGCCTGAAGGAACTGTAGGACATTTTTTATAAATATCTTCGACTTTCTTAATGAAGAAATTGGCCAATGCTTTGCACTGCGAGTCAGAAGTAATCCCTGCACCTACAACATCCTTCTGAGTCTTGAGCCCCGTCAATATAGAAAAGATGGTCTTAGCTGGATTATAACTGACCCGAATCTGCTCGGCATAAAAAGCGGCACGCTCAGCATGGAGAGCCCAATGATAGCGCTTTATAGCCCCGCGATAGAGAGCCCTAGAGGATAGATCAAAATCCCGTCACCAAACTCTCTCCAACTTCTTGCACAACTTGCGCAGATCAGCCAGTTTAGCGTTGTACCATGGGTTAGGTTTATTAACCCGATTCCTGGACAGCCTAGCAGGTATAAAAGCATTCAACGGCTGCAGAATCCAGTCGGAAAAGGTGGAGTAGGCCACATTAGGGTCAGCCGGGATGACCGGAGAAGTGGCCGCAAGATGATTTTGAAAGTGTTCCCAGCTCAATTTATGCCAGGGACGCTTTACAAACAAAGTGCTAGCTGGTTTACATGTTGGCAGAATATCATGGATCACCATAGTGACTAAATTGTGGTCCGACCAATCTATAGGGTCTGGAACAAGGACCTCAGAAGATGATATATTAGTGAAAATGGGATCAAGTAAGTGCCCAGCCACATGAGTAGGGCCGGGGACCCGTTGCATAAGCTGACAAGCCATAAGGTCAGCCAAAAAGATAATACAGTAGGGTCAGAATAATTTTCTAGGTGCAGATTAAGGTCGCTGATAACAGAAAAGTTAGAGGCGTTAACTGCTAAAGTGCTAACTATCTCTGGTAGGGCAGCTCGGAACTCTGTGGATGGGCCTGGAGGGCGGTAAATCAAAAGTCCTGACATTATTTTAAAAGAAGCGCACTCACAATCAGCAACAGTCTGTTTAATAAAAGTGCAAGAAAACTTAGTTTTAAAAATAACTGCAATGCCACCTCCTCTCCTAGGTCTATCAAGAGTGTGCATCGTATAGTCCTATCGTATGAGTAGTAACTAAGCATTAAAGCAAGGAATCGGTTTATCTACTTTCTGCCGCCCTTTCTTTCAAAGAACAGAGGGAGGGATTGATTCAAACAGTTTAGATACCATACAATCTAAACATGTAGTGTTTGAGGTGATCTGTCTAAAATAAGCATTGACTGGATATCCAGAGTAAACCTGAAGTTTTAATATACAACATTATTTAAAGGATAAATTAAGATAGAAGTTGGGAACTAAAATAACATAAACATTGTTAGTTCCAGACATACACAACTAAGAAAAACTCTATCTTTCATAGATCAAAAGTTAATGACCGGTGTATTTGGTTACCTGCAACAAAGCCACACAGCAATATTGAAAAAGCATAGTGGCAGTATGGCAATGCTGAGGGGTTGCCAGATAAGAAGTTTAGTTATTTTGATAATATCTATAGAAATTGATACAGATTGTTTATATTTATAATTGTATGTATTCTCATTTAATATACAGTGGACCAAGATCTAAAGATTACACGGCCATCCTCTGACAGGCATTATGACCATAGACAAACCGCCTATTTGAGGTTCTTTTATTATTGGTGAGTAACCGTTATAAAAGACACTAGAAGGTCAAGCATGTTAGGGCAACTGTTAAAATTGTGCCCTTGCCTTGTAGATTTCAAACGCTCTTTCAAAGATATTGTGAGTGACATTATTCAATTGGAATTTGACATTAGTGTTTTTAAGACGTTGAAGTGCGGGTCACATAAAGTTCACAGATCACCATGTAGGTAGGTGTATTCTTAAAATAGTTTTTTCATAAATAGAAGACTAGTGTTTATGCATATTCTAAACAGTCCTCTATCTTTTGATAGAATTTTATCAGCAGTATTCCACTGGAGGGAAATAGGACCCTTCCATTTGAATGTGGAGCCAAGAGACGACTTGTTGAAGGGTCTCACTACAACTTTATTTGGTAAAGCTCTTTTTTCATGTTCTTTTGCCTATAAGGTTGTACGATCCTCTTCAAATGGATAGATAAATAAATACGAGTCACCAAGGATCATGTGATATATGCACAAAAATCATTCCTTGTACTAATGATTGGGAGGTCATAAAGCAAAAGTCACAGTGCATGCATAATCAGGTTAATATCCATGATTTACAAATATGTGGAGGTTATTTCTATTAAGTTGCTAGTTTTAGTTCAATGTGCTTCAAATGTTTGATATATTAAATAGAATATGTTTTTGATGTGATGCTATTATGTGTTTTTATTATCCAGAGAAAGTGAAGTAAAAATTTGTTGTCCTGAAGAAAGCGAGGAACTAGTAAAATATCGCCAAAACATCACGTCGACAGTTTTTGACATTTTTTCTGTTTATATAATACTTGTATTTTGAGTTTTTTTTTAAAAAAAAAATCTATCCGTATTTAAAAATTATCTTTAGGTACAATATTACAGATAAAGGTAAAGAGATATAATTGGTAATGAAATCACTGTGATGAATGTTTTTAATCATTGGGTTTTGAATGTCTGGTTTACAACCAATAGTGTTTTAATAAAATAATTGGAATCGAAGCACATTATTGTTTATTGTCCTTTAAGGAATTGCTTGTTTGGAATCACTGTTATAAAATCTCAACTACCTCAACACTGATTATTTTCTCTCAACTCTTTGCATTAATTATAGATGTTATTGCTTGCTTATATGTATGTTAAGTACCTATACCACATGATCCACATCTGAAGAAGGTTATAATATTTACTTGTATATCCATTACGGTTACAATAATTCTAGTTGAAAAGGGATTTCTTTTTTTTTGCGCTTGACAAACCCATCCCTTTACTTAGCATTAGGGTTTCTCCCTTATATTTTTGCATCTACTGGCTATCACACCTTCCATGGCTGCTGATTGTGTTGGATATGACCATGTTTGTTCTTTGAAACTTGTGTCTGAGGTGCCAACAGAAACGTCGCCTGCGGACGCTAGAAACAATATTATTTTGTCTGACTCTCAGAACATTTAAACAATCATGAAGTTTCAAGAACAATAATTTTTTTAATTCAGAAACATTTTAATACATATTTTCTTATAAGCAAATGTTAACTTTGTTTTTTTTAATTATCTGTTACAAGCAATTTGGCTTTCCTTTTGCTTTATTATTAAAGAGCAAAGTATTTTAAGATTTTTATGTTTCATGAGCAATTTATATTATATAAGTTCAATATAAACGTTTTTAGTTACCTTACTAACAAAGAGTGGGTGTCATGAGTTTACACAGGCCCAGGGCACAAACACCTTCATTTTACAAGTTCAAGATTAAAGTTGACATTCTTTTAAATGGTGACTCTTAGCACACATTTGCTTGCACACCTGTACAGGATAATGTGCTCAGAAAATGGTTTGTTTACACTCACACGTCTTCGTAGGTAACCTATCAGGCCTTGAAGCGTACAGGACAAGGCCTAGTTACACTGAACAAATTCCATTGTTTGTTGTTGTCGGTTAGGCGATAGCTCTTTTTGTGGGTTGTTTCAACAATGACAGCCGGACCAGAATCAGACAAAGAACTAATGGATTGTGTTCATTATATAAACTGCACCAAGCCTTTAGTTAGACAGAGGAGGATTTTGATGGATTGTCGAAGTCACCCCATGCCAGAATTCGAGCCCAGCTCAAACCCATGATGATCTGAGATGGACGACAGCCTCTTCTGCACCAAAACTGGCTACACAATGACACCCACCCACAGGTAAATAGGGAGTTAGACCACTCCAAGGTATTCTGGCAGACCCTCACATCCTATGCTTTATAGTATAGGCAGTGCTAGGTCGGAGTACAATTCTATGTATTCACATATTCCAATACAAATGCATAATTGTTGAATTGTTCATTCTGTTCACCATTCTTGTAACACTGGTAACAATGTTTTGCCTCATTCTATTAATTATTGCAGCACCCATATTTTACACACAAGTCCAATTGTTTCAATAAATATTTGAAATGTGTGAACTTCTTGTATCTCCCTTTGGGTATGTCTGAGTTCACAATAAAAAGGTAGATCTGTGTCCACGATTTCCTTGAGGAATCAGGGTTGTCATGCTCTGAGGTTGCAGACACCATGCAGTACCTTGCAAGGTACAGTGGTCCAGATGGCTCACTGTGAGCTAAACAGGAATTAGCTCAACTTATTTCAATGGTATGCACAGACTCAGTTATCCATAGTTTTGATGCCTATGTTTCCCAAACGCACAATCTTTCTAAAATAGTAGGAACCGTTCAACACCAGGTTATTCTACAAATTCTAATTTTTGTTGTTGTTTACTTATAAGTAATGGTATTTATCTGAACTTGTGAAATCTGCTCAAACAGGACAGCCTGCCTTTCTACAGGCTTTTTGTTTAAGAAATTATTCAAAGATGCCTGACTGGAACAATAATTTCTAATAGTGTCTTTTTTCAACTAATTTCTTTGCTACACTGTTAATGTAAGTGTAATTTGAGATAGCAATGGTAATTTACTTATAACATTGAAAAAATCAGCACAGATGTATTGGTAAAGAAGAATAACTTTACAAGATGGATGTTTGGTTAGGATTTAGTCCAAGCTGGGATTTTATGCATGAGTGGGAAAGGAGATATACTATATAAAGTTCAAATGAAATATGGACACCACATATTCATTGACCATCTTGTTTACTCTACAATCTATACAGCAGATGAAGTCTCCCACTTACAATGCACTTTTAATACTTTATCTAATGCTCTATATGTATTCTAGCAATAGGTGACCAAAGCAATTATCTTACTTGAGTGGCCACTACTATCATTTCTGGAAAGACAATTGGACTGGATGTACAAAACACTGGTCTCAAACTGCAACCAGTATATTTACCAACAGTGTGGAATTTAGCTATTCGACCTATGACAAATAGTTTGGGTCACAAAATTTAGAATCGTAGTGGGTTGCAACCCAACCTAACTCATCAATATTGATGAGGTAGGTCACAAATTGTGACTGATTATGATTGGTGGACATCACAAGGATGGTGGCTTGCTAGGGTTAGCAAATGATCCTGTCTGTAATTGCATCTTAAAAATAAAAAACAGTCTGCTTCCAATTAAACTGGCCTTCCTGAAAAAAAAAAGTTTGCAACGTTTTAAAAGTTTATCTGCTTAGTACATAAAAAAACATATTTGCAGTCACAAACTCTAAATTGAATCATTTGCAACTACAAAAATGATTTGTATTTCTTGTAGTAGAATTATTTCCATAATAATGGATGTTGATGGCAATGTTATATTACCAAGTGTTTGTTTGAATAAATACATGATAGCATATGAATACTGTCTTTTTGTAATCTTGTTGTTAAGGTATCCAGAGCTAAATTTAGTTTTGAATTACCATCCTGATTAGCATGAAAGCTGGTTAGCCGAGTGCCACTTTGTAGCATATTCTGAACAATATCCAAAAGATATTCGGAAAAATCACAAGACCTACAAGAGCCAGTGTAGAGAGACTAGGGCCCCCATTATAGCTTATTTGGAGAAGAGAGCCGCGCCACCTCGAAAGCAATTAACCTTATGGCAATCTAACAAGACATATATGGCTGTACAGGCCCAAACCAGCTGTGCATAGGCATGGCTAAGTACTAGTTCTGCTATAGGTAAGTCAGCAGGAAGTTAATGGTTAGAATGCTTGAGCTCTTCTTAGCGACTGGGACATACAATGGGCTTCATGCCACTACATTGTTTTAAAAAAAATATATTTTATGGAACAAAACAAAGGAGAAACATACATCAAATTACAGTGCAGTATCATTATTGTCACACCAGCAAAGTGCATTGGTACAGTATCAATTCAATGTGCTACATGGGACCAATTCCATTACATCACAACTTATGACATTCTTCATCTCAGGGATTGTATTCTCCCGAGTGATCTGCTACATGCATAGAAGCGTCACTTAATGGTGTACATATCATCCCCCGGCTTTCGTTCCATGCTCCCCAGATTTTGGTCCATTTTTGTGGGCACCCTCTCCCCTCATGTATCACTCGCTCCACCTGCATGCACCAGTCCATGTCTGACTCCCAATCTCTGAGGTTGAGCCTAGTCGTTCCCTTCTAGGATCTCCCTATATTGCGTTTTGCTATCATACAACCCAGCGAGACCCATATTTTCTCAGCCCTTAATAGGTTTGTTGCCTCCCACATGTTATGGAGGCACCATCGGGGCGAGACCTCCATTTGTTTCTGACATGTTGACAACAGTGTCGACGTTACCCTCCCCAATATGTCTGGAGACACGGGCAGTCCCACCACTAGTGCATGTACATGCCTGTCTGTCCACAACCCCTAGGACACGCCATGGAATCCAGGGCGCTCATTTTAGCCAGTGCTGAGCTTGTATAATATGCTCTATGTAGGGGTTTGAATTGGATAAACTTAAATGTGCCACTAAATTGTTGTTTGCTCACTTTGACACTTAAGAGAGGGACCAACCTAATGCAGCTTAGACTTGGCCTTGCTCCAATAGGGAAGTCCAGCCCAAACCACCAGTCCATGTCCCCACTGAATGGGAGGAAAAGTATCTCCAGACTGGGTATGGCCTAGTTGGGACTCATCAGTGAAATGCAGCTTAAGCCCTATGGCACTGCAAGCACACAGGGCCCTCCACACAAGCTTTTGCTTTCTCTCTCACACAAACAGATGCACACTAATATACACATTCATACACAAATCTTTTTCTTTCTCTCTGACATATGCTCTTTCTCTATTTACTTCCTGTCTCCCTTTCTTGCTTTCATCTAATTGTTTGTCTCCACCACTCTCTTTGTATGTGAACAGATGCAGAAAAAGTTGTCCTCGACAGAATCAAGACAATAGAAGCTATAGTTGTGCAAATGCTTACTGAGAAATATTTTTATTATTGGTTTAAAAAATTAACATGAAAAGCAAGGAATAATGTAATGATCAATGTGCAGCATCACTGTGACATTTTGTTCTAAAGCAAATAACCTCTCATTCTTTCTCAGAAACACCCATGCACACACATTTCTTTCTTTCTTTCTTTCTTTCTTTCTTTCTTTCTTTCTTTCTTTCTTTCTTTCTTTCTTTCTTTCTTTCTTTCTTTCTTTCTTTCTTTCTTACTAAAAGCCCAATAAGTGTTGGTAAAACAAAGCCATAGCATCTTTAAGAATGTTTGTGGTGCAACAATTGGTAAACACTGATAATAATTGTTTTGACAATGTTCCAAAACACTGGCAACACTGAAATTTCCAACAACAGGAAACTCAAGTAGGACACCTTAACTAAGCTTTAATTCTTATGTGGCCAACCCACTGCCCAAAAAGCTTTTCATTCAGGTTCTTCTCTCCCTTCTTCCCTAACATCTGTCAAGATATCTGATGACAATTATTTTACTCATTATCTTACACCAAAGACCACATTAGGAAAGTGCAACATATTTTCTGTTAAATCCACTCCACCAAGGCTCCTCTCACATTTGTTACCGTTTTTTCACCTTGACTCATCATAACAGCTTTTACTTTTATCTTATGTCGGTGTAAAATCACATCAGCATTCAACATGGTTGTCCACCTCACCATGATATCTACGTTTACCACTGTATATATTACCAGAACTGCATAGAACAGGTAAATCTGCTATGTCTCTAATCACTCCTTCTCTGCCTACTCTGTACACCGTTACAATTGGGAAACCTCAAGACTATACCCTCAATTTGTCTTTTGCTTCTACATCACTTTAGTTGATGACATCAGCACCTTTTACTTCGTTCATCACCTTTTGGATGAAAGCAAACATACATTTCTCTCAGGCACAACACAATCAAGACTGAAATATTATGCTTTCCTCCCAAATACCCTACATTTGCTTCAATTACCAGAAGCTCCTAACACCTCATGCTGCTTCTGTACCACTCAGAGTGCAATTTAACCAAGCCCGGACTGTAAGCTCCGCTCTGCTCATGGAGTTTGAGGAATTCGGGGGTGAAGCGGAAGTTTTTTTCCATTCACACGTGCAAGTTTTCTTTTGGCAATAAACCATGAGTGGCACTAATCTCGGTGCACTTGCGAGCGGGCGCGAGACTTTTCACACCACTCGTGAGGTCCCTCAAGACTCCGCGCTCAATCGCACGGTTTCCGGCCGCGACCGCACCAATCTGGCATTCTTAGAGCTGATCGCAAAAGGAGCGGTCGAGCAGCTTTTTTACTTGAGAATGCTGCAGAGAATCATTCGGAGTGGATTTTCTTCTCAAACCTGCCGTTGGAGTTGTTATTTTTGTGCGAGAAGACATTTTTGTAAAACCTTTTTCAAACCAGAAGGAAGTGCCCCAGAGACTTCAACTTCCTGTTCCTGTCCAGCAGGCTCCTCCCAGTGCTTTGTCCCTCTCCTGGTCACTTTTCATTGGGATTAAGACCTGGAAGGATCACACTCCTTGTCTGCTGCATATATACCATTGGAGTTAAGGACTTTGTGTTTGAGATATCACAAGTAATTTGAAAAATTGGAGTATAATGGTGTTGTTTGTTTGAATGGGGGCATGCACCTGGATTAATTTGTACTTTTAAAATTTATTGTGGTGGCTGGCCTGCAGTTTTAGTAGGGGCTAGTTTTTTTGCATGAAATTTATCTTCTTTTGTAAAGGAAAAATGTTGCACAGTTCAGTAAATTTTTGTCTCCATATTTTTTTAATAAGTTTGCAATATTGATTGATTAAATTCACTTTGTAGCCTAGTCTGCCAATGGGCCATCCAGCCAGTAGGCCCTGTACTATTCATGGATGCATGAAACAATTGTTTCTGAGGTGTCTGCAGAATTGAAACACCATTTAGGACATGGATGGCATTGGATTAAAATACAAAAAGTGTTTTTTGTGGTATTTCACATGTTTCCCCCTTGCAAACAGTGTTTAGGTGGGGTAACGCCTTTGGAGGATGTGTGTTGTTGTGAATATTTTAAGCACTGTTCATTTTCGTTTTTGGCATTCCTGAATTAATGCTGTGTTCTCTGTGTTACCGTGCCTCTTTTGTCTGACCACTGTGTGTGTGAATGCGTGTTTGGCATAGGCCACCATTTGCCTTTGTTGCTCATTATGCCATGAAGCCAGGGGCCATTTTGATAGTCAGTGTCCACCCAAGGCCTGCATTTGTTCTTTGTTTTCCAGGCCTACTGCTTGTTGTTCTAACCATGTGGCTGGCAGCCATTTTGTGTAGCCATCTACTGTGCTTTTGCCATAGGCCTGCATGTCTTTTCTGTTTTTGAGTGACCATACCTCCTTGCTGGTTTTTGTTGTTCTGACCATGTGGCTGGCAGCCATTTTGTGTGGCCAGCCGTATGCTTTTGCAGTAAGCCTGCATATCTTCTCCTTATTCCCGAAGCCCCCTTGCTTGCTGTTTGACCATGTGGCTGGCAGCCATTTTGCCTAGGCATCCAATGTGCTTTTGCCATCGGCCTGCATGTCTTCTCTGTTTGTGACCATGCCTCCTTGCTGGTTGGTGTTGTTCTGACCATGTGGCTGGCAGCCATTTTATGTAACCAGCCAATGTGCTTTTGCCATAGGCCTGCATATCTTCTCTTTGTTCCCCATGCCTCCTTGCTTGTTGTTGGACCATGTGACTGGTGGCCATTTTGCGTAGGCATCCTGTGTGCTTTTGCCATAGGCTTGCATGTGTTGATCCTATATCATTATGTTGCGGCCATGCTTCCTTGCTTGCTGGTTCACCATGTGGTCAGTCAGTGGTTATTTTGTGTAGGTCGCCAGTGTGCTATTGCCATAGGCCTCCATGTCTTCTTTTTGCTCCCATTCACAATGCCTTTTTGCTCTGTGTTGTTGTTGTTGATGACCATGTGGCGATGGCAGGCAGCCATTTTGTGTGCGCAGCCAGTGTGGCCCTTTGCCATATGCTTGCATGGATGGTTGAGCAGTGAGACATCAGTTTGATAAAAATAAAATGAATGATATGCTTTAGGATAATTAAACTTCTTTATAAATAAATTTACATTTTTTTCAATTTTAATTTGAATATATTTTTTAAATTGTAAATTATTAATATTTTTTTATTCCCCCCAATTTTTTTGTTTTTTGTTTTTAATTTTTTTTTAACCATTTTCATAACATCTGGCATCAATGAATCAACCCCATGTCTGCTATAGCGGTACAACA
The DNA here is from genome assembly GCF_964204655.1 of Triturus cristatus. Classification (NCBI taxonomy): domain Eukaryota; kingdom Metazoa; phylum Chordata; class Amphibia; order Caudata; family Salamandridae; genus Triturus; species Triturus cristatus. The sequence goes on from NC_140587.1 coordinate 971,892,309, forward strand.
GCAATCATTGTGTAAGGATTATTCTATTGTAATTTGTCAGCTACACCTCCCTGAGTGCCACATCCCACATGATGCATTGCACATAAAGCAAACAGTTACAGTTGTATTGTTTTGTTGTTGTTGTTGCTCTTTGTAATCCTTCCTGAGTGTACACCATGAAAGTTTACGTTGGTGTAGTTTTCCATTTTATGAATGAACACTGTTTCCTATTGTTAATTATTTATAATAACTTAAGTAAGCATACTAAATTATATTGTTTGCTTGTACTACTACTTGAACTACAACAATGCCAGGTTTCATTTTTTTCTTGCTTGTTTGCTTTTAGGTTTACAAGAGAGGAGACATCACCCACAGCGCTGCCAGACAGAGGGCCTGTGCACAACGTGACATGTGACTGACTACTCAATGTGGTCATCTCTTCAGCTTGTTGTGAAGCTAAGTGCCACTGCTAATTGACAGCTTCAAGATAACCCAAAGAAAGGTACTGCCAAGAAAGTGGCTAGTGGGGAGCAGAACAAGCAGGTTTCCACCACTGGCTTGCCGACCGCAACCTTTTCAGGAATGTTATGCCTGCCGCACCGGACTCCGGCACTCAAGCTGAGAGCAGCACTCCTGTACCAACAGTACCACCCCCTCCAACCTAAGCCCATGTCTGTCAGTAAGGCAGCCAGAGCAATCATGCCGACGCCGGCAAGTAGTGATGTTGAATTGGATTTGTCCATTTTGCAAAGTAGTACACAATCGTAAAACAGGAGGTTGAGCTTCCTTCAGAGCAAGAAGTTGAACGTCCTCTTTTAGAATCAATGGCTCCCACATCTCCAGAAAGGAAAAGGAAGGGTACTACAGCACCAACTTCTCCAACACCACTTCTGATGAGAATGATGGTGATAGGGACATGGAGTGGATCCTGACAGAGACCAGGAGACACCAGAGAGGCAAGGGAAAAGAAAAGTTCAGAACCCCTTAGACTTAAGGAAGAAGATGAAGAGGAGGATGATGATGACAAGGTAGTCATGGTGGAAGGTGATACAGAGGAATCTGACATTGCTATTCAACCAGATCCGAGGTATGTGGCACAGGTAGCACTGCCACCAGCTGCCATATTTGCTAAGCTCTAGCCGAGACCTGCACCAACCTCTGCCTCAGGAGGAGCAGGGAGGCAATCGACAACATGTCCACCTACCTCCAGTTCATCTTCAGGGCTGGGCAGTGGCTCGGTAAAAAAGTACTCCTCCCCAGTTTGGGACTTTTCTACAGCTAGCAAAGAGGTCGAGCCCATTGCAGTATGCATCATTTGCCATACACATGTTTATTGAGGTAAGCCTAGTACTCATTATGCTACGGGAGGCCAGATGACCCATATGAAAAAACACCACACAATCAACTGGGAGGAGCACCTTAAAAAAATTGCTGAATGTGATTGTGGTGGTGGGGAGAGTCAGGGAACATGAGCTACAAATCCAATCACGGGGGAAGGTGATGAAGATGAGGAAGAAGAGGGTGACATCTTCATGCAGAGCAGCCCTGTCCCCAACAGTGTGGCAGCAGATTCAACCACCTCAGCGACTTCACAATGGCACAAGAAGAATCAGAGTGAGATGATGGAGACACCGTGGCATACATTGACTGCCCCACCACCATGAAGCACATTAAGTCTACCACTAGCATCTACTTCTCAAAAGACGCCTGTGTCAGTCTCCCAAGAAAATAAGAAAATCCAGACTACTATTGCAGGCATGTTTAGGCAGGAGGGGCCCTACGAACAAAATCACCCAATCACAAGTTTGTAGAGGATAGCTTGACTCCAGTGGCATGTGGAGCATGAGAGCATGGAGTGTCTATTGCTTTCTCGCCCCAAGTGCGCCGGGTATGCCCAGATGTGGGTCCCAGGCTCACTGTGCCACTGGATTCAAGCTAGCCTGGCTGATGATGGGTGATGCCCCGAAACTTGTCCCAGGATGCTTTTTTCCAGTCCAGTGAGGACCTGGCTTGGCAGTTTGGTCTGGACTGTTCCCATGAGGCACAGGATCAAGACTGATGTGCATATGGCTGGGTCTAAACTGGGGTGGCATGGTTTCTTTCACCTTTTTTATTAGTCACATATATATATTGCCGGATTGCAGTTGGACCCGTGTGCATTGAAGAAGACTCCACTATTCCTTCATGACAATGGGGACAATGCCTGACCCCTTTGCATGCCTATTATTGCCTATTCATTTTTGCATCATTTAGCACTAGAATGACTGCCACATAAAATTATTTATTATCCTACAAGACTGCTTGCAAGACCAAACTTCAATGTGTTCCCTGCATCAAAGATGATTGAATACCTATATGAACTACCTGTGCTTGGATTGGATGAGGTAACTTCAACTATTGCAACAGTGAGTGACTGATTGAGTGAGTGATGATTTAAGTTGATTGATGATTCATATGGGGCAGACACTGAGATAGGGTGGGTGTTGAACTGTAATATGGGACATTTCTTGAGATGGGTATTGATTTGCATTGTTTGGGGCTTGAGCGATGGGCTCTCATTTGTTTCCCTGTAGGTGATGAACAGCCCTTTCACACTTGACCAGATTGAATTAATTTGAGGGATGTTGTCCTTTTTTCTGGTTCTTCAGACCCCAGAACAGTCATTTTAGTTATCAAAAAAAACCTATGCAAAATACTGCAATTCATTTACTTTCTCTACTTGTTCTTCAGCGGCAGTGCACTGCACTCCATATCTATCTTGCTCAGGTCATTGTGATTCATGGTGATGATGATGACTGGTCAAGACGGTGAAACTCAGAGTAAGGAATGGAGGAGGATCATGGAAGAAGTCAGGGTGGGACTGGGAGAAGCAGAACTACCTCATCTATAGCTAGAAGCAAGAAGTTATTGAGTATACTATCAACTTGGGTTCAAAGGTAAACCAAGAGTCTAAGGCCTAGTACTCAGCTGTGTAGAATAGAGAGAGGTGCGTTTGTGAAATGCTGCTCTGTGTGTGTGTGTATGTGAGTGTGTGTGTTGGACTTGTGGCAAAAATGATACTCTGAGACCCCCCTTTTGTTTTTTTTGTGCTACCTCTGAGTCTTCTTGATGCACTCCTCATCAAGCATACCTTCCTTCTGTCCTTCTCCTTGACTCTAAACACAGGTTTTCTTTTAGAATCCGCAGGCCTTCTTCTAGTCTCCTTCACAAATGAAAATCAAAAGCTAGCTGAGTTCAACAACACTCCCGCTTACCCACTGGACCAGTGCAGACGGGCCCCAAAGAGAGGACATTCCAGAGGAGAATGCAGGGGCACCACCCAATTTTGCAATACAGTATCATTTTTCTTTTAACATATTAACTAAGAGAAGTGTATGGGTGGGCTCACTCCCTAACCTAGAAGACAGAACATTTAGATATATGGTAAATTGGGTGTCGGGGGCAGAAGGAGTGCTTGCAATGCATGTGTCTGTACTCTGTCATACTCATTCTTTTGTTTCCTTCTAACAACAGATTGATGGTGAATGATGTGCTGCTGCTTATTGCCCAGATGAATGTTGGACTTGTGTTGTAGTGTTTGTTTTTGTCAAATCTTTCTCCAAATCCCATTACCCATCCATTTATCAAACCCCTAACCCTCTTATACCAAGCTGTGTGATTTTTGAGGTGTGGCTTAAATTACACCATCAATGGATCACACACGGTGGGGCGAATGTGGTGAAAGCAACACCAACTTACTGTAGAATCTTCTACGCAGTAGCCCACACCAGCCCATTACCAATACCATGCATTAAAAATGATCCATATTTTTGGGGCTATAGAATGAAGAACATCAGTCATCAACATCATCATCATTCAGGCTTTGTTTTGCCTAACCGTAAGTGCATACCCTAATCTTGTAGACTCCAGACTTTGAGTCCATTTTTGATAATTCGAGGATTTCACAAATAATACTGCTAGCGCCATATTAGCCAAAACTTACTAGTATTGCTATTTTTTCTATTTTAGCACAATCAGGTATTCCCATTTGTCATTACGTGGTACTCTGGGGCTGGAAATTCTTTGCAAATCTTCGATAAATATATAACCCACTTACTCAGTCTTTCTACTTCCTTATAACTGCCTACGATGGATAATCAATCAGTAATTCAGATAAGTCCTATAGTTGGAGCTCACCTAGTGGAACTGGAAGTGGGACCTCGCTTGTGAAGCTGTGATGCCTCCCCTGCTATTGCTGCATGTATATTCAGGTAAGACAACTAGTGTGGATGTAATTTAACTTAATATGAAATAAATTAACTGCTACTGTTTTTTATCTAGATAGTTCATAACTTCGATACAATGTACGTCATCATGGCAGCATCCCCCATAATGGTCAAGATAGTTAGAGAAGTATGAGCCTGGATTCTATAACTAAGTGCTACGCTATCTCTTAAACTACAAGCACATAAATAGGCTGAGTAAAACATATTAACCCCTTGTGTGCCACGCCCTTTCCCCGCCCTGTGCCGGGCGTTGCATTAGCGGGTGGGGTTCATGACGAGCTGGACTCGTCATGGGCACAGCGCAACCGCGGCCCATGACGAGTCCAGCTCGTCATGGGCACAGAAGGGGTTAAAGGCAGCAGTGCAAAGTAAAAGTAAAATAAACTACTTCAGGCATAAATTTAGTTTATAAAAAATAGTTTCTCCCTTTATTTATTATATAAGAAAGTCTCTCCAGTCCCACTCCCAACTCCCTTCCCACCTTCCCCACCCAGCCCCAATAAACAACAAATCCCTCCTACCAAAATAACAAATTAAAAAGGGCTAAAAGAAGGCATTGTGGACATTGATCCGGAGCTGGTCCATGCTCTGCTCCATGAAGGTGAGCCGGGCCTCGATGGTGTGCAGCCGCCGCAGGATGTGGTGTAGCAATGGCCCGTGTCCATTCTGATTGGAGTTGGAAGCAGTTGGCAGGCGGTGGCGCCGGCGATGAGCTGGCCGGGAGGCTGCAGGCTGAGGGGGACCGGCTACACTGGGGTTTATTTCTTCCTCCTCCTCTTCTGGGACCACCAGCCATCGGTATTCCTGCTGGATATACTCCAGCCTCTGCTGCCGCAAATGGACAGCACTCTCCTGCCTGTTGGGTGGTCCAGCTGGACCAGCATGGAGCAGCTATATTGAGAAAGACAAAATAGACAAATTTTAAAAATTGCTCTGTGCAAACAATTGTTTTAAATAACTGGATAGCACAGTAGCAGTACATTGCTGGTCCCCTAGGGCCAATGGAATTCATTTGAAGGGATGATTATGATTAGGATAATAACAAGACTAATATTCTGTTTCCTTTTACGCACACATGTTGTCAAACATAAAAAAGCACTGACTGTTTTGCACAATAGTAACAGTAATAGATTTATATCACAGGATTAAAAAAAAAACAGTAATTTGATTATTTTTTATTCTAAAGGCTCCTCAAGTAACTATAAACAGATACTTTGAGTTGAAAAATAAATGACTTCTCATTTATGAGTGCAGCATTATGGACCATATGGAGTAAATATTGTGTGTGGTGCTAAAATTGCTAGCCAGCACCTCTGCTAGTTTGCTACTGTCTGCAGCTGCAGTTGACAATTATCTATTTTTAATTCCAATGGCCCTCCTCTTCACCAAAAGGATTTCTCTTTCTACCCTGTCACCAAAGAGACTGATGAATATAAAATATGATACTACGTCAATCACACACCTCCTGTATAAAATGCAGATGTAAATGTATTATCCTGTCTACTGTAAGTAGACGTTGATGAAAATGAATCTATTGGACTGCACTACAGGTAAAGGAGCAGATCATATAGATTTTATTTGGTATATTTGTCACTGTGTATCACATATGCCAAGCTTGATATCAAATCATGCACTTATTCCCACTATACTCTGTAGCCTCACCCGCCACCACGTATTTCCAACAAATTAATTTGCTGGGCAGTAACCAAGGAAAAGAAACTTGATTTTCTTTATGGCCGGGGGAAGATTAGAGGGATTAGACAGGTAGGGTAGAGCTTTTTTATATATATAATAGAGGGGCCACTACACTGATCATCATTATGTTAGATTTTGCTGCATTGGAGATAGAAGAGGCCATAATAATTACTCAACCACGGCTGTGGCTGGCCAAAGCGGGGGGTTTCTCCTCACAGTAATTTTTGATGATGAAGAGCAACACCATGACAATAGCTAGTAATCATAGTAATTGCAAGAAACATGTGACTTACCAGTGCCCGTCCCTGCTGCTGCTTCTCCCCTTCCAACTGACCCATCACCATTTCCTTCTGCAGCTGCACTGGAGCCGGCATCACTGAGGTTCTGTGAGGCTAGAATAAAACATTACACATGATTTAGATCTCAGATACACAACCCCAAATACAACAGCAATGCAGTACTACAGTTCAGTTAGCACGTCAGTATCTTCCAAATATCACTCTGGGCATTTGATTGGTTGGATCACAAAGTTATACAAGCCAGGCATGGAATAATGGTCAATGAAAAACATATTGTGTTGGGTAGCAAATGCAATGGGAGTGAGACGCCAGACTTTTTTTCCAGCCTTGCTGCACTGTCATTGAAAACTGGTGGTATACTGTAATTATAAATGAAAGGGTCTGCAGCACACAGTACACCTATAGTACTACTAGTTTCGACTCAAGTCTATCAACTGTTGGTAAATCCATATTCTAAATCTCCTTAATAAAAACTACATTTGGAAGTAATTTATTGCAGTGAATGATGTTTGATTTTATTCTATTCCCATTTCTCAACACTCTTGATGAGCCAACTCAGTCTCCCTTTTTTGCAATGCAAGAATGCATACTTCACATCATCACTGTGAATTTAATTAAATAACCTGGAACTGTATGAGATACATAAACAAAGTCACGGAGAGAATGCGCTACTGAGTGATTTACTATAGTGACAGAAGAAACAGGCTGCAATTGCTTCCTAATTAATCAGTAAAGGGAGTGCTTGATAAATGCGATTAGATAGCGGCACCTGCCTAGCAGAAAATAGAAACTGGATTACACAATAATATATCAGCTTAAACTTTACTAATCATAACATGGTGTGAGCAGGTCCTGTTCCCATTCGAGAGTGTTGGCCCAGTGGTGCCTCAGCTGCTAAGTGGTGTGCCAAACCTCACTGGTGTACCGCACGCACCAGAACACCATCCCCTGGTGCCACTGACTCTCCCGCAGGTAGTAGCCGCTACTGGCTCTACTGCCTGCTGCTACCATTGAGGGGAGGTGGTACTTCCAAAAAATAAGAAAAAGCTAGTGCTGCCAAAGTCAAGCAAAGTCACAAAAACTAAAAATTTACACAAAAACATAGAATACACAAACACAAAAACACACACTATTTAGAAATGAAATAAAGAAATTCCGCATACCTATGAGTGCGACCCATGTTTACAGTGGTAAACTTGTTGGAGATGTGATGGCTCTGCTCTGCTAATTGGGTTCTGGACCGCTTCGAGAGCACTGTAACTACCAGCGAAAGTGAGCCAACTGAATATATATATATATTTATCTATATTCACGGAAAAAACCATAGGTTTCAGGGGCGTCATAGTTAGCTGGACATTTCCCTTGTACAAAAACCTAGAAATTCCCCTGTTATAGTTAGTTCAGCTAACTATAACTCGCGCCCCCGCAATGCACTGCTGATGACGTCACATATTACATCACTCATGACATGGTCAGTGACATCACTCATGACATCTCAAATGACATCACTCATGACATCACTGATGACATCATCCAGTGAATGTGTGTTTTTCTGAAAAGTTTAAATATGTTTTATATATTTATAGTGAAAGGCCTATGGAAGAATGAGTGGGTGTATAAGTGTGTGAATGGGTGATTTTCTAGGTGTGTAACTGACTCTATAAGTGAGTCATTAAATGTATCTTACTGCAGACTAGTTACTAAACTGAGTGAATGTCTGTATGTGTCTGTGTGTTGGTGTATAAGTGGCTGCATGGTTTTGTGAATAGCTATATGAGTGTCTATATGGGTTATTGATTGGTTGTTTGAGTATTTGTATGGGTGCCTGAGTGTTTGTGTGGGTAGGGTGTGTGTGACTCTGTGCATAGATGTGTGAGTGGGTGATTCTATGGGTGCATGGTTGTAACAGTGCAACTGTGATGGACTGTATGGTTGGGTGAGTGTATGTATGAGTGTGTTAGTGATTGAATGTATATCTCAGTTGTACATGTGTCAGTAACTACATATGTGAAACGCAGTGTATATGTGTGTAAGAATATATAACTATCTATATGTTAGAGTGTGTGATTGCGGGAGTGGCTGTATGGATGAGTGTGTGCTTGTATTAGTAATTGTATAAGAGTTTCAGAATGTGTTAGTATTTTTATGAGTAAGTGAACTTGAGTGTGTTTAACTGTATAGGCGAGTAAATTGGACTGTGTTTAATTATTTGCACAACTGACTAGGTGTGTCAGTACCTCAATGGATGATTGGCGGTGTCTGAGTGTCTATATAGGTGTATAAATGCATATGATAGTCTTGTACGGAGTGACTGTAGGTATGAGTGACTGTACAGGTGAGTGAGTGGAGATGTATGTAGACCTAAGAGTCAATGAGTGGGTATGTAGTTATTGGTATTGGAGTATCTATGGTTTTCAAAATGGCTGTCTGAAATTTTGAGTCGGTGTATCAAAGGTTATATTAGGGTGTGAGAAGATGCACCAATTTATCACATGGATGACGTCATCAGTGATGTCATCAGTGATGTCATTTGAGATGTAATCAGTGATGTCATCAGTGATGTCACTGACCATGTCATGAGTGATGTAATATGTGACGTAGTCAGCAGTGCATTGCAGGGGCGCGAGTTATAGTTAGCTGAACTAACTGTAGCAGGGGAATTTCTAGGGTTTTGTACGAGGGAAATGTCCAGCTAACTATAACGCCCCTGAAACCTATGGTTTTTTAAGTAAATTTCTAAGGTTTTTTAAATGTCAATTCCTAACTATAACGCCCCTGAAACCTATGGTTTTTCAGTGAATTTCTAAGGTCTTTTAAATGCCAATTCCTAACTATAACGGCCCTGAAACCTTTGGTTTTTTCAGTGAATTTCAAAGGTTTTTTAAATGCCAATTCCTAACTATAACATGCATGAAACCTATGGTTTTTTCAGTGAATTCCAAAGGTTTTTTAAATGCTAATTCCTATCTATAACTTATCTCTAAAGATATCATGTTTAATGATTTTGATTGGATTTCTATATTTTTCAAATTCAGTGTGTCAATTTCATCAATTATGTTTTTTTAAAAATACTTTTTAATCACCATTTTTTAAACTTATTTTTTCAATTAATTCTTTTAATAATTAAAAAATATTATTTGAATTAAATGGGTTTTTCAAACATATTTTTTTATATTTTTCTAAATATTTTTTTAACTATATGTTCAAAACTTTATTTTATATTATTTTTTTCCATGATTATGGATCCGCGCACCCTATGCGCACCGTTCTCGATCCCTATGCGATAGCATCCACGCATGGTATGCGTTGGGTACGTGTTTTGTGCGCGATCGCAATGCGACCGGTACGCGACTCTCCCAGCCTATACACGACACGTTCGATGTACGTAACGCGACGTTTACGCGCTTCCGCGATGCTTCATCTGCATCTATGACGTGGTAGGTGCGCGGATCCCGCGAAATATTTTACATTTATAAAAACATATATATGTATTTCATGTGAATATTAATTGAAGACAAACTCTGAACTAGTCTTAAAAGTAATATATTTGTACATCTAATCCTATATTTCTTTTTAATTCAATTTCGCGGATGCGCGCTGGGTGCGTGCTGCGTAAGCCAGGGTGCGCGGATCCCATATGACTTGCAAAAAAAGATATTTGATTGGTTTATTACACTTCCTCTTCTAACTATTGAAAGACCCCACCCAATTCAATCATTCTTCTTTGACCTTCTTTGGAGGAGCATCTCTTTGCAGAGAAGTAGTTTTTTTTAGACTAAGTTTACACTTAGCTCTAACTTTTTTCTACCAAAAATGGCTTCAGGGCAGCAGGCATCACCTGCATCTCCTCATACATCTGAGGATGAATTTTTGGAGGAGACACCACGCACACCACGTTTTTCTTCAGTGGTGTGGATATTTTTTACTTTTCCCGAGGGGCAAACAAAGACCAATGCCACCTTGGTCATGTGCAAGATTTGCAAAAGAGTGCTGTCGCGACGGGATCCTAACAAGAAATACTCGTGCGGCATGGCGAGTATGATGAAGCACCTAAGGACCCTTCATCTGAACAATCTTGCATGAGAAGAGTGCTAACGGATGAGAAACACTCCTGCTCCTGCGCCTTCCACCTCATCGCAGCCGAGCACTTCAAGAGTGCATCCATCAGCCAAAAACTTGGACATCAGTCCTCAATTTCAATATTTAAAAGTGCTCTGCACTAAGTGCAATGCGACTTTGTGTTACGGTGAGCAGTCGATCGATCTGATCTGCCTCCGGCAAGAAAGTCACATTTGCTAGGTTTTTTTTTTTATTTTTTATTGTTCCCTGAAGTTCATTGTTTGGTTCCTCCTGTTTTGTTTTTTGTTTTTTGTTTTTTGTTTTTGCAGAATAACCAAAAAAATGTAAAAATTGTTCAGAAAACCCCCCAAAAAATATAAAAGAAGAAAGAAGAAAAAAAAAAAGTTCTTGTAAGAACTAACTTTCCTGGTTTAAAAAAAGAGCTAAATTTTTTTGTTAGTGTGTCAAAGTTTAGATGAATGTATGTGTAGTACGTAATTGAGTGAATTAATGCATTAGTAGCATATGGTGAATGTATAAGTGCAGAACTATGAGGAAGTGCTGCAGCATCACACAGTAACCTCTTTAACTACAGTGTGCTGTAGTACTTCCGAAGCACAGGGATGCAACATATGTACATAAATATGTTGCAAATCTATGCTTCTCTCTGCACGACTGCTTGAAACTGCAGCCATGTGGTGACACAGGCACCCTTGCACCATAGTGCAAGGATATCTGTGTCATGAGCTGTTTGTTTTTGTGCAGGAAGACACACCTTCCTACACAAAAACAATCAGTAAAGGCATTTTTCTCCTTCAATGTATGCTGAACATTGTAACATGCATTGAAGATATAAAAATGTGGAGAAATGAAAACAATTCTCCTTGTTGTGCTTTCCTACACCAATTTTAGAATGGTGCAGCATTCACACACAAATCGAGATTTATGATTTCTGACAAATCTAGACATGTGTCTTGTTCTATGAGTATTCAGTGCAATCATGCACAACAACACTTATAGAACACCCTTTCAACGCAAACTGGTGTGCATAATGAGGTAGTATTTACATGGAGTATAAAAAGTGCACAGAGTGCCTTTTCCTCTCTTTGTAAATATGAAAGAGTGTCTTGCGCAATAACTATGTTACAAAAAGTGACATATTTCCAGTTTAAAAATTCCTTTTGAATGATAGAAGGTAAGCACAGAGTTTTGTCTGCAAAGATGTTCAAAGAAGAATGATTGAAATAATTGCGGCCTTCAATAGCTACAATGGGAAATATTATGAACCCCTCAAATCTCTTTTTTTGCAGGTCACATGATATCTGATTATGGTCAGATTTCAAAACTACATAGGTATAAAAAGAGTGTATTTAGAAATGTGTTTCAACTTTGTAGCTTCTTGCAGACCTCCTCATTCTGCATATTGAGACTTAGTTAAACTTACCTTCACAGTAATAGCAATAAAAAATGGTATACATTTTTTTCAGATTTTCATTGCAATCTAAATTCATATAAATTGCTTATTTTTGAATTTGGATCTGTGAAAGAAAACAAAAAAAATTATGACATTTAATAATACATTTTTTACAACACAGCATAATTTCCCACAAAGTAATTTGTTTGCCTTTTTTGCTGTTCTCAGAATATATTAAATTTCACTAAAAATAGTGATTTCAATTGCACTCATCACTTAACAGCGGGCAAAAAAACAACAATCAAAAAGATTGTTAAAAAAAAACCAACATGCTATTCTCAACAAAATACCACAAGATACAAATCACAGATAAATAAAATGCTTACAGCTAACAAAATTTTATAAGTTTAACTTACAAAAACTGTAAATGTTGTCGCTTTAAAATATTCACCGAATCTAAGGATGAATTTTTGGAGGACGCACCACGCCCACAACGTTTTCCTTCAGTGGTGTGGAAATTTTTTACTTTTCCCGAGGGGCAAACAAAGATCAATGCCACCTCGGTCACGTGCAAGATTTGCAAAAGAGTTCTGTTGCAAGGGGATCCTAACAAGAAATACTCGTACGGCACGGCAAGTATGATGAAACACCGAAGGACCCTTCATCCAAAAAATCTTGCACGAGAAGAGTGCAAACTGATGAGAAATACTCCTGTTCTGTATCTGTAAAAAAGAATCACAAATAAATGTATATTAATAACTTTCAAATTTATACTATTCCATTACTGTACAAACACATTTTATATAAAAACTGACTAAGAAACTATAGCCCTGAACCACAAGTGTGACGATGGTTAAAACACTACATGCATAGTGCATACTACTTTGAAGCAGTTCATGCCCTAAAGCCTACCTCACTAAAAGACTACATGCTAACTGACTGAATGATTACAGTACTATAAGGAGACACACTGGGTGAGTGACAGGGTGTTTGCTAGAAGTGTATGAATACTGACTGGGGAATTGAAGGTGTGAAAGACAACTGTGTAGGTGGTTAGAGGCCTGCATGCATAGTGAATAGGCATTTGAAGCAGTCTATGTGCTAAGGCCTGGCTCACTGCATGAGTACTTGGGAACTGACGGAATGATTAGAGTACAGCAAAGAGAGTGCCTGGGTGAATTTATAAGTGGTTGGCTTTTGACACAGTGAATGGATTAGTACTTGGTACTGAATGGGTCACTATAGGAGTTTAAAGGGAGTGACAGGATGTGTGCTGGACTGTATGGATACTGACTAGGGAATTGAAGATGTGAAAGACAAGTGTATAGTATGTTAGAAGACTGCATGCATACTGCATAGCATTAGAGGAAGTCTGTGTGGTAATGTATGGTTCACAACATGAGTACTTGGAAACTGACTAAATCATCAGACTACTGCTAGGACAGTGCCTGGGTAAAACTTTTTAATTTTCAGTTCTAGCACAGTGAAGAGAATAGTACATGGTACTGCACTTTAGTGTCAAACTCTGACTCATTTTATCAATACATAAGCAAAGAATAGCTTCTAAAGCTACTAAAACTTGACAACATGACCGATTTGAAAACAGTTATCTGTCAGCATGTTACCAAATGCTTCTATCACAATCCTTACCCAAATGTACACAGACTCACAGTGTGATTTTAGACAAGCAACACTATCCCTAGCAGTTTACCAAAACTCATTCACTAGTCTAGAAGAGGTAAGGGTACTGCACACAATCTACATATTTAAGTACAGCAAATTAGTGTCAAAGCATGACTCCTTTAATCAACGCATAAGCAAAGACTGGCTTCTAATGCTACTAAAACTTGACAACATGACAGGTTTTAAAAGAGTTATCTGCCAGAAAATACACGATGTTACCAAATGCTTCTCTCACAGTGGTTCCCAAATGCACACTAACTCACAGTGTGATTCTAGACAAGCACCACTATCCCTAGGAGTTTACCAAAACTCATTCACTACAGTGAAAGTGGTATGGGAACTGCACACAATCTACATTTTTCAGGACTGCACTTTTGTGTCAAAGCCTGACTCATTTAATCAAAGCATAAGCAAAGACTGGCTTCTAATGCTATTAAAACTTGACAACATGACAGGTTTTAAAAAAGTTATCTTTCAGCAAATACACAATGTTACCACATACTTCTCTCACAGTGGTTCCCAAATGCACACAGACTCACAGTGTGATTCTAGACAAGCAACACTGTCCCTAGCAGCTTACCAAAACTCATTCACTACTGTGCAAGGGGTACGGAGACTACACACAATCTACATATTAAAGTACAGCACATTACTGTCAAAGCATGAATCATTTTATCAATGCATAAGCAAAGACTGGCTTCTAATGCTACTAAAACTTGACAACATGACAGGTTTCAAAACAGTTATCTGTCAGCAAATACACAATGTTACCAAATGCTTCTCTCACAGTGGTTCCCAAATGCACACATACTCACTGTGTGATTCTAGACAAACAACACTCTCCCTTGCACTATACCAAAACACATTTCTTCATCTAGAAGGAGTACTACATTTTAATATAGAAACATAACTCATTTCACAAATTCATAAACAATGACTGGTTTCTAATTCTACCAAAATATAAAAACAGCACAGTTATCTGTCTGCAAACACATGAAAAACACAAATGCTTATCACAGAACGGTTTCTACATGCACACACACTGTCAATAAGATTGTAGAGAGAAAAAGTACTCCCTGCACGTTAGCAGGAGAAATACATTAGTCTGACTAAAATCAAAATAGTCTACATACATCCCCTCACAATTAAATAACTCACCTTTCAAGTTGTTTTGTAGATTAAGAAGTATATCAGTCACACACCAGATTTTCTTTTACAGAATCTCTGCACTGTGCACCTCTCAGCAAAAACAAAGAATGGAAAAGTTTCCCTTTCATTTTCCACACATATACATGTAAACATCAAATCACAATCCTTCACACATAAATTCAAAAGCAAACACACATTTCTATTGGTTAAACATTTCAACCCTTTCCAAATGAAATACATTTCAACCCTTTCCCCAATCTGCCTTCTGCCTGTAACCATAGAAACAGGTCATGGAACACTGCACTGAGCACACAGGTCACAAGTTCAGCACACAATGTTGCTAAACAAGACAGTAAGTGTGCTTGACTTTTCAACATATCAGCTTATCATATATAATGTTCCTTACAATCAGTTTTTGTTAACCAATAAGAATCATGCCTTTAAAAAACAGAAATATACACACTACCTTTCAGTGTAGAAAGTTGTCATACAACCAATGATTTCTTGTCTTTTTTCAAAAAATGTTTCCTTGGAACCGCGCACCCAACGCAAGAGGATCCGTGCACCAAACGCGATAGGATGTGTGCACCGTGCGCGCATGTCGCCTTTTTTCAAAAAAAAAAAAAGGGGGGCCCAGGGGGTCCTTCTGGGACCCCCTAAGCACCTCTACAGGGTCAGAGTATTTCCACTCTGCCCCCTTTATATGTTTTACACACTTATTCCCCTTGCTTCTTCAGCCTCGCTTCTACCGAGGCAGAAAATGGCCACCAACAGTTCCTGGTTTCGAATGTAGACAGACACTCAACAGCCAATTAGCATTCAGGGCGCGATCGGGAGGGTGCGCGCTCGGTTCGGGGAGGGTGCGCTTACGGTGCGGGTAGGGTCTGCGGATCCTCCCCGGCCATAGATATATATGTACTTTTAACTCTAATTTTCTCAGGAACTACTGAACGAATTCACACCATTTATGCAAAAGACACGAGTCTGAACTGAGGACTACCTCTTTGCCAAATGTGGTGTAATTCCGTTCAGTGGTTCAGGCTTTAGCTGCGACAACAGATCCTATGGGAAATTGCATGGGGAAAACGTGTTTTGGGACCCCCCTTTTTTCTCGGCCCCCGCTTGACGAATCACCACGAAACTTTCAGGGTAGGAGCGGAGCGGAGCTGGCCAAAAGTTTGGTAAATGTCACGAAGATTCCTCAACCGGCACCAGACTTATTGGGAATAGAATGTTGCGGATTTCCTATGGAAAATAGGTCCTAACTATAACTATCTACTGGCGACCGCCAGTAGATAATATATATATATATATATATATATATCTATATATATATATAGATATATAATTCACTGAAGAAAACATAGGTTTCAGGGACGTTATAGTTACAAATTAGCATTTAAAAAATCTTTGAAATTCACTGAAAAAACCAAAGGTTTCAGGGACGTTATAGTTAGTTGCACATTTCACTCTTACAAAACCATAGAAATTCTGCCGTTATAGTTAGTAGAGCTAACTATAACTCACACCCGCAATGCACTGCGTATGTCACATATTACATCACTCATGACATGGTCAGTGAAATCACTGATGACATCACTCTCACAGCTTGTGGCTGCCTCGTGTCGCGTTGGAAATATTATGTTTTGAATGTGAGAAGGTTAGGAGGTAGAAGTTAACGGGGGTTCAGTCATCATCATCATGAATGCTTTATTCGACAACTTAATGTCATAAAAGTAAACATTTCATTCAATACTACAATTCATTTAAAGAAAGAAGCCATCCTAATATCAGCTCGGTAGGCAGCTCATAACAATCCATGTGAAAAAGGGACTTAATGGGCAGGATTAAAAAATACAAGAAATGCAAAACTACAAGAGTCTTTTCCTATGATCCGTCTTATAGTGCTAGAGCTTTGCTAAGCATACAGTACAAATTTTGTATCAAGTGCAAAATGCAGTTAAAAAAGCTCATAAATTAAAATAGCATGTTAGCCCTCAATATAAAATTTCAAAGTGCAAAAAGGAAAACATATTAAAATACAAAACTTCAATTTTCTCTCCCTATAATATATCTTAAAGTGCAACGTTTTTTATAAAGTGCAAAATGCTAAAAAGTTATAATCCATACGGGGCAAACTACAGAAATTTAATTCCAGACAACCATATAAAGACGTTATTTAAGGTGCTACGTGCATATAAGACAAACTCATAGTTTTAGGATGATCTCTATAATGTTGACACATTATGGGTCTCCTAAAAACAATCCTTCATATGAAAATCATTATTACTAAGATCACGGACCTATAAAATTACATGACAACATTTAAGAATCTAAACAATAATCAAGTGGCAAATATCTGTTTTTCTTAATCCTCATAGCAGCAGCCAAAAAACATGCAATATTAAAAATATCCCATGGAGTGTTCAATGTCTGGAGATAGAGTAATGCGGGTCTAACCTGCAGGAAACCCCTTCCTCTCAGAATGGGAATTATATACTTCTTACGAATATCAGTATAAAAAGGACAAAACATCATAAAATGGAGGGTGTTCTGGGAAGAAAAATTATCACAATGACAAGGAACCGCATACTCGGGGTTACACCACTCCTGGAAATCACCTAATAAAAAAGGAACCAAATTAAAACGAAACCTAGTTAAAAGCCAACGATGGAAGGGCTTATTTACTATTACCAAATATGGTTCAATACAGATGTTCGTTTTTATTAAAAAATGGGCCCTGACTGAGGGTTTATGCAACTCTAATTCTTCCCTTTCTGCAGACAATAAATTCTTAAAATTTGTTTTCACCCACCGCACATCCTCCCTCCGAATCTTTTCAGGAGCTTCAAATAGCTCTGGCCGCCCCAGTTTGGTTAACATAGTTTTAACATAAGACAACCACTTTATCTTGTTAGACTTGTCTAAATGAACACAGTCTCGTAGGATCTCATGATTCAAAGTCAATTCAGGATTAATCCATGTCTTGAGCTAGCAGAGCAACGGAGCTATGCTCAAAGTGTCCGAAATATAACCGATCCCTAGTTCCTGATGTATCGAAAAAACTGGCGTTGATTGTGTAACTGATAAGAGACTGCATAAAAATTTGTTTTCGGCTAAATTGAATACCAGGCTGTTCTTTAAAGCCCCATATAGAGGAACCATAGGCCGCAATCGCTACACACTTTGCACTATACATTTTCAATATACTCTCAATCGGTCTAGCCCCCAGATGCTTTGCGAACCCCATTAATCCTAGGGCAGATCGAGTAATAGAATTCTTTTTAATTTTCTGTTGGGGAAACCAAGAAAACTTCTCATCAAATACAACCCCTAAGTAGGTGAAGGAAGAGACCGAAGTCACTTCCAACCCATTGCAATAAAAGGAATAGGGTTTTTTTGCTCTACGACCAGAAGACAAAATGTGGGACCTACTATTATTTACTACCAGGTCCAGCGACTGCATGTGGGCCCCAAAGGCATCTAAGAGCCGCTGGAGACCCACTGCCGTACGTGCTAGAAGGACAGTGTCATCCGCGTATAGGAGAACCGGAATAGATCGTCTCCTACACACGGAATATCCAAAGACGCCTTCAAAAGGGATCTGTCTAGGTCATTAATATACAAAGTAAAAAGTACCGGCGCCAGGATACACCCTTGACGGGCTCCATGGGCTGATCTGAATGAACTTGAGCATTTACCATCCTGTGAGATCCTGACCGAGGCAGTAAGATCTTGATGGAGATCAGCCAGGAAATACACTAAAGATGGATCAAGACCTTTATCCAACAGAATATTCCACAGCTTTGACCTGTTAACCAGGTCAAACGCTGAGGATAGGTCCATAAATGTCATCCTTAAACAGCCTTCTTTTGCCACAGTGTATTTCCTAATTAGTAAAGACAAATTAAGACACTGGTCGATGGTGCTTCTACCTTTTCTGAACCCATATTGTAAAACAGAAATAATGTTCTTCTTGGTGGCCCAATCCGAAATTTTAGTTAAAATTATTTTTCCTAGAATCTTCACAGAAGAATCAATCAGGGATATTGGTCTATAACACCGCGGGTCCCCTCTCTGGCCCTTCTTCAAGATCGGAATGATAATCGATCGAGACCATGATGCAGGGAACCCTGAGGTGCCAGAGGCATTAAAAACATTAACCAAGATCTTTGCCCAAAATGTAGGTTCACTTTTATAGAGATCTGCAGGAACAGAGTCAGGGCCAGGGGCCTTATCACTGATAGTCTCCCTTATTGCTTTCTCCACTTCCTCTTCAAGGAACACAAATGGGACTCAGACTTGAGAAGGTGATGAACTAAAAACCAAGTCTTGAGTCTCTATGGAGGCATGTATTGCCTTAAAATGGGAAAACCATTGAGCCTCTGTGATGTTACATTCCTGGAGGCATTCAGAGACCCAGGCCCTTCTTCAACAACGGACGGCAGTACCGCAGGATCTCCTGGAACATCACCCTGCTCCCCTACCCAGCAAATGTCATCAGGAAGACACTCAACGAGCAACTGACAAACTTCCTCCGCGCAAACAGCTCCAGGCAACCGGCACCATAACATCTTCCATAGTAAACACACCACTGCAACCGTCATCATTGCCACCACCAACGACAACTTAGCCCTGCTCAACAATGGTGAGACCACCCCCCTTGACCTCTCAACGGCATTCTACACCATGTGCTACCACACTGTCAGCTCACACATCTCCAACACTGGTATCCAGAGGAGGGCCCAGGATTAAATCAACAAGTAGCTCACCAGCAAGGCCCAGGGAGTCGGCCTCCACCCTGCAGCATGTAGTACACTGGGTTCATGTGGCCCATGACCCAGGGCTAATCTCTCAGCGTGATGATCTTCAATGTCTCCATGACCCCCCTCTCCACCATCACATGCGCACACGATCTCATCATCATCTCGTATGCCATTGACACCCAGCTGCTCCTCAACCTCGCCAAAGATCCAGCCATTGCCAGATCCAACCTTCAAGAAGGCATGAGATCCGTTGACGAATGGCTGACCATCAGCCACCTGAGGCTGGACTTGGACAGAACTGAGGTCATCATCTGAAGATTGTCCCCTTATGACTGGGTCAACTCCTTGTGTCCCACCGGCCTGGGCACCGCACCAGCACCCAGTGGCCACGCACGCAAGCTGGTGTTCATCATGGACTCATCGCTCACAATTACCATGCAAATCAACACCATATGTACCTCATGCTGCAACACCCTCCACATGCTGCAAATGATCCACAGATAGATCCACTCCAAGACAAGACAGACCGTCCCCCAGGTCCACGACACCAGCCGGGTAAACAACAGCAAAACTGCAGAAGAAGTTGTCCACATCCAGGGTGCATCCGCACACCTCATCTTCAACATCTCCTGCCCCAGCCACATCACCGTCCACCTGAGATAGGTACAATGGCTTACTGTCTGCTGCAGAATCACCTTCAGACTCCTCAACCACACTCAGGAGGCAGTCCACAACCCCAGACCCAAAACCGGCCATGGCCACAATTCATCACATCCACAGAACAACTGCATGCAGGAGATAGTTCTCCCACCTCACCAAACAGACCTGGGACTCCCCCCTTCCGGGCACCTCAACATGACTCATGACCTCTATATCTTCATGATACTCTGCCAAATTGGTCTGTCTGAGCAGTATTACAAGCCCGCCCTCAGCAGCTTGAGGCCATCATGGGTGAGTATTAGGGGTGGGCATAATTTGCGAAAGTTAAATGTTAAAAATCTCCACAAACACGCGGAAATATCGCGAAGATGCGGAAGTTTTTATCCCGCCCGTTTGCGGTATTTTCTGCGTGGTCGCGGCTCGCCAACTTACCCATGCGGTTACTCGCGGGCGCGGCCATCTTGTTTTCACTCTTCTCGCGGTGCATGATCGCGAGAAGAAAGAAGTGATCGCGCGACCAATGACATTACTGCGGGCGCGAACTGTCGCGAGACAGCGCAAATGGCTACCAACAATCCAACATCTCGTGGAGAACGCGACCGGATCGGGAAAACTTGTCGGCGAACGCGGGGATTCAGGTAAGGCGATCGCGCGCGCGCGAGAATGTATTATTTTACAGCGCGAGCAAGAAACAAATAATCGCTAAGCTGCGGAATGCGGAAATTTTGACATTTTTCGCGCTCTCCGCGGAACGCGAAAATGTCAAATTATCGCAATTTCCGCGAGCGGAACGGAAATTTAGCCCAGGCCTAGTGAGTATTGGGCTCCATGTCTGTATTTGGTGATACATTGTGACCCATGTGTGTCCTCGACCAGACTCAGATCCAAGTGTATGGATGGCTGGAGTTAGTTCCACACTCAGGCATACTTTGACATATCCCCACACGTATGTTGTGGACTCATGCTAAATGACTGCAACATCAAATTACAATTATCAATTTTTTTTATTATAGGTCTGGGGCGTGATTTGTGCACAGAAAAAGGTGCAATACAGGGACCATAGAATCCAAAGTTCACAGGGGGAGATGGGATCCTTGGAATTTGAAGTCATCAGAGTCCAGGCCACAGTGTTTGGCATCATTGGTCAGACCAGCAAGTCCATGTGGCAGATGATGTCAATCAATGAGGTGATGCTGTCGCACATGGAGGCCAGGTGCCACGCCAGGTGACCTGGGAGATGTGGATGGTCCGCTGCCTCTCACGGTCTTTTCCGTGGACGACCCACCTTCCTCCAGGGACCCTCAGATGCAGGCCTTGACGATGCTTGGGACGCTCCGTCGGACGAATCCTCCTCCTCCCTCCCTGTGGCTGGTGTTGGTCTTCACCTGGTGGCACAGTGAGGGTTGCCCATGTTGTCGGCGATCCGACGGAGTGAATGGCTTATGTCCCTTTGCACCGCCAGGAGCTCAACCAGTCTTGCCTCCATCCGTCCTTGGTGTTCTTGTTGGCTGGCGTGTTTCTCGGCCTGCTGGTTCTTCATCTCTGTGAGGGTCACCACTACCTGGCTGAACTCCCTGGTGTCACGCCGGTATGCGTCCATGATGTTGTCTATGTGTGACATACAGGTCCCTTCAGCTGGCTGGTCAGGTTCTCACCTCTGCCTGCCTCCACTCCCACCACCCCTGCCCACACGAGCCTGGGCTGCCATTGTGTCCACATCGGGTCTACAGGACCCCTGAGGGATGGCAGTGGCAGTGTTGTCTGCCTCCTCCTGGGTGCCCAGCGCACCTTGTCCCTCCTGGTCAGACTGGCTCAGATGTTCACTGCGGGCAGGGCTCCTCGGTGTCTCCTGGGATGTGGCAGGAAAGGGGGTGGTGTTTGGCACAGATGTTCCTGAACCAGGTGATGCAGGGGCTTGGACACCAGAGGGTCCAGGTTGGTCGGGGTCATCCGTGCAGTGTTGAGAGGCGTCGCTGTCGGTGGGATCAGGTTCCTCCCGAGCCTGGGACTGTGATTCTTCACCCCCATTGTTGGGGGGAGAATCATCACGTTGCCCTGTGTGTGAGAGACAGACAATGTTAATGCTGTTTCATGCAACATCCATGTTTCATACACATTCAAGTTGGCACTGTTCCTCCAGGTAGTTGTATGTGCCTAGCATTCTCCTCAATGTTCACTTGTGGATGGGTATGTTGCGGGGGACAGATTGATATGTTCTCCTGAGTCTTTGACATGTAGATTTTTGGCTTGGATGCTTCTTCGGCTATGTATTGGTGTTGTTGTGTTACATGTCCATTGTGACAGTGGGTAAATCCATTGCCTGTCCCAGGGGTGTCTGCTTGTGAAAGGGGTGTGTGTGACAGGGCCTGCTGGTGGGTGTAGTGTGATTTGGCACTGGGGCTCACATGTGATGTAGCTGTCCCCCCATGGAGCATGCTGCCATGACAGTGAGTGTGAGTTCCTGTACTAGATATCTGACCTTGTTGTCTTGGTGTTTGTGTTTCCACTGGTCACAGGAGGGCCTTGTGCTGTCTACACCCGGGCCAAGTGTCAGCTATCTTGTCAGCACTTTCCCAATCCCTGTGCATTGCACATGGTGCATGGGTATGTACCTGGGCCATATGGGATGAGGGCAATTGTGTCTGATTTGGAGTTCAACAATGCATTTTGTGACACCCACCCTCCCAGCATATGGGACATCCATTCTTGGGTTGGTGCTTCGTGTAGCATGGGACGTAGCATGACCTTGCTTTCTCAATGGGGCATACACATGTTATTGGCATTAGCGTTGTTTTTGACTGTGGTTCTGGCCGGTGAGGGCTTGGGGGTAGTTGCGTGCATTTTGTGTAGTTGGGGTGTGGATGCCATTACCCCCATGTTACATAAGTTGTTTGTGTACTCACCAGGCTCTGGAAGTCCTTGAAGTCCATGTACTCCCACCGGCGGAAAAAGGGCCATCACCTTCTCCTCCCAGGGATGGAAATGTACTGGTCTGCAGGGCCCACCACCTCCAGTGATGTTGCTCTGGGCGTAGTCGTCATTCATTTTTCGCCTCACCGCCCTCCGCAGATCGTACCACCTGGCTTGGCATTCAGTCCTGGTCCTTCTGATGGGTGCAACAGCATTCACCCTATCGACGATCCTCTGCCACAGGCGTGATTTTTCGGCTATGCTGGTCTGTCTGACCAATTGATCCAAACAGCTGTGGCTCGACTCTGATGACTTCATTGACAAGGATCTCCAGCTCCTCCCTTGTGAACTTTGAATCCTTGTCTGTGGGCATGGTGTGGGGTGAGGGTGTGGATGGTTGTGGGTTTGTGGGTCTGAATGTGAAGGTGTGGATCTGAATGTGAAGAGGAGGTATGTGTGAAGGAGGTTGTGTGAAGGTGTTTATGTTAAGGTGGATGGGTGCAGCTGTTGGTGTGTGCTCTCTAGCTGCAGTGAGTCTGTTGCAAAGGCTCATGGTTTGTGTGTGTGGGCCCTTTTTATTGGTCCATTTGTGGGTGGGCCTCAGTTTGAATTTTTGGTGGGTGTGTTATAAGGGGTGGTTGTGAGTTTGCCCCTCTGTTTGCCTGTTTGGATGTGGCCAGGTCAGTCATTTCCATGTTTTGTGCACTGTAGACGTGTTTTGTGGTGTTGTGCGAATCAAATAGCCCCTCCTTGTACTGTTTTACATTGCCTATGTACGGTGCGTACATACGCGATGATGTTGTTGTGAGGTGCGTACATACGCGATGTTGGGGTACACACCGTACATACGTGATGATGTTGTTGTTAGGTGTGTACATACGTGATGATGTTGTGAGGTGCGTACATACGCGATGTTGGGGTACGCACCGTACATACGCGATGATGTTGTTGTTAGGTGTGTACATACGCGATGATGTTGTTGTGGGGTGCGTACATACGCGATGTTGGGGTACGCACCGTACATACGCGATGATGTTGTTGTTAGGTGTGTACATACGCGATGATGTTGTTGTGGGGTGCGTACATACGCGATGTTAGGGTACACACCATACATACGCGATGATGTTGTTGTGAGGTGCGTACATACGCGATGTTGGTGTACACACTGTACATACGCGATGATGTTGTTGTAAGGTGCGTACATACACAATTTTGGGGTACGCAACGTACATACACGATGATGTTTTTGTGGGGTGCGTACATACGCGATGTTGGGGTACGCACCGTACATACGCGATGATGTTGTAGTGGGGTGTGTACATACGCGATGTTGGGGTACACACCGTACATATGCGATGATGTTGTAAGGTGTGTACATATGCGATGTTGTTGAAAGGTGCGTACATATGCATGGGGGGCCTGTACGACTCGTACCACTGTACGACTCCCACCACGGGAACTACTTTTCCCAGGATACGCGTCGTACAATGTTTGCTTTGTAGTGGGTGAAGTCATTCCCCGTGTACGGGACGTTTTCCGTACAAATTCTAAATCGGAAAGCTGGTCTGGATCGTACTTGTATGGTCGAACTGTATTTTTAGGCTTCATACGGAAAAGTGTCCAGGTCCATCTCGTACAACTTTTTCCGATCGAATTCATATGGATCGGGCCGATCCTTATGTATTTTTCCCGTACGAATCGTACTTCACGGGTGGGACGGGACTTGTACAATTCGTACGGGAAAAATTACGGATACGAGTCGTACGAAATACAAAAATACAGGATTGGAATCGGCCCCTTAGTAAGTAAAAACGTATATAATATTCCTTTTACTTACTACAAGTTATATTTAAACTAAAACATAATTGTTATTAAACTTAAAAATGTTAAATAACAAATAATTAATGAAATACTCTCCAACTTCCATCTCTTTACATAAACTTCCTAAATGAAAAATCCATGACTTGAAAAAGGAATAAACTGCCAGAAAATAACATGTATCACAAACCAGCATACATATATAAGAAAGTAAGTATTTATAAATCAATACAAAGGTAAACACTTACCCAAATAGTGAGCAAAAATAAACATAAGGACCTCAAGCTCGGCAAACTACCAACAAATTAACATTTAAAATTAAACATACAATTTGTTTTCATTCAACCGAAAAGAAAGCACCTGATCCACATTAGAAAACCCCAGAGGAAAAGACGCAAACCCATGTGAAATATCAAAACAGAGCATGTGAGTATGCAAAATAGGAGTTGCATATTTTTACATGTAAATAACAAATGTGTAAACTTCAAAATATTCTGTATATTAATACTGTGGCACTACTTTCAGATACAATGACAGAAGCAGCAAAGTATATCGCTTCGCAGAAAGGAAAGCAGTTATTAAATCACAAGGCCTACACTTACAGCCCAGAAAGTGCATCAACAGAAACTATAAATTGGAAATATACTAAATATTTTTCTAATGCATGCTATAGAAGGGCAACTCCCAAAAACAGTGATTTAATTCATGTAAGAGAACACGAACACGACAAGTGTAAAAGAAATAGAAGTGAGATGTTGCAGAATGTAAGATAGTCAAGAAGTAGCAAAATCCTTAAAGATATACTACTTAAAATCCCCAAACACATCACAGGTCAACTGCCACCTATCCCCTCTTTAAAATGTTTGATTGAACAAACTAAAAAAGCTGTCACCGATATTCCACCTGTCCCTAGAAGATACCAAGTCATACACATGCCTGATCACTTTACAATGAAATATAATTAGGAACCTTTCCTTTTACATGACATCCTAAATAACGAAAAATTAATCCTAATATTCTCAACAGCAGATGACTTAATAAAACCTAGCCAATGCAAAACGTGGATGATGGTTGAGCCCTTCAAAATGTCTCCAAAACCATTCACTCAGATATACACCATCCATGGTGAATATCAAAACACAAATATCGCTTTTATATATGACCTACTACCAAATAAACAATGTAGCACTTACTTCGACTTCTTAAACCTTATCACACATAAGCAAAATAATTACTACCCCTAAAACATTATCATAGAATTTGAGTAAGCCGTGATTCAAACCATTCTAAAAATGTACTCTCTCACAGCCGTACAAGGCTGTTACTATCATTTCAATCAAAGTACATGGAGACACCTCCAAAAATCTATACTTAAGTGTAGAATATTCTACAAACAGCCAAATTGCCTTTGAAAAAAAATTATAGCACTAGCCTATGTCCCTATCACAGAGGTAGACGACCACTACAATTTACTAACAGAATGTACTTTCTACCAGTAAAATGAAAACCAACTTAGCCCCCTAGTGGACATTTTAAAAGACAATTGGGTTGGCAGACTGCATCACTCCAGACAGAGACGCCAACATAAATTCCAATTAGCATGGTGGAATGTCTATGTACCTGGGCACATGTAGACACAACAAACAATACAGTTGAAGGATGGCACAATGCCTTCAAATCTACATTAGGCAGAATCTAACCTACACTGTATACATTGATAGAAGCATTACAAAAAGAGCAAAGCTACAAACAACTAATGATGGAGCAATCTGTTAGCCAAATTGGCCCTAATCTTAGCAAACAAACTTAAATAATATGTAATATGCAACAATTTAAAAGTCAAACTCTTCATAAATAACAAAGGAGTACATTATTTAGAAATGATAGTCAAAATCATATTATAAAATAATTATTAACCTACCAAAGTCCTGAAAAACTATGACAAAGTCTATACAACATTCCAAATCTTTTTTCATTTTAAATTATAAATATAATATTTTACTGCATCAGTCAAAAAGTTAGTTCCAATTCCAATGTTAATGAAGAATGATATAATAAAGCTATATATAAATTATTAAAAATAAAATATAACTGTCACCAACCAAGAAGGTAAAAAACAAACTCAATCTCAGCGCTATGTTCCGCTCCGGGACCTTAGGTCCTCCCATCTGAATCTGTTGGTCATCACATTCTCAAAATGGAAGAAACATGGGGGACTAAGATTTGAGATCCTGGCCCCTCAATTCTGGAACTCTCTTCCTCTGGATATCAGATCTCTGACCTCTTATGCTCTGTTTATTAAACAGTTAAAGCCCTGGCTGTTCCGATAAACATATGGCTAAATCTCTCTTGCAGCCGCTTCTCCTGGACCTTAGCGCCATGAAACCACTTGGTGTACGTGCGCTTTGCAAGAAATTTAAAAAAACCATTTAGCAAATAAATTATTTACAACACATAAACCAAACAATTCAACATAACAGTTACATAATACTTACACAAACATGATAAAATCACATTTTCCACCCAAAGGGAAATAAAATAAATACAAATTATTGTTCTATATCTGCAGATCTTTTTCTGTTTCCAAGAAATAAACAAAATAGTGATCCACCAAAAAGAGGAAAAATCTTATCCAAAAAGCACAAACAAATATGCAAAATAAAAACAAATCCAAAATAGATCCCTCAAAGCAATCCAAAGTATGCAGGAACCATAAAAATCAAGAAAAAAAGCACCTAGAAAACCGAAAAAAAGGATCATCAAATTAAAAAAATTAGTTTATCATAAACTCAAAATGATTTCCTTTATAAAAAAGTAACCTTCCAATGCCCATAGCACATGTTCTTAGACAACTACCTGTACTGTAAATTAAATAACCCACCTGCAAAAATCATTACACTAAGTCCGTATAAATAACAGTTAATCATCAAAATATAACTAACAGAACTTAATTTAACATAACATATCAATACATTACTAAATTTCTGTACAAAAAACACAAACCTCCAAACTAGAAAAAAACAATGAGAGTAATACAACTAAATATACAAAAAGCCACAAACAATACTATAACTATGTTCTTGACATCCCCCATAAACCCACCTTCCCTCAAAACCCTTAAAATGTCTGAAAAAAGGACTTACCTGTTCTGATGAACAGCAGCACCTTGCCACAACCTGGTTTCAGGAAAATAGACTAAAAATAACACAAATATTTTACAAAATAGACGGTAGCAGTAAAGAAAAATGGCTGCTAAATAAAACTTAAAAAATATTACTTCCCCATTGAAGGGAATAGAAAATATTGTAAACAAGTTTATCAAATGTATAAAAAAAGTTTTAAAACAATAAACATGTAAAGATTTCAAAAATGTCATAAAACTCTAAGAATGTATTAAGAATCAATTAAATAGTAACATAAAAAATTGCAATTAATTAATATATACTTAAAACATGCTCAAATGAGGTTGAAAATATGTATATTAAATAATTTCATAAATGTTAGAAAACTGTTAAATAATGAAAAAGAAAAGTTAAAAATGTACATTACACAATACTTTGTAAGTATAATTAACAAGTTTTTTAATCAAATAAAATGAAATAAAAAGAAATGTTTTATATACTTACCTTAATAGAAATGTTTGATTTTGAGATGAAATATATACAATTAATATACTTTAGAAACATAAAGAAAATTAGCAAAATGTGTGGCATCTTTATTTTATAAATCAAAGTAATCAATTTTATTTTAGATTGCAAACATACAACTAACTATTTCTTTTAGTTCTAATCACCAATAATACCAATTAAGTAGTACAAGGTATTTCTACTACATACAAGTAAATTCCAAAATTAAATTATAAAATGTAATAATCACACTCCAACATAAACCACAAAAAAAAATTGTTAGACACTGAAGGGGTTACATTTTCTATTCACACTCCAATCTATAGCAATTTGTGGAAGGATTATCAGTTTCAGAGGTGCAGGGGCGGACATTACGCCAGTGCCATGCCCCCGCACTGCTGAGACTGGCTGCCACACGCCCACCAGGTTACGACTTTAAAGTGATCCAGAGAGCAGGCAAGTGGCACGGAAGTCCCAGGGCGGTGCCTCTTTCAAAAACAGCGGTGCCTTTCAAAAAGGCACCATAGTCAGAACGTCTCACAAGGTTCCTGCACGGCATGGACTCGAAAGTCCATGCTGTGAAGGGACTGTTGTGCATGTACACAGCTGGGCACATGTTATGCCCAACTGTGTGCATCCACATGCGTAGGAGGCACAGGGGGCTGTGTAGGGCCCCCTCTGTTTTGTCTCCTCCACGGTGTACATGGAGGAGGAACCTCCATGACACTGCCGGCATAGAGGAAACCAGTAATATGCTTGGCAGGACTGTGGCGGTCCCGCCAAGCATGTTGTGGCCTCTAACCACCACTCCACCTCCAGGGAATGGTGGTTCCCTGGTGGCGTCGGTGGTTCCAGGGCGTTCTGACTGGCAAATTTGTAATCGAGTGGGTGGACCGCCCGTGGTGCAGTGGCGGGACCACCACCACCACTGTGCCTGTGCTAGTCTTTTAGTCCTTGGATCACCAGACTCATAATTAGGACCTAAAGGGGTGACATTTACTATTCCCACTCCAATCTATAGCAATTTGGGGAAGGTGTTGGATGCTAAAGGGGTGACACTCACTATTGCCACTCCAATCGAACCCAACCATAATAGAGGAAGGTGTTTGACACTAAAGGGGTGACATTTATTGCTCTCACTCTAATTCAACCATTTTGGAGAAGATGTTGGACAAGAACGGGGTGATATCTACTATTCACACTCCAACCTATACCAATTTTGAGAAGGTGTCAGAAACTAAAGGGGAGTCATCAACTATTCGCACTTCAATCTATCGCAATTTGGTGAAGGTGTTGGACACCAAAGGGATGACATTTACTATTAACACTCTAATCTATAGCAATTTGGGGAAGGAGTTGGACACCAAAGGGGTGGCATTTACTGTTCCCACTCCAATCTATAGCAATTTAGGGAAGGAGATAGACACTAAAGCGGTGACATTTACTTTCCCCACTCCTATCTAAAACAATTTGGGGAAGGTGTTGGACGCAAAAGAGGTGAGGTTTCCTATTCCCACTCTAATCTGACCCAATTTGGGGAAGGTGTTGGACACTGAAGGAGTGACATTTACTATTCCCTCTCCAATCCAGCCATACTGGGGGAAGATGTTGGGTGCAAAAGGGGTGACATTTACTATTCTCACTTCAATCCAACCATATTGGGGGAAGGTTTTGGGCAGTGAAGTAGTGAAGTTCACTATTTCCACTGCAATCTATACCACACTGAGGAAGGTGTTGGGCACTAAAGGGGTAACATTAATTATTCCCCCTCCAATCTAAACCAATTTAGGGGGGGCGTTATACACTAAAAGGGTAGCATTTACTATTCCCACTCCAATCTACTCCAATTCAGGGAAGGCGTTCATCACTGAAGGGGTGACATTTACTATTCTCACTCTAATATAAACCAATTTGGGTAAAATGTTGGACACTAAAGGTGTGATATTTACTATCCTCACTTCAATCTAACCATACTGGGGGAAAGTGTTGGGCAGTAAAGGGTGACATTTACTATTCCCACTCCAATTGAACCATATCCGGGGAAGGTGCTGGATACTAAAGGGGTGATATTTAATCTTCCCACCCCAATCTATACCAATTTGGGAAAGGAGTTGGACACTAAAAGAGTAACATTTATTAATCGCAAATGAATCTAAGGCTCTTATGAAAAAGGAGATGGACGCAAAAGAGGTGATATTTAGAATATCCATCTATTTTCAAGATAAACTTTTTAAACAAGGTAATACATATTACTCTAAGTAAACTCACAATCAGAACTGCATACTCATACATATTTTATTTACTATAAAAAAAAAATAAAAAAAAACTACCCTAAACTTCAAACCTATAAATACACAACTTACGTTTTTTTATTACTAACAGAACTTACAATATTTTTGGACATTTTCTTCTAATAATTCCTAAACTTTAAACTATAAAAAACAAACTATTATTCTTAAATGAACAATCATAAAATATAGAAATATTTAAATAAAATGTAAATCTATATACATTTCAATTACAATTACAAATTACAACAAAAGCATTACATTTATTTAGTATTTAAAACACTTTTTTCTAAAAATGTAAAATTATAAAATTGTACATACAAATAATTTTACATTTTTATGTCACTAAAAATATTGTTAACTATAAGAAACATTTATCTACTTTTAACCTATTTTTTATTTTATACTATTAATATATATCTTAATTAAAATGGAAATTAAACGTTAATAAAAATGTTAATGTATCAAAATACATTTAAAAATTAAAAAATATTAATTTGCATATCTTCAAAATTAATTCCACATTTCTTTTAATCTCCCATGCTTTTCCCTAAAAACCAATATCCAGCTACTAAAAAAAGTAAAAAAACTAATATTTATATTAATAATACAAAAAATACACATTTCAACAATTTCATAACTTAAAAATAAGCTTAGTAAAAACACAGATATTTTTTAACACAGTACAACAATTGCATACTAATTAAAACTTGCAAATGATTTTACATACAGCAATATTTTCTACGTCAATATTTTTTACAACGATAATAAAAACAACACCTAAAAACAATGTTTTTCACCTTCTATATACCTGTCGACAATATTAATTTAGTAAACAACAAGGGGGACAATGAGGGCTTGATAAAGGTCCACCGTACTTGCCCTGGGTAGAACTAGAAGACAAAAGAGGTACGGTGTTCCTGGGTGCCAAGTTGGCCACCTGGTGAGTACTCAGAGTGGTGGGGAGGTGGGAAATACCTCCTTTCGGAACTACGACCCTCACAAACCCAGCAAGCTAGGTGTCATGCTTCATCATATGGGTCTGCTCCTCGTCGAGCCGGCGCTGCAATGCTCGACGGGCACCCATAAAGGGGCTCTTTATCGGAGATCTTTTGTTCCTTGCCATATAGGTGCCATGGGTGTGAGGGGCCTGGTAAGATGTAGATGTGGTGTGTGGGTTAAAACAGGTAAGGGAATCCTCTATAATTATTTTTATTCTGGAGAGGTCACAGCCTGATTAAAAAGTAAAAAGAAGAAGGAGGGCGACTATTTTGTTTTAATCTGACAAAAATTACGCTCTACCCCTTAGTGGTCAACATGTTTCTCGCCTATAAAATGTCTCTAATAGATCAGTTGGCGATTCCCCAGGACCTAGTGACTAAATGAAAACTATCTACAGTGTGTGGTGTGGTTCTACATACCACTTCTCTCGGTAGGATGTTCCCCCGGAGAAAAGCAGCCAACCTCTTAAGGATTCAAGTGCGGCTTCATCAGACCGCAGCAGAGTATATGGACACTCAACGTAGTGTCGCTGCTCCCGCTCAGAGCAGTCCGGCTCACCTACCCGCTCCGCTGCATCAGGAAGGCCTAGAACCACACCACACAGTCAATGTAGGTGATGACCAGAGTTGAAGTGAGTTAGCAGATGACCACAGAAGTGTGTTAGTAACGCTTAGCATGTGACATTTACACAAGTATTGCATTCACTCCTTTTGAATGTTTGTGCTAGGTGTAAAGAAAATGTATATCAACCTTACAGATATCCTTAAACTTCCAGTTTCAATCTGTTTCTGCATCTATTGCATCCATAAGGGTCAACGCCCATCAGAAGAAAGCCATTTGGGGAGCCATGGCCCAGAGGGTGTGAACCCTATGGCATAGCGTCCACTGCAGGAAGAGGTGGGAGGACCTGAGGTGCTGGACCGGGAAGCTCATGGAGGTCCAGCTGGGAAAGTCTTCCCAACATGGATGGGGCATGTGCCAGACCCTGAACCCCCTAATGGCCCACATACTGATGACAGCCTACCCAGAACTTGATGGGCAGTTCAGGGCCCAACAGCAGCTACGTGGAGTGAGGCCTGGCCAGAGTCATACATGTTACCTTGACAACTTTGTTTGTTACAGGCAGGCATTTCTAAACCAAGATTGGTGGTGGCCCATGTGCCACAGACAAGATGAGTCATTGTACAGGTATGGTAGTATGCGCCTGCTGCTGTGCTGTGTCTATTGTGTTTCTGACCAGGAACATAGCAGAGGCTGTCCAAATTCAGATTTTATTTTTGGAGCAGACACCTGTCTGAGTGAAGTGAGTGATCATCTCATGCTGTCAGTTGTCCTGGGTGACAATTATACCACACAGGCAGCTTGTCTTTCTTGTGTGAGAAGTTATGTACCATAAGTACTGTATCTCGTGTGATGGTGGTCATATTACATGTGACATGACATGGAGTGCACAGTACATGCAGTGACTGTACAACAGTTCCCATTGGTCAGAACTGGTAATAGTGTGAAATGAGTGTGCAAACATCACTGGTGCCATCTGCAATACTGCCTGCATGTTGACCACTGTGCATTTGCAAGTTGATGGTTGATCTGCAAAAGTGTTTCACAACACTCATTCACTGACTGATGGCAACAACAAGGGACTGAGCTGTAGAACTGTAGAGATAATATGTGAGTGTCTACACTGATCTTTACAAGGCAATCTGAGTTTGCATTGCAAAAGAATGCTGTGATGTGACAGCCCATTGGGACTCTAGTGATCCCACACCTTCTCATCATAGATATTCAGGTACACCCAAAACCTTCAAAGGTGTATTGGCTTGTAGATGTACAATCTATGAAGGGCATTATCATCTGTGCCAAACAGGATTGGAGATGTTCATATGGCTACGTAAAGACCCTTGCTGTGAAAAATCAGTGTAACTATCTTCCAAACGTTTGGACCTCAATGTTTTCAGGCAACTTTATATGGTACGTGTTATACATAGCTAAACTACTTCTGTACAACTTTCATTAGACTTTTCAGGAAGTGGACATATGATGTCATTTGGAGTCCGAAGTCTCATCAATGTGCAATGATTATTTGACATGATGTCTACCAAAACATTAATTGATGGTAAATTAGTGTTTTACTTGATCTTCGTAACATCATGATGTGTTTTACGGGATAGGTAGATTTGTTGGACTCTGGGCCTTGTGTGATCATTGTGTATATTTTAAATTGTAACCATCCTATTTGGTTACATCTGTTTTACAATGGTATGATGCAAGTGCCAAAGTGTGTAAGGTGATCAACTATCCTTGTGTGTACATAAAGATGAAGTTGGCTACACTTCATGTTTATATCCATACTAGTATGCATTTGGGCTTGTCTGGGGTTATGAAATGAGAGGGCCCAACTGTTTTCAGGTTATGTAGCATGCATATCTGAGACACGCAAGGAGATCAGTTCCTCTGTTGTGGCACACACGTGTAAGGTATCACTGTATGCTTACAGTATTTGTCGCTGGGAGATCTGCATTTCTAACTGTAATGCCCTCACATACCTGTTAGGGTGTCATGCTTCATCATTGGGCGCTCCTTGTCAGACCTGCGCTGCAATGTCTGACGGGCCTGGTGGCTTCTTTAGCGGAGTTCTTTTGATCTGAGATTGCCGTGTGTGAAGGGTGTATGTGGGCAACAGGCGTTTGGTGTGTGCTAGAGTGAGTAAGTGGTTTAAAATAAGCTCCAGACCTATGAACATTTTTATTACGAAGTAGGGCTGGGACTAAATAAAAACAGTGGTGCTACCAGCAGGTCTTAAGGTACCTAGGTATCTAGTGAGTATGTGTGGCCGACATGTTTGGTGTCATAGATGCTCCAAAATCGAGCAACACTTCTTCAGGACCAAGAGACTATAAAGGTGATGATCCCCGTATGGGAACACCAACAAAGAACAACCCAGGATATGGGTTATGTTAATAGATCAGTTTAAGGTCCCAAGTCGGGAACCTGTCGTGTCTCTCCACCTGTGCAGAGGAAGACAAAGAAAAAGGAGGACATAAAAAGCGACATAAGTGGATCCGGTCCAACATAATTTACACACAAAGTGAATGAGTTATATAAACTCTGGAAACCACACTCGTGGGGGAGTATATCTAGATAAAACCTCTAAGCTATCTAAGACAAGGTAAATCTAGAAATAGTACATTGACAGGGTTAAAAATTAAAATAAAGGTTAAATATCTCAAACAGAGGTGATGAGAAAATCGCCTATAACGGCCTGCATAAACAACCACAGGCTACCGCCCCTATTGCGCACAGTGAAAGAAGCAGTCAAAAAGTCACAACCTTGCTCGATCTTACCTTACTTGGTGAAAAGTTCCACTTCGCCCTGACTGTAGGCTTCAAATTTAGCATGCATCCAGGTGCTAATGCTAAATTTTAAGCCTACAGAGTGAACCATGAAGCTGGTGTGGTATGCGCACTTCATCAATGTTTTCTGTTGATTTGTGATGGTCAGGTGTGGAAACGCAGTTGCAATAAACCCATGTTACATGTCATTTCAGATACATTCAGGGCAAGCAGAGGAGAAGGGGCCAACGTCCGTTGTGACACGGGGGTCACAATGGTTCCGTACATTAGACAAAAACAAAGGAACACCAGAGGCGACCAGTACAAACAGGCGCCAAATACAGTGCAATTGTCATGGCAACACAGTAGCAGCTGCGAAAAAAAAAAGAAGACAAAAACACTGAGGGATCAATTTGCTACAGGGTAATACACCAGGCAGTAATCAGAACGTGGCTGATACAAGAATAATATATCTTCAGGCAAAAAGCAGGAGGACAGGTCTTGGATACACATATTGCAAATTACACAACAACTATAGCACATTACCCCATTCACACTCGTGGAGTATACCAAGGACAACTCGCTCCCTCCTAGCTGTAGCTTAGGAATAAGAGGATCGGGACAAAATATTACTGCTGTACATCCCTTGGCGAGCCCCCTCCCTCATTATTTTTATTGGCCCTGAATGTATTGTACAGTGACCAGAAATTCTTGGGTTTGTTGCATGGGGCATGAGAGCACTGAAGTTCTCTGTTTGTGTAGAGCAATAGAACATGTCAGAGGCCCATTGGGCCAACGTAGGGAGAGGGCTCCTGGACCAGCAAATAGCCACCCTTCGCTTTGCCATGAGTAGTCCCATGTCGACTAACCTGCGCTGCCCCTTAGGCAATGGTTTCGAGAAGCCCAGAAGCTCAAGCGTCAGGTTGGGTGAAAGCTCCTGCCCAGTTATCGCTGTCAATTCCAAGAACACCTGTTTCCAAAACCTAGGCACTCCCGGGCAGAGCCATGCTAGATGAGCAAAGTCAGCTACAGGTTCACCGCATCACTCACATCGCGAGTTTTCTCGGAGCCCATATCTACATAGTCTTTTTCGGGAATAATAGACCGTATCTAGGTACTTAAAGTGTATTAGACGGTGCCTACCATTGAGAGAGATTCATTTTTTGTTGAGGCAGCAGTATAACCACATGGCATCATCTATTTCCATATTCAGGTCAGATTGCTAGGCTTAACGGGCTTTAGTGTAGTGTTTTGCTCTATATGACATAGCTTGTTTGTATATTTTAGAGACCATTCCCGTTGTGGCTTCCGTTTTTATAATCAGGGAAAGAGCAGTCACCTCCGGAGGTTCAGTTAGGTCAGTGCCAAGCAGCTGTAGTAATGCGTGTCGCGTCCTATTAAATTGGAACTTGGTTAGGATTGAGGGCACATTTTCCCCCACAGTCCCAGTCCTTCATGATTCCGTTATCAAACAAATCGCCTATTGTGTGTATCCCGAGGGAATTAAGCGCGCAGATGACACCCCTATCTCTGCAAGGCGACAACCAGTGACACCAATCAAGGGGCGCCAAAGGTGAATACAGCAGAGCCCCTGCCTGCAACTTCAGGAGATGATGCCAGGCATGATTAGTTGCATTTATCGAATCTAGAATGCCTGTTCTGAGGTCTGAAGGTTCAAAGAGCAGCATGGGTAGCGTGCTTGAGGCAGCCACCTCTGCTCAATTTGCAAGTGAGGGATAGCAGTTGAGCCAAGTATCCAGAGATGAGCATGGGTGCATTGCGTGGCTCTATAATAAAGATCAAAGTCCGGCGCCCCCAGTCCCCATGTGGCAAAGTAAGGTGAGAATTTGCAATGGACTCTTGGCTGTTTGCCAGCCCAAGCCAACTTGACCAGCAGAGTCGTGAGTTTCTTAACGAATATACCGGGGAGGCCCATCGGGATGTTTGTGAAAAGGAACAGGAGACGAGGGAGAGTTACCATTTTCATTATTGAAATTCTACCTAGCAGCGTCAATGGTGAGCGAATCCAGCGGTCTATATCGTCTTCCTGTTTACCCACTAGTACACCATAATTGTCTCTGAAGACTATCTCCGAGTCGGGAAAGCACTTGGATTCCAAGGTACCTCACTGAGTCCGTCATCCATTGAAGTGGGTAGTCCAGGTCAAATTGTGTCGTAGATGGCGTGAAGGGAAAAACAACGTATTTGGACCAATTGACCTGCAGACCCGAGTCTCCCCCAAAACGTACCACCTCCCGCAGCACCGAGGAGAGATGTCGTTCAGGATCCCGCACATACAGAAGCGTGTCATCAGCATAGGCCGAGACTATGAGATTATATCCTCGGATGCGAATGCCTTTATGTCCATGATACTCACGTAACGCACAGGCTAAGGGCTCCGCTACAAGCGCGTAGAGAATCGGGGAGAGCGGGCAGCCCTGTCTCGTGCCTCGTGAAATGGATATCGGTTCCTTTATTAATTCACCAATTTTGATACGAGCCGAAGGCGAGCAATAGAGTACCTCCAACAGCTGCAAAAAGACTAGTTCCAGCCCATACGCACCAGTACCTGCCGCATGAAGGGCCATTTAACAGAGTCGAATGCCTTTTCCATATCGAGAAATACCGCAACTGTGCGCGTCTCCAGGACGGTGTGTTGCGACGCCCCAAACACTGTATGTAAATTATAAGTGATGTTGTGTCCCGGGACAAACCCCGTCTGTTCCGGCGCTGCAAGGAGAGGGACCAGAGGCACCAGTAGGTTGGCCAAAATCTTCGCAAAGATCTTGGTATCAACATTGAGTAGTGAAAAGGGACGATATGACGAACATTCCTCAGGAGGCTTTCCTGGTTTTAAAATGGTGACAATTACTGCCTCTCTCATAGAGGGCAGCATTGAGCCAGACACGTGCATGTCTTTGAATAGAGCAGTCAGGTGTGGTAGTAAGAGGTCCAGGAACGTCTTGTAAATTAACTCAGTTAGACCATCAATTCCAGGTGCACTACCCGCTCTCATAGTGGATAATGCAAGAAGGATTTCCTCTCGCTCTATGGGCCGCATCAGAAACTCACGGTGTGTGTCAGTCAGTCATGGTAGTTTATTATGAGACAAATAATCTAATATTTCAGCCTCAGAGCCAGTGCCACGCGACGAGTACAACAACAAATAAAATTGCTGAAACCTCTCTGCTATGGCATGATCATCCGTAAGTGCCTCACCTTCCGTCGAATTCAGAACTGTAACCCCAGAGTGGTCATGGCGATTCCACAGTAGCTGTGCGAGCACCCTGCCTGGTCTTTTGCCCTCACCGTAAATACGTGCCATGGCATATTTGCTGAGATGTTTAATTTCGGCATCGGCTGTCTCCTGGAATTCTTCCAATTGGGTCTTGAATTCTGCCAGCACCTCGTCATCAGCACCGAGTTGCAGCCGCGTCTCTAGGTCAGGCAGCGAGGTCTCTAAGTCAGTCAATCTTCCACGCAGCGCTTTAAGAACTCCCGAGTGCTTGGACATCGTGATCCCTCGAATATAAACATTGAATGCCTCCCACACTACCTGGAAGCTCTCTACCAAGACCACATTTATGTCAAAGTATGTCTCAATTGTGTCTGCCAGTTCAGCCTTGAATACCTTGTCCAGAAGTGAGTATGGAGGAAACCGCCAGGTATAAGGAGGAATACTTCCAGAGGAAGTGTCAATTACAACCAAAACCGGGGAATGGTCTGAGTACGTACGCGCAAGCACCTCACAAGTTCGAACCTGATTGTACAACTGTCTAGAGGCTAGCCAGTAATCAATATGTGTGTGCAGGCCATGGAAAGCCGAATAGTGGGTGAATCCCCCTTTGTCAGGGAAACGCTGTCTCCAGACTTCACGTAAGTCTGCCTGCATCATAGATGCAGCGAGAGTACGAGCTGAGGCTGTGACTCATCTAGCCAGTCCTCCTGAGCGGTCACTCTCCGGGTTCATCACTATGTTAAAGTCACCACCCCATAGTTGCTGCTTACACTCAAGAGCCTGCACCCTACTGAACAAGTTTGTAGAAAAGTCCGGGTTATCATAGTTGGGCCCATACACATTAATAACCAATAGATCCAGCCCCCTACCCCTACAACTGGATATCACAAATCTGCCATCAACATCAGTATGTAAGGGCTGCAGAGTAAAGGAAGACTTAGGGCGGATCCATGTGAGTACTCCCCTGGAGTGTGCAGTGAAGCCAGCAGATGTATATTCCCTTGCAAACCCCTGCTACGAAGTAGCGGGCTGGAGAGAGGCAGGTGGGTTTCCTGCAAGAGTGCAATATCAATATCATGCCTGTTCAGGTCCGCTAATATTTTCCAAAGTTTCCTGTGGTCATTAAGACCGCGCACATTCCATGTAAGTGCTCGTAGAGTGCCCTGTGTATCAATCCTGAGGGGATTGTGATTAGTGGCGACTGAACCCGTCGTCTCTATATCGCTAGTGTCAGCCATAAAATACTGGTATATGCATCGTTCCTGTAGATTGTGTATGGTGTCTTCTAGTAATGCTGTTCACCTTCAGACTCCTTGCCCCCCAGCCCCCCCACCCACACCAGGCCAGCCCCAACTTGGCCTAGACGATTAACTGGCAAACAGACCTCCTGCATAGCATCAAAGTTATAGCAACAAATACTGCAATGTCAATAGAATGCTAGGAGGACCCAACCCCCCCACCTTCCCAAGGCAATACCCCCATAGTGCATAACACTCATGGGCAGAGGTGGCACGCTTCCCAAACATAAACTGAAAGAAATCACAGGTGGCCTCCGCCCCTCACACCGCCCATGAATTGAGAACTCCTGAGGCAGGGATTATACAATAGAACCCACCCCCCAGATGTCAACAACGTACTAAAGGGCTAATCATGGCTTCAAAAAGGCATAATCTGGTGAACTCCCTCCATCACTTCACATCCCCACGCCCATCAATCCTGGACAGTGACAATAACAAGTATTTAAGGCATGAGTAAACAATATTTTAGCAAAACTGTCAAAAATGCCTTATAATCTCCCACACCAAACCCAGCAATAATCATTTTATCTGCGTGGAACAGAGTCGCATCATCAGTCCTACTCCTCCTGTACTCCTCCCGATGACTCATCCAGCAGAGGCCAAGCCGAGCTGTGTCAATTGTCTCCATCCCAGTCTTTCATGGCCTCTGTAGGGCCTTCGGATCTGTAAAAATATGTGACTGGCCCTGGCGATTAACCTGGAGTCTGGCGGGGTAAAGCATTGCATAATCAATGTTGGTGTCTCTTAGTTGCTTCTTCAAAGAGGTGAATTGGCGACATGCTTCTTGAACTTTGAAAGTAAAGTCGGGGAATAGCGTGATGGTAGAACCCTCAAATTGAAGTGGCTGTCTGTCCCTGGCCACTGGCAGTGCAGAGTCTCTGTCACAGTAGTTAAGGAGCTTCACAATGATGGGCCTCGGGGTGCCCCGGGCACCGGGCCTGGGCCCAGAGAGCAGTGTGCCCGCTCAACAACAAACATGGATGAAAAGATCCCCTGCCCAAGGAGCGACACTAACAGCTTCTCTATGAACAGTTCCATGTTTCCAGTTGGGGTGGACTCCGGAAGGCCTATGATTCTAAGATTGCTCCGCCTCGAACGAGCTTCCAAGTCCTCCGTCTTGTCCTGCAAGACTTGCCTGACTTTCCCCAGCTGCTTGTGGCCTACATCAAGTGCTTCTTGCGCTTCTTCGACCTCTGTAGTGCGGCATTCCACCATATCCAATCTCTGGGTGTGTTTGTCCAGTCGTTCGGACATTCTATCCATACGGTAGGAGAGAGAGTCCCTCTTGGAACTCAGGGCTGAGAGGCTACTCTGTAGGCCCTTCTCCATTGCTGCCAACATATTGCGAATGTCTCCCGCTGGCTCTTCATGGGGTGAATCCTGCATGGCCTCGTCTTCCTCTACGGCCGCCTCATGCCCCTTGGCTCTCTTCTGATCGAAGGTGATCTTCGGCTGCATCCTGTCAACTTTGCCAATGATTGGTGTATCCCTATGCTTCGAAGCGAGGTAAGGGTACCACGTCACAACACGGGACCTAAGTGGCAGAACAGCTCCTCATCAGTCGTGGCACATCGGAGAATGAGGGGACACCCTGTCCCCGGTCAGCGCTGATCGTATGTCAGGAAGGGAATGGGGGTCAAGTGCAACAGCAGCCGTAGGCAGCAGACCACCAACAGAGCAGCCCAGACAAGGATTCGTCAGGGGGAAGAATTTGGACGACCCACAAAGTAGTGGCAGCAGGGAGGATCACAGCCTCCACCTCACCCTGCAGTCCAGCCTATGGATCTTGTAGGGGCAGCCTCACATACCTGGCACCATCGGCAAGCAGCAACATGGGTGAGGCATGGCGCAGGCAGGTAAAATGGCGGACGCGTGCCCTCCCTATCCTGGAGCAGGGGTCGTACCCAGCCAGCAATCCGGCCACGGGGATGTTATGAGGCAGTACTGCAGACACAATCCGGGACCCTCAGGCACACACAGCAACCGCGGAGCTCCGTCAGGCCTCTTCGAGTCGGCTTTCCCTCAGGCGCAGCAGCGAAGGTGGTGTGAGCCAGAGCGCAGGCTGGCGGTCATCACCAGAGCCCCGCACTCCCTATACCTCTCAGGTATCCAGCGGAGGTATCCACTAGCCACCAGCATAGGGAGAGTGGGAGAGCCAAATCAGTCAGATGGGGGAAGGATGTGTCTCTTCGGCGGCTGCAGGGCGCTGTGCTCAGCCGCAATGATGTGGGTGGAAAGGGCGGCCGCGGCAGTAACTAGAGCCCGGGGATTGAGGCCCAGTCATCCGCGTCGATGAAGGCAGGATCGCACTCCACCACACAGTGCCGCTCAGGGGTCAGAGCGACAGCATTCTGCTCTTGTTACCGATTCTGTAACCGTGGCACCTGCTTCACACCTCAGGGAGCAATTATCTGATGGATAGTGTGGCGGTGTGAAGGAGCTACGCGCTCAAGCAGCCATCTTGGTCGCGGACAAGCTCCGCCTCCTCTGTACATGAGATTAAAACACGGAGGGACCCAGTGATCAAGACAGTGTGAAAAGTGTCACAGAGGACTGCAGCTCAAGCTCATCACCTTCTAAGCATACTCCGTTGGACACTCCGGAATGGTGGCAGATCCTAAAGGATCAGTATCACCTTCATCGTTGTCCTCCTCCCCAAATTTCCATTGCCACCCTCTCTATTGTCCCCCTAACAAGTTGGCCGGTCACACTCCCTTAAGAGGGGAGCAGTCTCCTTCACTTCAGGTAGCTCAGCCCCTGTTAGCCTCCTAAATACCGTCTCTGTGGGTCAGGATGCAGTTCCAAATGCCATCGAGAGGCAAGGCAACCAGCTGACACAGATGGTTGCATACCTTGATGGCATTCACACTGCAATGCCTGGCCTACAGAGATTTTTTCAGGCTCTGGCCTCTTCCCTCATAGCATCCTTCCACCCATCCCAACCTTCCACCCCAACTCTTGCTCATTCCTCATCCAAATTCCTTGTTCTCATTCCTGTCCCAAGCACATGCACACCTAAGTAAGCACACACTTCAACAGGCACAAGCACCGCATACAAACACAAAACATATGAAAAACAGAAACATGCAAGCACTAAGCAGAAACTCACCCCCTCATCACCCCCACCACCCCAGCAAACCCCAAGTACCATAGCAAACAACAGACACAGAACCCTCCACCCCACAACCCAATCCCCAGGCAAAACAGCAACAGAGCCCTCCACCCCTACACAGACACAGACCCCTCCACACCTACAACCATACCCCAAGATACCACAGAAACAGACCCCTACACTACCACAACCATG
The DNA here is from genome assembly GCF_964204655.1 of Triturus cristatus. Classification (NCBI taxonomy): domain Eukaryota; kingdom Metazoa; phylum Chordata; class Amphibia; order Caudata; family Salamandridae; genus Triturus; species Triturus cristatus. The sequence goes on from NC_140587.1 coordinate 971,935,098, forward strand.
CCCATAGGCACCACAGCAAAATACCCAGATCCCTTCACACCCAAGCCATACCCCCAGATCCCACAGCAACAGACAGAGGCCTGTACACACCCACAAACATACCCCCAGGCACCACAGAAACAGACATAGACCCCTCTACAACACCTAGCACATCCACAGCACACACAGGCAAAAACACTCACAGTCACCCACACAACAGACACCCACAAAACACACAGTTCAGACAGCACACACAGCTCACACTTCCACTCCCTCTTCCTCCCAAACCAAACTCCATTCCGAACATCCTACCCATTTTTCCTGTGAAGATGTGCTGTTTGCCCTTACCCATAGCCCTATGACACCCGATTTCACCCCTCCCAATGTCTCAAAGACAGCTCCGAAAGCCCAACCCATCCATCCCTTCCACATCCAACTCTACCTCAGAAAAACCATATCCCCACCCCACTGAATCCAGACCAAAATTAAAAAAAGACAATGAAAAACACTCCCAAAGCCCAACCCATTCCTTCCACATCCAAATCCACCCCTAAGAAACTGAATCCTCACCCCTATTGAATCCATTCCCTAACCAGACAAATCCAAGAAAACCCTTCCCAAAACGAAACCCACCCGTCTCTAAACTGTAGATCCCCATTCCCAAGTACCTTCTTTGATGTGCCTGATGTATGCCGCTTAGGTGCGGAGGTTCCCTGGCAGTGTCAGAAAGGGCAAGTTTGTTGGCACAGCATTGTGCTATGGCACATTAATCTTACATGGACAGGCCATTTGCCTTTGTTGTACATTATTGTTCACAAAATTGCATTAATTGAACATGTTCCTAGTTTTTCAGATATTGGTCCTGCCATTACTTTTCTAATGATTTGATGTTAGTTTATAGTTAGTGATGTGTGACTACAGTTGTGTTTGTTTCATCCCTGATTGCTGATCCAGTTGATTTGGTTAGTGTGATTTGACCTTGGACCCAGTGCTGGAGATATAAAGGACAAGGGGAAATGTTGGATGGATGTCTATGTGGGATGAAAACCAAATGGGGCAGACATTGCATTGGGTAACATGTTATAAGGTACATATTTCAGCTTGGCCTGGCCACTGTCAACATCATTTAGGTTGCACTTCTCCCTATGATGTAGGTTGGATATGTGTTTGAAGTGTTGGAGTTAGATATTTGTTTATCCACACATGGAAGGTGTTAAATTGTCATGCCTTTGTGGAATTTTGTATGGAAATATGTCCATTTTCTAGTGTGTACCCTACACCTACTTTATCTAGATGTGTGAGAAATGCTGTTAGAGCTGTGTTTGTTTCGTAACTTGCACTCACACATTACCTAAACATGAATGGCACTTGGTAACGCTATTGGTTGTCCCTGAAATATCTCAATTCACAGGTCCGGTGCACATTGAGCTTTTCAGCCATGTGCAAAATGTTCTGTACCCCAGAGCCCCCGCCTGTCAAGGTTTCCCATGATAGATGCATACCTATTCTGTAGAGTGTGTATTCATTTTGCCCGTAGAATGCTTCTCACACTGATTCCTTGAAATGCCATTTACTGACATTGCATTTTCATGTGGGTGATGTATGTGAGTCCAATCTTGAGTTGCAGCAGAGAAGGTGTGTTTCACTTTAATGACACATCCATACAGGTGTATCTGTGACATCAAAACAGGACCTGGGATGTGCGCAATGTGAGTGTCACAGAGATTAATAGGTGTGATATTGATGAGGAGGTGCTGTTGTGTGACACAATTTAATGCACACATCGCTATTCTTGATTATGAGTTTTAAACACATGTCCATTTGTGTACAATGTGCATGTGATGTAACAGTGATTTGTGGATGGGGGCATCATACAGATATATTTGGGTTATACATTTAAAATAATCCCACACAGGGTCCCAGTAAGTATGTCTGACAAAGCCACCCTAACATCCTTGCCTGGTCCTTGGCAGAACATCATCTTGCTGAGGAGTTTATGGTAACAGGTAGTAGTATGACTTACTGTTGGTTGTGTCAGTGACGGTGTGGGTTTTGGAAGTGATCAAGCAGGTACAGCAGCAGCAGGATGTGTACAATCGGCTTCATGGTGGCACTGGACATGTAGAGGTGAGGAGAGATGAGTTTTGGCCTTTTGTACCTCCCTTTCCACCTGCTTAGATGTGGTGGTTGGACCGCCATGGTCACGCGGCTGTAAGGCGACACTTAATTGGATCAGCAGTTTCACTGGTGGTCCGAGCCTCAAAAAGACTCATAGGCCTGTTCCACAGCCGCCTGGTCGTATTTGACTGGTGATTGTGGTGGAAACGCAGTGATCTTTTGTCTATATAACTGCATGTCTCGTAATACGAGAAAAAAACATAGCTGTGCACCACACCAAATAACGAGAATGACAAAGAGGAGAGAAACAACCCAAATCAAACGATTACATTTAATGTGATTCTTGTCTTTATTTTCTTTTTTTTCTCAAAAAGTGTCACACATATATACTGAAGACAGCCAACGCATTTCGTCCATAGCAATGGACTTCTTCCAGGCTGTAATTCAATACCATAAAACATGTAAAAAACACTCATCACACAGGACTAAACATACAGCTTACATGACACGTAATACAATATTTGCAATAAAAAATAAAAGCATTTGTGAAACATATAAAAGTCCAAAAACAAACGCTCCCACAAAGAGGCACTAACAACTACATTTTGCACAATACAGTAAAGAACTAATAATACACACAAGATTTAAAACATGTCTGAAAATGACTCATGGGAAGGGGAGAGAAGAGAAGGCTGGGAATAGGGGGGTTAGTAAAACAAAGTGGAGGGAGAGGAGAGAGGAGAGAAAAGGGAAATGGGGAAAACTGGACAACATCATATCAAGACAATGCATGTGTATTTATAAATATCCCAAGCGGCTTATAGGATTTAAGAAAGTAAAATATATGTATGACAAGAGATAGTGATAAATCAAATCAGGCATAATCCAAGGTATATTATTAAGCTCTATTGTATATATTACCTTAAAAACTGTATTGTCCTGAAATAAAACATTTGCCTGCGATCATGCAATTTGGCCAAGCAGAGATGATGACATTGGTCTCAAGTCTTCTGGTTTCACATTGTTTCACATTGTGCAATTCAGTCTTTACACTCTTTCTCTCACCCATTTTAGAGGAAATGTCCCTGCTTTGGTAGCAGTTAGAAGGCCCATGAAAATGTGCCTTATTTAAGGCTTGCGGGTTGACTAGGACCCTGCGCTGTCCTAGATCCAGGCATTTGGCTCGAGACTGGTCAAACTTTCAGTGGCTTGCCCATCCATACTATATGCATCAAAACCTCACTACTATTGATCATTATTCACTTTTTTATGGCTGCCCACATCCCATTGTTATATGAATAAATCAGGCAGCTCTGCAATATGTGTTTCAACCTGTTATTTAATGTAATGCTAGCAATCATAGAGATTGGTGGACAGTACTCTATTGTGCCAGGGCATGGAAGGATGTACTTGGTTGCCCTGGTGGACTACAGCCCATTATATTTAGAGATCTACACCAGTTAGGCGAGGTCTGTGTGCCATCAGAGGAGCCACAGTGGCAACAGTTTCACTCAAGTAGTTGAAGCTTTGCTTTGTGAGTGCCACACAGAAAAGTTTTTTGTTTTTGCAAAGTAAAATCCCAAACTGTGAGTTTAGTCTTGGAAAACACAAAACTGTCCCTTTCACACTGTAAGTTTTCTCCCAGAGATTGTGTTGTGAGGCTTTCCGTAGCAGTCCCAAATATATCACAATATCTGTGTGAATAGGGAGGATGATCTGAGGTACTTTGATTGGCAGCCTAGTGTCAGTTGAGCTGTCAGTCAAAGATTTTTGGTTGACATTTCTACAGACGGTCAACTGGCAGAAATACTGTGCTTCTCCAAACATGAAACGCCAAGTTTGTTGGACACGGTACTCTATCACATTTTTGGTGGAGTACTCTGTCCACCAAACACTCAATAAGTCCAATAAACAGCATCGTCTGCATATATCAAAATTATAGGGCCTGGCTGTACTTGCACATGTATATTAAACCTCATATAGTATGGAACAAGCAGAAAGATCTTGCATGTACATAAAAGTGAATATTTGTTATGTTTTTTCTCTCACTTTTGTGATAAACGGAAATGCATTTGTCTCCCAAATCAAGGTAACACCCAAGCAATAACCTTAACGTGTGCACAAATGTCCAGATATGATGGCGGTCGGACCGCCAGAATGAGACAGCGGTCTCCGGACCGCCAAAGTCATAATCTGGCCCTATATCTGAAGTGTCTTTTATAGTCTGCAATTAAAAGTGTTCATTCTTTTGCTCTGTGTAGCAATTACTTTTGAGTAAGTCAGCTATGGCACAATGAATGTTGAACAATTTTAATTTAGCATTTACAATATGTATGGATTTTTTCTAACATCACTAAGCACCTATTTGATTTGCATTTTCTTCACCATAGACTATATTTAAAGGCGTGCCTCTGGACTGGAATACTTTCAGGAATTTAAAACACCTGTGATAAATTACACTACACAGTTTATAAAAAGATTATGACATTTGAATTATGAAAAGTAATGAATGCTTTGCAAGGCCTACTTATTAACCAGAGGTAATGTTTGTGTTAACAACTCTGATCTAATTCTGTTTGACACTGGGTACACGTTAGTCAGCCTCAATGGAATGGTATTATTCACATTGCTTAGGTATTCATGAGAAGGGCATTGGGCAGTATAGATGATGGCTGAGCACCAGAATAGAGATTAGCTGATTATGCAAATTGACAAACAGCAAATTAATATAATTATGATACAAGCCAGCACCATTCAAAATAGCTGACTTGCTTCAATTCTCAACAATTACCTCTGTTAAGAGTTTTGGTAAATCAGAGCACACATGTTCTTGTTCTCTTCCATTTAGCCCCATCAATATTAATAGTATTAATTTTCACACTCTGGTGCTAATGATTTGCAAAATACTCTGTATCAATTTGCTGGCAGAAGGAGAGGCCTTTTCCTCGGAGGAGTGTGGCTCCCTCAGTGGTCAAGAAAATCATCTATTATTATTCTAGAACTTGAATCTTATCACTCTTTAGACATTTGACCCTCACAAGGAGTCATCATACATCACATATGTACATAACACAGATCTGGTTTGGTGAATGGCTACTCTTCTCTTCCTCTTATGATGCAAACATCATCCAAACCACACATGATTTCCATCAGTACATCAAAGTTAGTCCTCACCATATGTACCCAACACGCCTCAGACATCCCATAAGTGTAGAGTATTAGACACCAAAACAGTGTGTTGTACCAAACAATAAAACCACACACTATCATTCCAGCCCCAGCAATAGATAATCTTCAGTCAGCATATCATAGCAAAGACTCTTTAACCCTCATTTACACAACTAAGTCCAGTGTCATACAGTTGGCAAAAAACTGCTCAATTCTCAGCTCTGCCATTCACAACACCAAAACAAACCCTGAAACCACTCTAACACAACGGTCATAAACACTCTGGTGTGCACAAAATTGCATCACAGTTACAAACCTTTATTGTGATGCAGTTACAGTAAGCATGTTGCACTGGCCAAACAACTAGCAACCAAACACCCAATACAGAAATGGAACTGTTCAGCTGGGCACCTCTCCATATGCATGAAACATTACAAAGATATTTTTTGCCTTTCTGTTTAGCTGAATACGTTTTTTCTGGCCATGCACTTTACCACTGCTAACACGTGCTAAGTTGCTTGTGCTCACTCCCTAAAATATGGTAAAATCATCTTACTCCTGATTTCCATATTTAATTTACTATAAGTCCGTGGTAAAGTGGTATACTATCAACCCAAGGCTGGTAATTTTAATGCTACTAGTGCCTCAGGCCTGCCATGCAGTTTTAATTGTCCAATTTGGCATTGCAAAATAAACCCTTTGCCAGGACTGAAACTTCCTTTTTTTTACAAATAAATCACCCCAAGGTAGGCTCTGATTAGCCTATTGGGTAGGGTGCATTGTATTTAAAAAGTAGAACATGGACGCTTAAGTTTTACATGTCCTGGTAGTGAAAATCTCACAAATTAATTTTTCACTACTGAGAGGCCTGCCCCTCTCATAGGTTAACGTTTGGTTACCTTATTACATTTAATAAGTGATAACTTGTGTTTTGGAGCAGTTAGAAATGTCATGTTTAGTGGCTAAGGAATTGTAATTTAAAATCCTCTTAAATAGTAAAGTCAAGTTTTATGTCACAATTCTGAAAATGCTGCTTTTAGACTGTTGGCATTTTCTTGTCCCAACCATTTGATGTGTGCAGCCTGTTTCTGGCCACATGACAAGCTGTAGTTTGTGTATTCCTTCCAGGCAGCCACATAATAGGGGGATTGAGTGTTGACAGGATTGGCCATCCTAGCAGGATGGGGTGGAGCTGCGCACAGCCCCACCTGTACTTCGAAGACACTGCCTCAGCACACACACAAAGAAATTCACACTTGCCTTTTGTGACTTCAGACATCCTGGGACAAGGGCAGGAAGGCATCAAATTCCAGACACTTCCGTCGGGGGAAAACTCAAGAAGTTTCTCCCACTTCCAAGCTGACACCAGGCATAAAACTAGGATCCTCAGACCCACGCCACAGTTTACTTCTGGACATTCGAAGAACTCTCAGAGGACTGCCCTGATGCCGGTGGCTTGATGTGTACTTCAGAGGACTGGCCTGCTGCACCAAGAGGACTGCTGCTTGAAACCTGATTTTCTGCTTGAACCCAGGACTTCCAGAGTGACTCCAAGGTTTATTTGGCTGGCCTTTTGATCAGACACCCAAAGACATAAAAGGCTCCAACCATCTTGAACCCGCACCTAGACTTATCCTGAGTAAGTCCTGACCATCCAAGCCCTGCCCTTCCAGTCCTGGACCCTTGGAAGTGTTGCTATAGGTCAATACACAAACATGGGGCCAGAGGAGGATTATTGGGCCAACAAGGCCATTCTGCCCAATCTATACAATCTACAACACAAAGAGCCCTGGAGGAGCTTAGCGCGCATCCAAGATGGTCGCGTGAGCACAGGGCTCCCCGGACCCTCGCCGCTCCTCGCAAATTATCCTGATGATATCCTGATTTCTTGGACAGGCTTTCGAAGGCGAACCTAGACTGAGTCCGTAACTCTTTCCAGAATTCGAATCGGACGACCAAAATTACGGCATTTTTAACTTTTGAGGCCCACCTTGAGGCCGTTCCGGGGACTTGGTGATCTGTGGAGCCGGGGCGTAGTTGAACAACAACGGCATTGGGACCTCCTCAGTGGCCGTGTCCCCACTTTCGGTTTCGCTTTCGGTTTCTGGCGTGGTCTGATTGAGGGCCTGTTTCGCTCGGCCGGGGACCAATCCAGCCTTCTTCTGTTGTCATCGCTGCCTTCTCATCACAGCGTACTGGGTCAAGTCGCGCCTCTCTCCGGACCCCACGAGCCAGCTTCTTGGCCGGCTGGTGCCCAACCTGCCGGCTGCCATTTTCACTCGGTCTTGTGGGCCCCACCGGGGTGCATCTTCCACCATGGCGGGCAGGGGTGAACCCGAGAAGCGGAAGACCAAGACGTCTCTCCGTGGGGGACAGTTCCAGACAAATGTTATGGACCGCTATACTCAAGCCAAAGGATCCCCCGGGCCTTCCAGCAGTACCCTGGAGGACGCCAGAGAAGACCTATCTGCCCCTGCTGACTTGTCCCTGCAGGACATTATGGGCGCCATCACCGGCATGAATGAGACCATCGGCCAGCAGTATGAGGCCCTGGCTCATAAAATTGACACAGTCGCCATTGACGTCACTCTAATCAGGGCTGACCTGTCCAAAACTAACGAGAAGGTGAAGTCGTTGGATTTGAAGACCTCCAGCCTCTCGGCCGATGTGTCGGGACTTCTAACAGACCTTGGCGCCCTGAAATCAGCCAACGACTTGATGTCCCATCGGCTGGACGATTTTGAGAACAGGGCAAGACGCAACAACATCCGTGTCATAGGTGTTCCGGAGAATCCCGAGACTCGTTCTGTTGACCTCCTGGTTGAAGATCTAATCCTTACTCATCTTGCCCCTTCTGGACTCAGCAAGTTCTTCGTTGTGGAGCGTGCACATCGTGTTCCGGGCGGCAAGCCCAAGCCTGGCGCTCCCCCGAGGCCTATCATTGCTAAACTTTTTCATTTCAGGGACCGTGTTGCGATTTTGCAGGCCTCGAGGGTGCACGGCCCGGTGAAATTTGAAAACTCCTCTATCAATTTTTTCCCGGACTTCACTCAACTTGTGCAGAGACAGAGGATGGGCTTTCAGGGGGTTAAGCGACGTCTTCGGGACCTGGGCTTGAAGTATGCCATGCTTTTCCCTACCAGGCTTCGAGTGGAACATGAGGAACGGACCTTCTTTTTTGAACGACCGGACAATGTGAGTGACTGGTTGTATTACCTGCCTGGCCGGGGCGATCGAACGGGGCATCCTGGCGGTGCCGAGGGTGGTGAGCCTCCACAGAAGTGACTTTTCGGTCCCTAACCTTGATAATCGGACATTGCTCAGTTGGGTTCTACCTCTTTTGTATATTTTGTCTGATAAGTAGTTCGCGTCTGGGTGGTGGGTGGAGACGGGCCTCTCTCCTCCTCCGGGGTCTTTTTGTAGAATGGGATTGTTAGGGCGACAGGCACACTGCATTTTGGGGTGGTTTTGATGTTTGCAGGGGTGCAGGGTGGGGGGAGTTGTAATGGGTTTTGGTTGGGGGGTTTGTGTTTGTGTTTTCTTTTCTCAAGGCGGCATATTTGTTCTTTCTTTGCTTCTGGTGTCCTGCTCGCTGTGGGGAGACTCCCGCCACTTTTGTGGGGATGGGGGGTAGTGGGTTGAGGTTGATATCTTGGAACGTCAATGGATTGGGGGATCGTATCAAACGGGGTGTTGTATTGCAATATTTGCGTCGTTTGACTCCTGATGTCGTACTCCTGCAGGAGACGCATTTGGTTGGCAATGTGTGTCATGCTATGAACAGGTGGGGATACCGATTGGCTGCACACTCTGGGTTCACCACTGGTTCCAGAGGGGTTGGTATTCTTGTTCGGTCTTCCCTCCCACTGGAGATTGATAATGTCATCCTTGACGACAGAGGGCGCTATGCTGCCCTAACTGGGAGGTGGGAGGGCAGGACCCTTTCCTTGGTTACGATATATGTTCCCCCAGGCCTCCAGACCTCTACTTTCTCTGATGTTGGCCGGATGTTGTTGGAACTCCCCGATAGTCTTCTCCTCCTGGGTGGGGACTTTAACTCGGTGCTATCCGGCGATCTCGATCGTCACCCCCCCAGGGCCCTTCCCGTTTCCCAATCATGGCTCGGTGGGTTTTGGACACCTTCGGTCTGGTGGACTGCTGGAGGTTAATGCACCCGACGTAATGTCAATACACCTTCCACTCCGGGGCTCATGGGAGTCTCTCTAGGCTTGATTACTTCCTCATGCCCGCGGCCCAGTCCACCCACATTGGGGAGGTTCGGCACTTGGCCCGAGGCATTTCAGACCACTCCCCTGTGTGGCTGCTTTTTGACATGGGGACGCAAGCTGCGGGGCGGATCGCCCCTATTAACCCTTGGTATCTGCGCAACCCCAGTACTCGCAACAGCCTCATTAAGTCGCTCGACCACTACTTCCTGGAGAACGAGGGGTCTGTCCTGTTCTCAGTGTCCCTGTGGGAAGCTTTCAAAACTGTTATTCGTGGACAGGCCCTGTCTTTAATAGCTGCTACCAAGAAAGCTAAGAATGGGGAGGTTGTGAGGCTGGAGGCTGAAATACTGGAGTTGGAGGCTGAGCTAGATTCGGGTGTCACCCAGGATAGGCTCCACGCCCTTGGCTTGAAACAGTTCGAATACAAATCCCTTGTTACTGATGCTGCCAAGACACTGTACAGGGAACAGCAAGGTAGACTGTATGATGTTGGGGATAAGGCGGGTAAACTGATTGCGTGGCTCGATAAGAAGGAGAGAGTGAACCGCGTGGTCCCTGTGCTTCAGGATTCCGGCGGTGTGCGTGTGACTGACCCGGGTGAGATTGTGGAGTGCTTTGCTGATTATTTTCGTGTGGTTTACACCCCGGTGTCCGACAGAGATGAGGTTGACTCTCGTTCCTTGTTGAGGGATATCGCGCTACCTTGCCTGTCTGAAGAGGATCGAGAGTGCATGGAGGCATCGTTGTCAGCCGACGAGATTGCTATCGCGATTCGTTCCCTTCGTACTGGGAAGGCTATGGGCCCCAATGGATTGCCCATTGAATTGTACAAATTGTGTCCGGATAAAGTCGCGCCTTTTCTCCGTGATATGTTTTTGGAGTCACGTGAGCTTGGTTCCCTCCCTAGTGACCAGCATCTGGCCACCATAGTTGTGTATTTCCCAAGGAGGGCAAGCCTCGTGATCGTTGTGCCTCATACAGACCCATCTCCCTACTAAATGATGAGCCAAAGATCCTCGCCAAGGTCCTCGCTAATCGCCTACTCGCTGTTATCTGTGACCTGATTCATCCAGATCAATCTGGTTTCATCCCGCACCGGAACACCGCTCTCAATCTGCGGCGTTTGCATGGCGTTCTCGCCAGGGCGGAGTTTCTTTCCGAGCCGGCCATCTTGGCTTCCTTGGACGCCACGATGGCCTTTGAAACTATAGAATGGCCATATCTCTGGGCCACACTGGCGAAGTTCAGTTTCGGGCCGGGATTTATTAGTTGGGTCAGACTTTTATATACGGATCCGCTGGCTCAGGTTGTTGTCAATGGGAGGGTGTCCCAGCCCTTCGCTCTCGGGAGGGGTACTAGGCAGGGGTGTCCGCTGTCCCCCCTGCTCTTTGCTCTTGCTTTAGAACCGCTTGCAGCCTGGCTCCGATGGGAACCGTCGATAAAGGGCATTCAGTGGGCCCCTGGCTTTGAGGACCGAGTCTCGTTGTACGCCGACGATATTCTTTTGTACCTCACCTCTCCGCGTGAATCCCTTAATGTCCTTTTTGACGTCCTCACTTCTTTCGGGAAAAACTCCGGGCTGATCATTAACTGGTCCAAATCCTGTGTGTATGTTATTTCCGGTGACCTTCCCCCTTGCCGAATAGGTTTCCCATTCAAATTTCGCAATCCGGCTTCAAGTACTTGGGGATCTACGTATCGCTGGACCCGGCGGTCCGCCGTGAACATAATCTCCTTCCTCCTCTCCGGCGATTGAAGTTGGACGTGGCTCGCTGGCGTAGGTTGCCGTTGTCGCCACTCGGTCGAGCGGCACTTTTAAAATGATGTCCCTGCCCCGATTTCTCTACGCACTCCAGAACTCCTTTGATAGTATTCCGGCGGCCTACTTCCGGGAGGTGGAGGGTCTACAGAGGAGACTTATTTGGGATGGTCGCGCTCGTATTGCGCTTGCAAAGCTGACTCTCCCCTGGTATGACGGGGGCATTGCGCTCCCGGACATCAGGAGGTACTATTGGGCCTCCCAGCTGTCCGCCGTCAACCATGCTACGTATGCACCCGGCCCAAATCTGGCTTTCGAAATGGATAAATATCAGTTGCCTGGTGGCAACTTCAATAGAGCGCTCTATTCTCGGACGGCGGGGAGGAACCTTACGGGACCCACTAAGATTGCAGTGCGTGTGTGGAAGGATGCCAATGTGGCCATGCGTTGGAATGATCGCCTGACACGAGCGACCCCCCTGTTTGCGTCGGACGGATTGGGATGCCTCTGGACGACGAAAGGTTTTGAGAACTGGGATATGATTGGCATTAGCAGAGTGGGTGATCTCTGGGTGAAAGGTTCTGTCAAGTCCTTTGCGGCGCTTCAGAGTGAGTATGAGCTGAGTGAGAGGGAGTTCTTCAGGTACGCACAGGTTCGCCACGCTTTGCTGTCGGTTTTCAAGGCCGGTGCCACGATCTCCGCAGCTTCACCACTCGAGGACCGTATACTTGATGGTCATCTGCCCGATAGTACGATTTCTTTGATTTACAAGAAGTTAATCAACAGTCGGGCGGACCTCCTTGTCCATCTTCGGGAGGCCTGGACCGGAGACGGGTTGGAGTTGGATGACGAGGACTGGCAGTCTGCATTGTCTTCCCCGAAAGAGGTCGCCATTCCTGCCCGACTCCGTCTTGTCCAGCTTAAAATTCTTCACCGTGTGTATGTGACGGGTCCTCGTTTGGTTGCGATGGGTTTTTCTTCTGATGGGCTGTGTAAGCGCTGCTGTGGTATGAGTGCCACCTTCCTTCATATCCTTTGGGAGTGTTGCGAGGTTGCGGCTTATTGGCGCCATGTGCATGCGGTAATGGAGTGTGTCACTGGGGTTGCTCTGTTGCCTGAGGCTCGTCGATGTTTGCTGAATGTATGGGAGCCGAATGATTACAACGTTGCCCAGGCCCGGTGGGCGGCACTTGGGAACATGATTGCAAAGAGGGATATTGCGCAGCTTTGGGGCTCCCGGCTGCCTCCCGCCGTGTCAGTGTGGAAGGAGAACATGGACTGGTGTATGTTCAGGGAGAAGACGGTATATCTGGTTCGGGGCAAGCCTGGGGCGTGGGGTAGAATTTGGGGTCAGTGGAACGCCTACCGAGGTAACATTTGTACGCCCCCTTTTGAAGACACTTCTGATATTTCCCTGTCCCCCTGATCCTGGGGTTCCTTGAATACTGTACTCTTTATGCTGATTGTTCTGGCTTCCCCGCTGCCTCCCCCTCCCCCCCGGTCATCTTTACTGACCTCCTGCTTCTTTACCTGGCTGGGTGGGGTCCCCCCGTCGGCGCTTGACACTGTCTAGACTGTTTCTCGCCTTGAGTTTTTTGTTTTTCTTTTTTGTTCGTTTTCTTATCTTCAAAATTTTAAATATCGGTATTCTGTCTAACTTCTGAGTTGCCGAGCATAACTTTTGTATTCCCTGCTGCGCCTCTGGGGACCAGTCGCTGCTTTGTGACGTCACGTAATTGGCATGCATGTGCTAGCGGCCGGCCCTGGTGGTTGTAGGCCCATGTTTGTACTGCTGGTTTTCTGCACAATAAAGTTTTTTCAAAAAAACCACAAAAAAAAAACAAAGAGCCCTCAGGTTCCGGGAATGCAACTAGCGATTGTCCCAATGGGGAAAAAAAGGAGGAAAATATGCTGGGGATGGTCTTCCTGTCAATCGGACAGACGCCGCAGATCCCACACTCTAGCTGAGTGGTTGGATGGGCGTTTGTACCTAGGGCCACTTGCCAAGGACAGATGACATATTATACGTGACTTTGGCAGGTTGTACCAGTGCATCTGCTGAACAGCTCGATCACTGGTTTTGTATTACACTCCGACACTTCTGTTTTACTTTTTAAAATTTTTGAACATACGCATAGAGAGGGTGGTGGCTGGGTAAGCGCTCATTAATGTTTTTAAGTTCATATTTAGAAACTTTCACTTTGAATAAAAGCCATTGCAAAGATGCAATAGAATTTCAATGCTTTAGCAATTCCTTTTTGAGGACGTAAGTCGTTTAAAGTAAGTCTATCTTAATATTTGAATGGAGCTACACAATAATAATGTCAGGATTCATCAACTTGCCCCCCTGCCTGTCGACCCCAAAAACCAGTCAACCTACGATAGGGTTACTGATTTCTCACTCAATGAACATTAATAGAGTATTATTGTCTATCACAGTCACATGCTCCAAGATGTCACTTAGCTATCTAGCAACATCTCTATTGAAAGATCGGTGTAGTGAACTTAAGGAGCGAGGACCACTCTAGCCTTATGGCTAGAGTGGTGGACTTCGAAGCTGGGGAACCGGGTTCGACTCTCGGCTATGACACTCAACATCCTGTGATTCTGCGGAAATCACTTGATCTCCCATGCGTAAAAAAAACATGAATGTGTCCTTCTGGAACGAAACTGGTGCTCATGTAAAGCGCTCCCATACCTGGTTCGTGTCTAGTTCACGCTATATAAAACTCTATTTAAAAAAAGTGGTGAAGGATGGCGAGAGTTTCTTTTAGTCACTTTATGAACATCAAACCAAGACCAGCATACAGTCATGTTCTATGGTCTTCAGACAAAGGTTTATCCCTGACTGCTACAGCGTTCTCCAAGTGATCCCATTCCTTATCAGTTTAGTCAAAGTTCTGTTGAATGGGAGGGGCTTCCTTCAATAATCAAGGATCTCAGACCCATAGTTAGAGATGTCATGTTTCAAATATTTCCTGGAATTGTTCTAGTTGATCATTTAGGCTGTATATCACCCCATAATAGAATGCTGTTTTGTACATTTCTTGTAACCATGTCTCGCTGTTTGGGGTACTATTAGATTTGCATAATCTAAGTATGCAAGTTTTACTGTTGCTATGGCCAGCTTGAACCATCTCCCATGTTGACGCATGACTGCCGAAGTGGGGTCAAAGTCATGCAGGAGAACTGTTTGCCTCTTAAAAGGCTCCACTATATCAGTATTCTCCATACTTCTATCAAGTGTTGGTCCAAATGGGGGATTGCCAGAGCATATGTACAATGCCACTATTTAAGTGCTGAGATCTCCAACAAACTACTCATGGTAGCAATAAAATATACAAAAAGTAATGGATGGAAGTCATGGATTATTCTCAGCCACTGGTAATTACTCAGGGCTTTATTCCAGTCTATTGTTAGACTCAGGTTCCGGGAATGCAACTAGCGATTGTCCCAATGGGGAAAAAAAGGAGGAAAATATGCTGGGGATGGTCTTCCTGTCGATCGGACAGACGCCGCAGATCCCACGCTCTAGCTGAGTGGTTGGATGGGCGTTTGTACCTAGGGCCACTTGCCAAGGACAGATGACATATTATACGTGACTTTGGCAGGTTGTACCAGTGCATCTGCTGAACAGCTCGATCACTGGTTTTGTATTACACTCCGACACTTCTGTTTTACTTTTTAAAATGTTTGAACATACGCATTGCAGTACCCTGTAAGCTATCCTGATGAAAGCCATGACACTGATATAGGTCAATATGGCTGAAATATATCGATCACTTTCTAGTGCAACTGCCTCTAATGTTGGCAGTTACACTGCTCACTTATTGCGATTAATCCTAGCACCAGGCAGCATCAATAAACTATGTTAGTTTTACCTCGTAGCTAGTTTTAGTTATTAGTTTTTCACAACCGTTTACATAGCAATGCACTCCCTCCACTCACACAAACGCTCACATTGGGTTTTATGAATACCTTTCTTCTCTGTAAAACATCCATGAGCTCCTCCCTCGCAGCGAGGGAGTTGTAGCCCTCGTCATGACCAGGTTCATGACATGAGGAGGTATCCCTATGATGAAGCATGACTGGTGTGTGAGATAACCATTCTTAAAAGGGACTCCCCCCTCCCCAGCATAGATTCCTCATTTTTTTCCCCATAGGGACAATTGCTAGTTGCGTTCCCGGACCGAGGGCTCTTTGTGTTTTAGAGTGTGTTGCTAAAGGTGCCTAGACAACCCAGATCCAAAATTTGGGACTTAGAACATTTTCAGCTCAAAAATTAACCGAGAACTGAGAGGAGACCAGTGCCCTTCTGCTTGCCAATTCAACCATAGTAGGAGGTCAGCCTGACTTCTCAGTAGCTCCTGCAATGTTGTTCTCCTCAGCAGCAAATCCTGCTCAGTGGATCCTCGCAGAAGAGGTATCCAGACTTGTGGATCCCTCATCAGCTTCATCCTGCAGCTTCATCCCACTGGAGAATTTCGGCTTTCATAAAAAAGATTATGTCTAAATAATAGAAATCTCCACTGTGACTTCATCCAGTGTCTCCTCAATTAAGCCTCTTGCACAGACATGGCCGACATTATAGAATCTTTTCTTCAAAATTTCTTTTAAGTTGGAAAGTAAGCAGACGCCGGGTCCAAACAACTTCATAGTTTCAATCTGTGCGCCATCGCTGTCGACTATAACTTTTGACTTTGCTCCGGTCTCGCATGTCTAGATTAAGTCTGGGCACTGAACTCTGCTCTGCCCACGGAGTTTGCTGAGTTTTCCACACTCCGCATTACGCGGAGCTTGCGGAGTTCTGAAAAGCTCTGCTCTGCTATGCAGAACGGAGTTTTTTTCCTTGCTCACATTCATCATCGTCATATTGGCGAGTGCAAGCAAAGAAAATCCACCTCCTAGCAAGATTTGTCCTTATTCCTGATCGTCAACATCAAGTTGGCGAGCGCGAGAGTGGAAAATCAACCTCCCAGCGAGATTTCTCAATGCGGGCGGTCTGATTTCTCATTGCGAGTGGTCGCATATGCTAGCGACTGCTTGTGTTGAGAAACAGTCCATTCGCATTGAGAAAACTGCTGCTTGAGTAAAAATCTACTAGAGCAGCATAAAGGAAGCAGTGTCCGCTTGCACTGTGCATGGTGCCGTTTGCGATGATTGTACAGTGCGGACAGGCATGGGCACAGCTGATTAGGCGGGCTTGGAAGAGCACGAGAAACGCCAGGTTTCAACTGATACATTTCTATGTCCTGCATAGAGCATATTTAACGCCAGCGAAACTTAACCAATATTTCGGGGCGACAACTGCTCAATGCCCGCGGTGTGATTTAGAGGGGGCGGATTTTCTGCATATGATGTGGACCTGTGCGAAACTGGGAACATATTGGGAGGAGGTGCTAGATCTCATATGTAACATCACTGACCGGACGTTAGGACCGGAGCCGGGTGTTTGCTTGCTGCATTGGTTCCCCCATACTGCTAAAACAAAGGTGACCAACAAATTCCTGGATCTGGGCCTTGTTTTGGCTAAACGGGAGATCACGATGCATTGGAAAGCACGTAGAGGGCCTAGTATGGAGAGATGGCGGGTGGAATTTCTCAAGTGGGCACGGAGTGAGGGTACATTCAGGTTGCAACAAGCTATCCGTACTAATAATGAGAGGGCGCAAGAAGCAGCTAGAGCATGGGAGGCTTTAGTTACAGCACTCCAAATACCAGACACAGACTCAGAGGAGGGGTCGACCTAAGAAGGTCGTGGAGATTCAGATGCAACACTAGCACAAGGAAAAGAATGCACCATTGTGGACAGTGGCGGTAATACTTCTTAGGGAAATGCTACCCCCAGTACTGTATTCATGTTGTTTAATATGGACTGCAGGAATAGGTTATTGATGATAAAACAGAGACTCAAGGCGCACCCGCGGAGGGAGGGGTGGGATGGGGAGGAGGGTATGGGAAGAAGTGGCTTATGTGACCTGTAAAGACCTGAACTGTTATTTGTTTAATGCTGCTTCACCATGGTTGGTTAAAATCAATAAAAATAAATTTAAATAAAAAAAAAAAAGATTGTACAGTGCGGACAAGCACCTGGCACTGAAAATCACTGTGAATGGCATTTATTGAACACACTCAGCCGGTTGCGGAACTCCGCATAGAGCAGCAGAGTTTTTGGGGGACTTTGCGGGTTTCAGAGTAGCGGAACACCCCAAACTCATCCCAGGCTTAGTCTAGATGTCCACAGTTATCATTTCGATCTTTTAGGTGCTAAAATTCACTTTAAACTTTAAAAAGTCATAACTATGGTCCTACTGATTGAAATTTTGACATCTTGGTTTCAAATAATTTATTAAAATGTACTCTATGTTTCTTAATGAGTGTGGGATTTTTCTTGTGCTGGTTTTTCACTTTATTGCTTCTTAAGTGCTGCATAAATACTTTACACATTTGCTCTAAGTTGAGCCTGACTGCTTTTGCATTAATCTACCAGAGGGTTAGGCACCGGTTAATTTAGTGACTTTTGTGGTTCACCCTGACTAGGATTGTGGCTGTTGCTTAAGAAGGATTCACTCCCACCTTAACCAACAATCCAATTTCTCACAATGTTTTGGTCTATATTATTATCTTTGTGCAATCTGTATAAGAAAAGGTAAAACTGCATTGATGAATTCACTTCAAGATTTCTGGTCTAAATAATTTTAAGACTGCTTTACCATCTTAGTGTTTCACCTTATTTGAATACCCTGTTAGAGAGAATAATAATTCTGCCTTGAGTGTTCTGCTTTGTGTTAATATTAATTCTCTCACTACTGAGGGTTGCCATTTTCTCATGTAGTCGCATTCTGGTTCCAGCAGCAATTCATGCACCTGTGCAGGGTTATAAGATCACCACAGAAAATATTTTCTATGGGGTCTTGTGAAGTGTGCTCGCAACTGGACCCAAGAAATGCTGCCTACACAATATTTGTGGGTGTGGCAAAGTGGAGCAGCACACTGTGAGGATTATATGGTGTTCTCCTTTCCCTTTCCAAGTACAACCTGACTGCAAATTGCATCACTTTGCAGACAACTAGTAATTCTCTTTTCTGAGTTGCATTATCCTGGGGAGTAGTTGAAGGTCAAATGGAGCTAACCCAATGCACTTATGAAATTAAATGACATAGATGTATAGGAGCACACATCTAGCACAAGGCACCAAGGCACTAAAAGAAGGAGAGCTCCGAGGGAGAAAACAGAAAAAAATTATCATATCAGATAAGTAGAATTGCTAGCAATTAGATAAAGGGTGAAAAGCAAGGTCTTCAACACTTTCCGAAAGCTATTGTGTTCCTGCAAATCACTGATAGTTCGTAGGAGAGAATTCCATGATTTTGCTGTAGCCACAGAAATGGCTCTACCTCCCCACCTGGTCTTCCTGAAGTTCAGATGAGTACAAGATTGTAACTGGCAGCCCAACGATTCTAAAGGGCATATATCTCTAGAACATCATTCTCAGTCCTCTGGGCCTGGTATTTTGCACCGCCCTATGAACAATACATAAAGCCTTAAAGGTAATATGTTTGTTCACCGGTAGCCAATGCAATTTGGAGATCCCCGTCAAAACTGATTGATGTTTAGGAATTTCAAGTATCAGTCTCGCTGCAGTATTCTGTACCAGCTGTAGCTTAGCTATTGCCGATTTATTGATCCCCAAATAAAGTGCATTGCAATAGTCCAACCTAGAAGATCTACCTGCTTGCATGCTTGCAGAGGGATAAAAGGAAAACCTTACTCAAATCCCTAGTGAACCAAAAACATGTGGATACAGTATGATTGACCTGAAGGTCAAACGATACCTCGTTAGCCACTAGTACACCAAGATGTTTGGCAAAGCCTGCCAGAATGGGCAATGCCCCTAACATGTCTGCTCACCAGGAATTATTAGTCTTGTGGGTACTGAGTTCTAAGTCTAAGATAATTGCTACCCATCCAGGTAGCTACTGCCTGCATACATTTGTTAAATTGACAACAATGGCCTTCGCATACTTAGTGATGGGCTCAATTATTTGTGTGTCATTGGCATAGGATAGGACCTGTAGTCCAAAGGACCATAACAGTGTAGCCAGTGGGGAGACACAGAGATTAAGAAGAGTTGGGCTCAGGGAGCTCATCCCACATTGCAGAATGATGGGATCAGAACTAAATTGGTTCACAACATCCGTCTGTGACCTATCCTTCAGAAAGGAGATTAAGAGATCTAATGCTGACCCAGAAAGCCCCAGATTCCACAGCCGATCAGCAAGCAGGGCAAAAAGCTGCGTATAGATCCAAAGGGATCAATTGCACAGCCTGCACTACATCACCCACTGAACAGATGATATCAACAGCTGAAACCAAAGCAGTTTCTGTCCCATGGTTGCTTCTAATACCAAATTAAGAGGGATATAACAATTCATGCTCCTCCAACTGTGCCATCAATTGTAAACTGAGCTGTTTCTCCAAGATTTTAGACAGGGTAGGCAGTACAGAAATGGGTCTATAGTTTCAAATTGCCTCCAAGCTTAGCAGTTGATGAAAGAAAACTTATCTACACCCAGTATGTCATGTCACAAACTACCAAGTGAAGAACTGAGGAGTATCACAACATTATTCACCATTGATATAATACACAATTCAAATTGATTTCTTTTGGCACGTATATTTGCGGCCCACTGCTAACAATGTTATTTAAGACAGAAAAATTAAAGATTGGGTTAAATTCTACAAGACTTCAAATGTGTGCCTTGCAGGTTGCAAGACACAGTGGACGCAAGAGTCCCTGGATTGCACATGTGCCCCTTAGGTTCAAGAAAGACCTCTGCAACAAAAGCACTAACCAGCTAAGCTATTCGTGATGATACAAACTTGTGCCCTGAGATTACATTTAGATTTCTCCAGCAAGTGCATTAACCAAATAAATAATTCTACCAATATTCCTGAGCCTGAAACTTGCTGAATATGTATATATCTCTATAGCAGGAGCCTTAACCCCCTACTCTGTCTTAAAATGTAGTCTTGCTAGTTTAGCTTTCTACTTAATAGCCCTGTGTAGTATTTAAGCATTTTCCTTCCTTGAAATTTCCTGGGATTTTGGGAAAAGTATATGAGAATATGTGAAGTGCATAAAATGTTTTGGGTCTATATATCTCTTGACTTTCCTAGGTGAGAGCATATCCTGCATAGAAGTGTTACCCATGATACCCGCCGGAGACTGATTCGAGCAAAATATGTCTCTGTGCAACATATTATGGGCCAGATGTACGACCATTTTTGCATGCGCAAACGGGTTTGCTGTTCGCAAACTCGTTTGCTCAAGCAAAAATGGTATGGGGTATTTACTAACCCTATTTTGCGACTCACAATTTTTTGCGACTCACAAAATAGGGTTTTGCGACTCGCTATTAGAAAGGGGCATTCCCTTCCAAATAGCGTGTGCCACCCTAAAGTCAGGAGTTTCGTGTACGCAATTGCAGGCGCAAAACACTGGCAAATTCATCCTCTTCAAAAGGGTGGTAATGGGGTCCCAAAAGGGAAGGGGTCCCCAGGGGACCCCTTCCCCTTTGCTAACGCAGGGGAAAACATTTTTTAAGGGCAGGCAGTGGTCCCAGGGACTACTGCCTGCCCTTAAAAAATGAAACAAAAATGTTTAATTTCTCCTTTTTAAATGCATCCCGTTTCCATTAAAGGAAAACAGGATGCATTTAAAAAAAACTGCTTTATTGAAAAGCAGTCACAGACATGGTGGTCTGCTGACACCAGCAAGCCACCATCCCTGTGAGGCTGGCCATTCCCAATGGGGTCGCAAATTGCGAGAGGCTCATTAATATTCATGAGCCTCTCTATTTGAGACCCCATTGGGAATCTCTAATAGTGTGTTACACACTGTTGTTGTACATCCTAAATAGAAAAAGACTTGCCATTTGTGAGGCGCTATTTTTGCCGTCGTACATCTGGCCCTATCTGCTTTAACCCCTCTCTGACATGAGATTCCCATGATGTAAAATGGCAAACAATTTGCACATATCGTGTAACATGCAATCCTAGAATTACACGATTTTACCACTGTGTCATGAAAATTAAGCACAGGGCTACAAATTAATTTATTCAGCTTATAAAAAGAAAACGCGAACTTACAAGAAAGGGAAAATACACAACACAAACAGTTATTATGGGAAGTCCATTTCAACTAGTGTACATGTGGATAATATAATAATTTGTAATGTTTTTCATACATCTGTACAAGCAATGACGCACGGTTGCAGTAATTGCTTAATTACAATCTCACCTTGAGAATGTTGAGAGTGAATTAATAACACACGTTGTTTTGAAATAATATCGAAAGGAATGTGATTAACATCGTAATTATGAACAAGGCGTTGGTGCATACCAAATAGCTATTCCAATCTGACATAAATCTTAAATTAATATGTGCTCATGACATCTGAGTTAGGCTCATAGTTCTTAGTTTTAAATACTTGGTGAGGTGCCAGGAGTACTCCAATGCTTTTCACTATTGTAGTGTTATATGAAATGTGCAAATAACAAAAGGCGTAGGGGATGAAAGGTGACCATAGAAGATTTCACCCATGCACAGCATATATATTTTATGAGGGTTCTTTAGGCATGGAGCACATCATGGTTAAATACTGTTTCCTTCTCTAGTGAACATTAAGATGGACCTCTTGGATGTCACAGGAATTGCCACTCATCAGTGGACTGATGGCATGGAAATTCACACTCGGGCAGATTTACCAAATCTCCACGCAACGCAGCGCAGCCCTCCACGTGGCTGTGATGCGTTGCGCGACAGACAGGGAACAGGAGAGCACCATATTTTCAAAGATATGGCTCTTTGCTTCCCTCTCCCTTGCACTGGCGCTGATTACAGCTACCGTGTGCCAGGCATCACCTTAGCGCCATAGCACTAGGGTGTGAGCGTGAGTCCAGCATAGGTTGTGTACACGAAGGATACCCTTCCTGTACAAAAAACTATGGGGCAGATTTATGAGCCCCTTGCGCCACTTTTGCGTCACTTTTAACATGGGAAAAGTGACGCGAGGGAAAGCTTTTCCCACTTTGTATGCGTGCTGCACAGTGCAGCACGCATGCAAAGTCGGAAAAGGAAGAAGAAATGTAAGCATTTCTCCTTCCTCATGCCTAGTTTAAAAGGGCGCAGTTTCCTCACAATAAACACAATCTACTTTGTTTAGTAAAATGAGTTTAGAGTGAGAATCCCTACGGCGCAAAGTAAGTAGAACATTAATTTTATGCAAATTATGAAAAAAAGATTTTGCGCCGTTTTACAAACATGGCGCAAAATCTTAGTAAATCACCCCCTCAGTGTTTTTACTTAAGCCAGCATGAACTGCTTAAAGATTTGCCTCACAACCAACATGCCATGAATGTACACAAAATCTCTTCAAGTTTAATCCTTTCAAATTCAAATCTATCCTCATATCTTCTCCTTCCCTACACCCATGCTCTAAGACTGTCTCCTTCAACTCGCCCTTTTTGACTCGTTTCAACAACTTTCACCCTATGCCAAATTACTTACTTACCAGAACTCTTCTGACTTATCTTACCTTTAGAACTTTCATTAATAAAAATGTCAAATTATACCTTTCCAAATCATACTTCTTTACTAATTGCTACTCTTTTAAGTCACCACCATCTCGAAGCTCTAACAGGATGATCGCTTGTAATTGGAATTCCAAACTGCTCACCTCCCCTGATTATTGACCCAACCCACATAACTTTCAGCCTCATAATATATATTTCGAGAGAAGATAGTGAATTACCAAACACTCACCAAGAACTGAAAGAATAACAAGTTAGGGTGTTTGGGCGTGGCTGGCTTACATGGTGCAGCACCTAAATTGGTGGAAAACGAATTTCAATACGCGGGCTGCATCACATTTGGCGATGCAGCGCGCGCAATGAAATTCGTTTTCTTTATTTATTTGTATACTTACCTCTGTTGGGCCATAATCCGGAGTTTACTACCCCCCACCCTGCCCCTCCCCCGCCCTGCGTCACTGCCCGGCAGCACTCCCTCGAGGAGCCGCAACTGATTTAAACTCTTTTGGGCTTGTCTCCTTAATTATCAGAAGGTTTACTGTTGTATTTTCACATTGCTCAACAAGAGTTCTAGGCTCTTCAGTTACTCCTGAGCCTGGGACAATCTTGGCGAGACAATGTGCCAGATGTACAACGCATTTTACCAGTTGCAAATGGCCCATCGGGCCGTTAGCAACCAGCAAAATGCATTTTTCTATGTACAAACCCTATTTTGTGAGTCTGTAACCTATTACAGACTCGCAAAATAAGGTTTGCTGGTCATTATTAGGAAGGGGCATGCCAAGGGCATTCCTTCCAAATAGCGAGTTGCAGGAGGATGTACGAGTGGTTTGCAACCGGAATTCTGTTACAAAACAATCTAAGTATACGACCTACTAAAAGTGAATTGTAGAGAAAAAGTTTTTCAAGAGCAGGCAGCGTCTGCCTACCCTTAAAAAATGGAACAGAAACATTTAATTTGTCTTTTTCAAATGCATCCGGTTTTCCTTCAAGGAAAACTGACTGTATTTTTTCTTAAGTTGTTTTTATTTGAAATCAAACACAGACAAGATATTCTGCTGTCCCCAGCAGGCCACCATCCCTTTGTTATTGCCCATTCCCAATGGGTTGCAAATTGCGGCCTGTCTCATGAATATATTTCCTTTTTGCAGTTTTATGTAGCTCTAACTCAACCTAAAGGCATCAGAGCACTTTACATGCACACCAGTTGCATTACAGATGGACAATTTTTAGGCACAAGGAGATTAAGTGATTTGCCCAGAATGACAGGATGTTCGAGCCTCCAGCCAGACAAAACCTGGTTCCCCAGCTTCAAAGTCAGCTGCTGTAGCCATTAAGCCACACCCTCTCCCGTAAATTGATGAGGCAGGTCAATTGTGACCCCATCGGGAATCTCTAATGTGTCTGAGACACATTAGTACATTTCATTTTGCAAGTCTCTAATTGCTAGTGGCAAAAAATCATAATTAGAGACTTGCAAAATAAAATGGTCGTACATCTGGCCCATCGTGTGCTGTTTTCTTAATCTTGGAATAAATCTTCTTCAAATGCCTCAACTTATCACCATGCTTCCTTCTACCAGCAACACAGCATAAATTGATGATGAACGCTTTTCAGGAATACATAGCACATGGTTGTACCCATGAAGGTGATCCACACCACTCACTCCATTGGAAAAATCTTATTGTCTCATTTGAAAAATATTATTTTTCAACCTTCCTTGTGATGGTAAAATGCCTGACTTTACAACCCCACCTTATACTCCCTGTTTTAACATTAAAACAACTTTACCAGCACTACGAGCATGAGCGTTCTCTCGTGCATAGAGAAATGCTCTGCATTCTCTCCTCGAGCCTGCACAGAGTTTGCGACATGCTTTGTGTGTGCGGTAATTTCCATACTATTGTCAACTCTGATCATTGCCGGAATGATGAGCAGCATTATGCAACCTCTCTTCAATTACAGCTAATTTTCTGTGTAAGAGTGCACCAGTGACCGGATTGGTTGATTCTATTCAGCAAAGCTATTGGCTGCAGGGTCCCCTATTGTTTCAGCTTGGTTGCTCCTTGTGCAAGCTCAAGATGGGCAGCAAGTATTCCCAATTGTTTCAACCTGGTTGACTTAAGAACATGCAGCAAAATTGAAATACCGTGCACTGTATTGCAACGTGGAAGTGCATTTTTATTGGATGGCATTTCACTTCTTGTTTTTAGGTCGAGCATTCAAGACCTCTTGTATATACTGCAGTATATACTTATTACTTAAATGTGTGTGTACTTTGTGGGCTCTGGAGATCAGCCCTAGGACAAGTCTGCTTAAGGACTTTTTTTTCTGTTCAACTGCCTCTATTTAACTGTCTTGAAGAAAACGACCAGCAGAGGTCAGAAAATACCCAGAATTGCTTTCTGCTGAGGGACTATATTTTTTTTAATTTTTCTGGCAACTGCCTCGATTTAACTTTCTTGATAGAAAACGACCAGCGGAGTTCAGTAAAATACCAGAATGACTTTAGTATTCTCTAGAGTCTAGTACATAGAAATTGTCTTCCAGGAGCACCCGTAGACAATAATAAAAAAATCAAATCTTGTATTTTCAGTGATATGACCAGGGAAGGACCCAATTTTATATTAAAGACAGAGCTTTGGACTATACCATTTCCCGCTGAAAGGCAATCTTTCTCTCCATGTGTTCCCATACCTGGTGTGTCACACAGTTTGGCGCTTACTTTCCCTCCATGTTAAAGAACAGTAGATGTTTCAGCACCCAGACTAATGTGCTGCATAGCTAAATACATATAAGGTCTCAAAGGTGAGATCAATTGCATTGCAAATGCTTGTTTTACTTTGATGTCTGGTGATTTCAAGACATTCATTCCAGTTTGTAGACATTTTTCATGTTGTTTCTTTCAGAGAAGTAATAAGTACACATTACAACTTGCAGAATGCTAATCAGCCTGTTTCATTTTTACGGAGCCCGGAACACCAAGAACGAAAAGGAAGCACTGTTAATTAACTTTTGAGATCTATTCATTAGCTATTGATTGAGTAAAATTCACCACATTGAAGTAAACGGCTAAGCTTTATAACTGTTTGTGGCTACAGAAGGTCAAACGTTTTTTGATCCTCAACCTCAACTTGTGCCACTCCTCTCTATGAAATAGGATGTTTTTACAGAAGCATTAATTGGATTAGAAATCAGTTTCGAAGATTACCTTATCATAATTGTTGAGCGATGTAGATCCTCCACATGCATTAAATTCAGCACAAATCTTTTAATAGTTTTTTAGTGGAGCTAAGAATATTAGCATGAACATGTGAGTTTGATGGTCCACCGGTGAAGCATTTAGGAGCTCAAATGATAGTTAATTGCTTTGACAGCAAGAAACAAGAAAGAATACTGTGTTTCAGGAATCCTTCATTGGAAGAGGTACTCAGGGCTACCAGAGGAATTGAGAGATCTGTCTAAGGAGTTAAAACAACTGAGAGTGTGAATACTATCTCATTAAAACCCAAATTATTCTCCAAAACGTCTATTGAAGATACGAAACCTAATGAAAACTTAAACACTTGTGGTGGGTTATGATTCAGATGTGGCTTTAAAGGCAATCTTGCTAACTTCAACTGCTGTCCTGCCTTAGGTAGAACATGTATTAACTATAAAAAAAAAATCAGTCACTTTGTGAGAACTTATGCAATAAAACTGGTGCATGTCAGTGAAAATGCTAATTCAATCTTGATCAAGGTTCAAGGAGACATATCACATGGAAGCATGATGGTGTTATCGATCAAAGACGTATCTTCTGATAGCCAACTAGCAAAAAGGGTGACCATGTTTGTGACATAAAAATTGGCTAAATGGTCATCAGTTTCCTGGT
This sequence comes from Triturus cristatus, assembly GCF_964204655.1. Classification (NCBI taxonomy): domain Eukaryota; kingdom Metazoa; phylum Chordata; class Amphibia; order Caudata; family Salamandridae; genus Triturus; species Triturus cristatus. The sequence goes on from NC_140587.1 coordinate 971,961,820, forward strand.
GCATTGAGGTTCCTCTATTGCAATTGTGTCAGACAAATCGTATGCACAAGAATTGACACCTGTTGGCTTGCTTCCAACAGATATTCGCATTGTGGCATTTGAAGGCAACAAATTGATATGATGGGATATTTTTATGAATGCATAATGTATAGACAGTCTAAGCTGTACATAGCCAAAAGAGACTACATCTTATGGTGGAGGGACCAAGGAACTTTTGGGATGTTTTTAAGACCAGGAGCCGAATAAGCAATTTTGTTCATTGGATCATTATAATGGTAACTTCATTAGCAGAAGTATTAAACAAGCACAGTTCTATTTTTAGAGACAGGCTAGGAGTCATCAAAGGATTTGAGAGAGGTTTGTTTAAATCCAGATGTGGCTCTAGTCGTGCATAAGTTACATAATTTGTCTTTGAGCCTTAGAAGTAATTGAAAGAACACGTAAAGAAGCTACGTGCTGATAATGTCATCAAGTTGGGGAATATATTTGTCGCTTTGAGGGAATCCAATAAGCTTAGACTCTATGTCATCGTCAGTTCTCTTAATTGACACATTCTGGTGAGTTGTTTCCCTCTCCCCCAAATTCATGAAATGTTGGACAGTTAAGGAAAGCAAAAGTTTTTTTCTGCACTGGATTTAAAAGTTGCTTACCATCAGGTTCATCTCAATGGTGAATCACTCTCTTTAAATGCATTCAGCACCCCATTTGATGCTTTCTGATTCCTACACATGCTGTTTGGACTCACTATTGCTGTGTTGTTTTTCCCGAAGTTGATGTATCAACTCTTGCGAAAAGACAATGGAATGTTGACTTGCCAAGATGATAACCTGATAGTTTTGGATTCTGAACATGCCCACTTACAGACACTCAACAGAGTATTAGTAATCTTAAAGGATCATGGTATCACAGTAATAAAAGAAAAATGCAAATGACGTTCAATACTTGGGACACAGGGTTTCTGCTCAAAGATTAACCTCCAAGTAAAATTTAATACAAGCTGTAGACAAGTACCACCCTCCATTTGTGTGACAACCAGTTAAGATCATTTTTAGGTTGATCACTCATGCTTTGTGGAGAATCGTGCATTGCAAACTGAATCTTTAAGGAAGTTGTTGAGGAGTGGATTTAAATTTGTGAGGAATAATAACTAGTCATATCTTTTGCTGAAGTGAAATCCCTCATAATCAATGCACCAGCTCTTTACCCATTAAGGGACGAGACACCATCCATTGTCATAAGCAAGTGGTTTAGGTATTGATACAGTCAAGCGGTAGCTAGTGGAAAGGAAGGAAAACACGATTGCTTTTGCTTTGAGACAGTTAACAGCAGCTGAGAAAAATAATATTGCATCATTGAAAGGGAGGCATTGGTCTGTGGTTGGGAACGCATGATTATGCAACATACTTGTGGGGAGGGGAATTTTCCCTAATCACTGATCATAAACCACTTGCGTATCTCTTGAATGCAAAGGGTTGGGAAATGCCAATCAAAGATTAATCAGACTATTTTCTAAAATGTGTACTTATGATTTTAAAGTGACATACTGCTGGGGAGAAAAGTGCACAGCAAATTTTCTCTCTAGATGACCATCAGAACAGAACAGAACAGTATTATGATTGAGGAGGAGGAGCTTGTTATTGGCTTAGTGGATGGTGTGGCAGTTTCTGAGAGTATTTTTATACAACTGCAGTGGAAAAACACTGTATACAATGATGTTTGTCATAGAGTGCATGAGAAAATTATCAGTAAGGGATATAAGAGAATCATCAGTTGCAAGTGAATTGTAAGTGTTTAACAAAGTGAAAGATAAACTAAGTTTAGAAGGAGGATTGATTTTGAGAGGCAATTCTCTGATTCCTCTAAATGTCTTGATATCTATATTGGTGAAGATAACTCACCATAGTCATCTAAGTTCAACAGGATTATTACTGATGGCCAGGAATGGACCTCGGTATGAATGTTCTAGTGAGTTGATGTTCAGAGTGTGCGAGGGCAGGGAATTCTTACGCGCACACAATCTATGACTGCGCCCAGTGGAATTCCCAAACCTTCCATGGGAGAAGTTAGGCATGGATTTCATTGGCCATATGACTTGTATAAAAAACCTTAGATTTGCTTTCGTGGTAGTAGATTATCACTCAACGTGGATCTCTCAAGACTATTAATGTAATAGTATTTTTGAAGAGGTGTTTTCATCTAGAACCGGACACAGAGATTCTTGGTCAACAGCAACCTATCTGCTCCTTCCCCGATTTCCATTGGTGTCCCACAAGGCTCTACTCTGTCCCCTACCCTCTTCAATCACCATTAGCTGAAATTCTTAGCATGGCTAACATATCCTTCCTCATGTTCGCTGACGATAATCAGATATACATCAAAATCTCTTCTCCTGAGGAGATTACCCATCTGAATGATGTCCTGAAATTGACTGTTCAATGGCTTGCCAACAACCAGCTCAAACTGAGTGCCCAAAAAACGGATTTCCTTCTCATCTCCCCCTCAAAAAAATCCAACGACATCCTGAAATGGATTAACTCAATCACAGCATTCAACTACACACCAACCGTAGTGGATAATCTTGGACAGCAACCTGAATATGCGTGAACATATCAATTCGAAGGCCAAAACTGCCAGGTTCCATCTGAGCGACTTGAGAAGGCTGAAACCCTTACTTGAAACTGACGACCTCAAATCCGCTGTTCAGGCATTAGTTATTTCCAGAATTGAATACAGCTGCTCAACCCTATCTGGCCTCCAAAGACTTCCACGGCCCCCCTAAAGGCTTGCCTCAACGCAGCAGCCAGATTCTTATCTGGCACACAAAAAAATTGACCACATTTCACCACATCTGAAGGCCTTGAACTGGCTTCCTCTTGAAGGCAGAATCCAGCTTAAACTGGCCTGCATCACACACAAAGCCTTGTACACAAACTCCCCGGCATATCTCACCCAGAAAATTGTGGTATCTGGGAGTTCCAGAAACTCCCGGTCCGCCAGAGACGGTGTACTCCAGCCACCCCACTTCCGCAAGGAGAAAACTTACAACCGAACATTCTCTGGGGCTGTACCAAGAATCTGGAACTCGCTACCTTCCTCTATCAGGAAAATACCATCTCTGCCATTCTTCAAAAAGGAAGCCAAAACCTTCCTAATGAGCAAATTCCTCCATTAACTTTCTGTTGTTGCGCACTCCACCTCTTTCACGTCTTTGGCTTCTGTGCATAATCTCCTGTAATGCTTGGCCCTCTTTGTGTACCAATTCCCACTCCTTCTAATGTTCTGCCAGCTCTCTCCACCAGTTGATTTCTTTTGGTTCACTTGATTACAATTGCTGGTTTTCTCCTTCTATCGTCGACATGTCGCAACTTTTGTACTGTACCGATTATTGTATATAACCCTAGCCTTTGTCGATATTGTAGCCAATTTCTTTACACCAATTTTGGTACTGTACTGATCATTGTATATAACTCTGGTCTTGTCCTATTGTAATCAATTCCCTTACCCCCATCCTTGTATCTTGCCTATGCCTAACATGTTTATCCCTGTAAAGCGCTCTGATACCCCAACGGGTCATGTTTGCGCTATATAAAACCTCAAATAAATGAATTAAATTAAATTGTTAAGGGGCCGCACGTTGTTGGTTGCTGATAATGGTGTTCAATGAATGTCTCAGTAGATGGATGCCTTTTTAAAACCTTTAGGGATGAGCATCTACCCACAGCTTTGTGCAGTCTTCAAGGGAATGGTATGGTTGAAAGGGTACACCGTATGCTCAAAGAGACGTATATACAACTTGCTCTCTCTTCTGGCTTACATGTACAAGAAGTGATTGCTGAAAGGATTTGGAGCTAGCATAATTCTCCTCATTTGACCACTTGTGCAGCTCTTTTTGTATCATTACATGGTAGGAATTTGTTCAATCTGTTGTCTCCTATATGTGTACTCAGAAAAGTAAAGATAAGTGCGGTATTCCTACTCTGAATAAAGTGAAGTCAAGTGTAGAGAAAACACAAGGTAAGCCTAAGATCACGTGTGACAGTTTGAAAAATGTAAGCAATGTTGATTTTTGTATGTGAGAGGAGGTGAGAATAAAAAGACCTTGTGTGCTCAAGAAATCAACTTCCAAATATTATTAGAGAGCAACTATTGATCAGGACTCCGAGCATTCGGTCATGGTAGAACATGGTAAATGGTGGAGCAAAATGAATGTGGGAAAGATACGTGGGTTTGATGCTGTTCAGAAAGACTTGTTAGAAACTGGGTCTGAGAAGAACCTCAAATGTGTGGGTTTCCTGTCAGAGATGGTGGGAGGTGGTGGTTTTGGTAGAACCTTTGCCTTAATGCTGGGAGATTTTGGATATACTTCCTCTTGTGATACACCCTTGGAGTGCACTACTTTGCAAGAAGATCGCTTTAGTGATGTAAATCTCACTGATGGGTTGCACTGCTCTCTTGGTGATAGAAATCCTTTAGGGTCTCAAGAGAACACAAGGAAATATAACAATATTAAGAGCCTGCTGGTAGATACAAATATATGAATGACTATATTTTGTCTTAAGTGCTTTTGTTTGTTTTAGTCAGGTGTCCATTTGGTGGCTAGGTAATTAATTGTTGAATTGTTTCCCTTTATTGTGCTGTGAGGATAGAGATCTGTTGTGGGCTTCACTCTTTAATTATCAGAATGTTTACTGTTGTATTCCAACGTTCTTTGGTGAGAGTTACAGGCTCTGTAGTTACTTCTGAGCCTGGGACGATCACTGCGAGATATCTTGGCCTGTTTTCATCATCTTTGAATAAATATTCTTCAACTGACTCAATTTGTCATCTAACTTTCTTTACCATCAACACAACAGAAATTATCATATATTACCCTAGACGATGGAAATGATGCCATTTGTGTGAATGTATGTGTGTTTCACTATGGCACACGCTCAAATGCAGAAAAGGAAGAAGTACTAAAAGGAGTTCCGTAATGATATAATATTGAATATCCACGCCGCAATAAGAAACTGTACAATGATACAATTTCCCACATGGGATGTGGAGTGGTCGTTTGAGTCAGGGTTTGCAATGAGGGAAGCAACTACATTGTTTGCAGTTTTGCATTTGTGCACTGAAGACACAAAGGGAGCCCTATTTTCTGCAGAAATTCCCCATTGCTCTTGTCTTTAATGGGATGTCTTAACACCCATGATGGTTCACATTGCTTCAGATTGTTAGAGCTGACTTGCTGTCCTAATTTTCCTATGAAAACATAAGAACTTGAATAGTCAGAATGCAATTTGATCTGACCCACAAAACCTAGAAAGAATCAGCACATGATGCTTCATGTTCAAGGATGTGTTGGCTTCGTAAGTACCACTGATGGATGTATCTCTGAAAAATGTGTTATTATTTTCATCTAACAAGCATATAAAGGAAGTTTAGCATTCAATTTGCATGGCCATTCTTGTACATCAATGAAGCATCGACTGTCGAGGAACCAAGCACTATCATGCATCATTATTTATTTTTGGATGCTGGGCGAGGAGTCCACAAGGTAGGATGCACAATCAAAACGACAAGGAATGTTTGTCTAACACCATATGACAAAACCCCCATGAACTAGATTTATGACTAAAACACCCAGGTGGATTCCTCACAGCTAAGAGTCTGTTTGGGTAAGGACTACCATGAGCTTCTAATCACTTTGGTCAAAGGAGACTCAATCTTGCCACACAAAATCCAAGGGGCATCTACTCACATGGGGAGAGGAAAGGGGGAAGGAATGGGATTACATCAACTCTTCGGGCCAGAGGGTGCATTTTCCAAGTTTGGCAATGTGATGTTGGGTAGATGAAGAAGAGAGACCGTTTGTCTAAAGGGAGGGCGTCTAGTGTTGCCTTTAATATGATCAATGAAATCCTACAGTATTATGTCCCAATATACTAATAAGGGCCATTAGCCATGCCCTTTCTCCCCTTCCTGCACAATGCTTTGCTTTCTGCCTGTGCCCATAACATGACCTCACCCCTCCATTGTTTCAATGTGGGGGAATGGAAGTCATCCATCTAATTTCTGTCACTCTTTTGGCTAGTAGTAGAGCCAAGTCAATGAATCTAGTGGAAGACGTATTGTTTTTGACGCGAAGAATAATCGTAGGAGACATCCTGCTGCCATTGAGATATAAGTGAACACTACGGCTTGCGAAATGTCAGATAAATCTACCCACCAGAACTCCCGTAACCTGGGGCATGTCCAGAGCATATGAAACCTGTCTGCAAGGGATGCTTGGCAGTGGGGAAGGCATCTTCCAACCCAGGAAATATTAAGTACAATCTGTGGGGCGTGGTGAGGTACACTCTTTACAGTACTGGATATTCTTCAGTCATGCATTTCTGGAGACTTTACAGTGCTATACCAGAGTACGCATCAATTTGGAACCATTGAACACACTCCCTAGTTCCAACTCCCATTTAGTTCTCACGTAAGTCAATATGCTCACTGGATCCAGCTGACATGATTTAAAAAGCCATCTGTGTGTGCTTATTATTTTGTGAATGGTTCCTTACAGCAGGAAGCTGCCCATATGCAGGTGATAGAATTTGCATAGGTCCTCAAACCTAAGAAGGACCTCTTCCAAAAAGGAAGAGGTGTGGCGCCGCAGCCAGGGCGATTGACTCCGGAATCTGGGGCTCACGGTTCGATCCCAGCGCCGGCGGCAGATCAGCCCAGCACCATGTGACTCTGGGCAATAGCTTGCTTAATCTTCCCGACGGCCCCCAGCGCCTAGAGACCCTTACGTGTGAGTGTTTGCGCTTTATAAATGTGGATTATTATTATAATCACCCATTACACAAATATCAACCTCCTCCCATGTTGTCAACTGACCCCTTGTGATTATATTTCACCACATTGGAATTCCCTTAAGGGGTATATCCAGGGAGTACAGTTTCATGCATGCAACCCAGGAGAAGCTACATCACAGACAATTGTGGATGATATTTATAAAACAATTCCCTTTATTAGGATTATTCATGTATTTACACAGCTAACGCCTACAACCAAAGGCCAGCAGCAATTGTGATGTGCACCATAATACACAGACTTGCACCTACAACCCAGGGGCCGGAGGCGTGCATTCTAGTAATGGTTTTACATCTGGAATAAACTAAAAAACTAAACCAGAAAACTAAGAGACCCAATACGACCACTAAAGGAAATAAACAACAAAGAGAAAATGAAACTCTACCACGCCCTCCCTAGTCTCCTCCGCACCATAATAATTTTAGTCTCGAGGTCTGCTACACCAGAGGGGTCAGGAACCAGGATAGGGGCAGCATTTGTGCTGCTCTAGGTCTAAACGGGTGCCTCTTGCTTTGGGAACATTAAGTGTAGGATCCTTAGGAATTTGAGACAAGTCACTTCTCTGAATTTCTTCACCAAGATTGAGATAAAGGGAGGGGCTCATAAGTCTGAATAAACATCTGATCTTTTATCAATCATCATAGGCATGGGCTCCATAGCCAATACCACCCAAAGTATTCTCAGCCAGGGGGTGTGATCAGGAATTGTCTCTATGCCCAGCATGCTAACAGGACCTGTTTCAATGCATTTAGCACAATAGCAATGTACCTGCCCCTGATTTAGCGCAGGGAGAAGGTCAGGGAATTGGGAAGCCTGTCAGCCAAAGTTCGCTATGGCCACAAACATACAAAGTGTAATCAGCCAATGTACTCCCACACTTCAAATGTCTTCTGTCTATCCAATGATCCGCATCACAGTCGTGTCCAAACTGCTCACGGAAGCAAGTACGCGCTGTGTCCTCGTGGAACGAGGATATAACACGACAAAGAAGCAACAGATATGGTAGATTCCCTCATGCCTGGGTCTTCAAGGTCTTCCTTTGTCTGCATTGTTTTGGGAGCCTGGATACTGGGTGAGGAACATTTCTGGCACAAATACTGGTACTTCTGCCCCATACTGTATCATATTTACAAACAGAGTGATAGGTGTTTCACATGTTCAGCTGTGGAGCTGGTTTCAAGCAATTTCTAACTTTTGTAGATTCCTCTAAGAGTGGTAAGGTCTCCCCCTTCATCCTCTAGCACCAGTACTGAGCTGGGGTGTGGCTGGGAGCTTACATTCAGGGGAGACGCATAACAAAGTCAGAAAAGAGTGAGAGGCTTCATCACTTTACATCTCAATCACATTGGGGTGACAGTCTTTGTAAAGAATGGATCAGGAAGGGATAAGAAGGCACTGAAATGGGGATCTTTATCTCTTACCCTCCACACTCTACAGTCTGGTCCATTATATAAATGACATGAGGAATGCTCTGGAGAAGCCCTGCACTTCACAGAGCTGTTTGGTGGGCATGCTCAAACCTGCATTGTACTTACTATTCATGTGTAGGAAGGCAAATTGGATCTCTTGGCTGGAACAGGTGAGCACGGCAAACGCAAGCAAAGCAAATCCTGCTACACATACAGAGGGTTATCATACATGAACTATCCATGTCACATATAGATTGAGCAATGGACCTGGATGCAGATAGTTGACAGGCTAATTTAGGGCAGATGAGGCCAGCACCCTTCCCACTAAGGGCGACATATGCAAAAGAAACAATTGATGGATGGAATGCTGGACAATGTATACATTCACAAACAGTCACAAGGATCTGGGATTAATCCATCATTCTTTTGCTGACCACACTACCCCAGTTTGGACCCAGCCATATGCAAATCAGTCTTGACCCTGTCGCTTGTGGGAACAGTCCAGCCCAAACTGCCAAGCCAGGTCCTCCCTGGACCGGAAACAAGCATCCTGGAAAATGTGTAAGCTGGCGCTTGCACCACTTACTTAAGATATAGGTTCACTACACTTAAATACCTATCAGTCACCCCTATGGCAGGCCTTAACAATCCTGAAGGCACTTGCAGGGTTTTAAGTGAGAGGGTGCCCCTGCATGAGCAGAGCCCCTCTGAAGCCTTCGGAGACCATTCTCCGGGGTTGTCTGTGATGCAGCCAGACATATATGTTTAAGTGCGTTATAACCTCACGGTAAATGCTAACTTTAAAACGGCTGCTTAGAAACATGTTGTGTTTGGTGTCAAACACCTTGGAATCATACCTGCCACACCAGTAACTGGTGTGGGAGGTATGATTCCACCCTTCCAAAGGGACATATGTGGGTCACCAGTCTACCCGGTACCAGCTTTCTCGACCTGGGCAGCACAAAATGGATGCTGCCAGCCACAGACACGATTCTGCTCTCCTGCTGCTTAGCTAAGTTTGCGCAGAAGGCATGACAATAGGCATCTTGTCACAGGGAGGATTTAGTGTATTGGGGCTAGGTTAGTGCACTCTGAGAGTGCCAGAAAGTATGCACTGGGGGCACATTTGGTGTCCCTATGCATAATCCAGCTCAAACCAGTTCTGGGAGCCATTGGCTCCTGCTCTGGCATGAAACTGGACAAAGGACATGGGTGTAGCCACCCCTCTGTCCGGCTCCTCCCCTAGGAGCCTCTACAGAATCCGTCCAACCCCTTCCCGTGGGTATAAAGTGGGTTACCTGACTACAGGACTTTAGATTTTACCTGGACAAAATTCTGCAAAGAAGAAACCAAGTACTTCGACTGTCTGCACGACGCTGGACGACTGAAGAATCTCCCTTGGAGTAAAGGAGTTACTCCCCTGCAAAAGCAGGCACCTAAACGCATCTGACTGGGTTGCTTCTCCCAAGCTCCTGAGAACTCCGAAGATTTCAGCAACACAGGAGGTGGGTTTCCGAAGGTCCCTGAGGTCGATCTGCCCTCTCAGCGATTATGAGACCAGTATCCCTCGGGTGGAACGTGCAACCCGAACCCCTGTGCACCGCATACATTTGCAGTTGCATATGGTTAGTGACAATTCCTGAGCCTGTGCATTGGACATCGAAGATTTCCGGCCTCCACTCCTTGAGTTTCCTGTGGGCTAGTACTTTGCAAACTTGCTTGAGGTCTCCTTGCGATCCCTGGTCCATTGGCATGTGGGTCCTGGCGAGGGTCTCCTTGTTTGCTCCTGGGCTTACTTGGTTGCTCCAGACATGTCCTGACTCTCCATTCCTTGGAGAGTCCCCAGGACCTTGCTGGTCCACACCGTAACCTGTTTCCTCTGACTGCATGGATTGCCTTTGCCAAGGCTTGTTGGTGCTCCAGCCGGACATTGACCCCACAGCACTCGACATCCTTTGTGGGACAGCTCACCTCCAAATCCTGGTCATCCTCGACATCTCCTGGTCCCCGTGGCTGCAGAGTCAAGCAACCCTTCTTCACACCTAAAGCACCCAACATCGGTTGGCATTCGACTACCGAGCCCCTGGTCACCTGAAGTGACCCAGACTCTGTCCCCTCTGCTTTCAGGTTCCTCTCACCTCGAATCCAAGCTTGGATTCCACTGGACACTCTTCGCCCTCCTGGCAGCAGTACTTCTTTGCAGCTCTCCATTGAAAACGACAAAGGTTTCCAACACCAATTGACCCCTATGCAGCAGCCTCCTCTGGGATAGGTAACACGGGTACTTCGGTACTCACTGGTGAGTTGGCCTTAGAACCTCCCAAATTCCAAAGGGTTTGCTCGAAGTCCTCTTAGAAGTGTCCTTAACTTGTAAAATTGCAACCGCAACGTTCTCTTAGAGTTGTAAGGAGCACGCGGTCCTGTTTCCTCACTGCACCCGTCCTCCGTGGGCTCCCTGTGTCACTCCTCTAGGTGGTTCCTTGGGGTCCCAGCGATTCTACGTGCTGTAGGCACTGTGTCTAGTGAAGTCGTTGTTGGTATACCATTTTTTAGTATATGGTTCGGTCTCCCCTTGTAGCCCGCTGTCTATTTTGCTATTTACGAATGTTCTATTGATTTAGTATTGTGTGCTCTGTTCCCTAGTCTCGCTTAGAGACTAGTAAGAGAGTGTTATATTATTAAATACATATTTTTATAAAAGACACTGTGTGGTTCTCCTTTCATTTAGTCTTTAAGGAGGTGACATTCTGGTAAAACAAGCTGCTTTACATTCCTTCAAGATTAAGCCTGAAGGCTGCTCTCCATAGCTACCACTAGGATAGCTTTCAATAAGGTTATCTTTGACCTCATACATTATAAGGGTCGTGTGGACTGGTACAGGGTGCCCACTTTAATTAGTGGGCAGCATATACCAGGCCACCTATCCACAGTACAGAGAACCAGGGCAATCTACAAATAACTATTGGTCAGATCAAAGTTCTGAGGTACTTGACTGCACCCAGTCTGTCCATCATCATGTCAGCTCAGTGAATAGAATTTTCATCCACCTAATGAGAGTACTGATAGCACGGCAATCCAGGCAAAACTGGAGGTACCTCAACCAAGGTCCACTATCTGGACTGCTACTGCCTTCATGCATTCCTGGACACAGTTCGAAATCCTGTATTTGCTTTTTACTGCCAAACCGTCCCCAGTGTTTATGTAATATACACAGACTGGAGTCATCTAGGAGAAGAGAAAAAAGGTGGGAAAACCTTCCCAATACCTCTTTAAATTCTACCTGCTGCTCAGGATTCAGGTCAACCCATCTATCATGTCATTTTTCTCATCACTGTGCTATTGACATCTTCTGCCATTGCTAGGATGCTGACTGTGTAGTCCCTGAGAAGACTTGCCTTAAGCTGGTTCATGTGGAACTCTCACTGGGATTCAAAAGTGGCACCTGAATCAAGCAGGTAATTCACATTAGTTATCTTTTTGACCATTTTATTAGGATCACTCCATTTGCCCTCCAAAGCTTAAGGGCAAATTCTTTTCAGCACCAATACTTAATACCCTTCCTGGTGCCCGGTTAGTTTCTCCTTCTAGTTGTGTCACACCTACACCAGCTCCTGACTAGCCTGAAGATTCTTATTCTCTTTGCTCATGAGCTGAGCCATTAGCTTTCTGAGTCTCAGAACACAGTCTACCATATCATGGGTAGGCAGCTCAGGGGTACTTTGCCAGCTCTCACTAAACAAAATCAGAGAAGCTCAAACAGACATTCTAAGGGGCTAACCTTTACTCCCTTTTCTGGGATTTTCATAAAGGTGAACAAGAGACATAATAAGAGGAGATTCTCTTCCTCTAACTATCCTCTGGGAAAGTTCCCAACATGCTCCTGATGGTGTTACTGAAGCATTCTATAAGTAAATTTGCCTGGGTTGAATAGTGGTAGAGAAGTGGTAGCTCACACATCACTCCCATGTATGAGGAGATAACTTTAGTCCCACTATCCCATACCATAGTCCTGAGAAATATGATCCTGGATAGGTTCAAAACGAGTACATGCACAACTACCTTGGCAGTGGGACTCCTCTAGGGTAGCACCTTGTAATACGTGTTAGCATATTACACCACAAGCAAGCTATACTTGCAACCTGAAGCAGAGGAAGTTCAAATAGACCTAATATGCCTGCCCTCTCAAATGGTATGCCAACTTTGCACAGGAGCACCTGCAGTGGCTTGGTTTGATCTCCAGACTTGTAACTTACTTATAAAGCTGGGCAGATTCTGCAGAACACTTCTACATCATGATCCATACCTGACAAATAGAACAAATGCTCACCCCATCCCTGGTACTTTTGATGCCCTGGTGACCTGCTAAGGTAACCTCATAGGCTAGCGACTTTGTGATGTTTCCATGTGTTTGTGACATTTCCACCTTCTTGCTGGCATTGGAGTCTTGCTCCATTTTCTCACTGTACCTGAACCCATACTAATAGATCAGGCTGTGTCTGCCAACCTTTCCAGTGGCAATCTGTTCCCTTACGTAGGCCTACTAGATAGAACACTCAAAGGATGCAAATTGGGTCTCTTCTTGAGATGGTTCTCCAGGCACCAGCAACTCCTGTAGCACCAAACCCTCTCAGTTCACCTCTGAAGCCTCCTAATCTTCTCTGTCTGGGACTCTAGTGGTGGGCCAAGCAGTCAGTGTCTTCTTAATTTCCTCCATCCTAGAAGTGGTTGCAGCCTCTTTCTGAAAGTGGTTGAGCAGCCTGTTCCCTGGTGAACACAGCTAACACTGATTAAGATATATAGGTGCTAAGCTCAGCCACCAACCCTAGTATAAATAGTTAATTGCCAAGTAGGCAACAGCACCCTTTTTCTCTTCCATGTCTTTGTCGACCATGGCCATCATGCCATTGACTTCTAACTCAACTCCGACAGGCAGGTAGTCCATGTAATGTCGACTGGTTCCCAGTCCACTGGCATTGTTAGGAGGGAGAATCTCCAGCGCTGGGATTGGACAAGGAGTCTGTCCCAGGGACAAGGCAGGACGAGGAGAGGCGGCGCGACAAGATACGACGTTGGAGGCGGCCGGCGGCAAAAGATATGTTTTCTTATTTTTAGTATCATATTTTTCATCTGCCCCACCCGCGCGACCCCACCCTCCCTACCAGTCTTCGTTTATGGCGGCCGCCACTGATAACAACAAAGTCTTTCAAACAGAAAGAGAATGATAAAACAGACAAACACAAGAAAACAATGTCTCATGATAACATATTGTGTAAAAATAGCTTTCCCGCAATTCTGTGAAATATTTGGAAAACTATTTCACATTATTTGTAATTATTGACAATTTAAAAAACTGAATTTAGTGCAACATTTTTGCATGAAATACATTCTTTCATCTATTTTGGACCCGAGGGTGCGTTTCGCCTTAAAAAATAGTACCAAAAAAAGTGCCACAAAAAATATCCACTCGAGTCCTGGTTATTTTCATCATTCCCACGCTCCTGTGCAATTAATTTGCGGTGAACGCAGCATAATTACCTGTCAATGGCGGTGTGTAGTTTTGCCTTATACCAGAAAATTCAGCTGGGCTTCCCCAAGAAACAGAAAGAACTCTACTAACCATAGCAACTTCCATTCACATGTGCTTCTGTTCTTGGTAAGGTATAGATTTATTCAGAGCTCTACTCTTGATGAAGTAGGATCGAGACTCCAGAACCAACTAATCTAAAACTTCCCAATTCGAGAGAGTGCAGCAGATACAGTGCAAAAAAACAATATTATGTCTCTCAAAAGCATTAAGAAACCATTCTCCTCTTTGGAAAATCAGCAAGAAAAAGCATTCACATAATTTTACTCTTTTATCCTCTGCTCCACAAGCTAATATTGTATTCGTTTCAGAAAAAACTATGCTGCCATGTTGCTGTCGGACTCGTAAAAACAGCAGTAGTTTGTTAGAAAATGTTTTAACAGTTTATTTGTGCCTGCAATTGAATTTCAAAGTTAGGTCTTTGAACACAGATGTTGCTAAACAAATACTTAATGCAGCCTTAAGTTCCATTTTTCCAGCTGACCTCACAAGGCAAGACAATCATGTCAAACATGCATGTGTACTGACGGCCCAATGTGACATGGGATGCCATCAAGAGCTGAGCTCTGTGGCCTGGAAGGGCAGACCTTGTTCGCCCCTCCTTTACTGGGCATTTCTGTCTGTCAGCTCACTGGGATGCCGAGGACTGACACCGATTAGCCGAAAAATTGTATTTTTTCGAAAAAGCATAAGTAGGCTTTAAAGCTTCATTCTCAAATAAAATGAAATATGGACCCTAAACATGATTCAAAGTCAAACCAGGCACAAATGGAGTTAGAAGATGATTGTTTCTCTTTCTAATACATAAGAATACTTTTATGACTGACGGTAAACATTTAAAAAATAATCCAAGATTTTGTTTAATAAATGTTGCGAGATAAGACAGCCGAAGCACATTGTCAGGAGTCCTATTTTTTTACTTTACAAAATTATTAGAAAGTCAAATATTCTTAAATGGCCTGTGTTGTCAGGTCCTCGTCGCACTTTCATGATATGTGTAAAATGTAAAATAAACGCTGATTATTCACACAAACAAAGAGACTTGGATACACAGGGCAGGGCCATTAATCAGATTTTAGCTACCAGGAAAAGAGAATCTTAGGCATTCAATAAGTATACCGAGCATATTGTGCAGTGACTTTTTTTAATACCCATTGTAGCTTTCGTCTCCTTTTTGTTTAACTTAAGGTAAGTGAGTAATTTTCAGAGCACATATTGCATCCCAAACATCATCTGGATGTTTGGCTCATTATCCTTACAAATATGGTGAATTTCAATAAATCACAATTCTTTGCAAACCTGTGATTTCGATTCACTTCTGATTTCTCTTCCATTGAGGCATGACCATTCTAAATATGTTCTCGTTTTCGGTCTGGGGCTTGACAGCGCAGTTGTTAAACATATCTATTATTAATGATATATAATGAGTTGACTTTGCACCCACTCCTTTCAACTGGAGGCTCTCTTTGATAAGGCTATTTCACCCATTGGCTTTACTCTTTGTCTCTCATGTCTTGGCTCAACTCAGTGAAATGTTTTTCTCATGCTCAACGCACTTCACTAGACTGCTTGGGTGTATTCTTTCACCTTTATTCGGGTACAAGTAATTGAACTAAATATGAGACTACATTACAAAAGCTCCCCGTCTGCTTTTGCTGGCTCGTCCTGTGTGCCTCACACTAATGTCCTAAAGCTTCATGCGTTAGCACATTAAACACAGACAACTCCCTTCAACACATTATTAGGAAACATACAAATGGAATGCACTTAGTGAAAGCCTCTGCCATTATGCCGATTGTGAGAGAGCAGCTTTACAAATCCCCAACACTTTAAAAGTTATTTGGAACTGGTTAAACATCCAAGGGAGGAAGTAGCTTAAACTATAGCCAAATGTTTTTGGAACTGGAAAATATTACTTGATGAATATACTACTTGCAGCAAAGGGCAAGTGATCGAATCTATAATATGACTGTGTTATTAGCTACTTGGTAGTGACTCTTGGGACCTACTAACAAAAGAAAACATAGATGTAGAATTAAATTCTGTAGTCAGGTAGTAACTCCTCTCAGTGATAATAATAAGAGAAGGAATGTTTTAATCAGAGACATGTAAAGACAAGTAGCAAGCACACACTTCAACATTTCTGGACACTCATTCCTGCTTTTACCTTTCTTTCTTTCCCATTAACGCTTTCATTAAAAGTTTCCTGTTCAATCAAGGGGGGTTTCTGTGGCAAGAAGTAACAGTCTCGCCCTGTATGTCCCATTGAGTTAACAGGAATTACAAGCTAAAGTTAAGATTGGTGACTAACCTGCTGGACTAGGAGTTGGTGAGTTCATTACTGCATGATTTCTTAAATTCCAGGGACTGATGTTTATCACTTGCAATAGGCTGGTAGTAAATATCTGAGGGGAGGCTCTCTGGAGGCTATAGAGGCTTGTAAGTCTCTTGGGGCTGCATTTTCTGCTCCACCCTTCGTGATGAGGGGCAGACCACGCCCGGGCGGTCCCTTGTTCCCAGCCCCTGTGCTTCTACACCTGTGATTTTATTGGCTGTAGATTCCTACCCAGTACAAAGAGATAGGGTGTATATTTCCACAATAACTGGATATCGCTCTGGGCAACACAAGCAGCAGCAAAAGGCTAAACAGAGATGAATGTTAGGCATGCTAATATGGTGCTGTAAGAAACATCAAATCTTATCAATAATAGATCGGCAAGCTTAAAATTGATTTTTCACCAAAACTAAATTGTGTTTATGCATCACATAATAATTTTTTTATAATCTTGTTATTAATTAATGTTAGCATGGTCTAACAGTAAACAAAATGCTATCATACAATATTTAATATCCGGAAACGTTAGTCAGCAACCTACATCAAGCCTCCCCTGAAAACATTATAGCGGGTTTTTTAAGAATTCCGTATAAAAGGTAATGGGGCCTATTCACAAAGATATATATGTATATTTTACCCTGCGTGTAAAAGCAATCCCGGCTCCAGGAGGCGGCAGGGAGCTGGCAGGGACCGCAGGGGCCTTCAGGCTCCCCTCACGGTCCCCAATGTAGTGGCCAGGCCTCAGGTGATGGGGTCCCCGGGGCTAAAAATAGCCTGGGAGGGGCCCCCTCCCTTTAAAAATAAATATTTAACAACAAAAATGAAAAGGTCTGGCCCTGGGGGATGGGTACCCCGTGGCCGAAATCAGCCTGGGGAGTGGGGCTGCGCAGCCTTCCTCCTTTTTATAAAAAAAATATAAAGGCCTGGTACCAGGGGATGGGGTCCCTGGGTCAGATATCAGCCTTGAGAGGGGACCCACACGGCCCCCCTCCCTTTCACAAAAAAATAATTTTAAAAAGGGAGCAGCCCTGGGGGATGGGGTCCCAGGGCCGAAAATGACCCAGGACAGTGGAGGGGGGGGGAACGCTCGGGCCCCCTCCCTCTGAATTAGAAAAAAATACAATTAAAGGCTGGGGCCCATGGGATGGAGCCCCTGGGGTCGAAACTGGCCCGGTAGGGGGGGCTGCAGGGGCCACTCCTGATCCATTATATTAAATAAAAGAATGCAGGGTCAGGCCCTAGGGGATGGGGTCCCTGGGGCCCAAAATGGTCCATAGATGAGTAGGTATGCAGCCCCCTTCCTAAACAATAAAAAAAAGAAGAAAAAAGCTACCTTATATATTTATAACCGACTGGCGGTCACCAGTAGGTAGTTATAGTTAGGACCAAAGTTTCCAGAGAAAAAGCATTTATTGTTTTGCTAATAACTTTGGCACTGCTCAAAGAATCTCCACATAATTTTCACAAAACTTCCCCTTTTTGGTTCAGCTCTTGTGTTGAAAGTTTTGGGGTGATCCGTGAAGCAGGGGCCGAGAAAAAGAGAGGGTCTCAAAAAGTGTTTTCCCCATGTTAAGTCTATGGGTATTATTAATTTTTTTTAACACGACTACAGCCCGAACTGCTGAACGGAATTACACCAAATTTGGCAGAAAGCTAGAAGCAGGTCCAGAAAGCATGCTTATTGTGATTTGGTGTAAATCCATTCAGTAATTTTTGAGATATATAACTTCAAAAAAGATAGATATCTGGGGACGCGAGTCCTTGCAGTGGACTCGAGGATCCTACTAAACTCTGATTGGCTGCCATCACTTCAACCAGGAAGTGTTGGCAGCCATCCTGGGACTCGGCTTGAAGCTGAGTCCCAGAAAAAAAGTTAAAAGTAAAGAAAAAGGGGCAGGGCAGGAATACGCTGACCCCCCAAGATATGGAGGCGGGTCCCTCCGGGACCCCACCTGAGGAGAAAAGCATTTTTTTTTAATAGATAAGGACTCGTGGATGGGCCATGAGTCAGTGGCAACACTTTTAAGGTATCCCTGGTGAACCAGGTCCTGGGAGTATATGGTAAATATAAGAGGGGGTGCAATGGGTCCCCACTCCTAGGGCTTATCAAAGACCCAATGTCTGCCACCTTCCTGGGGCCTTTTGAATTATGAATGTGGTCTAATTCCAATTATGTGGGAGGGCCTTGCAGACCCCCTGCTCAGGCCCGCCACCTCCCCAGGGCTTATTAAAATATTATGGGGCCTAGGGCACACCCCTGCCCCTGGGACAGCCACCTCCCAGGGACACACTGTTTTTTTTCTTAAGTAAAGCGAGGGCAGTAGGGCCTCTCCCCCTGCACCGGGGACCGCCATCTCCATGAGGCATATACTTAGGCATTCCTGTTTTCAGTTTCTATTTTTGGTAAATTCTGGTGGGGTTTTTTCAGTTTTTTCAATACCTTGAAAAACAGTGGTTATCAGTGTTTACAGATTTTCGCGCCATTAAAAATAACAGAAACAATGTTTTTCCGGTGTTTATGGAATTGTAATTTATTTTAATTATGGCTTGCTGTCTGCACTGATAGTGCATGTGTATAGGTAGCATATGCACAGGGTATATGATGTCCAAATGCATTTTTACTGCACCAGAATGGGCTACAAAGTCAATAGCATTCTTCATTAACTCTGAAGATTGTAAAGATGCTTTCAGCATGCCATCTAGCAAGTGACAAGGATCTCTTACAGGGAAGCACTTCAGCTCAGGTATCGATTTTGACAGGCCATCATACAACTTTTTCATATACGTAGCTGAATTACTGCAAATACAAACAATATCACTCCTATCTTTATTGAACTTGGGAGAAACTTTTTTCAGCAGCATTCCAAGTGACACTGCGTTCCATGTTTACCAAACGCCTGGTGTCATGTTTTCACCACAATCTCAGATGCTTGGTGACAACATCCTTTTCACATATACCTGTCACTACATCTTGCATTGAATGTTTAAAGATTGGTGTGTTTGGCAATTCACCTACAATAAATACTGACTCACTGGAAAAAGGGGCTGATGTATCAAAGGATTTCACCCATTCTCTGTATGTGGGTAAATGTGATGGTACATATTAGAAAAGATTCTTATGAAACCAGCCATTTTACCTATCAGTGAAATCAAATGTAACCAATATTTCAAAGATGATTTTGATATTTCCCGATTCTCTACAGTTTATAAAATAACAAAATAAGACCTAAAACATGCTTCTAAACACTGCATCTTTAGACCAAAGACCACAAAACTGAAAAAAGCAGAAGGAAGAAGAGACAATGTTTTAGTGACGTCCCTAAACAACAAAACTCAAGCAGGCTAATGTTAGCCCAGTCTTTCTTGATACTACCTTGTATAACAAAGTTACATTGTAATGGCCCCTTCAGGAAGAAATAAAAATGATTCTGTCACTCATCTTTTCCTTTCTATGAATGGCACTTAGTTTGTGGTTGCAAAGATGTTTTTTCAGTGTTTATATGTTTACACCGATGATAGCTATTTCCTTTTGGTGGGGTTTTATCAGTTATAGTAGGTTTAAACCTAAAACCAGATAGACTACATATACTTTATAAAACAAAGGGGGGAGGGTGTATGGCCTCCCACGCAGCACCGGGGACCACCACCTCACTGGGGCAGAAATACAATAATTAAGGGGGTCCGTTATGGACTCCAGGCCCCGGGAACCACCAACTACCTGGGGCAAATTTAAACAAAGGAGGGGGGTGCTTGACCCCCCCTCCTGGAGCCCTGCATGGTCCTGGGAACCGCCATCCCCAGGGACAGCTCCATCAATGTCCCGGGGTGCCCACCCCGGGACTTTGCAGTTTGCTATGGCTTGGCCAAGCCATAGCAAACAAGGGCTCTGCTTTCAGCATGCGCGAGCAAAAAATGCTCTCGCTTGCTGAAAGCAGAGCATGTCTGTTTCCCTCCCCACTGTCAAGTGAGCAGGGAAACAGACATTGCTTTGGGATCCAGGGAGCTGAATATTGGTTGGGAGATGAAGTCACCTTGGCTGCTGAGGGTTCTTAGGGGCCAACAGACTTACTGTTAGCTCTAGTAAACCCCACACAGCGGGATAGCTGTGAGGTGGTTAGAGGCCACGCCCCCTTTCCCCACCACTCTTCAAATGCACCTGTCAGCACACTGCTGGTTGGGGGATGTGGACTCCTTGCCTCCGAGTGCCTCAGGACTAAAGTAGTCTTCTTCCTCCAACGAGTAGTGCACCAGGAGGTGTGTTTGCAGAGTGGTGGAGAAATGTTGCATGGCCTCTGATGACCTCTCAGCAATCTACCTGTGTGGGTCCTACTGGAGTTAACATGTGGGCTAGTTAGCCCCCAAGGACCCTCAATAGCCAATGGGGCTTTACCCCCCCTACTAGTAGTACACCTGGAGGTGCTTTAGTAGAGTGGTGGAGAAAGGGGGCATGGCCTGCTATCAGGTCTCAGCAATCCTGCTGTGTGGAACTTACTGGAGGTAATTCGAGGGATAGACGGCACCCAAGGATGTCCTTGGAGACAGATACTCGTCCTGTTATCTCCAATAAGTCCCACACAGTGGGATTGCTAAGAAGTCTTCGGAAGCCACCACTTTGCAAACACAGCTCGTGGTATACTACTGGTTTGGGGATGAAGTCCACTTTACTTCTGAGGGTCGTTGGGAGCCAAGAAGCTCTCCTGATATCTCCTGTATGTCCTACACAGTGGGGTTCCTGAGAGCTGGTTGGAGGCCCAGCCCCTTTTCTCCACCACTCTGCAAATGTGACTACTAGTTAAAAAACATGGAAATTCACTGAAAAAACAAAGATTACAAGGATGTTATAGCTAGGAATTACCATTTAAAAAACCTTAGAAATTCACTGAAAAAAACAAAGGTTACAGGGATGTTATAGTTAGGAAGTGTAATTTAAAAAAAACTTTGAAATTCACTGATAAAAGCAAGGTTACAGAGATGTAGTTAGGCTCAGGTTTCACTCATACAATACCAGATAAATTCAGCAGTTATAGTTAGCTGAGCTAACTATAACCCGTGCCCCCGCAATGCACTGCTTATGAGCTCACATATTACATCACTCATGACATGGTCAGTGACATCACTGATGACATCTCAAATGAAATCACTCATGACCACATCCACAGAATCTCTGACACACCCACTCACACACAAATATATAATATTTCTGACACCCACACCAACATCCATGCTACCATTCTCAAAACCATTGATAAACTGTAGTAGTACTGACACACCCACTCACTGATTCATAGGTCTACACACACATCCACTCAGTCACCCATACAACCTCTCATACACCAACTCACTCACTAATACAGTCACTGATATATCCACTCATAGACCATTACAGCCACTCACACACTGTCAGTCACCCATAGAGCTACTCACACATCTACTCACTAACCCATTGAGTAAATAACACAGCCACTTACTCACCTATATAGTTATACACACACACACTCACTTATTCATACAGATACTAACACATACTCACTCACCTATGCAGTCACTGACACAAGCACACAGTCATCCATACAGCCACTCTTACAATCAACACTCACCTATAATGCAATACACCAATACAGGTACTCAGACAACCAATCACCCATACAGCCACTCATGTACCCACCAACAGACAGACTGTTATAGACATTCACACGACCTAGTCACTCACCCATACATTCACGGAGACACCTAACCATTCACTTATACAATCAGTCACGCACCCACTGAATCATCCATGCAGGCATTCATATACCCATTGATTCATCAATACACCTTGGAATATATATTTAACACTCATAAAAATTAAAAAAATTAAAAATTCTTAAACATTTATGTTTGTTAATAAATTCTTACATCACATTAAAAAACTTAGAAATTGACTGAAAAAGCAAGGGTTAATTTGATGTTATAGTTGGGTACTATAATATTTTCTAACTGTATATTAAAAAAACTTGCAGTTAAAAAAACACTGACATTGACCAGTTACAGTTAACTGAAGTAACTATTACTTTACCCCTCACCATGCACTTATTATGACCTCACATATTACATCAATCATGAAATGCTCTACAATACTATTTATAACATCACTGATGACATCTGAACTGCATTATTATTTTACTTCAGGTAACTATAACTGGCGAATTTCAGTGTTTTTTTGCATTTAAAATGTTATGTTTAAACTGACATTTTCAACTAAATATAACGTCACTTTATGTTTAGAATGTTTTCAATGAATATATATCTATATATATATACATATATATACATATGATCTACTGGCGGTCGCCAGTAGATAGTTATAGTTAGGACCGTGTTTCCATAGGAAATCTGATAATTCTATTTTGAATAACTTTGGCGCCGGTTGACGGATCCTTGCGAAATTTTCAAAACTAATGGGGCGCTCCGCTCAGCTCCTACCCTGGAAGTCTCGGGGTGATTCATCAAGCGGGGGCTGAGAAAAAAGGGGAGTCCCAAAACGCGTTTTCCCCATGCATTTTCCCATAGGTCCTTTAGTCGAAGGTACAGCCCGAACGGCTGAACAGAATTACTTGAAATTTGGCAAAGAGGTAGTCCTCAGGTCAGGGATGTGCCTTTTGCATATATGGTGTCAATCTGTTCAGTAGTTCCTGAGAAAATTGCAATTAAAAGTACATAAATATCTACGTGCGCGAGCGTACTTGTGATTGGTGGTTACATGTCAGTCAACATTCGAATCGGTCGAAATCAGGAAGTGTTGTCCGCCATTTTGTGTCTGACGGTAAAAAAGAAAGGTGGAGAACGTGAAAAGGGGGCAGGGTACAGAGTTCCTGACCCCCTAGCTTTTGTCAGGGGGTCCCTGAAGGACCCCGAAGGGTGAAAACAGGTTTGTTTTTTTTTAAATTGCGAGGTGCGTGCATGGCGGAAAAAAAATCATTAAAAAAATAGAATTAAAAATCAAATTTAAGTGTTTAGATGTTAGGTGGCTCTAAAAAGAACCGTTGTGTTAATTGAGGAACAGAGGAACAAACAAATGAAAAAAATTATAGGGTGCCTCATGTGTGCTGCTGTATCTTGCTCTCTATTAGGGGAATGCTGGTGTCCCCATAAGAGAGAAGAGCATTGCACGCATTGCACCGTATATGCACCCTCTTGAAAAGAGGGTGTATATCCAGAGGAACAGAAGCAGGTGAAGCTGCCGCCGCAGATGAAGTGCTCGGCTGAGCTGCCGATGATGTGCTCGGCTGAGCTGCTGCGGATGTGCTCGGCTGAGCTGCTGGAGGGTTGTCTCTAGCAACTCGAGCAAAAGCCACAGGATGTACTCCTTTAACGTGCCTGATCATAGTAAAGATACTAAAAGAGTATTTCTTTTTAGGATCTCCTCTTGATAAGACAACACCACAAATAGTGCAGGTGACTTTTGGAGCATTCACCTTCTTCTGCCCCTCTGGAAATCTAAAAAATTGCCAGATAAAAGAGTGTTTCTGTTTCCTCTGTCTCACAAGGGTCTCCTGCTCACTCCCAGAAGATGACTGCTGCTCTGCCATTCTCAAGTACTGGAGTACTGGAAAAGCTGCTCAGCTCCTTCTCCCAGGGAATCAGAAGAAACAATATGGGGAGTGGGTGTGGTGTTGGAAGTTTCTGGAACTGAAACTACTATAAACCAATGAAAAGTGTTGTTTCTTAATCACATGACCTGAAACTACTATAAACCAATGAAAAGTGTTGTTTCTAAATCACATGACTTGCCGTGCGCGCACCGTGCTCGCACGGAGCACGCACACATGCAGGTACGGAGCACGCGCGTACGGAGCACCAGCGCATGCTCGTACATAGCACGTGCGCATGCGCGTACGGAGCACGCACGACGTACGCATGCGCACATGGAGCACGTACGCATGCGCACACGGAGCACGTACGCATGCGTCAAAAACCCTTAAAAAAAAAAAACATTTTTTAAAGTGTTTATAAGTTTATAGAAGATATTAACTATGCTGTTCAACTTTATCCAAATTAAAAAAAAAAAAGAGCTGAGCCATTCCATATTACAGGATAAAGTCAATCTATAACTATATACATAGGTAGCTTATTGTAAAATAAATATTTAAAAAATATAATAATACATTCATAAATTAGCATTTAAAAAACCTTGCAAATTCACTTAAAAAACCATAGTTTCACACACGTTATAGTTAGGAATTAGCCTTTAAAAACCCTTGCAAATTCACTGAAAAAACCATAGGTTTCACACACGTTATAGTTAGGAATTAGCATTTAAAAAACCTTACAAATTCACTGAAAAAACAATAGGTTTCACACACGTTATAGTTAGGAATTAGCATTTAAAAAACCTTGCAAATTCACTGAAAAAACCATAGTTATAGTTAGCTGGACATTTCACTCGTAAAAAGTCAATCAAATTCCCCCGTTATAGTTAGTTCAGCTAACTATAACTCGCGCGCCCGCAATCCACTGCTGATAACGTCACATATTACATCACTCATGACATGGTCAGTGACATCACTCATGACATCACTGATGACATCTCAAATGACATCACTGATGACATCACTGATGACATCATCCATTGAGTATGTGTTTCTGAACAATTTTAATATGTTTAATATATATAGGGAAAGGCCTGTTGAAGGGTAGTTATATAAATCTCCCCCCTGACTGTGCACCCTATGTGGTGGTTCTCACTAATGTTCTACCTTTAGTCCCCAGCCTGTCTACGCCATATCATGAAAATGACGATTCTTTAAAAAATAAAACTATTTCTTGGTTACACAGACAATGCGGGTTTCCTCTGAATTACTCTAATCAAATACTAAGCACTAGAAGAGTAAATTGGATTGGCAACTCAAGGAAAACCTATAGGGGTGATTGTGTTATTGTGAATTTTAGATATCCACAACATGTTGCTACCGTTTTACTTAGAGCTGCCTCTTTAACCCTTGATGAAGACAAAGTGCATGTACACCCACTGGGTTATTTTTATAACCACTTGAATAATGCACCTCAAGCTATCAATAGAGGTAGACCCCTTTTCCCCATTCCTTTTCCAACCTTTGAGGTTCCAACATATAATAGATTTCAAGCTTTTAGCTCTTTGGACCTGAATGATTGACAGCTAAAGGTTGGTGGGTTTAATGCGAACGTACATGGGGCTATGTTTAACATGATACCACGACGGGGTAACATTGATACCACGCCTGCTACAAATGGGGCTACGAATGATCTAACCAGCATCTGGCCGAAGTATGTGCCCGATGTTGAGAGGGATGCAGCCAATTCGACTGACACCTGGGCCGGGTATACCGACGCAGGTCCAGCCGAAGACAGGCCGGATCGGATTGTAGATATGGTATACGATAACCAGACCTGTATCTCTGAAAGTTGTATTAAGAAGGGGACAACCATGGTGAGTTGGCATATAGCAGGATGGGCTTCAAAGGAAAATAATCAGGGTTGGGTGGACCTGGTTGGGTCGTACGATATCCTCTGTTTGCAGGAAACGTGGTGTACCAGTAAACCTAGTGTTGATGGCTTCGCCTGTTACAGCTTGGAAGCCATAGAATCGAGACATGGTAGAGCTAAGGGCGGCTTGCTTTTTCTGTTGTCCGTGGATTTATCACTTACAGTTGCTAAACATATAACTGTAGGAACACACTCACAAATTCTGTGGGTTAGAGAAAAGGATGGCCACGAGGTGGTGTTAATAAATTTTTACAATAACATTTTTAATAATACCCGACATCTAGTTATTGAGGAACTAGAAAAGGCACTCATGAAGCTTGTTACTGAAGCAAAATGTTCTTTTAACTTCATCTGGTTAGGTGATTTTAATCTTACCATTTGCCCTTTGTCACTTTCTAGGGCTTGTGGAGTGCTAGACAATAGTGATAATTATATATCACATTTTCCCCATAATGCATATGGTGACGCAATTAACAATCTCATGGCAACTTATGATTTAGAGTTACTGCAACCTGGTAAGGATGCAGATGGCCAAGCTATTCCCACTTACACGGGAAGGAACTTTAATTCCCACATTGATCATATTATGGTGTCATCATTTATTGTGCCCAATTTTCAGACATCAGTAATACAGGATCCTACAATGAGTGATCATAATCGTATCGTAATGGTTACTGAGATATGGAAGTGTAGCAGACAACCGGTGACAAAAAGCCTGTGTAACATTGAGCCGCATAGGTGAAATGGAACACGGTTAAGATGGAAGGGGGATAAATCGGCAGCTGTCATGGGTATGATCGTATCTTAATCCTTGGTTGAAATTGAAGGCATTCTGAATCTGGATAGTACATCTACTGTTATCATGAATAACTTTATCAAAATTAATAAAACTATTGAGGGTGTCTTCACCACTAGTAGGACGGCTAAGTCCCATCAGGGAAAGGGTTGGTTCGATCATACATGTACCTCTATCTCAACCCGACTGAAACAGGCCCTAGAGTTAGGCCTAGGGATAAAACCTTGGTTGCCTAAGGAAGAAGGATTTACAACAAGAAGCGTGGGATAACCTATCGCAGGCGGCTGAAACTTCAGATATCTGCCTGTTCTGGTCCACGGTTAATTCTCCTTTTCTCAGGGACGATAAAGTACCTTACCTTGTATCTAATGTTGGTAGTGAGGCCTGGATTTCTCATTTTACGGCCATATTTCAAGGAACAGGCCCTATTGATGTTGAACCAAGAATTTGGCCCATAGTCCCTCTAGACATTACTCTGTCAGAAGTTGAGAACAGTAATGATTCTAGTAAGGGGGGGAAGGCGCAGGGCCCAGATAGAGTACCCATCGATGTTTATAAGACAGTATTACTGATGTGGGGACCCATACTTACCCTGGTACTGAATGCTGCCGTAACAACCCTGATTCCACCTACATGGGGAGATTCGATCATTGTCCCTATTTATAAGAAAGGGGACAAGGAGGTAGCTAGTAATTATCGTCCGATCAGTCTGCTCGACTCCTCAGTAAAAATTATGAGCAGAGTATTGTTATTTAGGCTGGAAGAGTGGGCGGAAGCAAATGAGATCCTGGCAAGCTCGCAATATGGGTTTAGAAAGGGACGTGGAACACTAGATCAATGCCTGAACTTAGATTTGATTATCGGAAAGTATACCAGGGCCAAGCCAGGCACATTATATCTTTGCTTTGCCGATCTAAGCAGTGCATTTGACCTAGTGGACCATTCCATCTTATGGCCAGTCCTGTTGGAACTTGGCGCACCAGAGGTTATCATTTTTTTCTTAGCAAGATTATATGAATGAATGCAAACATGTGTGCGTTTCGGGGTAGGAGGGGAGTGTACCCCAAATTTTGACGTAAAACGTGGGATAAGACAGGGCTGTGTCCTAGCCCCTTTTCTGTTTATTTTATTTATTAATGCGGTCGATTCGGTCTTGAAAACAGTTAAAGCAGATGCTCCCCAGATTGGTGGAACAGGCGTCCCAGTTCTGCTTTATGCGGACGATGCTGTGCTCCTGTCCCGGACCCCGATAGGTCTGCAGCCACTAATGGACCAGTTTTCAGACTTTATCAGTAAACGGAGGCTAGTCATTAATAAGAGTAAAACTCACACTATGGTTTGTGGTACTA
Source organism: Triturus cristatus (assembly GCF_964204655.1). Classification (NCBI taxonomy): domain Eukaryota; kingdom Metazoa; phylum Chordata; class Amphibia; order Caudata; family Salamandridae; genus Triturus; species Triturus cristatus. The sequence goes on from NC_140587.1 coordinate 971,989,640, forward strand.
GAGGTAAAAAAATCATGCCTTTTTTATCGATGGGGTGAAAGTTCAGGATGTGGATAAATTCTGTTATTTGGGTGTTATCTTTTCTTATGATGGTAGTTGGTCCCATGATTTAATGAATGTTAGGTCCAAAATGAAGAAAAGTGCCTACGGTATTTTTAAATTTGCCACTAAGATCGGCGACAGAAGAATCAGTGACATGATCCAAATATATAATGCCAGAAGTGTTTCCATCGCATTATATGGGGCTGGGTTGTGGGGCCATACTAATGTTGACTCCTTGCAAAGGGAAGAAAACTGTTTTGTCAAAAAATTGTTTTGTGTCCCCACCTCAGCCTCCACTGATTTAATCCATAGAGAAGTTGGGGTTGCCCACTTAAGTGACCTGATTTTGTTAAGGCCACTAATGGTATGGCGTGCAATCTGGACTAAGGAGGAGAGAGTTTTTAATCAGTCCGTAATTGAGGACTGTCTTAAACTGGACTATTTTTTTAATATACCATGGCTCAAGTATATTGTGGATAGCTTTGATACTATATTTGGACTCGATATAGCGGCAGATCCTGGTTCTGCTGGCAATTTTTCAAAGTTAGATATGAAAAATATTTTCATGATGTATCGACCCCAAAAACGTGCAGTTTTAAGTGGATGCCCCACCTCAGTTATTCTGTACAATAAATATATGTATAATGATGGCTTCCAACTGTATTTGAGCCTGGTAACTAAACCAGCTCATAGGTTTGTTCTGACTAGACTCAGACTAGGGATGGCCCACGGGTTGGTGGCTTTTCCACAACTAAAGAAACAGCCAGTTGGACCGTGCCCATGTGATGGTCACTCGAAACAGAGCACCCTGCACTTTATGCTAATTTGCACTCTTTTCTTGAACATGAGGATTGTTTATTTAAAACCAATTTTTAAAAAATATGCTATTTCTAATGTGGAGGATGCTATGAAATTGATTTATGAATTGAATTCTCCGGACAAATGTTTTTTTATTGCCACATTTTTATGTAAGTCTATTCAGCTTAGGAAAAGCATGATTTTTTAATCTTTTATGTGTTTCTTTTTTGTATAGCATTTTGCTTGTGTGCATTTATGGTCATTGTTTCTCGAATGTACCGAATAAAGCTTCATGAAATGAAATGGACATCACTGATGAAATCACTGATGACATCCTCCAGTGACTGTGTGTTTCTGTAAAGTTTAAATTTGTTTTATATATATGCCAAGCTGTATTGAAGAATGAGGGGTTATATAAGTGTCTGTATGGAGGATCTAGTAGGAGCGTGACTGACTGTATAAGTGAGTGATTAAATGTGTCTTACTGAATGCATGGGTTAGTGACTAAACTGTGTGAAAGTCTATCTCAGTCTGTCTGTTGTTGTGTAAGCTGCTGCATAGGTTGGTGAGTAGCTGCATGAGTGTCTATATGAGTTATTGATTGCTTGCCTGATTATTTGTATGGCTGCCTGAGTGTCTGTGTGTGTGGGTGGGAGGTTTATGACTCTGCATAGATGTGTGAGTGGCTGATTCACTGGGTGTATGGGTTCAAGAGTGCATGTGGAAACAGCTGTATGGGTGGGTGAGTGTGTCTATGGGTGTTTTGGTGAGTGAATTGATGTTTCAGTGGTACATGTGCAAGTAACTACATATGTAAAACACAGCATATGTGAGTGATGGTGTATATAATTAACTATATGTGAGAGTCAGTAATTGTGAGAGTGGCTGCATGGATGAGTGTGTATTTGTATCAGTGATTCTATAACAGAGTAATTATGTGTTACTATCTGTGTGAATAAGTGAACTGGTGTCTGTATAACTGTATAGGTGAGTAAATGGAAGTATGATTGATTCTTTGCATGACTGACAAGCTGTGTCAGTAACTCTGGATATGTGGCAGTGTGTGAGTTTCTGTATCGGTGTATTAGTGCATATGATAGTGTTGTATTGATGAGTGACTGCATGTATGAGTGACTGTATGGGTGAATGAGTGGATGTGTGTGTAGACCTAGGAACCTGTCAGTGCGTATTTAGTAACTGGTATTGATGTGTCTATTTTTATGAAAATGGCAGTCTGTATTTTACAGTGGGTGTATCAAAGGTTATATTCAGGTGTGAGGAGGTGCATCAGATGTTCACATGTATGATGTCATCAGTGATGTCATCAGTGATGTCATTCGAGATGTCATCAGTGATGTCATCAGTGATGTCACTGACCATGTCATGAATGATGTAATATGTGACATCATCAGCAGTGCATTACGGGGGCATGAGTTATAGTTAGCTGAACTAACTATAATGGTGGAATTTCTCTGGTTTTGTACGAGGGATATGTCCAACTAACTATAACGTACCTGAAACCTATGGTTTTTTTCAGTGAATTTCAATGGTTTTTAAATGCTAATTTCTAACTATAACGTCTGTAAAACCTATGGTTTTTCAGTGAATTTCAAAGGTTTTTTAAATGCTAATTTCTAACTATAACGTCCCTGAAACCTTTGTTTTTTTCAGTGAATTTCAAAGGTTTTTTAAATGCTAATTTCTATCTATAATGTCTGTAAAACCTATGGGTGTCGTGGGTACGTCACCCTGTGGGTAGTGTGTTTGAGTCGATCCTTGGTGTTAGGTCACTCTTTGTTACCACCTGAGTATGTGTTGTTGAGTTCACTTTTACACATAAAGTCCCTCGTGGTCATCCCCTGTTGTTGTTCTGAGAGTGTGTGTATCTCTCTGTTGGGGGTGTGTGTATGGGTTGGCTCTTAGGTGCTGAGCCTCTCTAGGCTACCACTATTTTCGTGGTTGTGAGTGACATTGGTGTGTTACCTTTGTGTGCAATGTTTCGTAATTGACCCTTTGTGGTTGTTGTGGGAGTGTGTTTACCTCTCACTGTTGGGGGTGTGTATGTGAGAGGAATCTATGTTTTGGAGCCTCTCTGGCCTACTACTATTTTTTATGGTTGTGGGTGGACTTAGATTTGTCTCCCTTGTGGGCATTGGTTAGAGTTGATTATGTTTTTGAGTCACTCGTATCTACCACTTTTGTGTGCTTGGTAGATGAATGTCGCTTCACCTTCAGCTTTTCCGTTTCTGCTGAGCATTTTATTGTGTTTTTCTCCTACCTTTCCTGCTTCTCTTACGGCATGTGTCTTTGTCCGGCGTTGACTATGGGTTTTGTTGTGGGGTGTTCTCTTTTGCACCTCTTTTGTGTGTGGAAAGGGAGTGGATGTGTATGGGTGTTGTCTATTCCCTTTCTTTTGGGGGCTTATGTGTGAGAAAGTTGTTGGGGGCTATGCTTCAGAGAGCTGTGGTCTGACTCGCACAGGGAGAGCAACAGGCCAACGGACTTGCTAGCAGACACACAGCTACGAGCTAATGGGCTGGCTCACATTGGTAGAGCTGCGGGCCCGAGAAGGTTGTTGGGGGCTATGCCTCAGAGAGCAATGGTCTGACTCCCAGAGGGAGAGCAACGGGCCGACCGGCCTGCTAGCAGACACACAGCTACGAGCTAATGGGCTGGGTCGCAGATGAAGAGCTGAGAGCTGACCAGTGGTTCGCAGACAGAGACTTGTGAGCCGGCGGGCTGGCTCGTAGAGGAAGAGCTATGAGCCAACTGGCTGGCTCGTAGAGGGAGAGCTGTGGCCCGTCAGCTCGCAGAGGGAGAGCTGCGGGCCGGCTCGCAGAGGAACAGTTGTGGGCCGACTGGTATAGCCCCTTGTATGCCCATGACGAGCTGGACTCGTCATGGAGCACAGTCGCGCTGTGCCCATGACGAGTCCAGCTCGTCATGAGGCATTCCCTAGGGAATCCCTCTGGTGCGGGCACCAGAGGGATTCCCTTTAAACCAAAATAGCCTCGGGAGCTGGGGAAGAGCTTCCCCAGCTCCCGAGCCCCCCCCCCCCCCTTTCACTGTAATGACGATCGGCGCACACATCGCGCCGACGTCATTACAGTGAAAGTGAAACTGAAATGAGCCAAGAGGCTCATTTCAGGTTTCACTTTGTACGTGCTCAGGGGGCTATCTCAGCACGTAGAAAGATGGGAGAGGTATCATTGGAAAGGGGAGAATCTCCCCTTTCCAATGGTACCCCTCGCCAGTGGATCCCTGCTTGGGGATCACCACAGGAGGGCGATCCCCAAGCAGGGATCCACCCACTAGACACCAGGGAGGGGGGAGCGGCCCCTTGGGCAAGGGCCTTTGCTCCCCCCAAATAATTTTTGGCACATTTAGTCTTTTTGCCCCACCTGGGGGGCAGATGGGGGAAGTAGCCCCTAATATGCCCCCCCGGGGGGGGGCAAAAAGCCCACCAGACACCAGGGAATTATTTTGACAATAAAAATAGGGGTGGGGGCTGCCCAAAACAGGCAGGCCCATGCCCCCACCCCACCCCCCAATTATCACAGTCTTTTTGCCCCCCCGGAGGGCAGATGGGGCATTGGCCCCTAATCTGCCCCTTCGGGGGGCAGAAAGCCCACTATACACCAGGGATTTGTTTTCAGTTTTTTTTTAGGGTGGGGGCTGCCTGAAACGGGCACGCCAATGCCCCCACCCACCCACCACCATTACAACCTTTCTGCCCCCCCTGGGGGCAGATGGGGCAGTGGCCTCCAATCTGCTCCCCCCGGGGGGGCAAAAAGACCACTAGACACCAGGGAATTGTAAAAAAAAAAAAATAGGTGTGGGGGCTGCCCAAAATGGGCTGGCCCATGCCGCCACCCCACCCCCCAATTATTACAGTCTTTCTGCCCCCCCCGTGGGGCAGATGGGGCATTGGCCCCTAATCTGCCCCTCCGGGGGGGGGGGCAGAAAGCACACTAAACACCAGGGATTTTTTTTGCGCAATTGTTTTTAGGGTGTGGGCTGCCCGAAATGGGCACGCCAATGACCCCACCCTCCCCCCCCCACAAAAATGACAGTCTTTCTGCCCCCCAGGAGGCATATGGGAGCTGTAGCCGCCAATCTGGCCCCCCCTGGGGGCGCAGAATGCCCACTAGAAACCATGGATTTTTTTGTTTTATTAGTGATGGGGTGGTGGCTCCCCAAAATGGGCATGACAATACCCCACCCCACCCCCAGAGAAATTCCAGTCTTTCTGCCCCCCCCGGGAGGGCAGATGGTGGTAGTGGGCCCTGATCTGGCCCCTGCGGGGGCAGAAAGCCCACTAGGCGCTAGCGAGTACGCAGGCTTTTTTTATGCGTGGGGGTGGGGTCTGCCCAAAATGGTCATACCAGTGCCCCCACCCCCACAAAAAATAGCCACAGTCTTTCTGCCCCTTTAGGGGCATATCAGGATGAAATCCCTTCCCCGATTCCCCCCCAGGGCGGCAGAAAGGCCACTGGGCTCCGGATTTTTTTTAGCAATGTGCATACCTGTGGATTTTGAGCCCTAGCGCAGTTGGCACGTAGGCAAACCTAGCAAACCTGTACATTCTTTAAAACTAGACACCGAGGGGAATCCTGGATGGGGTGACTTCACTGGCTCTCACCAGGTTCTGTTACCCAGAATCCATTGCAAACCTAAAAAATGTGTCCAAAATAACACATTTTCCTCACATTTCTGTGGTGGAAAGTTCTGGAATCTGCGTGGGTCCACAAAATTCCACCCACCCTGCGTTCCCCAAAGTCTTCAGAGAAAAATGGTACCTCACTTGTGTGGGTAGGCCTAGTGCCCGCGTCAGGCAAGGGCCCAAAACCTATTGAGGAGACATCAAAATTACCTATCACAAAACAACCTGGTTTTGCAAAGGGAGTCCTATGAGTTTTTGGCCCCAGGCTTGGCGGCCACCTAGGGAAACTTACCAAACCCACACATTTCTGAAAACTAGATACCCGGGGGTTCCAGGGAGGTATGGCTTGCGTGGATCCCCCAACGTTTCCTTACCCAGAATGCCCTGCAAACCTCAAATTTAGCTGAAAAAATCACCTTTTTCACATATTTGTGTGTGGGAAAGTTGTGGCATCACCGGGCTGACACAAATTTCCTACCACCCAGCGTTCCCCCGGGTCTCCCGATAAAAACGGTGCCTCACTCGTGTGGGAGGCCCAAGTACCCACGGCAGGCAAGGGCCCAAAACGTATTGAGGCGACATGAAAATTGCCTACCTCAAAACGACCTGGTTTTGCAAGGGGGTCACCTGGGTTTTTGGCCCGGTGCTCGGCGTCCACCTAGGGGAACCTACCAAACCCACACATTTCTGAAAACTAGACACCCGGGGGATTCCAGGGAGGTATGGCTTGCATGGATCCCCCAACGTTTCCTTACCCAGAATGCCCTGCAAACCTCAAATTTAGGCAAAAAATTCACCTTTTTCACACATTTTTGTGTGGGAAAGATGTGGCATCAGCGGGCTGACACAAATTTCCTACCACCCAGCGTTCCCCCGGGTCTCCCGATTTCTACCATTAACTGGAAGGCGGTCAAAAGTACAAAAAATAGCAAAAATAGGCTATGTCCCAGAAAAATGCCAAAACTGTGTAAAAAATGTTGGGTTTCTGACAAAAGTCTGATATTCCCTAAAAGCTGGGTAAATGGTGATTTCAGCCCCACAAACCCTTTTTTGATAACACTTGCAGGGAAAAACCCAGATGCTTTCTTTTGCAGCCAGTTTTTCCCTTTTTCCTAAAAATAAACTAAATTTTGCTGTATTTTGGCTCATTTCTGTGACCCCTCCAGGGGAATCCACAAACACTGAGTACCCTCAGAATCCCCATGATGTTGGAAGAAAAGGACGCAAATTTGGCGTGGATACCTTATGTGGTCAAAAAGTTACAGGGGCCTCAGCGCGCACTACCCCAAATAGCCAAAAAAGGGCGTAGCTGCAGGCTGGCTCGCAGAGGAACAGCTGCGGGCCGACTGGTATAGGGAAATGTGCAGGCCGTCGGCTTGCAAAGGGATAGCTGCGGGACAGTGATGTGGGGAGAGGGAGCGGGAAGGGGGGTATCTCGCAGAGAGAGAGCTGCGGTATATTTCCAGTCTTGGCTTCAGAGATACAACTGCGGGCCAGAGAACTTGCACACGAAGAGCTGCAAGCCGACCGGTGGTTTGCAGAGTGAGAGTTGCGGGCCCGAGAAGGTTTTTGGGGGCTATGCTTCCGAGAACTGTGGTCTAACTCGCACAGAGAGAGCAACGGGCCGACGGGCCTGCTAGCAGACACACAGCTATGAGCTAATGGGCTGGCTTGCAGAGGTAGAGTAGCGGGCCCGGCGGCTGGCAGAGCTGGGAGCCGACGGACTAGCTTCTAGCTGGTGATGTTGGGACAGGGAGCGTGAAAGGGGTATCTCGCACAGACAGATCTCCGGTATGTTTTCAGAGTTGCCTCACAAAGGTAGAACTATGGATTTGATGTCTTGTAGACAGAGAGATGTGAGCTGACGTGGACTGAATCACAAAATGGCTGCCAACAGTTCCTAGTTTCAACAGTTCGCACCCAGGCTCGCAGAGGGAGAGCTGTGGCCCGTGGGATCGACTCGCAGTGGGAGAGTTATGGGCCATCCGCTCGCAAAGGCACAGCAGTGTACTGGCTCGCAGAGGTAGAGAGCTGTGAGCCGACTCAGCAGCGTACTGGCTCACCGAGATAGAGAGCTGCGAGCCGACGGACTGGCTTCTAAAGGCATAGCTGCGAGCTGGTGATGTGGGGAGAGGGAGCATGAAAGGGGTATCTATCACAGACAGAGCTCTGGTATATTAAATTGCCCCTGGGACCTTTGTTTTATTTTCACTCGATGCGAGGCACAAGATGGCTGCTAACACTTCCTGGTTTGAAGGGTTAGCAGACAATCAGAGGCAAGATCGTGCTCAGGAGTTAGGCTCCGTCCAGATATATATATTTTTTTCCCTTTAATAACTCAAAAGCTACTGAACGGGTTTACTCCATTTCAACAAAAGCATGCTTTCTGGACCAGGACCGTATTCCCTCCCAAATTTGGCGTAATTTCATTCAGCAGTTTGACCTGTAGCCTTGTCTAAAGTTTCCTATGGAAATTGCATGGAGAAAACACGGTTAGGGACCCCCCTTTTTTCTTAGCCCCCCCTTGACAAATCACCCCCAAACTTTCAAGATAGGAGCTGACCTGAAAAGAGGAACTTTTGGGAAAATTTTGTAAAGATTCGTCAAACGACGCCAAATTTATAAGCACATCAAAAAATACTTTTCCTATGGAAACAAGGTTCTAACTATAACTATCTACTGGCGACGGCCAGTAGATAATATATATATATATATATATTGTTTTTTGATCTTAAAACTACGATTGTTTCAGGACTGTGGTTGCCATATATATATATATATATATATTCACTTAAAAAACCATAGGTTTCACACATGTTATAGTTAGGTGGATATTTCACTCGTAAAAAACCAATGAAATTCCGCCGTTATAGTTAGTTCAGATAACTATAACTCGAGCGCCCACAATCTACTGCTCATGACATCACATATTACATCACTCATGACATGGTCAGTGGCATCACTCATGACATCACTGATGACATCATCCTTGTGATAAAGTGGCGGTCGCGCGAGTTATAGTTATCTGAACTAACTATAACGGGGGAATTTCATTGCAAAAGGCACTTCCCTGACCTGAGGACTACCTCTCTGCCAAATTTCAAGTAATTCTGTTCAGCCGTTCGGACTGTACCTTCGACTAAAGGTCCTATGGAAAAATGCATGGGGAAAACGCGTTTTGGGACCCCCTTTTTTCTCGGCCCCCGCTTGACGAATCACCCCGAGACTTTCAGGGTAGGAGCTGAACGGAGCGCCCCATTAGTTTTGAAAATTTCGCGAGGATTCGTCAACCGGCGCCAAAGTCATTCAAAATAGAATTTTCAGATTTCGTATGGAAACTCGGTCCTAACTATAACTATCTACTGGCGACCGCCAGTAGATTATATATATATATATATATATATATATATATATATATATATATATATATATATATATATATATATATATATATATATATATATATCAATCAGACTTTCAACTCCTGCAGCTTCCAGCCTCTAGGCGGCGAAGGAGGAGACGCAGACCCCGCAGTATTTCAGGCAAGATGTTTTATTGTATTAAAATCTCCAACCCACGCACAACGCGTTTCGGGCTTCAAGAGCCCTTGTTCACATGCGGATTTACAGATCGCCATTACATTTTTAAAGTGTTTGCTTAGTATCCACCCACCTCCACCACTCCGTGCCACATGATTACTGCCATGGAAGAAAGACTCACGTTTAAAACTGCTTCTCTAAGGTGCTGTGCTTTGTTCATTGTTTTTATTGGATATTATAAAAACCAGTTGAAAACCAAAAAAACAACACTAACTTACACGCTATCAAATATCACATAGCAAATATTTAAAAAAATATCATTTTTGTGCAAAACATGTTTCTTATGGAATAATCCCTATAAATAAAATGCATGCGATGTAAAAGCAATTGGAATTGGTCCTCTTCAAAAGAAAAACTCATATCTGGATAAATCCAGTGAGACATCGGAGTAAAGTGCATATGTGTTTTAGCAGCAAGAAAAATTATTATTGACATGCAAAATGGTGCAAATGTGCAAAGAATATAAAGTGCAATAGTGTATATGTCTAAAAACAGTTCTTAGTATAATTAAAATACATATCTTATAAATATTAATAATAGTAAAATCCAATATTGGAAAATACCATTAAAAAGCATATAAATAAAATGTGTTACTAAAAGTTCATTATACTAAAAAAAGTCTGACTTAGGAAAAATTATAATTATCTTGGTATCAGCTGCTGCAATTATTATACACACAGTTTTCTGTTGCCATTAATTGCCATCATTATACTTTTCATTATTTCTTATTTTGGCCAAGTAAAAAATGGGTAACAAAGAGAATTCAGTTTTACAGATCTTATTTGACAACTCGGGAACACTACTAACATCCTTCACTGTCTGTTTAAAGGAAGTTGTACATGTCTTCCGTGTTGTTTAACCTATTAGGCCACTTACTATCGAATTCCAGAATGGTTTTAGTTTCTAATTGTCTAAGTTGACGTTCCCTATTGCCTCCCCTTCGTGGTTTTGAGATGGCATTAATAACATATTAGGTAAGACAATTTACATCATTAGCATGGATTCTTTTGAAGTGCCTTGCTACTGGGTAGGCTGGGTCGCTGTGAAGAATGGCTCTTATATGCTGTAATATTCTGACATGCACCTGTAGCTTCGTACTACCAATGTAGGCCACAGGTGGACGTCAGAACATAAACCGCATATTCCGTTTTGCAGTTGTAATTGCCATAAATGGGGATTAGAGATTCGCTAAAGGGGGTAGAATAATGTGTCATATTGCAGCCAAATTTACATGCTCTATAGGAAGAACATTTCTTAAAACCACGTGCTGGTTGCAATCAAAGCAGCTTTTCTGATCTCCGGAGAGTTTTTATCATGGATAGAACCCATTGTTTTGGCTCTTCTAAAAGTAATCACAGGGGTTTCTGCTATTCTATTGCGAGACACACTATCCGTTAGCACGATGGGCCAATGTTTTTTGATGATAGATCTAATTTTACGTTCTTCATTACTATATGTAGTGATCAGTCTAGGAGTAATCACCTTACTTAACCTAGATGCTGTTCCTTGTTCTTGCTCATGAGAGTCGATATTGTCACTCTTAAATAAGCTGTGTCTAGGTCGTATACTAGCCTTTTTCATAGCTTCACTGATGATTTTTTCGCTATATCCTCTAGCCTTCAGTTTATCAGACAGATCATGTAACCACTCATTAAAATCTGTATCATCACTACAAATGCGCTTAAGTCTTAATATTTCTCCATAGGATATACTTGAGATTAGATGTCTGGGATGTGGACTGTTTGCATGCAGCGTAATGTTCCCAGACGTTGGCTTTCTATACAAAGTAGTTTCAAGTCTACCCTCTTTGATGTGAAGCCTCATATCGAGAAATTCAATTTGGGTTTTATGAATGCGAGACGTGAAGGCTAGGTTCATGGAATTGTCATAAATGACTTCAATGAATTGTTGGGCTTCTATCTCACTGCCCTTCCACAGAATAAAAACATAATCAATGTATTTGAGATAGCTAAGAACATGCGACTCAAATGATGCCTGATGTGTCTTCTTGAGAACCTGTTCCTCACACCAGCCAACATGCAAGCATGCGTAGCTGGGGGAGAAACAGGCTCCCATAGCCACTCCTCTCTGTTGTTTAAAAACATCCTTATTAAAAAGGAAAAAGTTGTTATTGAGGCACCATGAGATGAGCTCAAGAATTACCTTGTTATATTCATAAAATTCACACGATCTTGTGTCTAAAAAGTGTTTGACTGCTCTCAGACCTAAGCTATGATCTATGCTAGTGTAAAGTAATTGTATGTCCAACGTGATTAAATATAAGTCATCAGTCCACACTAGCCCCTCCACTTTCATTAAAAGGTCACCGGTGTCTCTGACATTACTGGGCAAATCCTTGACCAAGTCCTGTAAAAAATAGTCAATATATTGACCTACTTTCTCTCCTACACTGTTAATGGCCGAAATAATGGGCCTACCAGGAACGGGTATAACATTTTAATGTATTTTTGGGATCAAGTATAGCACAGGTAATACTGGGAATTCATTATACATAAACTTGTACTCTTCAGTCGATATAAGAACTTCCCTTCTCCACTGAGCTAACAATTTCTGTAATGTGTCCTTAGCTGTATTATATTCCTTCATACTGGTCTTTTTATAGCATACTTCATCATTTAATTGTTTCTGTTCTTCTTGTACATAATTATTTTTTTGCCAAATGACCAGATTACCACCTTTATCTGATTTCTTGATTACAATATCATGATTTTCACCCAACTTGTTCATTACCCTGTCATATTCTCGTTTCTTGTAATGTAAATTTTTCTGTTTTCTATTACTGTTTACATTATGATACAATTTTTTCAGATCATTAATGACCTTATCATGATATGTATCAACAGCGTCTTTTGGCATTAATGGCACAAAGCAAGATTTAGGTTTGAAAGGACTGATCCCAGCCCCTTTCTGGACTATATTGATTTTCCTCAATCTTACTTGTGTGGCCACATCAGTTTCAATGTAAGAGCATTGTGGGTCAATTTGTTCATTTAAGTCATGCATTGAGAGCAAGGCTGGAATATCGGAGACTGCTAACATTGGGTCTTGATCTTCCTCTTGTTCCGGTACATTTTCCGATATTAGTTTGCAGGCTTTCAAAGCAAAGAATTTTTTGAGTTTAAGCTTTCTAATAAAACAATAGAGATCAATCCGAGTGTGGGCGTAATTGAAACTTTCTCCTGGGCAGAAGTTTAAACCAAGCGCTAAAAGTTGTTCCTCCGCTTTAGTTAACACAACTGCTGACAGATTGATTATGCTCTTATCATTTAGCGCTATTTCCTCTGCCCTTGTGCTTTCTTCTTTCTGCTTTTGTTTCCTTCTTTTGCGCCTTTCACGTCTTTGTGTGATTTTTCGTTTTCTACTGGCCTCCTTAACTGCCTCAGCCGTAAGGTCTGAAATCTCTCTTCCACTAAAAGATCAAGCTCCTGTCCGTCACTTAATTTTGTTTTCCTGACGCTGGTACACTCTGCTTCTATGCTTGATTCACTTGTTAATGAAACAGTATCAATACTGGAAGAGTCATCATTGATGTCTACATCATTATATATATATATATATATATATATATATATATATATATATATATATATATATTCACTGAAAAAACCATGGGTTTCACACACGTTATAGTTAGGAATTAGCATTTAAAAAACCTTAGAAATTCAATGAAAAAACCAAAGGTTTCACACATGTTATAGTTAGCTGGACATTTCACTCGTAAAAAACCATTGAAATTCCCCCGTTATAGTTAGTTCAGCTAACTATAACTCGCGCGCCCGCAATGCACTACTGATGATGTCACATATTACATCACTCATGACATGGTCACTGACATCACTCATGACATCACTGATGACATCTCAAATGACATCACTGATGACATCACTGATGACATCATCCTTGTGATAGAGTGGCAGACCTCCTCTCCCCCTAATATAACCATTGAAACACACATTCAAAAATAGAAACTAAAATGTTCAAAATAATGAACATATCAATATCAGTTACAACAACCTATTCAGTAATTCTAAGAACCACATACACATACAGTAATTCACCAACAGTCCTCTACAGTCACTCATACATGTACTCACTCATCATATGTACTCATACACCTGTACATCCCGTTACACAATGCCACTCATCCATAGAGTAACTCACACACATAGTCACTCATGCTAATAAAGAATCAATCATCCATTTACTTGCATATACAGTTATACACACACCACCACACTTACTTCTACAGAAACTTACATATACTTACTCTTTTAAACAATCACTTATAGAAACACATACTTATTCATACAGGAACTCTTCCAATCTCTCACTCTCACATATACTCACTTATATACACCAATAGTCACATATACTAGTTTAAAACATATGTAGTTACTCATAAAGACACTATTGAGACAGTCATTCACTCACTAACACACCCATGCACACACTCATCCACCCATACAGTCCTGCACACATGCTGTATTCAACACATACAAACAGTGAGTCACTCATTCATGCACCTATGCACTAAGTAATACCCCCCACCGAACCATACAGAAACTCAGACACTCATAGTGATAAAAAACCAACTAATAACCTATATAGACACTCATGTAGCTACTCACCAACCCATGCAGCCACTTATACACAAAGTAAGAAACTGATACAGATATTTAAATATTTAAAGATTACTCAGTAAGCCATGTATTCACTATGATACACTTAAACAGTCAGTTACACAAAAAAAATTCCAAAAAAAAGTATCCATTTAGACACTTATATACCCATTTATTCTTCCTTTGACCTTGAGATATACATAAATATAAAAAATATATAATTTTCATAAAAACACACAATCACTGGATGATGTCATCAGTGATGTCATCAGTGATGTCATTTGAGATGTCATCAGTGATGTCATGAGTGATGTCAGTGACCATGTCATGAGTGATGTAATATGTGACGTCATCAGTAGTGCATTGCGGGCGCGCGAGTTATAGTTAGCTGAACTAACTATAACGGGGGAATTTCAATGGTTTTTTACGAGTGAAATGTCCAGCTAACTATAACATGTGTGAAACCTTTGGTTTTTTCATTGAATTTCTAAGGTTTTTTAAATGCTAATTCCTAACTATAACGTGTGTGAAACCCATGGTTTTTTCAGTGAATTTCAAAGGTTTTTTAAATGCTAATTTCTAACTATGCCTACAGAGATAGGACATGTGAAGAAAGAAGAAAAAATGCACAGAAAGAAACAAAAGAAGTGCAGAAAGAAGCAACAGAAGTCCTCAAATACGAAGATAAGTGCAGGAAGAAGGATAACGTGCAGAAAGAACAAAAAGAAGAGCAGAAAGAAGCCTTGTTGCAAAATCATCCTGTACCCTCAACTTTTTCAGACGGATACTGGTGGTAACTGAGTCTGACTAACCAGTCCTAGAGCCAGTGCTATGTTAAAAGACACTTAGAATACAGTGAAAACACCTACATACACTAGGGAACATTATGCGTTGGGGTCCCCCTGTGATTAGCATGACCTCCTCTGTAAGCCCCTAGTGAATAATAGGGCATGGGGATTAAAACTACCTCTTAAAACAGGCCACAGGGCGTTTTTGCACACATTAACTCAGGCCCCGTCCCCTCCCTTCACCACTGTGTAAACACGCCCTGTGTCCATTTTTAGTTGGGAGATTAAGTTCATTTGAATCCTGAGGGTCCCTAGGGTCCAACTAGCCCACTAGGTACCTCCAGTAAGTGCCACAGAGCTGCGTTGCAGAGAGGTGTAAAAAGTGGCACGGCCTGGACCACCTCTCTGCAATGCAGCTCAGTGGCGCTTACTGGAAGCACTTGGTGGGCTAGTTAGCCCCCAGGGGCCCTCAGTATTGAAGGGAAATTATATCCCCAATTTAAAACATGCCATAGTGCGTGTTTGCACACGTCACCTCAGGCCCCGTCCCCTCCCTTCACCACTGTGTAAACGCGCCCTGTGGCTGTTCTAAGTTGAGAGTCCCCCTGAATCCTTAGGGTCCCTAGGGTCAAACTAGACCACTAGGTACCTCCAGTAAGCGCCACAGAGCTGCGTTGCAGAGAGGTGTAAAAAGGGGCTTGGCCTCAGAACACCTGGCTGCAGCGCAGCTCCCTGGCGCATACTGGAGATGCCTGTTGGGGGCGCGTTTGCAGAGTGCTGCACGGAGGGGGCATGGCCTCCGGCACGATGCCAGTCTTTTATTTATTTTAGTTTTTTAAGAAGGGGGGCTGTTTGGTTCCCCTTCTTATTCTAATTTATTGGCCCTGATGACCCCATCCCCCAGGGCCAGTCTCCTAATTATATTTTTTTGACCCCAATCCCCAGGGCCGGCCACTGTTTTTTATTATTTTTAAAAAATATATATTTATAGACACACCTAGGACATGCTGGACAAACCGTACGTACCTATCACCATGACGATTTGCGTGATATTCATTAAAAGGCGACTATGCATGCAATGAATCCACGTGGAATGTATTTACACCACTAGTGAAGCTCTGACATGTCTGATGCCCTACCGTGCCTAATCCTGGTAGACACCCTTGTCGTTTATTTATACAAACATGGGTAGCTATTGACGGGCACATTTAATACACATGCACACCAAGCCATTCAAAGGGGATTCGACAAAAATTCGACCAAAACTATGCAAGAAACCCCCCTCACGGTTAATAAAACACACATCCACTGCCGGATGTGTAATACTTTTTATTTTACTCTCTGGAAAGGGGACGAACATCACTTGAGAGTCACAGCGTGCTCCTGACAGAGCCCAATGCTGTGTTACACCCACCATTGCCTGCCGAGTGCCACACACCTCTGTGTTGTATTCCACTAGCTAGTGCATATGCTATGACACTCTCTAGCCCATGTGCACTGTAACACCACCCCGTGAATATGTCATGCCACACTTGTCTTCGCACGGGTTATATTGCCCCATCTAACGTGCCTTTCTCGATGCCTATGTTATAACGCACAGTGCTATGCCATACATATTACAATCTGGGATCCATATATTTGTCACAGTGCATATGCAACGTTACACTCCCCAGCACATATTTTATATTACAACTTTAGAGACTAGTTAGGTTACACAACACTGCCCTGTGCATATTACACTCCAAGGCGCATATCGCATAGCACGCGCTAGTGCCTGTGCTATCTCGCGCTCTCCAATGAATCTGTCATTGCGCACAATGTATTGCAAATTATATTTCACGCCCGGTTCATCTTATATCACACTTTTTGGTGCATAGTTTATACCATACACTATATCTAGTTTTCATTTTCAATCGTGCTCTCAGGACTATGTTCTATATAACACTGTGTTCACCTACCCTTTTCACGGGCATTACATTTTGCGATAGGGGGTGGAGGGTCAGGGGGTGTTTCTGCCAAGTGAGCCCGGAGTCACAGTCACAAACGTCCTCTTCTTCCTGAATAAAAGTGAGATTATGCTGCATACTTGTTCATATTTTAAGTAGTTCGCACAGACACAATGTTTTAAAAACAATAAAGTTCCTAATACCCGCCTTCTCTGAACAGTTAGCTTGCTGCCCCATCCCCTTCCTCCCTATCCTCTGTTGTGTGAATCCATGGACTAGCCTCCTCCCTCCTGCCATGCATGGTCTGATGTGCTGCCACTGCCCTCAATTTAGTATGATGTACCAGTTCAGTCCTCCTGCCCTCCATTGCCCAATTCTATGCCCCATCATTGACCTCCTGCTTAAACTCTGTGCTTAGCTTGCTGCCCCTATTCTCCTTCCCCCTGCCCTCCGATGTCTTTGTGCATGCCCCTGCTCCATCCTTTTTGCCCACCATGTCCCATGGACCTGCCACTCCTATCTACTCTGAGTGTTCTGTTGAGCTGCCACTCCCCTCCCACCTGCCTAGCATTGTCAGATGACTGTAACCTGTCCCTGCCACCTCCACCCTGCCTGTCCACATGCCATGCCCCTATCCTCTTCCTCCTGTCCTACATGGTCCATTGTACTGCCACACCCTTCTGCCCTCCCTGGTCTGTTGTGCTGCAACTGCTCCTCCTGCCTGCCCCGTGTGGTCTGTTGTGAGGTCCCTTCCCCTGAACTTTCTTGTCTGTGCACAGGTCCTGACCCTCCCTTCTATCCTCCATTGTCCTTTGTGCATGCCCCTCCACCCTCCTTCTTGCCCATCATAGCCATTGTGCTGCCACTAACCCTCCCACTTGCCATGCATGGTCTTCTGTGCTGCCATGGCCCCTCCCACCTTCCCTGTGTGGTCAGTTAGCTGCCGCTGACCCCCTCCCACCTTCCCTCCATGGTCTGTGTGTATGCCATCACAGTCTCACTGTTGCTCTTCATGGTGTGTCTTGCTTCTAGTGCCCATCCTGCCTGACCTCCATGGCTATCTTGCTTCTCCTGCCCTGCCCCCTTGCCCCCAGCCCTACTCCCTCCCTCCTGGCTTGTCTGTTCCATTGTAATGCCCCTGATCCGTCCCTCCTGCCCTTTATGGTCTGTTATGCTGCAGCTTTCTCTCCTGTCTGTCCATTATGGTCAGCTAGCTACCATTGCCTCTTGCCCCTCTGTTCTCTGTTGTCCATGTGCATGGTCCTGTCCCCTCCCTCTTGCTTTCTATGGATTGTTGTGCTGCACTCCCGTCCTGCATGCCCTGTGTGGTGTATTGTGCTGCTGCAAACCCTGATGCCTGCCCTGCAGGGTCAGTTTGGTGCACCTCTCCATGTCCCTCCTGTCCTCTGTTATCCAAGTCCATGTCCCTATCCCATTTCCTTCCATGATCCAATGTACCATACTTGCGAACATTTTGAACTTGGTAAGAGGGAGATTTTGAAAAAAAACTGGGGTATTGATTTTCCCCTTTGAGTTACATTGAAAAAGAGGATATTGTAGACAGGAGACAGATCAAATAAAGCCCATTTGAGCTTAAAAACATTGGACGTTTCCTGGCTGAATCGGGTCTGTTGGCATGTATGGTTGTACCACCATTGCCTCTTCCTTCTGCCCACAATGGTCTATTACATTGCCACAGCCTTGAAGGAGGGTAGATTTTGTATCACAGGGGGCCCCTGGCCCGTTCTGTCCACACCTGAAGTATGAGACCCTTGTCCTTGCCCTGCCAGCTGCATTTGTAGGCCGTATTAAATTGACCAGCGGGTCCCGTATTGCTATATAATTATCCTGAGACATCCTTACCACTCAGCCAGCATAAAACCCCTGTGTAGGCCCTTCTGTTCAATATGTAGGCCTCTTTGTTAAATTGACCATAGCTCTGCAATTTTAGTGTATAGCAGTCTGAAGGCAGGTCTGCGAGGCCTTCTGATCCAAACTAGTAGCCTCCACCCTACCCGAGTGCTCCGTGCTCGGTATCAAAGTTCAACATCCCCCTGAAGCTGTCGACATACAGTAGGCTGCATCCTGGACTGGTACTTGCGTCCTGGGCAGGTTTCCCGCTTTTAAGGAAGTGGCAACCGCAGAGCGTCAAGTTAGGAGAACTGAGGAGATTTTATACATGAATATATTGAATTCCCGTACAATACCCATTATTTTCTGCTTGCTCTATGGAACTTACGATAAGCGATTGGCCTGAGAGACTGACCTTTTCACCCAGTCCATTGTCAGCATTAAGTGGGTAAATGACGAAATGTCTGGTAAAATCTGCAGTCGAAGCTTTTGGGTAGCATACGTAGGTAGATGTAGCGTGCAAAGGAGCCCACAAAATGATATAAAAAGGGAGCACCCACAGATATCGACGGACTACCTCGCCGTCTGTATGTAGGTTAACAGGCAGTGCAGGTTTTCCCCAAGAGCTGGGAGCTCTTGTCTTCCTTTGCTTAAAATGTCTTGCTCTGCTTTGCTTGAAGTATCTTATTCTATTTTACCTATATGAAATGTCATGTTATGTTTAACCATTGTTCTCTTTACTTTTGCATTTAAAAGATTTTGTATTGTAATTGCAGGAATGCTTGCTCTAAGAGTAAACGTGAGTGTTCCTAGGTAACATTTTCCTTGGTGTAACTTGTTTCTCATGATGCATTTATAGATGTGTTTTCTCTCTCTCTCTGTCAGTACATTAATTGAGATACAGAGAATATTATGACAGCTGTATGATTATCTGGATTCTGTTTTTTGTACTTTATGTCTCTATTCTGCGGTTTCTTTGAAGTTGCATCTTCTCATTAAACTGCCATTGTATTCTGCCTCCAATTCCATGTCTCATATGTCTGTTTTCTTCATTTTTGGAGCAAGCGTTCCTAGGCACCCCGGCTCAAATTAAGGTGCCCCTTTTGTCCCTGACTCACTCTCCTGCTCAGTTCTGTGGTGGCTCCCGGGGATCTGGGGACCGCCCCTAGCTTCCTTGACCCGTAATAGATCTTCCCTCCAACAGCCTCTCTTGCAAGTCCTGTATTGTTGGTTTGTTGCCCCTGCCCCCCTTTCCACTGCCCTCCATAGTCTGTTGTGCTTCCACGGCCCTTCCTGCCTGCTCAGTGTGGTTAAATTGTTGCCTTTGCACCCTCCTACCTGCCTTCAATTTTCAGAGTCCGTGCCCCTGGCCTCTGCCTCTCAACAGTATCCTAATGAACAACTAGATTGCTAACATTCTATATTTATTACAAAAGTGTGGAACGCCTGACATCATCTTGATGTAATCAAAACTGTAATACCTAGAGCATTTCCTTTAGAAATTACATATATGAGAGGGTCTTATTGGCATCAAAATTATGGTTAGTGCTCTAAAAGACTAAAATAAGGACATATTTTCTGAGTTTTCAAATAGCGACAAAGCACTTTTAAATTATTTGTTATCTTTATGTTTTTTTATCCAGTTGACCACTTGATTAAATGTTGCACTTAGGGGAGAGGATGTGGTGTTACTTCCAGAACTGCAGACTTTGCAACTGGGGAACCAGGTTGAAGTTTCTGCTTCAGCTCGACATTCTGTGATTCTGGTCAAATCACTTAGTCTCCCCATGTCTACAACCAAAATGAATTTGTTCTTGTGTGATGTAACCAATGCTCATGTAAAGCACTCCAATACCTGACAAGTCTGCACTATATAACACTGCAAAAACACAAAATAATAAGTGTTTTGCACACTTCTGTCATTGGGCTATATTTGGGCTACATCTGGTTGATTTTGGGCTACATTTGGGCTCTTTTGTCTCCGGTGGCCATCTTGGGAGATTTATTTGTTATGAAGTTTCCTAATTTCCTCATGTACTGCAGTCTCCTCAGTAGGAAATGCTTTCAGTTTTTTACTTTGATTCCATCATGAAGGTATTCAGATATGTCACACATTTGCCATAAATTCTGAATGTTAGCACTCTAGTTGCTCATTAGATCACTGTAGTAAAACTACTCCACCATGGAAGTCTGCTCCTGGTATTAAAAGTGCATGTTTCAGTCTGCATGTCAGAATTTTTTAATGAAATAGAAGAGGATTTGAGAAGTCACTCAAAATGTGCCCTCATTTTCTTTCTTCAGTATTAATCATAATTTCTATGGCAAAATGAACCTCCTCATTGTGTTCCTTTTTAAATTAAATGTTTTAAGTGTTACCAGTTTATTCCAATCAAGATGGCTTCAGGTGTGCCATACTTTTGTCATAATGAAGACAGTAAGCGCTCTAGTTGTTTTTAAGAACATTCTGGGACATTCTGTCATTGGGCTATACTTGGGCTACATCTGGGTGATATTTGGGCTACATTTGGGCTCTTTTGTCTCTGGTGGCCATCTTGGGAGACTTATTTGTTATGAAGTTTCCTAATTTCCTCATTTACTGCAGTCTCCTCAGTAGGAAATACTTTCAGTTTTTTACTTTGATTCCATCAAGAAGGCATTCAGATGTGTCACACATTTGCCATAAATTCAGAATGTTAGCACTCTTTTTGCTCATTAGATCACTGTAGTAAAGCTACTGCTCACCAGGGAAAACTGCTGCTGGTATTGAAAGTGCATGTTTCAGTCTGCATGTCAGAATTTTTTAATGAAATAGAAGAGGATTTGTGAAGTCACTCAAAATGTGCCCTAATTTTTCTTTCTGCAGCACTAATCATACTTTTTATGGAAAAATGAACCCCCTCATTTTGTTCCTTTTTAAATTAAATGTTTTAAGAGTTACCACTTTAATCCAAGCAAGATGGCTTCAGGTGTGCCATACGTTTATCATAAGTAGGACTGTTAGCGCTCTAGTAGTTCTTTGGAACACTCTGGGAAGCTGCAGTAGAACACAAAGGAATCAACTGACAGTCTCTGCCCTTGTTGGATGTACATGTTTTACTGAGAATATCAGACTTCATTCTCACATGACTGAGAAAGATAATGTGAATTTACAGAAAATAAGCTCTCAGTTTAGCCTATAGATCACCTTCCAAACCTCTGTGGTAAAAGCATGAGAAAATATTTTTCTCTCAATCATGATATCCCAGAAGAAGGCTTTTTCACATGGTGAAATCACCTTAGAACATACCACAATTCCTAAAATGAGTATGGTACCATCAACAAATGATTTATAATGTAACTAAAGTCTTAAAACCTTCTATTAACTGCAATGCTTTTTAATGAGGTGCTATCATGTATATTTGTCCCAAGATGGCTGCCAACACTTCTTGGATGAAGTGCTGACAGCCAATCAGATCTCAGGATGAGATGTGTGGTTAGGCTCCGCCCACATATATATATGCTTTTAAATGCTATTTACTCAGGAAATACTGAACAGATTTACACCAGACCTGCAAAAGGCACTTCCTTGACCTTATGGCTACCTCTCTGCCAAATTTCTAGTAATTCTGTTCAGCCGTTCGGGCTGTAGCTCGTTCTAAAGGTCCTATGGAAAAATGCATGGGAAAAACGCGTTTTGGGACCCCCCTTTTATCTCAGCCCCCGCTTGACGAATCCCCCCGAGACTTTCAGGGTAGGAGCGGAGCGTAGCGCCCCACCTATTTTGAGAAATTCGCGAGGATTCATCAACCGGCGCCAAAGTTATTCAAAATAGAATGTTGCGGATTTCCTATGGAAAAGGGGTCCTAACTATAACTACCTACTGGCGACCGCCAGTAGGTAATATATATATATATATATATATATATATATATATATATATATATATACATATGCAGAACAATGCGAACAGGCGTAACAGTATTGTTTTTTGTAATGTTGCATGACAAGAGTAATGCAAAATCACCAAAAATACTCTAATTAGTTGGGCATAATTAAAATGTTGGCCAGGCCTACAAAAGATATGGCTTTTTGCTAAATCTAGTGTAATTCGGTTTAGGAGTTGTGTCTGGACATGTGTCTAAAATTTCCTATGGAAATTGCATGGGGGAATGCCTTTTAGGAGTCCCTTTTTTCTTAACCCCCACTTGATGAAACTTTCAAAGTATGATGAACTTCTTTTTTTGAAGCTTTTGTGAAGATTTAGCCAACGTTACTACAAAAAACCCCACTTCCTATGGTAACTAGGTCCTAACAATAACTACACAGTGCCGAACATCACGCCACTCTGTAATATACATGTATGAATGGCTGGACTAGTCACTCACACAACCATACACTTACAACCACTTGCACTCACTGGATGTCATCAGTGAAGTGCTTTGGGATGTCATCAGTGATGTCAGTGACCACGTCATGAGTGATGTAATATGTGATTTAATATGTAATATGTGATGTCATAAGCAGTGCATTGCAGAGACACAAGTTATAGTTAGCTCGGGTATTTCTTCTGGTTTTGTACGAGTGAAATGTTAGCCAAACTATAACATCCTTGTCACTTTGGGGGTTTTTCAGGGTATTTCTATGTTTTTTAAACTTTTTTTTCCTAACTGTAGCATTCCTCTAATCTTTGTTTTTCCAATGAATTTCCTTTTTTTTCAATTCTATTTTCTAACTATAACGTCCCCTATAACTTTCGTTTTTTAAGTGAATTTCAATGGTTTTTTAAATTCTATTTTGTAACTATAACGTCCCTGTAAACATTGTTTTTTTAGGGTATATCACCAGTTGTTTTCAATTCTGTGGTCGATTATTCACATGAACTGGTGTACAACCAGACTCAGTGGCCAACCTCGTGCATTGTTCCTAGTTTACAGTGTATTTAAAAAGGAATGAATAGGTAGTTTCAAAATATGGCAAAAAGATAGGAGAAAGTAATTACATTTTGCAAAAACAATCACAAAGTTTTGTAAATAGTACAAAAAAACAGTTGGAAGCAGTGACAATGACAGTATTTTCCAGACATGAATATTGCACCTACCTGCACCGAGCTGAAATAAATGGTCATTCATTGTGGCAAGTGGCAAGAGCTTGTGGTGAAAAAAGAGTCTCCATTGTTATTTTTTTTCTAATTGTTCTAAAACAGTAACATATTTTAGTATGCAACTGTTTTGCATACAATTTCATTATTTGCAGTTTTACTATTCAATATAGTTTATTTTTTTAATACTTTTTTAAAAATGGTTTTGAATAAAAGGTTCTTATTAAAACTGCCATATTTTCCACAAAGAGCTGTATCAATCTCCTTATTATTGTCTACATATGTATTTCACTATGTATAATAGTGAGTACATTGATGTATTACTCTGCAAATCAGTGTGTTTGTGGGCGCATCACTGTATCTATGAATGTGTGGATGAGTGTATAAGTGTATGCATGAGTGTCTACTTGAGTTGTTTTTCTATCTATTACTCCATCTTTTAGTTATGTTAGTGTATGTATCAGTATGTGCCTGGGTGTGTAAGTGTATGAATGAGTGTCTGTCTGAGTATGTAAGTGTATGCACCAGTGAGTCCCAGAGAGTATGAGTGTCAGTATTAGTGAGAAGGTCAGTGCATGTGTGAATGTGTTGAAGAATGGATTGGTGTGTCCATGGATGTGTTAGTGTATGTATCAGTAAGTCCTTGAGTGTTGCAGTGTGTGTATGCGTGAGTGGCTTAATGTGCCAGTCAATGCATCAGTGTTTGTGTGTGAATGTGTCCGTGTATGTATCAATGAGCCCCAGAGTGTTGCAGCATGTGCATGAGTGGGGCAATGTGTTAGTGAGTGTAACAGTATGTCTATGAGTATGTCAGTGAATATATCAATGAGTCTGAGAGTGTCGCACTGTTTATATAAGTGAGTCTGTGTATGTGTTAGGGAATGCATGAATGCCTTCATGGCTGTGTCAGTGTATGTATCAGTGAGTCCCAGAGTGCGTGAGTGTCTGTATTAGTGAGTGGATGAGTATGTCAGTGTGCATGGCTGTATCCGTGTAAGTATCAGTTACTGCTACGGTGTCTCAGAGTGTGTATAACTGAGTGTGTGAATGTATTAGTGAATGGATTGATGTGTCCATGGGTGTGTTAGCATATGCATGAGTGAGTCCCAGACTGTTGTAGTGTTTGTATGAGTGAGTGGGTGGATATGTTTGAGAGTGCATCAGGGTGTCTACCAGTGTGTCAGTGTATGTATCAGTGAGTTCCATAGTGCTGCAGTGTTTGTATGAGTAAGTGTGTGAATATGTTATTAAGTGCACTAGTGAGTGCATGGCTGTTTCAGTGTATGCATCAGTGTTTGCCTGGGTGTGTCAGTGTATACATCAGTATGAGCATCGGAGTGTCAGTGTATGGATCATTATGTGCAAAGCTGCACCAGTGTATTCATCAGTGTGTGCCTGCGTGTGTCAGTGTGTGAATAAGTATGTATTTGGGTGTGTTAGTGTATGGATCAGAATGTGCATGGATGTGTCAGTGTATGCATCTGTATGTCCCTGGGGATGTCAGTGTTTCGATCAGTATGTGCATGGTGTGTCAGTGTCTCCACTAGTGTATGCCTGTGCCTGGGTGTGCCAGTATATGCATCAGTGTGTGCCTTAGTATGTATTGCTGTTTAGTATAATTAATTATGTGTACAAAGTATATGTATGGATGGTGTATGGATGAAGAAAAATGTAATTAGTTACCTACATTACTGCAAAAAAAGAAGTCCTTTAATCTGTTAAAAAAAGAGAAAAGATAAACAGAAGTTAAAGTTTTATATAATAAATTTCTCTATTAAACGATGATAGTCATTAATACAAAAAGCTAGGGTTAATTCTAAAACACAAGAAATGTATATAATTGCTTAGCAATTATCCATATTAATGGGTGTTTTCTTATTCCCTTACTTATGTACTTTCAGATTAACATTACTATGCATCACACTCACTACAAACATTTGCCTCACTGTTTTACCTCTATTTCTTAAATAATATAATGTATATTGTAGTTTTAGAATACAATTAATGTGTATGAATAAAAGTGGTATATAAAAACATCATATAAAGATATTACTCTTTGTAGGCCGCATGACGTCATACAATCTGGTAATCCATTAATCAGGAGTGGAGTATATCAGTGCTATATTGTTTTTTTTTATAGTTTCCAGCGCTTCTTCAAACATAGGTTCAATTATAATGTTCTACTTGTAATATTCTGTGGATCCACTTGAAATTTTCAAAAATAGATACAAAATCCCAAAACAATTTTAAGATGAATAAGATTAGCAGTGTTCCAT
This sequence comes from Triturus cristatus, assembly GCF_964204655.1. Classification (NCBI taxonomy): domain Eukaryota; kingdom Metazoa; phylum Chordata; class Amphibia; order Caudata; family Salamandridae; genus Triturus; species Triturus cristatus. Next base: position 972,015,320 of record NC_140587.1, read on the forward strand.
TTTATCTTCATATTGTGCTGCCAAGCTGTGGAACCGGGCTCCCTTTTATATGCGCTCTCAACTTAATCACCACCATTTTCGTAAACAGTTAAAAACCTTTCTTTTCCCCTGATATGTTATGAACTTGATCTAGTGTTTCCTTAGCACTGGGATTCCTTCGGGTAACCAGGTGCTCTATAAGTGCTTCCTCATTCATTCATTCATTCGTTCATTCATTCATTCATTCATTCATTTATTCAATCAGTACATATTTGTCATGGAATGTAGTTTTTCACCTGTAGTTCCAATCTAGAGCTATCTCTGTTATTTTCTTGCAAGAGTAACTACATTACAGTATTTGGAATCCATTATAAAGATATTACCCTTATTATGATGAATGATTTCGTAATTTGTAATCCTCCTTAGAACGTAGATTCAAGAAAGAGAAGATAAGAGTTTGGTACTTTATATGGTAATACCTGCCTGAATGCAAATTTTCTATTGTTACTCTCTGTCCATCCAGTTGTATTTTTTATGTAGATGGTATAGTGTCCAGATGTAACATTTACCCCTTCATGAAAAATAATGGCTAACAAGTATATGCTTTACCAGATACGAAGATTTGTGCAGCTTTAAAATTTGCAATTTGTTTTTCTAATTTAGTTCCAACTGCAGTGCATCAGTAGCATTAGGATGATATACTTGCCAGTTCTTCTTATATGAAAAGCTGATAGAAGACCTGAGTTACATTTTGTGCAGGTGTTATTCTGTGATGCATTTTTAAACAATTTCTCTGAACTGACAGTCTTACAGTCTGGTAGAGTTAAGTCGATAAATTGTTCTGTATCTATTCGTGTTTTTGAAGAAAATTAACAATTGTCACTGTCATGCTCCCATGAGTAACAAAGTCCATATAGCTCATCAATAGGTACCATCACTTCTTCTAAGATACCAAGAAGGGTCATCAACAATTTGTGTGCATCGTCTTGAATGTTTATTGTGAAGTGTACAGATCCAGTACACAGATCTGCAATTGCTAATAGAAGATGCAGAATATGTTTGTGTTCTATCACTGCAGATGCGTTCTAACAATTTGAAGAGTGCAGAGCACCATCTTTTATCCTTTTTCTGTTTATTTGAATCAACCACAGGAGGTAAAGAAAATAGTGCATTGAGAACTACATTGGCATAGCAGTCGACTCCAGAGAGGTTTCAGAACTGGTAACCAACAATTTCACCACCACAGATATATATATGTTTTTCTTTTTTCATCCAATACTTCTGTTTTTTACTCTTTTTCTGAATAATGTCACTATCATCCTTCGGAATCTTTTGCTTTGGTAATATTCTAGGCTTTTCATAAACCGGTTACTGTCCTAATTGAGGAGCATAGAGGCTTCTCAAACGGTTATACTCTATCACACACTTTGAAACAGCATTTACTTTACTGTCATCAAACTCTATTAGATACAAACCAGTAAAAGTTCCAGCCCGTGACAATGCTACATATGACATACTTTCCTTGAATACGGTGCTACCAATGTTAATATCTGCTGCAGCTACACTTAAACCTTTAGACATATGTATTATTATAGCATATGCAAGAGATACTGAAAACTGTTTTCTGTAAACATACAAGTCTTTGACAATTAAGAAACGTGCTAAAAGGCACATGCAATAGACCTTGCAATCTGCTTTACACCTTCAAGTTGATCAAACTTAACAGCTAGGTATTCAACCTTATTTCTATTTGGATACAAAATTTAATTAATTATTTTACCCATGGCTCCATTTACGAATTCTTCCTCAACAATAAAATATGCCACAAAATTACCCTACAGCACTTAGAATTACATAAACACTTTTCTAATCTCACAGTTTTGGAAGCAGAGTTTTGAAAATAATTCAGCTTTGATTGTAGCTTTTCAATCAGCAATATTGTCACTCCTAGGTGTTCCATTTTATCAGTTGCTGTTATATCCAATATGTGTTCTTTCTCTAGTTGTATCAATTGTTTATTCAAAGAGGTACATTCTTGATGAGTAGGCATTAGCCATACAATTGATTTTTGTTGCTGAATAAATTTCAAACATTGGCTGTGCTGCTAAAGTTCTTTAAAAGTCGAGTTTGTAAGCAACGTTTTCCTTCTTCTGACAGTATTCCTACTCTAATATACTTCAAAATATTTTCATATGTTAAATTGCATTTATAAAATGCTAATCACCAAAGTTCTCTAACCGCTGCATCATGGATCAGACAGTCCAAAGTTCTTTCACGCCATGAACTCAACATGGAACAGCATAAGCATGGCTAAACCCCTCAGTGAACAGCATCGTCTTGAGTCTCCTCTGGAATGGAAGCAGTCTGGCTTCCTTATGCATACCATCCGGTAGCTTGTTCCAAATCTGGGGGATGGAGACTGAAAAGGCCCGGCCTCCAAAATGGTCCTATTGAAGCGAGGGCATGCAAAGGCTGGCATATGAGATGCTTGACACATGTTTATAATTAGTTCTTTGTATTGGAAATACAACCAAATGCTTACATTCCCAATACTTCCTAAAGAATTTCAAGTTTAATCTTGTAAATGTGCCTTAAACACAAGTTGTACATTTTTACTGAATAAATTGCTATAAATCACCAAAAACAATTACATGCTTTCCTCCAAAAAGTACACCATAGTCTGTCTTCAATATCTGTTTCATTCTCAAATGCACAAAGGTAGGAATTCAGTTTGAGAGCATTAAGTTTAATCGATGAGTTAAAGTTTACATTTCTTCAGTACTCTGAAAATGTTGTGACAAGCTTTACCGGATAACCTTTGGAATTCCAGTTTATTATTGTGTTCCACAGGTAGAATAAGTAGACTATGTAAAGTAATTCCTTTGATGTTGTGTGCAGCTAATCCAGAAGGTGTTGTTACTACAAGTGACACAATGGAGTCTGCAGCTCTGCTTAGAACGTGGATTAATAGCTTGTCAACTGACATACAAAAGAATTGGCTTAAACTTGAACATTCACATTGATTGTTTCGTGGAGGAATCCATGCTTTAGGTTCGCTTTCACTTCCATATATTTTCTTTTCTGAGCATCATTCAGTTGTTCAACTAACTGTTCCAAGTCAACATTTTCTTCTCTTGCTTCTTGTATTGCTGTCTCCACCTCATTTATCACTATGACAGCTTCATTTTTGATTCTTGGCTATCCAAGAGGATCTTGACTGAGAGGTCTGGAACTCTGGCTGCTTTGTGAACTATCCTTTGCTATCTCAGTCACAATTATTTCCTTGTGTTCAATTTCTTCATTTAACATTTTCAGGCAGTTTTGGAAATATTGGTCATTAAATTCTGTCTTTTAAAGCATAAAGAGAGTCTTCTTAGCAGTCATATTGTCCAAGTAACTCTGTTTCAGGTTTGAATAGCTGGAGTAGTGCTAAGTAGAATTTTCTTTTTCTCAGCAGTTTGACACGTTTTATATGAACATCAAACAACCAACTACTGCAAATTTGCCTTCATCAATGTTTTCCGTTACATTGATTCTGTACCTATAGTGTTACAGAATTTCTTACAGACACATATTTTCAAGGGGTGGAGACTTCTTGGATAGTCGGTATCCAACATATTTGTTTTTGCAATAGCTGTTATGTCTGTATCAAACTCTGCTAAGTACTGAATTCCTGGGAAAGACTTTAAAACTCTGTTTCATGTGTTGGCAAAGCCCAGACTAACCCAAATAACTCCCCTTGCATTTCAGAATAAGCTAGCTGAACTCAACCTGTCACAGCACTCAAAGGAACCCATCTCCGTGTATGAAAGCATTTTCAAAGCGAAACTGTACACTTTCTTGGATAGAAAGTTTTCTGCAGACATTTCCACCCATGATTTCTGAATATCTGTTTTCTCTGAGCTTGAGATGCATGAAGTGACCTAACGAGCAATAGCAATGGAGTTGTCTGCAACAAACTGTATGTCCATATTTGCATTCCATAATTTTAGAATAACAGGATTATAATCAATAATATGTTTGAAGGCCTCTGACCTTCACAGTTCATATGCATTTTTGAGTGATTTTCTTGTCATTGTATGCCTGACTTCAGATAAAAAGCTGTTCACTCTTCCTTTCAAGATAATAGGCCTTGGAAATCTAAAACAACATGGTTGTCCTTTATATCTGTATCTTGGGCGGCAATATTTGCCACATCTATGTGTTTGGAAGTGCAGAACTTATTGTCTTATGGTTTTGTTATTATTCTCATCTTGAATGGTGCATGTAACATACTGTTTACAAAAGACAGTACACACTCATCAGTATCAGTTCTTAATTTTGGTTCATCCTTTATCCATAAGAGCAAATGCATATGAGGATCACCTCCGGTCTGGTATTCTTTCACCATAAACAATTCAGTAACTCCTCCAACAGAAGAATTTGTTTTATTGCATATGAAAGCCAGCATTGCATGAAACGTGTGATTAAAATACCTACATACATAAGCAGGATTGAAAGAGCAAAGTTCTTCTGATTTTTCAAATGAATATCTTTAATGTTAGAGTTTGCTTCTCTTAAAAACTGTAGTAACTCATCCCATGAATACTTCACACAACTACGTGTCACAAACCAAGTAGGTGCACCTATGTTTTGGAGCATACACTAAAGTTTTCCATGACGACAATACCATTAGCAAACACAATACCAGTATTAATTTGGTCCATGTGGACATGCCATAAAATTAATTTATATTCCAGAGGTTCATCCTTGCCTTGTATTTTATCAACAAACCCCCTTGCAGAAACCTTTTGCAGATTAACTCCCGTTCTTAGAATATGGCTCACAGCATAAGACAGTCCTGACAATTCACTCTCAAATAACAGATGGAACATATAGGGAATACACTGGCGAAACTTAGGGTCCTTTGAATATAGTCTTGTTGACCTGTATTCAGCTGCTGGTATTTGTACAGGTCGGTCATCGTTCCGGTTGGCTACTCCTGTGGAAATGTGGATTTTCCTGATCAGTTATGTCCCCTATCTTGGACCCCAACGGTTCTATGTGCATGTCACAAGTACATGTATGTTCCCTCCAGTTCCAGTTTCCAAAACGCAAACATATGTGCGTCCACCGTCAACATGTTCTCTGTCAGATCCGCCATCAATGGGCTGGATATTCGATTCCTAAGTATGAAAGGCCACCGACTTTATATGGCTAAGTTACTCCATTTTTACAGTTCAGGCAAGTAGGCCCGATTCTTTCCTCAAAGCCTTTCCCTGCTCTCTGTCTCTGACAGTTTCAGCTTGAGCTCGCATCTGTATCCATGAACTTTGTCCTACTCCCTGTGCAGCTAACGGTGCCTGCCTCGGCCAGTTTTGCCTGCCTGCCAAGAAGCTGTATTTCACCTTCGAATTATCTATTTTGCTCTTCAGCCGATGCATTCCTGTCTAGTGATTTAGGTAAACATTTCCTTTAGCTCACAAGCAAAGGACTCGGCCTTTCCGTCCTCCTGCAAGTAATTCATAGCCCTGTTGCCATGGAAAGTTTTCTGCCCCTCGCATCTCATATAGGCACTTAGACGCTTGTACACGCACACACAGTTAGTATAGAATAGATTCTGTCCGAGAGTCCTTCCTTGTGGATAGCATAGTTCTCTAAACATAGGATGTTAGATATGATTTGGGATTAGGTTGACTTGACCCCCCAGACTTCTCGTCTCCACATGTAGAGCTAAATGTCAAGTCCCCTTCACCCCCTAGTTGCACGTCAATCACACATCATGCTGCTGCGCGCGCATCTATGTTAAGTATTATCTTATAGATCCACCTATGCATGATAATCAGAGCCAATCATGTTTCTTTCTGCTCCTTATTACGCCTAGTTTCGATTACGTACCACTATGTCATTTCTCTTATCAATTGTTACGCCTTTTGCATTCGTTTCATTGTAAATGTATGACCTATAAAAGTTACTTCTTGTCAATAAAGTATTGTACTTCACTTCCTGAACCCTCGTGGTGACGGAACCTGAAGGCCGCGACTCGAGTCGGCCATTTTGGAATAAAGCCCATTTAGAAAACCTCTTATACCACGGATTCTGCCTCTTGTTATTCTGAGCTATTTTACTTTATTTTAAGATTCCGTATGAAATTCAGTTTAGGTAAAGAAAAGAATATTTACCACATAATGGCGCCCGAATAGGGACACTTTCTCATCTCACGCGCCGGCGGTGCGTTGCAGGCCCGGTCTCCTGCCACAGCTGGACGGACCATAAACGCGTACCAGCAGGATTTCCTGTAAGCTCCCTCCGGTCAAGCGGGGGCGACTGAGGCTGCGATCAACCCAGACGAGGCGGTGAGAAGTGCGAAGTATCCCGACCAGAGCCTAGCTGAGAGAGCAAGATCCGAGGTATACAGAGGCCCACCAGGTTTTCGAAATCCCGATGTCCAGAGGGTCGGCTGTCCGCAGTCATCGAGTTCCGTTCTTTCTCTGAGGCCTTCCGTTTCAAGGAGCTACTCGGTGAGTACCATCGCCGGGGAGGCGTGTTGACAGCACATAGGTTGTGCCGGTCAAGACGGATTTGGGTACACAAATCCGGTCTGCACTGTTTAGCAGTGTATATGTACTGTTTAGCAGTATATCAAGTATTCCGAAGTATTCAGTTATTGTCAAGAATTCAGCTTGGTGATTAGTTATGCAGACTGTCATCATTGTCGGTCATTTTTTTAAAATGTTTAATGTTTAATGTTTAAAGTGTTCAAATGTCTTGCATATTGTGGTATGAATGATTGTTCATTGTTCACTGTTCATTATTGTGTTCTTTTTTTTTTTCGTATTAAGTGAGTTCAAGAGTAAGTATCAGATCAGTTGTCAATATGCCGCTCTTCTCGAAGTTAAGACAGATTACTACTAGAAAAGGGGTGCTTGAAGAAGCAGTTCCTATTCCTCCTAGGGACACTCCAGGGCATTTTATGTATCACAAGCATGGCTTAGATGCCATATTATTCCTTGATTTATGGGTAGATTATACCAAGGGATTGCCGGAAAGTCAAAGGTGGCCCGCAGCGGGAACCTGGGATGCAGAGTGCATCATGAAAGTGGAGGAAGAGTTATGGAAAAGAAAAGTCAGACAGTCACAGAAAGACGCTGTTGAGTTATGGCGTAAAGAATCTCATAGACGTACAGAAAAAGCACGTAGACAAGAAGAGAGGAGTAAAGAGAGTTCAAAGGAAGTTCAAGAAAATATATTAATTGAGGAAGGTATCCGAGTGAAATCAGAACAAGTAGATAGACAAAGAAACGCTCTTATGAGTGGTATGTATCCCCTCCTAGCCGAAGGACTACCTAAGGCTGTTCCAGAGATGCCAAAAGACTTGCCACCCCCATTATTTCCAATTAAGGTACATCCAAAAGGGCATCCCAGAACCGCAGAAGATGTTTTTCTTTCCTCATATCTAGATGACGCAGCTCCCGAGTATGCTAACCCCACACCACATAGATCGTCTGGCGGAGGGGTTCAACGTCAGGATCAGGTATCTGTCCCCGTGCAACAGCAAGTCCCGACACGAGCTCCGGCAAGCACATCTGTTTCCGCCTCTGTCCCCGCAATCGATTCTACAGTGGTATCGACACCTATAGTTGCTGTGTCACGTTCGACGAATCCATTCACACCCGACGCCCCTGAAGGGGCTACGGGAGGTGCAAGCAATACTTTTACGCCACCTAGAATAAATAAACTTGTTTTTCAAGAATCAGCGCATTCACGTACACCCAAATTCGTAAGTGAACGTACGCTTAAGGAACTCCTTATAGATTGTAGATATGACCCGGTGGTCGGTAAAGAGGACGAAATGGTCCTGGCATCATTACGTATCAGACGAGCCGCAGAGTATTTAGCGAGGTTACCAGGAATGACTACGCATCTAGATAACATATATCATTTTGTCCAAACAGGGCGAGACCCAGAATGTATTAACAGAGCTATGGAATTCCAGAAAGTAGAGATACAGGGGGAACTGTTACGTTTCCTCATAAACTGTGTGATCAGAAATCAAAACCGTCCGGGGGTAGATCCGAATGCAATGCTTATTCTTACAAGATGGAGCCAGAATATATCAGAAGGGAGACACGATAAGCAAAATTGTATAATAGCCATGTGCCGAAAAATCCGTAGAGAAATAGAGCGTATTCATGAAGAAAGATTGGGAACAGACGAGTTCGAGCAAGATGAAGCGTCCGAATCAGGGAATTCCGCAAGACAGTCAGAGACCATAGCCTATGTAGGCAGGGGAAGATCCTGTGATAATACTAGATGTTTTTCTGATCCCATACACTCTGTATGCCCAAATAATAGCAGAACGTACCCGACGCCTGTAATAAATCTGAAGTCTCCTGAACATTTGTTTCAAGCCGCAGATAAAATACTACGAGAACGAAGGGGTTACCACCTCCTCGATTCCATGGATGAGCAAGAATTAGCCAGATCAGCCGTTCACTGGATTGACAGTCCTGAAAAATACGGTGATGAGACCGTAGCACACACGTTTTTTAACCTTAGTGCAGATGAACAACGTTTAGCTGGAATTTATATGATTCAGCAACTCCTTATACTATATAAGAGCCGACATGCTGACCCTGGTCCTTTACCTGATATATTAACGGAACTACTCACGAACAGATGGAGGGGTTCTAGTAACAAGTTAATTAAAGAAATATTAGTGTCACGTAAACAGTATGTCCTTTTTGTAAGTCCGGATTCTTTCTCGCTGCCCCGCAGAGAAAGAACGCCGTATTATATGGATAGACAAAATCCCTTACGAGAAGTGCACCCAATAAAAGGCGAAGACAATGAGTTTCACCGTGTATTTGTATACACACCCATATCAAAAATTGAATTGTTAGAAATGAAGAAAGTAGTACCAAGTCATGACAAAGACCCAGCGGGTTTCCACCGAGAAATTAAGGACATGTTGCTGATGGGAGAGTATACCTATCCTGATATTATGACGATATTAAAGGTGCTCTTACCTGCTGGCATTTATGAAAAACTGAAAGAAAAAGAGTGGGAAGTGGGAGACCAAAAGATAGATTGGACAGCATTAGAAACGGAAGAAAAGGCCCGAGCTGCAGGTTCAGGGCTCGGGGATAAAGTCAAAGCATTACCAGGTTTACTAGTACAAGTACTGCCACGTTTATTAACTACGAAAAAGGAAGATTGGGGTGCAATCACGGCCTGTAAACAAAAGCATGATGAAGACACAAGTGACTATTATGCCCGATTTGAAAAATGTTTTGGAATAAATAGTGGTATAAAAACAAGTAGTGAGTCGTATCCACATTTATTTGTGACAAAATTAGTAGAAAATGCTTTACCTCCAGTAAAGAATAGAATATTGAAATTCGAGAGTACCTGGCAAAGTAACACTCCGTCACAAATGCTACAAATGTTACAGTATCATCACAATAGAATTAGAGATGAACAAGAACACGAACAAAGACGTATGAAAGATACAAAAATGAAAATGCTAGTGTCTCAGACAGTACCGGCTGAAGGACATAAAAAGGGTATGACACAGTCCGATTCAGCAGGACCGGTAAAAGGGACATGCAATTATTGCAAAAAGCCAGGTCATTACGTACACGATTGTCCAGTTTTAAAACATAATATCGCCATAGGTAAAACACAAGAAAGATCACGGCCACTCAGACAAGATCAGAATGAACAAGGAGCTATGCCGCATTCCCAGGCCATGCCAGCCGCACAACAGCCAATACAGTTTGTGCCAGCTGCACCACCGTTGCCTGTTACTGCCACACAAACCACAACACGACAAATGTACCAGACTGCACAGTATGAATATCCTGAGTATCAGCGTTACGCATGAACCAGCCTAGAGAGGGAAGTTGACTTACCGCTTATCGAGATTCCTGTAGATCAAGAAGGACCTTATGTACATAGTGAATTATTAGGTCAAGATAGAAAATTCCTACTCGATACAGGGGCAAGTCGAACAACTATAAAACGTAGTGAAGTTCCAGGGGCACCCCTCTCAGGCTCACAGAATATTTCCCTTGGTTTTTCAGGAAAACCTATCGTTAATGAAGTATCACAGCCTCTCCCACTTACGATAGGACCTTTGACACGAACTACAGATTTATTGCTTACTAAATCATGCCCAGAAAATCTGTTAGGAATTAAAACTCTGAAAGCCCTAGGAGCCATAATATGTTGTTCTCCGGAAGGAGTAAGGTTGTTTTTACGTGATTTTAAAGGTCACTATGTGTCTAGAGACATGGATCCCCGACTCCAGACTTTACCAGCACATCTATGGGCACAAGGCCCTACTGATGTTGGTTGCATGAACATTACACCATACCGAGTTACACTCAAGGCAGGAGTGGTATTACCACGATTGCGACAATACAAGTTACCGCAAGATGCTGTAGTGGCTTTGCTGAAAATCATTGATGAGTTAATTGCCCAAGGAGTAGTTGTAGAAACAAACTCCAATGTATGTAATTCGCCGATAATTCCGATTCTTAAACGAACTGATCCTACTGCTCCGCCAGTATACCGATTGGTTATTGATTTGCGTGAACTAAACAAGTGCATTGTGCCACAATTTCCTGTGGTCCCCGATATATCATCATTATTGACAGCAATTGATTCCGAAGCAACATTCTTTACTGTAATTGATCTCAAGAATGCCTTTTTCAGCGTCCCAATAGATCCGGAAAGCCAATATTTGTTCGGATTCAGTTTAAATGGGCGCAGCTTTAAATTCTCACGCGCTCCCCAAGGATTCACAGAAAGCCCCAGCATCTACAGCCAAGCACTGAAACGAGAACTTGACAGTATCCACATGCCAGTCAACACTGCACTGCTTCAATATGTCGATGATCTGCTGATCACCGCGAGAAGCGAACCTGAATGTGAAAAGGCTTCTCTGACAGTTTTACATTTTCTAGCCGACAAGGGGCACAAGGTGTCTCCTTCTAAGCTGCAATTCTGTGTCCAGCGAGTTATTTATCTTGGTCACTCGCTGTCCAAGGAGGGAAGGCAGCTTACACCAGATCGCATCCAGTTAATTGCTAACATGTCAATACCCCAGACACAAAAGGAGGTGCGGGCTTTCATAGGCCTCACTTCATATTGTAGGCAGTGGATCCCTCAGTACGCATTTCTAGCAAAACCACTCATTCAGTTAACCACACAGGAGGCAGCCACATCGACTGTTCTCCCTTGGACTCAGGAACATACACAAGCTTTTGAAAGCCTAAAGGAAGCTTTATGCCAAGCACCTGTTTTAGCAACACCATGTTATAGCAAACATTTTACACTCTTTGTTACAGAACGCGAAGGTACTGCTTTGTCAGTACTCACTCAGGATCAAGCAGGATCACGCAAGCCATGTGCTTATTTTTCCAGTACATTAGATCCCGTAGCTCAGGCTTTGCCTGCATGCCTGAAATCAGTGGCAGCGACAGCTTTAGCAATCAGACAAAGCGATGCCATAGTGTTAGGACATCCATTGACAGTACAAGTACCACATGCAGTAGAAGTTCTTGTGAACCGAACACAAACACAACACTTGACCATAGCAAGACTTACCGGTTATGAACTGACATTGTTTCAGCCACACATAGAGATCCGACGGTGTAATACATTGAATCCTGCTACACTATTACCTGTAATTGGAACAGACCCACTAGCTCATGATTGTGTTGAAATTATTGAAATAAAGACGAAACCTAGACAAGACTTGACAGACGTTCCATTGTTAGATCCAGACCTGACGTTGTATGTAGATGGATCGTGCATGAGAGCAAGTACAGGAGACTTAGTGGCCGCATATGCAGTCACAACAGACACTGAAGTTATTGAGACAAATTGTATAGATACTTTGTCAGCCCAAGCAGCAGAACTTATTGCTCTAACACAAGCCTGTATTCAAGCCACAAATAAGAAAGTTAATGTATACACTGACTCACGTTATGCATTCGGAGTCGTACACGACTTCGGCGTGCTGTGGCGAGAGAGAGGTTATTTAACTTCCCATGGTGCCCACATTCAGCACGGAACCCTCATTCATGCCTTGTTAGACGCAATACGCCTACCAACTGCCATATCGATTATGAAATGTAAAGCACACACGAAGGTTACTGATATCATTTCTCAAGGCAATGATTTAGCTGACAGAACAGCTAAACAGACTGCTCAGAATCGCACATTAGACATGACAAAGCCAATAGTTCAGACACCAACACGGTGTATGACAATTAAGGATCCCGCACTTGACGTAATTGACATACAGACACATGCTACTGCAGAAGAATTAAAGAAATGGACTGAACTAGGAGGGATCCAGACAGATCAGGGATGGATGACGAAGGAGAAATCTGTATGGTTTCTTCCTGACTCTATGGTCCAAGCCATTATAGCTACAATTCACAGCCCGGCGCATTTAGGAGAGAAAGCTATGCTAGATAGCATTCAACACATTTGGTTCAACAAACATTTACGAGCAGCAGCTAAACAAAAAGTCCGTACCTGTATGATATGTTGTCAGTTCAACCCAGGAAAAAGTGTTCCCGTAGAACAGGGTGGATTCCAGACTCCTGATCATCCTTTTGAAGTGCTCCAAATGGATTATATCCAGATGGAACGATGTCGAGGATTCAAATATGTTCTGGTAGTTGTCTGCGCTCTCTCCCGATGGACTGAGGCGTACCCAGTATCAGATTACACGGCCCCGACTACTGCCAAACAGTTAGTCCGAGAATTCTTCCCACGGTACGGTTTACCACGTGTTGTATATTCAGATAACGGCCAGCCTTTCTCATCCGAATTAATGAAACATGTCTCACTTTTGTTGGGATATCAGTGGAAATTCCACTGTGTCCGACACCCCGAGGCAGCAGGTCTCGTGGAACGACATAATCAAATTTTGAAAATCAGATTGTCTAAAATATGTAAGGAGAAAGGTGTTGACTGGATAGTAGCATTACCAGTTGCACTATTTTACATAAGAATGGTAGCACACTCTCGAACAGGGCTATCCCCGTATGAGGTGATCTTCGGAAGGCCACCAAATATGTGGGGGACGCCTATACCACGTAAAATAACTGATGTTAATTGTAATATGCTGACAGATTACTTGGCTTCCTTGATGTCTGCACTACAATCTTGTCGTTCACAGGTAGCTGCAGCTTTTCCTGACAACACTGAGGTGAAACCCCATGACGTTGCTCCGGGGGATCTGGTGTTTGTGAGGAATTTCGATCGGAAAACCCAATTGGAGCCCAGGTGGAAAACACCGAAGCTAGTCCTGCTGACCACAAGAACAGCCGTGAAAGTGGAGGGCCGCAAGGGATGGATACATTCCAGCCACGTTAAGAAATTTCATGGACTATCCTCGGATATAGACGCTGTGCCCTGCACTCCCTCACAAACTGATTCAAAACTTCCCTTTGTTGAAAAGAATGACTCTCAGAACTATAAATTAAAACTTAGGCCCAAACAGTCGAGCAATTTGATTGTTTAAGTCCTCTCCAAGGTGAAGCGGTTGAATTGTCTCTGACATGTATCCCTTGGACCTGAGTAGAGAAAATACCAGAGAAATGTTGAAACGACAGGCGTATTGTAAATCACTGCGTAGCTACTGTATGAGGACATTATTAATTTTGTTTTTATTGAGTGTTTTAATAATTATTACGAGTGTGATTTTGCACATATATCATCCTATTTCTAGACATGTTTATAATGTTGCTGCTGAACATTCTTTTAGTGACCTACCGCCACATGAATTATCTTATAGACTTGCGCTGCGCAATAACACCTTCATTAGTATGTTACATCATTCCCATCAGACTAGTAATGCCACCAATTGTTGGGTGTGTGGCCGACTCCCTCCCTATCAGAATAACAAAGGAGTTCTGCCTTTCTTTCCACATCCGTTCACACACAATGGCTCCTGTGGAGCATGGTTTAGTTTATTAAATTCCATAGACCCAGACACAGCAGTTTATCAACAACATTGGATATGGGGAAATCTGAATCTAGTTTTATTCAAAGTCTGTCATCCTAATAAGGAGGGTCACCCCAGTAGAACAGGAACTGATCTAGAAAATGAAGTGTATAAATTAGGTAATTTTACGCCTAATCTTATGATTTTGAATGTCAAATCCGAAGTTGAATTAATTCTGCCCACTATGTCAGTATTTCCAGTTAAGGGTGAATTATGTGTAAGAAAAGTTGGTTCCATACATATGGGCCATAGCCGATGCGTTACTACAGTAGAATATAGTGATCAAGGTAAATCTTCATTTAGAGCTTCTCGCCATTCTTACTTTATATGTGGTCAGATGGCATATATGCGTCTGCCTCTAGATTGGGATGGTACCTGTTACATAGCATTCCTTTTGCCACCTGTTTTCCTAGCTCCCCCTGATTATTATCGGAATGTTCATTTAGTACACAAAAGAGAGCGGAGAGATCTCCCAGTTGTCGATTATACTGAGACGGCATGGGACAAGTATGTAGATTTCAATAAAGGTATCTTTCCCTATATAGGTACAATATCAAATAGTAAGCTGATACGCAGACTCACCAAGACTCTTGAAGCTGTAGTAAACGAGACTATAGCCGCCCTAGGCAATCTGACAGAGGAACAATCAGTGATGAGAATTGTTGTTCTCCAGAATCGTCTTGTCCTTGACGTCATCCTGGCCGATAGGGGCGGAGCTTGCAGGGTCATCGGATCCAGCTGCTGCATATTCATACCAGAAAATTCGCCATCTGTATATAAAGCTATAACACGCCTTCATAAGATTGTGAGCCAGATACACGAGAATCCAGGCACTTGGACGTGGTCCGGGTGGTTTTGGAGTGTGATATCAGCCTGGGGATGGAGAGTTCTATCCTTCCTAGGTATTGGCCTTCTTATGCTCTTCAGTTGTTGTTTATGCCTGCAATGTGGACCAGCGATTTGTGGTCTGTGTGCCACATCATGCATTCCATATCAAAGTTCTCGTTCAGAATGCCGGAAGAAGAAGGAAGAAGAAATGATGCTCCATGAGCAAATCGATGGAATGATGAAGATTGATATCTCTTGAAGGGCAAGTAGGGGACAAGGAGGGAATGTGGAAATGTGGATTTTCCTGATCAGTTATGTCCCCTATCTTGGACCCCAACGGTTCTATGTGCATGTCACAAGTACATGTATGTTCCCTCCAGTTCCAGTTTCCAAAACGCAAACATATGTGCGTCCACCGTCAACATGTTCTCTGTCAGATCCGCCATCAATGGGCTGGATATTCGATTCCTAAGTATGAAAGGCCACCGACTTTATATGGCTAAGTTACTCCATTTTTACAGTTCAGGCAAGTAGGCCCGATTCTTTCCTCAAAGCCTTTCCCTGCTCTCTGTCTCTGACAGTTTCAGCTTGAGCTCGCATCTGTATCCATGAACTTTGTCCTACTCCCTGTGCAGCTAACGGTGCCTGCCTCGGCCAGTTTTGCCTGCCTGCCAAGAAGCTGTATTTCACCTTCGAATTATCTATTTTGCTCTTCAGCCGATGCATTCCTGTCTAGTGATTTAGGTAAACATTTCCTTTAGCTCACAAGCAAAGGACTCGGCCTTTCCGTCCTCCTGCAAGTAATTCATAGCCCTGTTGCCATGGAAAGTTTTCTGCCCCTCGCATCTCATATAGGCACTTAGACGCTTGTACACGCACACACAGTTAGTATAGAATAGATTCTGTCCGAGAGTCCTTCCTTGTGGATAGCATAGTTCTCTAAACATAGGATGTTAGATATGATTTGGGATTAGGTTGACTTGACCCCCCAGACTTCTCGTCTCCACATGTAGAGCTAAATGTCAAGTCCCCTTCACCCCCTAGTTGCACGTCAATCACACGTCATGCTGCTGCGCACGCATCTATGTTAAGTATTATCTTATAGATCCACCTATGCATGATAATCAGAGCCAATCATGTTTCTTTCTGCTCCTTATTACGCCTAGTTTCGATTACGTACCACTATGTCATTTCTCTTATCAATTGTTACGCCTTTTGCATTCGTTTCATTGTAAATGTATGACCTATAAAAGTTACTTCTTGTCAATAAAGTATTGTACTTCACTTCCTGAACCCTCGTGGTGACGGAACCTGAAGGCCGCGACTCGAGTCGGCCATTTTGGAATAAAGCCCATTTAGAAAACCTCTTATACCACGGATTCTGCCTCTTGTTATTCTGAGCTATTTTACTTTATTTTAAGATTCCGTATGAAATTCAGTTTAGGTAAAGAAAAGAATATTTACCACACTCCTATGGGAAAGAGCTGTGGAAAGCAGAGGGCCTCTAAACATTTTTTCTGCACACTCATTGGAACTTCTCTAGCATGTTTCATTAGAAACAGATCAATGGCATCCCCAACAACTTTATTTGAATGGAGTGGATGGATATTGTAGTGCTCATATGTTTCTTCTGACTTCTCCTTATCCACGGTTTCTATTTGTCAACTTAATTTTAGTGCTTAATCATCAATACAACTTACATCTCTAATAATATTAACATTTGTGTAAAAAACATTATTTTTGTTCAAGTAAAATGTGTCTTTTTTTAAACGTTATTCTCATCCACTAACTTTTGCCAGATTTCTTAAACGTTTGGTGGGCACTCCATTTACTAGAATACTCAGTGGTTCATCTACATCTCTATCAACACCCACAGTGTCAACATTTTAAAAAGAATCTAAAGGTAAATAAAAAACTCTTCCTTTAAGTCCTTTTTATAGTTGTGTTGGTGGTAGTTTCCCGGTTTTAGGTTCCATTTGAACTATTGCTTGAAATGGATGGACAATTCATTAATTCATACACATTTAATTGTTCAATCAATCAATCAATCAATCAATCTATCAGGATTCTTGAATAGCATGACTACTCACTGGTTAGGGCCTTAAGGTACAAGGGGGCAGCAGTTAAATGTCTTGTGGAATTGGTTCCAACTCTAATCTATTATGAATTTAACTAGCTGACATGTTATTATGCTCTAATTTATAATAACAATATTTACATATTGTTTGCTTTGTGGCTAAATGAAAGTGTTTTTCTACAATCAGATATCTACCAATTTTCTGCCACTTATTTCTGTTATCTTGCTTAGTTTTAGAAAATGCAACTACATTACAAGTTTGATTTTTGTGGTGAGTGCAGCGATAACAAATACAAACATACTCAGGCTTCTCAGAAGATAGTGCATTGAACTGTCCTATCTCTTTTCTATATTTTTCAGTACTAATCTCTATGTCCAGTTGTTCTACACTGCTAGTTAGGACCTCGCCATTTTCCCTATGCTCTTCTTCAGGACCGAAGAAACAGAACTGAATGTCTTCTCAAACTTTCTCAGCCTCTGCCACAGTACCATGTAATAAAGCTCGTCATATCTCTTAAACATAAAGCTGGAGTTTTTACACAATAAAGTCTTCTTACTAAATGTTGCATTTTTGAATGATGCACAGCTAACATTCTAAAGTGATGAAAAGTATTTTTACATACTTTCTTCGATAGACATGCCAGTCAATGACTTTGTAGGTTAGTGTATTTTCTAACTTTGCATGAATCTAATTATTGCAGTATTTTAGTTTTCTGTTGAAGACTACTCCATGAAAATTCTCTTAGGAAAGTTTTCAATTTATCAGTTGATTACTGACAGACAGTACAAATACTGCTCTGCTTCCACTTGTCCACAGGAACCTGTTTATGCCTTCATTGTACTTCTTCAGCTATCACTTGTTCTACATTCCCAGGAACTCTCGTTTTTTTCTTATTGTAATACCATCTTTCACTTCATAGTAGCAAACACTTGTGTCAACTGCATTTTCTCTTGCAAGTAGCTCTTTTCATTAAAAAAAGGTTCTTTGCTAGATGTGCGCATCCATTCTCTAGAAAACTTCACACAAATTACTTTTGTTAATAAGCCTTTTCCTTGATTCTTTTCCTCATGTATAGTACTATTTGGTCTAGATTCTTCATTCTGTTCAATATTAAGATAAAAAAAATTATCTTCAGAACAAATGCTTTATCCACTATACTCTCAATATGTTACTTTTGTTTAACTATAGCACTTGTCCTCTAATACTTCTTCATCCTCTTTTGAAAATGTTGTATTACTCAACTTTGAAACATTTTGGGCCAGATGTATGACCATAGCATATTGCTACTCGCAAATTGCAACAAATTGCGACTCAAAATTTGCAAGTCGCAAAATGCTATGTACAACAGTGTCTGAGACACTGTTTGCGATTCCCAATGGGGTCGCAAATTGCATGCCTCATAAAAATGAATGAGTCTGTCGCAATTTGGGACCCCATTGGGAATGGCTAGCACTCCCGGGATGGTGGCCTGCTGGGGACAGCAGATAACCATGTCTGGGACTGCTTTGTCAATAAAGCAGTTTTTTTTTAAAAAAATGCAGCCCGTTTTCCTTAAAGGAAAACACAATGCATTTAAAAAATAAAAATGAAACTTTTCAGTTTCATCTTTTAAGGGCAAGCAGTGGTTCCTGGGACCACTGCCTGCTCGTGAAAAATATTAGCACATGCATTTCTATAGGGGACAGGGTCCTCTGGGGACCCCTTCCAGTTTGCGAGTGCCTTACCACCCTTCTGAGAATGGTGGTAAACTGCAAGTGTTTTGCGACGGCAATTGCATTCGCAAAACATTCACACATGGGTTCTGGACTTGACACGCCCCTTCCTAATAGTAAGTCGCAAACCTATTTTGCAAGTCGCTAATTGATTATCGACTCGCCAAATAGGGTTCGTACATTGGCCACACCGTTTTTGTGGTTGCAAACGGGCCTAAAACGCCTTTGCGACCGCAAAAAAGGTCGTACATCTGGCCCTTTAACTGTTTCTGTTTCCAAGTATAACTCTGCCTTTCCTTCTTACATGTTCTACTTTTAGAAGCATGCGGTCCTACTTTTTTCAGAACGTCCTGAGTGCTCTTACCAGCTGTTCTTTTTTTCTTATACACATTCTCTACCGTATCTGTCTTTTTACTGTCAGTTTGAATTATCTCAGCACGACCAGTGGGCATAATCGAAGAACTAGGGGATCTGTTAATGAACTCCTCAAATAGTAAGGAGAGATGCGCATCGATTATGTGGGCCAGTGATGTTAATATTGAGCGATGTTCAAACAGTGGTAATCATATATGTGGGGTCTTGGATGGGGGAAAGGAAGATGCTAACCATTTTTTACACTCTGCATATGAGGAAGCCCTAAACAAAATTATATATTTGAATAGCCTTTCTTTTTTCATCTGATATTTAAAGGCCCAATTATGTCACCCTGCCCACTTTTCTGTGGAAAGGTAAGGGCAGTATAAAATATTTTGTATTAGTCTCTGAGGACTTGGCCGAAAGATCAGCCCACTATGAGGTGAGGCCTCACTACTATAGTGACCACAGACCAATAATCATTGGCTTTGATATATCACTGAACACTGGGCCTCTCATGCCTAAACTCTCTATAAGTTTCTCGATAAATAGGATTGTCTGAATAAAGTCGGATCATATTGATACACACATTTTTCCCAAAGACCTAATTACTGAAGTTTGCCAGGATGTTTTCTGTTGCCTCTCTCCCAATACTAAGCCTACTGTGATCCAAGAAAGCTTTATAGCCATCTGTGGCACTTCTGCCCATTTGCTATCAAACAATAAGTCACTCTGACATTCGCTCATTACACTCTTGGTTTAATTCAAAATGTACACTAGCGCTTAAATCCCTTAAGAAGGATACTAATATCATTGCATGAAATATAGATGAAATTAGGTCAGCAATGAAAACCTATAGACAGTCAATAGAAACAAGGAAAAGAGAAATTCGAGCCAAAGCCTGAAAAGATCTTGAAACCGCATCCAACTTGAAAAATAGAAGGATGTGTTTGAAAGTTATAAAGCATCCCTTTTTCTCAGAGATAGTCTGTGATTCAATTTTTTAATTCACAAGGAAACAGGGCCACAATCCCACAAAGGAGATGACCCAACTTTACAAGAGTAAATGCCTTGCTTTAGGAACATATGGAGCAGGCGTGTGGGGTTATGAATCCCTGGAGAGACTACAAACAACCAAGAATAAATTTCTCTGTAGACTTTTATCTATTACCAAATCCAACTATAGTTTAATTTCTCAACTTGAATTGGGTATGGGGCTTTTGGACGATGTGCTTAAAATGGCTCCACTTGTGTTGTGGGTTAAAATATGGAGCACTCCTAAAGCCGGGTTTTCTATGTGTATGTAAACTGTTTAAATGTAAGTAATGATAACTGCATCCCCTGGTAGGCCTATGTTAGAAATACTCTTTCTCAGTTAGACTTAAGAACACTTTTTGATTTTCCAGACAGTATTGTACTCCAAACAAAAACTTCGTAAAGTGAAAATTCCTCTTGTGTAGAGAAGAGGCTCGAATGGTGGGAGCTTTAGACATGGTTTCAGTGTTGAATCACATAACAATCTCCACCACTTCTGAAATGGGGTCCTTTTTAAAATGGATAGTAAATCCAGCACATACATTTTACTTAACAAACAAGGTTAAGATTAAATACAATCCATTTCCAAGTTGCTTTTCCTTGTACTGGATCTTGGTTTGCTGCTGTACCATGCTGTCCATGTGATGCTTCTTTCACTCGAACCATTGCACATTTTATGCTATCTTGCACTTTATACCACACTTTGAGAGTTTGCTTTTTATACCCAATTGTATTGTCTGAGCATTTTACATTTTACCAAGAAGGGAAGGATTTCTTTAAATGTTTATCTTCTCCGGAAATTTGTTTTAATGTTCTTAATTATATTTCTGCTCCTATAAAATTGGGAAGGAGATATGTTTTATGAAATTGGAAAATGTCTTGAGCCTGTTGACTATTTTATTCTATGCTTTTATGGTCATTTTAATAAACAAATAAAGATTATCTAAACAAATTACGTAGTATTGATGCCTCGGTTTCTTTTTTCCTTGTCTCTTATCAGGCATTTTGAATTTTTTCCTTAATACAAGTAGATATGTAGAAATCAAATAAAAAATACATTAAGATCTATAGAAAATACCATTAAATAACATTGTTCTAATAATTAATAAGTCTGGGCGGTGAACTCCGCTCCGCTCATCGAGTTTGCAAAGTTTTCCACACTTAGCGTTACGCGGAGCTCGTGGAGTTCCGAAATACCCCAATCCGCATAGCAGAGTTTTTTTCCCTCGCTCGCATTTGTCAAAGTCAAGTTGGCAAGCACAAGCGAGGAAAATCCACCTTCCCGTGAGATTTTTCCTCATTCGCGATCGTCAACATCAAGTTGGCGAGCTTACGCGAGGAAAATCCACCTCCGAGTGAGATTTTTCCTCATTCGCGATCATCAACACCAAGTTGGCAAGTGTGAGCATGGAAAATCAACCTCTCAGCGAGATTTCTCATTGCGGGCGGTCAGATTTCTCATTGCGAGAGGTCTCGTATGCTCGCAACCGCTCGTGTTGATAAAAGCTGCCGCTCGAGTAAAAATCTACTCAAGCGGCAGAAAGGAAACAGCGCCCGCCTGCACCGCGCATGGTGTCATTCACGATGTTTGCATAGTGCGGACAAGCACCTGGCATTGAAAATCACAGCGAACGGCATTTATCTGACAGACTCCGCCACTTGCGGAGCTCCGCGTAGCGCGTTGGGAGTTTTTTTTTGCACTTCACGGAGTTCTGCATAGCATAACTCTGTGTACTCCACCCAGGCTTAATAATTAAGTGTGCAACTGTGTTCATTACTATATACATCTGTGTCACTGACTGCCTAAGTGACAGCTAAGTTATTTGTAGTTAAATTAGAATGTAACATTTGCCAAAGGTATTTTGAATAGGAAGTCAAGCTAGCAGTAAAACTGCATCCTAAGGCTCTGTAGTAGTAGCAATGAATCATCTTTAAAGTAGTACTTCTGTGAGTAGGTTGTGTAAGTATTTGACTACATATCTGACTGAATGTATTGCTACCTCTATCAGTACCCCACTACATATTTAACTAAATATGTTGATCACACAATATGGAATTATGTGTAGAGCTGCATCCAATACTGCTGAAATCATAAATGCTGTCTGGCTGGGTACATTAATATATAAACTTACCTCTAAGTATCTCAGTGAATGTATCAGTGGCTCTTTCCTTTTCTTAAAAGCTATATGAGTTACACTGTGGGCAGGACACTACATATGTAAGTGAGCATAGCAGTCTGAAACTGTGTGTGTAAGTTACTAAGACTTAGAAGGTCACGTTTCATCTTTTCTGTACTTTTCTGTGTCTGTTGATAAGTGGCTTTCGGTGTGTTTTTATATGGATTAGAAATTCCCAGGGTGCATGATTGTATGTATGTATGTATGTATGTATATGTTTGTGCCAGTGAATGGACCCATAGGTGTGTAACTGGATGCATCAGTGACTCCTATGGTGGGTTAGTGTGTATATGAGTGAGTGTGTGAATGTGTTAGTAAATGGATAGTTGTGTCCATGGGTGTGATAGTGTATGTATGATTGAGCCTCAGAGTGTCAGTTTGTGTATGAGTGAGTGAAGGACTATTTAGTGAATGCATGAGTGTGTCTATAAGTGTGTCAGTCTATGTATAATTGAGTCCTAGAGTGTCCTAAGTGTGTATGATTGAGTGTGTGACTATGTTAGGGAATGCATATGTGTGTCCATGGGTGTGTCAGTGTATGTAGCAGTGAGTCATTATGAAAAAGATGTATTGTTCAGTTAATAAAAACCTACTGTAAAAACCCCTTATTATAGTTTTCTTACATTTCATGCAATAAAACACCTTTATGCAATTTCCTTACCTTTCATACTTAACTAATCCTGGGCCCTTATTTAAAAACCACATAATTAAAAGTACTAATCTCCAATTCATAAGTGCTAAAAAAAAACTCTTCATTGACCACTATTAGTCAATTTTCTCTCTATAAACTTCAAAAGTCTGCCAGTGAATTGTAAACCTTCTCCCTGCAGGCTGGCTATGACTGCTTGTCGACATGTTCGTATCAATTAACTATTAAAGTCCAACCTCAGCAGCCTCCTACGTTCAACTAATAACGCTGGGCAACTACAAATGATATGACAAATATCTTCTCTATTATAGTTACAGAGACGACACGTCCTTTCACCACTCTGTTTCTTCCAAAATGGGGTGTCTCCACGAAATTGGCTATTGCCTAACTGGAGACTCATAAACTTCAGCTTGGACCTTTGGCTATTTAAATCCCTTTGATAGCTCTGAGATTTGAGCTTACCATAGGAAGCAATCCCTGTCCATGCATGATATCTTTTTGCCAATACTGCTGTATCAGTGAGTCCTAGAGTGTCTCTGAGTTTGTATGATGGAGTGTGTGAGTATGTAAGAAAAATCATCAGTGCATGCATGTGTTTGTGTTATTCTA
Organism: Triturus cristatus; assembly: GCF_964204655.1. Taxonomy (NCBI): domain Eukaryota; kingdom Metazoa; phylum Chordata; class Amphibia; order Caudata; family Salamandridae; genus Triturus; species Triturus cristatus. Next base: position 972,038,749 of record NC_140587.1, read on the forward strand.
TGTATCAGTGAGTCCCAGAGTTTATCAGTGTGTTTATGAGTGAGTGCGTGAGTGAGTATGTGAGTGAATGCATCAGTGTGCCATGGGCGTCAGTGTATGTATCTATGTGTCACAGGATGTTTGGTTTATGCATGAATGAATGACTATGTGAGCCTGTCAATGCATGGGTGAATTTGTGTATCTATTAGTGTGTCCTGGGGTGTCTCCGTCGTTGTATGAGTGAGTGACGGAATGACTCAGTGAATGTATGAGTGTGTACATGAGTGAGAAAGTGTATGTATGTCAGTTCTAGAGTATGTCAAGGTATGTATGAATGAGTGTGTGAATGTGTTACTGAATGGATTGGTGTGTTTATGGATGTGCCAGTGTATGTATCAGTGAGTTTATTTAATTGATAATTAATTATGTTAATTATGGAAGTACATTTTATTTTTAATTTAGATGTCGGTTGTGAATTGTGTGGTACTATAGGGTAGGATGTAAATAAAATCAATGTATGTAATAATATTTTTTTATTTAATAATATAATTTTTTTTATTATTAAATATATTTGTTTTTTATTTTTAACATATGTATAATATTTTTTTAATGTATTTTGTTTTTTAAATATTTTTTGTTGTTGTTGATATTTTGTTTATTTTTAATTTTGAATTGACTGGAGTGGGAATACTAATTTTTATCCATCCGCAATCCAACATTTTCCCTACTGTTGGATTGACTGGAGTGGGAATAGTAAATGTTATTCCTCCGCTAGCCAACACTTTCTGTACTGTTACACTCACTGGAGTGGGAATAGTAAGTTTTACCCCTCCACTATCGAACACTTTCCCTATTGTTGCACTCATTGGCGTGGGATTACTAATTTTTACCCCTCCGTTATCCAACACTTATGCTACTGTTGCACGCACCGGAGTGGGAATAGTAATTTTTGCCCCTCCGCTACCCAACACTTTCCCTACTGCTGCATGCGTTGGAGTGGGAATAGTCATTTTTACCCATTCAGTATTCAACACTTTCCCCACTGTTGCACTAATTGGAGTGGGAATAGTAAGCTTTACCCCTCCGCTTGCCAACACTTTCCCTACTATTGCACTCACTGAAGTGGGAATAGTACATTTTATCCCTCCACTATCCAACACTTTCCCCACTGTTTCACTCACTGGAGTGGGAATAGTAATTTTTACCTCTCTGCTATCCAATACTTTCCCTACTGTTTCACTGACTGGAGGGAGAATATTAAATTTTATCCCTCCGCTATCCAACACTTTCCCTACTGATGCACTCACTGGAGTGGGAATAGTAATTTTTACCCCTCCGCTATCCAACACTTTCCCTACTCTTGCATTGACTGGAGTGGGAAATGTAAGTTTAAATATTTTTATATAGTTTAATGTTTTAATTAATGATATAATTTTTTTAACATGCATTTTATTTTATTGTTATATGTATATATATATTTATATGTTGCATTTTTATATAATTTTAAAATGATAAAATAATTAAAATTATTAGTTTATTAATTGTTTTAAAATAAACACATATAATAATTATTATATATGTACGTTTAACTTTTTTAAGTTATGTTTATTTGTTATACTTGTTAAAATGTATATTAAATCTATTTATTTTTTAAATGTTATATTAAATATTTATTATTACATATATATATATATATATATATATATACTCCAACGCTCACCTTACTTAAAAAAGCAAGCAGGACACAGCTCCGGATAAAGTAAAGGATTTAATGAGCAAATTCCCAGCTTTTGCTAAACAGTCCGTGGAACTATGGCAGACGCGTTTCTGGCCGTCATCAGTGCCGGTCTCACAGGCTGGTAAATTCATCTGTTGGCTCGGAGATCACTCCTGATAAGCAGTCTCTTAGCTCCTCCTACTGAAGTCAGGTGGGTGACATAATGCCGCTGGACTCCAGGAGAACTGCATGATGGTACTAGCAGTCCAACGTGGTACCTCATACAGTGATGAGAATCCAAACACCTAATAATGCCCCACAGTTCATGGCGCTGGACTGTATACTGCATATTTCACCTGGATGTGTTGATTCAGCTCGCATCCTCGTCCGTATCCTTATCAGGCAACCACACGCTGCCTCCTCTCTCCCCTCGCAAACATAACAGCCCAGTGGCAGTAGTTATATATATATATATATATATATCACGAATGTTCCTCCGCTGGCTTTCACCCAACGGCTCTCCCAAAGGATGGACACAGACCCGTAGATATGTGCAAAATTTTTCTTTTTATTCCATTGTCGCCATAACGCGTTTCGGCTCGCCTGAGCCTTGATCACATGACAGTAGCATATGAAGCTTACTCCCTTTTTAAAGTGACAGTGCAACAGTAATCACGATCACGTGACCAGCATGGCGCGTAAATTATCCATGAACATAGACAACAGCTTAACATCAACAGAGTATAATTCAAAACATTTGATGTAGTTCTTGTGTCAACAATACATGTTAATGTCTATCTGTTTTTCTCATGGTCAAATAAACATTGCTTAATATATCTCGGTAAAATACCGTCATTCGGTTCATGATATTAGTCCTTTGCCTATGCTTGCCGAGGTATACGAGTCTGATATACCTGTGCATATATTTACTTTTGTTCTGATACATGAATCGTGATACATATTTTTAAAAGCAGAAATAATAAAAATAAAAATATTATTTCTGTACAAGTGCAAAGTGTAAACAAACCCAGTATATGTGCAAATACAATTTAAAATCCATAAATTCAAATAATTCTTCTTTCAGTAATTTGTGGGACCATATTAGAGAATTCGAAATCATGTTTATGGAAAGTACATGTAGATTATGTTTCCATGTACTGATGCAAGAGCTAATGTATCCTCTGTATAGATGGTAGGATTCTAACAATGCTTCGGGTTTATTGTCAGAATAATCATTGAATTATATTGGTGAAATACCTGGACTTCTATTGATGTCTAGTAACAATCATTTCGAATATTCAGGTAGTTTTAAATCATGGTTAACATTTTTGTATATAGTATCTCAGTCTTCAATAAATGAACGAACATTTGAACGAACATATAAATGAACCGACCGCACCTGTAAAGTTCATAAGTGCCAGTGCAATTTAGTGTGTGCAAAAAATGCCAATAAATAGATTTAAAAGGTACTTGGACCTTCAAAAAATGTATCTATCGACCTATCTATGTAATCTTTCATCCAGATAGGTACCACTGAAGACAAATCTGTTCTAACTACTTTAAATACCTTAAAATTTCATTTACTAGGTACCGATAAGAACATATTATAAAAATGAATAAATAGTAAAATATCATATTCATAAAAATACATAAAAGGGTCTTTAGTAAAATGTAATGTAACCAATGATTAAAATTCAATGATTTAAAATTCTACAAGGCATTGTTTTAAAAGTTTCGAGAGCTAACTGTTGAGTATGGTTGTTTTCTACTCCCTCTAAGGATAATCAGGTCTATTTTATTAAGTCAAACATGTGTAAAGGTCTTCTGTAGCATTGAGACCCGCAGGATGCTTTGTATCCAGTTGTAGAATGTACCGTGTTTCCAATTTTCTTAATTTATTCTCACGGTCACCACCTCTCCTGCTAGGTGGAATAGAGTCTATGACATAGTATTTAAGAAGATGGTTGTCAGATTTGTGTTTTTCTCTAAAATGCCTTGCAACGGGGTATGTGTTATCCTGATTCGTGATAGCCCTTAAATGCTGAAGGATACGTTTAAAAATGGGTAATTTTGTGCTGCCTATGTATCGTAAATTGCATGGGCACGATAGGACATAAACAGCATACTCTGTTTTGCAAGTAAAAAATTTAGTGATAGTGTGGTCGTAATCACTAAAAGGGGTTTTGTATGTACTGGTATTGACTCCTTGATTGCATGCCTTACACGTTTTACATCTGAAGAATCCTTTGACTGATTGTATCCAACTGCTGTTGCTAATCACTTCAGGACTGGTGTGGACTAATGTATCTCTCATTGAGGGCGCCTTGCTGTAAGTGATGGACACCCTCTGCGGTAGCAGGGGTCCTATCACTTGGTCACTAAGTGCAAGTGGCCAATTTCGCTGTATGATTTTATTTAGACTTTTGTGTTGTTGACTATACTGAATTATCAGTCTAAATTCCTCTTTAGAGTTTGTATTGTCTGAATTGTCCTGAGATATATTATTGGGGTTCACTTTCCTAGGGTTCTTGAACGATATCTTATCCACTTTTTTATCTTTAATTGCTTCCTCCCTACTACAGGACATAGACTTTTTTATGGCATTGTCAATGATGCTAGCTTTATACCCACGTTGCAGGAAGCGATTCTTACTCTCATCCTGTGCTACCTTTAAATCTAGATCATTACTGCAAATGCGCCTTATGCGCAGCATCTCCCCATAGGGGATGCTATTGATAAGGTGCTTGGGATGTGCACTAGTTGCATGGAGGGTAGAATTGCCTGCTGTCTTCTTTCTGTGGAGTCGAGTTTCAATTTTATTTTCACTGATGTAGACTTGGGTGTCTAAAAATTCAATCTGGGAAGGGCTAATAGTGGCGGTAAAATGCAAATTAAGATTGTTAACATTGATATTCTGTACAAACTCATTTGCTTGCTGTACAGTACCGTGCCACACTACAAACAAATCATCAATGTATCTTAGCCAGATTACGACATTATTCCTAATGTTCTCACCAAATTCATCTCTGAGGACCAGCTCCTCCCATCTGCCCATATGTAGACATGCATAGCTTGGTGAGAAGCTGGCCCCCATTGCCACACCTCTAGTTTGCTGATACAACTGGCTGTTAACCCCTTCGATGCTGCGCAGATTCCGCCGCTGTGCTGGCGGAATCTTGCGCGGGCGTGGTCATGACGGAATGGTTCCGTCATGAGCACAGCTCAACCGTGGGTCATGACGGAACCATTCCGTCATGAGCACCGAAGGGGTTAAACATGAAGGTATTGTTGTGCAAACAGAATTCGATCATTTCTACTAGCATTCTGCTGTGTTCAACATGGTGTGTTGATCTCTGTGCTAGAAAGTGTTGTACAGCTGTTAACCCATCCACGTGATTAATGCTAGTGTATAATGAAGTTACATCTAATGCCATCAGTAAATAATCCTCATGCCATTCAACGTTTGTAATTTTCCTAAGAAAGTCACTAGTGTCCTTTACATAGGAAGGTAAATTCTGAACATACTCCTGTAGATAATAGTCAATATATCTTGTCATGTGTTCCATAAGACTATTTTTGGCGCTGATAATCGGTCTTCCAGGAAGTTCATTACAGTTCTTATGGATTTTTGGGATGAAGTAGATGGTCGGTGTTGTGGGATTGTCGTGTTTCAGAAATTTGAATTCATCATTGCTGATAAGTTTCGCATTGTTCCATTTAACAAGCTTATGTTGGAATTCTTTCTGTGCAATTTTCATATTACCGATGGTGATCCTTGTATAGCAGTTATGATTGTTTAGTTGTTTATACGCTTCTTTATTGTACAAGGTAATTGGCCATATTACAATATTGCCTCCCTTATCGCTGTTACGAATGACAATCTCCTTGTTTTTCTGCAATTTAGATGTTAGTAATCGATATTGCTGATTTACTTTTTTGTCATGTTTGGTTTTAGATTGTGTCTTTCTGTGCAAATCCTTAATTTGTGTGGTTATTACTTCGTGAAAAATATCGATTGAATCACGCACCATTATTGGGTTAAATGAGGATTTGGGCTTGAATGGACTCACTCCCAATGCTTGCTTTGTAGGATTACTTTCGTTATTAAGGTCTTCCAGTATTTGTAAAAGGGGTACATCAGATTGTGTCAAGGTTGTTACCCCTTGTCTGATATCCTCTGTAGGGGTTTGTTTGTTGGTTGTTTGATTAAATGTGTTGGTTATAAAGTACTTTTTCAATTTTAACTTTCGTACTCCTTTATATACATCCAGTCTTGTTGCTGCATAATCAAAGTTCTTTTGCGGCGCATATGAGAGGCCAAGTTTCAATATGTTTGTTTCCTGTTCTGTCAGCACCACATTAGATAGATTGATAATTGTATTTTCTATTTGTTCATCTATTGTTGTTTGTTTCTCCAGTATCCCCGTCCTCTCCTTCTTGTTGATTTTTGCTCGTTTGTTGCTGGCTTTGCGCCTCTGCCGCCGCTTGTAGTTGGAGGTATTTGGCTTGTTGGAGGTCTCGGACGCAGTGTTTGTCTGCGTTCCTGACATAAAAAATTGAGTTCTTCTCCAGGGGAAGGTTTAGAGTTAGATCCTACTAATGTGGGGTTGCGCATCTCGGATTCGGATTCGCTACTTCCTCCTGAACTAACATCCGATTGGAGGTTATTTGTTCTTACATTAGCTTGGCCCTCCTTGTGTTTAGGCATTGTTTGTGCTCCGTCTACATTGCGAAATTTTGACCTTCTCAGGGCGTCATAGCGCTTGGCAAAAGTAAAGATTTGGCCCATCTCGTAATCCGTTCTGTCTCTTTGAAATTTGAATGCTTTCCTTGTTTTGATTTTCTCCTCTTCTTTCTGTAACCGAGACATCATTTCATTTCTGAGTTTATTTTGTTCATCCTTATTTTCTTGTTTCTCTAGCTCTTCGTTAATTTCATCAATTTCACTCAGGAGCTTGGCTCTGTCAATGTCAGCGTATTTAATTAATATAAGAGTCAATTTTCTAGAAGATTCAAGGTTGCATTCCGCCCATTCTTTCATTAATTCAGGATTGGGTTCCTCATAACTTGGTGCCATTAGTATACGTAAACCTCTGGGTATCCTGTTTACCTCAATGTATCCTTGTAACGATTTGGACTCCCACCATTTGCTCATCTCGGATTTCATTTTTTTCTCAAGTTTTCTAAAAAGGTCCCTTACTGAATTGTTTGTATCTGTTCTCTCCGGTATAGATCCGGTTGTGTTGTTTGTACTCGGGAGGGTGTCAGAGAACATCTCTGTTGCTGCCGCTTCCCGTGCTCTAGCCACGTCGGCCGACATTGTGGAAATTGTTCGTGTTATCTGACCTTCAGTTAATGCAGATTTGAATGTAACTGCGTTGTCTGAGGAATTGCACTCCTCCTCACCCCACAATTCCCTCTTGTGCGCCTACCTGCAATCTTCTGTAATCTCCGGGTCCTCCGACTCGGCACTTACTGAATTTGTACAGGTTTCCCGGCTTCTTCAGGGTTGTGGGGGGTCCGACGGTCGATATCCTTAACGGGATGCAGAAAGGCTTCCAGGTTGCCCCGGAAGTGAAGTCTCACTGTTACGTCGACCTGTTGCAAGGAGGGGGTCTGTGAATGGTCGTGCAAGACAAATATATATATATATATATGAAACGATATTTTGTACTTCTATATTAATGTTATAGATATTTTTTCGGATATTTTTGTACTTACCATTAAAAATATAGGATGTTGATATTTTTGACATCGATATTTATGATTCGATATTGTTGTATGGGGATGTTTTGGGTGTCGATGTTTTATCAGTGAACCTTACTCCACTCTACACCACTCCACTCTACACCACCTCATTCGACGCTATTCAATTTGACCTCACTCCAATGTACGCCACTCTACTGTAGGTTATTACACTCCAGTCTGCACTGCTCCATTATATGCCACTCCATTGTAAGCTACTCCACTATACACTGTTACAGTCTACGCCACTACACTGTGCAACACTCTGCTCTAAGCCCCTCCACTTTAGGCTATTAAAATTTTTCACAACTCCACTCTATACCAGTCCACTCTATGCTATTACACTGTATTCAACTCCACTCTGGCAACTCCACTAGGCAGATATCTGTTCTGCCTAGTGCCAACAAGGCTAGTTGCAGCGCCAGGATACCTGCAGGGTGACAGTTTCGCACTATATAAATTCAGATACAGTACAATACAATACTCTACGCCTTTTCAGTGTGCGCCACTCCATTGTATGCCACTCCGGTATGTGCTATTCCACTCAACGCCATTGCACTGTATGCTACTCCACTCTTTGCTATTACACTTTATGTCACTCCATTGTATGCTAAACCACTCCACTGCATGCCACTACAGTCTACGCTATTCAACTCTATGCTATTCCACGTTATGCCACTCTACTGTATGCTTCTTCACTGTATGCCACTCCAGTGTACTCTCCTCCACTCTATATAACTCCACTCTGCAAAACTCTACTACACTCTTTGCCACTCCACCCCACTATATCCATGTACACTCCACTGTCCAAATTTGACTGAACTCTATGCCCGTAGACTCTATTGTACAACACTCTCCTCCACTTTATGACAGTTTGCAATGTTGTATGGCACAGCATTCCACTCTACTGTATGAGACGCCACTCCATTTTATAACAATTTCTTAAACTATGCCACTCCACTCTTCTGCCCTCCATTGTACGCTATTCCACTGTGTCCTACTCCACTTTATAGCAATCCACTGTACTCAACTACAGACCACTCCACTCTACACCGCTCCATTGTATGACACTGTCCTCCACACTATATAATTCCACTCTATAATGGTGTAGCACACTTCATGGTGCCCTACGACATTCTACTCCACTCTATCCTCGCACACTCCACTGTCTAACTCCATACTCTACTCTATGCCCATACACTCCAATGTACAACACTCTATTCCACTATAGAAAACTTTTCTATTCAACACAGCACTCCACTCTACTGAACGAGACCCCACTCCAATTTATTACAGTTTACTATCTACACAATGCCATTACACTCCCCTGATACCACTCTACTCTACGATGCACCACTACACTCTATTGTACTTTACTCCACACAACGATACACCACTCCACTTCAGTCTACTTGACTGGAAGAGAATTTATCTCATTCTATACAACAATCCACAGCTCTACTGTTTCACACACTACTGTACTTTATACAACTCCTCTCTACAACACTCTACTACACTGTATGCCACTCTCTGACACATTACTCCTGCCTATGCCACTCCACTGTACAATATTTTTACTGAACTATATTCCTCTGTACAACACTTTACTCTACTCTATGATGCTCTATGATACTGTAGTCCACTTTATGACACTGTACACAACTCTGTGTATGCCCCTGCACCCCATTTTACTCCACTGTACTCTGACATAGTACTCTAGTCCTCTACTCCACTCTACGCCACTCCACTCTAAGCCACTCAATGCCATAGTATTCTATAATACTGTATGCCAATCCACTGTACCATACTCTACAAGGTACTGTATTGTACACCACTCCACCCTACAAAAATCAACTACAATGTATGCCACTCTACTCTACTGTAGTCTACATCACTTTCCAATACTGTATGACACCCCACTACACTCTACTGTACAACACGGTACTCCAATTTATGACAATTTACTGTATGTAGGCCACTCCACTCAACTGCATTCCATGCCACTATAGTCTACGGCACGGCACTCTACTCTATGACACTTTACTACACTCTTCACTACCACACTCCATTGTACTCCGCTCCACTCTATTCCAATCTACAACAATTTTATCCCACTCTACGCCTCTGTAATGTACTCTGAACTAATCTACTCCACTATCCGACACTCTACTTCACTGCTTGCAAATCCACTCTATGACACTGTTCCCACTCTATGCCACTGTATTACACTGTTTGACACTCGACGACACGCCATTCAACTTTTCTCTACAATATGCTACTCCACTATATAACACAGCACTCCACTTTATGACACTCTCATCCATTGTACTCTACATCACTCTGCTGGACAATACTCCACTCTATGACACTCTACTTCAACCCACTCCACTCCACTCTAAAATACTCTGCTCCACTCTACAACAGTCTACGACACATTACTATACTGTTTGACACGACATTCCACTGTACAACTTGATGCTCCAGTGTACAATATTTGAATCCACTATATCAGATGCCATGCCACTAAACTATATAGCACTTTTCTACACTGTACGATACGCTACTCCACTCCACAATACTCCACTTGATTCCTATCTACAATACTTCAATCTATGACAATAAAATATACAACACTCTCCTCCACTGTACTGTACAAAACTCCCCATAACAATTGTCCACTTGCAACACTAGACTCTATGAGTTGAAACACATTTCAATTAAAAATGAAAAAAAGAACATTGAGATTCAATACAAAAGCAAAGGTTAAAGCTTAAATACAATTAGGAAAACATATTTTCCCTATTCAAACCAAGTTTAAACTACATAAACTTTAGAAATTCTAAAGTTAAAGTTATAGCTCAAAACCTGGCTATAGCTCAAACTAACAACTACAGCAGGATCATAAACTGTCCAAGACAGTTTGCTAGCACCAAGACGCGCATGGGCATATGCACACTTTATAAAATATTAGTTTATTCATCCATTCATAACTTAATTTACAATTTATCCACCACCTTTAAATTATTAGTGAACCTCGTTACACACTCTTTTCAGCTCGTTAACCAAACAACTCTAACTATAACGTGCCCATATATATGTGTATATATATATATATAAATATATATATATATACTCTGAAAGGATTTACACCATTTAAAAATAAAGGTCGCTTTCTGAACCGAGCTCTACCTTTTTGCCAAATTTGGTGTAATTCCGTTCAGCAGTTCGGGCTGTAGCTCGTCCCAAAATTTCCCATGAACCCCCCATTTTTCTCAGCCACTGCTTCATGAATCACCCCCAAACTTTCAGGATAGGAGCTGACCTGGATAGACTTTTTTGGGGAGAATTTCGGGAAGATTAATCAAACGACGCCAAAGGAATTAGCAAATCAAAGAATGCTTTTCCTATAGAAACTAGGTTCTAACTATAACTACCTACTGGTGACCACCACAGAGTTGCATTGCAGAGAGGTGTAAAAAGGGGCATGGCCTTGGAATACCTCTCTGCAACGCAGCTCTGTGGCGCTTACTGGAGGTACTTGGTGGGCTAGTTGGCCCACAGGGACCCTCAGGATTCAAGGGGAATTAATCCTCCAACTTAAAACCTTAAAGGGGGCACATTTGCACAGTGGTGAAGGGAGAGGGCGGGGCCTGATGTGACATGTATGTACTTATACAATCCCTCCGCCAAAACCCAAGCACTCATAAATTCACTATGCACTCTCCTTGCAGTACTCTAATTATCCAGTCACTACCCATGCACTCATGCAATGACCCATGCTCTAACTCATGCACTGCTACAATACACTGAGCAGTACACATGCAGTCCAGCCTTCACCCTGTCACTACCCATGCACTCATCCAATCACCCAGCCAGCACCATGTACTTATCCAATCACTCTGCCCAAACCCAAGCAGTTATAAATTCACCATGTACTCTCCTTGCAGTACTCTAATCATCCACTCAGTACCCATGTACTCATGCAATGACCCAGGCACTAACTCATGGCAAATACAGAGGAGGTCATGCTAATCACAGGGGTACCACAACTCATAGTGTTCCCTAGTGTACGTAGGTGTGTTCACTGTATTCTAAGTCTCTTTTAGCATAGCACTGGCACCGCTCCTGGTTAGTCAGAGTCAGTTACCTCCAGAACCCGTCATTAAAAAGTTTGGGGCACAGGAGGACTTTCTGTTCTTCCTGCACTTTTCTTCGTCTTTCTGGACTTCTGTTGCCTCTTTCTGTATTTGTCTTGCTTCTTTCTGCGCTTTTCTTCCTCTTTCTTCACATGTCCTAACTTTGTAGGCATAGTTAGAAATTAGCATTTAAAAAAACATTGAAATTCACAGAAAAAGCATAGGTTTCAGGTACGTTATAGTTAGAAATTAGCATTTAAAAAACCTTAGAAATTCACTGAAAAAAGCATAGGTTTCAGGGACGTTATAGTTAGTTGGACATTTCACTCATACAAAACAATAGAAATTCCACCATTGTAGTTAGTTCAGCTAACTATAACTCACGTCCCCGCAATGCACTGCTGATAACGTCACATATTACAGCATTCATGACATGGTCAGGGACATCTCAAATGACATTACTGATGACATCACTGATGACATCATCCATGTCAAAATGTGATGCACCTCCTCACATTCTAATATAACTTTTGATACACCCACTGTAAAATACAGACTACCATTTTCGAAACTATCGCCACACCAATACCAGTAAATACATACACACTTACTGATTCCTAGATCTACACACACATCCACTCATTCACCCATACAATCACTCGTAAATACAGTCACTCATCAATACAACACTATCATATGCACTCAAACACCTATACATCCATGGAGTTACTCACCCACCTAGTCAGTCATGCAAAGAATCAATCACACTCCCATTTCCTCAGCTATACAGTTATACACACACCAGCTCACTTATTCAAACATATTCTAACACATACTTACTCTCTTATGCAATCACTGAGACAAGTACACACTCATCCATACAGCTACTCTCACAATCACTGACTCTCACGTATAGTCATTTATATACTCCAAATCTCACATATACTGCCTTTTACATATGTAGTTACTTGGACATGTACCACTGAGACATCCAATCTCTCACCAAAAGATCCATACACACACTCATCCGCCCATACAGCTGTTTCCACATGCAATCTTGAACCCATACATCGAGTGAATCAACCACTCACACATCTATGCACAGAGTCACACACCTCCCACCCACCCACACACACACTCACTCTCCCATACAACTACTCAGGCAACCAATCAATAACCCATATAGACACTCAATTAGCTACTGACCAACACATGCAGCAGCTTACACAACAGTATACATATTGATGCACACATTCAGACAGTTTAGTCACTATCCCATGCATTCAGTAAGACACATTTAATCACTCACTTATACAGTCAGTCACGCACCTACTAAATCCTTCATCCAGATACTTATAGACCCACTCATACTTCAATACACCTTAGCATATATATAAAACATATTTAAACGTTACAGAAACACACAGTTACTCAATGATGTCATCAGTGATGTCATCAGTGATGTCATTTGAGATGTCATCAGTGATGTCCTCAGTGATGTCACTGACCATGTCATGAATGATGTAATATGTGACGTCATCAGCAGTGCATTGCGGGGGCGCGAGTTATAGTTAGCTGAACTAACTATAACGGGTGAATTTCTATGGTTTTGTACGAGTGAAATGTCCAACTAACTATAACGTCCCTGAAACCTATCCTTGTTTTTTTAATTTCTAAGGTTTTTTGAATGCTACTTCCTAACTATAACATCTGTAAACCTTTGGTTTTTTCAGTGAATTTCGAACGTTTTTTAAATGTTAATTTCATATTTTAATATTTATAAAACCTATATTTTTTCTATTTTTTTTGTAATATTTTGGAACTCTATTATCCTTTTTTTAATTAATTAAAAAAAATTATATAATGTTTTATATCTTCAAAACAAGTATGTAGATCTTTTTTATTGCGTGAGAAGACTGGAGTTCCGTACCGGTAGTGTACCAAGCTCCATCAGCACAAGAATCCTATCCACCATATTGCTAAACACGTCAATGATGCGCATTTCGTATCTGCTGCTACTTTGGTATGCGACGGGTATGCAGTACCAAACCGCGTGTTACGTCATGTACGTATGGGGTCGCGCCCGCTGTGCATTGCGTATGCGACGAGTGCACGCTGCCAGGCCCTGTGTTACATCATAGACGTATGGTTTTGTGCCGGGTACACCATTCCCTCATTTTTTTGTCTCAAAACTATATCTAAATAACTTTAAAGTGTATATGAGAACAAGCGATAATCTAAAATATTTTAAACATTTATATATTTCTAACTGTAACATACTTATATTATGGTAAATATATTTTCTCAAAATCGCGTCAGGTGCAGCCTCCTTGCACGCTCGGTGTGCGATTGCCACATGACCCTAAAGAAAAGCATTTGATTGGTTAATAACATTTACTTTTGTAACACCCATTTTAGTCATTCTCTCTACAGTGTTTGATGAGAGACTCCTCTTCTGCTTAGAGAGCTTTTTTGAGAACGTTTTGCTATGTATACATATCTGACACTACACACAACATGCAACCATCATCTTCATCAATATTCATGCTCTGTAAAGTAGCCACCACCTGTGATAGCCATGCACCTAAAAGTTACATACCCAAAGTTGTCCCCACTGCCAGAGGTAACATGGTTGCATACGCTGTCCACAGCACAAGGTAATGTGGTACGGCCCAGGAGCAGTAACATGCATAGATATTGAACACACGGACACAGATAGATAGTGGAAGTGGGTACGGACACATGCGCTCGACTCCTCTTTATTACCCGGGTCACATATCCAGTGACGTCTGTGGTGGATGCGTGTGGGGTGAGTGTAAACCAGCCCTCAGGGAATGGTTGCGACTAGCATCAACTACAACAGTAATCATTGGATAACACACAGAGATTCAATAATAAAAGGGTCAATAGTTTGTGCTGCAGTAAGGTGGGGACACTAGATGTGAAATAATGCGCAAAAGATTCTATCGTAAAAGAACCATAACTTGTGGTATTTTGAGATACAGGCAGTCGATCTGAAATAATACACTAAAAGATTGTATCATAAAGGGTCCATCAGGTCTAGTGCACTCAGATAGCCACATCAAAAGCATTCAGCATGTGCACAGGCAGCGATGATGCGTGCTGCAGGCGGGCCGTACTAGGAACAATGTCTGTTGCTTACAGGACTGCCTCATCTGCAATAGCGACTCGATCTGAATTGTAAACACTGCTGTCTGCAGTGTAGGCCAGAGAGCGGTCAGCAAGGGCCCACAGCCACGTGGCGTTGACTTGAGCTGCCCAGCTTGTCAAACGCGAAGCAACAAAAACCGCGTGTGGACCCAGCGATGATGCATATGCGTAGTGCCGACAGAGCGCACTGGAGCAATGTCTTTTGCCTACAGGACTGCGTCATCTACAATAGCGACTCGATCTGAATTGTGAACACTGCTGTCTGCAGTGTAAATTGAAGGCAGTAGTCAGCACAGTCATCCATGAATACTTTTTCTCACTTCCTCTTCACAAAATACAACATAAATTACAAAAAACTCTGCAATAAATAAATCAAAACAATTCGAATTGCGATCTCTGCTGTCCACAGTGTAGACTGGTATTCAGTGTTCTTTTCCACTACCAAGAAGAATTTGGTCATTGTACTAAACCTATAACTCATCTAAAAAAGTTCTTCAAGCAAATATACTAAAAGGATATTGTGTATATTTCAATAGACGTTGTAGTTAATTGCCTACTGGATTCTGTAATTAAACAATCACCACTCGATCTGAATTGTGAGCCCTGCTGACCGCAGTGTAGGCCAGAGGTAGTGGTCATTAACACCTCACAGCCACATGCCGTTGGATTCGAAAGCACGGAGCTGGTTGCACCTGATCGGAGGGGGTACACACAAATCATCACAAACTTTAACTTCGGACATCCTCAATCACAGAATCAAGACCCCGTTTCACTGTTCGGACCTGCTGTACCGTAGTGTACTCCACCGATTGCAGTCAGCCAAGCCCACTAATCATGTGCAGCAGTTAGCTACGGAAGCACAGAGTGTGATGCACCTCAACGGAGGGAGTTGTGTGAAAACCAAGCAGCAGGTAATATCGGACATCGTCCATTTTGGGATCAAGACACCATTCCACTGTTGGGACCTAGAGTTGGCTGCACCTGGTCGAAGGGAGTACCTTCATCTCCACTCTCAGATGCAGTTATAACATCGTCTATTTTGGGATCACGACCCCGTTTCACTGTTGGGACCTGCTGTACCGCGATGTACTCCAGCGACTGCAGTCAGCCAAGCCCAATGATCATGTGCAGCAATTAGCTATGGAAGCACATAGTCTGCTGCATCTGAACGGAGGGAGTTCTGTAAAAAACAACAAGCAGCAGGTAATATCGGACATTGTCCATTCTGGGATCAAGACACTGTTCCACTGTTGGGATCTAGAGTTGCTTGCACCTGGTCGAAGGAAGTACCTTCATCTCCACTCTCAGATGCAGTTCTAACATTGTCCATTGTGGGATCAAGACACCGTTCCACTGTTGGGACATAGAGTTGGTTACACCCGGTCGAAGGGAGTACCTTCATCTCCACTCTCAGATGCAGTTCTAACATAGTCCATTGTGGGATCAAGACACCGTTCCACTGTTAGTACATGTTGGACTACTGTGTTAGTAGTATACATAGCACTCCACGGTGCTGGGCCTCAGGCTGGGCGCTGTCTGCCTGTGTCGCGGTAGTCAGCGTTGATCTCAGGAGCCTTCCCAGCTCACAGACCTCCGCCCAAAAGCTTCCGCCGGCAAGTGGTGGGCCCTCTTTCACATACGGCGGTGTCGAAAGGTGAACTGTGGGGCATATGTGCGTTGCAGCGGCCCTGATGGTTTCTATGTACCAGCAGGCTGAGAGCATTATTCCCGCAGCCACCTTCGCTCACGGCGTCAGCCTCGTGGCGGTGTAAGCTGCTCAGACCTGGCAGACATGTTCGCCATTCTGGAAGAGAACCACACCCAGAGAAACGTGCCTTTTATTCATACCCCTATTCTAGCCTTGCGTACGCCGAGCCAGCCCACTACGCTAAAGATTTGGGGGGAAGGGGGCACGTACGCGCTATGTTTTCGTAATCTTCCCTAGTGACTGTACTATCATGGTTGCGTCCACTGTCCACTTCACTCAATAGACCATCAGTGTATTTTGACATGTACATGTCTGTGCTCTGCATACTCAAATCTGTCCGGCACATCCGCTCAACACTTTGCATTGTATACTTTTATAATTGAGAATCACTTGCCACCTTCGCACATACTTTGCTCCCATCTCTCCCCGCATTCTGCATTGTGTGGCAGAGGTGCTATGCCATGTTTGTTTTGTGTACATGGCTAGCCACGGTTCCCACAGTACGTAGTGTTGTTGTGTCTGCTAGGTGTACATGTTGTTTGTCATGTTGTATGTGATTATATAAGGGAGCACGTTTATTTACGAGCAGTGGTTTCTCCCATTTACATATCGCTGTCTTAAAGAGGATACAGAAGTTTTTCTCACAGGTGAAAAGTGCGACCACAATGGCAGTCATTCATTACTATGCAAGAATGTCCAACTGCACGAAGCTTCTAAGCTTACAGCCCCCAATCTTGTGCGCTTTCTTAAAAGCATGCCAACTCCCACAATCAGAACAAAATTCACACAGCTTTCTAACGGCAGTTATCTGCTTCTTAATAACATGGACTGCTACGCAATGTGAGCTGGCATACCGTATGTCCTTACTGTTTCAAACTGGGTAACTTCCTGTGGCAATCTCTATTCCCACCCACACAAAGTAACTCCCAAAGTTCAACTTGGCCTTTAATACCTACTTTGAAAACAGATTTTATTAAACTGAGCAAACTGAAAGTGCTTTTGTTTCAAACAGAAGTGTCCCTCACTTCTCCAAAAGTAATTTATCGACTGCAGATAGCACGAACTTCAAGTAAAATACACTCCCTTTTAAATACGAACCTCTCATTACACTTTGTGAATTGTTACACAATTTTCAACACATCTGACATTTAAGCTCTGGCACACTTTTTAACGCTGTCTCCTTCAGCCTTGTCACAAGCTTTCAAACTGTTTTTGGTATAATACCAGACTTCA
Organism: Triturus cristatus; assembly: GCF_964204655.1. Classification (NCBI taxonomy): domain Eukaryota; kingdom Metazoa; phylum Chordata; class Amphibia; order Caudata; family Salamandridae; genus Triturus; species Triturus cristatus. Next base: position 972,056,438 of record NC_140587.1, read on the forward strand.
TTCATTCAATCATCTCTGGAATAACAGGAACAGTGCCCATAATCCTTGCTCTGTTTGCAGCCATCCTACTACTATTTTTGCTTGTAAAAAATGGCTGCGCTCCCTGTGGTAACAATCATGTCCGACAGAATACGCCTCTACGCGAAGCTACATCAATACCATGAAAAAATTGAACTACTTTTCGGCTGCCTGCCTCTATCAATTATCGGAGCCAGCTACAACATGACATTTATTTACACATATGCAATCTGCGTGCAACCATCTTTTCATTGCAAAACTTGCTCACTCGACTGGCGAATGGATCTATGCCTTGCCAACATCCCAACAAACGCTCCCAATATCCAGCCGGTAATGGAGTATCTTGAAAACCATGAACTTGATTGTTCGGGCAGTGGAGCAATGGTGAATGCAACGCAAAAAGGTATCCTGGTGGAATGGGATTTCTGCGCAGCCGCGAAAGATCTCTTTCAACGTGCGACCTTTGACAACATCGCAGATTGCCTGCCAATTCAAATTGCCGCTCCAACATTCGAGGAACATTACTGTCCATTCGAGGATATGAATTGGATGTTTCGCTTTACGCACACGATGGCAACTATCGCCTCTTGGAACATTATGCATCTCAAGCCGCTGAAGAACTTCCGGACTGCAATCACCAAGACTTGTAAGAAATTCCCTTTATTCTTGGATTGATTTTTTCCAACTTTTTTTACTTTTTCCTATACATTTTTTTAATGCACTTCAATTGAACTATTTTCATATAATAACTTTCTAAGTATGCTTACGCTTTTGAACTCTGTTTTCATTATTGCCCCTTACGTCTCCATACTAACCAGGGATGGGTGATGTATGGCCTATGCAAATACGCTATTTATTTGCTACATTAGCCTAAACCCGACATCCATTTTGAAACCATGTCTATTCTTTGTGCACACGTCTCTCTGCCTGCTTGTTATCCACGAAGCCCTTTCACACTAATTAGCTCATCCTCAGCCTCTGCTCACGAGCTGGCGATCAAGATAAAAAAACACGGCATTGTTTAGGAACTGGTTAGCACAGTGTGGTAATCACATCCTACCTTTATTTTCATTATACAATTTACAGTCATTCATGTCTAATAGGTATTGTTTATGTCACATGGAACTGTAACATGTAATGTGGAATTGACTGATGCAGGAGCTTAGGTTTGAATACAGCAGAAGCGGTTGGAGTTTGCCTCAGCTGGATGCCTTAGCTCTTGCACCAGTGCATCCATTTATGGCACTTAAATAAAGACACTTTTTATATAACTTGCAGACTCCATCGCTTTATTACACATAGCCACTTTCTTAAACACACCTGATTTCACCATTTGTCTTCTGTGGCATTGCAACATTCTGCATTACATTCTTCACGATTATTTCTTTTTTCCTGCTTGCTAAAACACTCCATTCGAGTCTTCAGATGGGTAGTGGTGAGTAGTTTGCTTCCCACTCCCGCTATAGTCTAAACCCATACTAACACCACTTGCACAGCTATGGTACAGCGGCCAGTATGCTACAGCGCCCAGAGCACATCAGTTTACATCAATCAGCTCACGGTTTCATCCCCGAGTGTACTGGCACCTCACCTCAGCACCATCTCTCTCTGGGCAAAACAGCACATTCACACCAGTAGGGGTGAATACTTCGCTTCACACTCCCTGTGTAGCACACCCTAACCACCCCACAGAGCTCACAGCGCTATAGTCTAAACGCACACTAACACCACTTGCACAGCTATGCTACAGCGGCCAGTATGCTACAGCGCCCAGAGCACATCAGTTAACAGCAATCAGCTCACGGTTTCATCCCGTAGTGTACCTGCACCTCACCTCAGCACCATCTCTCTCTGGGCAAAAGAGCACATTCACACCAGTAGGGGTGAATACTTCGCTTCACACTCCCTGTGTAGCACACCCTAACCACCCCACAGAGCTCACAGCGCTATAGTCTAAACGCACACTAACACCACTTGCACAGCTATGCTACAGCGGCCAGTATGCTACAGCGCCCAGAGCACATCAGTTAACAGCAATCAGCTCACGGTTTCATCCCGTAGTGTACCTGCACCTCACCTCAGCACCATCTCACTCTGGGCAAAACAGCACTTTCACACCGGTAAGGATGAATACTTTGCTTCACACTCCCTGTATAGCACACCCTAACCACCCCATAGAGCTCACAGCGCTCCTACCCTCCTCTTTCCTACTTTTTTTGCCCTTTTTTCCCCTTACTCACTTCAACGGAATCACAAAATGGCTGCCAACACTTCCTAGTTGCAACCGTTCACGGCCAATAACCATCAAGCTCGTGCTCGTAACGCCTCAGCCAATCAGATGGCAGAATTCCCAAACACCGATATCTGTAAATTTCATATTTCTCCCAAACTACTGAACGGATTCACACCAAATAAACAAAAGCGTGCTTTCTAGACCAAGACCCTTCTCCCTGCCAAATTTGGAGTAATTCCGTTCACCCGTTCGACCTGTAGCCTTGTCTAAAGTTTCCTATGGAAATTACATGTTTTGGTACCCCCCTTTTTTTTCGGACCCCCCTTGATGAATCACCCCCAAACTTGCAACATAGGAGCTGATATGAACAAAGAATTAGTTTGGAACATTTCATGAAGATTCATCAAACGTCGCCAAAGTTACAATCAAAACAAAAAATGCTCTTCCCATGAAAACTTGGTCCTAACTATAACTACCTACTGGCGACCACCAGTAGGTAAATATATATATATATAAATAAATATATGTTCCACAAAAAGCTCCTTCCGACAGCTCGGGACCCGAGAAAGGTGGCACACACCCCGGCGGATCATGCCGGTAATCAAATCCAGCCAATGAAAAACACTAACGTGCGCTCTCAGTCATACGGACCACACAGCAATCCAGGATTTAACGGGTGTTTAATCACTATATATATATACATACACACAAATCATACATCACTTATGACATCATCCAAGCTACTGCTCCTCAAATAGTTTTTAAATATACTTGCCCATTTAAAGAAATATGAAGTACGTAATAAGGGGTGCATAAACAGATCTAGCATGGATTGAATTTATATACATGTGTACATGTATGAAACAAAAACAGTGTTGTACTGCAAACAAGTCTGATTCAGTATGGTCAAAGTTAAATAGTGCACACTTTAGCTAACAGTGAAGTTTTGATTGTGGGTATTACTTCATTTCCACAAGGTAGAAACTGAGCACAACTAGTGTGTGCTGCTCACATTAACTTCAAATAGGTTGCGGTTTAACTCCAAGGCCTATTGCCAAGACATATGTGAAAAACCAAAGCTTCTCCTGACAAAACCCTATTTATCTGTGGAGTTCTGTGCACAAACTAATGTCATAGAGTTCTCATGTAGCACTATCAACAATTTCAATGTAAGCTGGAGATTTATAAAGTTAAGATATTTGGTTCCATAAGTTCATTGAAAGTTCTGAGACACTATATACTGTTGAAGCATCCATTATGTATGGGTGATTCACAGACAGTTTAAGTTGCAGTATGATTGTAAGCATTGTTAAAATAGTGTACATTATTCTGCCTATTGCAGTTATATGTGTGGGGTACCTTAGCATACTACGGAGGAATATCCATAGGGCCTCTATGTGCATGTCTTATTATTGGCTAACGTATAGAAATGAAGCTATTCACTTGAAAAAATCTAGGTCAAATGGGGTATTTAGCAGACAAATGTCATTCAGGGAAATAATGACCAAACACTGTTTTTGAATGGTATTCAAGGTTTGATAAGTTGCTGATCTCAATAATGTCGACTGGGATATTACAATTTTAATGCACTTCAATACCAGTAATAAAGAGCACAATATCTACTTAATGTGTGCGATTTCACAGATATACTTCATAATCTGCTTGGTCTGTTTGTTGAGAAACGTTACACCCATTAGTACTGCAGAGGTAATACAAAATTGGATTTACGTCTACTAAATACCTTCCAATATGAAAACATTACAGAAAACATGAGTTTATTTACTATGTGAGATCATAAACAGTGCATGTGGGGGATACATAGTTTAGCTTATAGTTAGGTCAGTAAACAATACCTGGTGATTTTAAGTGCTTTTTTGCTTTTTGTATGTTATTTTTTGCATTATTTCAACACCTAACTCTAAAATGACTTTAATCTTTGGGTTTTCAGTGAATTTCTAGAGTATTATTAATATAAGCTAAAATCTTTTTACCATAGCGAACTATATTGTCACTTTAACTTTTGTTTTTTTCAGTGAATTACTGATATTTTTCTAATGTAAGGTAAAATCTTATTACCATACATATTATGTCACTTTAACCTTTGTATTTATTTTTCTGTGAATTTCTAGATTTTTTTTTATAACGTAAAGTAATAATTTATTACAGTACCTAACTGTAAAGTCACCTCAACCATTAGCTTTTGCGAAGGTTAGATTGGCTTATAGGGTAATCTGGCAGTGCCCAAAGAGCTCAACTCACAGATCGATATATGGGCTATATTTGGGGCTATTTGTGAACTGTTTGTAGTCTGGTGGGTCAGTATTTGCTGCTGATTTATCGGATATTGCAAACAATGCCTGCAGCAAGCACAGTGGAATACAGTCCCCCATACCTTGCAAAACACTTATACAGCCTTTCTTTATAAGTTTAAAACTGCCCTAATTTGGAAATGTGGCCATTCTTTTAGCTATCTGGCTCACTAATGTGGGCTCCTTTTAATTTGCTGCCCAGGCATATGTTCTGCTCAGGTCTGACCCTGGTTTTTCATGGAAACTCTTGTTTTTTTTCATGTTTCTCTGGCCAAGTCATGCAGCCCATCACCCAATGACAGCTAACAACCCCATAACACACTGCCTTCGACCATGAGCATTGTGGGATAGACTACAGGGCCTACACCCAACCTCATTGCATGGCAGTCAGTCCCCTGTGCAAGGCATTTGCCTGTGCGTGGCAGGGTGTTGGCTGCATGGCCTGGCCAGCACCCAGGCACTGTGTCAAACCCCCACAGACACCAACACCCTGCTGTACACAGCCTTCACCTCTGCCCAGTGTGGGATTGGACAAAGGGCCTGGCCTGAGCTCAGCCCCGCACCCAACCCCCCACGAGCAGTCAACATCCTGCAGACTGCCAACCCAATTTTTTTAAAATGATTTAATGGTACTGCAATACTTTCGCAATACTGCAATCAAGTGCAGCATCCTTAGTACCTCTGGACAGTACAAGCTTCACTAAGGGAAGCTTACATTGTTCTGCTGAACAGCTAGCATGAGTGTACTGTGGTACCTCGTGGAGAGCCATATTGGGTCTCACGGAACAAAAAACAATTTGGTTTTTGCCCCTGGGGTGTCCTCCAGGATCCCTCAATGAGTTCCAGGGGGTCAGGGTGTTCCTACTCTGCCTCAGCATATGTTTTTTATTTTACTTTTTCAGGACATGGGCCAGGTTTCAGCGTTCTATAATGATGGAAGCCACATTTTTCTTCAAGTTGTAACCATCCAATCAGATCTTTTGGTCCTGAGGGACAGGTACTGGTCCTGCAGGACTGAAAAGGCTGAGGAGAGAAAAAGCTCTCTTGGCCATTTGGGACTTTAGAAGGACCAACCATTCACTTTTCCCTTTTTTTTAAAAACTTTTCAAGCTCAGCCCCAGATCCTCTTTAAACGTAAATTTCTCTCAAGTGGTTACATGGATTTACACAAAATCATGATAAGCATGGTTTCTAACTTGCTGCCAAATTTGCTATACTTCTTTCAGTTGTACATTTTCCAAATTGTTTTTCAAAATTTCCTTGGGAAATTAACATGGGAAAAAAACATTGTTTTTGGACCCCATTTTTCTCAACTCTAGATTGACATATTACCTCAAAACATTCCTACAAAGGAGCTGAGGTAGATGATCTTTATATTTGAAAAGTTTCAAGATGATTTATCAAAATGCAAAAAAGTTATTAGTAAAACAACAAATGCTCTTCTTATGTAAACTCTGGCCTAGCTATCGCTACACAATTATGTTTATTTTAGGATAGCTAGCTTGAAAAAGGTGTTTTTTTCAAAGTACAGCTAACAATTAGCACTGCTTAGAATTAGAATGTTTAGGTTTTTCTATACCTTTCTTGAATATATTGTTAATGAAATAATGAGTTGGTTGGATTTAGGTGATTCTGTAGCTGTAGGGTTTACTGTGCAGTTAATATATCTAAAACATAATTTTAGCCATAAGATGCCAAATTTTCAGATTTCACCAAAAATGTTGTTTCTTTCAAAAGTGGGTGAAAGTAATACTGCCTGAAAATGTGCAGCATGCTTTGCGTTATTTGCAATAATTTAGATAATCTTGACACAGAGGGGTCTATTAGAATGTCTGGCGGATTGCCACCGCCCGCATGGCAGTGGTGATCCGCCCGACATTCTCCTCCGCCAGCATGCCATTTCCCCCCGCCATATTAGAACGGCGGGGGGACCCCGGCAGATGGAAAGACTTTCTGCCAGTTTTCCGCCGGTTACACAGGTGACCGGGCAGAAAAGGGGCCTGATATAGTGGCGGTGTCTGCTAGACACCGCCATCCATATTAGGATGGCAGCGGGAAGCAGCCTTTCTGTGGTGGCAACGGCATGTGGTTTCCTCAGTTGGGGGCCGTTGCGGGCCCCCAGGATGTTGGGGGGTGGGGGGGCACATGGGGGGTACCTATGGTACCCCCAGCATTTGCATGGACGACGTGGCAGGCACCGCTTGGTGCCTGCCACGTTGTGCATGCAAATGCGCACATGCCTTTTTTGTATTGCGGCGGGTGCTGCTGATAGCACAGCCCGCTGCAATACAAAAAATGCGGGATGCGCCCACCAGTGTGGCGGGCGCATCCTAATTGCCCATGCGGTACTTTCCCGGGGTGATGGCGGGATCATAATAGACCCCATAATATGGTCTTCCATGCCTCATAATCCTAGTAACCCTGACCTGTAGTACTTTTGCCCTGTAGCACTGTGATACACTACATTGTACTTTGAGGGCTGTTATTATGAAGATGAAATCCATATTTCACAGGCAGGCATGAAATTCCAAATTTGATGGCTCCCTCTGAATTAGGGGCTTTTACGCCCAGTGGCGTAACAAAACTTGAGGCGGAGTCACTGCAAAGGGCATGTAAGGGGTCCCCCTCCCAGGCTCACCCCCAGCACTTTTGCTGAAGGGGGCCCCTGCAGTTTGGGGTCCGCCCAGCTCCATGGGGGCTACTGGGGCTTATGTTACACCACTGCATTTTTTGCAATAAGATCCCCGAATGCATGTAATATGTGTGTGTCCGTGAATTTGTGTGTGCATATGGACACACACAAATAGATGCATATATATTGAATCACATTGAAGAGGTGGGAAGTGCAAGGATAGATATTTTTGGTCTTTGCCATCCAGCAGCATGTCAGTAAGCGTATGCCATTTATGGCTACCACATGACACATCTCATCCCTTATTTTTCTTGTTCTTGTGGACAGCTTAAGAATGTGACCAAGAGCCGCAGGCAACATATACAAGACAGGGATATTTTTCCACTTCAGCTTTCTGAGTGACAGACAAGAACCTCACTAACTTAATGCATAATGTCACACTGAAACCCTATAAGAAAATCTACTTTCCATTTAAAATTACATTTTTTTTTATTTCACCACAAACCAATGCAACATTATAGCGCAGCAGAAAAATGTAAACAAAATTATAAACAAGCACAGCAGTAATGAGAATAGAGTAGATCACAGAAAAAGTGATAAATAGGTTGAGAATCATCAACTTAAACTGTGCCTTTTAAAACAGCTGATAGTTCTTTCACAAAGTTATCCAATCTATGGATACACCCTCCACATCTTGATAATCATAGCTCAGAGAAATATGATTCCAGTAATTTTTATACAAACTTGAGCTTGAGCACAAAATGCCATGAAAATCAAAAGAAATCATGATAAGTTTGTTGTTGTAAAGGAAAGTTAGCTGGGCTCATGTATCAACACATGAATTGCAAAGATAAATAAAAGTTTCCTGTAAATACTGGATCACCTATTTCACACTGAGGGCCTGATTCTGACGTTGTTAGGAAGGCCTCCTAACGGCATTTGCTCCGTCCAAATCGGATCGGGAACGTGTCTTTCCAACCGAGGGCCTGATTACAATGCGGTTAGGAAAGCATTCCCACATAGGGCCCGATTACGATGCGGTTAGGAACACAGGTTCCCATTCAAGTCAATGAGAGCCCAACCAAATTGTACCTGGAAGCATCCGGATGCATCGTACTCGGTCGGTTGGACTCTCCGGATCCGATTCGGTTGGAAACCATTCCCAAACCCATTCGGTCAGGAAGCTTCCCAAACTGCATCAGAATTGGGCCCGGAGTTGTTTCAAATCTTCATTTATCAGAGTAGCAGGCTCAATAGTATCCATACATTTATTGCAAAGAGCAAAACAAGATCACCAACCCCTTCTCTATCTACAGAGTATTTCTACCAACATAGGAAAAGGTAACATTTCTGATAATTTTATGTAAATAGATTGTGCGGGGGGATCCCCAAATTACGGAACACATGAGATTGAGTCACAAATCCACAATTTGAATAAATTATTGTGGAAAATATGTGTGTGTCTTGAGAGCCCACGACATTAAAGATGCAGGCTATTTCACACTCTAGCCCTAGCCAACTTCACATGCATTCACTCAAAAATAGTCGATGTTGAAATGTCAATACATCTGTCATATTATTCCTCAAAGGGTCATTCTGTGAGCAGGAGGTGATGGAATATCTACAAGTATATCCCTGTATAGACCCAGAAACATCTTCTTTGGTGTGTGCACATTATGCATTCACTGAAGAAGGAATGGCTGCTATTATCCATGAAGTCAAATGTCAGCACTAGCATAGGAAGGTTGCAGCTACCGAGGCTCAGTGTGCATGTCAGGGTAACCGGTAGCGTATATCCTGTCCCCAGATGTTTTTCTTTCACTTCAAATTAAAATGGTGTGCTGGGATGTTTTTTACTGCTGCTCAAACACCAAACAGTGAGTGTCAGTTAACCCAACCAGAAACGATGAGTGAGTGACACTAGGAAAATTTTTATTTTTACATCTGAATTAAGACCTTTAAAATTGATCATTGGGAAACTAAGAAGTTGTTCGCGTTAAACACACGTTACACTTTAGACCAACGGTAGAGGCTTCAACGCATAAAACCCGTTAAGTGTGCTGTCTTTGATGTAGTGAGCCACCCAGCGCATCCCCAACAATGTATCGCACTCGACTTCCCGGGCAGGGCGCGGGCCAGGGAGTATATAATAAAGGTGACGTCAGTGCTCGTGGCTGACGGCACAGACCGAGTAATTAGTGTGGTGGCCCGTTATTTACAGCTCTAGTATAGGCCCGTGTCCTTCATAATTGCCTAGACTGGTACCATGGGGAGAGCCCCACCACAATTACAGAGCTATTCAATTCGTGTTTGTAGTATTGTACACCGTTTATTTATTTATTTTTATTATAGTTTTATTAGCAAAGGTGAACATTACCACCTTACTCATATCGTTTAAAACTCTTATTTAAACAGAAACATCACCTTCTACACGTTATAGAATTCATCTAAATTCTTTTTATTTCGAAATATTTTTAAAGCAAACTCAGGGAGCCGCCTTCGAGAGTCGGAAAGAAGGTCGCAAAATATGACAAACTTTCCTTCCATTTGCTATTTTTAAAATCATCTGCCCACAATATAGATTCCAACTTAACCATTGCAGTCAGGTTCATGCTGTTCCCAAAACAAAAACAATTGACTCTGTAAATAACTCTTGACGCTCTCTTGCCTCTGCAGATAAATGCCGCTTTCAAAATGTCCCCTTTACTATTATACTTCCAGTGCTGTTATTTCTGGCCAGGTGATTTGCGAAACGGATGGAAAAAATTGCTTCGCCTGACTTAGAGCTCTCCAAACTGCATTTGCACATTAAGCAAACATGTCAGAGAGCTGGCGGTGATACCCCTTGAACGGTGCAGTCTGCAGCCCGGCAGCCTCTTGTCGCTTCACAACAGGCGCATTATCCAGGATAGCAGTTTATTTCCCTTAATTGGATTGCTTGCATAAATTGCAATACATGGTGGACTTGTGATACTTGCTTCTGTTTCAACAATCAGTCATGCTGAGAGAAGCCTTTGTGCCTCCTGCAGGAGTGGGGGACATAATAATTTGAAGAGATGAGGAGATGGTGCAAAAACTGATATTCGCCTCTTATAACAGATAGCCCTGCGTTGTAGAGGCCATTATTTCTTGCATTTTCAGAGCAAATGAACTTGACAGATGGCTGTGTCACCTAAACCCCTACCTACCAACTTGATTATGCAGAAAACAATACAATAGAAAAGAAATCATTACCGAAGGAACCTGGTTAGTCTGCAGAGGGCCGAGCGATGCAGAGGAACAAAATTACAGTTTTGGAATTGAACAGCAAGAATGCATTTAACATAAAGTGGGTTACAGCAAGACAATCAGTCATGGCTAAACCTATTGTCTGTGCTTGCTTGCATGGTATATGAAGTAATCTGTCATCTTCCACTGAATGTATGCTTACTTTGTAGTAGAAAACGGTAAAGGTGTAGCCAGGGCATGCCCCAGTTGTCCTTAAGCAGCATCCTGCACAATTCATTTCGGGAATGCGGGATTAGTTGTGCTCTGTGCATATTCGTAAACTGTAACTTTAATGTGTAATAAGCAGTTGTAATCTCCTTGTAACATGAAACTGGTTTAGACAGAATTGCGAATTTGCTCAATGTTCTGTGTGCTTTAGGAAATTTCACTTGGCAGCTTCTTCTCCTATGATATAGGCAACCATGGGAGTCCAATCTTTGAAGGTTATTTTCTTAAATAAAAAACATATATATATTTATAGATAGATAGATAGATAGATAGATAGATAGATAGATAGATAGATAGATAGATAGATAGATAGATAGATAGATAGATAGATAGATAAATAGATAGATAGATTTATTTCACCTACTTGAGGTCAAATGCATGTACTTATAGTTCGGAAAATTATACCATAGGGCAAGCATTTTTTTACTTGTCTATATCTTTGCGACAATTTCCGTTCCGCTCGCAGAAATTGCGAAATTTCGACACTTTCGCCTTCCACACGGAACGCGAAAATGTCGAAACTTCCGTGATCCGCGGCGGGATGGAAATATGCAGGGCAGGATTCATTCTGGCACGATGCTCCTGTCATTTTAAACCTCAGGAAGCACTTACAGATTTTAATAAAGCAGGTGCCCGAGTTGAAGGTCAAATTCAGTAACGCATTAATCAGCACAAAAGATTCGTGAGCACAGTGGAGACTAGGCAGGTGTGCTTTCTCCCCATATCTACAGTCAACAATTTGCTGTAATCCTTGATGGAGGTCTGTGCATCCATGAGTTTCTCGCGCGCAATCCCCGTGTAGTTCCTGACACCAGGAGGTTCTGTTTCCTCATCTGCTGCGCTGGTCGGTCTCTGACCCTTTATAAACAAGAGGCATGTGAACTGCATAGAAGCCCCGCCGTTTGGCCCCAGCCCACCCACCAGCAGTGTGCAACGTCTTCCCGCCCTTTCCCCACTATGATGGACAGCTCACTCGAGGGACCCCGGCGCCCATCGGCGCGGTGGCAAAAGTTACAGACACACATGGTCACTGGACAACTCTTCTGGCCCTTACGCAGCTGTAGTGTAGGAAACTCACTATACATTTACCCACAGAGGTAGCACTTACTGATTAGCCAGTAGAAAGTACTCCAGTTGAGTAGAGGTATTGCACAAAACGGTGGCATCTTCTTGGATAAATATGCAGGGCAGGATTCCTTCTGGCACGATGCTCCTGTCACAAAAATTAAACCTCAACAGGAAGCACTTACAGATATAAATAAAGTAGGTGCCCGAGTTGAAGGTCAAATTCAGTAACGCATTAATCAGCACAAAATCTCCACGAGTACACAAAATTTTGCGTATTCGCGGAGATGTTTTGCCGTTTCGCGACATTTTGAGAAAGGCACTTTTGCAAATTCCTCCCACCCTTACTTTGAACACGATTTCAGCCTTAACCACTGGATGGAATTACACCAAATTTGGCAGCAAGGTAGAGTTTGGTTTGAAGATCATGCTTTCAGTTATCCTTTGTAATCGTTCAGTAGTTGTTGAGAAATTGAAGGGAAAAAAAAGGGATATCTGCGTTTGCAGCAAATTTGCGACTAATAACAAGCTGACCTACGACCCTCCCGTGATTCTCGCTCTATCCTATGAATCTGGTAACAACTACAGCGCTAAGATTCTGTACTTATGACATGTATGCGTGTGCAACTGACAACCTCCTGCTGGTGTTGAAAGTAGATGTATTACTTTGTTTTGTTTTATTATGTTGTTTTATTATTTTATTTGTACTATTTATTTTATTATTATATTAATTTTATTATTATTATATTATAAATTATATGTATGTATTTATATATATTATATTATGTATTATTATATTATTTTTTTATTATTTATTATTTTACAATGTTGTTTTGTATTGTTTTATTATGTTGAAAGTGGATGTATTACTCACAATGTGAGACTTTGTTTTCATTTTAGTTATGTCCATGTGTCAGTAGAATTAGAATGGTTACCCAACCATTATGTCCCAGTAAAAAATGTTGCTTGACCGAGGAGCTACTGGGAACATTTTGGATGTCTACTTCGTTTAAACCTTTGGATTCCAGTAGTTGAAAACTTCAAGGCTGAAACAATTGGAACTATCGATAGAACATAGATTGCTTCAGGGCCTGTGTCCACACAGACAATCCATGCAATCATGAGCCTCCCCTCTCCTTGGCACTGTGTTCTTGCCCGTCCACACGCTTCACATGATGGGAGCGCTTGGAGTGCTGCGCAGAGAGGAGACTCATGGACATCGAGTGCTTGGCTGTGGCCGAGATGGCTTTTCAGCCCCTAAAGATCGGTTGTTTGTGTTTTATCTCACACAGCCCTTTTTGCCTTGCTTCACAGCTGGTGATTTGCATTGTGTCAGCAAGGATGGTTTAGTTAAGGCCCACGCTATAGGCCATAGGTGGCCTCACTGTTGTTGGTCTGCTGTTGGTCTGCTGATGTCTGCCCCCAGCCACTGTACCAGGTTCCCGCCTGGAGTCAGGGCAGATACAGGTTTACGGTAAGGAGGTGGGATGGTAGGATGGCGGGGGGGGGCACCCACAGTGATACCATGCTGCATAGCATAATGCTACAATAATTCTCTAATATGCTTTACCTCATCATCAACTTCAGCTGTGTGAGCGGAGGTGGTGGCTCTAACAAGACCAGGGGAGGAGGTAAGTGTGCCGCCATCACTGCTGTTTGTGCCCATTCATCTGCCATTTATTGCTTTTATTGGGTGCACTGGCTGCATTTCCTGCACTACTGCATCATCTGCATTACTTGCCACTTGACTGCTGGGTGAAGGGCAGAGTTGCCAGTGGGATCGCTCTTTGCTTGGGGGCTCTACATTTCAACTTTATGAATGAACATGGGAAAACATGTAACAGACAGAGAGCAGGACAGAACTTGCTATCCTCCTAGGAGTAACAGTGGGATGCTTTCCTGGCATGAGCTATGAATGTTGTTTCAAGGGAGATAGATTTAGTAGAGTGGCATTTATCGCTGGATATAGAAATAGGGCAGAACTTACCTCTTCTGAGGGGGTCCCCATTGTTAAACAATCCTAAACTCTGTGATGGGACCAGCTGAAGCCAAAGTGTGCATAATCCGTCACCAAGCTCTAATCCTGAAGGAGTAGGTTCCACTTCGGACCCAGGTAGGGCGCCCCTGATGGACACAGTCCAGAATGTGTCCAATAGATCGAGTGAGGTGGTGGTCAAGAAAAAAGGAAAGTGAAACAAGTGGCTAATGGGCAGGCTAGAAACGAAGATTTTTTACTAGCCTCAATACTTGCCTTCATACCCAATCCTCCATACAAAAAGATCAGGTTACAATAGTGGTAGGGCTGACACCAATCGCCAACTTAACCAGTAAAGTTAAGGCCACTAACATGGGCTGTGGTGAGGTCAATGTCGAAGTTGAGCAAATAGTAAAGCTGCTATTGCAACTGTAGTAGATAGGATTAGTGCACCAGAAGGGACTTGCAGATACCTAACATCAAAATTAGAGACTCTATTGGCCTCTTCATCTTCGGCCTCATTACCCAGTCAGGTGTCCACTGGCGTGGGGTCAAGCCATATTGCAACGACTGACTGCACTAAGCTGAGCTATATACTGTAAGTGGGTCTGTGCTCCTGCAACATTACCCCTTGAATTATAGCTACAGCAGATAGAGCACTCTTCATAACAAGCTGTAGCGCAGCAGGGGCTGAGGGACTGAGGAGGAAGATTCCACCAGGGGCAAGGGGTCTGGGCAGGCCATCATTGCAGGGACAAAAGCTGCAGCCATCTAGATGAGGCTCCCAGTCCCACCTGTCTTTTCCACCTGACTGCTGTCCCTATGTGGCAGTGGTAGCCGGAGTACCTCCTCTATCCCATGACAAAAAAGAACGTTATTCGGAATTCAAGAACAAAGTCTGTAACTGGCTTGTCACTAAAGCTGACTTTTCTATGCACGACAATGATGATATTTTGCTGGTTCAAGGGATCTGTTGGAATAAAAATGTTTTAGCTGAATTGTTATTGCATTGTACGTTTTAAGTTCGCATTTGAGGCACCATTTTATATTCAGCTGCCATTTTGAGTCGTGATTGAAACTAACTTCTGTCTCTCTGTCCCAGCTGAAAGCAGCTGCGATGATCTGCGTTTCTCCAAGGCTGAGCCTGGCTGTATTAAGGAATACACTGTTCTTGTTAGTGCATACCTTTCCCACTAGATAGGCCTGCTCCCACCCTTAGAGCGGCGGGCAGAGGCAGAGTGACCTTGGCGTTAAGATAGCGTGTGCCCGTTCTCAGGATCGAAACTGATCCTTCTGCACCTCCTTTGTTCACCAACTACTAACTGGAAATTTCCAGTCAGGGCGGTTCTTTATTAGTTCTGAATGGTACATAATGTATCGTCATGCTTGTTGAAGTCAATCCCTCTGCAGCAATCCCAGGAGGCTGGTCAGACTGGACTCCACTCGAGTGTACCTTGAATAAAATATACTTGGTTTGTATTCTCTACTGTCTGGTCGACTCTTGATTTGTAAGGAAGGCTGAGAGATGGTCGCGAGTGACCCGGGTGGCCCTAATCTGGTCACTTCCTTCAGTTGGCACCTGAACAGGGACCCCATGGGGTGACCCATCCTCACCCGCGGACGGGTGAGGAGGTCGGGGCCATCGTCGGGTCGGACGGGCGGACCAGGGATCCCTGCATGAGAGAGTACTGAACTCACAGCTGCCCCGTCTGTATGACTGGTCAGTGCCTCGCCCAGCAGTCATTGAGACTGGGGTCCTGAATGGCGAAACCCTTGGATCCGACCATTTGGTCCGAAGAGTTGGCAGTGAAGAATACATTTGTTTGACATGTGTGCACCAGGTGAGTTTCTATTGGTTCTTTGGGGATATGGTACCATTTTGGTTTGTCTTTGGTACGGTATGAGGAACTATTTTGGTTTGCATTTGGGACAGTCTGAGGACCGATTTGGATACAAAGTGTTTATGAACATTTTGCCTGGCAACATAACGAATTTGGCCTACTTTTGATAATGCCAGTGTTTAGTCGTTTTTTGGTTTTGTGTTGTCGTTGTTCTGCTGATGCTCGACTGGAAGAATGTCAGCCAGCACCTCCAAAAGGTACTCCTAATTTTGATATGTATGTGAAGCATGGCACCGGCCCTATTATGTTTAGTGCATTATGGCACAAATATATGAGGGACAATGCCGAGTTGCAGTGGCCATTGAAGTGCACTTATAATGAACAAACAATTAATTTTTTTACAGGAGTAATTGTTTGCGAGAAGAAGTAGGCATTCGATGTTTGATTCCCTCAGAACATGTCAAAAAGAGGCTAAACAGATGCGAATGAAAACAGAGAAAGAGGCCCAGAAGGGGTGGATGCAAACATTGACTCAGAAAGCTGCAGCGCATGACAGAGAGAAGCAGGAGATAGGAATAGAATGCAAAGCTAGGAGGTTTTGACAGAATATTGATAAATCTTATGTAGCCCGAGAAGAAAATGAAACTTTTGTAGAGGAACTGCTAGATGCTTGACCTTCACTTCCGTATGCCCCACAGAGGGTATATCCCGCTCTTCCCCCACAGGCCCAGCTACCCGGTTCTTTTGTCTCTGCTGTTCCTGCTGATCAAACTGCCTTGGCCACTGCACCTCCTGCCCTTTCTTTGTCTTCGCTGTCTGTGGCAACTGTGACTGTTAGTCCTACTACAACACCTATTGATTCGGTGTCTCTCTCTCCAGTTCTTACACCCATCACGCAGCCGACCATAACATTAGTACTGCTCCCTCTGTTGTCACCCCCACTGTGTTCCTCCATTCCCCGGTACACTGAGTAGTGAGACACCGATGCGTGGCCCTGAGGATAGAGAGTGGGTGAAATTTAAAGAGTGCATGGAGCGGACATTGGTCCGGTTTGACGTGGGAGATGCAGAGAAAAAGGTGGTGGCTAATCAGGCAGCACAGTGGGCTCGTAACCCCATTTACAGTGTGGAAGATGTGTGGAGTGTGATCAAAGTTTAAGAGCCTTTCGTACAGCAACATTCACTTCAGCACATGTCGGCTACTCTGGTTGGTCTTTGGGAGCAGCATTTCAAGGGTGCAGCACCGCAGATTATATACGATATTAGGGATCATATGTATGTTAGTGATCTGGAGCATTCTCGTGTTTCTGGTAATGTTGCAGCATTGGTTGCTTATTGGAGAAGGCTACTGGAGAAGGGCCCCACCCCGATATCTCAGTACTCGAAGAGGGAGGTGCATCCTATATATCACCCTGAGATACCAGAGCTACGGGATCAGCATGATAATGTGACTAGGCCAAGGGTAGAGGCCCGTTTCCAGGAACAGTGGGTTTATACTCCATGGAAAAGGAGTGAGGTCTTGTCCCTTAAACTCGGTTACCTGACCCTAGGAAAAACCTTACTGCATATTACAAGGCATTGATCGAGGCCGCTTCTTTGACAGTATTGACGCTTGCAGATATCGAAATGTTCTTTGGTTTGCTGGTTCCTGTTGATATTTGGTGACCGGTACATACACAGTATCATTTTGCAGAATTGGGTGGTACCTGGGACCAAATCTAAATACGGGATCAGGACAGGAAGCCTGGTGAGAAGCTTAAGGCAAAGATACTTGCTCTGCCTAGCCGTATTATCACTTATATGCATTCCCTTATCCCACTCCGAAAGATTGATTGGGACAAGCTCTCAGCCTGTCGTCAGAAGAAAGGTGAGAGTGTGTCCGATTTTTTCACCCGGATTGAAAGTGTATTTTTGGATTATAGTGGACAGCACTTGTCGATTGAGGGTGGTATGCGTTTGTTTGTTAATAGATTTGTTTCAAGTTTGCTCCCCGAGACAGCGTCTCGATTACAGGCTTCCGAGAGCACCTGGGCCAACTTTTCTCCTTCTGGTATCTTGAATATGGCGCAGTATTATGATCACAGGGAAAATTAGGATAAGGAAAAGATGGAGAAAAAGCATAAGGATTTGAAGATGAAGGTGTTGTTGCAGCAGGCTGCCAGAGGGAATGATAGAGGACGTGGTGGTTAAACCCGGCAGTCTCCACGTACTAGCAGGAATACTACGCCGGTAGTACTGAATCAGTGTGCATATTGTAAGGAGGAAGGACACTGGCGCATCTACTGTCCAGTGCTTTTGCAGAAGGTGGCAGTCCCATGAGACCGGGGGTCTCATGGACAGGATCGTGAAGATGGTGGCCAGGACAGGGCTCAGACAGCTAAGACATCACAGGGTCATACTGATCAGAACTACTTTGACGACACTCGGGGCAAACAGTACTATCATGATGAGTATGATACGGATGAGGTGACCGGAATGTCTTACAGCTAAGATAGCCAGGGACAGGGTGAGGGACCAGTTTTGATACCTGTAGACCAATGAGGTCTGTACGTTAGTGCAGACATGCATGGTTCGACCAAGGAGTTTTTGGTGGAAACAGGTGCGACAAACAGCTCTATTTCTCGTTCCCTGCTCCTGGGGAGGCTCTGTCTGGCCAATAATAATGTTTCGGTAGGTTTTTCTGGTGTACCGGTTGTGAGCCCCATTTCCAAACCTCTTGCGTAGACTATTGCTCCTTTTACTGTGGATTGGCCATTCTTGTTGACGTCTAGTTGTGGAGAAAATTTAATGGGTCTGGATCTATTGAAGAAATTGCATGCCACAATTTATTGCTACCCCGAGGGTGTCTACATGATAGTGGGTCAGAATGTTGTCCACACTTCTCAGTGTTTGTCTAAAGATGCGCCTCTCCCTGCTAAATGTAAAGATGTGCCACCCACACTGTGGGCAACGGGCGACACAGTTATGGATTTGTTGCAGATATCACCTGTTTCAATTCGTGTCAAGGAAGGTGCTATCTTACCCCGTATTCCTCAGTATAAGATACCACAGGCAGGTGAGCAAGCTTTGATAAAAAATTTGTAGGATTTGATTGAGAAAGGAGTGGTTGAGGAGACAACTGCTAATGTTTGTAATAGCCCTAGGCTTCCTATTCTTAAAAGGACACCATTGTGTCCCTCTGAGTATCCCGAAGATGTTTATCGCTTTGGGATTGATTTGCAAGAAGTTAACAAAATAGTGATTCCACAGTTTCTGGTGGTCCCTGACATTACTACTCTCCCAACGATGATTCCTTCTGCTAAATTCTTTTCTGTCATTGACTTGAAAAATGTCTTCTTCAGTATTCCCATTCATCCTGACAGCAGGTATCTGTTTGGGTTCACCCTAACTGGTAGAAGCTTTAGATTCTGTCGCGCTCCTCAAGGCTATACAGAGAGTCTGAGTATTTATGGGCAGGCATTGAAAGGTCAGCTGGATTCCTAGTCGCTCCCCACAGGAAATGTATTACTACAATATGTTGACGACTTGCTCATTGCCTCAGACACAGAACAAGGTTGCAGAGATAGCACAGTTAAATTGTTGCTCCATCTGGCTGACCATGGTCATAAGGTATCCCTTTCCAAATGTCAGTATTGTCGACAGGAGGTCACCTATTTAGGTCACATACTGTCGAAGGAGGGTAGGAGATTGACCCCTGAGCGTATCAGTACCATTGTTGAAATGCCTATTCCGCAAACTTAGAAAGATGTGCACGCTTTCATAGGTATCACTTCCTATTGCAGAGAGTGGATACCTGGATACTCACTTCTTGTTAAGCCTCTGCTTGCACTAACACAAAAAGATGTGCATGAGCCCCTGCCTTGGATGCCAGAATGTCAGCAGTCTTTTGAGCAAATAAAAACTGTGCTTTGCTCGGCTCCAGTGCTTGGTACCCCTAACTATACAAAATGTTTTGTGTTGTACGTCCATGAGCTGGGTGGTTGTTCGCTTTCTGGGAGATATTCTCAAGAACGTGTGATAACTAACGCAAAAGTAGCTTAACACAACTCCCCACATTGCAATCCATCGCGGGAAAATAACACCTTGGTAACGCAGCATTCCCAAGCCAGCGGCACCATGTGATAGGCTCACGATAACGCATCAAATGTCCGCGATGAAGTCAATGCCGCAAAAATACGAAACACGAATGCAAAAAAAGCTGGGATAAGGCCAAACGCGGTACAAAAATCAGCGAAAACCAGCCACAGGCCTGCAAATCCCATGCGTCATGTGGGAAAATGCACTATAAAAGGAAAAAAAAACCACCAAGACCCAATCAAACTGCGTAGCACCATGGATGCACACGGACCGGGTGCAGAGGACAACCCAAACCCCATAAGCCCCATGGAGGACCAGCTAGGAACCCCCTGCTCGGGGAAGGGCAAGGAGAAGAGGAAGACGGGGTTCAGTCCGCAGGAAGACCGGATCCTCGTCACGAAGGTGACAGAACACTACCAACAACTGTTTGTCACCTCCACTACGTCATTGGCAACACAAACGGATATATGGCTGTCCATCATCAACAACGTGAATGCAGTTGGAGTGTCGAGGAGGTCAATGGAGGAGGTCAAGAGGCGCTGGCATGAGGTGCACAGCCTAACCAAGGAGAAACTCGCTGCCAACAGGAAGGCAGCAAAGGCGACTGGAGGTGGGACCCCTGCGCAACAAGAAGAGCTGGATGAGCTTGAGCAAATGGTGGCCCCAGTCATCAGTGCGCAGACGGTGCAAGGAGTTGGGGGTCTGGACACAGCTGGATATGACCTGACCCAACAGCAACAGAGCGAGTAACAACCAGGGCCTGGGGGGACGGAGGGAGATGGGCACAATGGCATACAAGCACAATCATCCGCAGCACACTGCATAACCACAATGAGTGTGGAACATGTCCCTGATTCCCTTGGCACACTGCAACACACATAGAAACACCAAGTAGGCCCCCGTCCAAAATGTGCACATAATGGCCCCCCTCCATATCACCAATGCCACAACCTACCCAGGCACATGTGCTGAATCCAGAAATGCAGCGGCTCACTGAGCCACATGGACTATGCAAGTGACACTGTATGACAGACAGCATGGCTGCAGTCACAATACATGACATGGTGCACAAGACGACATTGAGGTGCTGGGTGTGGACAACATCCGTAAAAGAGCAGGCCACACTCTGACACATCCACGTGCACCTACAACCCATGACGTCAACAACACATCTGCAGACAAACAATGCACAAGAGTACAAAATATGTACAAGAGCACAAAGGACCCAAGTCACAACCATCACAGCACCCGAAAAGCACACAAGTCAAAGGCACATTGACTCAAAGGGATGAGGGGCCGCCAAATCAGAGCTGCAGGGCAGACGTGCCAACAATGCAGCACACACAGATAGCAATCACAGTACATCAACATTGACGACAATGTGGTACAAAGTGCAACCTTTACACCACAGGACAGAGGACGCAACTGGTGCCGCTCGTGCGTAGAAACTGGCCAATCACATCTGGCATTGCATGACACTGTGAGATGATGATGTACGAGTACAACCTCACATCTGTCATTTAGTCCAAATGTACACTGTTTCCCAGCAAATAGCCAGCTCCTCCAAAACAGTGACAATGTACATTGTCATGCAGTGTGTATGTAAACATGTATAATACATTAACATACATGGAACACACTGTTAACCTGCATCTCCCTTTCACATTGCAGAGGGACAATCAACGCGTCCTGAAGAGCAGACCACACATCTCTACAGTGATGATGAAGAGGACACCCTGCACATTTTCCCAGACACCCTCCAACAGCTCATAGACAGCCTCCACACACCATCCCCAGTAGCAGGGCAGCCCAGCAGCATCACGGTGAGCCCACACCCTGCACAGCAGGAAGCACACACCACCACGTCTGGCCCACAGGACCCCCACGACCAACATTATGAATTCCAACGCTGTGTGTTAGCGTGCAAGGAGGAGTTGGCAGATCAGCTGTGGGTGGGTTTCGACCTCGTGGCAGCCAAACCCGATGCCATACGTGGGTGTCTGAGTCCCATCAGGGACCACGTAGAGTCCCTAACGGACACCCCCTGTCCGCACCATGCTCACCCAAAATCCTTGGCTGACCTCTCTCGGGCCATTACTCGGATACAAGAACTGCCTAGTCAGACAGGCTCCAGCGACGACAGCACAGAGTTGGCACAGATGCAGAGGACAATGGAGACCATGGAGCGGATGCAGGCTGGAAGTAGGGCCGCCACGGCTGAACACCAGCGCCATGTAGCTGGGATCTTCCAGGCCTTTCAGATCCTCATCTTGCCATTGCTGCCACAGAGCCTGTACCAGATGACTGCTGCAGGAACCTCTACACACTATTCTGCCCCCTGATGTGTCATTGGCACACAGTGATGCTGCCATTACACCTCCGCACCCTGACGTGTCAGTGGCCCAGAGTGATGCAGCCATAACACCACCACACACACCTGACACAGTGGACACAGAAGGCGTCTCAGAGGAGTAAGCTGTGGAGTGCAATTACTGTGTGAGGAAGGAGGCAGTAGCATCCGTACACACCCCATGGCCAGTCCCTGCATGGTTCAGCCCTCTGCATCATGCCCTGGAACAACACCTCCCAATGTCCCCCGGAACACTCTGTGACATTCGCCAGGACCCCGACATGGACTGCCATATCTGCTCTTGTACCAATGACACAGCAATCCGGCTGAGGACTGTACTCTTCCTCTTCAGATTAACTTTGCATTCCCCCAAGGACTCTGGTTGTCCCACCACTGGGCAACCACATAATGTGGACTTGAACTGGCCATGTACCCCTCCATCTCCGAGACTCTCCAGAATATGAATAAAACATTCGAAATCACACAGATGTGTCATCATGTCTATGTTCACCCACGTGTACAAGTATGGATGAATGTAGGGACGTTGATTGCACATAAAGGTACACCCTTTGAAATGTCAGCAAGGCGCATGTTTGAGCCTGACCCACATGGCCAATTAGATGACTGTGAAGGTGTGAACTAGGTGTGGCCTCATTGCACATGCACAACAATCTCGCATCCCCCAACGTAGCCCAACATACATGTATCATATAGGGCTGTGTGTGTCAAAGTCAGAATCAGTAGCCCGCTTGAAGTAGTGTCCCCATCGATTGTGGCTACACAACTTCTGTTAGCATGACGTACTCACACACATCAGTGTGTACACAGTGTTTCAATGGATCATATTGATCCACATGGCAAGAAGTTGGACACCATACTCACATTGCTGAAGACACATAAGAGCACAGGTCTACCAGCAACTATCCCAAACATAATGTGTGGCTCACAGAGGTGGAGCTGCCAATGGAGATTCCCCACCTATGTACCAGAGGCAGTCTGTCCCTCCCTGTGTACGGACAATGTTCATTGAGGCACACGATTGGTCCTACTAATCGACACTCATCGAAGTTGTACACAGGTGAAGTTGCGTAAGCATGTGCGTGTCAGTACGGGCAGGTGATGGGCCACAACAGGCATACAAATGCTTAAGGCACTTACAGGCAGAATGGGAACGTGTCAAGGTTCAAGGAATGGGGTGGCAAAAATGTACACATATCCTTACGGTTGGCAACGGTCTCAGCCCACCTTGCCTTGCTGGTCAATTCATGTCATGTGAAGTTTGGCGTCTGGTCATTGCCCGTGTCAGGAGACACAACTCACAGCCCATGGGATTTGCATGGAGCTGTACCACCGGACTGCGCAGACTGTGTGCTCTGCTGACAGTGAGCAGGTGAAAGGGACCAACAAGGTCACATGTCGTGCTACATTTGCATGTGTGCAGTCTCCCTCCCTCGGTATGTCAGATTCAGGAACTTTGTCAAACGACGCTGTGCAGCTCCGCCCATGGGGCTGCAGCACTTTGCACAGGTGTCTGGCAACACGCGTAGGTGCACACACATGCATTCTGAGTCCGAGCGAATGCAGACATGTCCACTGTTGTACTGGCTTATGGAACCCTTCCTCCAGGATGCAGCACAGTTTTGGGACCTGTGCTCTGGGTGTCAATCAGTTGTGGCTGCAGGGAACGTAGTTACTCGTCCATGAATGTGAGCACTGCTTCATAGGCGATCAGTTCCAGAAGTACATTGTTCCCGAATTCAAGGAACACGAGGGAGAGCCAATCCATTGACTGGTCTGGAGATTTGTGCTCCGACCACACAGTTTCATCAATCCGCAACACAGCCCAATAGGGGAGCGTCTCGATGTGGTCACTGCACACGATGACTTGTGCAATCTCTCATCCACTGCTGCCGGCACAGACACCACATATCAAGGCATCCCATGCCCGGGTATCCCAGTTGCACTCCTGTTCGTGGACCAACAGGGGGGCACACACAGGTCGTAATCCAGTTCAGCTACCGTTGTGTTGGATAGGCAGACCTCCATGGGCCACTCGAATGTGCATTATCAACAGTGGAATCATGGCTGGATGCATGTGACGTACGCCAGCCGGAAACTCAGACGGTAACTGATTCACAAAACTGCCATTGGCAGAGCTCCCAACAGATGCAGCATTCATGCACGGTACAGTTCCACATGACTGGGGTTGTGCATGTGCCTGGGATTGCCTGCCATTGCGTTTGTTGGTCTTGTACCAGCGGCACTCCTCAGACCGGCAGCAGTTCTGGGGACGACATGCCACGGCTCGGAGTAATGAGTCGTATGTGTGTTCAACTTTTGAACGTATGGGTTGTCTTTTTTGCCGATGCATTGGGGACATGCTATGCAGGTGTATCTCGAGCAGGGATGAGTGTGTGTGGGGTGTGGACAAGTCGCTCTTTCATTAGCGCAGTTCGTGGTGTGGGAGTCGGCAGGGTATGGTATCTCACTCAGGGGGTGTATATTGAGACAAAGGAGCTTTCATGCCTAATTTTGGTCTGGATACTGCTTGCATTTCTGAAATGTGATGTGGCCTTCACGCTGAAATTGTTGCCAGGCCTAAGATTTTGGGTGCACCAATTGTGAGCCACACGCAACAGTTGGCATGGATTTGCCAAGGGCACGATTGTCCTTGCGCTCCTTGTTCAGTCTCTCTCTCTTTCCCTCTCTCTCTGCCCTTTGATGGGTGCCTGACACACCTTCTTATCTGGGATATTGTCTTACAGGCTGTCACTTGCAGATTGTCCAGGGATGACCTGCCATCACTCTAGAAAATAGTTGTTTGGTGTGGAAATTGATTGTGATGTTTTGTTTGGACTATCAATGGTGAATGTTTGAGTCTGTTTTTTCTGTACTCACAAGGCTGTTAGTTGTTGTGATTCTGCGGCATCAGGCTAATGGTTTTGTGCATGTTTCATGATGTTGATGTGCATTCTCTTGGTCAGGGGGAGGTGGGGGGTGCCCGGGTTGTGGCCCCGGGGGGGAGGGTGCAGGGGTGGGTGGCAGTGGGTGTTGTTGCTCTCTCGGGGCTCCGGAATGCGGGATGCATGGTGTAGGCTCCATGGCATCTGTTTTTCTTCAAGTGTGGCTGTGGTCTGGGCTCCCTTTTCTGGTGCCGGTTGTTGTCCGACTTTGCAGCAGGTCAGAGCAGGTATTAATTTCCTTATTGCGTGTTTTGTGTTCTCATCGCCGATCTGGCTGGTCGTTGAGAATGTTGAGGTGTGGTGTTGTCGCAGGTTTTTGCTCAGGAACGCCTACTCTGCATCTCATTAGCGATAGTTGCCAGGGTCATCCGTGGCAATGTTTTTTGCGACTGCTATCACAGGTAAACTGGTGATATGGGCTGTTAGCACCAGCTTGTGAATGGGGCGATAAATTTATCGCGGCTTTGGGTGTGATAAAGTGCCAATAACTAGGCGATAGTTCCTTGAGAATATGCCCCTCTGTTTTAACACAAAAATTTGGGGATCAGCAACAACCGTGTGCTTATTTATCTGCTGTGCTTGACCCTGTCGCACAAGCCCTTCCGAGCTGTCTAAGAGCGGTCGTGGCTGTGACCGTCTCAATACGACAATCGGCGGGACTTGTACTCGATACTGACCTCACAGTTATGGTACCCCATGCTGTAGATACACTTTTGAATAAGACAAGGACACAGCACCTCACCAGTGCGAGTCTGAACGTTATGAGCTAACACTCTTTCAAAAGCACATTATGATTAAACGCTGTGCCACTCTCAATCCAGCTACGTTATTACCCCACCCTTCTGAGAATGAGGAGATTGACATATATGATTGCATTTTTTGGACGGAGGAAGAGACGAAGGGACGGGTAGACCTGACTAATGTTCCCTTAACTGGCCCCCAAGGGGAACTATATGTCGATGGCTCTTGTTTCAAATTACCAGATGGCCCCACCACAGCAGCATACACAATTATTACGCTGCACACGGTAGTTGAGACATCACGAGCTCCCTATCAGTACGCCCAGGCAGCTGAATTAGTCGCCCTTATTTGAGCTTGTGAATTGAGCAAGGGACTGGTTGTTAATATATATACTGACAGCCAGTCAGTCACACAGCTTTATTCAATCTTTTTCAAACGGATCATAAAAGCACAAGTTATCTAAAAATTCCAATACAATATATACACATATATACACATTTAAAATAAGAATTAAACAGTTGCAGTGATCCGGGTAAATTCAAAGAAAAACGTTTATGAAAAAAGCAGTTCAGAATTTAAAATTAATTAATTAGTTGTTGCTACTAAAATGTCGCCCCACCTTTTTCCTCTTCCTAAGACAAGCCTACAAAAATTAGGCAACAGAACAGCATACAAATGGATCCGGTAGAGTTTTAAAAAAGTACATGGCCACCCGGCACTGCCTAAAATTGTGGTACTTCAGGATTGGGAGTATGAATGTTTTCCTTTCCTCTGTATAGGTCTTGCAAAATAATACAATGTGTAGATCTGACTGTACTGCGTAGTTGTTACAGGGACAGGGTAAGAGGTCTGCTAATTTATATTTATTTTGGGGGTATCCCAGGAGTAGCGGGATCATGTTCATGCGGAAACGCAAAAGGATAAATCTGTGTTGCGCATTATTTATGCGTGATAAATACTGAAAACCTTCCCCTGATCTTGGTGGTACCACATCATAAAGAATGTAGGAATGATGAATACGTTTCTTTTCTCTTCGGGCATACTTTGATCTCTTAATGAATAAATCAGTTATACTTTCCTTTGAAACCCGTTTGCAGGACTCAGGGTCCTGAAATAATTCACCCATCCCTAACGCTTTCAGATGGACCTCTACGTAATTTAACCATCCAATTCTTTTATAATAATCTAATTTACAACAGTCCTTGATAATCGTTTGAGTCAAATCCACTGTAGACCTCCGCCATACTGATAGCCACAAGAAGACTGGAGCCAGTCTTATGTTGTCGCTCAAATAAGGAAGCCCCAATTCACAGTGTTAAATATGATTTGGGGCTGATTGCGGTAAGGACACACGGTTTTTAAAAAAGAAGTCTTCTATTTGTTGTAGCGGTGTAACATTAACCATACCCCACACTCATGCCCCATGTAGTGCAGCGGACTTTATTTTAGCTGAATATATATTCTTAATTGCATCCAGTGGGCTGCCTCCCAACTTCGTAGCAAATCTTTTGACAGCGGTAACACTCCTTTGCATGCCCTGGGCTCTTGCTGCCACTAAATTAGACCATGAGTGGTCTTTATCAAAAAGCACTCCAAGGTATGAAAAGGAGTCGACTGTCTCGATTTTCTTGCCTGCCAACTGGAATTGAGGATGTTTCTCACCTCTTGCGGCTCCAGATACGGTTATAAATGATTTAGATTCATTGACCTTTAGGTCAAGAGAGGCCATAAAAGCGGAGTAGGCTGTGATTAGCTTTTGTAGGGCTAAGCCCGATCTGGCCTTCAATACCGCGTCGTCAGCGTACGCCAAAATTGGAAGGGGGAAACAATCAAATTTAGGCACATCCACCAGTAGAGCAGACAGGGCGGACTCTACTGACAGCCAGTACGAACTTTGGGGTCGTCCATAATTTTGGTTGGCTCTGGGCAGAGAGAGGGTTCCTTACTTCCCATGGGACACACATTCAGCATGGTCCTCTCAAACATAGGCTTCGGTCTGCTCTGACACTCCGTAAGAAATTAGCAATTGTGAATGCAGCACTCATAAGAAAGTTACTGACAAGGTGGATAAGGGGGACGCTTTTGCAGATCGGACAGCTGAGGAAACAGCCTGAACAAAGATGAAAAGGATGTTTGTAGCAGGTCCAGATAGGTGGTTGCCCGAGTTCTCCTTGTTTGAAGATACACTGGAGAATGTAAAGGAAATTCAGAATAAGGCCACGATGGAGGAATTAGCATTGTGGCAGGAAAGTACAGCAAATTTGAATGATAAGGGATGTTGGATTGATAAGTCAGGGAAGCCGAGATGGATGTTGCCAGATGCATATGTTCTTCCTGTAGTGACAATGGCCCACGACCCAGCCCATATCAGCGCTAAGGTTATTTGCAAACTATTAGACCCCGTATGGCAACATGATAACATCCCCAAGACAGCTACACACTTAGTAAAATCTTGCATGGTGTGCATGATGTACAATCCTGGCAAGGGTACCCCTACACCACCCGGTAATTTTGTACCTCCCACTTTCCCTTTTGAGGTCCTCCAGATAGATTTTATTGAAATGGACAGGGTCAATAATTTGAAGTATGTATTGGTGGTTGTCTGTGCATTCAGCAAATGGGTTGAGGCCTACCCCACTAAAGAAAATACAGCTTTGCGGCTGCAAAGATACTCCAGAAGGAGTTCTTTCCTCAGTTCGGCATGCCCAGTTTGATCTGGAGTGATAATGGGAGTCATTTCAATGCCAAGGTTATCCAGCTGGTTTGCGAGGGACACACATCAGAAAGAAGTTTCATGCTGCAAATCACCCCCAGTCCACCGGTTTGGCTGAGAAGTACAATGGTACTCTCAAACGGAAATTGGCAAAGATTCAGGAGACCACAGGGTTACAGTTGCCAGATGCTTTACCACTGACTCTTTTGTCCACAAGAACAATAGCACATTCTAGGACAGGATTGTCACCCTACAAGGTTGTGTTTGGACGCCCGGCGAATGTTTAGGACATCCCACGACCTCGTAAATTTTCGGAGATTGAGTATCCTTTACTGACTGATTATCTGTATCAGTTAACTAAAGATTTGAGTTTTATTCACCGACAGATACACAAGTCCCTTCCACCTGTACCCGAGAGGCCCGGACATGATATTTGGCCCAGTGACTTCGTCCTGGTGAAGAACTTTTGGAGGCCCGCTGGAAGGGGCCTGTCCAGGTCTTCCTGGCTAACCGCACTGCCATAAAAGTCGCCGGCCGAAAGCACTGGATACACTCCACCCACTGCCACAGAGTACCCCTGCCCTTGCCCTATGATCAGTGGGTAAGGGAGGGCATTGGGGAATCTGAGCATAAGAAGGTGCCTTAGTTCATCCCATTCAGCGATGTGATTCTAACGTGGACCTGAACGGATGCTGAAAATAATGAAGTGCTAAATGCAGCAGTCCCCCCAGAGATCAGATCCATTAAGGAGCCCCTTTTCACTGCCCCTCTGTGCCTGAGCCCCTGTTCGTTGACCCCTCTGTTCCTGGAATCACCAGGTACAATTTGGGTCCTTGGGGGAAGGACAGTGCACCAAAGGAGAAGCCAGATTAGTTAGGGATGGACTGCGCAAGTCAGGGTGTACTTTGTCAGTAGTACCAATGGTGTTAGTTTAGGGTGAGGCGAGATTGGTGCATTGTTCTGAAATTGGACAGGTAAATCTAACATGCTCCCCTGGAGGGGGGCACATTATCCTGGACGACGTGGGAGTCATGACTAGCTAGGACTGAGCAGCTCCACCGTCGGTGCTCAAGAGCGCCAACGTTGACGAAGAATTGGAGTCTACCAGTGAGACTCAGACAAAAACTGGAAACACTTGCCCCCTTGCCATCAGATTTATTGAATTCCTTTTCCCTTGCTTCATAATGTATCCATTTGGTCAGCCTATTACAGAGGAAAAAGAGTCATTTGCGCCTCCACGTCCAGTGCGGGTTTGGTCCACAAAAAGTAAAATAGTTTTTGCATCAATAGTTGCGATTGCATTAATAATTGTATTGGGGATATCCTGGTTCCTGGAGGAGAAATAAACTGTACATTTCTTGGTTGGTACAACACACTTCCCCCTGAAAACATTTCTGTCACTTTAGCACCTCATAATGGAGAGCACCGAAAGTCTTATACAGATAACGTGTTTATACAAATGCTGCATCAGGCTCATGAAGTGTCTAATACCACTAATTGTTGGGTTTGTGGATTGCTTCCCTCTGTGACACATAAAAGTGATAATTTGTTGTCCATGCCATTGTCATACATCAGTAATTGTGAGGGTAGTAGTTTCGAGGGTTGGTTTGAATTGCACATTATGGTGCGTCCCAATACCCAAATCTCTGCTCTGGGTAGGACACCTGTTGATTCTTGCACTATGATACAGAATGTTTAGTTCCATCACAGGGTTCCCCCCATAGGACAGACAGGAAAAGAGACATTTGGTAAATTGTTTTTAAGGTCCTGTATGAACGCATACAAAAAAGTAAAGAATGTGAACTGGATTTGAATGGAAATGGCTGATTTCTAAGGGTTCAACACGTCCGAGTACTTCCAATCTTTCCAGGTTCGTAATGTTACAGAGGACCAGCCAATACCTGTGTCAGTGGTCAACACAATAGCTAGTTTCTGAGTCCAGGGAACTGGGAGGATAAAGGTAGGGGAGAGCAGATGCAATTCCACCTACAGATTGAAAACAACGGATAGTCCGTCCTAATACCACCCCCTAATGTTTATTTCATCTGTGGATCTCAAGCTTATGTCTGGCTCCTGAGGGAATGGTCAGGCAGGTGTTATCTCTCTTTTCTCCTTCCCCCTGTGTATATAGCTCCATCCACTTACCATAAAGATCACCAGCTGCACCATAGGAGTGTATACCTGTCCCGAGTCAGAAGAGTCATTGATAGAGACGATATAGATCAGACACATACTACCATACAACAGTTTGAGGATGCCATTAAGGGTATCAATAGCCTTAACAGTCGTCGGCTCGCAAGAATTGTGGAAGGTGTTATAAATACAAAAGCAGGGATACTGACTAATATTACTACTGAGCTCCGGGCTACGAGGCTCATCATTTTACAAAACCGGATGATGTTAGACATCATCCTTGCTGACCGGGGAGGGGCCTGCCACATTATTGGCAGTAGCTGTTGTGTGTACATACCTGACCATGCCCCCAATGTGCATGCTGCCATACAGAAGTTGCATAGACTATCATCTGACATATACCAAGAAAATGGTATTTGGTCTATCTCTGGGTGGTTATGGGGTGTGTTTATGTCCTGGGGCTGGAAGATCCTTATCTTTCTAGCTGTGATTGCTGGTATTTTCATCACATAATGTCTTTGCATACACTGTCTCCCGACCTGCTGCACTTATTGAACAAGAGTCCTCACTCCTAAACCGAAGAAGACAGCTCCTAACACTAGTGCTGCCATCATGTTGCAGAAAGATAGTGCCAACAGGATGCAGATTGATGAGGGCATTTTTGGTTCTACATCATTCCTTGCAATGTCAATTTCTGATACTGAATATATGAATAATTCTGAGTGTTGAAGTCTTTTGTTTCTCTGTGTATTACATCTTTTCCATTCCCAATTCTGAAATGGTTTAGCAAATGCTAAAAGGAGGGTCTATTGGAATAATTTTTTTTCAGCTGAATTGTTCGTGCACTGTACATCTTAAGTTAACATTTGCGGCACCTTTTTATATTCACCCACCATTTTGAGCCATGATTCAAACTAACTTCTGTCTCTCTGCCCCAGCTGAAAGCAGCTGTGATGATCTGCGTTTCTACAAGGTTGAGCCTGGCTGTACTAATGAATACACTGTTCTTGTTAGTGCATACATTTCCTACTAGATAGGCCTTCTCCCACCCTTAGAGTGGCGGACAAAGGCAGAGTAACCTTGGCGTTAAGATAGCGTGTGCCCATTCTCAGGATCAAATCTCATTCTTCTAAACCTCGTTTGTTCACCAGCTACTAACTGGCAATTTCCAGTCAGGGCGTGTCTTTATTGGTTCTGAATTGTAAATAATGTATCTCCATGCTTGATGAAGTCACTCCCTCTACAGCAATCCCAGGAGGCCGGTTAGACTGGACTCCACTCGAGTATACCTTGAATAAAATATACTTGGTTTGTATTCTCTACTGTCTGGCCGACTCTTTATTTGTATGGAAGGCTGAGATGTGCTTGTGAGTGACCCGGGTGGCCCTAATCGGGTCACTTCCTTCAGATCAGATGGATAGGCCACTCATCCTAAACTAGTGAAGGGGACTGAGTGGTTGTAAATTGCAGACAATCCAAGTATGGCATTGTGGCTGATTCAATCTGGTCAAAGGCATCGTTCTACAAGTTCAGCCATTAGCATTTTCAATTTAGGCTTTTTTATGCACCTAATCTGCCCAGTGGAAGAATGCCCCAGCAACATCGAGAGAACACAGTGGAAGCTGTCTCAGCCATAACCCACAATAGATTCATGCCTTTATCAGATCTCGATACCAAGGGCTGACTTGAGCCAGCCCAGGTGACGGGTCGAGCGATGAGCAACACTAAAGACATGTTCATGGAACTTAACTATGCTGCAAGTCGTATC
Organism: Triturus cristatus; assembly: GCF_964204655.1. Taxonomy (NCBI): domain Eukaryota; kingdom Metazoa; phylum Chordata; class Amphibia; order Caudata; family Salamandridae; genus Triturus; species Triturus cristatus. The sequence goes on from NC_140587.1 coordinate 972,088,750, forward strand.
ATTGAGCCCTAACGATTCTTGCTACCCCAGTAGTGGGAGGAATGATTGATCCAGCTGCAGTCAAAGGTCCAGATTCTCTGGTCCACAACAAAAGAAGTACACTGCAGGTCAACACTTTCTCCACTGCTCAAGTGGAAAACAGCAAAAATGCATCCTGGAACAATGCAGGCTTGATGAATAACCTTGTCTGTCTAGATTTCAATTTTGTGGACCAATTTAAATTCTGTGCTTTTCATGAGGCTTAAGCAGATGGTTCTTTATCTCGAACTGGGTTTGTTTACTTCAATCAACCTAACCTTTCATGTGGGAGAGGCCGACCATCAGGGGACTTGGCGACATGGAATAAGACCACTATTGCATGTTCTTCTAGAATGATTGATCAAGGTTCCCCTGATGTTTTGTAAGTTCATTTGAAGTTTTCCATGGGGGTCTCTTGATGGTTATATAATGCCTCCTCTAGTGCTAATGAACCATTTGATAGGAGGCTCGTCCCCTGGAGCAATCGCCGAAGGCGATCTGATGCCGGTTGGCCTGCAGAGACAATTGGATGCATTCACAGAATAGAGTAAGAACAAATGTTTAAAATAAATTTGGCGAAGACTAAGGTAATGTTTGTTTTTTAGAAAGGGAGGGTACAAAAGAGACGGTCTAAGTGGTGGTTAAATGGTGTTCCAGTAGAAGAGGTAAAGAAATATTACTATCTTGGCTTTCTTTTTAGTTACAATCTTAACTTTATGTCACATATTGATATGCAGGAGGGGAAAGTTAAGGCGGTGCATTATATAGGATGGATGTTGCATTGGGCCATAAATCTAACAAAGTGGTTAGAGAGACATATAATGCTAAAACTGTCAGCTTGCTGTTGCATAATTGTAAGATGCTGCCTGTAAAATACGTAAGAAAGATGCAAAACATAGAAATTAATTTTTGGAAGAAATGGCTTGGCCTACCTGGAGGTACAGTAAATAGTGCCCTAAGGCTTGAATTGGGCCTCACTAATGTACTATTTAGGTACAAGTAACTGCCCCTTAACTACTGTCTCAGTGTTTTTACAACGGATGAGGGTTCCTTAAGGTAAATTATAAAATCCTGCTTTCAGGAGAAGTATGCCGACAGGTCGGAGGCTAACCTACTGCATATTAAGGTATCCCTAGATGCTGCAGTAGGGGAAGAACTTCAAGGGTTCTCTATTACACAGCAGAAGCAAACTGTAAAGCATTTAGTAAACAAGGGCTCTAGGAAGAGCGACTTAGAAGATGTGTGAAAGAGAGATAATCTGTGTCATCTAAGCTATGGGGGATATATTCAACCTCACCTGTTGGATAAAGAGTACCCATATCAGAGGTGGGCACCGAAGATTAGATTGAGGCAGGTACCAGCTTTTATATGATGGAAGCTGGTTTGGCAAGTAGGGTTGGATATAGCTAAGAGTCCCTTCTACGTAAGGGCCCACTGACCTTTTTGCACTTACTTATAACTTGCTCCTGTTTTGCTGCTAGCAGAAGAAAATTGTTGCTACCGACCTTTAGATATACTCAGATCCTCCATACAAAGGACCTAATTCAATTAATTTCAAGATGTGATAATATACCATTGTGTTACACAGTAGGGGAATTCCTGTCCATCATTTATAATCAGTTCATTAAGAGGAAAGTTTTGCTGCATTGGGGATATGGAATGGGTGTATTGAGGGTGCTATGTTTTAGTTCCATCCTCAATATAAGAAAGGGTATTTTGTGGAAAGGCCATTTTTTAAACAGTATTTTGTATAACAGTAGATGTATTTTGCACATTTGTTGCTTTATTTTGCACATAGGAAATAGCATTTTTGCACATTAATAATCGATCATTTTACTATAGACTAGTCTAATGTATGTTTTAACTAAGTGCGTATGGTCTATAGATGATTGTGCAATTACAACCCTACCTGTATTACCATTGACTATTCCTGAATATAAGAAATTGTTCTCTGGACAAAGTGAATTGTTTATCCAATGTCTATCTTCCTCATTTGCTCAAGGGATAAAAATAACCACTTTAATAATGCTATTGCTCTCTAGGTATTACCCAAGTGGATTGTATTCTGTACAATGATAATGTTAACTCTGTTAATATAATTGATGAAATACTCCCAAGGTAAGGGGGTTAAGATCTGTTGTTTTACATTGGATAGAAAAATGGAGAGATTTAAATGTGTTTAGATATTGATTGGGTTGTGAGTAATATTAATATTTGTTGATTTTAAATGCTATTATGAGGGAGGGTAAAGTATGGAAGCAAGTAAAAGAATATGTTTCAATAATAACTTTTTTTTTGTATTACTTGTGTATATAAACTGTTTGTTTTGCCTTTTCATTTTAGGCATGACATCAAACTGTCAATAAAAACTGAAACTGAAACTGAAACGGATTATATTCTGTTGGATATTAGGCTATGGCTCATAGATGTTGATATGGAAGTGGTACAGTGGCAAGATAGTGCCCATAACGGCCTGAACCTCACTCTTCATTCATTGGGGCTTAATGCCGCCTCTAGTGCTAAGGAGCCATTTTCCAAGAGGCTCTTCCCCTCAAGCAATCATCAAAGGCTGATGTGGAGTGTTATTGCCTTAACCAGGCCCATCCAAATACAGATTTATGAGGCTCTTACCACTGCCTTTGAAGCAGTCCTATTGATGGGAGAATGCCTTGACAGCTGCCGCGTGGGGTGATCTTGACAAACAACTCCATGTTTTGCACATTCAAAGACCTCTCTATGGTGGAATCTAGATCCCTCCCTAAGAAGGCCAAAATGTCTCCATGGCACGCCAAAACTTTTAGGGCTGCCCGGAGTACACTTTCAGATGCCATTAGGAGCAGCAAGACAAATTCAATCAAGGAAGCAAGAGCCTCTTGCAAAGCTTCGCTAGTTAGGGCTAAACACAAATATTAGATGGAGAAATGGGAAGTCCTGTTGAATGCTGTGAAATTGAAAGACCCTCAGATGTTCTGGCATACTCTGGCCAATATGACACTGGATCTAGCTGCTCCGTTGAATTCTAACATCTCGGAAGCAGCATGGATTAATCTCTTTTCAGGGCTGGACGATGGGGTAAACATTGACGAAACAAGGATTTACTCTGGTAGTATTGAGGGCTTCACTGTCACAACAGTAGAGACTTCCTATGTAAAAAATGATCTACACAAGGAGGCATCGTCTGAACTGACTGCATGTAAATTTCCCCCTATTACCACAAGGGAGGTTATTAAACCCATAGACTGGATCATGCCAGGAAAAGAGCTAGGGTTAAATAAGGTGCCTGGGGACTTGTTTAAAGCAGATAAGACAATCTGGGGCCCATATTTTGGTAAGTATTTCAATTGTATTTTGGAAAGCTTACCTACTCCCCTTACTTGGGCAATGGTTGAGATTGTACCAATCTACATGAAAGGCTCACAATCCCTGCCATCCAATTATCAGTCAATCAGCCTTATTGACAGCTCCCAAAAGCTTTTCTGTCATATGCTAATGGATAGGCTATTTGAGTCGGTTGAGGGCGTGGGTCTAATAACAGGAACCAGTACCATCAACCAAGTATTTTGACTACAACTCATATACTGAAAGTATGTCTTTCTGGGAGGTGGTCAGATCTATGTAGTTTTTGTTGACCTCTGCGCTGTCTTTGACTTCCTGCCAAGGGAGGCTTTGTGGAACATTTTAATTGAACAGGGTGCCCCAAATTATCTTGAGGATGTCATCCGGAGGCTGCACCAGAAGAACTATGCGTAGGTTAGATATGGTATACATGTGAAGCTAGTAAAATCAATACCAGTCAATACCAGTCACAAGGGGGTAAGACAGGGCTGTGTTCTTGCCCCAACCCTATTTCTATTATATATTAATGATTTGGTAGCCCAGTTAGAGAAGTGCAATCATGACACCCAAAGCTTCGTGGGTATGAAGATCCCATCCCTCCCTCTGGGTATCCAAAATCTCCTGGGCCAGTTTGGTGCCTTCTGTGAGCAGAGACAGCTCGAGCTCAACTTCCAAAAAACCAAGTACATGGTCTTTAATCCTAGTCACACAACCCACCCAAACTCGTCTCTCAACGTTGCTCTCCTTGAGAGTGTCCACACCTTTGAGTATTTGGGCCTTACTCACACAGAATTTTGGTTGCTCTGCTCAGCTTTCGACCTGCATCTCTGATCATACAAATTTTCAATTTACAAGCATTAGGCGGGTCCTTGTGTGAGAAGAACTGTGGGGACACGAGAGGGCCACTGTACTGGAGGTGGGCGAGAACCAATGTTAATGATCTTTAGCGAATCTCCCAAGTACTACCCCACTCATGCCATTACGGATCTAGGCCACAGGTCCATCGTCCATAAAGCAACCCCTAGATCTTTGATGTTTTGGAGATGGCTATAGGCCTCAGTGGACCTAGTTCCATATCTGGCGGGATTGGAGGAGCTACTTAGGCAGCCTAAAGTTTCCAGGATGATCTGGTTTGGACACATCAAGACCTTCGTGGCAAAGTTGGGATTTGACCACCTGTGGACAAATCCGGGAGCTACGACAGGTGCGTCAAAGGTTGCACCTAAGGGGATTGATTGAAGGTATATAGATGTAGAATTGAGCAGGGACAGGAGTTTGGGCACTTTGACACTAGCCTTCCTAGAATCAAAGATACCTTCCTTAAGGAAGAATAAATGGACTCCTTTGAACCCCCATTGGTAAACAAATGTTCATTAAATTTAATTTTGGGACCCTACCGTTATGCACTTTCATTGCTAAATGAGGGCAACATGACATTGACCCAGACCTGACCTTCCCTTTCTGTCCCCAGACCAAGGAATGTACTTTTATGATTTTAATTTAATCGAATAAAGTGTTTTGACTGACTGACTGACACTGCCCATGAATGGCTCTTATGATGGTATACTGGGTTTGTTTGTTTTATGCAAATTGTATTTATGTGTACTTTTATGGCAGCATGTATGTGAATTTTATTTTTGTTAACTTTTATGGCAGCATTTGCTGAATAAAGAATATGATGATGATATTGTGATCATGCCTGAAGATCATGGAGAAAAAATTAGTTTCAACATAAATTATGAACCACTGTTTAATGCAATTCTAGGAATTCCAGGGTTTCACAAACACAATCCCAAAAAAGGGAGTCTACAGGGTCTTCAACATTGTCAGTATAAAAACACAGATATCTTTTACCCTCGATATCTACACTACTCAATCATGTGAAAGGGTTAACCTATGCTGAGAGCAATATTTGCATTGGCAGACCTTACTGGAACCAGTTGGGGTGATTTCCTTCTACTGTGTCACTGAGGTCCATCCTCAAATTATGAACATTGAGACCCAAACACCAACATTAGTCTCATGAACATTTATCACACATTGACAAGAGCACTCAACCAAACCAAACACGAGGTAAACAGAGATGTAAACTTTATGTGGACAACCATCAACAGCAGGTTAAACACGTATACAACTGGAGACCAGGTTTGGCTGTCTACTAAACACCTGTGCCTAAAACTTCAGCCTAAGGTCATAGTCCCATTTTCTGTTCAGAACATTATTAGTCCTGGTGCCGTGAAACATAGACTGCCCCCACATTTCCTGTACACCCTGAATTTCATATTTCAATGGTTAAACCAGTAAACATACACACCTGACTAATTTCACCTCCACCACTTTTTCTGGTATTAGACTACTCAAAATATGAGGCCAAGGAAGGCTATCCTAGAATCAAAGAGGGTAAGGGGATGCCTTTACTGTCTAATTCACTGGAAAGGATAAGGGCCAGAGAATAGGTCAAGTGAATCTATGAGTTATATTCATACTGCACATGTACAGAGATTATTCTACCAATGAAATCCATCTAAACCTTAACCTGTGATGAGTGCCCTGGGAGAAGTGTACTCCTGTGGCTGCTCAGGGTATCCTGGTAAAAAGGATCATGGGGACTATTGTGGTGTGGTTTACATGTAGCCTATGGTGCTCTGAGAAAGTTTTGAGTTGTGTGCACGATGGAGAGGAAGGAATTTATGGGGATTCAGGTTGCACACATTTTGGCACAGTCCCCTTTTGATTGTTTGGAGAATTGGAGACGGACTCCAGTGGAGATTAAGGTATTGAGCCACCACTAACATCTTTTGTCATTTATATCCTAGCTGGAAGTATGTGACAAACGGGAAGGGACTTCAAATATATTTTAAACCCCCAATCCCATTTCTAATAATTTGGATACTTTTGCATTTTAGTAAGGCCTGTCTGACCAGAATAGTACATTTGCCAATAATGTATTTGAATGCATTTTAAAACAGTAACAGAACTTAAGTGCAGTACTTATATACATCTAGACATATTTAAACATTGCCAATTTAATAGAATAAATGTGAAAAATTGCGAGGGAGAGCAGATGATTTTCTTTTCCACTGGGGGGCACGGCATTAAAAGGTTTAAAGACCATTGCGCTATAGCACTGAATACTCCAATCACCAACACCTGGAAAGGCGTGGAGATAATACCCATATATAAAAAGGGAGATCGCACAAACCCAGCCAATTACAGACCAATAATTCTCCTAGACATCATGCAGGAGGTTTTTGCAAGAGAAATACTTAAATGTTGTGACTGAATTAAAGACAGAGATTCGGAGCCCTTACCAGGCAGTCTTTAGAGTGAAAGTCAGGACTATAGACCATGTCCTACGGCTTTTATTAATTGTCTGGAAATACACTAAATTGAGAAATAGTCACCTATACATGGCCTTTGTCTATCTTAGGGCTGTTTTCGACATGGTCCCCGGCAGTTTGTTATGTACCTCGCTTAAGAGTCTGGGGGTTCCCGATGCACTGTTCACTCCACTGATAAAACTCCATAAGGACAATTATGCCCAAGTTCACAAGGGTCCACAGGGACAACTGACAGACCGTATCCCGATCCTTAGAGGACTGAAACAGGGGTGCAATTTAGCCCCCTCACTCTTCTCCCTCCTCGTTAACGATGTTGTCGAGACTCCACTTAATGGCAACATAGATGTCCCCAGGTTAGGAGGGGCCTGTGTCCTGGCTCTGTTATTCACAAACGATACCCTGCTAATTAACCAGTCCCCCATGGGCCTGCAGCATTTACTGAAGGACTTCCAAGGTTACTGCATATCTAAGGGACTGCGGGTTAAAGTTTCAAAACCAAAATACATGACAACTAGGCCCCACAAGTCATTTAGGGGTGCTAAATCATTGGATAAGGGAAAGCTGGAGCATGTTTTCAAATTCAAATATCTAGACATCATGTTAGACAGTAGGGTGTTGTGGTCCCAAACACATTAAAAAGAGGAGGGCTGTGCTTCAGCACCAAGCTTCCGTCATTTACAAAAGACACTAGGCATATTCCATAAGATCCATACTCCCCGCCATGGAAGTGTATAAGTTAAATGCCCAACCTGCAGCACTTTATGGTGCTTACATTTGGGGACATGCAAACTCTGAGCTACTGACCCTGTGTGAGAATAAGTTTGTTTGAGCTCTCTTGCACCCCCCCAAGAGTACCCACCTTATTCCAATGTTTTCTGATGTTGCACTCAAAAGGGTGGGTCATCCGCGAAGTCATCTGCGGCGTCCCGCAAGGATCATCACTCAGCCCCACCCTCTTCAACATCTACATGAGACCTCTTGCTGCCATCGCACGCCAACACAACCTCAACATCATCTCCTACGCCGACGACACCCAGCTGATCCTCTCCCTCACCAGAGACTCCGACAACGCTAGACCCAGCCTACACGAAGGGATGAAAGATGTCGCCGAGTAGATGAAGAACAGCCGCCTGAAACTGAACTCAGACAAGACGGAAGTCCTCATCCTGGGACCATCACCCTCCGCCTGGGACGACTCCTGGTGGCCCCCAGCCCTGGGCACCGCCCCCAAGCCAACAGACCACGCACGCAACCTGGGCTTCATCCTGGACTCCTCCCTCTCGATGACCAGACAAGTCAACGCCGTCTCCTCATCATGCTTTCACACCCTTCGCATGCTTCGCAAGATCTTCCGATGGATCCCGACCGAAACCAGGAAGACGGCCACCCAGGCCCTCGTCACCAGCCGACTGGACTATGGAAACACCCTCTACGCCGGAACCACAGCCAAGCTACAGAAAAGACTCCAACGCATCCAGAACGCCTCCGCCCGACTCATCCTGGACATCCCCCGACGCAGCCACATCTCCGGCCACCTGAGGGACCTGCACTGGCTCCCCGTCAACAAGAGGATCACGTTCAGGCTCCTCCCCCACGCACACAAGTCTCTCCACGACCTGGGCCCCAAGTACCTCAACGACCGCCTGACCTTCTACACGCCCACCCGCCAGCTACGGTCTACTAGCCTCACCTTCGCCGCCGTACCACGCATCCGAAGAGCCACCGCCGGAGGCAGATCCTTCTCCTACCTGGCGGCCAAGACATGGAACTCCCTCCCCATCCACCATCGGCTGATCCAGGACCACCTCGCCTTCAGGAGACAACTCAAGACCTGGCTGTTCGAGCAGTAGCGCACCCCTTCCCCCAAGCGCCTTGAGACCCTTCCGGGTGAGTAGCGCGCTATACAAGTGGTATGATTGATTGATTGATTGATTGATTGATTGATTGATTGATTGATTGATTGGGTTGCACTGCCCGACTAAGATTTCTCTTATACTGGGTGAGACTCTGGACAACAGAGGAGATGATGCCATATCAACATGCTATGAAGGAACTGTTAGACATTGACAAGAACATCACTTTCCTGTGGTTTAGGCATATTCAACAATGGTTCGCAAATTTAGGTCTTGGTAGCTTCTGGACAGCACTGGAAGACTTAACCCCACCCTCTAAAAAGCAGTTGAAAAGTACTTACTGGGAATACTTTACAGTCAATTTCCTTCACAACCCTTCTTTAGGGAGATTATCAGAAGAGTTCTTGTTTATCAAGGATGCCCCACACTATGAGACTTTTTTAGATATACCGCAACCACAGCAGGTAAAAAGCTTGTACTTGAAGTTTTGTTTTGGTATCTTAGAAATAGGGTCCTTTGCATCCGTGTGGCTTGCAAGAAGGCCAACGAGGTCTACTGATGTATCCAATGTGGCACTCGTCTTCTAAGGAAAGATCAGCCATGTGTTGTTCTTCTGTTTTGCCTATGCAAACCCAAGAGCCAAGAGGATCCGACCATAATGCATCTGACTTGGCATCAGACACTACCAAGAAGCCTTGAGGGTTTTGAGGGGTGACACTTCAACTGATACTGTGTTCTCCGCGAATAAATATTTACAGGCAGTGGGGCTATTGAGAAAGCACAAAGATATAAAGTTCTAGTCCTAATAAAGAAAGGACAAAGGGGAAAAAAGAAAAAGGACATTTTTAGTCTGATTGTGCTCTACCGTTAAATGTACCAGATTTTAGACAACATTCTCTTTGAAACTCACCATTCCTAATATTGTTCCCAACTATCGTTGAGTACCCATCAATGAAAATAAGATTTGGGTTATAGCGTGCAGATTACTGCCAACTATCCACAAATGATAATGATATTGGTGCTATATTGTGCAGATTTTGTAATTGCTCATAAATTCTATATAGTGTGTAAGCTCTTTTATCGTATATTTAACACTGATTTTATGAGCTGCACTGGAACACGATCAAGAATAGTCATGCTTTTTAAAAGAAAGGAAATAAAAATAAAGGAACAGGTCCGCATTTTTTTGTTTTTGGTCTTGAGATACACCCCTCGTTTTATTTTCTTAAGTGTTCTTGATGATCCTACCCTACCTTATTGTAATTGCATTTTTGCCCATCTAATTTTGATTCCAAAGCTGCTACATTTTTATAAATGTTTAGAGCTTTTAGCACTGTATCAGACTTGCTACGAGTTGTCCTAAGCATATTCTATATCATTAGGTTGCACTAGCACCACGTCATTTATGCTATGGACCAAAATATTGCGAAATCCCAGGTTATTACGACTTATCGCTTACATTCAACGAGTACGAACTGCATTTTAATATTATCTTTTCAAATGTTTTAAGGTTTTTATTAAGTCACTATATTGTATTATGTACTGCATGTTTTATGGAATGAATCTTCCTAAATAAACATTTCTGACTGACTGCACGGTCCTTAAAGGTAGAAGAGGGAAGAACAAGTTAGAAGACATTGCACCATGGTACAAGGATGCATGCGTAGCAAGCAGAATTGTTTTTGTGCAGGAAGGAGTGCAAAAACAATCCTTAGAGGCATATTCATCTATCTACGTGTGGTGCAGAATGAGGAAGTAAAGATGAGAAATAAAGATATTTCTCCTCAAGAAGCCTCTCCTGGGGAGGCACATACATTTTTGCACATTTACAGCTTTACCAGGTTTGGTAAATCTGGAAATGCATCAAAAACCATGGGAGTGGCATGGGAACACCCACGCAATGCCCATGGAACATCCTCCTTGCGCAGAGTAATACAATGCAGCAATTTGTGCTGCGTTGCATTACTCCAGATTTTTCAAGCCTTTCAAATCCACGCAATGTAGCTTTGCATGGCTTCAAAAATCGAACTCAAGGTTTGCCCCGCTCTTGCACCACAATGTTTGGTGCAAGAGTGAAGCAAACCTGGTCATAAATATAGCCCATAGTTGCTACAACGCTGACCAGGACAAGCTCAGACAGTGAAACACTCAGTGATGGAAGGGACTGCTCACTAGACACATACTGGATGTCTTTAGGCTGGCGCATTTGTTGTTTAGTGTGTGCCTGGCTTGGGTTCTAACTAGGTTGTGCTGTGAAAAGGCCCAGTCCAGGTGGGCTGACATGCTATTGCGTCATGTCCCTTGAAGCATGAGGGACCATGGGGATCATTTTGTAGAGCAGTGTGGCAGTCCACGGTATTCTTAAAGATAGTGTTGTAAGCTAGCTTCTGGATCAGCGTTCTTAACTGTGGCTATCCTAAGGGCTTTGTTAAGAGGGGTGCATAAAGTGCTCAGTGTCCCCGTCGGCTTTGGGTCATTGTGGTATGATGTGACATTGCCGGATGCCCAGGTGTTTGGTTAGTTCTTTGAATTCAGTCCATTATCAGTTTTAATTTCCTCAGGGAGGCTGAATATTGCGAAGGCTCTCTACAACACAGGGGCAACATTGGTGAATGCCGTTGAGTCATCTACCTCTATAATGAGGTACTTTGAGTCGCTGCCTATTAGGATAACAGTTGACCGGGCATCAGGGAAACTGCCACAGTCTAGACTGATTTTGGACCATGGTTGCATGCACGGTTCTTCGGTGAGAATCGTTGCTGGTGCCTCTTTCGAACTGGTGAGTTGGCATAAGGGGCTTTGGCACACCATTGCAGGGACTGCATCTTCAAGGTTTTGGGAATCATACTTTCTCCAGCATCCGAGATTTCATATTGACCGTCCCTTGGTGTCCACTGTGGGCTAGGGCGGTGACCCGGTGCTGCAGGTATGTAAATATTACTAGTATTAGACCTCTCAGTATTAACCCTTCACAGGTCACACTCAGCTCGTCATGCACCCTCTACATCTTTGTGAGGCTGTCTTTGGCGGGGCCATGCTAGCTATTGGCATCGCGGAGGAAGTTCTGCCAGGAACCTTTCTGGACTACTTCTGCCACTTTGGCCAGGACAGCATCCTCCTTGGTGGCCTCCTTGATCTCTTGGAGGGTGAGTGTCTTCAGGCAGGTCCCTCAAGATATCATGCAGATGTAATCTTCTGTGGTGTCTTCCCTGTTGTCAGACCCCGCAGGAGGGTGAGAAGGGTGTCTGGAGAGGAAGTCGGCAGGGTTCTTGTACCCCTGGTGATAGATTACGTCCATTTGGTAGTTCTGGAGAACTCCATGGATGTCTAGAAGATGGAGCATTTTTCCTTGTGGAGAGTTACGCCATGATCCCACAGGCACTTCAGGGTAGCTCACAGGCGTCTGCGATGTTCTTCAACAGTTACAGAGTGGATCAGGATGTCATCACTTACGTTCAATACACTTTGGACTCCCAACAGCGTTTCACAAATAGTGTCCTAGAATACTTCAGCATCAGATGAGATGCCAAAATGTAATCTCTTGTCCCAAATGTGTGGCTAAAGTCATGATGTATCTCTTTTCCTCCACTAGCATGGGCTTAGGTTTGAGGTGGCAGTACTGCAGGACAACCATCATACTCACGAGGCACCTGTATCAATGAGGGCCTTGACCTCTGAGCCAGCGATTTTGACCACACAGGAGGGTTGGGTCCTTATGTGTCTTTTGAGGTCACTAGTGAAGGAGATGAAAAAAGTATCCACTTCTTCATCTGGTGATGAGTCTTCCAGCTGGTTCCTTGAGAGAGGTGCAGAGCAGGTGGTATTCTGGGGTTTAGTCTCATCAAGGGAGAGTTAGCCGATAGCTCGGGAGTTTTATATAGCGCGAACGTGACCTGAATAGGGTATCAGAGTGCTTACATAACACCAGTTGCATTACATGAGGACACATTCATATTTTTTAGGCACGGGGAGATTAAGTGATTTGCCCAGAATCACAGGATGTTGAGTGTCATTACTGGGACTCAAACCCATTTCCCCAGATTTGAGGTCGGCTGACCTAGCCATTAGGTCAACTCCTCTCCCCAATAGGTATGGGTATAGGGGCCGTTGTCTCCTTGTACCCCTTCTTTGTGTGTCTTCCCAGCAGACTACCACAAAGTGATTCGCCTTCCCACCATTGGAGCATGTGCACCATTGGAGGCCTTTCACCGGGTTGGGTAATCACAATGTGCATCTCGTTGGCCCGGGCTGCTGCCGGAACATAGGATCTGCCATGTCTAGTATGTCATCGAGCACAATGTCTGGTTGGTGCAGGTTGAGGCTCCTGAGATTTTTGTCTCTGGATCCTTGAATAATGTGTACCCTCACTTCTTTTAATTGGTCATCTGCCATGCAGATGCACGCTAGTTTGCTTAGCCACACGTAGAATGTGTCCCTAGTAAATTGTACCACAGTTGCCTAGGGTCTGTAAATTAAATGCTACTAGTGGGCTGCCGCACTCATTGTGCCACCCACTAAAGTAGCACTGTAAAACAAGTCTGCCACTGAATCCTGTGTGTGCGGTTTATACTGACAATTCAGCCCGGCAAAATAAACCTTTTGCCAGGTCTAAACCTTCCTTTTTAAAACGTATTCTTCGCCCCTATGGTAGGCCCTAACGGCTTCTAGGGCGGGGTGCTTAGAATTTATAAAGTTGGAATTGCAGGTTTTCTATGTCCTGTCAGTAAATGCCCCAAAGTCACTCTTCACTGTTGCAAGACCTACCTCTCATATAGAGTAACCTTGGGTTGCATTATTACATTTAATAAGTGCTAACAACAGTTTCTGGAGCAGATAGGAAAATAATGTTTGCACTCAAATGAATTGCAATTTTAAATTGTCTTTAGTAGTAAAGTCTGATTGTATGTAACTCTTCTGAAAATGCCACTTTTGGAAAGTTGACATATTTCTTCCTAAATGAAAAGTTATTTTCTGCCAGAGTCACACAACTATGAATGGCTCTCCTGTGTTATTTTGTGTATTCCTCTCAGACATCGTCACAAAAAGGCCATGGGTGGGGGTCAGGGTGTTGCTTCCCTGAGCAGGACATCCTGGGGTTTGGCATTCACCCTTCCTGTGCTTCAAAGGGACTGCCTCAGGGCTTGCACACCCTCCTTATGAATTCTAACGGCTGCCTGCCTTGTCACTGACAATGCATGTCATACCTAAGCATGCCCGTCATTTGTTGAACCTAGCCAGTTTGGAGCCAAACCCAGGACAGGTGGAAGATAAGACAAAGGGGCTATCTGCCACCCACATAGGAGATAAAAGTGGCACTCTTAGAACCAGAACTCACAACATTCCTGGACCTGTGGACCTGTACCTGAATGAAGAAGGACCGCCCTGCTGCCAGAAGGAATGCCTCGCCCCGCTGCTTGCAAGACTGCCTTCTTGTATATAAAAATAAGTTTGGACCTGCTTGACTTGATCCTAGGCGACACAGAATGACTTCAAGGGCAATCTGGCTGACCTCCTGTGGGAGCTACAGGGACACAACAAGCTTCCAGAAGCCTCACTCCAACTGCCTAGTTGACCTGCTGAAACTGGACCTGCCTGAACCCTTCTGCTGGCCTCTTCCAGAGTGAGTCCTGACCCCCAAGAGGTGCCCCCAGGCCCTGAACCCTTGTCTGGCTTCACTGAAATCTTCTCCAAGACTAAAATGGTGGAAGTCCTGACGATTGAGCACCTGTGTCTGCAAATGGACCACTTCATGCTGACTCCTCCACCCGCAATGAATGGCAACACGAAAGCTCTGGTGAGACCTGCTCTCCATGCTTACAGCGACCATCTGCGACGACCGGCAATACGAGACCTGCCGTTTCACGTTGCAGCAATGACAGCCCATGGTTCCCACCAAAACGAAGCTCCAGAGGCATCCGGATCTTCATGCTATAGTAATGACCATCTGCAACACTCGACCTGCTCTTCATGCCAAAAGCCTCTTCCTTGTGGCCTCTTCCAATGCTAATGGAACTCTTAGGGCTGAACTTGAGAAGATACCCTTTCAGCAGGAATAACCTGGTCCCTGCATCTGACCCGTTCTCCATCATGGTCGATCTGAATTTGTGACTTTCCCTTGGTTTAGCTCAACCAGATGCTCGAGGATGGTGCTTTGTGCTTTTAGGCACTATTTTCACACAAAAAATGAAATTGAATATCTCCAGTTCTACGGATTGTTTTTCTTTTCATTATGGTATTATTTTATTTATTAGAAATTACTATATGTTTCTAAATTGTTTTGCGATTTTTCTTGTGGTGTATTTTCAGTTTAATACTGTTTGTGTGATGCATAAATACATCACATATTGCCTCTAGTTTAAACCTGACTGCCTTGTGCCAAGCTTTTAGAGGGTTAAGAGCACGTTAAGTGAGTGACCGTTTGTGGTTCAGCCTTAGAAGGATTGGTGTTCTTGTCTGAGTGAGGCTTTCACCCTCTCAACCAATAACCCAATTATTTACAGGAAGGAAGTTGGAGGTGCCTTGTTTTTAATCAGCTCTTTCTTGACAGAATTGAGGGAAAGAAGTGCACCAAGAAAACACATAATGTGGAACCAGTGGCTGCTAAGGAAGCAGAGCTCCTTTCTGTTTCTTATTTTGAATGGAAGGAAATTATTGCTGAAGCAGTATCTTCAGACTAAGGTCTTACTGAAAGGCTTCTTTCAAAATGTCCAGCTCTTGACTCATTTACCATTGATAAGGAAGAGGATTTAGATCCTTTAATAAAAGGGATATATGTAGAGGGAGACCAGTTTTATGAGGTGCTTAGACACATAAGCAAACTTTTAGGCTTTTAAGACCCTGATGTAGAAAACGTTTATCGTTTCAATGCCCAACAC
Organism: Triturus cristatus; assembly: GCF_964204655.1. Lineage (NCBI taxonomy): Eukaryota > Metazoa > Chordata > Amphibia > Caudata > Salamandridae > Triturus > Triturus cristatus. The sequence goes on from NC_140587.1 coordinate 972,104,173, forward strand.
CATACTCCTTTGCCAGATTCTCTTCCTATGCATGAAGTATTTAAAAGCCCAATTCTTAAGAATTGGGAGGACATTGATAAATCAGGCTTTTGCAGTTTCTTAAGTATGTGCTACAACTAGAAGAATTTTATGAAGATTTTTTTCTGGTGCCAAAGGTTAATTCTATCTTGGCTCGCATTGCATCCTCATCTTCCCTGGCTTCAGAAGAAGCCTCCTTTTCAGACTGAATGGATAAAAGAGTAGAAGGTGCTTAAGATTTCTCCTTACTAGCTGGAACTTGGGTTGCCTGTGAAGCCCAGATTATTTTAAAGGATGTTGAAATTTGTTTAGACTATTTTAAAATGCATGGTGAGTTTTTAGCTAGTTTTATGTCAGATATTTTTATGTAATATTTCCCACAGCACCAGGAGTGGGACCATCTTTGGTGGTATGTAGTCATCTCTGGGTGAACATTTTGGAATTGGAAGGAGAAAAAAGAGCTTTAATAAATAATGTACTTTTTCTGTGGACCTCGATGTTTAGAAAAGGCCTCAATGAACTTGTTGAATTAGAGTACGAGATCCTGCAACCATTTAGAGTGACACAAGTTCTTTTGCATTCCTTTAAATCTTGTGAGGTTTTCCACGGTATGCAGGAAAGTCACTTTGTTTTTGTCTGAATGAGCTGATGACCATGGTATTGTGCTGTCTTTCAGATCTCATTGCTTCCATCAACAATAACTAAAATATAGCTGCCATAGGTCTGATTATGTCACCTTAAATCAGGTCTGGGGCGTTGCACACAAAAATCTTATGAAGACTGGACTTCTCTATTGAAGAGCAATTTGGTACTAAATGCATTCAAAGATGGCTAATTTACAGAATTCTGTAATTTCAGCAAAATACCACATATCAGAACTACTAATCTTCCTTGTCTTCTAATTGATCATCAGGTTTTATCAAAAAAACAGTTCTTCACTCCACAAAAAATCAGGCCATTATTCTATCTCTTCGAAACAAAAAGATGCAAGTAATCTATTCTGTCATGTATCTGATTCCCATGCCAAGTGTCTACTGACCTATCCTAGATTCGAGAGAAATAAACAAATGTGTTCATCATGTTCCATTCAAAATGGTGACTACAGGTAATTATTTGGTGGCTCTGGATATCAATGATTACTTTTCTTATGTTCCAATACATCTTGCTTATGAACAATATCTGAACTTTGCAGCGGGAAATTATTTCCAGTTTAGAAATCTCCCCTTCTGTCTTACTGCAGTGCCACATAATTTATTAGCTCTAGTCGGTGCTTCTTTAAAATTTCAATGGATTTAGAAGTCACATTGTCTTGATGATTAGTAAATTTCTGCTTCCTCTATCTTTAAGGCAAACTCTGAAGGTCTGACAGAAATGACTGATAGAGTAGATATTTCTGCTGAATTGGAACAATCTCATTTAATTCCCGCATAATAATGCCAATTTATAGAAGCTTTATTTTAGATCCACTTACTTAAAGAGTATAGGTGAATATCTCTTCTGTATAAGCTAAAGTGTTCATGGACTCATGACAGCTACAATGACGGTAAACTCTTAGGCTTGCTTTCCATGAAGCCCTTGTGGAGTCATCTTTGTTCTCATTGATTTATTTTTCTGAAAACTATGAAGCAGTAATTACTGTGGGAAAGACTCCAGTCAAGACTCTTACAATTTGGTTAGTCCCAGCTCATCTCAAAAAGGGTGCAACTATACTTGTTCTTACCCTGATTGTTCTGACAATAGATGGAAGCCTTTTGGGGTGGAGAGTGAGATTGTAGGATCGGAAACTTTAAGGGACTTGGGGGTATATTCACAAGAACGTGTGATAACTACCACAAGAGTAGCCTAATGCAACTCTCAACATCCCAGCCTACAGTGGGAAAATTTCGCCGTGCCAACCAAATATTCACAACGCGGCTGTAGCATGCAATAGTCACCAGATAACGCGTCAAATATCAGCGTAAAAATCAACGCCATGCCGCAAAAATTAGAAAAGCGAACGCAATAAATCATGCGATGAGGCCAATCGCGGTACAAAAAGTAGCGAAAACCTGCCACAGGCTTGCAATTCCCACGTGTTTGGTGGGAGAATGCACCATATAAACCAAAGAAACAACACACCAGAAACAAGCCAAAGCACGTAGCAACATGGATGCACCCTGACCCAGTGCAGAGGCCAACGCGAACCCCACAACCCCCACAGACCACCAGCAAGGAACAACTGGGACGGGGACGGCTAAGGAGAAGAGGGATATGAAGACGCAAAACCAGATCAGCGTCACGGAGGTGACAGAACACTACCAGCAACTGACCCACAAGTCAACCACCTGGAATGCAGTTGGAGTGCCGAGGAGGCCAAGAGACGCTGGCATGATGTGACAACCTAAACCAGGCACAAACCTGCTGCCAACAGGAAGGCTGCTACAGCGACAGGAGGTGGCAGGCCTGCACCACAGGAGGAGCTGGAGGAAACCAAGGCCACAGTCATCAGTCTGGAGACAGTGCAAGGAGTAGGGAGTACGGTCACAGCCAAAGAGGACCTGACACAACATCAACAGGGTGAGTAACGACCAGGGACTGGGGGAAGAGGGGGAGATGGGCACAATGGCACACGTGCACAACGAGGTGTAGCACACTGCACACCCACAACTACCATGGATCATGTCCCTCATCCCCTTGGCACACTGCAGCACACACATAGCAAGAACAGCACGCCCACATTGACGACAACGTGGTACAATGCGCAAAGCCAACACTACAGAACAGAGGACACAACTGGCTCTGGCCATGCACAGAAACATGCCTACTAAATCTGACAGAGCAGAAAACCGTGAAATGGAAATGTACGCGTGCGACCTCACATCCGTCATGTAGTCGAAATGTACACTGTCCAGCAGCAGCAGTCAGCACCTCCCAATCAGTCACAATGTACATTGTGACAGTCTGCATGTAACCAAGAACAATGCGCCAACATACATGTCAACACAATGTCAAAATGCATCTCCCCTTCACATTGCAGAGGGGCACACAACACCTCCAGCAGAGCACAGAAGACAACACATCTATGATGCCAGAGAGGACCACCAAACCTTCGACACCAACGCCCTACAACAGCCCTTGGATATCCAACGCAACCCACCACCAGGACCTGGGCAGCCAAGCTACTTAGAGGAGAATACAGAGCCTGCAACAGACCACACAGCAGGAAGCACCCGCAAGCACAGCTGGCTCACGACACTTCACCCACCCACACATGGCACTCCAATGCATGTGTCAGCACACCAAAAGGAGGTGGCCAACAGGTGTGGGTGGGGTCCCAAACCATGGAAGGCAAACTAGATCACATACGTTGATGTCAATTACCCTTCAGGGACCACCTACACCCCACAAAGATGATCCACACTGCCATAGGGACACATGCAGATGCACATTCACAGTACACAACCACGCCCAGGGGCACGCACATATCAGTCACACACCCACATTGGCCCTGCGTATGATGGCCCAGGCCACTCCCCTTACGAATTGAGTGAGTGACAACAAAGCAACATGTCCAAGTTCAAACCCGATGCCTGCGTTGACATGCCTGCATCCCCTGTACACAGCACAAGGTAATGTCGCAGGGCCCTGGGCCCCCATGCATACAACAAGACCACAGGGACACACGCAGACATGATGTTGAACTGGCTACGGGCACGTGCGCCCGGCCCCTTTATTGGCAGGGCCACATATACAGTGACGCCTGTGCTGGATGTGTGTGGGGTGGGTGCAAGCCAGCCCTCAGGGAGTTGTTGGTGCTGGCAACAAATACAACAGTTAACACAATGAATACGGAAATAGACAACACCAGCATCATGGGGACAACTGCGGAGCATCATGGAGGTAGCCTGAGCAAGTCCAGAGGGCACACAATGAGCAGAAGTGTCCGTGAGTTGCAGCGCACTGAGGTCTGGGCACTACAGCTGAGCGCGCCCATGTGAAGAAAAAGTCTCGGATTGTGTCCCTTCGAGATATTCCTGATGCAGATGCAGTGGGGTGTGTTACAGCTGCATCATCTTCCCCATCAACGCCCCTGGACTCCCACACTGCTTGTGGTGACATTGCTGCTTAACCTCTCTGTGGTGTTCCCCAGGTGAAGAAGAGGCAGAAACACCATTGAAGAGAAGTAGGTAGATTTATTGCACCTCATCCACCAACAGCTAGCTCCAACTGCTCCCACTAGAATCCCCAAAAATACTCTAATCGTGTCATTCTAAAAAGAATACAATGTACAGTTCTAACTTCTTATTCCATGTTACGTGCATGTAGGAGACAGATATCAAGCAACATCACACATCTTCCCCCTCAACAGTAACAAATGACAAATGACTTAAAAGTATAAAAATATAGAAACAAGGTAAATCATTCCTAAATATACCGAAAAATATACCTAAAACATAACATGAAAACCAAGAAGATATATTATACATAGTCCTTCATGTAAACAGGAAGTCTGTGCAACCTTTGACTTCTTTCTCTAACACAACTAGAAACACCAGAAGAACCAGAGGAAGAAGATGGAATACAAGACAATTTGGAATAAGAGCCAACATTATTTTCATGAGTCCCATTTAACGGGACATCGGAATTGACCACAACTATACGACTCTTATTCCAAATCCTCCCATCACTGGTCTTGTCAGCGTTCTTAAAAATGTTAACCACAGGTCTAACATTAGTATACTTAGACCAAGGTTGACAACCAATAGAAGCTTTGATTTTGACATGGTCACCAACTTTTACCACCTGAAATTGAGCACTTTTCCTTTCGTCAACATATGGCTTCCTCGAACCCTGTTTATCCAGTTCTCTTTTCCTCCAATCTCCTATCTGATTGTCAACAAACCCTTTATTTAACTTAATCCAACCTGGACACAATAAGGAATTGGGAATTCTCCCTTTAAAGAGTTCAAAGGGAGACCTCCCAGTGGTAGAATGGGGAGATAAACGGTAAGCTGTGATCCTGACCTGAAGTGAATCTTTCCAATTCAGACCATTAACTCTGGCAAGTTGTATGCTTTCCTTAAGAGTTTTGTTGACCCTTTCTATTGCTCCACTTGTTTCAGGGTGCTAAATGGCACACCTTTTATGAAGAATGCCACAGTTATTCAGAAAGTGTTTGAAATCATTAGAACAGAATTGCGGCCCATTATCTGAGAGAATATTGTTGGGAAAACTCTCTCTCTTGAAAATTTCTTGTAAGAATTTAATAACACATTCAGTGGAAGTTTCTCTAACTGCACCCACCTCTATCCACCTGAAATAGAGATCCAAAACAACTATTAAATAGGGAGTGTCACACACACCATGTAGAGGACCTACAATATCAATGGAAATTTCATCCCAAGGGTGGTTAGGCAATTTCCTGCAAACCATGGGAGTTTGTTTTGTCTTCAAGATTTTATCGCTAGCACAACATTCTGCACACTCACGGACCATTCTCTCAATATCAAGATCCATGCCAGGCCACCAAAATTGTAACCTTAACAATTCTTTTGTCTTTACAATCCCAAGATGACCATTGCGAGCAAAGTTGAATAATTTCTTCCTTATACCTTGATGTGAAACTAATTTCATGCCCCGAGCAAGCATACCATCAATAACCGAAAGTTCATCAGAAACCAGAGCCCATGGCTTCTCCAAACACTTATTATTCGTCAACATCTCCACCACTTTCTTTATCTCATCATCCTTCCCAATTTCAACCTTCCAATCAACTTCACTGACAGCACCATCTGTGATCTCACATACATTAATTACATCATCCTCCTGAAAGACTTCATCCTCAACACAATCATTTATATCAACCAATCTTGAAAGACTATCAGCGGATTTGTTTATGACACCAGGAATATAATCAACGTCAAAATTGAATTCCTGAAGAGAAATTATCCATTTCTTGATTCTAGACGTTGAAAACACCTCTTTTAAGGGTTTATGATCAGACAATACACCAACTTTTGTTCCCCAAATCAAGTTCCTAAATTTCCTTAATGCCCAAAATATGGCTAAAGACTCCTTCTCTATGACAGAGTAGTTGAGCTCTGACCCCCTGAGACATCTTGAGGCACAAGCAATTAAACAATCTAGACCTCCTTTTTTTTGGAGTAAAACTGCACCTAATCCTTTTTCACTGGCATCGGTCAGGATGTAAGTAGGATCACCAGGAACAAGGGCATGAAGGGCAGGAGCTTTTCTCAGTTCTTCCTTGATTGAAACAAACTCTTTCACACACTCACCTGACCAATGAAACACTACATTTTTTACAGTGAGTCTCCTCAAATTATGAGTTTTACCAACATAGTCTGGAATGAATTTACTGTAAAATTCAACCATGCCAAGAAAAGATAGAAGCTCTTCCTTGTTGACTGGTTCAGTAATTTTCACAATGGAATCCACCAATTCTTTCTTAGGAAAGACCCCATGACCAGTTATACGATGACCAAGATAATTTACTTCCTCCATAACAAATTTACATTTATCTTTTCTAAGAGATAGGCCAGCCTTGCTAAGTTGTTCTAATACTGCAGAGACATGAACATTATGCTCCTGCACTGAGTTACCAAAGATCAAAAGATCATCCTGGTAACATTTGACACCAACAAGACCTCTAAGAATACTAGACATAACACGCTGGAAAACCGAAGCAGCAGAAATAAGCCCAAACGGCATTCTACGAAATTTAAACGTCCCCATAGGAGTCTCAAAAGCAGTTAAATCTTGTGAGGATTCATCTAATTCAACCTGATGATAGGCTGACACCAAGTCTAGAGCTGTGAAGTATTTTGCGCCAACCAAAGTACTAACCATCTCGTCAATGTTAGGTAAAGGAAACTTATCAACGATAACCTCTTTATTCAATGCACGTAAGTCAATGCATAACCGCAGCTCCCCACTGGCCTTCTTGGCTACGACTATGGGAGCCAACCATTCAGTGGCCTCTACCGGTTTAATGATTCCAGCACCTACCAATTTTTCAATTTCTCTCTGAACACCAGCTTGTTCATTTAAAGGAATTCTCCTTACCTTGGCAACTGCAGGTACTGCCCCTTCTCTTATCTTAATATGATGTTTGTACACTTCGAGACAACCAAGACAGTCTCTAAATATGTCTGAGAATTGCTCGACAGACATGGAAGAGGGATCATCAACCGCTTGGACCTGAACTTGTGGAGAGGCATTGGGATTCAGACGTACCCCAAGCAAACGTTGGTGAGGCCAGCCCACAAGCGAATCACCACGTTTAGCCACGTATACATTCCCTACAATCATTTTTCCACAAAGCTCAATTGTAGCTAAAAAGTATCCCGACATCTTTATAGGTATGCCCCCATAACCCAAAGGAGAAAGCTTGACTTTGTTAAGGAAGTGTTGATGAAAAACATCCTCACCTATCATTGTCAAATGGGAGAAAGAGTCAAACTTAAAGTTGAGAGATACACCTTTAATGTACACAATATGAGAGGGATGATCTGCTCTTTTTTCATCAATCTGAAAAGTGACTACTTTCACTTCTGGTTGATTTTTTGTAGATGAACGATCACCTCTATTAATTTAGCTTTTGCCACATTTTGCAAAATGGCCTTTCCGACCACAGGTGTTGCACACAACACGCAACCCAGGGCAAAAAGGCGAGTTTGCAAGATGCCCAAAATGACCACACCTAAAACAAGTAGGTTTCCCTCCAATAGTAGGCTTAATTACATTGTTAGGCACAGAGAAGTTTTTGTCTTTATCTGTTGAATCTTTCTTCTGTACTTGGCATACGGCCTCTTCAACTTTAGTCTCAGTTGTGGTAAGTTTATTCTTCTAACCACTAAGTTCATCCACACACTTCATCATGTGTTCAACTTGCTTTGCAATAGTTATGACTTCTTCCAAAGGAGGTTCATCTTTCAACCATAGTTCTTTTCTGATATTATCATGTGCACACTTCAAAAAGAACTGATCTCTGATCATCTCCTCTACAGCTGGACCAAACTTGCAAGATGATGCAAGTTTCCTAAGGGCTGATATGAATTCTTCAACAGATTCATCCTTTTTTTGTTTGCAAGTCCAAAATGATACCTTTCCATTATTGTACTTAACATTGGAAGGTAATGACAATCCAATTGTAAAATACATATCTCATATTCATTGAGATTCCTTTGTTCTGCTGCAATAAGTTATGGTAGATGTTCTAACACCTCTTGCCCCTCACCCCAAGACAATGTAACAGTAGAGAATGTTAACGTTCAGCACTTAAATTCGTACCACACACTCTTGCATAGTTTACAAATATTTTTTTCCATTTTTGCCATTTCACATTAGGTACACCTGGACTCGTTAAGAAAAAAGGAGGCTGCGTTACATTCTGCATATTTTTGAATAACGTACTACAATTACCAGGTAAACATTATATCAACTATACTTAAAGAAACACAAATAAATGCAATAGGAATGAACTTATTTTCTCCTGAAAGTTGACTATAATTGTGGTGACACAACAAAATAAAGCCTTACATTTACTCTTATTTTCTTTACATGGAGAGACAACATTAAATACGAGTTTCCAGTTGAAATAAATTTGCTTCCTTTGTCAGTGCTGCGCCAGTCACCGAAAACGCTGGCTAACAATGCAGATTTTTAATAAGGGCAAATTAATTTGACTAATAAAGAGTTAACCTTGTGTCAGATGACCTGGAAGTAGACAAGCATTTCAAAGAGCATTCCTCACTGGAATCAAAATTGTGCTTCAACTATCAACTAATGTCATTCTGTTTCTTACTTCCGATAGTTGAACAGGTACACATTAGCGTGACATTCCGTTTCTTGCTTGCGATAATTGAACAGATACGCATTAGCGCGAAAACAGAGTTGCGCATAACATGTTCGTATACCTATTTAAACAGAAGCCTGCCAGCGCAAAAACGGAATTGTCGCCAACAGTGTTCTGATGTTATTCTATTGCTGTAAACCCAAACATGCAAAATGGACGCTAAAGATGACGTGTAGCCATTTCATTGGCTACAACCAAGCCTCACTTTGAACACGCAGCGTGATGGCGTCGGGTGCCTCCGGTAGCTGAGACAAAGCCTGATGCGTCAGAACAACACGTCAAGAAGGAATGCTAGCAATGTTCTTTCCGTTGCGGCCTGTTTCTCTTTAAATACCAGTGTTGGAACGCAAAATGTGTTTCACAACGCCGGACTGGGTTTCACTTATAAAAACGTGAATCCGTTTCACGAGGCAAACCACCCACTTTCCACCTCACCGCAAGACAGTTGGAAATCCATACCACAGCTTCCGACTTCCAGTCTGGTGTGGATCTACGAGATTCATCCGCCAGAGAATCTTTAACTTCTCATTCCATGAAAGATCAGCCGCCGGAGGAGGAAAATCTTCTGTGGAGGTTTCAACTTGATCGGTGTTGAGGTGATACTACGCCCGCTCGTCGCCAAATAAATGTGCTGTTCCCCAGGTGAAGAAGAGGCAGAAACACCATTGAAGAGAAGTAGGTAGATTTATTGCACCTCATCCACCAACAGCTAGCTCCAACTGCCCCCACTAGAATCCCCAACTCTAATCGTGTCATTCTAAAAAGAATACAATGTACAGTTCTAACTTCTTGTTCCATGTTACGTGCATGTAGGAGACAGACGTCAAGCAACATCACGCTCTCCACAGCACAAAATTCAATCAGTAACGGACGATGGCTTGCGGTGCATCGAGTCAGTGGCACCTGGAGTGCCGAGCAGGATATCAGTCTGATGATGGAATCCACGACAGGTGTGAGCAACTCCGTAAGTCTCGCAGGACCACCGTTTTGTCTCTGGTAGATGGCGGTTGGAGGTGGTCCTGCCGGTGGGGGTGTGTGGCTCTACAGCTGGACCAAACTTGCAAGATGATGCAAGTTTCCTAAGGGCTGATATGAATTCTTCAACAGATTCATCCTTTTTTCGTTTGCGAAGTCCAAAATGATACCTTTCCATTATTGTACTTAACATTGGAAGGTAATGACAATCCAATTGTAAAATACATATCTCATATTCATTGAGATTCCTTTGTTCTGCTGCACTAAGTTATGGTAGATGTTCTAACACCTCTTGCCCCTCACCCCAAGACAATGTAACAGTAGAGAATGTTTACGTTCAGCACTTAAATTCCTACCACACACTCTTGCATAGTTTACAAATATTTTTTTCCATTTTTGCCATTTCACATTAGGTATACCTGGACTCGTTAAGAAAAAAGGAGGCTGCATTACATTCTGCATATTTTTGAATAACGTACTACAATTACCAGGTAAACATTATATCAACTATACTTTAAGAAACACAAATAAATACAATAGGAATGAACTTATTTTCTCCTGAAAGTTGACTATAATTGTGGTGACACAACAAAATAAAGCCTTACATTTTCTCTTATTTTCTTTACATGGAGAGACAACATTAAATACTAGTTTACAGTTGAAATAAATTTGCTTCCTTTGTCAGTGCTGCGCCAGTCACCGAAAACGCTGGCTAACAATGCAGATTTTTAATAAGGGCAAATTAATTTGACTAATAAAGAGTTAACCTTGTGTCAGATGACCTGGAAGTAGACAAGCATTTCAAAGAGCATTCCTCACTGGAATCAAAATTGTGCTTCAACTATCAACTAATGTCATTCTGTTTCTTACTTCCGATAGTTGAACAGGTACACATTAGCGTGACATTCCGTTTCTTGCTTGCGTTAATTGAACAGATACGCGTTAGCGCGAAAACAGAGTTGCGCATAACATGTTTGTATACCTATTTAAACAGAAGCCTGCCAGTGCAAAAACGGAATTGTCGCCAACAGTGTTCTGATGTTATTCTATTGCTGTAAACCCAAACATGCAAAATGGACGCTAAAGATGACGTGTAGCCATTTCATTGGCTACAACCAAGCCTCACTTTGAACACGCAGCGTGATGGCGTCGGGTGCCTCCGGTAGCTGAGACAAAGCCTGATGCGTCAGAACAACACGTCAAGAAGGAATGCTAGCAATGTTCTTTCCGTTGCGGCCTGTTTCTCTTTAAATACCAGTGTTGGAACGCAAAATGTGTTTCACAACGCCGGACTGGGTTTCACTTATAAAAACGTGAATCCGTTTCACGAGGCAAACCACCCACTTTCCACCTCACCGCAAGACAGTTGGAAATCCATACCACAGCTTCCGGCTTCCAGTCTGGTGTGGATCTACGAGATTCATCCGCCAGAGAATCTTTAACTTCTCATTCCATGAAAGATCAGCCGCCGGAGGAGGAAAAGCTTCTGTGGAGGTTTCAACTCAATCGGTGTTGAGGTGATACTACGCCCGCTCATCGCCAAATAAATGTGGTGTTCCCCAGGTGAAGAAGAGGCAGAAACACCATTGAAGAGAAGTAGGTAGATTTATTGCACCTCATCCACCAACAGCTAGCTCCAACTGTCCCCACTAGAATCCCCAACTCTAATCGTGTCATTCTAAAAAGAATACAATGTACAGTTCTAACTTTTTGTTCCATGTTACGTGCATGTAGGAGACAGACGTCAAGCAACATCACACTCTCCACAGCACAAAATTCAATCAGTAGCGGACGATGGCTTGCGGTGCACCGAGTCAGTGGCACCTGGAGTGCCGAGCAGGATATCAGTCTGATGATGGAATCCACGACAGGTGTGAGCAACTCCGTAAGCCTCGCAGGACCACCGTTTCAACTCTGGTAGATGGCGGTTGGAGGTGGTCCTGCCGGTGGGGGCGTGTGCCTCCTGCGGTGATGCAACGTCTGGTCCGGTAGGGCCTCGATTTGGTGTGTGAGCCCTGGTGGACCGCATTTCAGGCCAGAGGCAGAGGACAGTGCAAGGCCACAGACACATGGCATTGATGACCCTACGGCCATCGCCTCAGAGTCCATCCATTATCTCAGAAGGAGGGGTCCTGGACCTGACCAGCACAGAGTTAGTGGCCCCGGATGCACAGCAGCCATCACAGGCACCCTTCCATGGGACGGTGACTTCCGGTGCACTGAGGTAGGTCCATGCACAGTGAGCGGGTCCTCATCGATGTCGAAGGTGAATGTGGCGGAGTCTTGCGGTGGACAGAGGAAGGTGTCCTCCAGGGCATGATGCAGAAGGTCTGATGTTGTCCAGAAGCAGCAAATGGTGGAGTGGAATGAGACAGCCTCGTTTTCACCACCAATTCGGTATCACCTACATGAGGATGAGAACTAGCCCCTTATCCATAGACTCAGACACCACAAATGTACGACCAGAGTGTGTCCATGAATTTCGGGGAACAGACTTAGTGGCACCGGTGCTGAGATGGGATGCAGTCTGTGATGATGCCGGTACACTGATATGAACTCCGCCATCGCTAAATCAAGACTCTGTGACCTGCGGGACTGCAGTGTAGGACGGAGGCAGCGGTCAGCAGAGGTTCACACCCACCTGTTGTTAGCTAGCGATGCACAGAGTTAGTGACACCAGGGCAGTTGTCGGTAGTGTTCGATCACCTCCGTAACGATGATCCTATTCCCTGCGGACTGCAACGAGTAATCCACTTACACCTCCCCTTACGTGCGATATGTTTCTGCCTTTGAAAAATCGCTTTTCAGTTCCAATTCTGTGGCCTACTCTTGCGCAGCGTTGGCCGAGGGCAGTAGTCCGCGTAGGCCCACAGACACGTGTGGTTGTAATGCTATGCACAGACTTGGTGGCACCACATCATAGGGAATATAGTGACATGAACTCTGCCTTAAATAATGTTCACTGTCATGTTGTCATCAAGACTCAGTTCCAAATGAGTGACCTACTTGACCGTAGTGTAAGCTGGAGGCGGCAGTAGAGTACGTCAACGAGAAAGGTCTACAGAGGGCCTGTGTCGTGGAGGCCATAATGGTCTGAGAGGCTGCCAAGGTCGCAGGCCTTGGGCATGGAGCTTGCGCAGGCACGTGGTGGGACCTCCTTGACACACGCCGGTGTCGGCAGGTGATCAGTGTGGCCTGGCTGCGCAGGGGCTGGCCTGACGGGTTCAGGGTCCAGCGTGCAGGGGTACGGCAGGCACACAGGATCGCAGGCAACTCCACTCACGAGGACAGCGTCGGCCTCGTGGCATGGTGAGAGGCGCCACCCTGGCAGAGACGTTGTGCTTTCCGGAAGAGGACCACGCCCAGGGCGATGTGCTTTTTATTCACACCCCTACTCTGGCCTGCCGTACGCCAAGCCATCCCACTCTGCTCGTGCTTACGGGGGGGGGACGTAACAGGCAACATTTCTGCGAACTCCCCCACTGGCCAGAGTGACATGATTTCGTCCACTGTCCACTACACTCCAAACACCAGAGGTGTATGTCACCATGGATATGGTTGTGTTTGGCATACTGCGGTCTCTCCAGCACATCTCCGCCACTCTTGGCATTGTGTGCTTTCCCAGTCATGGTTCTCCTGCATCCTTCACACATGCCTAGTTGCCACCTCTCCCTACATTCAGCTAGTGTGTGGCTGAGGTGCCATGCCGTTGAGGGCTCATGTTCACGGCTTGCCCAGGTTACCATTGTGAGTTGTTGTGTCGTGTCTGGTGGGTGGGCATGTTGTTTGGCATGTTGGTTTTGATTTTGTGACATGTGCATTGCCAGACTTGTGAGTTGCATGGTTATGGAGTTGAGGTGAGTGGAGTGTTCATTTGGAACTTGCCAAGGGGCTGTGCATTTCCCTTGGTGCCATCCTGGGGACGCTGGTTGCTGCTGGACTGTCAGAGGATGGAGGAATCGTGCACAGTGGCTGGGTATTTGGAGGCGAGATGGGTGAAGGTTCCACAGTGTTCGGTTGTTGCCTGCACATTGATGTGAGATGTGTGCTTTCTGTTGCGGTGATTGTGTGCTGTGTCGGCAGGGGGCACAGGTATGACATGTGTGCTGTGGATTGCCCCCGACACATGCGTGCATCCAGCTATGGCGTATGGGCCTTGCTTGGTGTCCAGCGGATCCCGCGCATTGTGTTGGACATGTAGGGACTGGGGTAACAGGCTGATGGTGATGTCCAGGTCAGTTGTGAGGGACTTTGATGTGGCTGACTGTATGTCTCCTCCGACTGTGGCTGGTGTTGGTTGGGGGGTATCAGGGTCCAACAGGTGCAGCACAGCCAGCAGCTTTGTGTGGGGTGGGATGTTGTTTGTCTGCTGTGTTAGTGCCATTGGCCTGTTGGGCATTGTTTGTCAGGATGTGTAGAATGGTTGTCCTTTTGAGCCTGTGGTGGGCAATGACATTTTCAGGTGTTGGGTCTGTCTGGCTGGTGCGTTTTCTGGGGGTCCGCTGTCTTTGTCTGCGCTGCCTGTGTGGTGGTCTGGGGTGGTGTTCCGTGTGGGTGTTGGGGTCCTGGGGTGGTGACGGTGGGTGTGGTGGCCCTCTTGGGTGTCCGGCCCACATGACCGGTGGCTCCATGGCATCTGTTGCCCTTCCGCTGTGGCTGTGGTCTGTGCTCCCTTTTGTGGTGCAGGCTGTGGTCTGACTTTGCACCAGGTCAGAGCAGGTGTTAGTTTCCTGCTGCTAACGCGCCTTATCGCCTGTTTTGTGTTCTTATCGCAGTTCTGGCTGGTCGTTGTGAATGTTGTGGAGTGGTGTTGTCGCGCCTTTGGGCACGGGAACGCCTACTCTGCATCTCTTTAGCGATAGTTGCGGGGGTCTTCTGTGGTGATGTTTTTTGCGGCTGCTATCGCGGGTAAACTGGTGCTGTGGGCTGTTAACACCAGCTTGTGAATGGGGCGATCAATTTATTGCAACTTTGGCTGCGATAAACTGCTGTTAACTCCGCGTTAGCTCCTTGTGAATATCCCCCTTGGTCTACTCAAGAATGTTTCAATCATCACACTGGAAGGATTCTACACAAAACTAGAAAACTAGAAAACTCTCCAAAGTCTCAATAGGGAACTCCGCGTTATGCTTTTTTCACATTACACAGTTGCAGTTCAATGTCAGTGGCGCACATTCTGTGCAGTAAAACAATGTCTCCGGGAGCTATCTGACTCCCAGGAAAAAAACAGGTGATGACTGGACTCCTACTGCCCCCATGCTGCTCGGCCATCGCAATCAGGCACTAACATGAACCTCACCACTGACTTGGGCCACCACCACAAGTGCCACACAAAAAGACGGTGAACCATAACCTTCAAGGCTGCTCTGAACCTGGAACAGATGATCACAGAATGCAAACAAGCATTGGAGCATGTAGCTGCACTCGCGGAAATATCATAGCACTCAAGCCCTAACACTGAACCACTCCATTCCTCCAGTGATGACAATGCTGCTACCACCTGGCCCTCCAAATTAGAGTTGATTCCTACTTCAGATGTGAACCCGTAAAAGTCCGAAGACATCATCTGACACCCTAATCACTATAATTAGTTTCTCTCACTCCTGTTATATGCTGATATGAATGCAATGCTTGATATGATCAAATTTCTGTATGTACTGATGGTTGATATGTCTTCTTAAGGAAATATGCGGAAATATTATATATGCAAGTCTGCACCTGATCCTGGCAGTCTGCACTACACTGGATTAAGTTGATACACTGGTAACTGTTACTATTTGAATATTTGGGGGGGGTTACAAATGACGTTCCCTCCCTCTATTCCCCTCTACATAATTATACTTGTTATTGAACGATTACATATTATGTCTTGGTTTGGGCAGATGCTCAGTTGCACTCTGCTATTCTGGTATTCAAAGGTTCATTTTGCACTGCAATGTTCTGCTGGTTCAGTTTCCATATTGTAAACGGCCCTCTCATAATTGCTCACTACTGCGTGCAATACCAGATTCTCTCACGTACATGAAAATGTAGCTCCATGATGCTACACCACCAATTGCTTCACCTCTTTACAGTGAAATGGCGAACATTAAGATACTGACATGGAATGTGTGTGGTATCCACACGCCTGCACACCGCTATGATATCTACTCTCAACTGAAGCATCACTCCATAAATATTGTGCTTCTGCAAGAGTCCCCTTTGACATGCCCAGAGGTGATTAACCAACATCGGTGGCATGGGCAGGTCTTTGCCACTGACTTCTCCAATGATCATCGTGTGATTGTTTGGGCCAGACCGGGGATATTGTTTATAACAGTAGATATACCCTCATCTCAGGTAGATTAGATGGTCGGTGGGTACTAAATGGTAGCCTCTATGCCCGAATACAGATCAAACAACATACCTACATACTCTTTCTGGGGTTCTTTCAAAATGATATCGTTGTTGCTGGGAGGTGATTTTAATAGCATACTTGATATCAGGTTAGACCATAGACTCATAGTACGGCCCGCGGGCCGCCAGCGGCCCAGCAAGCCTTCCTTGGCGGCCCACGGACCTTGCAGACATCATACCTGTGTTTTTTTTATTAACCCTGGGTGTAGTGGGCGTAGTGGGGCTATGCGGAGCATCACGGAGAGGTGCCGAATCTACACACACTCGCACACTCCGCGTAGCCCCACTACGTGCTGCCCGCCTCCCTCCCGCCCTCTTTTAAAATCACTTAACAACGTTAAAAGTAAAGAAAATGACTTACCTGAGCTGCGGCGTCCCGGGGCTCCCTCTTCCTGCTTCCTCGCTAACTTCTTCCTCACAAATGCGCATGCACGGGTGCCCGCGCATGCGCATTTGTGAGGAAGAAGTCAGCGAGGAAGCAGGAAGAGGGAGCCCCGGGACACCGCAGTTCAGGTAAGTCATTTTCCTTACTTTTAACGTTGTAAATGATTTTAAAATGAGGGCGGGCGGGAGGCGGGTGATGGGCAACTCTGCTGTGCCGTGGCGTGTGCGTATCCTGCCTGCTACCCCTACTTCGTGGACCGCGAAGTAGGCAGCACTATGCACACTCCGCGGGCGGAGCGGAGAACTACGCCCAGACAGAAGGAGAGAGAGACAGAGAGAGAGAGGGAGGGAGACAGAGAGAGGGACAGAGACAGAGAGAAAGGGAGACAAACAGTGATTGAGAGTGAGATAGATAGAGAGAGGGAGGGAGACGGAGAGAGAGAGAGGGAAGGAGAGAGAGGGAGGGAGGGAGCCAGAGAGAGGGAGGGAGACAGAGAGAGAGGGAGACAAACAGAGTGTGTGAGACCGAGGGAGACAGAGGGAGGGAGGGAGACAGATGGATGGAGACAGACGGAGAGAGGGAGGAGACAGACGGAGAGAGGGAGGGAGGGAGACAGAGAGAGGGAGGGAGACAGAGGGAGGAAGACAAAGGGAGACAGAGACAGAGGGAGGGAGACGGAGAGAGAGGGAGGGATAGGGAGGGAGACAGAGAGAGAGAGGGAGAGAGACAGAGAGAGAGGGAGGGAGACAGAGAGAGGGACAGAGAGGGAGGGAGACAGTGAGAAAGGGAGACAAACAGTGAGTGAGACAGAGGGACAGAGAGAGAGATAGAGAGAGGGAGGGAGAGAGAGAGGGAGACAGAGGGAGGGAGTCAGAGAGAGGGAGTCAGAGAGAGGGAGACAGATAAGAGGGAGACAGAGGGAGGGAGACAGAGGGAGGGAGACAGAGGGAGGGAGACAGAGGGAGGGAGACAGAGGGAGGTAGAGGGAGGGAGGGAGAGGGAGGGAGATAGAGAGAGGGAGGGAGAGAGAGAGAGAGGGAGACAGAGTGTGTGAGACAGAGGGAGACAGAGACAGAGAGAGGGAGGGAGACAGAGAGAGAGGGAGGGAGACAGAGAGAGAGGGAGGGAGACAGAGAGAAAGGGAGATAAACAGAGTGAGGGAGACAGAGGGAGAGAGAGAGAGAGAGAGAGGGATAGAGAGAGAGAGGGATAGGGAGAGGGAGGGAGACGGAGAGAGAGAGGAAGAGTGATAGAGAGAGGGAGAGACAGAGAGAGGGAGGGAGGGAGATACAGAGAGGAAGGTAGGGAGACAGAGAGAGGGAGGGAGACAGAGAGAGGGAGGGAGGGAGAGAGAGGGAGGGAGGGAGACAGAGAGAGGGAGGGAGGGAGACAGAGCGAGAGATAGATAGATAGATAGATAGATAGATAGATAGATAGATAGATAGATAGATAGATAGATAGATAGATAGATAGATAGATAGATAGATAGATAGATAGATAGATAGATAGATAGATAGATAGATAGATAGATAGATAGATAGATAGATAGATAGATAGATAGATAGATAGATAGATAGATAGATGTGTGAATGCCGGGTCTGGTGGCACAGTGGATGAAGGCGTCCACTGCTGGAGCCTGTGTTCAACCTCATGGTCGTAGTTTTTTTTTTGCTTTAGCCCCGCCTCCTCCCCCACTGCCTACGCCCCCACCGGTGCCGCCCTCAGCCACAAACCACACTGTAAATTTGGCCCCCGAGAGAAAGTTTGTGAGTACCCATGGTCTAGACCGATCATTTACTCCACTACCCCGCAGTACTACTTCGTCAAATGAGAGAGCTCTTACCAGCAGGCTGTGAAGTGGGGTCTCACTGTTATTTTACACACACGTAATGCTACGACAAAGGTATACTTCTACTAATATGCACCACACTCCCTGCATGTCAGGATACACAGACTGATGGGCACATCAGAACTCATATCATACTTCATGTGTATTGACTACCTAGGTCGCACCCATTTGGACCATAACTCATAATATTTACAGCTTGTGTGGGCTACAGGCACTCCTCTGATTCCCACTTGGCGACTGCAGGTAGCAGCCCTAGGAGACCTGCTTTCCGCTCATCTGTGAGCACAGCGAATAGATAAATATTTTGATTCTAATGATGCCACAACGGAGGCACATTCTATTAAATGGGATGCATTCAAAGTGACACTACACGGTGTGTGTCCTGGGCCTGCATTGGAATATCCACAAAAATCTAGACACTGACATAGTACATATCGAGTGGAAGTTTTTGTGCTTGGAAAATACAGCGGCGAGTAACCTCGCTGGCATGCCAAGCCTGGCAGAAGCACACTGAGCTTGTGCAGTGCTCTTGGAGTGATTGAGATGTCATAATTATGCTGCCCACTCGGCCAAAACTCATGCAGTAGGGGATAGAGTTAAGTATCAAAGGGGTAGACCACTGGACTCTGGTTTGTAATAGTACACAAAAAGATAGTCACAGTGGAAATTGTTCACAAGATATCAACATCCAATATATGATCCAAATAACAAAAGATATAACAACACCAAAGCTGGGGGATAAGGCTGGCTCTCTCCTGGCTTGGCTGATCTGTCAGGATCACCCTAGCAGCCCCATCATGGGAATACACTTGACTGATGGTTCTCTTCTTTACTCGCAGAGAGAAATTCATGATGAGCTGACCCACCACTACACTTTCTTCTATCGCTCACTCACTACAACAACATTGCTTCCTATTTAACTGCTGTGCTGTTTCCCCAAATCATGCAGGACTTGACACTGGAGCTACATGAACCCATTACGCCATTTGAAATACGTGAAGCAATACGGGTGTTGGCAATGGGCAGAACCCTGGGCCCAGAAGGCTTGCCTGCTGAGTTCTATAAGGCTTACACTCTGTTATTGGTGCCCCTTTTGCAGGCTCTATACGATGAGGCATTGAGGACCTCCTGTCTACGAGCCTCCTAACGAGATGCACTTCTAATTTCATTGCCAAAACCTGACATGGACCCAGAGAACCTAAGCTAATATAGGGAATTGGCCTTACTTAATACAGACTATAAAATCTTAGCAAAAGTATTGGCAGATAGGCTATCCCTGTTTACGCCAGCATTAGTACACTCAGATCAAAATGGGTTTGTCTCAACCCGCACCACTTTCCTCAATCTGCGGTAATTTTTGTGCTTACTAAAATATGCCCCAGCTGCTTGGCCCCAAGTGGGCTGCTTGGTACTGGATTTGGAACAAACCTTCAACTCATTGGACTGGCCCTTCCTGCTAGCATCACCACCCCATTACGATTTTGGAGCTAGATTTATTGGATATGTCAGGCTACCAATAACTAGGGTGTAGGTGGGGTCCCTAATTTCTGAACCTATCCACATAAATCATGGCACAAGACAGGGATGCCCCCTTTCTGCACTGCTTTTCTCCTTAGCGGCGGAACCTCTGGCAGCTCACCTCTGGGCTGGGGTGCCAAGTGGGGCGTACCATTGAGAGACGGCATCCACGCTGTATCCTTATATGTAGATGACATGCTTATATATTTAAGAGACATCTCCTTTATCAACGCTGACATTCTGTGCACCCTTCACCAGTTCACTACTCTTTTGGGCCTGCGGGTCATTTGGAACAAATCTTGTTTGTTCCACTTTTATCTCCACTATGCCCAACCAACACCTTACAAACAACACAACTTCACTCACTTGGCAGCCCACTACATTTCGAAATTTGGTGATACAGATCTGTAATTTCCCAGTGGTCCTCTTTGACATGTGCGGTCACGTTGTTTAGGACCCAAATGACTTTTTGGAAAATGCTTCCATTGTCTGTAACTGACCCAGTGGCATTACTCAAAATGGTAGCACTCCCTCGTCTCCTGTATTATTTTGTGAATTCCTACTTACATATACATGCTTCCTTTTCCCACTCTTTTGACAGTGTGATGAGAGGCTTTATCTGGAACACTTAAAGATGTTGCGTGCCATTGTCAAAGTTACATCAACCTATAAATCTTGGTGGCCTTGCAGTACCCAACTTTGCGCAATACTATCTGGCGGCACAGCTCCAATGGGTGAAACAATGACTCTGCGCTTCGCAACTGTCAGAGACAGTCACGTTGCTAGCAGCCTGCAGTCTGTCTAGCCTATTACAGTTATTTCACCCCTGGGCTCGACCCCCACTGCCACAGCCTGCACTACTGCTGGTTGCCTATCGTTCCTATTGGAGGAGCCTCTATCTCTCATGTCAGACTCTCCCTTATGCCCCAGCACTTGCTCTATTAGGCACGCAATGTGGAAAATGGTTCACCACCAGAACGGAATTGACCGATTGGGAGGTCGCTGGAATTCAAACAAAGGGTGCTCTTTATAGGGATGGTACATTCTTATCTCATGACACACTGGTGGAGGAAGACGGACACCCTGCTGGACAGTTTTTGTTGCATACTTCACTCGTGGGGGCACTGGGTCCAAGTTTTGGGAGACATGACCCACAAACATCCTATGCAGCTTACAATACAATACTAACATGTCCAAGGTCTGCTGGCTGGTGGGGGCCATACGCTCACATACTGCACTGTCTCTCATGTGGCTACAGGTGGGAAGAGGACCTGGGCCAGCCCTATGCTAACAAGGAATAGGATGTCATGTTGGAGGGCCCTGGTAATGTCCCGTCAAATGCCATGTTCCAGCTGATTCAACCATATGTTGTACATAGAACCTATCTTACCCCTGATAAAATAAATAGATATTTCAGGTGCACTGACACCGCCTGCCCTCACTGCTAGATGCAGACCTCATACACATGCTTTGGGCCTGCCCCCGGTTACAACACTACTGGTAAAAATTAGTAGGACATTGGAAGCTCTGCACTGACAGAATACTTATGGTTAAATCAGAGGTATGCATGTTAGGGTTATATCTTAGGGGCAAGAAACACAAAGTCACATCTAGATTCATCGACTTAGAGGTACTATTGGCCAAAAGATTGATTACCCACAGACATAAATCATATGACACCCCCATATCACGGCCTGGCTGTGATCATTCATTAACTGAGCACAGGCAGAAAGCACAACTCTACATAGAGAAGAACATTTAGGACTCCGGGAAATACCTTATTGCTACGTATTGGGATACTCTAATTAAAGACTTACACGCTGAAATACCGGATCACTCCATAGCCCACAGTGTTCATTCTGAGACAAAGTGGGGAAGGGGAACAAAATACACCTCCCAACATTGTGGAACCCCTTTAGGACACTACAATTTGTGTCACCCACCCAGCACTGCCACTTAACAGCACAGCGGTAGTTGAAGACTTGGAAGCATAAACTCACATAGGTAACTGTACATTAAATGCTGTATGAGGTAGAGATGGGATTTGTTGATCAGGCCAATTTTATCTAGATAGCTGTATAATACGTTTATGTTAGTATTGTACCTGTTTGAAGCGAATATTGTTTTGATCTGTTATTGTAAACTTCCAATGTCTCTGATAATTGGCAGCAATTCCTAGCTAGAGCTCATCATTTGTACCAATAAGACATTCTAAAATGTTACATCATTGTGCTGCTAATAATTTTGCGTTTAGTGACATCACTTTGCACAGCACCAAAAACTGTATGCACCATACCACCAATGTATGTAACATGACTCTATTTATCTATATAATAAAAAAGAATAAAACATATTTAAAGAAAAAATAATATCATGGCTGCACACTGTTTTAGCTGACAAGTTTCTATTGTTTTTTGTTATCAGAAAATACAATCAATATGTGAATCAAGATGCCACATTTATTGACATATTGTTTAGTCTTGTTTATACTTTAGTGTACACAAGTGCATTTTTTGTTTTATTATTATGAAGATACGATTGGTGATCAGATACTATAGAAAACGAGTTACCTGACCGTAGGTTAGTAGGGCTTCGCACTAAGACCATCATATTAGAGGGAATGCCAGTTTGCTGTGACAACCAGCCTCAGCCATTGCTGGATGAGGTAGCGGTATAGAGAATTGTCCTTCAGCCTTTCACTGCTTTCATTCCCTTGATTTATAGGCATGCTATTTACTGCTTCTGCTAAAATTTAGCATAGTGCTTAGAAGTAGCTATGTGGAGTTAGGATGCTAAGAACTTACTAAGCATGTTAGCAGTATTTATATCAATTCAATTCAATATGTTTATTAAGAATTTGGATCTCAAAGAGGTCCACTTAAGACGTGCATAAATAATCATGTTAGAAACCCAACTATAATTATAAAAAACACTTCAATAAAACTCATCTATCTACATCACTACAACAATTTATACAAAGTTAGATCATCAGCAGTGTTTATATTTCTTTTACTGGCCTCGTCGTGCATTGCTGCATTTATTTTCACATTCAGAGTGGTTACCATTCACATTCTATGCACTTAGAAATAACAATTTTAAAACGTTATCCTAAATTTCATAGAGTTATTTTTTGCGTTTGTTATTCATTTACGAAAGAGGGTTTGGAGTTTCATGGTGTCCCTAAACTCATCTAGTAGGACTGCTTATGACAAGAAAACCCTTTCTGCATAGTGCTGCTCACTGGGTTGTGTATGAGCCGCAGTGAAATTGGATTTCAAAGTTGTGTTGGTTCATTGAAGAAAGCCCTTGACCATGGGGTTTGAAATCAGACTCTGTGGCACTGGGATGGGCCCACAGATCGTGACATTTGGTGCCCAAAACCGCCAATTTATTTGAATCATTGCACCAGAGTGTAGATTTTAATGACACGCTAAAAAAAACAGTCATTGCAAACACACAGAGACATCCGTTGTGACATTGGTCACCTTCTTCATGTTAAAAAGGAAACGCGTTTACTGTAGATTTTATAAGCTTGGCCCCAAAAAGGGTGTTTCCCCATTCTGTGGTTTATGCATTTTAGATCTCATGTTTATTGAATCTGTTCATTAAAAATGACAGCTCCTGCTATGATAAGCGTAAATTACAGGGCAGCACTTACACAACATCTGACAATTTTTACTCAAAGGTGGAATTATACCTGTAGATATCAATACGGGGCATTTTCACAGACACACAGCTGAAGTAGTTCCTGCACAATAGCAAGCATATCATTACTTGGAGGTCCCTTTGACCTACAATGAAGACCAAAACTGGATTTGTCATAACCTACAACATATACACAAAAAGTTTAGACTGGGTCCACTGAGTTAAGACATGGGCATCTAGCCTGGATGGCCAGGTAAACACCACAACCTAATACAGCAAATTTTCAGGCTGGGGATCTAGTATGAATATTAAATCAAACAGTAACCGTAAAAAGGCAACTTAGACAGTGCACACTGCCAACAACATCAGGCATAACATCTCCACCAAAGGTACAGGTTGTCATCCAGGCAATCATTCCACAGACTATAAACGCCATTTTAGGCAAAATGGCCATAAACCATGATGAAATTGCCTCCTGAATGATGCACAAGACTAACTAGTTGGAACCAGTCTATCCTCACACAACGCCATAAGCCAAGCATAGATTTCTGACTATTTGTCGTCCCCTTGAGATGGTGCCCCTGAAGAAGAGTACAAAACATGGGGAAGTATATTTGTGTTCATCTATACTATTAAGCATGACACACCATCTTTGGCAGTGCTTCCAGATGTATTAAAACAAGTACATAATGAGCGCGGAGCTGCACCGGCTCTTGATTTAGGGATCTAATTGATGGAATACTTTGAAACAGTTTCCTTAGTCATTTTAAGTAGCATTTACAGAAAAACAATGGCCATATGTCAGAAACTTGCAGTTGTTCCTGTTCGAGAACATGAACAGGAGCTACAAAAAAAATTCTGAAACATACACATCAGTGGGTCGTGATGATTTGGGGTCACAAGCTGCCAAAATGCATCTCAAATAGTAAGACTGAGGGTTCAGACTGAGAATTCTAGTAAGGAAAAAACACACCAGAGACTGAAATGGAACCGAGAGTAATACAGAAGAAAAGGACTGGTTCACCATCAATTCGGAATTCTCACTGGGGTGGCCACAATTTGAGAGACTGTGACAAAATGAAAACTCCGGATAGGTCTCAGTATTCTAATATCTGCTCTTCCTATTCCTTTAGACTTTCACAGTGAAAGGGCAGAAAGGAGTGGATGGACTAAGTACCGCAGAAAGGACGAGTATATCAAGAAGAAAGGTAAATGAGGCCGTGAAGTTGAAGTCAGTGTAAAGAAAGAGAAAAGGTCACTACTCTAAGCCTCACTTTAAAAATAAGAAAGTGGCTGGACTAACTAAAAACTTAATCTGCAAGCTTCGGCTACCTCTGCAGAACAGGACTAGAATGACAATTTTTCTGTAAGGTGCAGCAGAAGTTGCAATAGTGTATCAGACTCCCCAAGAGTTTCTGGTGATGAACCCGAATAATGAATTTATACACACTGAAACTTTAAATGGGCATGTAAACCCTCCAGACAGGTTTTATAATATCAACAAAAAGAACTTACACATGCTAAACTCTGGTTACAAAACACGAGTCAGAATTTGCGCTCGGTATTTGTGCAACAGAGTGCTATTTTGCAAACTGACCTATCACAGGGAGGTTAGTAAATTGTGGTGGTTCACAAATCGGTCACAGGATGCTTATTTCCAGTCCAGGGAGGACCTGGCATGGCAGCTCGGGCTGGACTGTTCCCATGGGCAGCAGGGTCAAGACTGATTTGCATATGGCTGGGTCCGAACTGGGATGGCATGGTGAGCAAATAATCTATGGATTTTAACCAGATCTGTCACTGCTGGGGAGTGTTTGCCAATGTTCAGTATTCCGTCCATCATCTTTGTGTGTTGCTATAGTGGGTCGCAAATCAACCTACCTTATGAATATTAAGGAGGTAGGTCACAATTTGCAACTCAATAGGATTCACAGCCATCACAGGGATGGTGGCCTGCTGGGTAAGCAGACCACCATATCTATGATTGGCTTTAAGTAAAGTGATTTTGTTTAAAGCACCCCATTTTCCTTAAAGTATAACAGGATGCATTTTTTTTAATGAAATATTTAACTTACATTTTTAAAGGTAGGCATGGTTTCATGGAACCATTACCTACTTTAAAGAAATATATTTTTTAACATTCTTACGGGGGATGTGGTCATTTGGGGACCCCTTCCCGTTTGGGAATGCATTACTATTACCCTTCTGTAGTTAGTAGAGTATTAATGTTTTGCGACTGAGTCCTAATCGCAACACCTTAATGCATGGGTGCATAGCATTCTGAACCTGTTAATCAGGTTGTTGGCAAACGCAAAAATGCTTTGTACATCTGGCCCCTAGTTATTAGAATTGTATTCAATTCCTCATGCTACACATACATAGTTTACAATGAGGGGCAAACACTTCCCATAGCTAACAAATCACATCTGCATTCCACAGCCAAAGCATGCTTTGCTCCCAAGGAAAAAGAGTTTACTGTGATGCACATGGCTGTCTTTGGTTCACGTGAAATGAATAATTATGGTTTCTTCTATTGTTACACTAGAAGTGCTGGCAAAAGCAAGTACACCTAATACTCATGCCCTACCTCTGAGTTGGTTGCAGTGTACCACTTTGTTAAGTGCAGTTGAAGTTTGAGTATGAATTGACTCTCCGGATGCAAGAAGTTTTGTTTGCAATACACAGAAAATATATTTTAAAAACTCCAAATATTTTGCTCATTGAGGGCTACAAGACATGGACAGCTCTGCACTGCCTATGTTTAGTATTAAACAAAAATACTCATCAGCTTGCACTGCACTGCAGGACATTTTCAAAAACTGCTAATTTGAGCACCTGTTTATGCACACAAAAGCTTTATGTGATTGCACTGCACAGCTCACAGAAAATTCCTTCCTTGTTGCATGCATTACAGAAGGCTCGTCCATCAGTTCCTATGCTAATAATGTAGGATTCATCCTTCTGCATGCAAGGGTACAATGTCAATTTAGCACATTGGCAATGAACGGATTCAGAGATTCAAATGGGAAATCAATAAAACATTGCTCTGGGGAATGGCAACTGTCTTACAAGACAAGCTTTCTTTGTTCCATTTCTAACATATCATGGCCCATAAAAGTGAAGGAATTCACACTATGAGAACTAGGCAGCCGACTTAGCTGCAAAGGTAACAGTTCATACTTTCAAAGGATCAGTGGTAACCAGATCTAAAGCCAAGATCAGCACAGTAAACAGTAATTTTGGCAACTACACAAGCAACAGCTAAAGGTAAAAAGTTTCCAGATGGCTTTACCTATAAATAATCCTACATCCTAACTCAAGATAACACTTGGTGGGTTTCCTTGCCCCGAGTGGGAGATAAATGCAAAAAGAACAATTGATGGACAGAATGCAGAACAATATCATACATTCACCACAGCACAGAGATCTGGGCCTAAATTCATCGTTATTTTGCTCACCATGCCATTCCAGTTTGGACCCAGCCATATGCCAATCAGTCTTGACCCTGCACCCAAGGGGAATAGTCCAGCCCGAACTGACAGGCCAGATCCTCCCTGGACTGGAAACAAGCATCCAAGGACAGGTTTCAGGCTTTTAGCCCTCATCAGCCAGGATAGCTTGACTCCAGTGGCATGGAGAGCACGGGACCCACGTCTTAGAATACCCATCCCACTCGGGGTGACAAATGCAAAAAGAACAATTTATGGACATAATGCAGAACAATGTCATACATTCACCCAGTACAGAGATCTGGGCCTAAATCCATCATTTTTTTGCTCACCATGCCATTCCAGTTTATACCCAGCCATTTGCAAATCAGTCTTGACCGTGCACCCAATGGAAACGGTCCAGCCCGAACTGCCAGGCCAGGTCCTCCCTAGACTGGAAACAAGCATCCTAGGACCGGTTTCGGGCTTTTCAGCTCTCATCAGCCAGGATAGCCTGACTCTAGTGGCATAGAGAGCACAGGACCCACCTCTGGGCATACCCGTCCCACTCGGGGTGACAAATGCAAAAAGAACAATTGATGGACAGAATGCAGAACAATGTCATACATTTACCCCAGTACAGAAATCTGGGCCTAAATCGTTTTTTTGCTCACCATGCCATTCCTGTTTGAACCCAGCCATATGCAAATCAGTCTTGACCCTGCACCCAATGGAAACAGTCCAGCCCGAACTGCCAGGCCAGGTCCTCCCTGGGATGGAAACAAGCAAAAGAATGATGGATTAAACCCAGATCCTTGTGACTAGGGGTGAATGTTTGCATTGTCCAGCATTCCGTCATCAATTGTTTCTTTTGCCGAGTGGGAGATAGACATAGTCCTAATGAGTAGGTTAGATTGAATATAATTAACGCAGCACATTAGAGTTTAGTGTCTGCCCATGCTGGTATGAGTGTCACAGCAGCCATGCTCCAGCAGAGATACTAGGGGCCATATTTATCTACACAACTAAAAACTATGTACAGCATTATAACATTTGCCAACAAATAAAACACTCCAGTTTCAAGACCAGCTCAGACTGCCCTTAGGGTCATTTTCCTCTCTCATATCAGGCCAATCAATCTAGTAAAGCAATACAAATATATATGCATTACTGTTGATTCGTGATGCAGATTCCTGTGGGTTAAAGAAATACTGATGGATGAGCGGCCATAAAAGACTTGCTGGGCTTTATAGCAATGGGTGCAGTCCATACCTTTCATTCAGACAATGGTCCTCTGTTCACCATAAAGACAATCAGGGATGCAATGTCTGGTCCTGGAGCATGTCTACATTACTTGCACCTGTATTGCACGGAGAGCAACGTGTTATTAGAGTGCACCAAGAGGATGCTAAAGCAAGTCTTGGCCTCAAGGGTATTATTCACTGCTGGTCTGAGATTACTACATAATTTGAATGAAGTTCAGAGAACATTAAATAATTTGTCTAGAAGAGTACTGGTCACAATGCATATGAGATGATCTTCTGAGTATCTATGTATGTGGCTTATCTTGAAAGTCCTGGAATGTGGCAGATGAAGAGATGAAAACGTTCACCTGGACAATCATATAAATTCCTTACAGAGCGTCTTAGAGGCCAGAGACAAGCGATCTCATTTTAAGCATTCTGACTCCGCCATCAGTGTGGATAAGGTTTCTAAAGCTGTTGAAGGAAGGCTCCCCAAAGTTGATAAAGTGGTTCACGAAAAGATTCCTGATAAACGAGTGTTCAGGCCATCTTAAGAAACACACATTTCAGTTCTTGGAGTGAAAGAAATTCGAACTGTAAACCTACCTCTACTGTCCAAGTCAGAGAAAAACAGGAAGATGTCCATTGATCACGTTAAAGAGCATTAAGTGGCTGATTTTGTTCAACAGACCCCCGTTGACATAAAAGTGATTTCAGAGTCAAACCTTACTGCCTTTCCCTACTCTGAAGGAAATACCGCTAGAAGAGAACACTCATGCTGAAATCCAGAGTCCCAATCTGGGGCCTCTAGAGCCTAATCTATCTCCAGCTTTACATCAAATGCCAACTTCTGCAGAGGAACTGGATGCTGTGATTTTAACACTCCCAACAATTTCAAATAATGTCATGGCTTACGATGAACCTTCAACTGAGTTAAAATCAATTGAAATGATGCCTTTGAAAGAAATAACACTCTCTGAAAATGAGTCTGACTTTGAGTTAGATAAAGAACCTACACACTCCACAGTTGCTCAACATCACCCCTGACTCTCTGTTTGCTACTGGTTTCGTGACAGGAATCTTATTCATCTGTGGTCCTATTTCTGAGTTGCTACTAGAGTGTTTTAACTTTTAATGTGGATCACCATGCTGATTACAGTGGTGCTGCTAATAAATGGACTTTGCATTTCTGTTAAAACTGTGCCATTTCTTGTCGTTCGGGAACGGCGACCAAATGTTCCTTCTCACAAAGCATGTCAGGATCATCATGCTGTGGATATCCCACGCTTGATGGTGTGGTCTGAGAAAAGGTTCCTTATCAGAATATGGGACCCACAGATCTGTTACAGCTCCATCATAGTGCAAAGATCTCGCTAGATGACATTATAATACCAAGTTCCTTCTCAGATCACTGGGGCATTAAAACTGGTTAAAGAATGTTAAAAGATGTAGAAGCATACACTACATTAGACAATGAAGATCCCTATTTAAATGCTTACAGTTATATAGAAAATTATTGTTTTCATCACTTTGAACACCACTACATCTACAGAATCAGCATTCCCGAAATATATGTAAATATACACATTGGAAGCTTTTAGGGGTTCTCCTCACAAATAGACATCCACATTTTCATAAGAAATTCCCTTATTTCAACAGTGGTGATAGGTCACAACATTCAGACTCGGGGGTCCAGGTCATGACATTAAAAAACAAGGGGTACAGTCTATACCAGATGGAAGCAGGTAGTTCATTAGTACTCCAGCATCACAGGGTTGGTCTACATGTTACAGCCATGTTTATGTCTCATGGGTCATTTAGCCTTTGTCAGGACCAGAGGGATCCCTATCAATTTAATATGAGTGCTGTATAGATTCACAATTTGTAGTGATAGTTACTCCGCATGCACAAACTCATGCATATATACATACGTTCTACTTTGTGGTCACCAGGTAATCAAATAAAAGGTGGCTACAAAATGTCCCTCACTATTTCGAGTAGCCAGAAAGATTTGTATTTGGGTGAAAAGACATCCCATTCCTCTATGAGATTCTTATCATCTAAGATAAGAGAATAAGAATGGCAACCACCTCAGCAGACACCTTAGTTTATCAATAACTTTTCATTTGTCTCTATAGGTTTTACAGCCAATCATAGAACATGTGGGTCATCCATGGTTGCATCTATTTGCTTCTCAGGACAATTCACTTTGTCCCCAATTTTATTCCCAAGTTGGTCCAAAAAAGTATAGAGAGTTAGTTCACTGAGTGCACTATTAATAGTACAGCCCAAAGATCTCCAGTATTTTTCCTCAGTTTCCACTGCTCCCAATGGTGCTAAGAAAGATATAGGAGGAAACAGCAATAGTGAAATTAATTGTTCCATTTTGGCCACATCCATCGTTTTTATTCATTCTTATTCAGGCTACCTCCCCTCCCTTTACCTTCCTCTAATGCTTCATTGCCCTCTCCTATCTTAGGTTCTGGACTGCCTTTATCTGTCAACATGAAGGTTGAACCAATAAGGTTATAACTTCAAGTCAGTTCTAGAAAAGCTTCTTTATCTAAACATTCTGAATGTCCATCCATGACAGTAAAATATTTTAAACACTGGGATAATTTTGACAGATGGGGTGAGGGTAAAGGGTCATCTACTAGCACTTGTAAGACTTTTCTGATTCATAATTTTTTCCAAGTGGAATTTTGAAGGTTCTTGCAGTGTCAACATTGAATGATCAACGACCTGCAGTTAGAGGATTTAAAGAAGCTTAGAATATTTTGACGTAGGTGATTCCTCTTCCAAACCATCTTCAAAAAGGTTTCAAGAAAAAAAGGCTTCTTGGGATCTTCTTACATTCTATAAGGTGTTTCAGGGTCCTCTTTTCAAACCTTTACTATCAGTTCAGAATTCTTGGCTTTCTGCCCAGGTTGCTTTTTTGGCTGTTGGTTTGGATTTTTTTTATTATTTTTTTTTTTATTGAGGTTTATATGGCGTGAACATGACCCTTTTAGGTAACAGAGCACTCTACATTAGTAAAGGAAAAGGTAAACAGATAAGAGTATGGAACTGTGGAAGAACAACAAAGTGAACATAAGAATGTAGGTTGACATTCATGAAGTCTGGATCCAGAATGGTCATTTAAATAGTAAGTAAAGTATCATCATAAGAAATAACGAAGGGTACGTAGTAGGACGAGATAGTCTTGTGGAATGGCAGGACCTTGGAAGTAAAAGTCCGGGAAGGTTGTATCTTCAATGGGGAAGGAATTTGTTCCTTAACAGTTGTTTTAATCTTCATTTGAAGAGGGCAGTTGTGGGGTTGGATTTGGTCTCAGGAGGAAGTGGGATCCAAAATTTGGGGACAATTCCGGAGAATTAAACACTTGTGGGTTTTCTTTTTTTTATTTGTAGGGATTCAGTAGAAGGAAGCCTGTGTTTCTTAAACTTTTCATCTCGCCTGATAGGGCGAGTTTCATGGCCAGGCAGGTTGGAGTGTTGTGGTGAAGAGCTTTATGAGCCAAGCCAGCAAATTTTAAAAGGATCTTTGCCTCATAGGTTAGCCAGTTCAGCGCTATGAGTTCTGGGGTGATGTGATAGTTTTTTTCTTAGCCTGTCATGAGTTGAGCCACCATGTTAAAGGTTGCCTTCAGAGGTGCCAGTTTTGCTTTTGATAGTCCCACGAGGGTAGCACTACCATAATCAAGTTTGGAGATCACTATTGCTTGAACCACTGTCTTGAGATCTGCAGTCGGTATGAAAGGTTTTAATTTCCTTAGTGCGTGAAGTTGGTAGTTGGCACCTGATTTCGAGTCAGCTCTCCTCCGTGCCTAATAATGTATTCTGACAAGGTGATACTGTGTCTTCTTGGTTCTAGGTTTCTTCATAAAGTCCCTTCTCAATGTCTTGCTTGTCAGGAAATCCATTGCTTATTTCAAATCCAAATGGTGAAGATGAAGCTCTTCATTCTTTAGATGCTAACAAGACCATACCAATCCATCTTGAAAGTACAAATATTTTGGTGCTTGTAGTCACTTAACGGATTCTTTTGGAGATCCAACTAAGGGTAAAAGATTTATTCTGCTACTCTAGACAACTGGGTGCATAAAGCAACTTCTCAAGTCTCTGTGTCCTTGAATCTTGATGTTCCGGAGGGGATTCAAGCATGGTCTACAAGTGTTATAGTGGCTTACTGTGCTGACTGAGGAAAAGTTCTACCACATGAACGTTTTAGAGCTGCTACTGGCTATCATTCTCATAACTTTGTTATCCACTGTCGCCTGTATATTTTTAGTTCTAGTGGCAATGTTTTTTCTTCAGAATTGTTAAAAGCATAATCTGAATAAACATTTCAGTTTAGGTTGTATTACTGAAATTTCATTTCTTTCTGGCATTTTATCCCTGGCTCTCTCTTTTTTTGGGGTGTTTGTCAGAAGAATGAGCTTGAATATAGTCTCATGCTGCCATAACTAGAATCAGGAAGACGGATCAGAAGCTAACGCCTGGACTACTTTCTGGTAGTCCTCCTCATACCCATCCTGGGTTCTGGCCGGCCTGCCATCTCTTCCCTTCCTCATTCACCTTAGGCTGGAATGCCTTCAAATAGCTTAAAAATATGGTCGTTTGAAGGAGATGGAGATATATGGAAGGGGGATGGAGGTAATTAAAAGGAAATAACTTTTTTAAGTTTAGCAAGAGGCTTTCTTTCAACAGTTTTGACAGGGAGAGTGTTAGGAGTTGCAGATAAAAGGATCCATCTTATACCTAAAGCCCCCTTGCACTGTATTAAGACACCTGCCATCTATGGCAATCTATTCCCAGGAGAATACTGTAATAGTTTGAGTTACACACAAAATACAACTCTTTATTGTTCCTTTTGTGTGCTTTCAATTATCATGTGTTAAGGAGTCCCAATATTAGTCTTAGATAATGATTAAGGCTCCCTGTTTTCCATTTTAGAGTTTTTTACAGATAAATACAGGCAGAAAATCATTTATTTTCGTGTCTGTATTTATTTTTAAATGTGGATAAAAACGGAAATTCAGTGCTTTCTGACTGGTTCTAAATAGGCTTTGCCATGACTGCCAGGTCAATAACTGTGTGGATTGATAGGTAACAAGGTTACAAAAGACAGACATTTTAGGAAAGAGGCTTAAACAGCAGCAGATATGCACAAGGCTGATATTGAAATGTGCATATTTTCATATAAGTGCATTGATTTATCGTCTGCAGGTGTTCATATCACTGAAACCTGGCAGGCATTCAAGCATGACTGCATATG
The DNA here is from genome assembly GCF_964204655.1 of Triturus cristatus. NCBI lineage: Eukaryota > Metazoa > Chordata > Amphibia > Caudata > Salamandridae > Triturus > Triturus cristatus. The sequence continues at coordinate 972,137,762 of NC_140587.1, forward strand.
TATTGATTAAATAAATGTGGAAATATACCAGTTCCAGCTTTATTTTTTCACAAACCCCATAATAAATATGGATAAATACAGACGGAAATGTCAAAAAAATAAATACCATAAAACCTTGAGCCCTAAAAATGATTAATTTGTGTGACTCTAAAATTGTGTTAATTTTATTAATCCAACAGCTGTCATTGATAGTGAGAAGTGATAAAAAAAATCAAGCTGGATGTGGGACATGTGGCACTGGAAGAGGTACAGGGCTGTGGTTCTTTCAAGTGAAAATGTGACTAAGCTGCTGCAAAAAGAAGGAGTAACAGGAATGGTGGTTATAGGGAGAAGGGCAGGCTTTCTACCAGCTCACAGGTGCAGACGCTTGTTGCACTATAAAAAACAACTAGCCTGCTGCAGTGAAAAAGAATTAAGGATCACTTTGCATTTAGAATGCATTTGTTGAATGAAGGATTGACTGTGACAAAAATGTGATTGATTATATTTTTCATATGTAAAATCGGATCCTGTGAATTGGAATGGGAGCACTCTCTAGTGGTGAAATGATACAACAAACAACCAATAGTATCGGCTGTTTATGGATGGGATATTTAATATGTACCGAGTCTGAGTAAATCTCAACAAGGTATATTCTATATCAAATGTTAGATTTCTTTTGTTAACTGATGGTATTTAAAAATGCAATAAACTTATATTTTGAAGAAAGGCACTTGCTCTTTTTAAGCAACGTGCTTGGATCATTGAGTCTATACATCTTCATCTATAACAGTGGTATACAATATTTTGACTTCTGTGGACCCCCACTTCATCTTTACAGCAAACAGGAGACCACCATCGAATCATTATTGGAATCTGGGGACCCTCACTGAGTCATTACTGGTAGCTGGGGCCACTAGCCTATAGATTTTCGATGATTTGAACAACAAAACAATAAACACACAATTATAGAAACAAGCATTTATCAAACAAATACAAAAACTATGAACATTTTATTTAATTCACAAATATACACAAATCACAATTTTAATTATAATAGGAAGGTTTGAGCTTTTCTAAATTCAATGAAGGCCAGTCACGGTCCATACTATATTCTGTTTGATTCTCATGCACTTCTCCTTCGAATCAATCTGAGTCTTTAGCCTCTTATTTCAAATTATTTCAAATTTACAGAACATTGCAACATTTTCAATTATAAATTTAGCTCAGTTTATATACATCTGTTATCATGATTAACTTTTCTAAGCAGTTGCGGACCTCCTGAGTAGGCTTCGTGAAACCCCATGGGTTCCCGGACCACAGATTAAGAATCACTGATCTAAAACATTAAATTAAATATTTAATTTCTCTATTCTAAACTAGCAAGGAAAGGATTCACAAATGTCTGCAGAAAAACAGAATGCTGTCCAAAGCGTAGTGTACATAAATACATGTGCCAAATTATTTATTTACCTAATTTAGAAATTTTTCTTAATTCACTATCTTTACCCTCAGGCTCAAGTGTAATGTATGCATTCTGTCAAGGAAATGATTACATGTACTGTGTTCAGGCACATTATGCTCATAATATTAGACCAGCATTTGCACAATGTAGGCATCAAGTACAATGTGAGTGCTTGCATTTATGAAAAGTAACCAATTTTTAAATGATTTTTCTTTTGTTATACTCTTGAAGTAAGTTTGCTCCTTCATGGTATCCGTTTCTTCATACATCATGTTGTTAATGCTTACAGTGGTCAACTTTACTCTGAATTTTGTACGTTTCACACCCTGCCCATTCAGGTCTCAGACATTTGAATTCAGCATGAGCTTCTAAGCTTTTGTGAAGGCCACAGAAGCAAATACTTTGTGTGTGAAAGCCAACTGCCCATTTCATGCCTGTGGCCACTTCTGTTACACTCCTGGCTAACATGGGAAATGAGAAATGTACTCCTCTTGGACTCTTATGATTGCAGCAAATTTCTAACTAACAGAGGATTCACAATTATTTGGCTTATCTTAGAAACATGCACCAGTCATTGACATCTCTGAGTAGTCATAGTTTAAAACGTGTACATACTAAGGGTTCTATTAGGATGGCGGTCGGAAAATCTCCCCGACCGCCATGGTAGCGGGAAAAGACCGCCCGCAAGGACCGCGGCATAACCACTGGTCCAATTAAGATGCTCCGCAGTCAAAATCCGACCGCGGCGGTCGGATTCTGGCGATTAACATTGTGGCAGTTGCTGCTGCCAGCAGCACCGCCGCGGTATGAAAAGGAGCATGTCATGCATGTCACTGCACTGTGTGTTGTCCCTGTACCAGGTGGCAGGCACTGTGCAGTGCCTGCCACCTGGTACAGGGACAACACCCCCCCCCCAACACAATGGGGGCCCGCAATGGGCCCCCAGAGACATTCTCAGCATGCCTTTCCATGGCGGTTCCACCGCCGCGGAAAGGCTGGCTACCGGCGCCATCATAATCGTGCCAGCGGGGCTTGGCCCTGATCCGTAACAATTGTAGCGGTCATGACCGCGATGCTAATCGGACCGGCGGTTTTCCAGGTTTCGATGGCAGACGGATGGCCGCCGCCGGTCTGACCATCCTAATATACCCCTTGATATCTACCAGTTGGAAATTATTGAGACATACATTTGATGCAGTGTGTTTTTTCGCTTCCTTTTTTTTCTCCACAAGGATAAATGTTCCCATAGATGAACCCTCTGGTACAACTCTTCCAAATATGTAGAAGTTCCTTCCTTATTTCGAATTAATCCTTCCTTCGTAAGGGTGTATGTGAGTGGGGTTACCGAGCTGTATATTACCTGTTTTGGTTATGTCAATAACCACAAAGCTATGAGTTTGTTGGTGTTTGCATATCTTTGAAGGAAAATCCACACGCCAGTTCACAAACAAGATCAAATATTACATTTCTAATTGCTGCAATTCCAAAATACTGAAACTAGTATGTGTGAAAAAGTGCATGTGTACAATGACCGGTTACTTACCTGTAATATTCATTACTCCGAGTCTTAGACCTCCCCGTCACAGTCCTGATTCCCATCCCCCCTTCCTGTTTCGGCTTCTTGTGATTTGTGGTACAGGATGTTGAACGGTAAGGTCGGGGTTATGTGCCACAGGATGTGAGCGTGGTCTGGAGGGTAGGGATGGGAGCAGGGGAGTTTCAGCTTTAAATGTATGCGAGGAGGAGCTATCGCTCATGTGTGTAAGGAATGAGACAGGGAGGTCTGGTGAGGAGCAGTTGCGGCTCCTGGAGGGAGTGCTGCGGGGAGGTGGGGCAGGCCGGGGGAGGGGCAGGGTGGGGGGTAGTAAACTCCGGCATATGGCTGAACAGGGTTAAATACATAAATAAATAAAACGGATTACATTGCGCGCGCTACAACGCCATTTGCGTATCCATTTGTGGCAAGCTTTGCCTGACATAACTTTGCTTAGTTAAAAACCCTTGCAATGTTCTATGTTTGCACATGTAATACCAAGTTGGGTGTAAAACTAGCCCTGGGCGTAGTTCGCAAAGTAGCGCTACGCGTAGCTACGCAAAGTGCACTTCGCACTACGTGAGCTACGCATAGCACTTCGCGAACTGCGTAGTACCTTGTTCGCACTGTGCAAGATGCCGTTTTCAATGGTTGCACAGTGCGGACAAGCATCCGGCACTGTGCAATCATTGAAAACGGTAACTTGCACAGTGCGAGCTGTAGTTTTCTGCCGCTCGAGTAGATTTTTACTCGAGGGCAGCTTTCTCAACGCGGACTGGTAGTTTCTCATCGCGAGCGGTCGCGAGCATACGTGACCACTCGCAATGAGAAACCTGACCTCCCCGCGTTGAGAATCTTGCCAGGAGGTTTATTTTCCACGCTCGTGATCGGCAACTTGACGTTGCTGATCGCGAACGAGAAAAAAGTCTCGCCAGGATGTCATTTTGCTTGCTCGCGGTTGCCAACTTGACGTTGAGGACCACGAGCAAGAAAAAAATGACCGCTGCACTACGCTACGCTACACGTGTTCGCACTGTGCTACGTGCAATTTGCGTAGTGCGAAGTAGCACAAACTTCGCAGACTACGCGAGCGTAGCGTTGTGCTTTGCCCAGGGTTATGTAAAACAGGTATTTGCACCTAATTCGTTACTTGCGCAGCACTCCGGATTGGAGTTTAAGGTATGTAAGATGCGCTCCTGCTTTGTAAATCAGGCACACCTCACTTACATCAACTTTTTCCTGCTGTGAGTTTAGTTTATTACTGGAAATAAACACCAAGAAGAATCCGAAAAGTGTCTTCTTTGCGAAAGTTGGTAAAAAAATATTTTGTTTTTAGTTTATGACCAGTTCTAAATTGTTAAGCTGGTTATGCTGAAAAGTGATGCAATCACAACTTCCCAAATGCACATTGTTTAATTCTAATGGCGTCGAAGAACACAGTATAATAAAGGGAAACGAAACATTAGAATAAAACATATTCTATACTGCAAGTCCTCCGTTCCCTTTGATAGCATAACCACAGTTATAAATATAAATTAACCCATAGCGATTTTTAAAACCAATTCAAACAAAGTGTAATTCCACAACTGTACAGAGTCTGATCTCCATTCTTAAAACGCCTCCCAATTAATTTGTATGCTATAATCTGTTTCAATTTTTAAAAACTTTTTTAAACATGTATTAGGATAAGCGCTCACTTTTTCTGCTACTTATAAATGTAATTTTATCGTTTTATCATCTTATTTGTCGTTCTCAGTAGAGAACTAAATCAAATAAATAAATAAATACATTTGAAATTTGAACCCATTACTAAAGCAGCTGCATAAATAACGATAAACAACTAACCTTCCTCTGGACTGGTAAATGCATATAACTAACATAATATACTGTATTATTAATATTAGACTATACCAACTCTAATAATGCTGCATAATACGCTACTAAAAGCAACACTTAATGCTAGCATGCCAATAACTGGACTCCACTGAGTAGCGTGGAAAGCGCTTCAACACCTCTTCAGGGTTTGTAAGAGCTATATAAAACAATAGCATAACGCATGTTGCATCTCGTAGGTATCACCCTAACTGACTCGTGCAAAGAGTAATATCAGATGTGGTCTGAATCCCAGCTCCAGACTGCGGCTCAGGGAGATACTGTTTCCGCCGATCAAACGTGAACCCAGTTCGCTTTTATCTGCCCTGGCTGAGACATTTTTGAAGCGCTCTAATCCCCGTGCTTACCTATCACATCTATCAGGCGTCCATCCCGTGCTTCTTGAGCAGATGACAGGTTTTGGGTTTCAGCTTCGCGAGGAAGGCTCGAGACATAACGGCCGTTTCAGAAACACGCAGGCAGACCTCGGCAGCGCTCTGTTTTCTTTGAGGCACGAGAGAATGATTGATCATTTCCTATAAAAACATCATGCACCAGGCACCGTATACTGAAGGCCATGAGCAGCAGCGCGAGCTACCCAGGAAAATTATGAATACAGGGAACTTTCTCTGGACACGCAGATGGTGTTATTGTACCGTGATCTACTTCTTAGGTATGTATGTGCTTTTTTAATCAAGTCCCACATTTTGAAAAAAATCACTATACTTTTTAGCTCAGTACCTTAGTACAAGGAGAAATACTATTTATTAAGTCATATATTTCTAGGTTTTTTTGCGTTAATGCATAGTTTAATTTCTTTAAAAACATACGTAAAGGGCCCGATTTCATTTTTTTAGGAACCTGTCACTGGTGCCTTCAAAAGCCAGGATGGACGAATACCAAGGCTGCTTAGCTTTGATTCGACATTATGCCTCTCCCTCGCATCACCTTACACTGTCTCTTTATCTAAGTTCTTTGTTTTCCTGCTTCTGATGATGGAAAATAAGTAGCAGACCCTACCAAGCATTGGCTAAGCAAATATATCTGGATTTATTATGCTAACACAAGCAGCAACAACATTTTTGAGTGAGACACATAGGAGAGAGCCACCAAAAACAGATAGAGGGTGCTATAGTTTTAAGTAGTCCCTCATGCAGGGCTTTAAGTTTGCGGGGTCTTGCTGGTGCTCAGCCCCGGCAGTTCTAAAAAGCAGGTGGTGAGACGGGTCTCTATCAGATTCTCCATTTTTGCCCTCACCCACACGATAAAAAAAATAAATCTTAACTCTGCAGCAGTACCACCCTTCACTACAACTTCAAAGAGACTCATTACATTTCTTTCACTTTCTCAGCATTTCAGAACTGAAGCATTTTCAATAAGCTATACAACGAAGCCATAGCTGTTGCTTATTTATCTTATGCAACTAACAACCCAATAGTACTGGCTTGTTGTAGGAATAATGTTGCTTGTTGCATTATATCTGGATGCAATGACAGAAGTAGCAAAATACAAGTCGGGCAGCACACTATTCTAAGCACGGATTTTCAGGTTACGTGTTTTTAAGCCACGCCCTTAATTACACCAGCCACGCGCCTTTGAGAGACCATGTAGTTTTTTGTCCCACTTAAAGCCCTGCCCTCATGCAGTTCTATGCAAGCAGTGAAATAGACAAGGGATAGCTGTACTGTGCCTGTCTACTTTCTCAGTATTGCTGAATCCCTTATTGCCCATTACTTTGGCCAGTGACAGTGAGTTAAAAATCAGCCAAGAAGGTGACAATCAGATCAAAACTAGACATAGCCTTTGGGAGAAAGGGGGCTAAGCAGTGGCTCAATGAAACTTGAGAGGCCCCCCTGCATGGTACATTTCTCAGGGCCACCCCAAACCACCGGGACTGCAGGGGCTATTGTTATGCCACTGGGGCTAAGATTTTGAATTGTAGGGGGCGTGATCTTCAGAGTCCGTTTCTAAATCACTCATTGGGGACAGCAATTTGGCACTGTTAAATGTTGCCTTTTAATGCACCTTGTGGCAATAGACCTGGCAGGATGTAGAATGCTGAGTTCTATTTACCAGGACAAGCAATGGCATATGAAATATTGTAAAACACACTGGACCCTTTTGAATGAGTCTCAGCATAATCCGGTATTTGTTTAGCAATTGCTCTTTCATGCTGTGTTGCCAAGATAGTATGTCAGTACACTAAACAACTCTCTTGGGCAGATGCAGAATGTTCAGGCACTATTAGCACACTGGATGCAGAAGCTGCAACCCTTGTTAATGCACAGTAATCCTGAGTTCCAGCTCCTCAAATATTCTTGGTTTTGATGCTCCCATGATCTAAAATGCAACACACATTTGAAAATATGTTGAGAGTACAGCAACAAGAAACGCCAAACCCAATGAGAAAGTGTAAGTATCCATGGTGCTGCCACAGCAAAGACCAGATACCCAAACTTGCAACATAACAATGAACATTAGATGGAGTAGAATATCAAATAGTAACACCGTTTGTGAAAATATCCAACATCCTTCTATTAACCTTTCCTTCTGCTTATGACCTCCTTGAACCTGAAATTTCTAACCCTGATGGTATCTGTACCCTCCCCGAAGCCCCCACTGTCCCATTGTCTTTAGCGGTCCCTCTTTGGCTGAGGGCACAGCAAAATGTTGTAGGTAGGATCATGATGGGTCCCATTGTTGACACTCTGGAGAAGATGGACAGTCTGGCTCTCAGAGGTTCTCACTGACTGCCCTGGTACACAGTGCAGTAAGCTATAAGGGCCAGCTGTATCAAAGGGTTTTACCCATTCTGTGTCTATGGGAAAATGTGTTCAAACATAAGGCCCTAATTCTGCCACCTCATACACCTATATCTGCACTCTGCTGCTCCACATTATCGCTTCTTTTCCCTCCCTCCCTACATGTTAGTGGTTAGAGGCCAAAGTCAGTTTATCCATGAACCACTGTTTCTTATGTCTTGGGGAAGACCACTTCACCTGCAAGTCTCCTTTCTCATTCCCTTTAGTGTTTCTCCTCATTTCCTCTTTTTTTGTTTTTCTTCTCCCTATGGGTAGTGCTTGGAGGTCCCCTTATGTTAATTAATGAACTATACACATTAGCAACATAACAATTTAGGACCACAACAGCCAACAACCACAGTATTTTTAATCACCAAAGTTTGACTGAGAGCAAGAGACGCCAAGGCATAAAATGGGGAGTGAGCAAAGGATATAAAAACAGACACATCAGGATGGCTTGATGGACAGCATCAGCAAGGACTGGCTCCCAGTGTGTAGAGGTTGAATGTAGTTGACCACATAGATAATGGACATGTCTGCAGTTTGCCTGTTTTTACATTTTCTGTTAATATTGAGAGCTGTATGGTTAATGCTTGAGGGGGAAGCCAGCCTATAAGGAGGCTTGTATTTTTAGTACCCACAAAAGTGTTTCTCGTGTGGATATAGGTATGTGAAGCACCATTCAGCATTCATACAAATCCCAGGGGGTAGCCCAAGAACTAGACTAGTGGAAACTGTGTCCAATCTCAGCAACTGTCATGGATTCCTTATAGCATGGTCAGCCCCATTTGTCCCCGTATGGAATGGCCTGGATCCAAGAGGCAACACGATGCAATGGAGTCCAGATGGAGACACGTAAGTGAGCAAGCTTGAAATATCATCACATTATAGACAGTATTGAGTTGGTCTGGGCAAATGGCAATCCCTTACATTCATCTTTGGGGTGCTGGCTCGAACAATGATTGCTCAATTAATAAACCAGAAAGGACCCTATGATAGCGGGTATAGTGGATCAGTATCCAGTTGACTCCATGAATGAGAAATGAAGGCTGGAATGTTGGTATAATATAAAAAAAATTCAACCCCTGCAGCATCCAGCTCTTAATGTTGCACTCTTTCCTTGGCCCAACGTAGAGAATGTCTCTCTGGGATAATGGACGAGTCCCCAAACCTTCAGAGACACTAATATATGTACTGCAAAAGCCACAGTAACCCAGACACATGCAGATTCTCAATCTTGTGTCACTGCTCCATCCCCATAATGTCACCCTGCCATCTGCTTGCCTTCCTCCTTTTCCTCGTTTGTGGTTATGTTGTGTGCATGACAGGAAGGATGGAGAAGGAGTAGTACCTCTCCCCCCTTCTTATTTGTGTGATGATGCCTTCAAGTATCAGCATGGGGGCCTACCCGACACCCACTACTTATGATGTGGTGGGTTCCAGTGCACTGCCCCAAGTGACAGGCACAAAGCACAATGTTTCTGAGGAACACATGTCACCCAAAGAAGGAGGAAAGTCAAACTATGGTATGTTGCCACTTTCAGTAACATGCCCTTTAGGACCTGGAGCAGAAAGAAGAGAAAGAACCAGAATTGGCACCAAAACATGAGAGAAGTCCACGTCTTGACTCCGCACAGTCAAATAGGAATCTCTGACACCCAGCTCGGGCGCATGATTCACACCAGCTGCAACTTTTAACAACATATCATCAAGCAACACACGTCTGTTGGGTGTCATTGATCAAGCTGATCAAGCTATGAAGCACTTTTCACGGTTAATGGGAGGAAGCTCCTGCATGTGTGTTGCTCTACACAGTGATCCTGCTGCTATGTACAGATATATTCAGTGTATTTTGGGTTTGGCAGAATCTGCTATTTAAATGCAGTCTTGCATCTGGAGTGCTGTTAGATACTGCAAACTGCATTTTGTAGCAGATGGTGCCTGGGACTAGCTTAACAATTTAGGAGATGTGTGAGTGCTAGGCCTGAGTCAGGTATGCTCTTATGACAGTGGTTCATTAGTGCAAATATGGGTCAGGGGCTGGACTATGTCAAATAGAAAAGGATGAGTTCCATCTTTAAAGAGAATGAGAGAGGTAAGCTGAATATTGTGACTAGATCACAGAAGTGCTTGGCATTATCTGCTGCATGAATGACATGTGTGCATGCCACTACATGCTCCTTTATGTGGAAATGCTAGATATTGCCTAGTGGGGTGGTATAGCTGTGGATTTCCTCTAGAAACAGGAGGTTGGGTTAAAATTCTTATTAGGCATGGCCTCATTTCAAGTGAGCACAGGATATATTTGTCTGGTGAATCCATGGGTGTGTTCAGGGTCTGCCTGGGGAGAGTAAAGAAGAATGCCTAAGTAGAGCATCAAATTATTCTTAAATGTATTTTAGCTCAAGCAGTTAGACAATCCCAAAATATTATGTACATCTCTGTACATTCTGTTGGTGCGGCTGAGGCTCAGTCTCTTTTCATAATGTTTTGTAGTTGTATTTTCTTAACTTTGCCTGTTGGTCTCAATATTTCATTATGAAAGTATGCACCTAGTACAAGTGCACTTTCCTAATGTTCAAGAACACACTTTAAGAGTTTTCTTGGACGCCAAAAACCACATCCAAGTATTTTAACCTTAATTTCTCAACCCATGACTTTACTTATTTATCCTCAGAAGTTCATCAATACTAATCATTCAGAGAACGTGTGCCTATTGTCATCATTTTGGCTTCCACATCTTGTACAGCAATCAGCAATCAGCTGGTCTGAAAACATTTTATATTCAATAAGACAATGCATGCAGAGAAATAGTTTACTTGATAGCAGCAGGTTTATTATTAGTAAGTACTAAGCCATTACATAGTTCACATCTGTCTTCCTTCTCCCTCAATGTCAGATCTCCAGCTTTTTCCACATTGCCAAGAGTGGTGCTGAATTTTCTTCAGAAATCATTAACTATTTTGTGATATTTCTTTCAGGAAACTACTACTCTTTTTGCATGTAGAAACGTTGGTCTGCTTTGAGACAAATTTTAAAACTATGTGCTTTTCATGAAATTCTTAATTTGAAAATATTTAAAATGAGTATCTTATTGCCCACTTTTAATCTCAATTAATCCTCATCCATCCCAGTGGATATCTTCATGTAGCGCCATGATCGCATACAAACCTTAATAACTAAAGTTGAACTTTCCTAAAATATCTTGGGCTGGCAAATTGAATATGAAAAAAGTGAACGCGTTTTGGTCAAGTCGCGGATAGTAGCACTGCACACTTTTTTGTTTTGTCTTTGACTATCAGAAGAAATTCTCTCTTATTTTGTCAGATTGATCCAATCATATAGCTGGAGGTCATTACTTCATTTCAGTCTCATCTTTTTCCAAGAGAATCTTATCTTTGAATTTTGCATTCCATTCACAGGAATTTTACTGTTCAGTGTGATTTAATGATTGTTTTATTGAACACCTCACAACATTTCGAACAGAAAGTGAATTTGTAATTCCATTTTACCATCATATGTTCTTCCTACAATTGTTAGAATGAATCCACATATTTCAGAACTTAAACACCAATAGGCCAGTACTTTTACAGCCTATATATTGCATAGAATAGTAAGGGAAAATTATGACTCCGATGAGATTTAATATCTCATTATGTATTATAAAACAGTTCTGAAGCAACCTTTACTAAGCTGTGCACGCATATAAAACAGTGAGGTATATTCACAAGAACGTGTGATAACTACCGCAAGAGTAGCTTAACGCAACTCTCCACATCGCAGCCCATCGCAGGAAAATAACCCTGTGCCAACGTGTAATTCACAACAAGGCGGTACCATGCGATAGTCTTCCTAAACCGCGGACAATGTCCGCGATACAACCACCTCGATGGAGATAAAAACACAAACCACAACACAGAAAACCTGCGATGGACCAAAGCGAGATGAGGAAATCAGCGATAAGCAGCGCCAGGCCTGCACACACACCTGGCAGGTGGGAAAATCAACATAAAAGTAGAAAAAACACCCAAACACAAACTGACCAACAACCAAGCACCATGGAGGCAGCCGGAGCAGGCGTAGAGGATGAGCGCAACCCCACAAGCAATCTTGACCTCGGGGACAGGGAAGGACAAGGACAAGTAGAAGAGGAAGACGAAGTCCAGTCCGCTGGAGAACAGGATCATAGTATCGGGGGTGATGGAACACCATCAACAACTGTTCGTCACCACCAACATGTCATTGGGCACCAAGAATGGAATATGGCGGGACATCGTGGACAAGGTGAATGCCGTCGGAGAGCAAAAGAGGACAATGGACGAGCTCAAGAGGCGACGGAATGACATCAAGAGAAAGACCAAGGAGAAACTCACAGCCAACCAAAAGGCAGCAATGCAGATTGGAGGTGGGGGCCCAGCGCCCCAGCTCGTGCTGGATGACATGGAGGAGCTGGTGTCGACAGTCATCAGTGTGGATGCTGTGGCCTAAGTCGGGGGACCGGACACTGCTCGACAGGACACAACACAACTACAACAGGGTGAGTGACCACAAGGTACTGGGGGGACTGGTGGTGATGGCCATGATGGCACACATGCACAATTAAGCAGAGCACAGTGCACACCCACAATGACTCTGGGTAATCGCCCAGATCTATATACTGTCACAATGTACAATGCCATGCTGTCTGAATATCAACATGTACCAGGCGGCTACATTCATGTGTACACATTGCAATACACCATCTCCCCTTCACATTGCAGGGCCACCGTCAACACCCCCTGCAGAGCAGTCCCAGCCACTCTTCACTGATGACGAGGAGGACAACCCCAGCATCGGCGCACAAGCCCTCCGAGACATCATTGACATCATCCGCGACTTACCTCCAGGATCAGGGCTGACCAGCTGCATCGAGGAGACCCCGCCCACCACCCAAACCACCCAGCAGGAGGCACCCACGACCCTAGCAGTCTCCCAAGACCCCCAGGAACAACACACGGCCTTCCAACGCTGTGTGCTGGAGGCCCAGAGGGAGACGGCTGAGCAGGTGCGGGTGGGGTTCGACCTCATGGCCACCAAACTGGATGCCATCCATGGGTGTCTAGGCCCGCTCCATGGTCTACAACGAGCCATGAATAACATCGCTGGAGTCCTGATGCGGAGAGAAGAACACCTGTCCACTCAGAGGGCCACCAACGATACCAGCCGTGAGTTGGCACACATGGGGAGGCTCATGGAGGACATGGTGCGGATGGAGGCGGAAAGGATGGCAGCCACCGCTGTGCATCAGCGAAATGTAGCTGGGATCTACCATTCCCTGCAGATCATCATCATGTCATTGCTGCAACAAGACATGACGCTGATGAATGCTGCTGCCCCCACACCAACCACATCTCTGCCCCCTGCCCTCTGGTGTGGATGGGTTTGTGATCAGGAGGCACTAGCATTCATTTCTACCACCTGGCCTGTTTCTACTTGGTGCCGCACATGGCCTCAACCTTCCACTGACCCCGATGCACTCCGATGCACTCACCTTGGACAGCGCCATTTGTTGCTTCAAAAGTGAATGTGTGATGCTCATTTTTGTGACGACACATGCATGTCACCAGTTGTGATTGTGCGACATCAAGCGGATTATTTTGTACATGTTTAGGTGTAGCTGATGCGCCATGTCTTTGGTCAGGGGGTGCCGGGGAGGGCGGGGTCCTGGGGGAGGTGGCGGCGGGTGTTGTTGCCCTTTCGGCCCTCGGGGCTGCAGTTCAGTTGGCCGGGCGCATCTGTTTTTGTTCAGGTGTGGGTCTGGGCTGGGCTCCCTTTTGTGGTGCAGGGTGTGGTCCGGCTTTGCACCAGGTCAGAGCAGGTGTTATTTTCCTGCTGCTAACAAGCCTTATCATCTGTTTTGTGTTCTTATCGCAGTTCTGGCTGGTCGTTGTGAATGTTGTGGAGTGGTGTTGTTGCGGATTTTGGCACGGGAACGCCTACTCTGCATCTCATTAGCGATAGTTGCGGGGGTCATCTGTGGTGATGTTTTTTGCAGCTGCTATCGTGGGTAAACTGGTGCTGTGGGCTGTTAACACCAGCTTGTGATTGGGGCGATAAGTTTTGCAACTTTGGCTGCGATAAAGTGCCGTTAACTCAGCGATAGGTCCTTGTGAATATCCCTTAGTGTGTGTAAAATTGACTTTGGGAGTCTTATAAAAGTGGTTTTCAGAGCTTGAGGTGTATCAACTTATCAACTACTTAGGTATGTTTTCATTCCTATTCAGCCGACATATTGGCTTACTAAAAGTAAAAGGAGAAGATTCACATTTAACATTGCATGTTTTGTTACTAATTTTTATTTTCCTCCCCATGCATGGACAATGAAACTATATTGAATGTTTTTCAAGATATGTGTCTGCTTAGTTTAAATGTGCATTCAGAACTTTGAAAGAGGAAACCTTTTTTTAGGTCTTGTCTACAGACAACTTTAACTGCTTGTTGCCAACGGCCTATCGCCTACAATGATATATACATAGAGTGAGCTTTGGATCAGCCCCTTCGTCATGATTGGATAGATTTATTGGGTCCCAGTTCACTGCTACTTATTCAATAGCTTTTCTCCCTAATCTTACGTTTGTCTTGACTCTGCAGCATTTCGTCTTTGCATTGTTTCTGAATTAATGACTTGTGTCCTTCCCCTGCTGTTCAGAAAGGACTACCTATATTTGTATTTCAGCATGACAACTGCACACTGCTTTCAGGCCACTTAATTTTGGCCATTTGCTCCCACACCATCAAATCATTCCCACAGCCCTGCTCTCTTTTAAAAAATATATATACATATTTTTGCGACTGGCTGGCAGCTGCACACTGCTAAAGGTATGTCGTTGTGCACATTTAATTTTTTAATTCACCATGCCGACATAGCCATTAGCCATCTTAGAATGGTAAATTGAGAAGGAAATATAAAAACGTAATTCCAAAATGCCCACCATGCATGAGAATGTAGGTGCACACGTCAGCAACCATCTTGGAATGATTTTTCCTAAACTTATCATTGCAGGATGGAGGCCCAGCTTATCTGCGTTAGTGCCGATGCTTCGCTATCATCTTGGAATAACTTAGTATAAAAAAGATAGTGAAATAACTGCTGCTGGTTTGTTCATCTGTGTTCTCAAAATGTTGTCCATTTTGTCTATGCGCTGAAAAAAATATCCCAAGATGATCACTCATACATCTGAATGCCTGCGCACATGCGGGCAGCCATTTTGAATTGGGTTTAGCCATAATTGTTCCAAATCTATCAAGCATTTGCAAAACTAATAGCTCTACCCCAACATTTAAAAGTTGTTGTCTTATGGACTTGCAAATGTTATTTGCAAATTTCCATGCTGCCTCTCGCATGAAATTATTGAATCTGCTTCTCAAAGGGACAGTCAAGTCCACATTTATGCTATTGGTGGCATATCATTTCGGTGACTAAATCAGGGGAGTATGATTTCCAATTGGTAGGGCGTGTGTAACAAATTGCTGGCAAACTAAGGGGCATATTATCAACATAATGCGATAAATATCGCAGAGCGCGCTTAGCGTGTTTTATTCTATCGCCAGCTATCGCTGGATTTCCTCGCCGAGTTATCTCAAAGGCGATAGGAAATCCAGTGATAGCAGCAAAAAATGGGAATAGCGCGGGAAATACTGCGATATATTTTGGGCGTTAATGGAAACCTTGCTAATACGCCCCTGTGGGCTCAGCCTTGCAATCCACCTCCCATTACTAAGATGGCTAAGTCAACTTTAAAGCAGGAGTGAAATTCCTGCGATAAAGGGGGCTTAGCGCGATTATTAACATCGCTTCGCGGGTCTGCTGCCGGCTTAATAATACCGCGAAGCCGTGTTAGCGGGTTCTCCCATGCTGTTTTACCCATGGAACGCCTACTTTGCAGGTCATGAGCGATGGCATGCAGGGCGATAAATAAACGGCAGCCATCGCGTGAAAACAAGCGCTAACAAGGGTTAGCGTGAGCTTGTTTTTGGTGCGATGGAAACCTCGCCGTTTTTTGGGCTTTTAAAGCCAAAAAAGCGGTGATATGGCCCTTGATAATATGCCACAAAGTCTCTCCACCATAGTGGTATAGGTAGTCCATCAATGTGTGTCCCATCTCAGAAGGAAGACATAACAATTCTCTGTTTTTGTAGTCTATTTCAGTGCTCACCCACAGGATGACACTTTCCCAGGGAAGCCACATTCTATTTTATGGAAAATCTGTTCTGGTATGATGTTTGTGCCAATTAACGGACAGTAGCATGTTTTCAGGAACAGTTTTTTTTATGTGCCATTTGTTTGCATCATTACAATTGCATGTGTCTTTTATATTTATTTCACAAATCAGTGGACTTCATAATTGAATGGGTTGTTTCGGAACCCCCTGCAGGATTCCTCCACAGATTGCATAGTTTGTTAATGTTTGTTTTACTTCCTTGTGTGTTTCTGTCCTCCTTTCGTGGTGCATGACTGACTGTTGCCTAAAATTAATATTAAATGTCCTAAGCTAGGGCGACGGATAGCTATAAAGAGGTGAGGTTCACCTCCCCACACAAAACCCAACACATGCCAAGCACAGTAAAACTGTAAACTACATTCTACTTTTTTCTACTAATTACCTTTTTTTGCGCTTCTTTTTTATATGTTGTCAAGTCGGGTGTCTTTTTGTCCAAAGGAACAAATGGTGAGTAAATGAAAGTGGGCAATATATCTATAAAATAGAAAATGTTAATATTGTAATTGTTTCTTTATATGTTACACTGTTATGCTATTTGATATGTATTTTGCAAATGTATGACATTTCAAAAATAATAACTATATTAGTATACACTCATCATTAGTGAGGCAAACCTGCTTTGCACGTGAATAACCAGTCTCAGTTTCTCACTCCTTGATTCTGATAGCAATCTTAGTCCCTATTGCAATAATAGTATTTTGATCAAGCATTGGCAAAGCCAACAGGATGTGCCTTTTGTCTTTGCCAATGCAGGCTTATTGGCAAAGCCAATAGGTCTTGCCTTTTGACTTTGCCAATCCATGCCTGTTGGCTTTGCCAACTCTTTTTTGCCAATGCCGTTCAGATGGCAAAGCAAAATAACAGTGAACAGCATTGGCAAAAATGGTTTAATAAAAAGTCACTTGCACACGTCATCACACATGTGCACATATATGTCATGATGCTTGGCGCCCTCAATGTCACCAATGACACAGCAGACCATTCTTTGTTGTTAGTCACTATTCCTAGAAAGTCCAAAATGGAATGGTAAATAAAAACACAGTATTTGTATAATGGAGCGGTCCAGCAGCAAATTCAAGCTGGTGGGCTATCCAAAAAAAATATATTTTTAAACGAGACAGTTAGATGAGAGGGGGAAGGAGCAATGGGGCTTATAATCAGAAGGCCACTGCAGCAGCAAGGGGGTAGCACTGACGGACATTGATGGCTGGAGGTTTAAAATTGAAAAAATGAAAAATGAAGAAGAACGAAAAATAGCTAGAAGTTTAAGCATGGTGGGAGGGGAGGTATGATGGGCCGTTTAAGCAACAGACGAGCTAGGAGGCAGAGAAGCAATATGGAGAGTGTGAGTGAGAGTTTAATTTGGGAAGCATCTCACAAAGGAGAGAGCAAGAGAACACAAGCACTCTCACAGAATACTTAAAGAAAAAGAACAAAAGTAGTCCCCTGAATGGAAGCAGTGGAAATATGCAAGTGGTCCAATCACGAGGATGATAAAGAAGCCATGCACCAGGGGATCGAGAAACACAAAAAGATTATCGAAAACCGTTTAATGTGAAGCAAGCAAAGGAGATTGACAAGGAAGGCAACAAATGGTAAGGGATGGGCTGACTGAAAGCACACAGACAAGACCTAAAAATGACTTCCACAAAACTCTGTACTTGCCGGCCCAAACACAGCCACCAGTGTACAGTTGCTTGAGTCATGTGCAGTCCTCAAGGGATCCACGCCAAACCCTACACTGCTTGGATTAAAGGGACCTTGCTTCTGCCGAGTTGAAAATGGTCAAATCTATTCTGCTTTCCCCACCCCTACTACAATCATATCATTGCAAAACATGCCAAAGTATGAGAACAGCATTATCCGAGCCTTTCCCCAAAGCAGCATGTGCTGTGTGCATTTCCTCAGCCTCCTCCCTGAAGTATGGTCGAATACTCATGTGAATAAAGAATCACTACCATATTTGCAGACTTCAAACTGCTGAGGCAAAACAGAAAAATGTAAAATTGCTTCAGTGTCGAAGTCTTCATTGCTCTCCAGCAGATTAAAGTGTATGTGAAAACTTACAAATAAAAGTCCGCATTAGAAACAGAAGTTCAGAAACTTCACAACGTGCGGTAGAAAGAGATTTGACAAGGAGATGTGTTTTTTCGAAGGAACATTTGTCGACTTGGTGTCGTATTTGCTGTAGGCTCTTTACACAAGCTTCCAGCAGAGCTTGCTCCCCTTGTGTACTTTGGACGCGTCACCCAGCTGTCACACAGATCTGATCCAATTTAAATACAGCAGTCGGCTTAGTATATGCTGATTGCAATGACCTGAGGTAAAGCAAATAGACACAAAAGCTCGAAATGCGCCACGATTTACAAGCTTGACTAGATGAAACAACACACGGAGCTAGTTCCTAAGCAGTGGCACATACCACTTTACTAAGATGAAAGCTGACGTCCCCAGGAGATAGAGTTTTCTTAGAAGGACACCAGTGTATCCATGCAACCTTTCTGTGGTCCACAGCGTGGAAGGTTTACAGCTTAGTAGTTCATTGGTGGAAATGTCATGCATGTGTTTCAGTATTACAGGTCTGAAGAACGCCATTAGTTTCGGGTTAGTAAATACTTTGTTAAAATACAGTGAAGCGATCCCATTACTGTAGTGGGGCTGGTGCTGGCTATTTAGTCAAATTATGCACATAACAGATATGAGAGGCCCCCCACCGCGCCTAGGGGTGGGGGGCTCTTAGTGGCATTTCGTGCGAGAGGCAACAGAGAGGCTGGGGCAGTGCATATCTGGTCAGGGCGAGTGGGAGGGGCCACCAGGAAATATTAGGAGGTAGGCAGGAACGTAGTGCGTCACCTAGGTACGCAGGCGGCCCCTCCAGGGAAAAGGACAAGAACGCTGTACACGAGGGAGAAGCCCTCTTTGTCCTCTTGCCTCGGGCGCCCAGCAGGTCGTGGCCAGAAGCAAAGTTGGCAAGTTGCAGCGGGCACCGGGGTGAGGGGGCCTCACAGGGTAGCAAAACCAGGACTGGCAAGGTGGGTAGTTAGTACCGTTTGGCGGTCGTTTTTAACAATTTAGTTTAATATGGATGTGTGTGACGGGCCGCGAGGTGCAGCAGGACGTTGTGGGTAAAGCGCGATAGAGGAAACCAGGGTACGAGCCTCGAGGTCGCGTCCACATCCTGTGATTCTGGGCAAATCACTTAATCTCCCCGTGCCTGAACGTGTAATGTAAATACGGTGCTATGTAAAGCGCTCCAATACCTTCGGGGACTGGCAAGGTGGGTAGTTAGTACCGCTTGGCGGTTGTTTTTAACAATTTAGTTTAATATGGATGAAGTGTGTGACGGGCAGCGAGGCGCGGCAGGACGTTGTGGGTAAAGCGCGATAGAGGAAACCAGGGTTCGAGCCTCGAGGTCGCGCCAACATCCTGTGATTCTAGGCAAATCACTTAATCTCCCCGTGCCTGAATGTGTAATGTAAATACGGTGCTATGTAAAGCGCTCCAATACCTTCGGGTCGAGTTCGCGCTATATAAATATGCAAAAAATTAAAATTTAAAAAAAGTCGGGATAATGTTTGATGCAAATTAGGCGTGAAGGGAAGGCCCGAAGGCAGCTTGGTGGGGAAACAAATGCAGGATTGTCGGGGCGGCTAAGTGGGATGTGGGGAACCGGGGTAAAGTCACACAGAAAGCGTTTAGTGCCCGCTTTGGGTTGCAAACACCTCACACAACAAAACAAAGCTGTTGTGTATTTTCAGTACCTTTGGCTCGAGCAAATAGGACGTAACATTTAATGCAGCTAAATCGGGAACCTGGCTCGCGCTATAGCATTGAAGAACACCACAGTATTTGATGCTCTGGCAGAATTAAATCATTTAAGAAGACTGCAAAACCCATAAATAGTTGCAGTGAAAGCTAAAGCGACATAATGGGCCGAGTCCTTTTAGATTAATGGCTGCCATAACAGCATTTTCTGAGGTTTTAACCTAGAAATATGGATTTATCCTTTTATTATATGTTATGACATTTTGCCACTATTTATTACGCCTGCATTAAAGAATGGATGGGCTAGGACATTATACTGCCGACAGTAAGATGTCAACATGGATGCAGGGGGGCAGGTTGCAGCAGAGAGTTTTTGGCTCATGTTGCGTATAGTTCCTTGGACCATATGTTATTTCTGAGGATGGTGCCCTGTGGTTGCACTGCTGAATGTTCTATGCAGGTTAAGCACCGCTGTAATGTAGCTATCGCAGAGATTTATCCTTGCAACTGCAGGGGTAGGGATGAAGGATTCCCGTTTAAAAAAAAAAGTAACTTTCGAGCGTATAACGTTAATGGTGATAATCTCGTGTTGATCCACACTAAACACCCATAACCTCCCTTACCTGCTTGGTGATACATGCTGCCTACCTTTGATGTAGGTCGCAGTACTTTACGTATACTAGCTAAGGAAAGGCATGTGGGTTAGTTTATACGAGTATTTGGGACCTTAGCACGTGTGCTAGATAAAGGTAAGTTTTTGGTGCAATATAGTGAATTATTCATCCAATGAGGCATATAATATTACCCATCCTCATATAAGTGATTCATACAGAACAGCTTCCGTTTGTAAGTGCAGCAAATAACAATAACAAATGCTCGTACTCTTTTTTTTCCTGCAGAAGCTCCCATACATGTCCCCCGCGTCCCGTGTTTCTTTTAAAAAAAAGAAATTTTGAGAGCCTGACAGCTGCAAAATGCTCATGGGTCACTCATTATATATTTTAATGCATGGTTCACATTATTTTACATTTTTAGTGTACCATTCTGACATGGCTGTCAGCCATGTTGGAACAGTAAAGAAAAAAAACAAAATGGCGGTCAGTGCTTAGTTGTGCACATGCATCTTGATGCATGTACATGCCTGCACTGTGACATGCTATTACACGCTTTAACAAAGTGCTTCATTACAGCCAGATCAATGAAATACTCAATGACAACTAGCGTTTCATTCCTATTTGAGTAAACCTTATAAAGGATTAAAGTGGAAAGATGGAAACATCAAACCGGCGCTTGTGTTGTAGCCAGCTCCTGAGTTTACACTGCATTAGGTGAGTGCTAACCATCTTGTTTGATTTATAACTAAGCATGGCAATATGGTATTTGATTGACAGAATTAGATTTAGAAAGGCACTAAACTTGATTGGGTAATTTCATATGGGTTTGCGTGAAAGTATATGATATCAACTCTAAAGTCAGTATGAGATGCCAAGCTAATTTTCTGACAGTAGTTGATTGCTTTGATACAGAGATTAAGGTATTCTGCATGGCATCTGAGTGATGTCATCCACTTCAAGCAGTCTTAAAGTTTCTGAACTTCAATAGTTCATCACAGCACAGCAACAACGTAAATCTGTTTAGTGTTCTTCGCCCCTTTGCATGAGAGGTATACTCCAGATCAGTATGATGCCATGGTTTCAAAACTACGCTCACATAATTTAGAATTCTTCCTTAGGGCCCCAGCTTTATCCCTCTAACCAAAGCCATTAGCACATTTCATCTTCTCCATATATCATGAACAACTGATAGCATATTGATGCAATTTTCTGCATTATATAAGGAAATAGTATTATATGCCAGGACTGATGTCTCAATAAATGATACATAAAGAATGAAATGAACAAGAGGGGTTCACTGTCATGTCACTCCCGGGCACACAGGTTGGCCACACCTGGGTAGAGGGAGGGACGCAAAATGACGTTAAATGACCCCTGTCATTGGTGGTTTGACTCATGGAATGCACAGAGTTCCATTGGCTGGCGAGGTGCAGAAGGGATGATTAGAGGAGGAAAAAGAACGGGCATGTAAGCCGGAAGGGACATTATTCTCTCCTTCTCAACAGCTGGCTGCCCATTCCGCCCACTGACCTGCTTCCTGTTTCTTGGCACAGAGTTGCTTTTTTTACTGCACCCAGTCATTGTATGGCCACCTTGCACCTGCTTCCCTGTGAGCCTTCTCATGGCTGAATCCTCTTAGCAGCAGCGGTCTGGTACGGTCACTTACAAGGAAGACTACATTGCCGGGGCGGGGGGGAGCAATGTGCCAATGGCCCAGGTGTCAGCAGCACACAGAAAGAGAGAAATTGTTTTTTCTGATGTCTCTGCCTTTGTAAAGATGCTGGGGGAGCATTTTTGATATTTTGTAGGGAGGAAAGCAGCATTTTTTTCACACACTAACATGGCGGTGCCAGCTGTTCTGGGGAGACTGATTTCTGAATAGAAGGCACAGAAGTGATGGGAGATTGTTGGGAATTTATTTAACCCCGAAATAGGGGTAGGGTCTGAGGACCAATATTTGATAGTGAGTTTTCTCCTAGATTCTGGGTTCGATCCTGATATTCACTTCATTTTGTATCCAAATACACTTAAAAAGTTGCAAACCTTGCTGGGATTTTTGAATTTTGGCAGAATATACATACCTGACTATGCAAGGTGCAAAAACAGCTTTATGGTTTAATACACCCTGATTTTTCCACTTTATGCTGGACATCAGAACACACAGGAAACCTCAGATCTTTACAATCTGACTTGCTTGAAACATGCCACTTACATACACATGAATACCATGAAACTGATCACCGATGTTGTATTAGTTGCAATCTATTTACATATGCCACCTTTAAAGAAGTTGAAACCATGCCCATAGCATACAAATCGCATTTATATTCTGGTGCAGAAATGCGTTTTGCTTCCAATGAAAAATTACTGACTGCCGTGCAGATGGCCATCCTAGAAGAGCAGCCACTTGTTCAAGGAAAACGCATTATTGTTGTTATTGTTGTTAGTTGTAGGACTTTTCTTAGACCCTTCTTTACAAACACAGGAATATCTGCATTATGAGCATGTTTACCAATGGCCTTCTACAGTTCTGCCTCTTCATCAACATAAATATAGATTTACACTGATGATTCAGCTCAACCTGCTATAGGTTCTAAGCAGCAGTACTCTGCCGCATGCAGCATCATTATTGGTGTTATGTTGGACATTTTTTTTCACCCCCAAGCAACTCGCACGCAGTCTCTAGGAAACAGTCCTAGACAGTTGACTGAACTGAAGGCATTGCTTTTTTCACTTGAAAATACAGATCCTGAATTCCCCCACACTTAGTCTATGTGATTTGTATTACTGTGTACAGTTCTTTAATGATAATTTGAATTTTTGGCGATAGACTGAGTACAGAGATTCAAAGGGTGGCACAATTAAGCACAAACTGCTATGGGCTAAAGTGGCAAATCTTAAAGATCAGTTGCCACAAACTCATGTAATACATACATTGAATCATCAACACGTGGGAGCAAATGTTAGTAGGGAATTCTCTGGCTGATGAAGCTGCCAAATCTGCAGTAGCCAAAGCTAAAATAGCAGCAGTAACATGCTCTAAACCCAGTATCAATAATGCTATCTATGCTGCCGTGAATGCAATTAAAAATAGCACCCTTTACCAAAGGGGCTTCCTTCTAAATACTCTTATCACTTAAATAACCGGAATGTTCCTATGGGAACTATTCCTGAGGTTGCCGATTGTGTGATTTCCAATAAAGACCACAGACATGCTTTAGTTGTTGTGGCACATAAAGGTGTAGCTTCTTCCCATGTAGGAGTAGCTGCCACAATTTCACTATGACAGCAACGTCATTGGTGGCAGGGCTTATACCAACAGACCAAAAAATATGTCCTCTGTTGAGACATCTGTCAGCAAGTTAAAAGCACCACCGGGTCTTGTCCACTGCAGACATGTCTCTTGATTTCAAACAAGCCTTTTGGCTATATTTTCCTCGATGATTGTGGTCCACTGATTTCAGATACTGCATTCAAATTTATCTTGGCTGCAGTTGATTCTTTCTCAAGATTCCTCAGGGTTTGGCCACAGTGCTCGGCTGAGGCTTGAACTGCTATTTAAGACTTGCAAATCTTCAACTGGACTTATGCCTGTTCTGCATTTCACTCTGACCAGGGTCCGGCTTTCACTTCTAAAGCATACCGTGATTCGATGACGTCCATGGGTGTACAGGTGGATTATTCTTCTCCATATAGGACCATGGGCCATTCTGTTGTGGAAAGAATGAACAGTGACTTAAAGCAGTCCTTAGCAGCTAGAGTACTAGGTGCAGGGCATAGTTGTTTGAACCATCTCTATGGGGTTTAAACGAGCACTTAATAACCTCCCCAAAAGATCTATGGTATTGACGGACCCTGTAAGAAGTGCTTTGTGGTGTCAAGATATATGTTTCGGACCTTGATGGTCCAGACATTTTAGCGGCTCCCACAACCTTCGACCTAGATAACCATTGTGCTTTCTTACAGGACCCACAAAAGTTCTGTGACAATAAGTCTGACAAAAACTTGCACGAAAAATAAACAAAATGAGGTTTCTGACTGGCCTCCAAAGGTTGGAGATCTGGTTTGTGAGAAGGTGGTAATTAAAAAGGTATTCAGCCCAACGTATCATGCGCCTGTTACAGTCCTTGGTATACAAGGTACACAATCTGTGATCATGCCACCGCTTAAAGGTTATAAAGACAACCGCTTAGTCTCTATTGAACATGTCAATCCACACCATGTAGCCAATTCTCCATAGTAAGCCACAAAGCGTTAATACACTTGCACAAGAATTTCCTTTGCAGCCAGTGAGCACCACCAATGCTGACTCTCCCTGGCTGCGGAGGGGGGCTGAGTCCTCTGTCTACAACCTACCAGACACAGTACCTGCTTCTATTATTAAGCCGTCTACAACGGATGTCATTTATATGGATTCATGTTGGTGAATCCTTCCCAATTGGATTTTTATCGAGTCCAGCTGCTGAGTCACACCCCCAGTTTTTCCAGCTGAGCACCTCCAGGTACTATATGGATCAAGATGATTTTTCTTCAGACAGTTCTTCTGTTTTGAAACTGCCACCAGCACGGATTTGTGTTTTTATTTCATGGTTGAAACACACTTATCTAGTCCCGCCTTGGAAAGATGTTTGGATCATACTCTTCTTGGGTTTTTTGTTCATGTGGATTGGATTTGTGACTGTTTTCTCCTGTTTATCAATGGCCACTACCTTCTGGAACGTTCTGCTATCGAACTGGTCGATGGAGTGTTGCCCCCCCCCCCATTCTTCATCACATAAACTGAAAAGATACGTGTCCATCCTCAATATTTCAGCTGTTCCAGTAACTGATGGAACTGTTTGGATTAAAGTTCAATTCAATATATGCGGCCCTACGAAGATCCTGCAAAAATCACATGTGTTCAAAGTTTCTATGGGTGATGTAATAGTACCTGGGTTACATTCACCTGATTGGGATGTTGATACTGTATATTCTATGCCTTCAGAACTAGAGCATTATACTGCTTTTGAATCAGTGGACCTATATCTTAATTCTGCTAACTATGCCAATATGTTTTGTTATCATTACGGACACAAATATCTGCATAGAGCCAGTGGTCAGCGTACACATTTTAATTGTATACAATTGGTACATTTCCCAAATCCTCCACAAGGGAGTTCCAAAAAGCAAAAAGACAAGCTCACGTATTTTAAAGGACAATTCCGGCCCCACATATATTAATTTGAATTAGTTCCTACCCCACCCAAAAAAATATATGCTTACTCAGACTAAACTCATTTTTACAGCTTTGTTTGTCAACCAGTTAGCCCTTAAAGGTTATAATTACTGGAAGGACACCATTGATTTGAAGTTAATCTGGGGAGCAAACTCTCGGCAAATTCAGGGAATGGAAACTTTATTTCGAGCCTGTTTGATTCCCACACAAATGGCTTTCTTGAATGAAACAATCCAACAGACTACCTGTTTTGGATTGTCAAAAATTAAAGACATGAATGCCCCAACAATTCCCTCTGTTGCCCACTTTGATAACTGGCAACATTTGACAAATTGCACTGAAGAACAATTAAATAGCTTGGTGCAGAATAGTACTTTTAGTTCTTTATTCTCATGTCCTAACGGCTGGTTGTTGTGGCCAGTAGACACTAATGGTTGTCATGCCTGTTTTCCTAATTCCACAACTGGGTTCAAATCAAACAGACCTGATACTCTCAGTCAACACATTCTGGTATTATTGCCACCACCTATTCAGTGGGGAAATTATGTCAACAATGGTTGGAACATTCCACACTGTCTGCAGTGAAACAACATCTTTCTCTCCTGTCCGAAGACATGAATTTATCAGATGTTCCTTTAGTTCCCAAATCGCCACGTTCTAAAAGATGTATACATGCTACCTATTATGAAATCTGGAAATAATCCCAGATGGAAGCTGCTGAACATTTAAGACAAATTGACCAAGATAATTTGGATAAAGTGCTTGCTGTTGTTGATAATAGTATTAATACATTGTCTTCTCGTAGTGACAATTTAAACAGCATTATGATCTCTGGTATTGATATTGTGCAGAGTGACATGTCAACACTGTATCATGGGCAAAGGGAGCTCAGATCAATTATTTAATTAGCTGGAAGCATCAAACACTTAAAAATAGGCACGTTCCATGGCATTATTTGAATTGCCAGGAATTATTTCTGCCTTTTTAATTTAACACACAACAACAACTCTAGGCCATGAAAAACACAACCTATACAATGCTGCATTTAGAAAAATTAGAACAACTTCCATTGACTGCAGCTGAAGCTCCCTCGGCTGTGTGGTTAATAAACAGTGTTATTTCACTGCCTATCTCGACATTTAAATTCACAGCTTGCATGAAACATTTTCCTGTAGGTAGATCTGAACCCCTTGGAAGCAGCTTCATTCATGAATTATGGTCACTTCCTTTTAGATATCGTTGTGAACGTACCAATAAAGAAGTTTTTATTACTGGAGATGAATGCAACTTACTGTCGGTCATTCACTTGTTTGTAAACATGTTGAATTCCACAGGGCATGTAATACTTCAGTGCCCAATTTGGCCTGTTATTTAAAGGAGTTATGTTCCCACAATTCTCCCCTTCATTACTGTATTTTCTAATGGGAGTTATTTAATGCTTAGTGATCAAGATTGTTGTGGAATGCGAGCTGGAGTTGTGTATATTTTGTCTATTTCCCAGTTAGTCACTTGTTTCAATAATGTCTTGTTTCCCCCTCTGCATGGGAGTGTAGATAGCTTGTTGTGTACTTCCATTCCAACTTAGAAGGCAGATTTCAGCAAGCTAAGCAGACACAAAGCAGTATTGTTCCAACAAGAAGTAGCTCTGACATCTGCTTGTGAAACCTTCGAATTGCAGGTGGCTAGAACTTCTAGTGAAATACAGTAATAGGTTAAATACAAACCTTCCCCTGCATTTTGGACAGTTAGTGCACAAAGTGTTTATTGCCTGTAGTACTGCTGGTCTCGCCCACTGTTTTTAACTTGTTGGTTCTGGCCTTGTTAGTTCATTCCAAACTGTCCTTTGAATAATACTGGCTTTTAGTTACTGAATTTTTTCATGTGTATTCAGAGGATTTCTGTTGCTGTTATTCCTCATTTGATGCATTCTCATCCTGTTCTTACTTCTCCACAATGAATGCTCTATTTGCAAGCCCTCTGGAACTGGAACCGATACAACACTACAGTGAGCATATGCTTCAGATCTTTGGAATAATTCTACTGCAGGAGCTGGATCTTGATTGGTCCTTAACATTCCGGCCTGCCTGGTTTACATGTGTGCAACCTGTATTCCACTGTCTCTGGTGTCCATTTGAATGGGCATTGGATATTTGGTTTGCTTTGCAGATGCACACTGCCTTGGACATTGGACTGCTAATGAGTCCTTTAGTGACCCATTTTAAGTACTGTCCTTTAGGTTTGTTACTTCACCACAATGTGAAGTTTGAGTCACTCACCTTTAAGAATACATGTGTATTGACACATGAATCACAAGAAACAGGCTCTACTAACATGGATGCAAATTGCCCGGTGACTGTCTCGGCATCGGCTGATGATAAAGATCATCTTTATTCTTTGGAACTCATGACTTGGGCTGTTGACCAATCATCATATTCAGAGTCAGACTCCTTTGTGGAGTCCTTAGCCTTTGAATTGGTGAGTGACATAATGGATCCCTCCGAAACAACATAATTTGATTGTTTCTCTAAATTGACAATTCCTTTATTAATTTTCAGTTCATGCTTTTTTCAAGCTGTGCTTTGTGTTTGTTTATCTTCTAATAACATTTATATCATTCAGTATTTTCTATCGTGCTATTACCCTCACCAAAGGGAGGGTGTCATGTGTTTACTGCATGTCCCATTGTCGTTATCCCTATATTAGCCAAATTGTGCACGTTGTAGGCCGCATTTCTTTTGCACACATTATTACATAAATACGCTCGCTGTTTTGCCACATTGTATTTTCACATAGAACCTGAATATGTTTTTTTGTTTTGTTCTTTTCCTGGAATTTAGTCTGAACACCATAGACAAGGATAAAATAACTAAGTTCCTTATTTTTTTCTCTGGTCCGGCACAAGCACCTAGACATAACACGAGAATGAAGCTGCTATTTGTGAGCAAACATGTCTTGTCATATAACTGAGGACAGTGGGCTCTAAAAACACACACTGAACAAAGGTCCTGAGGCAAGATTACTGTGTCACACACTACACAGAGCGTGCAGTGTGGACAGTATGCACATGGTGAACCTATGCACGAGGGCAGGATGTGTTTAAAGTGACACAATCTGGTGCAGTACAGAGAGACTATAGTATTGAACAGTGTGCTCAGACTGTTTGTGTGTGTTGCATGTGGAAATGCTGGTGGCAGTATGGTACATGGGCACATCGTTACTAGACAGTGGAATGTGCTTTGAATGTATGCTGAGTGCAGGAGTGCCTGCACTGGTACTTTACAATGAGTACTTTGGGTTCCATTTTGGGAAGCCAGGCCTGCCTGGTGAAAACATGAGGAGTAAAGGAATCTCCCCCAGACAACATTGTACATTGATGCATTTCTGTAGGTTGAGTGGAACAAGCACAGGGTGAACGCCAGGCTCTCCCTGGGCATTTCAAAGGATTCTTTGATTCAGTGATAGATCACAAGAAAAGGGGTCTGGACACATCTCACGAAGAGGGAGAGGCGGATGATAAAAGAATCATAAAGGGTAGGGCTGAGGATTAACCCTTGATGCACATATCACTGTGGTTGACATCCAGGTGTGAACTCTGGTCACTCATATGAATCTTCTTGTGGATTAATGAGCTTTGGAGTCTTGCCTGCTGTGGCAGACATCCTTCAGGAGGAGGAAGAAAGGGGAGAGATGTCAATTTCAAAGAAGTAGAACTCCAACATAAAATCTTAAAGGTCCAGACCCTAAATCACATTTTGTGTCTGGAAAAGAACCATAAATAGGGGAGTCAGAGACCCCATAATTTGTCATCTGCTGAGCAGCCAGTCGGGCTGCATGAAGAGGGGAAGCTCTGCAAGACATCTGTCTGTGACCAGAACTAGTAGCCTAGCCTGCTAGTCTCCCTGCTAAGTGAGGGGACATCACCCAGGAAAACCAAGATTACATTGCCCTGGAGTCTGGACCACCATTGTCTCCCTGCTTGCTGAGACTGGTGTGCCTGTTAGGGAGAGGAGCGTGTTGGAGGGAACAACATCGAAGAAGGTGTGAAGAGCTATGCTTTGCCAATCAGGCCATTACCAGAGTGCCGCATTGTGCGGTTTGGTGACCCTGTTTGCCAGGAGGGGCCACCGTGCTCCAAAGACAATGCTGCATTGATCCAGCCATTTCCCCTGTGCAGTATTGTGGAAGTTGGCTGCCCCATATGCCAGGAGGGCCACCATGTGCCAAGAAACTGTGTCGCATCCATCGAGCTGTTGCCCATGTGCAGGAGTTGCTGTGATTCAGTATGAAGGAAGGGCTGCAGGAATGGTAACATGAAGCCAGTGTGACCTGACAGGAAGGTTTGTTGGAGACACCCCGTGTGCCAGGAAGGAGCTCTCGAAGCACCGAGGCCAGAGATTTGGATCCTTGCCCGTGACCCAAATTGCTGATGCAACCAAGACGAGGGAAGCTTTGTATCCAAGGAGGCTCTATGACTAAGGAGATGCCGACAGAGCCAAGATGGAGCAAGGAGACTGCCCCCATTCCTGATCAAGGAAGAAAGACTTACTGCATGTGGCTGGAGCCAGAGCAAATTTGATAAATCAGGATACTGGTAAGCGCAGCTCAGGAGAGAGAGCTGGCACCTGCCAAGTGCTGTACATATGAATGCGTGTAGCCCAACTTTGCCAATCTGGGCCAGGTCCGCACTGCAGCGCTGTCAGAGTTTGTACCGCTGGAGCGGGTAAGCTGAGAACTGAGCCTACCAAGCCCTCGAGAATATACTGCCTTCGGTATTTGCAAGCCAACTTGACTCTGAGTGACTACACCTTCTTGACTGAGTGCAAGAGGGGGAATCCCCACGAAAAGGGCTTAGTAGTTTACATTCCATGGATGTTGCCGCATGTGAGTGGGGAATAACAGCACACCAGTTACATGGGAACTTAGTAGCTTGGGGGTGGCTTGACAACTACTAGGGTGCCTACGCCAAGGGGACTGTGTTATTGCTTATTGAATGTCATTTACCTTTGTATGTGTAGAATTAGAATGAAAGTACTTCTTTTATGCAAAATAAGTATTTGACTGGACATTGATTTATTGTGTGTGCTATGTGCACATTGAGTTATGAGCCGTGTTCACTGACCAATAGCTATACTCTACGAGGGAGCCTTGACTGCTCGTGCAAACCTACCAAAATGATATTCAGGTGCAGAAGGTGGTGCTTGACCCAGTTGAGCAGGATCCATAGTAGGGTGGGCCCGCGACCTCAGGAGTAAAAGGCCACAGCCACCTCGGTTGGGCCCAGGAACCCCAGCATACTCCGTGACCCTCTGAACGAGGTTCTGACACGCACATTATAATTAAATACACTACATGTCACACGCAAGCGCAACACTTCTCATTGAATAGCTGGTTATGATTATTCAACCATATTCTGATGCAGGGGAAGTCATCAGCATTAGCAAGGCACCGCATCTCAGCATCAGCCTTTTTTTGTAAACTGGGTGATACACCAGATCCTTCTAATCCTTTCCTAATTAGGAATGTTCTGAAAGGTTAGAAGAGGCTGGTTTTTTTTTTGGCAAACTGAGAAGGATTCTAGGGGTTCTGCCCTATGTGTGCAATTTCAATTACAAGATGGTGCTATTTTCATCAGCCTTCTCCCTTGCCTTTTACCGGGCTTTATGATCACCAATCACCAGGATACAAAAAAAGACTTTCTGGGGGATTGATGCTCAATCACATCGCTTGACTAGAAGGAGATTTGGTGGTTACATTACCCCGCACAAAGTCAGATCAACTAGGAAAAGGAAAGCAGGTGATCTTGAGATGGATATGAGGGGTACCAGGGTGTTGTGTCACCATGCTAACTGAATTCTTGTATATGAGGCATCATGCTAAATCCATCTCGCTATTAAATCAGGACACAGGTATCCCTCTCATGATGTGTCGGTTTTACAGGGTAATGGCCAAGGCTCTGCAGGCGGCAGGCATAGACAACTGGGATTACAGTACCCATTCATTTAGGATACGTGCCACTGTGTCAGCAGCAGGCACTTGTCATAGACCAAAATCGTAAAGAGACAAGGAAGGTAGAAATCAGACTGCCACAAGTACTAAGTCCACCTCAATATGATTTAGGACTTACAATGGTACAACCTGACTGATTGATTAATGGCATATTTGTAACTCCTTTGACTGTTTGCATTAGGTCATGTGGCTCCAGCCAGTGCATGGATTATCAGGCATTCATTTGTGAGAAGAGCAGGAGCAACATTTAACCAAGACTGGTTCTGTAATTAAGCAGCTGAGGCTGGCTTGTAGATCTATTGAGCTGGCATAGTTGGTATTTATTCGGATTGCCTGCGACTTCTTAAGGAAGTGGCAGGCAGTGGGCCTCAGCTACCTGCACACATTAATTTACACAATGGTGGCAATGACTTGATGTTCTTGGGGAGAAAAGGTCTGTTTAATAGTCCGAGGGGTTGGATAGCACAGAGGTCCCTTGCAACTGCTGTGGCTTTGTCTCATATTCTCCCTGGGGGAATGGAAGAGTAGTCATCCCCCAAGGGACCTTAATGAATCGGTCAAGTATTTAAATAGCTGACTGCAGAGGATTCTTAACACAGCATTACTTACGTCAATACCCCAACTGTGCTCAGGCACAAGGCTTGTTTTCACAAGGATGGAGTTCATTTATCCACACAGTGCAGCAAATTGTTGAATCTTTACTGGGTTTTTCTGTGTGACATTTCTCTCTGTAATATGAACATCAACTTAATGGGGGCCGGGCGGTCAGTTAAACGACAATGTCAGTGGCAGGGGTGGAGTCTTACTCAGCCACAAAGCAAGTACACTTATTTGTATCAAGCACTAAAAATCAGGCAAATGCTGGGGCAGTGATACTGGAGTGTGTTTAGTAGGGCTGGGGACATGCACTAAAGCAATTTTCTTTAGGCCCCTTGGGTACTCTATTGCACTCCCCTGAGAATGTTGGGAGTTGGTGCTTGTGCCAGGGGACTAAGGTATGCCATGGTTGCCCAGGCCCATATAAAATATGCTAGGGACAGCCCTCTTTTGGACTGGCTGTGGCATGGTTAATTAAGGGCTCAGCTTACATGTTGGCCCTGGCTCCCTTTGGCACGAGGAAGCAGGTGAATGTATCCTGTGAATGCTACATTTGGAGGACCCAGGGACTTCATCAGGCCCAGGTCAATTAGCTGGTGCTGTAAGGGTCAGTGGTGTGGTTAGCCAATACTCCTTGGAAATGGTGGTTAGGAGATTCACATTCCTGCTAATTGTCGATCATACAATATCATTTCTAATTTAACTTGACAAATGATAATTGCCCTGCGCTGTCTCTTACCCATTTAGTCAGTAATACATAATTATTAAGTTAACTCAATCTATTAGCCGGAGCAAAACATCCAACCATTCTCAACTATTGATCAAAAATCTTTTGTTATATACCATTTAAATATCTTTAATAAAAAAGGAACATTTGACAATATATTTCTGTTACCAGTTTATGCCCGTCTTATGGGTCATTATTATTAGTCAAAATTTGCTGGACTTCGGATTTTTTTTGTTTTTTGGTTTATGGATATGATATGCTTCTATGAGGAAGAGGAAAAGATATAGATGTGAATAGCAAATACTTATTGAGTAATTGAAATGTGTTATGGACATCAGACAGGAGGGCTAAAAAGAAATTGTGAGGCTCTGTAGAAATTTTGAGTTGAGGAATAAGTAGCACGGGGTAATGAAATAGTGATGGATTTGGTGTTTTGCACTGAATAGGAGAACATGAGGAATATATATGGAGAAATGTTAATTCTCGAAAAAGGGTGCAATATTGAAAAAATTGTAACAGTATGAGACATGATGGAATATTATGAATGATACTCAAAACCAACAAAGAGAAGAAATACCCATTTCAATCTTGAGGTGAGAAGTTATCGTATTTATGCTAGTGACTGGCTATACATAACTATAAGATCTAGGAAGTCTAAGAAGGGATTAATTTTTTTAAATAAGATATTGAGAAGGAATGAACAAGCAATGCCCATATGATACTCATGCAAACAGCTTTTAGGTCGGGGAACTGATGGCCTGAATCGGTCTTGGAGACACTCTACCTTAGCGAAACCCTTAAAACTCCCTCCTTGAACGATTATATTGAAATGAACTTGGTTACTTACAAGGAACAGACTCCTCAATATTTTATGATCACAATATTAGATGTTGCCCTTTTAAAAGGAGATTTGAAATCATAAAAAATTATAATGGATGGATGTTGTGGAACACTAGCGTGTAGATATTGTGATGAATCATTATATTACCTAGGTCTGAAATTCCTCCCATGTATGCTACTTGAAGAAATCATCACCGATGAAGGATATACATAAGACTTGTAATGCACTATTTTTTTAAATAAATAAATATATGGAACCTTAGAATTTGTAAATATTGTTTATAATGAATGAATAGGTTATAAAGAGCACATTGAAATGTCCTGATAAAGGGGCAGTGCATGTAATGTTAATGAAGTAGCATGTAACATATGTTTTATTGCAGCCCTGAAGAAGCAGTTTTCTGTCGTGAAACATGTGAGGCTGTGGCTGTATTGACCATACTGAATTTTTAGAGCATGTTTCATATGAATGTTACTATTGAACATTAGAAGAATTAAAATCAACTGTATAAGAGAACCATCTACTGATTGTATAGTGTTGTTTATATAATTAAGAAATTGCAAGCAGAAATATATCTTTATATTTTCATGTTTTTGCATGCTTAGGGGGATTAAATTGAGTGGAAATGTTATTTCATCCTGAATGTTCACACTTTGGGAGCTCCTCACCCTGCGCCTAGATGTGTGTACTTTCAAACAATTATGGAATAGTTAAAACACCAAACATAAATTGTGTGGTATCAACATAAACCTAGAGAGTTTAATCACTAAAAGTGGACATTTGGCACCTGCTCAGTAGCGGCTGCTACCGGACGGGGGAGGTGGTGGGGGGTGAGGGTCAGAATGCAATTTAAAACAAGCATTGGCATAGCCAATAGGTCTCGCCTTTGGGACCTTATAAGTGTTTAGCCATGCAACAGTTCCATACCTAAATACTTATAAGGTCCCAAAAGCAAGACCTATTGGCTATGCCAAGCGGCCGTGCGACCGCGAAAGTGATCTCGATCAAACATCAAAGCGGCCGTGCGGCCGCAAGAGTGAAAGTAATCGCGGTCAAGCGCGGTGCGCGCGTCCGCGCACATGCACTGTAGCTCTAGGCTGGCCTGGTTGCACTTTTTGGAGCCCTCTCAAAAAGTCTCGCCAGACCAGCGCATGCGCTGGGTCAGGCGAGACCTAAAAAGGACTTACCTCAACAGCCGGCCGCTGCTTCTTCTCCGTTCTCTGTCCTCATCCTCTCAATCTTCCTGTCCCGATAGGCTGCAGCAGGAAGCAACCGGGCAGACAGGCTCCCCTGAGCCAATGCAGGGTTGTGATTGATCTGAGTGCCGTGGATCGGTGCTCAGACTGGAACAGGAAGCCTGTGCAGGTTCCTGTCCAGGCTGTGTAATGCAGCATGGTAGGAACATGCAAAGTGCACAACAGTTCATGTACACTTAGGGAGTGCACACCACTCCTCCCCTGCTCTGGCCAGCACCGGCCCACCCCGCCCCACCAGTGGCAGCAATAGGGAAAATGAAATGCTAACAACGATATGTTATTATCATTTTATTTTCCCTTTTGAGCTGTGGGGCGAGGCTCATCAAAGTTAGTGGAAGAGCCGCCACTGTACCTGCTGCTTCAAAGGGTATCTGTTCTCAAATCGAAAATTATTTTGTAATTTGTATTCAAGACTATTGGATTCTATCACTTCAGTGAGGTAATGAAACTGACTAGCTTACTGTCTTAAAATAAACATTTTATAGGTAAAGGACAACACCTTTCCTGTGAGCCCTAAAAAGAGTTTGGGTGTATGTCAGCTGTATAATGGGACACAGACAGATTAATTCTGTATGAAGGGTAAGCTAATGAAACAGTTTGAGTCAGTCCCATTTGTATGTCTGCTTTGCCTTTGTTACAAAAAAGTAATGCATTTGCTAGAAATTCCCCAAAATATCTCATCTTTTAATTGCTCATCAGAATTTTACTGAAAAAACAAGGGACATTGTGTAGAGTTTGTGGCATGTCTGCTCTATCCACCTCTCATCATATGTTAGTCTTATTTTTGGCCCCATTTGAAACATCAGCTACATCCTTGGCCTTCTAGACTGCTAAGAAGTTGGAAACAGACTATCCCCCAAATTGAAATTCACTCCACAGTCAGCTATACAAGTAAGAGGCATTCACCTTTTTGCCATTTGTGGGGTCCAAAGAACTAGATTCATCGAATATCCAGATTATCAAAATGTTAACAGTGTCCAGTCCTTCACCATTAATCTGGAAAGGGCAGTTTGAGATGTAGGTGAGGTCCACAATCATAACTTTATCTTTGTTGAATTAATGATCTGGACCTTCTCTCAAAAATAATACTACGGGCATCCAGAGGCAAAAGCTAATTATTCTCTGTGTATTCAATAATAAATTAAAAAGGGATGGTGCAGGGGGAAACTCTGGTGAACATCTTCATCAATAATAATGGTTTTGAGAGTTCCCCATGTGCCAATACCTGACTGCTGTTGAGTAATTATCCTTGTGGAGGTCTGCCGTAGGCCCATTCATAGACCTATCAAAACTGGCATTTAGAAGTGAGTCCATTACGAGCAGTCAGTTAACAGAGTCAAAGGAAGCTGCTAAATCACCAAATCACAGTTCTCCCCATGCCACCAAATAGAATCTTACACACAGGACGGCGGCCGGGGAGTGGAGTTGGCCTAACGGCTAAGGCGCTCGACCTCGGTTAATGACACTGATCATCCTGGGATTCTGGGCAAATCACTTAATCTCCCCGTGCCTCACAAAAAATGAATGTGTGTCCTCATGTAACGTAACTGGTGCTATGTAAAGCGCTCTGATACCTGATTGGATTCGGGTCAAGTTTGAGCAAAAAAACCAAAAAAACACATTGTCACCTATACATTGTAAAATAACTAAATATTATTACTCCCAACTCACTGGATGTAACATAGATACAGAAGAGTATGTAATGACCAGGGCACCCTACAATGTCTCTCTGCGTTCTAAAGACTGGTAGATGTATGAATACAACACAGTGCAAAGCTTGGAGACGATTTAGTCTGTGTGAAAGCACCAAATAAATTCATGTCCCGTCCAACAGCTGTTCCAAGACATATTTGGGATTCGCACATTGACGCTTCAGAGACCTGTTCTGTAAGCAGGATGGGTCTAATTCTGAACATTCTCAATATTTTTCTAAAATCTTCAAAACAATGAATTCACGATATTTTTATGAAAACACCGGAAACAGTTATGAAGGTGTAGGGTATACCTCGCCTTGACAGAAGTTGTACAACCCCCTGCTCTTGCCTCGCCGCTCTCGCAGTTCTGCTTACTTTCCACAAAAAGCTGCATTCCAAATCCTGAACTAACTACTAAGATGGGAGTACGGTAGCCTGATAGGCAAAAATTCTAGCGTTCAACTGAAGACGCAATATACAGCACACGATTCTTCTAATTTTGCAATGAACATCGGGGAACACATTAAAAACAGGATTCTGGCTGTTATAAATCATTGCCTTAAGAATGATGATTGAACTATTGGTTTAATTCACTTGTGACGTTCACTGAATGACACAAATCTCCGCGGTGTCCCGTTTGATAAATGTGGAATGATAAATGGCGCTGTGAGAACTCACACCCTCTAGCACAAAGGCCTCAGCGCGCGCTGAATTAGAACTTTTTCGACCTTCTTTAAATGAGGTCATTCCCCACCCTTAAGTGGGAAGCAGCCCTGTAAATCGGTTATATATTAACTAAACATGCTTTCACAGCACCTCGACTTCCTATTTTTTTTAAAGGTTAGATACAGCTTTAAGAGCACCATGTGGTAAAATCAGATAGCTGCTCCTATGTTTTCGGATGTGCTCTTTTCCTCGTGAAGGAGGTTTGAACATTTATCTCAGCAATGTCGACAGGAGTGACCCGCACGTTTCCTGTCTGCCTCCCTGTGAATAGAATGCAGATAAGTCCCTTACCTTCGACGTCTCTCTGTTCGCCACCTCCCCTTCCCCCTCACAGACACACATATTGATCTGCTTCTCCCCCGGTTAGAAAGTGACCTTCTGCCCCCTCTCCCAATTAAGTAGCCTTTACATTTTTTACCTCGTCTGGCCACTTCAAGCCCATTCTACGTCACGTGCATCTGAGCAGCAGTGAAACGGGGAGATAATCAAAGGCAGCCGGCCCTGCGGAGGCACACTGTTATGTGTGTGAAAAAAAACGTTTCTTCAGAAAGGGAAATGTCACACCGTGGTGCGAGAAGTAAACAGGGAGAGGTGCATCTTTAGCGAGATGCACGAGCGACGGAAAAATTGGCTGCAAATAGCTTGGATCTCCCGGTTTGATGAATCATGGAGTTGAAAATCCTTTTTAGCTAATGGCTATCAGCTAGTGAGATTTCTTTTCTGCTGCCATGTTCAATATCAATTTTCAGGGCCATAGGAGATAGCGTGTCTCACCGGATTTGCTGGAGACTTGCCAATAGAAAGTGCTGTTTACACCACTTAGCAGTGTGAAGGGGACGACGCCACCCTCTCCACAGCATTCACTGGAGGCAAATAGTGGGTTAAACGTCTGGAAGAAGCACAACCTAAACAAGCATTTGCAATGCAATAGGTCTCGCATTTACGAGAGTTTGAGCTATTGGCATTGTAAATGACAATGCCTTTTATTTATGTGTTGTTTTTTAAACAGATAAATAAAAGGCATTGTCATTTACAATGCCAATAGCTTAAACTCTCGCAAATGTGAGGCTGATTGTATTGCAAATGCCAGCGCCCATGCTATAAAAAAAATTAAAAAGCATTAGGAGAGAGCATGTCCTGCCTGCTGTGCTGGGAGCCTGTAATTAAAGCAAAGCCTACCAAGTAACAACACTCCTAACAGGGGGTGTCACCATCGGAAGTTACAAATTGAGACAAGGTGGTACTAAGGAGGGACTACTAAGCCTATTGAGCAAAGAACAGCCACAGTCTACAGTGGACAATGACACAAGCCAATTAAAAATGTGGGCGGAGAGGGGAAATACGCCACACCCACCCAGGAGGGGAACACGCCACACCCACCCAGGACGGAAAACACGCCACACCCACCCAAGAGGGGAAACACGCCACACCCACCCAAGGGGGCCTGGTCCAACATGGCTGCGGCTCGGTGGGGCTGTCAGAGAGAGTTGTGAGGTGACGAGCACTGCCAGAGCCCCACGCACCCTGCACCTCTTTAAAAGCAGCTCCACATCCGGGCCGGGAGGAGACCAGGGAGGGCAAGAGCTGCCTGGGCATGCGCGGTACCTGGAACTTTTCGCCCGCATTCTAAGTTTCGAGTCAGCCTGGCTGAAGTGTCCGTCTGTGGTGATTGTGCCTGTGTGTGAGTGAGGTGTGCTGTCTGTTTGTGCTGTGAGAGCAGGAAGTGGGTAGGTTTTGTATCAATGCCCACCGGCCCCCTCCAGGCGCCTGGCGGGCTTTGTAGTCGGAGGTCCGTCTCGCTATCTTTTCCGCGTAGGTCTTTGTGAGGCCGCTGGAACAGATGAGGCGGGCCCAGGCATCTGCTGAGAAGGCTACTTGTCTCTCTCACAAAGGAACGGGTTACCGGCCTTTAGTGTTCGCTCGAGGAAGTAGGGAGCATAGCGCTGCACACCCGCCGACCGACTGTATAAGCAGAACAGCTCGACGATCACCGGTGCTCCATTTTATGAGGGAAATGCGAGAATTTTGTGGCACCACTGACTGTGGGGGCGTGCAGCTCAAACGCCTGATTGTTATATGGAAGTAAATAACATATGTCCGATGAGGCCCATTAGGATTACTCCACCCCCCCAGTCCCTGAATGCAGCCCAAATGTGTTAAACCCTGGCCGGGAAAGAACCCGAGCGCAGGCCTGGCGAGGACCTATGGTGTAGTGTTGTGTAGCATTGCATTCGTCGGGTTTCGATTGGGAGAACTTGCATAACAGCTTGGGAAACGTGACCCTCGGAGGCTCTAGAAGAGCGTTTTTCACCCCCAGTGGGGGAAGGGTGGTACGAACAACGCAACCCCCAGGCGTCTCCGTTGCACACTGGTGTTCTGATCTCCCTGGCTCGAATGGCTTACTCGTGTGCATGTCTTAGCCCACGAGCAGTTTTATGTTACTCACAAGGTTATGGTTTCCCAACTCCTTTCAAAACGTGTTCAAGATCCCCGTTATTGGTTTAGTTTGCCTGTAGCAAGTAACTCCTCAGTTTATGTTACGACTGGCTTCCGTGGTTGCTGCCTTGTAAACTATGTACCAAGTGTTCAGCATTCTTGTTGTGGTAGTGGATCAGCACCATCTACTCTGCCAAATCACCCCTTTTGGGTTACACGCCAGCGAACCCAGTGTTTAACCTCGCCTCAGGTGACTGAGAACACGTACTTGGGCTTACCACCTGTTATCTGTCAGTCACTGTTATTTTAGGACGAATGCCTCGATGCTAGGAAGGGGTTGTAGATTATCAGATTCGCTTTCAAATTGCCACTCTTGCTGGAGCATTCGTAGTGATGGAGAAATTGGCTGGATGCCTAAGCATATCAAATAATGGTGAGTGGTTGCTGTGTGGTACTGCAGACCGTTCGTGGAAAACTGTTTTTTTTCACGACAGATAATCACCCAGAGAAGACACGTCGCATAAACTGCATGCGGAAACCACTACTCAGGGGCAGGTGCATGTACATTTATTTTGTAGTGCTGCAACACCCATAAGGACGGGAAACACGCCACACCTACCCAAGGGGCTCTGGTCCGACATGGCTGCGGCTAGGTTGGGCTCTCAGAGAGAGCTGTGAGGTGACGAGCACTGCCGGAGCCCCACGCGCCCTGCTTTGTGTTATGGTCCTATGCTCTGTTTGTGTACGGTTAGGTTGCATAGAGGGATTTTGTACCCTTAATGTTACGTGAAACGCGCAATAATGATGCAGTGCACCAGCTGTTAGTGTGCAAAGATGGTATCGAAGGACACATACAGGAGCAGCGGTTTAAACGAGTGCTAGACTAACGAAGTGAAAAAAAAACAAAGAGCACACAAGAAAGCGACTAACACAAGCAGTTTGGAAGGGAAACAAAACGGGAAATGGAAACAGCTGTTTAAAAATTAAAATCTGACAAATGCAAAAAAAACAAGTTAGGA
This sequence comes from Triturus cristatus, assembly GCF_964204655.1. Classification (NCBI taxonomy): domain Eukaryota; kingdom Metazoa; phylum Chordata; class Amphibia; order Caudata; family Salamandridae; genus Triturus; species Triturus cristatus. The sequence goes on from NC_140587.1 coordinate 972,178,570, forward strand.
CTATTGGCTTTGTCAATCGTTGTTAGTTGCATAAGATAAATTAGCAGTAACTGTGGCTTGTATATAATATTGAAAAAGCATCCACTTGAAGCCCTAGTGACACCACGACAATGTTACTGCTCCTGAGTTTCAAAAAGAGGCACAAGAATCCAGAGCAGACATGGCGAGTAAGTTGGCTGAAGAGGTGGGGGTGGCAAATGGTGTTCACGGGCGCTTTGATGTCCTCAGTGGCCGCGCGGCTCACTGAAAACATCAAAGCGCCCGCGAAATGTAAGTGATCGCAATCGCGATCACACTTCAAAGTGCGGCTGTGTGACAGGCGAAAGTGAAAGACGAGTGCTTTCAGGCTGCCAAATGGTGCGCGCGCCCGGCACACATGCACAGTAGTTGGCGGCCTGAAAGCACTCGTTTGCACTTCCAAAAGTGCTTACTATAAGTCTCGCCAGAACAGCGCTAAAGCGCTGTCTCAGGCAAGACCTAAAAAAAGACCTCATAGTTCGAAAACTGCAGGTTTATTTACTAACATCTGCAAAAGTGCTCACATGGAGCAACATAATTTTGTGTTGCGCTTTCAAATCTTTTTTATGTATGGTGACTAGAGTCTGAGGCTCAGATTAAACAAGCATTGGCAACGCCAATAGGTCCCACCCTTGAGACTATTGCCTCTGGCATTGTCTTTAGTTCTTGCTGTACTGCATGGTTATTGTTGACTTTGGCAATGATTTGTAGCCATGCTTTATTCCAACATGATGACAAAAAATGATAAAATGAACTGTGATGCATCCAGCCCTAATGTACTTTTAAGTTTTTAGAAAGGTTTTAAGCTCTACCTGCATCGTAGCGCTTTTTAAAATTAGATTTTAACACACTGCAACACATCCATGCTGCTGTGCAGCATGGCTACAAAACATTTCCAAAGCCAATTGCTCTCAATCGTGAGACATTTTGACAAATCTATAGGAGCAGGAGCCCCCAGTAGTGCCTGGCCCTGCCCCCATCAGAACCCACAAATCAAGACTTGACGACCAGAGCTGTGGGTAAAATAGGCCATGTTTATTATAAACCATCATATATAAACATGACAATATAGCACCAATAAGATTCAAATCTCAGACGACATAGATTTATCAAATTCAATCACTGCACGATATTTTATTCAGGCTGTACATCACCTCATAATCAATCAGCAGAAATGACAGAACTTAATTCATCAACAAAGAATGTTCTTTATTGCTCCAGCACTAAGGGGCCTTTCAGCTCGCGCCCCCCAACTTGAGAACCACGCAAAGCGCAACTCACCTGCGTCCTTGAGAGGTGAGCCCCTGCCATCTGGTCCTTGGCCTCGACCCGAGGGGTTCACCCCTCCACCACCAGGCTGCCCATCGGGGCTCATAGGGTACAACCAGGAGCGGATGGCCCCTGCCCTAGTTTGTAAACTGGCACCCTTACCCCCAGCCGGTGTCTCCATTCTCTCTGGGGTGAGCTTACCTTATCTCCCCCTCAGTGCTGGCCTATGGAGTATGCAGTAGGACTCCCCTTAACAATGTAAGGCAATTTATGTGGCCTCCTTCCCGCCACAAGGGCGACCAGGGCCAACCGGCCTTCGCCCTCCCCACCACCAGGGCTCAGGGCCATGTCAGATTCAAATGCCTGAGTCCACCAGTCTGGGTCTCAGGTAGACATGTGCCCACCAATGCAGTGAACTCTGCGATCCCAGTGCCTACCTTGTGGGTGCTTCACCATGCATACCCCAGCCCCGGGCACTGCTAGGCCATTCCAGCCTTCTAGGCACTTGGTCGAAACATTAACAAGGCACTTGGCCGTAGTCCAGGCTCCCAATCTCGCCATGGCACCATGAGACCACGCCATCCTGGGAACGTCCTATCCTAATTGGGCGAAACCAGACAGAGCCTTCCTTGCAGCTCTGTGTCCCAGCCCAAACATATCCTTACCTCCTAATTGTAGGGTAACCAACTCCGGGAACTGCAGTCCCCCAGGGCACACTAAGTCTTTCACCAGCTAGCGAATGTGTGCGATCTGAAGGCTCCCCGCTTCAATCCAATCAAAGGGGGACACTCTCTAAGCCCACAAGCTTCAACCCTTGCCACTGCTGCAACCATAAGTGGCCCCTTGTACGGGCCAGTAACCCACATGAGTTTGGTGGACATATTGCCCTAATCTTGTCCAGTAAATGTCAGGCCTGCTGCGCATGTCGCAGACCCCATTCTGTTTTGAGTAAACAACTAGATCCATCCCCGCTGCAATAGGTAGCCCAAACTATGCCACGCCCAACTACGCAAAATTATTTCACCAGAGGACAGATGCACATGTACTCGCCAAGATCATCTACAGGCCCACTCTATTCCTTATGTTGATTCGCGCTCCCCTACCGGAAGTGTCATGTTCGAACCTCCCCCTAGGAGTGAGCCTGTCTGCCTATATACCGGAGTCCAAGAACTGCATGCCTTGCCAGTGCCCAGAGTCGTGATACCCTTAGCAATCTGATCCCCCTACCATGCCATCGCACATGCTGTGGAGACTAGGTAAGCTCGATAGAGTGCCGCTCCCTAAGTGGAGGTTAGTCAATATGCATCCTGCTAATGTCTTACTCCCCCTGGAAAAATTGCCCTCATTTTTCTTTTTATCCCCCAGGCTTGGTGAAGACCGATCACCGCCCCTTTGGCCCTCGCGTAAGACACCAGCTTGCATTGCGATCTTGCCCTCTGCACTTTTCTGCATGACCTTGGGGTGCACTCGTAGCGAGGCCCCTACCAACTGTGATAGGGCCAGCATCCCATTCCCCTAAGAGATGTCGAGCGCCCAGCCATCTGAGCCATTGCCCGCCAGGAGTCACGATGGCCCCTCAATTCTGGCCAATGTTATGGGTGCCTTTGGAACCAACTAAGCCTTGTCTCCGGCTGCCATTGCCCATTAGAACAAGACCAGAAAAATTTGCCGGAGCCGCTGAAACTGTCCAAGTGTTTGCAGCTTACCCCCAGACAATAACGTTCTGCCTATTCCAGTGGAACCTCACCTCTTGAATGGGTGAACCGCATCTCCCCTGCCGTTGTAATGGATCTACCAGCGTGCGCCCTCTACTTGTGCCCTGTAACTGGCTAGCAGCTGCAACACATTGCTCATTGACTAACAATACGATGGACGGGCTACCCCAGAGTATACTCAGTGCCCTGTTACACTAGAGGTAGTATTTCTAGCCTGACCATGTGAATTAAGTCGAGCAATGGTCTCATGACAGGTCCCGTCCTGGTGTAAGCTGGGTGGGCATGGAAATTACCAGGAACAGAAGAGATAGGGCTATATGAAAGAAATTAAATACTGCTTAGATGAGCAAACACTGGCTCGCATGGCGGCCCCCGAGACAAGGGGATGATTGTTTTTGTGCAGAATGGGACACATTCCTGCACAAAAACAATAATTGGTGGCATTTTCCTCTTTCAAAGCATGCGCAGAATGCAGCACACATCGAAAAAGGAAAATACAAGGAGAAATAAAAGTATTTCTCCTCGTTGCGTGATTATGACACATTCCCAGCTTTATAAAACTTTGTAAATATGGGAATGAGTCAGGTTCCATGAATGTTGTGTGGGAACACTCACAGCAACAGTCCATTGAAACACCCCTTTCACACAGTGTAATGCGTGAAAGGGGCCCATATTTACAAGGCAATGAAAAGTCACGCAGGATGACTTTAGGTGGCCTTGTAAATATGGGCAGGCACACTGCGCTACAGGTGCATCAAATAAATGACAAACCGGCAGCACAATGGCCTTGTAAATGAGGCCCACAGTGTGGTGTGGTGTGGAGTGGCATGGAGTGGAGTGGAAATATGTGATGTGGAATAGAATTATGTAATGTAGTGTGAAGTGAAATTATGTGGTGTGGAATTGTGTGGAGTGAACTTGTGTGGCATGGAACTGTGTGGTGGAGTGGATTAGAAGTATGCAGGATGGAGTGAAATTATGTGGCATAGTGTGGAATTATGTGGTGTGGAATTATGTTGTGTGATGTGGAATTGTGTGGCTTGGAGTGGAATTGTGAGACATGGAATTGTGCAGCATGGAGTACAAGTGTGTGGTGTGGAGTGCAATTGCATAACATAGAGGGCAATTGTATGGGATGGAGTACAATTGTGTGGAGTTGGATTATGTTGTTTGGACTGCAATTATGTGCTGTGGTGTGGAATTTAGTGGCATGGAATAAAATGTGTGGAGTTGAATTATGTGGTGTGGAGTGTAATTATGTGCTGTGGAGTGGAGTTATGTGGTGTGGGATTGAGGGGCATGGTGAGGAATTGCATGGTGTGGAATTGCATGGTGTGGAATTGTTGCATTGAGTGGAGTGTAATCATGTGGTGTTGAGTGTGATTATGTGTCATGGAGGTAAATTAGGTGGTGTGAAATTGTGTTGAATGATATGGAATTGTGTTGTGAAGTCAAATTGTGAGACGAGGAATTGTCTGGCATAGAGTTCACTTGTGTTGCATGAAGTGGACCTGTGTGGTGCACAGTGCAATTGTGTGGCATGGACTGCAACTGTATAGAGAGGAATTATGTGGTGTGGTTTAGATTTATGTTGTGTGGTGTGGAATTAGGTTTCATGGTGTGAAATGATGTGGTGTGCAGTGGAATTTTGTCTCATGAAGGTGAATTGTGAGAAGTGGAATTGTGTGGCATAGAGTGCAATTGTGTGGCAGGAAGTGCAATTGTGTGGCATGGTGTGGAATTAGGTTGCATGATGTAAAATTATGGGGTGTGGAGTAGAATTATGTGCGGAGGAGTGGAATTATGTGGTATGGAGCAGCATTATATAGTGGGGCATGGCACTGAATTAAGTGACGTTTAATTTTGTTGTGTTGAATGGAATGGCATTAGGTGTTGTGCAGTGGAATTTTTTAGTGTGGAGTGGAAATATTTGGTGTGGTGTGGAATTATGTGGTGGGGAGGAGAATTATGTGGCATGGGGTGGCATTGTAGGGTGAGGCATGACTTGGAATTATTTGGCATGGAATTGTGTCGCATGGCATGGAATTGTGTGGTGTGGGTTTGTTTCAAGTGGAGTAGTATTTTGCGATGTGGTGTGATGTGGCGTGCAATTGTGGAGTGGAATTATGTGGAGTGGAGTGAAGTGTACTTATGTGATATGACGTGGAAATATGTGGTCTGGTGTGGCATGGTGTGGAATTATGTGGCTTGGAGTAGAATTATGTGGTGTGGAATTGTGTGGTGTATAAATGTGTTGGGTCGAGTGGGGTGGAGTTACGTGCAGTGGAATTATATGGCATGCAGTGGAATTATGCGGTATGTAGTGGATTTATATGCCATGGTGTGGAATTAGGAGGCATGGCATGCAATTATGTGCTGTGGCATGGAATGATGTGGTGTGTGATTATGTTTTGTGGAATTGTGGCAAGGAATTGTGTGGCACTGAGCAAAGTGGAATTGTGTGGCATTGAGTGAAGTTATGTAGAGTGGAATTGTGTGGTGTGAAATTTGCTTGTAAGGAATTGTGTGGCATGGAAATGTGTGGCATTGAGTGGAATCATGTGGTGTAAAGTTAAATTATGTGACATGGAGGGTTTGAAAATATGCAGAAGGGAATTATGTGGCATAGAGTTGAATTTAGTGGTGTGGCATTATAGGGTGGAGTTGAAATATGTTGTGTGATATTGTTTTGCATGGGGGAACTGTGTGGTTGGAGTGTAAATGTGAGATGTAGAATTGTGTGGCATGGAGTGCAATTGTGGATGTGGACTGCAATTGTGGAACATGGAGTGTAATTGTGTGACATGGAGTGCCATTATGTGAAGTGCCAATATTTGGCATGGCGTGGAGCACAATTACGTGACATAGTGTGGAATTATGTGGTGTGGGGTGAAATTATGTGCTCATGGCATTGAGTATAATTATTAATGGAATTGTGCAGCATGATGTGGAATTGTGTGGTGTGGGATTGTGTTGTATTGAGCTGAGTAGAGTTGAATTATGTGGCTGGGATTGCAGTGAAATTATGTGGAGTGTAGTGGAATTATGTGACACGGAATGTAGTAGATTCATGCGACATGGAGTGGAATTATGTGTCATGGAGTGGAATTATGTTAAGTGGAATTATGTGGCATGGAGTGGAATTATTTGCAGTGGAGTGGAATTGTGTGGAATGGCATTGTGCGATGTGGGATTGTGTGGCATAGAATTGGGTGTTGTGGAGTGTTATTGTGTGATATGGTGTGGAATTGTGTGGTGTGAAATTGTGTGGAGTGAAATTGTGTGGAGTGGAATGGTGGTGCATGGAATTGTGTGGCATGAAAGGACAAGGAGTGGAATGTTGTGAAGTAGAATGGTGTGGAGTAGAGTGGAATTGTGTGCAGATCAAATGACAAAACAAAACACTGAGATGGTTTTGGAAACATTGGGAAAGCAACAAAAGGAAACTGAGGATGAAGGCAATGAATAGACATAGTCAAATTAAACAGCACGTTGTGAAAAAAAGTGTTTGATTATGAAGAAAATTTTTTGGGGAATCTTACGTACACTAGCGCCATCAACAACGGACTTCTGAAGTCAGTAACAGTAACTGGAGAATGATCTAAAGTTAATGTGCACACAATCAAATGTGACTTTGACATCCTGAAAACACAGCCACTAGCATGTGTTGTGTGAAATATGATTATGTGTGTTAAGTAAATGAAAGAGGGTGTGGATTAAAATAAAGGTTTCCTGGCAATCACAAATGAGAAAAAAGGAATATAAAAATGTTTATAATTTCAAAATGTGTGCATTGAAAATAGATGGGACCATATATTGTTTTAAAAAAAGGGTACTATGTTGCATTTTAAGTCAATGTGGCCGTGCAAGTATGTTTCTTACAATCGGGTAACAGTTGGAGAAATGAGTCACATGGCCAGTTGAAAGTGTGCCTGCTAATGTTTGAATTACATTTGGGGAGGGGTGGAAGAACAGGGGCAGACACACAGAAAAGTGGTGAGTGGTGGGAAGAAGAATTAGTACCTGATGAACAGCACAAGCAGCGGACACACTGTAATTGAAATCAATCAATCTGTGCTTTGTCCATGCGTACACTAGCGCCATCAACAACGGACTTCTGAAGTCAGTAACAGTAACTGGAGAATGATCTAAAGTTAATGTGCACACAATCAAATGTGACTTTGACATCCTGAAAACACAGCCACTAGCATGTGTTGTGTGAAATATGATTATGTGTGTTAAGTAAATGAAAGAGGGTGTGGATTAAAATAAAGGTTTCCTGGCAATCACAAATGAGAAAAAAGGAATATAAAAATGTTTATAATTTCAAAATGTGTGCATTGAAAATAGATGGGACCATATATTGTTTTAAAAAAAGGGTACTATGTTGCATTTTAAGTCAATGTGGCCGTGCAAGTATGTTTCTTACAATCGGGTAACAGTTGGAGAAATGAGTCACATGGCCAGTTGAAAGTGTGCCTGCTAATGTTTGAATTACATTTGGGGAGGGGTGGAAGAACAGGGGCAGACACACAGAAAAGTGGTGAGTGGTGGGAAGAAGAATTAGTACCTGATGAACAGCACAAGCAGCGGACACACTGTAATTGAAATCAATCAATCTGTGCTTTGTCCATGCGACACACAAAGAAAAGAAAATGATGACTGGAGTGTGCTGGCCAACTACGAAACAGCAAAGAAGAGTGGCAATAAAGTCAAGGAATGGTATTCCAAGGGCAGTTGCAAGTCCATTGTTGTACAGAATAGTTTTGAAGAGACAGAGTATGCGCTGCCTGACCAAGACCTGTAAAGAAGTTCTGAAATGTGGCATCATTGAATCAAAAGCATGTTCAGAAATTATGCTCTAAGGGGGTGACAAACAGAAGAAGATGAAGAGAAGCCAATGATTAAGATACAAGCAAATAAAAATGGCAAAAAGGAAAACTAATGATAAGCAGTGGACTGACCAAAATCCCACTATAAGCATTGGCTTTGTCCACAATGGCTTTTGGACAACAGACATCTCAAAGTTATGTGTGGACAAGGACTTAAAAGTGTCATCCCACTCGCACTCCTTCTCTGAAGAAACTGTCGGAATGATAAAGTTTCCTGCCAGAGCACATTCTACCACATATTTACCTGCCAGACTGCTGTGTCATCACGGCACCCTAACAATGCTGAGACAAAACATACTACACTCAGCCACTACTCCTTTACCCTTCAGACTGTGTAGGAGGCAGCAGGTTTACACAGCTGAACCTACAGAGACATTGCATGGCATAGACACTTTTAACATTACATTGAATGTAGGATGACAGCCAACTGGTAAGGACAGAGCATACAAACCAAAGCCAACCTCCAGTAAACTAAAGAACCTCACAATGATAAGACCAGTTTCATTTTTAGAATTTTGGAAGCTGAGTGCTAGACTAGGACCATACCTGAATTTCTGCCTGAGGCTCTGTATTGCCTCCCATATGCCCGGAGATCTACTAACATTGTGGGAACTACTCAGCCAACTTCAGAAGATCTGATGAGCTGATCCATAGCACACTCAAGCCTTTCAGACACCATTCAGCAGTAGCGAGGAGCCAAAGTGATCTTTCTTTATCTGCACTGGAACTACCCCCAGGCGTTGCCTCTCTGCCTAGTGAGCAGGCGCATGTCGCCCACTTAGATACCCCTATCTCCCTATCAAGCATATGATGAGCGACAGGCTTATCACTATTCTCTGGCCTGGGTAATAGGAGAATGTCTCATGCCGTATTTTTAGATTGTCTGTTCTCAGATGAGTTTTGCAGTGGTCCTGTTCTTGACTGACCCCTGTATCCATTATCCTTTCATTTAAGGTGGACCACAAAGGCCTTATATGTGCCTTTGGTAACTTGACTTTGAGGTAGGAGTTCATCGTAACCCCATTTATTAATTATTGATGTTTTTATCATCCTGTACACCATGACCCCATTGCATCCTTTAGATACAACCCTCCAAAGTTCCAGGGAGTCTCTGCTGAACCCAACTAGGGGACAGTAATATATTGAACAGCGAATTGCCAAATAAAGACTTTTCCTAAAGACTTATAATAACCACAGGAAGTGTGGGAGTAAGTGAGCAGATGGTAACCAGAGTACAAGTGTGATAGTGGAACAGAGGAAGTGCTAGAAAGGAACATAGAGAGTAGAAAGAGGAACAAGTGAGACAATACAAGGGACAGAGAAAGAAAGCAAGAAAGAGAGCAAAGTGAGAAGGTGAGGGACAAAGTGAGCGGAAGAGAGTCAACGACTGGAAAAGAAGGACATAGCAAGACAAACAGAGGGGAATACACAAACAACTGCAGAGAGAACTTGATGGATGGACGCGGTAAGACACAATGCTGGGGAAATAGATGGCGGTGAATCAGAAGCACCACAGGTAGGACAAGAAGGCACTGAGGAGAAAGATAAAAAGCATGAGGAAGTAATGCAGTCAGATAGGAAGAGCACCACTCTACCCGTTCCCTACACCATTCAGCTCCACTCTACCAACTTCTCCCCTCCAAAATGCAGTTCCACTTTATCCCCCTCTTTCCACTATTCTTCCCCTGCTTACGCTGCAGAGCTCCACCATCTCCTTTGTGGTTTTATGAATCCACTACAGCGCTCTTTCTCTCAAAGAAAGAGAGATTTGCAGGATCTGTTCTTTCCTCACCTATAAGTATTCTCTGGTATTCTGTTAATCTGAGGTCTCTCTTAAGAGCTGACCGGGGGGGAAATGTGTCCAGGCAACACATGCTTCACAGCAGAGATAAGCAGGTCTAGTTCATTTCAGTTCTTTTCTACTTCAGAGGCCAGAATACCCGCCGCATGACAAATCCCATGCCTTTCTGAGCAGCACACCATGAAATGTACCTATTCCTGTTAATCCGATATGTACATTGGCTCAAAGTGAGGTACTGGTACAGGATAACTGATAATCATCAAATGCTAAGCATGGTTCTGGATAGCAATATTCAGTCCAGGTATCTAGGCCCAGCAGCCATGCAGATTTATACACGTAGAGTCAGTGGTGCAATGCACAATTATGTGACCCTTTACAGAATGTGACGAGTTGTCCTTCATTCTCCCATATTTCACATATATAAACCATTTAACTGAATTATTTAAAACCCATACAGATTCCCCCCCTCTCCACTCTAGTCTAGGAATCATATTGACCACACTATCATTGACTCTGGGCATCTCTTTGCCAACCACCCTACCTCGGTCAGCAGCGCCTCAATTACGCCACTGCACCCCAGGTGTACTAAATCATTACCCCCTAAATGCAAAATACAGAACACAGGGTGCCCACCACACTTTTCCAAGGCGTGTGCCACCAGGGACCTGAACTGGCTTAGTCTTAGACCCTCATGCCCGTGAAATGAGATTTTTGCGCCTGCCTTGCGTGCCCTGGCCTCATAGGAGCCTGCATGAAAAAACTGTTTTAACCTCCTTACAAATGAGTGGCCGATTATCCACACCTCCTGTTCCCTGCGGTCCCAGGCATACACCTGTCTGTGATGTGTGCTGCTTGATGATGACCCACTGACCGTTGTCTTTGTTAGACAGTGTCCGGATGCAGGCTTCCCCCCTGCGTCACAGGATGTAGAAACTGCAAAACCATGAAAGAAAAACAACCATCAGTGCATTATTTTTACACTTCTATAGCATGTGTAGACGCACATAGCGTTTATAGCAATTGGAGGACCATCTCCCGATCCTTTGCACCTCACTCAGGGAGAATCCCCTGAACACTGCCTCGGTGGCGGCCCCTATCCTGAAAGAGTGGGTCCCAAAGCTGCCCAGGTCAAAACCGGCATTCTGCATGGCTAGGCCCATGACCCTTTTGAACTGGAAGATCGTGAGGGGAGTCCCATCAGTGTGTACAAGTAGTGGTCCCCTCACGCCCCCTGGACGTTGTGTCAGAAATTTCTCAAGGCTGGCAATGGGGAAGCAAGTACTCCCTTCAGCCCTACGCAATACCACTCCTTCACCCCTGCCTTCCTGATCAGTTTTGGACCTAGGTATAGATATCAAAAGGGAGCCCCCCTGAAGCAGCACGTATGCCAACTGAAGCCCCCTTTGCCAATCCGCTTTCTTTCTTGCTACCAATTCCCCTATCCTAAAAGCACCACAGAACGCTAGACAGAAAGCAGACTGGAACAAAAGTGTTTCCCCAGCTGAAGTGCACACTTGGTGTAAAGCATCCATCCATGTGGCTAGTGTCTGAATACTTATTGGTCTCCTTATGTCGGCTGTCCCCCGTGTAGGCGTTGCCACCCTTTTAAGGCTTTCCGCACTATGAAAGTGCTAGTGGGATCCTTCCTTTCCTTAATTTTTGCAAAGAAGGAAATGGCTGCCATATGCCGCCTTGCCTATGCCACTGAGCGCCCCCCATCCCTCATGACCCCCAAGTAAGAAATGACAGACTCAGTGTTGGGCCATTTTTCAAGCCAACTGTCCCCCAAAAAATCGCAGTAAGCCCCAAACGCCTCTTTATATGCCTTCCTGGTCCTGGGTGCTAGGCTAGCTGCCAGAAGGTCCGATAACTGGGGGCACCAAGCTGCCAAAGCTGTTCTGGAACAGGCGTTGGGTTCTCTGCTGCCTCTGGGTGATACAAACTGAATACCTGCATCTTAAAGCGAGAGAGAGCATCAGCGGCGTGGTTTAAGACTCCTGGCACATGTTTGGCTCTAAAAATCGAATTCATCCTCATGCACAACAGTATTATTTCTTTCAGTAAACGCAGGATCATTTTACATTTTGCATTTTGATTATTTGTGCATTCCACCACCGCCATGTTGTCGGACCAGAAGACCACTGATTGATTCCTCAGTTGTTTGGGCCAAACTGTCAACACGACCAAGATGGGAAAAAGCTCCAGGAAGCTTATGTTTGTTGTAAGCCCAGTGTCCACCCACCACGCTGGCCAGCGTTGCGCAACTCATGCTGTACCTAGAATAGCACCAAAACCCTCACTACCTGCTGAGTCGGTCCTCAGACCCATCTCGGGGCTAGACCTGGGAGCAGCGGGCCACACAACCCGACCTTTGAAATCTTTCAGAAATTCTTTCCAGATCTGCATGTCCTGCTTGACCTCACTGGACAGTCTAGTGTGATGGTGCTTCTCCCTCAGTCCTGACGTGGCCTGTGCGACGGTGCGTGAGAAAGATCGTGCCATAGGAATTATCCTCAATGCAAAATTCAATTGTCCCACAACCTGCTGTAGCTGGTGAAGGGTAACCTTATCTTTTACCAAGCACTGCTGCAAACATCCTTAAAAACCACTATTTTTGCCTGTGGTAGACGGGAAACTCCCTGTACCGAATCCAACTCAATCCCTAGGAACTCAATTTCTGTGCTTGGTCTCACAGTCTTGCCACGTGCCAAAGGCATGCCAAAGTCCTGCATGAGTGCACAAACCTTCTGCGATGCCCACCCGCACTCCTGTGAGTCCGGCGCCCCCAAGAGGAGGAAGTCATCAAGGTAATGCAGTACCCACTAGTGCCCAGTTGCTCGCCGAAAAACCCATTCCAAAAAGGAGCTGAATTTCTCAAAATATGAGCAAGATAATGAACATCCCATAGGCATACATTTATCCACATAATACTTCCCCCTGAATTGAAAGGCCAGTAGGTGAAAATCAAGTGGGTGCACTGGCAATAAACGGAAAGATGACTCAATATCTGATTTAGCCAACCAAGTGCCCCTCCCCAAACCTCTGAGTATCTCAACTGCCTGATCAAAAAAGCATACTTCACACTGCATAGGTCGTCATCGATGACGTCATTCAGTGACACACCTCTAGGGGCCGAGAGATTATTAATCAATCAGAATTCCCCTTGTTCTTTTTTGGGCACCTCCCCCAATAGGGAGCAGACAAAATCCTGCATTGGTGGGGCCTCAAATGGGCCAGCTACTCTTCCCCTGCACCTTAAGTGGAACCTGCAGTAACCAGGAAGAAAAAGAAACAAAAAGAGCTGCGTGGACACCCCAAAATGCTCCTGGGAAACTGCTCATCCCCTCCACCGCAACACCGCAACAAATCGTGTGAAAGCCCGCAGAGAAGAAAAAAGGAAAAAAGGTTTGTTGGGGCCTCAGACCGAGGCCCTGACCTGATGTGTCCTGAGGGCTGGGGAGCAGAAAACAGAGACCGTCTGCTCCGCTCCCCAGACTTTTATCCCCTGGTGGTCAGGCAAGCCGGTTCTGGCCAGCTTGCCCGACGTTGACACGTTGATCCAACGCGTGAACCGGAAGCACTTGAAAGTGCTTCCGGTTCATGGACGGACATCCAATCAGGTGGGTTGATACAAGGGAGGCAGGACACTGCATCACTGCTGTGCACAGTGCTCCCTGTCCTCCCCTGTGTGCGGGCGCCCGGCGCAACTGCCATAATGGTGGCGTGCCCAAGTTGTGCCTGCCTTTTAAATCTTTGTTGATATGGTGCTTTCCTGCTCTCTCCCTCTCACGTAAAATGCAGCACAATAACTTTGCATGCTGTGGTGGCTTGTGTAAAGGCTTTGTTCATCTGGACCTACATTTTGTATTATATTCCGCCACACGTGCATCCCCACAAAACTTTTGGAAATGTAGCCCTGCCCTCAATATGGCAAATAATTCAAATTACTTAAGCACAATTCTAGATATGTAATTCTTTTTTCTTTTTGTGTGTGTGACTGTGTGTGTCTGTGTGTTTGAAGTGTCCATGAAGGAAAGTGTGTACAACTTAATAAAGCACACTAAACCTGACTAGAAAGATTTGCATTTTTCCCAATTTAAATTCCTTTAAAAAATCATTATGTGAGTGAGAGGTTTTGTTTCAATATCTAGCATTCTGCAAGGTGTATTTTAAGTAATCTAAAAATGTGTTCCAGGGCTGCTTGTCTCTGTGTGATTATAGTAATGGAATCAAATAAATTAATAGAGTGCTCTGTCCAGGCACAGACAGCTTGAGGTTTTTAGGTCTTGGCTTCTGAAACCTTTAGCTATCTGCAGTAGAATTACTGTTTTTAATACCTCTGCTATATTCCAAGTGGGCATTGGATCAGCTTCTTGCTTGTGATTGGAAGGTTTGTTGTCTGTCTCTGATCGACCCTCCTAATTTGATGGTTTTCCTGCTTAGTATTGAATTTGTCTTGCCCTGCAGCATACCTGCCAACTTGAAGAACAATCTAACCGTGTGGGGAGAGGGCTGGGCTTTGAAGGGGGCGGAGCCTCGTGCCGAGAAGTACCTACGAGCCACTTTTGAACCCCAGCCCACCCACAAGCCTCCTCCTGACTTTTACTCCAGAGAGATATTCGGTTTGCCACTGCTTTTTTTTGTATTTGAGCAAACACATGGAGCAGCCCTTTCTTTACAGGAAAAGTTAATATAAGAAAGTAACTGACTAAAATGCTTAGTAAGAAAAAACATTTTTTTATGAAAACATAAGTGTTCTAATTCAGCTAAAGAAATTGCACTTTTGCTGTTGTGTTCATGCAGAGCAATTTGAGTTTTACACTCTAAGGAACATTTTGGAAGGTTGATAAAGCTGCCTTTTTGCAGATAAATGTGAATTTTATAATCTAAGAAACTCATGAGAAGTTTGAAAATGCTACCTTCTCTTTATAATGGTGGTGAAGAGAAAAATACTTTAAAACCCTGAAATCATTAGAAGTGATTCTGTCGGATTTCCTTAGGAAAATATTTGTATACTAACTAAGGAGCTAATTGTAAAGTTCTCACGCTGCTATTAATCAGTCAGGAAAATTTGCACACAGTGATAATGTAGATTTTCCTAGCAGGGTGAACCATATGTTGTCTGTAATGTAGGCCCACAAGACCCCCTGTCTGGGTCCCACCTGCCCACAACTCTCAATGACAAATCCTTGTTTTTGTAGTTACTTGTGGTTACACACAGGCCATGTTTATAATACATCATAAACATAACAAAAGCAGAAAACAATTTAGGCGTAGAACATAATTTTGTATCATATTACAATCCTGCTTCCCTACCTAGAATATAAGCCTAACATTTGGAAGTGGTTAAGGATACGTTAACAACACACTTTATACACATTTATTTTACATTTCTAAAAGATGCAATAGCACTCAGGTCGAAATTCCTTCCATTTTACAATGATCTCACAGGTGAAATCACCTGCATCCCGATGGGCCTGTCCTCTATCTCTGAACCACTGGGAACCTTTGCCCTCCCCATAGCCAACATTTACGCTTACCCTGTGCTCTCGTTTCTACTGCATTCTGCTCCAGACTACAAAGAAACTCCTCCTAAATCACAGAAGCAGAAACAAAAACTATTGTTCTTACAAAACATGTAATGTGGAAGAAAAAATAGCTTTTTTCCGGAAATGAAATTTAATTGAGAAGCGCAAAAAAGTATATTAAACTGAAAAGAAATCCTTGATAGAAGAATTCTTCACTAGAAAAAATCCTATGCGAAACACAAAATAATATGGAAACGGAAGCCCCCATGCTTCCTAGTGGCCAGATTGGCCCCCTCGACCACCAGGTATTTCTTCCGGGTCGAGTAAGAACGTGATGTCATTTCCGGGCGGTGCCGGTGCTGGAGGGGGAGGAGATGTTGGGGGCCTATTTAGGACACCTTGTTCGGGCACTCGTCCTCTTTTCTCTACACGCCGGCCCCGGATGCAGCTGACATCGGCGAATCTACCTGGAGCAGTTTTCTTCTTTTATTTTACTGCAGTTGGTGGTCGTGGGTCCGAGGCTCAGGGGCAGAGGCAGGCGCTCTTCATGGGACCTTCGGGAGAAAAGATGCTTGCCCGACCGGGAACCGCTTGGGCTTGAGATCACTCGCCGAGCCCAGGTCAGGCCCTGGTGGCGGTTCTGTCCCTGGCGGCGAGCGCTAGTGGTGGGTGTGATTCCCTCACCCCCTGGAGATTGTTGGTCAGTGTGTCTTCAGCGGGCACATGGAGGTAAGGGGAGGAGGCCTCCGTCTTTGTGTTGTGCAGTCGCGGGGGGAGGTTTTTGAGGCTTAATACATATATACGGGGGCTGAAGTTGGGTAACCCCCTCGCATCCTACTCCTTTGGCTGCCCAGTGCAGAGATCGAAGACGCACAGCGGCGGTGCACAGGAAACAATTTCCCGTCTCTTCTCCTACCTTCTTGTTTAGGGAACCATCTGGTGTTACATTTTTGGTACAGTGCAGTTTAATGTCCGTTAACGGCCTCATGTACAGTTGTGTGCAGCCTTAGTCTGTACTGAACGTGCCTTTTTTAATCGAAGGTTGGCTTTGGCAGGGATTATTGTAATTTCCAGTTGGCATTCCACGCTCCTAGGGGGATTCTTTGTTTTACTATTGCAGGTAGTGTGCTATACGCGGTTGCAGCGTAGTGGTTGTATAAGATGCCTGCTAAAGGGGAAAGAATTGGGAAAAGGAAAGAAAACAATCCAGAGTTGTCACAACTGCTTAAGCTAGTGTTTGCCAAGTTAGGCGATGGCAGGGATATGGATGAGGAGCTGGTAGGGCCGGTTCAGGATAATGAGCCAACATTGGGGAGGAGGATTTCCCTCACAGGACCGGGGTGCCTCCGAGGGCAGCCGTTCCACCGGTACCCAAGAAAGCTAGGACGCACCCCAGTAAAGTGAAAGCAGAGTTGACTGGGCCAAGTAGTGGAACCGGGCAGGGAGGTCGGCCTCCCTTGGGTGGGAGTACGCAGGTACCACCCAGCATTCCGGCTCCACCTCAGCTGCTGACGGAAGTGCAGCAGGTGGTGACCGGGTCCCCAGATGTAGGTGCTGTGTTGCCAGACATACGTAAGGCTTTGCAGGTGCTGAGCCCCCTCGACCCAAGGCACATTGTCGGGGGCATCTAGGGGTCAAGCCACCATACAAAATACGGGGGTAGGCCATTCTGGGGTGGGGGTGCAAGCGCCAGTGGCACAGGTCTTAAATTTGGATGTCGGGGGGCCAGCTCTGAGCGCACCATCAGGGTTCGTTTCCCTGCTTGCCCCAGTGACGCCCAGGGGGCCGACAGGTGTGGCACAAGGGTCAACAACTAGTATACAAGCTCCGATGGCATCCATATTAGCGCAGTTGGCAGTACCAGTGACTGGGGCCCAGGTCAATAGCGCCTCAGTAGCACCGTCGGCGCTGTCAACAAATTTAGCGAGCACAGTGAGTGATTTACAGAGACAGATAGCACTCATAGATAAGTCTCAAAGGAAGGAAGACACAAATGCAGCCCCTCTGGCAGTGGGTCAGTGTATTGGCTTGAGCAGGGGCCGCCTGCCCCTGCTCAAGCCAATACAGCCACAGTTGCCCCAACAGGTAAGGGGGCAGGGACCACAGACAAGAATCTCAGTGGTGGGGTGAAGGCTTTGGGGGGCCAAGATACGTTGCTTTTTAAACCTGGGTAAATAAGCTTCTCACGTACCGGCTGATGTGAAGGAAAAAATCTGGAAGGGCGATTTTATTGATATTTGAAAAAATGGAGGCAGCACCAGGAAAGAAGTCACGAATCCACAGACGTAAACTTATTCATAAATAGTCCTTTTAGTTCTTCTTCATATAAAATATGGAAACACACGGGACAACAGCCAACGCGTTTCGTTCCTTTTAATGGAACTTCATCAGGGCTGCAAGTGACATAAACACAACATATAAATATCCACATAAATATAACATAAAAAGAGACATATACAAACATTTAAATCACATCACATTGATGACACCAAACCCTAAACCAAAAAATTAATTAATAGAAAATAAATTAGCATATCATACTCAGCAAAACATTTAAACACACCTAATCGTCATCAAAACATATAGGTATTTTTGCCATATGGAGTCCCAATAGATTTAGAAAAGATACATTTATACCAAACAAACTAGACTAGCAACATTAGTAATCATATAGTCACTAAGCCAATAGCTTCAACACAGATAATACTGTCAAGAAACAGGATGGAATGTTGCAAGAAGAAAAGAAACAAGGAATAATATAATATATATATATACAAAATAAACTTTAAACAATACGCAATATAGGCACGATAACCTAATATGCATAGTTTATGCAATTAAATATAATAAATAAATAAATAAATATATAAACTCTCACCATAATACAGTATCGATTTCAATAAAGTTTTACTGGTAATAGCCAGAATGAAGGTCATCCAATAGTAACCAAGAAACGATGAGTGTAATTCAATATATCTAAAAGTGAGCGAATGACATTTGTTACAATCTCACCTGGTATCCAATTATACGCCAGATCACAACATAAACACACATCAGCGTAGATATATTGTTGATATAAGTACATTTATGATAATATAATTCATATATATCTAAAAAATAGGTTATACTGAGCCCACACTTTCAAAACCCAAAAGAATACATTTAGGGAATATCATAACCACTATTGCGATATATAGACGCAATCCACACTCTAAGTATATCAGAGCGTTGTACTAACAAGACCATATCAGCCCTGAGCTTGTGCAGACATCACCTATCAACACTCCTATAAAGTGTCTCAGCAATGCGAAAGATAGACAGTCGCATGTTATATTGACACAATATAAATCATAATAAGCTCATGATGGTAGTTGTATACTAAAGATCCATTCTTCAGTAGATGGAACTCTTCTTATGTGATGATTTCTTTCATACACAGCAAGCAATTATATCTAGCTACCAAAACGATATCTGTCCCCACTGTAGGATAATCTAATGGGACATGATATCCGTGTCCCTTCGTCCAGTCGCAAACCTATATTCAAGCGAATCTCAAACCCAACATCACGAAGAGTAGGAACGGGGACTATGAGAAACAAGGGCCCCAATGTTTCATGAAAGAATCATGGCAGAACGTAATCTATGCCTCATATCTCATGAGTAAAGTTCAACATAACTTAAGCGAGTATTTAGATCCTACAGTCAAACATAGCCCTTTGTAAAGTAAAAATACTAGTCTTGTGACGATGATTTTATATACAAATGAATACTCTGCCTATCGCATCCACTTACTTGAGTAGGCATTATAGTCGACGCTCACATTACAAAATTCTGTGCCCACAATCCGGGGAAGGAAAACGCAACCGAACGTCACAATACGGGCGGTTCTTATCGTGTATCTCGTCAGAACGTACAGACGGCGTCTGACATCATACGTGTTGTCTATTTTCAATTGAATGCGGACCCGCAAGTTAAGTGCCATCTTAGAGTGTTTACAATATAAGAGAATCTCATACTTATAAGGCGCTATTTTGGAATATTAATCTACAAATATTTATATCGGAGTCAGCGTGCTAATATTTGGAGAGTACAATGTCGTACCATAATTATATATACATCGTAATCGGCGTATGAAAAAGTTGTATAAAAACATTCTTTAAGAGACCAATAAGTGGGGAACAATAATTATATTATGTCCCGATGTAGAGCCACATATACCCCGTATACTAAACAAAAAGATATTTCATAGTAAAAAGAAACCCACAAACTCATACATGAGTCATAGATAGACAATACTCAAATTTGCACTATGACATAATAGTTAAAATATATCATAATAAATGAATACCCGCAAAAAGGGGAAAAAGAGTTTCATGCGAAAGCAGCAAGATAGACATGTCTTAGCCTAGCATTAGTTCCTTCTAATAAGAGCGTACATGTATGTCATAACCACAAAATATTAGTGGTAATATTTACCACTTCATTTGTTCCATTAAATATCTGGACGCTAGGAAGATAACTCATTGCTAGTAGGCCAGAAGCAGTAAGGATCATAACCATATGGATATCTCCAAATGTCAATGTATAGTGTAAAACATAATCCTTCATACACACCCAAAATAAGTATGTCAAATCTTAGACATAGGAGACACAAAAGCAATCTAAGCACTTGTTATATATTGCCAAATAGTCCAATGATATTGCCATTATGTTCGATCTCTGAAATAATCACATTTCACAGAAAGTAGTGCATTTCACTGTCGGTGTTATGTCCAAGGCGAGTCGATTGCAAACGACATATCCATTTGGCTTCCGCCCTTCTAAGCATGAGTTCCCTGTTACCACCTCTCCTATGCTTTGGGATGTGTTCAATCGCATGGAACCAAAAGGTATTATGGTTTGCATGTACCACATTATAATGTTCGGTAATGGGATATCTTAAATCCCTACCCCGGTTGGCCCTCCGATGTTCCTGTATACGTAACTTAAGTGGGCGGACACTCAGTACTACCCACGTAGATTTTTTCACATGGGCAGCCCAAGATGTAAACAATATTTGTGGAATTACAATTACAAAAATAATTGATGGAATATCTATAGTCAGTGTTATAGGAGAATGAAGTTGTTTTATTTCTGCCCATTGGACAAATTACACAAGTCCCACATCTGAAAAAGCCTTTAGGCTTCGGGGGTAGCCATGTTCCACCACTAGGTACTGATGTTATGTAACTAGGGCATAGATGATTCCGTATTAACATACCCTTCCTATATGTAATCGACGGTCGGTTACCTAGATGTTCTTCTAATCCAGGAATAGCTGTCAAGAGATGCCAATTTTTACGAAATACATTGAAGACCTTATCACTGTGTACAGATATTGGGTAATGAACCTAACCCCAACTGCATTCTCACGTAAGTGTTTTTTATTTGGTCCATTACACAATGTTGCATCTATTAATCAGATTAATCCTTGCTTCTGCTTTGTTTAGATTCTTAATATCATAACCTCATCTCAGGAACCTGTGTTTAGTCTCAAGGACATTAGCCTGAAACGTTTCCGTCTCACTACAGTTCCTTCTCACGCGGGTCAATTCCCCAAAGGGTATGTTTTTAATAACAGAGCTAGCATGCGCACTTGATGCATGCAACAAAGAATTGCACAATGTTGCCTTACGGTAAAGATTACTATGAACAACCCCATTCTGGACATAGAAAGTTATATCCAAACAATCCATGGTTTCTCTATGGAATGACATAGTAAGTCTTACATTAAACAGATTTTCATTCAAGTATAGATGATATTGTTTCAGTTGTTCAACTGATCCTGACCATAAACATATTACATCATCAATGTACCTTCCCCAGTACATGATATACTGTGTCCAGGGGGAGGCACATCTGGCCCAGGCATGCTCCCTCTCATACCACCCCATAAAGAGGCAGGCATAAGAGGGAGCAAACCTGGAACCCATCGCGGTCCCATTGATCTGTTGGAACCAATGATCATTGAAAAGGAAGAACTTATTCAATAATATCAGATCGATCATATGGACAATCATCTCATTTTGTACAAACAGCTCTGCCCCTTCCTTATTTAGATAGGACTGCACTGCCATAATACCATATTTCCTGTTAATACAGGTATAAAGGCTTTCAACATCAAATGTGACAAAAAGAAGGTCATCCGACCATTCAAAATCCTGTAGTTTAACGAAGATGTCCTTGCTGTCCATAACATAAGAGGGCAAGTCCAGGACGAATTTTTGCAACTTCAAATCCACATATTCAGCCAACCTCTCAGTAGGTGAGCCAACCCCAGATATAATGGGCCTTCCAGGTGGGAACTTGCCCCCTTTATGTATTTTAGGCAGAATATAGATACAGGGGTAGGAGGGATAATCCACCCTTAAATAGCGATATTCATCTTCCGTAATAAAGCAAGAATCCTTCCAGCCACATAGCATTGCATTGATTTTAAGTACAACGCTAGGGATGGGGTTTTCACCTATCTTTTTGTAGCTTTTGTTGTCACTAAGTTGTCGGTCAATCTCCTTTAAATAATCACAACAATTCATAATGACAACATTGCCACCTTTGTCAGCCTCACGTATAACGATTTCAGGGTCCCCCTTAAGTTGTCGTAACGCCTGACGCTCAGAATAGGTAAGATTCATTTTGGGACGGCCACCATACTTATTTGAGGTTTCCAACTTGTACAGATCATCTGCTACTTTTTTGTGGAATATATCAATATTAGGATGATACTCACCCACAGGAACAAAATTGGACTTAGGATATAAGCAACTACTACTTGGTATGTCTTGAGTAATATCCAATTCCCTAAGTAGTCCAGACATATCCGGACATTCCTCATCAGAAATAGACAAGAGATATTGAATATTATGCACATCAGCTATTGTATGCGTACCTTCCTCCCTTACTGTTGGTGATCGTATCTGCTTAGGGGGCTGTTTGGAAAAAAAGTCCTTCAGTTTCAGAATCCTAGTAAATTTAAAAAGATCAACATGCATATTTATAAAATCTCCACTTTGGGTAGGGCAAAAATGTAAACCTTTACACAATAGTTTAGTTTCTTCCGTATCCAATATTTTATTTGAAAGATTAACAATTTTCAATTCAGAACTATTCTCATTCAACGTACAATGGCCGATGGTGTCACATGAATTCACACTGATATTCTCAAAGACCTGAGTATTTAGAATTTCAGGGGCCTGGGCATTTAAGGTCTCTTGGATGTGGTCGCGGCTTCTGATTTCTCTACTGGCACTTTGTTGGCCCCTTTTCCCCTTACGGCCTCCCCGTCTGGTTTTTGCTGTTCTTTTTTCTGTTGTAAGCGACTTGATATCCTTAGCTTTGCTAATTCCTTTTGAAAGGACGAGGCCCCTTCTCATAAAGGGATTTCCTGATTTAGATTTGAAGATGTAGTACTACTCGTGGAGGAAACTGAGAGGTTGCTCACGGAATGACCATCATCCACATCCTCCCTCTCCTCCCTATTTCTTTTCTTGTCCTCAGCCCCTGATAGGTGATCACATTTTTTGGCAAAAGTATAGATTTTATTGATATATTCTCACTGATACAGCCTAAAAGGCGGGAAGTGGAGGCTAAAGAGAAGGAGAGGAAGGAGAGCTCTTTCAAAGACAAAAAAACGAGGGTTGAGGAGTCGATCACAAATTGGCTCTTTGGTTTTAATGTGTTCGCCACGGTAATGGTGGAAAAAAAACCTGAGTTGGCTACTCCTTTGATATTTTACTCCAATAAGATTTTGAAGGCACATGCAATGTACGGTTGGATAGGCAAAAGTAGAGGACCCTGAGATTGGTTGGGATCAGACAGAGGTGAATGTTTGGTTAGAAAATGTGAATAATAAGACACCAATGAAGCAGTCCTTTTGGATACAATGGGGATCTGGTGAGAAAAAAGGGTTATGCTGGGCATTCAACAGGAAAATCTGTACACTGCCTGCTGGTACTTGTAAATTTAAACACGCCTGTTCCTTCTGCGGTCACTTATCCCACCCAGACTTCAAATGTATCAAAAAATCCAAAGATAAAGGGAGAGATCCCAAGGCATCATCCCTACAAGACGTTGCCCACCCCAGATGAAATTGAGAGGCTACTGTTTTGGTTGAACCAGTATCCATATAGGAACGCCGCCCAATTGCTGTTTCAAGTTTTTTCCATAGGCTTTTGCATACCCGCTCAGGGGGTACCCCCTGTTTTGTATTGTGAGAACCTGCTATCTGCACACACCCATTCCACTTTTGTGTCACAAAAATGAGAGAAAGAGGGTATGCTGGGTAGGATAGCTGGCCCTTTCGTGACGGCCCCCATGGCCTGATTATGTTTGCTCACCACTGGGGGTTGTGCCTAAAAAAGACCCGGGTCAGTTCCGAATGATACACAATTTGTCTGCACCTAAAGGTGCCTCTGTAAATGACGCTATCGACCCCACCCTCTGTTCTGTGACTTATTCTTCATTCGATGCTGCACTGGAAAAATTGTGCAATCTTGGCCCAATGCCTTCATGGCTAAGACCAACATTGAGTTAGCTTTCCGGCTCAAGCCAGTGCACCCTGATCGTTACCATTTGCTGGGTTTCCAGTTTGGGGGGCAATATTTTTATGACAAATGTATGCCAATCGGTTGTGCAGTCTCATGCAAGTACTTCGAGCTTTTCAGTTCAATGATGCATTGGTTGTTCACTTTTAGGATGGGTCACAGAGATATTGTGCATTATCTGGATGACTTCATGGTCATGGGTACTACAAAACAGAAAGGTATGCAGTTCCTAATGAACACTGTTTGTTGATGTGTAATTAGTGTGTAGAGAAGTACACACTAGGGGCAGGAGGAGGTTTCCTCCTTTCAGAAAGGGACCCTCACACACCCCCCATCAGTGGGGTGTCTTGCTTCATCATCGGGTCTGCTCATTATCGGGTCGGCGCTGCAATACCCGATCGGCGCCGTTAATGGGGTCTTTTGGCAGAGATCTCTTTTCCTTTTGCCGTAAGGTGCAGTGCGTATGAAGGCCCTAGTGAGTGTAGATGTAGTAAGTAAAGAAGTGAGGCTAAAACAGGAGGTAGTGGTCCACTCAGAACTATTTTAATGATTGTGGCCACTTTCCTGGTTAAAAACATGAATGTTGCGAACCCCTGTTATAAGGTCACGGGGACGTGCGCTTTCGGGGTCAACATGTTTCTTGCCATTATTTCTATTTGAAGGCAATTCTTCAGGACCAATGCAAGATCTATCCACACTTTTTGGTAGTGGTCCCAACTCAATTAATTAAGTGACCACCCAGACAGCACCCTAAAAAGTGGTACCTGCAGATCTAGGACATCAACCTGTAGAAAAAAGGGAGAAGCATAGAGATATATCAGAGCATTGCATAAACCTACTATACTTGTCTCATGTTCTAATAGTACACAAAAAGTGATAAAAGGCATGCATCACTCAGGGTGGTAGTGATCATGCACATGGCGATTTGGAGAAGCATTTAAAAACAGCAGCATTGACAAGCAGCATGAACAAGGGTACAGATGCTACGTGCGTTAAGGGAACTCACCCCATTAGGGTCAGATTTATGTTTCGTCGGTGGCCGGCAAGTTCCAACACTAAATAGTGCAGTGTCCTTGGAAAGGTGGGAGATAAAAAGGAAGGTTCATATCATGCTCGGGAGAGTTAGAAGAGATGTGGTATGTATGAGGCTGAAGCACCCCAAGGTTAAGGGTCGATGCTAGTGAGGCGCATGTGTCATGTTATCCCGAGCCCACAGTAGCCACTGTAGCACCCTCAGTCCGACCCCCCAAAAAAGCGCACCCATGTAGGTAACACTGAAGGGCAGACCGGGGTGTCCTCACTCGCCACATGTGTCAGGGAATAGCCTCTGCGTTTCGTCAGCAACATCATTACCTATGCAAATAGGAAACAGTGAGTCCCAATGGGCCCACCTCAGGCTTGTGGGTGAGCGCCACAAAGTCCTCTGTGCAGCTGAACCCCTCTGTGGGCGCCAGGTTATGTTTAAGCACATGGGTTTGTAGAAAGGCATCTCAGAGCACAAGTACTAAGTGACCCAAGTGAGGGCTCAAAGACCTAATATCCCGTAGTCCCTGATGCGAGTGGTGTACGCACCAAATTATCCCACCAGCAGTTATATCAGGGCGATTGCACTTACTTGGGAATCCACACGGATGGCGCGAAGACCTACCCTCACTCTGCCGGTCCCGGTAGGATACTGGAAGGCGCGAGCTATATCCTCTAGGTGGCCGGTTGAGGAAAGCAGGTACTTCTGCCTGTGCGTATGCATTGCATGGTGCGAGGACCCAGATACCGCTCGGCGCCATATTGGGAATGGCAGGGGAGGTGCACGGTCAACTAGGTGCCTGGCTGGGAGTGGCTGAGAGTGCGTTGCCAACCGTTGGTAACGTAGCGTTCAAACTCCGCTATGTGGACATGGTATTGTCCATGTTTAATGTTCAGGTTAATGTTATACGTCCATACGTATTCTGCATCAAGGTGCGCAGACTATGGTATGTGGAAAAACAGTTAAGAACAGTTAGACGCTTGGGTCCACTACGTATTGGGCATCATGTTAGTAGTGGTGAGTAGTGTGTTGTACCTCAGTGTAATGGTCAAGGCGGATGACTGTGGGTCTCGAAACGCATGGACCTCACATAGCTCCACCTAAGATATGGAATCAAGGGGGGTGTGCGTGTGTGCTCTCTGCGTGCCTCACAACATCCTTTATACACCACATACTCCTGGATTGTCAGGGTTGGGATGTCATGTATGGAGTGTGTGACAAGGAAGGAATGTCGCAGGTAATCTGCCAATGCGCTCAGGTGGGTTATACGTCTGTTAGCAGCAGTTAATGTCATTACACCCTGTTGTGACAATGATCCAAGAGGTGTATAGGGCCCAAGTGTGGTTGGATTGTCATCTCGTCAGAGCCCGCCCACGGTTTGGCCTCGTTGAGACCCTCTCTGAGGCTAATCATAGCACCCATCTTTGTTCGATTCTGAAGAGGGTGTCTTTGGTTACACTGGGGTGTGCTTCTAGGACACACCACCTGATGGAATCTGGTGGGTGGCGTAGTTGATCAAAATGTGTTGTCATTTTGGTGTTTGGCTTGTGGCACCTGAAGTTACTGCGTTGTTCTGTGATCCGTGTTCTCACGGGTCTAGCATTCATCCCTATATAAAGGAGTTGGCATGGGCACATTAACATGTAGATACAGTTAGTTGTGCTGCAATTTGTATGCTTATTGATCTGCCACTTGAACCCATTCGCAAATGTGATCTCTTTTGTCATTTTTGTAAACAGACACACAGTGCATGAGCCGCAGGGGCAGTGTCCCTTAAATGGTGGCAGATTTCACAGGGATCTCTGAACATTAGTGTTATGAACCGTGGGTCTAGTATGTATCAGCATGTCTATGAGGTTGTTTGTCCTTTTAAAAGCAAACATCTGGGTTGGAAGGTGCAGACTACCTGTGTTCAGGATACCCCAATGCTTTTGAATGATATTCCTTATTCGGTTGGAATCAGGTGTAAATGTGGTCACGCAAGTGAGAGAGTCAACTAGTTCTTTCCGTTTGGTCTCTAGCAAGCTTTCACTATTGTTGTTCCTTGCTCTTTTTAGAGAGAGAGATATGTTGCATTGGGGATATTCTCTGGTGCGTAGGTGCGTGGCCAGAACTTTGGACTCCTTTTGGAAGTCTGTTACTGAGCTGCAGTTATACGGAGGAACTGTCCAAACGGAAGATTTTGTTTGAGGGCTCTAGGGTGGTGACTGCTGAAATGTAGAAGGCTATTCTTGTCCGTAGGTTTACGATAAAGTGTAGTGGTGATGTGCCCAGGAACGGTATCTTACATTCAAAAATGGTGCTGGTGAACTTTAAGTATGCGTTAAGAGTATTAATCCACTTGCAAAAGTCTTTGCATCTTCTCCGATCACCTTTCCACAGGATCAAGATGTCATCAATGAATCTCTTCCATAGGAGCACATTCGCATGAAAGGGGTTGTTGGAATTAAAAATCTCCCTTTCCTCGAACGCTGCCATGTACATACATGCCAGGCTCGGCGCGAATGTGCTCCCCATGGATGTGCCCTGTGTTTGGTGATACAATTGTTTATTGTATTCAAAGAAGTTTTCCGTGAGGGCTAACGTAGCACACTCAAGGATGAAAGCCACTGGGGTAGAGGAATACCACTCCATCCTGCATAAGGCATCCTCAATTACGTCCAAGGTCGCCCTCTGGGGAATGTTGGTATAGAGGGCCTCAAAATCCAAGGTTAGTAGTAGGTTCACCTCCTCTGGATGTAGGACCCCCTCGAGTAGACGCAAGACGTCCGTGGTGTCTTTTACAAAAGAGGGAGTGGCTCTTACAAGGGGCTGAAGGAAATAGTCACAAAACTTGGACATTGGCTCAAGGATAGCGCCGATCCCTGAGACAATGGGTCTCCCAGGGACCGGGTAACCCCCTTGTGCACTTTGGCAGGGTGTACAAATACAGTATTCGTGGTCATGGGCCCAGCATCCTCAGGGGTCTGTGGGAGGGCCCTGGGGGACCTGGTGTAGGTGTTTGAGGAATCTGGAGTGCCCTTGGCACCGGGTAAGACAGTGGGCCCAGCAACATGCATGGCGTTCTTGGGGATTGAGATTGACACCATTTTGGGTGAGTGCAAGTTACCATTAGACAAGGTTCATGCATTCTTGCAGGCAATTGACTCAGCCCTGGCAGGTCCTAAGGTACCGCTACATCAGCTCCAGGTATTAGTGGGCCAGTTAATCTTTGCACTGCACATCATTCCCATGGGCCACCCCTTCTCCAGATCAATTGCGAGAGCAATGACTGGTTTGACAAAGAAACACCACCATACCAGGTTGCGGGCAGAAGTAAGGGACGATTTGAGGTTGTGGCGCGAGATTCTGTAAGATTTTAATGGGAAGGTGGTGTGGCTATCGCCACCGCTTACCAATGAAGCCTTGGGACTGTTCACAGATGCTGCTGACAGTGTTGGTTTTGGGGCCACTCTGGTGTCGTGACGATTGGCCGGTGGCGTGGCATGCAAGCGGGCTGACAAAAAAAATTGCCTTTTTGGAGCTGTTCCCCATTGTGGTGGCGGTCACAGTGTGGTCTGATTTCTTTCGTAACAAATCAGTGGTCTTTTGGTATTACAACATGTCAGTGGTAGAGGCCATTAACAGGCAGAGTGCTTCTTGTAGCCATGTGTTAAGGCTGTTGAAACATTTGGTTCTGGTATGCTTGAAGTTGAATCTAGTGTTTAGAGCTGTGCATATCCCAGGTGTTGATAATCAGGCAGCTGATGCTTTGTCTCGATCCAAGTTGCAGGAGTTCCGGAAGTTTCATCCACAAACAGGGACCAGATGACAGGGTTCCTGACATCTCTGTGGAGGATTGGAGCCCCGATTAGCTGGGCTAGTGGGAGCCTCGCTGAGTGAGCGCACCCGGAAGGCGTACCAACATCATTTTAAGGGTTACAGGATTTTTGTGCAGCGACATGGGGTGGTGGAATGGTTCTCATCTGGGGCCATGTATGATTTCTTGCAAGCATTGAGGAATTAGGGCAGATCAGTGTCTTATGCAAGGTGGTTAGTTTTTATGCAAAACTAAGAGGAGTGCAGGATGCGGGCAACTCTTTCTTGGTTAGGAAGGCTTTAGCGGGGTGGTACAAATTAGAGGGTGCCAGGAAAGATGGCAAAAGGCCCCTCAATTTGCGCATGCTAGGGAAGTTGTTGCATGCCCTGCAGTTGGTATGCTCATCTTCCTATGAGGCAACCATTTTGCTGCTGCATTCACATTAGCTTTTTATGGGGCTTTCAGAGTGGACGAGTTGGTAGGGACTTCAAAGTGGGGACCACAATGTGGCTTAAACCTGCCACAGGGGCCCTAGTGTGCCCGATGGCTCGGATGGCAGCGTACTTGGCTATTCGCCCGCACGGGCTGGCTCACCCCCTTTTTGTGCATGAAAATGGAGGGTGTTTATCAAAGCATCAATTCATAGCCATATTCAAAGGCACCTTGCGAAGTCTAGGATTGGACCCTGCTGGCTATTCTTCCCACCCGTTCAGAATTGGTGCGGCAACCTTGGCAGCAGGAGCGGGTCTCTCCATAAATGAAGTTAAGTGCGTGGGTCGCTGGTCTTCTTCTTGTTTCAAGCGCTATGTGCATCCGGAGTTGTTGTGATATTGCTTAGTCATTCTCGTGCGTTGCCATTCTGATATTTGTGTTTTATGGGTGTTGGCACACTCTTTCGTGTGGTAGGCCACTTACCATTTGCAGCAGCGGCGTAAGACAAACCCGGCGTGTTTGGACAGGATGTAATTTCTTTGGCCGGGCGTTGGAGGCCCCCAGATCGGGCATCTATGGCAGTGGGCGGAAGAGACGAGGGTGCACGAGGTAAAGCTGGGTCGTCGGTATGTCAGAGAAGCATTGCTGACAGAATTTGCTTGGTTGGTGGAGACCTTCCCTGGGGCTCGGATCGCATTGTCTTACATGATTCTGCGGCGAAGATGGGGGCCCGGAGAGACGTCAAGAGCCTTGAACGTTTCAGTAAGACGCTTGAATGAGGAATTGGCCAAGATGTGTTCAGGGCAAGGCCGCCTAAGTCACATACCTCACAGGTTGCTGAGAGGGGACCACATGTTTCCCCGCGATAGCGTGCACTTGTCGGACATTGGGACAGACTTATGGATCAATGGCATTTGGTCATTCATGCGTAATTTTTTTGTGGTAGGTTGGGTGAAGGACTGGTTGGCCCTGGTCGTCCTTGTGGTGGTAAGGAGGCCACATAGATTGCCTTGCATTGTTAAGGGGAGTCCTCCTGCATTCTCCCTAGGCCAGCCCTGAGGGGGGAGACAGTAAGCTCACCCTAGAGGGAATGGGTACACCGGCTGGGGGGCAAGGGTATCAGGATACAAACTAGGGCATGGGGCTACGAGCCCCCCCTTGGGCAGCGTGGTGGTGGAGAGGTGGGTCCCTAGGGTTGCGGACAAGGACAAGATGGCAGGGGCCCACCTCTCAAGGACGCAGGTGGGTTGCGCCTGTGTGGTTCTCTGTTGGGGGTGCGAGCCAGAAGCCCCCTTAGTGCTGGAGCATTAAATAACATCTTTTTGTATGAAAATAAAAATGTTGACATTGCTGCTGATGGATTATGATACTAGGGTGAACGCATATGTAAATATTAATTTGGTGCTGAAAAGTTTTTGATAAGTTACATAGTGTTGAACTATTGAATTTTAATCTTACTAGTTATGAATTGTTGTGTTTATTTGTGTTGTTTTTTGTAATAAACATGGTCTCTTTTACCCACAGCACTGGTGACCGAGTCATTGATTTGTGGGTTTTGATGGGAGCGGGACTGGGAGCAACCTGGGGGGTCTGGGTCCTAATGTATTTTTATATAGTGTGAACTTTACCCGAAGGTGTCCGAGTGCTTTACATTAGAACCAGTTACATTACAGAAGGACTTCAGAGTACATGAATTACTGATAAGATACGAAACAGATACATGGGTCTAAACACAAAAAGAAAATGTTACAATAGTGTGCATGAAAGATGTGCAATTTAAACTAATAGCGTAGATATAATCTACCAATATTGGCTTGGAATGAGCATAAAGTATTGACGGTAAGTGAGCGCAAAGAATATAGAAATTGCATAATGATATTATATAGCATACCATTATGATATCTACAGGTTGGTCAGATCGTTCATCCAAAAAAACAATCCAAGGGCTTTATATTCCAGTGCAGTGTGGTAACCATTCCCTGAGCCAGAATCTCTGTGAAGTGCAGTGTCCTCTGAGCTAAAATGAATGCAAGAGCAGTTTTTATTCAGCAGGATCTGGAGCCAAAGCTTCCTCCTCCAGAACGATGAAGACCCGCTTTCTGCTCAGTCTCTTGATTTTTCCCTTTTTTCAAGCCATGCAGCCTGGATGCACAATCTCCCAGTCTCCAGGTGCAGTAAGTCGGGTGTTTGTAGTGGATCCATTGCCGACCTGTAACCAGGGATAAGGCTGCACGGGTGGATCAGGTCAGGCAGTCTTTGGAGGCAGGGCGGCTGGCACCTGACCCCCTGGGTCCATGGTGGCCAGGGGAGCAGTCTCAGATGAGGCTTCAGAGAGCCCTTCGTGCCTGGTATGATCTACAGGGATGGGTAAACACACCACGAGTTATCAATCAAATGCCAGCTGTAAACCTATTTTGAAAATATGATAGCTTTGTAGCAACACTCAGTTCTTTGTTTTCTTATCATACACATATTATGCTAGCAAATACACTTTTTTCATTTTGGATTAATTTAATACACCAACAATGGTTAGCAAATTTCATGAAAAGCACTGTTTTTGTCTTAAAAAGTCAGAATTTCATTTTAAGCCATTGCATGTTTGGTCCTAATAATCTGCTTCTCGTTTTCACCAAGTACTGACATGTACTACTGCTAGTCATGAACAGATTCTGGCTAACATGAGCATGAACTACCATTACGTACAAAGGATGTTCATACTACAACAGGGATTTCCTCCATCATCCGAAGAACAGCAGATCTAATCCAGGGATTACTGTAGTATTTAAATGATGGGTAACATCATATCAGTTCAGAATTAAATCACTGATGGGTTTCATAATGCCAAGGATGCCCACAAAATGCAAAGATGTATAGCATTCTCCTAGGGACAAATAGCATCACATCAAGGATAGTTGCAATATTATAAGAATTATCCCCATTTTTTTAGGGCTAGCATTGTGCCAGGCATGATCATCACCCAACCATTACATACCATAATAATGCCAGAGTCAGCATTGATGTTGAGGGTTGGCACCATCACGACAAGGCCTCCCGATACTACATCAAAAACAACCACAATTATACCAAGACCAGCATTATGTAAATTGTGGGCATCATCCCTTTGTGATGTGGTAGAAACACTCTATTTATACCTTCTTGTTTTGAAAATTGAGATTTATGGGTAGAGCTAGCATGTTTTACCAAGTGTGGGCTGTGGGGGTATGCTCTCCTTTAAGTGGTAGGGAACTATCGCTGCACGATTCTTTGATAGCAATCCTTATGGTCCTTAGGATAGGCGGATGGGTCTTGGATGGAGCATCTTGTTGGTTGTCCAGGATGCCCCCTGAAATGGATGCTTGAGACAGCCATTTTGAGCACAAAGGAAAAGCGCGAGCCTGGGTGAGCGTGCCATTAGGGCCCGGCCCCCCCAGGCCCCAAGCCACCCCCCCCCCCATGTTTCAATGATCCTGGGATTGGCCAGCAGCCCGGTGGGCTGCTGGCCGAGCGAAGTCCTTCCGGGTCAGGCCGAGACGTATTTCCAGTCGTAGGCCTGGCCCGGAAGGGGGGGAGTCAGGGTAGGGGCTATTTAGCCCCGGGTCTTACCTGACTGGCCCTCTCTTCACCTGTAGCTGCCCCCTGGACGAGGACAGTTGCAAGCTCCCACCCACCCGTCCCTCGGTTTGAGAGGCTTGGGGTGGGTAATGGCGGAAAAGAGACCACAAAACATTGATTTCCGGGGTAACGTAAGGCATACTTACATACTCCCGAGGCCAGCACTGAGGGGACAGACGGTAAGCTCCTCGCAGAGAGAATGGGGACACCGGCTGGGGAGGCAAGGGCGCCAGGTCACGAACGCCTCCCTCGCAGCCTGGTGGTAGAGGGGTGGGCCCCGGAAAGGACAGACAAGGATCGAGGGCTAGGGGCTCACCGCTCAAGGACGCAGGTGGGTTGCGCCTTGTGTGGTTCTCAGTAAGAGGTGCAAGCCTGAGGGCCCCTTGGTGCTGGGGGAAGTAGATAAATTCATAACCGGTGGTTATGATCAAAGGTTACCCCTGTAAATATGTATAAATGTAAAGTTGATTTGATGAAGTGATTTAAAGAATATTTGTCATGTTTATGTTTATGAAGTAATTTTATCTGTTGGTTATTAAACATGGCCATTCTTCAACCCACATTCATGGTCGGGCAAGTTTGATTGTGGGAGTGCTGGGGTTGGGGCTGGGGACTAATTGGGGGGTCCGGGCTCTATGTTGTGAAGCAGTCATTGTCTTCACTGTTACCAGACAATTTCGTCTCGCATCTTGAATATTATTTAATATCCAGGAAAATGCCAACCTTCAATTTGAATTGATAAAAGATGTGAATATTATGTGTGAATAAATGCCTTTTAGTGTATACATCCATCTTTGTCAATACACTATATTTATTTACATTGGAACAAAACCAGGACGTTTGTGTATCCAAACACATCTTAGTTTTTGTAAATGGTTTTGTGAATTTGGCACAAAGACTTCTTTGAATAAATCCTCATGCTAATTTTTTTTTAAAAAAACAAGAATCCCCCAAAAGCTTCAGCTGAAATTATGGTCTGCGCTTTCAAACGTAAATAAAAAGGATACATTTTAATGTTTACTCATTTCAAGTCCGTACATGTGGAACGGATGATGACTGGAGTGCGATTTAAAAAAAAAAACAGCTATTATTAACAATAAAGACATTTAGCTCTAAATACACACAAAGAACCACACATTTTATCGAGAGCTTTCATTCAACAATGCATCAAGCAAATAACTATATAAAATATGTATTATTTTTGTAAATATACATTTCCTGTTCTTTATGTACTGTAGCAAAACATAGTTTCTGGTTAGCATATAACATTGTAAACTAATCTTAATTGCGAGTCAACACGGGAGCAATTCCTATTTAAAGGGATTACTTTTCAAATGGTAATGCTGGTATAAAAGTGGCGGCTCCTTTCAGTTATAGTAATGATCTACTTAGCATCACTTTTAATGCAAATGGCCTGGGAGGGAACATCATTAGATGCTGACAAAAGCACAGCTGAAGTAACTAATTCCCACATTAAAAACGTCAGCTTGGCTCAAAACGACGTGCCATGTCGCCCTGTGCATTCGATTACACGGGGAAATGTTTTTGATGATTTTTAAATGTCTGTCTTTAAAGAGGTTGCTAATATCTCTCCATTGCG
Source organism: Triturus cristatus (assembly GCF_964204655.1). Classification (NCBI taxonomy): domain Eukaryota; kingdom Metazoa; phylum Chordata; class Amphibia; order Caudata; family Salamandridae; genus Triturus; species Triturus cristatus. Next base: position 972,212,842 of record NC_140587.1, read on the forward strand.
TTGCCTACGTAGGACCTGTTCGTAAAAAGAGAAGATTTTGTAAAACCACAGGAGGTGCAGAAAGTGCCAGTCATGCAAAACACCGGGGCCCCAAAGACATCTACACTCCCTTTTCGGCCTGTAATTTAAGCCTGCCTTTCTGCACGGGTTCATTGTTGATTGTTAGTTAATTACATCCAGTTTCAGGAGACACCACAAAGTTAAATGGAGGGGGGTTTCATTAAATACTATTTGAAGTCGCTGTGGCCTTGAGCTCTGCACAATTGAACTCGAATCCTAAAAACGCACCACATTTCACGAGTGTTTGTGTTTTTGCGTAAACATGGATGTGGAATAATAGCTGTTTCTACACCTTACAGCTGTCAGTGTCACACCCAGCGTAAAATGTAATATTGTTAGACATTTGCAGTTCCCCTCAATGATACTCCACGGAAGGCGAACGTCATGGAAATCTATGAAAAGGGGACATTAACTGGTTAACCTTTGCTCTTTGCTATTTGTCAGCTGTGACTGCGGCTTGTCTACTTCAAGCACGAGACATGGCATGGGCTACTTGCTGAACACACACCTTAAACGTTTTCCTGGATATATGCACACTCTCAATAGTTCTAAAAACCAACTTTGTCAATTATGTAAAACTTCGCAGTTCATTATGTTAATTTAACAGCTCGACCAAGTCCCTTTGAATGGAGCTACAGGGCATCCGAAACCACCTTTGTCTCTTGGGCCAACTTAGTGAGGTTCATCTTGAGTGCCAAGGTACTGTGAGATGTGGGAACCTCCCTGGAATTACCTGTCACTCTTTAGGGCGCTTCACAAGTGAAAACAAAAAGCAATGGGCGGAATTCTTGAGTTAATTTCAACCATGGATGAATCTTCTAGCACACATTTTAGGCCACAACTTTTTGTTCACTGTGCACACAGGCACCTACTGGATGCAAACCTGACTTGCTTCTGCTGCAATTGAAAATGTCCCAGAGCACCAGCCTGCCAGCAGATCATGGATGATCTGAAAAAGACTGGTCCTGCCTGTAGCGGCAAATATGAGCTAAAATACAATGCTTTGGAATAATCCCAGGCCTGAGGAATTACTAGTGGCTAAAGTTAATTCAAGCTTTACATCCATCCCTTTCTGTACAGTTAAAGTCTAAGCAACGACTTATTACATAGAGTTGCATATCTATAATTGTGATTGCTATGAAAGGATCTGATCCAGAGTAATACACTGTCATTGCATCCTGCATGCCAAAAAAAATGATGATGGCACATTAAGGACTGACTGTTGGGATGGGAGTTAAGGCACTATTTATAGTTTGCAAAAAGAACTGATGGACAGAATATTGACCAATGTCAAACATTCACCCTAGTACAGAGATTAGGGTCTAAATCCATCGTTTTTTTGCTCCCCATGCCGTTCCAGTTTAAACCCAGCCGTATGTAACGCAATCTTGACCCTGCTCTCCATGGGGGGAGCCATATTTCTAGTTTGCAACAGAGTGGGTGGCTTTTTCATTGTTATTTCGATTTACCCTCATTTCACATGGTACACACATTTTTATCTGTGATTGGAGCGGAGGGGGCTACAAATGCAACATGAAGGTGAGCTTGGCTTGTGGTGGAGATGGTCAGGGGATTTGACCGTCAGACTCTACCTGGACCTTACAGTGACTGCCCTGACATACGGAATGTGGACAAAACTGATTAGTGACTGAGAATAATTCAAGCATTCCATCCGTCAACTTTTGTGCTGCCAAAACTGAAGCAATTGCTTCTCACTTAGTTACCATGCTTTAAATGGACCGGTACAGTCAGGTAGTGAGTGCCTGCACTTATTTATTAGGAGAGGCAGAGTACCTGCACTTCTCAAAAGCAAGTTGTTACTCTAGTAGAGGGCTCTCGCTCTTCTTTTTCTCCATTTCAAGCACTGCCTAGTTGCATACCTCCAAACATGATTCTTACAAAGGGATATACTCAGAATGCTAAATTGCAGCACACAACCCAACTCAAAAATGACGGGGAGTGTAGTTGGGCTAGACAAGCAGAACAGCCTCCTGCCACCGAAGTCTCTATAGTTTGCTTTGTGTGGTTGCATTTTCTATTCTTCTTGCGCTTCCCACTCTGGGGCTGAGCAGGGTATCCCACCATCGTGCCTATGACTGAAGCGGTGGGAACTAGTAACATACCATCAAGGCAAAGATGCGTTGGTCAGTTCTTTGCTTATTGTAGAAGGCAATTGTATTTAGTATTCCTCCTGTTGGGTATTAATGTTCTGGGAGAACTTTACATCTCACAATTTACCATGTTAAGGCCTTGTATAAAGAATCTAAGCCAACACTGGGCCACAAATCGGTTTGGTAGTTTTTGGTCACAGGCAAGCAGCCTAGGCTTCTGATTCATTGATCTTCCCCAGAAAATCTATGAGGAGAATTGACAAACTGAGTTTTGAGGGGGCGTTTGGAGATGTTTACCCTGGACTGACACCGTTGTTTGGTTGTTCAAAGATGATGGCACTCAAGCAGAACGTTGAGTTGTCATCCTTCTTGTTCATTAGGTCGATCTTACCAGATAGCACAGCTGTCTAGTTACAAAATGCCTATTGTGAGCTTACCAAGAACTTACCATGGCCCAGAGCCCATCAATTGCTTACCATTTGTTGGCTTTATTGCTCCCTTCATATGCTTGCTTCGTATTTGATGGCTTCCCGTCATCTTGTGTTTGGCCCTTCCCTGGACACACTCTCTTTGCCATCCTCTTCACTAACTGACCTGTGTGCTTCCATTGCTTGCGTTTAGAGAATTACAGTTTTTTAGGTCTCGCCTGAAACAGCACATGCGCTGGTCTGGCGAGACATTTAGTAAGAGGGCTTTAGAAATCCGACCACACGCTTTTGCTTGTGGCCTAAAGCTTGCGGTTATGCGCGTGGTGACGCACACAGGCGCCATCTGGCTTTCTGTCATGGCTCATTAAGCGCTCACGGCACCCTTACAGCACACGATCACTTTCGCGCGCACTACGCGCGTGCTTTTTTAAAATGTTCTTTTTGTGCGTGTCTGGCTTTCCTCTCGTATGTTCACATTAAAGGTTAGATGAAAAAAACTTTTTTTCAATACCTGGTAGGGTAGAGAGGTTACAGAGTTAGAGTAACTCCTCCTATTTATAGTCAGTTAATCACTTAAATAACTCTAACAAATCAACCATGGTTGATATGGGTGCACTTCAGTGGGGAGAGATGTGAAGGATTTTAAATAAGGTAAATACTTATATCTTCACCGAAAGGTGAGCAAGGAAAGTCTTCCTTTTTGTTTATTTACCCTCACACACCCTAGTGGTGTCATGCTTCATCATCGGGTCACCCCGACGCCTAAAAGTCGGGGTGGGCTCAACCACAGTGTTGGGAGCTCTTGTTAGAAGTTTTTGACCTGGGGGGCTGAATAAGTTAAAATACCTCAGATAGATCCCCGGTATCCCTTTATTCTTGGGTCTATCTGGGTAACTAAAAAACAAATATTGGGTCTTATTGGGAGTCTTATGGTCCTAAGACCCTAGTGCCAACATGTTTCAGTCCTATAGTGGCCGTAAAGGTCCTGGACTTTCTTCAGGGCAAGGTTGGGCCTCCCTAGGAGACAGGACAGACGGGAATTCCCTATCCTGTACGTGGTGCAAGGGCAGAGTAGCTGCTCCTTGTTTAAGTCATTGATTATTTATCAATAATGTGTTAAACTCCATCTGTAAAGAGAAGAACAAACAACGAAGAAAAACAAAACAAAAACAAAACAACATACATTTGTATGGTAATGTCATAGTATTTCTGTAATACTGTGTCCCACATTGCTTGCTGTGGAAGTGATTAAAGAACCACACGTGCCAAATTGTGTCTATGACATAGTGGTTATCAATTTCTTCCAAACATGTGCCACTCACGTCCATATCTTCACATAAAGCTATTACGTGATAGATGATTGGTGGGGTGGCAATTGCACTCAAAAGACTGACAAAAATTCCTGTCAGTAAGTCTATATATTCACTAGTAACACACTCCATGCCTCACACTCGCTCCACACTCATACCTTGTTTGTGAGAATAACGGTAATCTTAGTCATGTTCATATATCATTAACCCTCCTCATCAAGGTTTGTGCATTAAAATTCAACGAAAATTCCCTTACCCAATTCTTGAATGGTTTCTGTATCTCAGGGGACCGTAAAGCATCTAGGGGTAGCTCTATAGTCAAACCCTAAAGTTATGACCCCAGGAGGTTAAGGGAAATGTAGGTAAACAGGGTAAGTGGTTTTTACCAAAAGACGCGTATCTTAACCCACGTATTCCCCAAATGGAGGAACGCGGAATGAAAACGATGGCAATGGATCTAAAAATGCCTATCCGTCACTTACTTCATCAAGAGTCCTGCCCCGTGTGCACACCTACTTGGCTTCGGTTCCCGGCTTTTGCGATAGTAATACGAAAGAGACGCGTTTTTGTACCTTCATGTTGTCAGAGGCACTGATTGGTAGGCGGCAGTCGGCGCGGTCAGAATGACGTTATGGCGCATATGACGTACAAGGAATCATGGGAGTTATAGTTTCTCATGATATTAGTGAGACACAACGGAAAATAAGTGTATATCTTCCGACATATTGTCATAGTCTCTTATCTATATAAAAACAGAACAAAGGTCAAAATAACGCGTAACACTAAAGCGTTAGATTCAATCCATTGTACTGTATGAGTGAGTTATGGGAGGCACAGTGTGTTTTTATGCTTCTCCGACAGATGACAACGTTATTTTAAGTGCAACTGTTTATTTCATTAGAACACTCACAGGTTCGAACTTTTGAAAATGAATCGATACCAATGGTAATTAGTTGGCTCACACTATACGTGAACCTAAGTAGATGTATCGAACCGGGACTCTCACCAATATTATGTTCCAAGGATTGTGGGAATTGTAGTTACCCAATTTTTGAACTATTGTACTGTATGAGTAAGTTGTGGGAGGCACAGTGTGTTCCCATTTCTATGCTTCTCCGACAGATGACAACGCTATTTTAAGCGCAACTGTTTATCTCATTGGAACACACACAGGTTCGAAACCTTGAAAATGAATCTACAACAGTGATAATTAGTTGGCTCACACTGTAGGTGAACCTAAGTAGATGCATCGAACCGGGACTATTACTAATATTATGTTCCAAGGATTGTGGGAATTGTAATTACCCAATTTTTGAAAAACCTTTTGATACATCAAAGTCATTAATACTTATTATCAATCCTCACTTGTCCCATAGGGATAGCCCTTAGGGGAGTGTTGTAGCAACTGTTTGAATCGTAGTTTTCAATGACAATTATTTTCCTCGTATCGGGACTGACACAACGCCATAGGATATACGATGGTCGTATTCATATTCCCTTCATAAAGGACAAATGTATAAGCCATAAAAATGGTGTATTCTAGTACTGCTATTTTAGAAGTGAATCAACACTAGTATGGCCATCCTGTTTAAGGTGCCTAAGTTGGATATATAATTTTAGGGGGCATCTTAACACACAGACATAGGGCCTAGTCATAATTGGATCCATTACCTTCATCTATTTAATTGGTTCCAAGGTATGCAGTCATTTAGGCCCCTTTCATGAGTTTTTAATCGGTGGACCCAACGTTGTTCACGTTCCAGAAGTTTGCGTTGAAGGTTATTCACATGTTTGATTTTTTCTATAATGGTCCACTTGATCTCTGTGTCCTTGTGTTTTTTATCATTGTAGTGTGCAGTCAGTTTAGTTGCTGTTATTGCACGTCTTATTGTGCTCCTATGTTCACTGATGCGCACTTTTACTTTTCGGCTTGTCATTCCAATATACATTAGGTCGCATGGGCACTTGATCATATAGATCACTGCTTCAGAGTTACAATTGGTATGTGATCTCTGTTCCCATGGAGAGTGTAATCCTAATTCTATTGTTTTGGTGTGTTCAGTAAATGGACATGCTACACATGAACCACATGGGTAGTGTCCAGTAACCTGGGGCGTTCTCCAGAGAGTTAGTTGATTGGTAGTTTTTGGTGTATATGTGTCAGTATGTACCAGTACATCTCTCAGACTTGTGTTCTTTTTGAATGAGAACATAGGTTTCTCAAAAGATATTGTATTAGAGGTCAAAATGGACCACTTTTTGTTTATTATCTTCTTTAGATCATTAGAAGATGTATTATATGTTGTAACACATATCAATTGGTCAGAGTGTTTTTTTTACATGTGTCTCCAACAGGGCCTCTCTTGGTGTATTACGGGCTCTCTTGTTTGCTCTATCTATGATCTTAATCGGGTACATTTTTTGTTTGAGTTTGTTAGTAAGGATAGCTGCTTCCTTTTTGTATGTATCAAGATCCGAACAGTTTCTCCGAACCCTTAAGAACTGACCTAAAGGTAGATTTTCCCTAAGTGAGCGTGGATGTGCGCTATCAAACCTAAGTAGGCTGTTCTTATCTGTAGCTTTAGTAAACAGAGAGTTCTTAAGAGTACCTTCACTAGCTGTGAAGATTACATCTAGAAAGGATATTCTTTCTTTGTTCATTGTCATTGTGAAGTGGAGGTGAGGATTCAAACTGTTGATCCATGTCTTAAAGGTTTCCAGACCAGCCGTATCTCCTTCCCAGATCAGGAAGACGTCATCAATGTATCTATACCAACATCGTATGTTGGCAGAGAAAGGATTCTGTGTCCATATATGTTGATCTTCAAAGTGCCCAACATATAGACAGGCCAAGCTCGGGGCGAATGTACTGCCCATCGATGTGCCGTGGGTTTGAAGATATATCTGGTTTTCAAACTTAAAGAAGTTTTCAGTGAGTGCCAAATGGATAAGGGTGGTGATCCATTCAATTGGTGCCGCCCATGGCCATTCTTCTTGTTTAAGGATCTCTTCAACTACCCTAATACTCTCAGCCTGAGGAATGTTTGTATATAGCGCCTCAACGTCAAGGCTGACAAGGATGTTCTTATCTGGATTATATTGTATTTTATCCAGTCGATTGAATAGATGTTTGGTATCCTGTACATAGGATTTGATCTTAGTTACAAGAGGTCGTAGGTACCAATCTGTGTATTTGGATAGAGGTTCAAGGATGGACCCTATCCCAGAGACAATTGGTCTGCCTGGCGGTGGTATTTTCCCTTTATGTATTTTCGGGATAGTATAGAATAAGGGTATTCTTGGATCCTCCTGATTCAAGAAGTCATGTTCCTTCTTGGTAATCCACTCTTTGTCTAATGCATTTGCTGTCAGCGTAGAGATAGTCGTTTTAATCCGTTGTGTGGGATCTCTATTGATCTTTTTATAGTACCTAGTATCTGCTAGTAAATTCATACATGCAGTCCTATAGGCACTAGTACTTTGGATAACCGTGGCTCCACCTTTATCCGCCGGTTTTATAATTATATCCGTCCTGGATTGAAGGGTGGTCAAGGCTTCTCGTTCTCTCTTGCTCAGGTTGTTGAATGTATTTTTCCTGATTTGGAGTAGTTCTACCTCCTTCGTCACAGCTTCTTCAAAGGCGAGTACCTCCGGGGGCATCATGTTGGTTGGGGGATAAAAGGTAGATTTACACCTTAAATCCGTATGGGTTTTGTCCTCCTGTGGGTCCTCTTTGTCCCTAAAGAATGTTTTTAAGCGGATCTTCCGGAAGAAGTCTCCCAATTCACAACGTAAACGGAATTTGTCCAAGTTTGATGTAGGTACAAACCCTAGGCCCTTTTCTAGTACTGTTTCTTCATCTGTAGTGAGGGTGATATCTGTCAGATTTACCACTAGTCTCTCATGTTGCTCGTTCCTGGTTGTTGGTCCCTGGTGTTGCTCCGTGTGTTCATGGAGCTCCGATCTTCCTCCCACTGGACTCTTTTGTTCCCTCTTCTTCCACGTCTGCCTCTCCTGCCGCCCTGTCCTAAAAAACGTTGGTTGAAGTCGGGTTGATAGTAAGGACCCATAGGGAATTGGGCAGGGCCATGGAATGGGATTGGTCCAAAAGGGGCGGGCCATGGGTACATCTGCTGGTTTCCATATCTTTGGTTATAGTTGCCTCTTCGTGGTCTTCTGCCCCTGCCTCGCCAGCTCTTATTTGATCCATCACTAGACCAGTTGTCGTAATCAGAGTCCGATGATACCGTCTGTTCACTATATACAGATCCTGAGTCCGAATTCTCTTGACCTTTATAGTCGTCTCGGATATAAGGGTATACCTTTTCGTGACTGAACTTTTTTAGGTCTTTTTGAAGTTTATTGATTTTGCTTTGCATGAGATAATCTTTATGTTCACTTATCTCTTTATTCACTTCATCAAGTTTTTTCTTGTATAAGGATAGTTTTATCTCAGTCATCAGTGAATCCTCACTTATTTTGATTTTGATCAATAGAGCATCTGCTTGGCGTTTGGCTGTATTAATAATTAAAATAAGCCAATCGCGTGAGCATCTCCACGCGATTAGAGACCATTCCTTCTTAAACTGAGGGTCTTCAAGAAAGATCCTTGGTGCATTAGTAACAAGTAATCCCGTCGGTGCTGTATTGCCTCTAAGGTACTCTGTCATAATGGCTCCATGTAACAAAATTTTCATTTGGTTACGCTTTAATTCTTTTAGCTCATCCCAATTCTGGGCCTGGGAGAGGTTCTGACTGATGTTCGTGTCTGGTAGTAGTGAAGGTCCTGCTAAGATGGCAGATGCTATATCATCTGAATAGCCAATACCCAACTGTTCTGCCATATTTATACAGATAGGTGAACTACTCTATCCTTGTTATTTCGTTGAAAGAAAGGAGGGAGTCTTGTTGTTACTTGTTTGGAGCGTGAAATGAGTGTTAGTGCAAATGAGGGATATCAGAAAAATAGATAGTGAGTTGTATTACAGATAATCTCTGTTAATAGACCCTACAGCTGTGCGCTGCGCTAATCATATGTTCACATTAAAGGTTAGATGAAAAAAACTCTCGGCCTTTAGCCATCGCTCTCCCTCAGAGCCTCCTCACTGCCCCCTCCCCTGCTGCTCTTTCACACCAGCCACCTCACGTGCTCTCCTCTCTGCCCTCCGTCGCAAGCTCACTCCTGTACCTTAATCTTCTTGCTGTCCCTCAGTGGCACCTCGTTTGCACCCTCCTATGTTGCTCTTAAACACCACCCACTCACGTGCCCTCCCTCGCCCACCCCTCTTGTGTGTTGATCTCCGTTCTCTCCGCAAAGCCTCCTTGTTTGTCCCTTTCTTCTCTCGCCAGCCTCCACGTGCATCTTCCTCTGCCCTCATGAGCTCTCCCTCACCTGTCTCCTCTCTTGACCTCTGCCCCGCCCTCTCGCTCGAGCTGCTTGAAATGCCTCCTCTCCTTCCCCATGCTCTGTAACAAGCCTTTGCCCCCCGCATTGCCCTCTCTACCAGCCTCCTCCTTTCCCCAGCGCTCACTCCCCCCTGCACCTCGCTAGCCTCCTCCTATGCAACCCCCCGCTCTCACAATCCTCTCCCATGTCGTACTCTTTCCTCCCACTGCTCTCCCTCACTAGCCGCTCCTTTTCCATTTACCTCATCCACTGGTTTTCTTCAGTAGCCTTTTCCCAGATCCCTCCTTTTGCACCAACCCAGACCTCCCCGTATCTCCCCCTCCCTAGCCGTCTACTTTAACCTCCACCCCGCCTCTTGTGCACTCTCCCCTTTGTGGCTTCCCCTAGCAACCATCCTGACCAGACCGTGTCAGTACTCATCTTTATCTCTCGCCTCAAACTGCTCTCCCTCACAAACTATGTTAGGACCTTCTGCCCTCCACCTGCTCTCTCATGTGCCCTCCCCCCCTTGCCTCTTTCACATTCCCCGTGGTAGAACCATCTATTCGCTAACTCCGCCCACCTCAACACGCCCTCACCTTCACGCCCCTTCACTCTATAACCAGGTGTTCATTTTCATCATTTTACCAGTAGTCTCTCCCCTGGTCTTCTCCACCAGACCCTTGTGGCCCTCTTTACCCCTAGCCTCTTTGACACCTGTCATGCCCTCCTCCACTCCATTTCTTCAGCCCCCTCCTCTTTTGGACACTCACATTCAGGGGTGGAAACCACCAAATATTTTCTGTTCCATTTTATTTTCATTCTTCCCCTTTTCTCTCCCTCCCATCTGTCCCCTTCACCAATTTAGCTCCCGCCTGATTTCTTTACATGCACCTGTCTTTTGTTATCTTTGTCTCTTATTATCTCTGTCTCCTTGCTCCTCTCACTTTTCTTCTCTCCTCGATTTTTACCATTCCTCCCCTCTTTCAATAATGTCTCCTTTGTCTCTTAACTCACTCCTCCCGACCCCTTACCGTCCCCACTTCCTTCTTCTCCCGTTGTACCTTCCCCTCTCACTCCTCCACATTTTGTACCATTCCCTCCTCAATCTTTGCTTTTATTTGCATCTATCCTTGAGTCCCCCCGCCCACACTCTTTTGCTCTTCACTCAGCTTCTCACCTCTTTTCTATATCTCTGTACCCTCCTCTATATTCCCCTCTCTTTTTTAGCTCTCTGTGTCTCTCCTTCCACCACCCATTCTGTTACCACCTTCTCTGTGTTTATCCTACTTTCTTTCTTTCTCGGTCACTAGCCTTCTTCACCTGTGTGGCCTGCTCTTTACACCAACACCCTTTACGCCCCATCATGCTCCCCCTTTTTTACACCCTACCCCTGTCTGATTTCCTCTTGTCGCACTCCCTCCTTTGCCTGCATTCTCTCTCTTCCTTTCTCGCAAACCTTCTCCAGCAGTTTCACATCTGTATTCTCTCACTTCCACCTCTTTTCTCGGTTTGATTTCCCTTTACATCTTCAATTAATGTCCCATACACCTTCCCCTCACCCTCACTCCTCCTGTCCACTCATGTTAACTCAGTCTTTACTTCTGCCCACAAATTCCTACCTCGGCCCTGCCTTTCCTCTCTTGACTCATCTCGGCTTCCCTACAACCCCTAAGGTCTCTCTCACCCCCAGAGCCATAGATTCTTTCCTCGCCCACTTCACAACCCTTAACTTCCCTGAAACCGCTCCGCACTACACGTTTATCCCTCACCCTGAAAAGGTATTCTAAAGCTCTTCCATATCTTCCCTCCCACACCCCCTTTTGCTGCCCTCCTGTACACATTTGTCTCCGACACCAACATTCTTTGAGTCCTATCTTGTTTCCACAGACCTCAGTGGGTCCCCATCTCACTTCCACGCCACTCATACACTCCTTCCCTCGTGCATTCATGCCCTCCTTTTACTACCCACCCCATCCTCACCGTGATACTTCACCTCCCTCATTCCTCGTCTCCTCCTTTACCACCTCACCCCATCCTTCATAGCCACACCCATTCCTTCCTTCACTCACCCTTTACTCTTCATTTCTTGTTCCGCCAGCCATCGATTACACCTGCTTCTTGCCCTCTTTCTTCCCCATTTCTCTCTCACTGAGATCCATTCATCCCTTTTCCCCCCATCATACTAACAAACTCCACGGCCACTAATTCCTTCACCCATTCTTTGTCCCCGGTGTTGTACGTGCTCTGCGTTTACCTTGAATTGTGTACTTTACTCTGTGTACTCTCTTCTTCTGGTACTTGATTTATGTTGACAAGGATGTATCTGTTTGCTAATGTCCACATTTATGGAATAAATGCATCCCGCAATTTACAGCGTAAGCGACACTTTTTCTCACGACTATTGTCACACTTCGAGCGGTATGAAGATAGTAAGATATTTAAATAGTTTTGCAGACAAAGGAGTGGAAAGTAGGTGGAAAATGAGCAAAACCTGTTTAAAAGATAACATTTTTAACAAGCATTGGCATAGCCAATAGGCCTCGCCTTTGGGACCTTATAAGTGTTTAGCCATGCTACACTTGATGTTGTTGCACCAAGGATATTGTGCTAGATGACTTCAGCACAATATCTTTGGTGCAACAACATCAACTGTTGCATGGCTAAACACTTATAAGGTACAAGGTTTAGCCATGCAACAGGTGATGTTGTTGCACCAAGGATATTGTGCTGCAAAACTAAATACTTATAAGGTCCCAAAAGAAAGACCTATTGGCTATGCCAATGCTAGTTTCTTTTTGGTTAATCGCTGCATCAGGGTGCATGTTTTTTCCAGTTCTCTCCCTCCTGTGTTTCTCCTCCCAAATACCCACTGCCCGTAATGTGTTTGCTCTCTCTCCCATGTATTTCTCCCTGGATCCTCTTTTGTTCCACGTTACTGCTTCTCCTCTGCCCCGTGTTCCGGTCTCCCTCATGCAGTTCTCCCCCAGCACCCTCTAAACATTGTGTTGCTTGTCTCTCACCCGCTTAACTTGCTCTCAGTCTAAGCATTTATCGTTTTCTAACTAACTAACAGAAGTACTGAAAAAGAGACTGAAAGTGAACATATCTTTAGTAGGGATCAGATTTCGTTTAACTGGTTGTTGTTTTTATTGCACCATTCTGAACCTTAAAGTTAATGAGCAGTCATGCATGAAAAAGAAGCCACTGACTCTTTTGAGACCCAGACATGGATGTACACACATTTTAAAGTTTTAATGCGATTTTTTTATGTTTGTTTTCTTGCGTAAGAGGTGTGTTTTTCTCACAGCTGGAAAGGTCAACATTTTCGGTGGTGCTGCTTCAGAAACTGACAGTCATTCCAAAAGAGATGCCTCTGCATGTCTACAAGTTTATGAGATAGCTCAGTTGGCTCCATGGCTGCCTCAGTCATATTTTTGGAGCCATCATACTAGAACTTTGCATCTGGATACGCAGACCTGCCAACTCACAAAACCATTTAACAGTGTGGGAAGGGAGCTTGGCCTGGGAGGGGTGAGGACTCATGCAGAGAGCTACCTAAGAGGCACTCTGCCCCCTCCCCAATGAAACTCCTTCCCAAAAATCAAGAAAAATCAAAAGCTTTCTGAGGCTGCCACCGATGTGTGAGCTGGAAAACCACTCACTGTAGTGGTTTGCAGTTCTTCTTTCCTGCCACAGTGTGATATCGGCTCCTCGCCAGGTGACCGTTTGAAGGAAACTGATATTGTGTGACACACGGTGGCACTGTTTGAGCTGGCAGGTCTGGATATGGCTGCCTATGCCACTCATCCTTCTGAAGGCAAGAAAATGAACTTATTGATCACAGCAATAATGCCTCAAGCTATTTAAGGACATATGGGTAATGGCCAGAGCTGCCGACTTTGAAGCTGGGGAACCAGCTTCCAGTCTCGTGTTGGCTCAACATACTGTGATTCTGGGCAAATCACTTAATCTCCCTGTGCTTACCAAAAATTAATGTGTCCTTGTGTAACGAAACTAATGCTCATGTAAAGCACTCCAATACCTTTGGGTCGAGTACACGCTATATAAAACTACACAAAAATAGACGCAATTACACTTGTAATGGTTTCTAAATAAACAATGTTGGTAATACAGATGCATGCCCAACCTGGTCTGTATAATTAGTTACTACGGTGTTCCGTGCTCCCAGGCGTCACTCACTGAACCTGAGTTTGTCAAATAAGAGATGACTGCATACCCACGGAAGTGGAGTATGTCCCTAGGGCAGAGGTTTGTAGTCTCCTGCTAGGAGGTTGTTCGTTTTAAATCCCAATTTCAAATAAAAAATCTTGAAACCAATTGTTCCACTGGTGTTCCTTTATTTTCCAATGGTGCTTCTTTAGGATTTTATTAAATCAAATTTGTATACATAGTTTCTGCACTACGTTGCCCAACATGCATTTTATAGATCCCAATGCATTTCGGCCTGAAAGGACTTCATCTGGGGATAATCTGAAATGAAAAAAAACTTTTCTCAATATACAAGACGACCACTTCCACTGAGTAAACTTTAGCATAAATGATGAATAGGTCCTGATTCACTTTTTCTAATACGCAGGGATATTGTGCTGGGGTGAGTTGCGAAGTGAACCTGTGCCTGATTCTGATGGCGACGTGTTCATTCTGAAAGTGCTCGAAAAAATTAATCGTGCGCTTAAGTGAAATGGAAATGTATTCATCTGTGATCGCGTGCGATGGGGTAATTGTTTGTATTCAAAATACATCGATGTCTAAAAATTATACGAGGTGCACAAACAAAGTGAGAGAGTGGCTTGTTCTGTTCTATTCAATGTTTACGTGTGTTCAGAGTGCTTGTTATGTGCCCGAAAAGATGAAGATAAACGGAATGTTTAATTGTAGCGCGGTCACATGTAGTGGCCGCGTGAAATATATAAGCTTATGGCGACAGATAGCCGTATTGCAAATACACGTGATATTTAATCATGCGGTAGTTACTTACTAGTATTAGTGTGTAGTCAATGTTCTAGTCGCGTCACTAGGCGTTTTCCACAGTATGCCTTGGTTCCCGGCTGGTAGTTAAATAACGGACTATTTCGTGTGTTGTCAAGGATATAGAAAGGTGGACTAAGATTAGTGGGCAACGTGCAGGGGTGATGGGTGCCATGATATAGTGATGTGGTACTTATGAACGGGCGTGTGAAAGTGATACAGGCTTCTATTTTCACAAACTAATATTAAACAAAAACGTTATAAAGACATGTGTTTTTACAATTTGGTTTTCAACAAAACATTGATCTAGTGATAAGGAAATATTATTAGAGATTGCTGGATAGTTATAAGCAACATAGAAATTCCATCGGATCGTTTAATCCATGTGGTTTGAGTGAATTCAGATGTCGGATCCAGTAGTTTTCTCTCTGTAAAAGAAAGGTACGATCGTCTCTGCCCTCTTTTCTTTCGATGGTTTCCAGAACGCAAAACTTAAGTTGCCAGATGTTGTGTTTGGCCTCTATGAAATGGTGTGCGATTGTAGACTTCACTTGTTTTGTCCTGATGTTACTTTTGTGTTCATTAACACGTTTTTTGAGTTTTCTTTACGTTTGTCCCACATACACCTTGCCACACAGGCATTTTAATAGATAAATGATGTTGGTTGAATCACATGTAGCGTTTACTTTGAGTTTAATGTTGTGTCCTTCAATTGGATGTGGTATATTTGGTCCAATAATGACATTGTGGCAGTTCTTAAAGTTCCAACAAGGAGTAGTACCTTTATATGGTTTGGGGATAGTTTGGGTCTCGGGTTGTCTAATGATTTCCCCAATGTTTTTTCCACTGGTGTATGCGAAGATGGGAATTTCATCAAATATGTGATTAAAATCTGGTTCTAATGTCAAAATTGACCAATGTTTTTTGATGATGTTTTTAAACTTTTGACTCATTGTTGAAAATTTGGACACTACTGTTAGGCGTTCTTGCGTGGGTTTCCCTTTCAATGTAGGCGACTGTCTTCCCCATGTTTGTTGGCTGCGAATACTCGCTTGTTGTAAAATTTCTTCAGGGTATGCCCTTTGTCTAAATCATTGTATCATTTCTTTTGCGTGCTGTGTTTCAATCAAAGGATCAGACACGATCCTTTTTGCACATAATAGTTGAGAGCACTGTTCCCTATAACGTGCGCGCTTGTGCACGCGCGCACTGAAGTCATCCCGAGCGTGCAGTCTCATAATTAGCACGCACACACCACATCCTGCTAGGGCGTTCAATAGCAAGTGGCTCTGGCACTTGCTCCATTTATTTTCGTAATAGTGCGAGTCTGCTGGGCAGATTGTGGGCCTAATAATATCAGTGCTTAATTTGTGCGATTGTTTGCCAGTGCTCAGCACCTGCACTTATTTTTGGCAGGCCAGTATATGATGAAGCTCTCTGTCTATTTTTGTAACAGAGCACATCAGCAACAGTATGTAACAAATCAATGTACATAAAAAAGAAAAGAAAGATGTCGGGGCGTCCAGACCATTCTCACGGCCTCAGCGACCTTGCATTTTTATTGGATGAGATTGAATTGTCGGAATTATTGGTGTGTGATGGTAGTAGGTATCGATGACACTGACATTTGGCAGCACTTTCTGTGGCTCTGGGTGGTGCAAGCAGTACTGGTGTCCTGTGAAATCCCTTGGGCCCTGGCACTCAATTCTTTACAAATTTTACGACTGGCTAATATTGTGGTTTTAAAAAGTATGCAGCAGTGACACTCACTGGTTGTAAGGACTTTAGCAGGATAAACACACCTTTCCTCTTTCCACCGATACTAGAGGCAGGATTGAAGTCTTAGCGAGTGCCTTTCAAGCGAATGAATGACTGAGGGCTATAGCTATCCTGGGAGGACAGTTTATAAACCAGCATTGGCAAAGCCATTAGGTCTGGCGTTGGCAGACAGCCTTCTGGCAATTCTGGTTCTGTCATGGTTTTTGCAAAGCTTTGTTGCTTATAAATATGCCAAGCCCACCTCAATTTCCAGGCAAAAAATATTTTGGGGTCTAAAATAAAACTACACATTTGCATAGTACTCACTGGTACTGAGGGGAACTACTTTGTGTTTTGATGTGTTCCTTGTGAAAGGGCAGCATGCCACAACTCATAGTGAATTCAACCAATGGCTGAAGTTGGCTGATACATTGCCCCTTAATACATGCCGGAGCAGGTGGAAGAAAAATGTGAATATCACAGTAACGGACATAGTCTGGCTAAAACCACTAAAAGTAACTATATTATACACATAATTTTAGTAGAATCAAAAGGTCTTGGCCAATGCAGAATAAGAAGTGACTAATCTTGAATGATAAAGAATCATAAACAATTGAACCCAGCGGTTTATTACCAGGTAGTTTGTATGTCTGTTTATGGGCCCAGGTGAGTATATGGTAATAGAGTACCTGTTGCTGGTAAGCCACTGGATCAGTTTTCTGGTTAATGCAGACCTAAAACAGTCAATCAGTCTGGCATTGGCTGCAAGACTCTTACCTTCAGAAAGACAGCAAGAGAGAAAGAGAAAGTGTAAAAAAAGCAATGGGGGACCTCCGCACTACAAGTGAGGAGTCACATGTAGCATCGCTGAGCAGGGCAGTTCTGGGCCTTCAGCATAAAGAAGACACACAGCAACAAACCAGCTGAGCACATGCAATTCTTCAGTTCTGCCATGTATCCCCTTCCATGGTCAGCTATGGCAATATGTCACTGTGCATAGACAAACCCTGACGTTTAGCTCCCTGGTATCTCTTGTGCATGCACATATTGTTGTATTTAAAGTACAATGCTTTACAAATCTGCAGATCCCCCTCAGCATTCCTGTGCATGCACATATTGTTGTATTTAAAGTAGATCCTTTCTTTACAAACCTGCATTTCCCTCATCATTCCTGTGCACGCAGGAGCCCTTACATTGGCCCCTCACAGGTGGAAGCCTGCTTTCCGAGGTTACCTGTTCACACCTGAGCTGCTGCCGGTGCACGGCCTGTGGGCGCGAGCCGTGCCCTGCCCTCTTCTCACGTTGGACCTGGGATCCTCGGGGCTCATGCACCAATGCACACCTGTCAGTGACTGATGCCAGACAGGGCTACCGGGGGCTCGTGTGCAAATCACATGCTTTTACCTGTGAGTGTGTGCAGCGTTTACCAGGAACCCTCTTCAAGGCAGACATGCGCAGTTCAGCGCTTCCCACGCTCGGCCTCACGACATCAGAGCTGCGTAATCGGACAGTACGTAAAATGCTTACTTGAAACAATGATGCAAGCAGGAAGTGCCTCGTTCAATTCTCCAGTGTCCCGCCTATAGCACCATATGGCCAACACTTGCCGCACTGCTGTAAATTCAGCTCCAACACTCGCGGTCACTGACTCCTTTTACACAGGCATTGTCAAGGTGGTAAAAATGAGTGATTAATGCATTTTAGTGCGGTGTTGTGGACCACGCCTAATGTGTACTACTTGGCAGGGCTGGGGTATTCATGTTAATTGCAGCGCACACGCGTGGTCTGGTTTCTGGCACACTTAGCCTTGATTGCAGTGCACCGAGACCTTACACTGCCGCATAGAGAGGAAAATAATTAGAGGTAACATTGGTTGAGAGTAGTTTTTAGTAGTAGTAATGTTGTTTTAATGCTGGTTGATGGAAGTTTTCATAATGTAAGGTATTGTTCCTGTCAGTCGTTTTTCTGAATAAATCTGTAGTAAAACCTTTAACTGTTTCGGTAACTTTTACATCCAGAAATGTGATGGATTGATTTTGGACCTCATGGGTAAACTGTATTCTGTCATCAATTTGATTACGTTTTTTGAGTTCATTTTCAAGTTCCAAAGTTGATCCCTTCCATAAGACAAAAATATTGTCTATGAACCTCAAAAACAGTTTGGTGTGTTTCTTCTATATTGGTGTCGATAAAATGTGTGTTTCTTCAAATTGGCTCATGACTATATTGGCATACGAGGGTGCTGCACAATTGCCCATAGATGTACCGTTTTTTTCAAAAACCACTGATCTTTCCATTTAAAATAACTGTGCATTAGTGTGAATTGTAAAAGTTCCATAAGAAACATCTGTATTTCTTCACTGTAATCTGAATGTAACAGTACCTGTTCTACTGCATCAATCCCCATTTGATGGGGAATGGAGGTGTATAGTGACTTCTCGTCCACTGTAGCCATGATGACGTTTTCTCCATCATTAATTTTGCTTTGGTTGATTTTGGTTAAAAAGTCAGAAGTGTCTTTGATGAATGTTCTCATTTTGTTGACAGCGGGCTGTAGGTATCGGTCTAAGAATTTCCCTGTGGGTTCATGTAAGCTGCCTCTGGTGGAAACTATGGGGCGGAAGGGGGTTGACTGGGTCTTTGTGGATTTTCGGTACCATATATAGAACTGGGCTTTTTGGATTGGTTGGTATCAAAAAGTTCTTTGTTTTTCATTGATTGTGCCTTGATCTAAGGCTTTTAGCACTATGATTTTTAAAACTTCCACGAATTGATTTGTGGGATTGGTTTCAAGTTTCATGTATGTGTGTTGGTCCGACAAGTGTTCTTCAACTCGATCATTGTAAAAGCTTGTATTTAGTACCACCAATGCTCCTCCTTTATCAGCTTTTTGACAAGTTATAGATGCATTTTGAGAAATGCCTTTGAGTGTTGCGTATTATTTTTGAGTAAGGTTTTGTCGCTTGGGTGTAGATTTGAAATCCAATTTAGATTGTTCCTATTTGACCATAGATTGATATATATCCAAGGTTTTATTACTTATCGGGCCATAAATGTGCTTTTTGTTTTCAGACCCATGAGTTGATCTCCTTGTTTGTTTTGTTGGTTCTCCATGATATTATCAAAAAAGTGGCGAAGTCTAATTTTTCTCATTAGTTTGAAAAAACTAATTTCCAGCTCCAGTGCGTTACCGCAATACCATTAAACGTTCTGTTTATCTTAATCTTTTTGGGCACATAACAAGCACTCTGAACACATGTAAACATTGAATAGAACGGAACAAACCACTCGCTCACTCTGTTTGTGCACCTCGTATAATCGATGTATTTTGAATACAAACAATTACCCCATCGCACGTGTTCACAGATTAATAAATTTCCGTTTCACTTAAGCGCACAATTAATTTTCGAGCACTTTCAGAATGAACTCGTCGCCATCAGAATCAGGCACAGGTTCACTTCGCAACTCACCCCAGCACAATATCCCCGCGTATTAGAAAAAGTGAAACAGGACCTATTCATCATTTATGCTTAAATTTACAGAGTGGAAGTGGTCGTCCTATATATTGAGGAAAGGTTTTTTCATTTCAGATTATCCCCAGATTAAGGCCTTTCAGGCCGAAATGCATTTGGGATCTATAAAATGCATGATGGGAAACGTAGTGCAGAAACTATGTATACAAATTTGATTTAATAAAATCATAAAGAAGCACCATTGGAAAATAAAGGAACACCAGAGGAACAATGGTTTCAAGATTTTTTATTTGAAATTGGGATTTAAAACGAACAACCTCCTAGCAGAGGACTACAAACCTGTGCCCTAGGGACATACTCCACCTCCGTGGGTATGCAGCCATCTCTTAAATAAACAATGTTGACATTTGTTGTTAAATAGTTGATTTCCTACCCCTGCAACCTGGTTCTATGGTGGCGTTCCTAATCTGTCTCTTAATTTTAGAATATGAGTCTCATACTGCCTCTCTCAGTATTCTCTCATGGCCTGCAATAAGACATTGTCATTATTTTTTTTTGAAAAGATGCAATATTTTCCTGCTTCTTTCAGCTGTGAGAGGGCGGACCTCATCAATTATAGGTCAGAGTTGTGTCTGGAAATAGAGCATCGACAAGCTAATGGCAGCCATTGCTAGACTGTGAAAAGAACAAACCTAATGCCGATCATGAGTTGTCAGCATATCGTGATATGGAAAGTATTGTCACTGGATAATTGCATATTAAAACTTGTAATACTGTCACTGCTAGTAACAAGCTACTGAATCCAAATCTGACTGTTTCCCATCCACCTATTCATCTCTCAGACTACCCAACCACAAGCTATACATTCATTCATCCGTCCATGGACTAGTCCTTCCATCTGACCATCCATCAATCTAAACACAAGTTTATTCAAATATCATCGGTCACAACCATCTTTCAAACCGTACATTAGTCCAAAGCGCATCCAGTCATCATCCATTTCTCTGTTACTCATCAACACGTTCATCTATCAATCCAGCTATCCATCCATCCATCTATCCACCTATCCATCAATCCATCCACCCATTTCCTGTTCATCCATCTACTGACTCAAATCAGCCCTCCATTTGGTCTCACCCTCTTTTTGTTCCTCATCCATTCTCTCCTTCAGCCTTGAAGTTAAACCAGTGGCGTCACTAGGGTTGGTGTCACCCGGTGCGGGTAACTCATGGTGTCACCCCCTCACGACTTACCGCATGGACCTCCTCCGCCCGAGTCCGCCAGTGGACACAGTTGGCAAATAACGGGACCATACAGAATCCTTAGTAACGTTTGTAAATGTAGGTCCTATATTTACGAAATGTGCCTGTTAACAACAGTCTGATAATGATTCATTAATCAGGTTGTACAGTGGGCTACCTGCTAGTCAACAGTTTATTGGAATTTATAATATCATAGGTATGGTACTTTTTACTGGTGTGGTGTTCCCACTATCCAGCAACACGATATATCAGTGGTCGAAGTGGGGCAAAAAAAGTAGGGGAACTGTGGGTGGAGAATCAGAGGGCTAGAATAACCCAAGGATTGGATCAGTGGGCAGAGCCAGAGGCGTGGCCAGAATGCGCAAACATCCCAATTTTTTGTATTTGTTTGGTTTCACTGCCCAGTTTTATCAACCAATGGATACATATGATTATTTAAGGTTATAATGAGTTATTGACAGTAAAATGTGTTCACAAAGTGGGATATGCTCCTAATCACAGAATGTCCCCAAATACGATAAAATGTGGAAGCACAAGCCATTTGTCTCCGAGCCATGGAGTTTCTGTCATCAGCACTTCTCCCTTTTCCAAAACAGCAGTTCAAACATGAATGGCTAAAAATCCTAGTTTGCAAATGTTTTCTAAATAATAATGGCTCTGCCATATTTGCCTCATAATGCAAGATCGGCAGCATGATCTGACCATTTAAACTAATAAATTGTTTGTGGCTCAAACGTATCAAAAGTTAATAAAAAATGTGACTTGTGTTGCCGTGGAGTAGATGACAGTTAATAGCTCACTGTTCTATGTTAGGATTTTAACTTATAAACTGCAAGTAACAAAAGGATCTCTCTGACAAAAGCAGTAGCCCACTGGCCTATTTACATTATGTGCACTTTGTGATCTGCATGGTACATGTTCTTTGCAGCAGGTACATTAACCCTCTGAGCTACCTTTCCATGAGTCAAATCTTCCATTAGAGAAAATTCCGATCTCTCTCTAGGAAGAACATTAATCACCAGATTCACCATGACATTTTTATTGTTACCGAAAATTACTGGAGGCCAGGAAGGAGGCAGCAAGCGCTTTTAAAACCATAATATACTTGCAAAAATGATGCCTCCACCTAAAGTGAGCACCTGGTGCGGTCACACCGGTTGCACCGCCCTAGAGCTGGCCCTTCTCAAGGGTCCTGTGATCTCAGTGACAGGGTCAGTGTTCTAGGGTGTACTGCTTCATAGGCCTGCCCGCAAGACTGGAGGTGAACTTTAGTATGAATAGTGGTGGACAAGCCTTGAAGGTTAACCTACATTTGTCATGCTAGGGTCCACCTGCTGGTGCTACGACACCGGGGCTTCTAATGTCTTGCGAAGCCTTCTAAGGTCTAGCATGAGATAGTGCTCTCTCAGGAGAGTGGTCTGGCGGACTGGTTATTAAGGCTGAACCTGGTTCCCCAGTTCCAAATTCAGCAGCTCTGGCCATAGTGCCACATCCTCTCCCCCACTGAACACCATACTGCCCCACTGAGAAAAACTCAGACTGCCTTCAACTACAACCCAATTGTTGCCAGCTATAAACACCTGGATGCGGCTCAATTTAAATTACGCACTGGGCAAGAGCAATATGTGGCCTACAAAAAAAAGTGACAGCCTCCTGGAAATAGCAAACAATCATAGGGAATGCAAAATTTTGCAAACCATGTGAAATGTAAGCAGGAACAACATGGTTACCTTAACGCTTTTACACTCACTGTTCAGAAATCAGTGAGTGCTTTTGCCTGAAAAGTTAAGGACATGACAACAGGGCCCTGAATGGACCCATTTCAATGGCCATTGCTTATATCCTTACAAAAAGTAAGCAGTATGGTAAACAAGACAACATCCCTAGATACAGAGCAGCAGTACAAATTTTGTTTTTCAATCCTCACATTGCAGTACCTCCAGGATTGGTGCACTAGTTACAAGCCCAGGGAAAACAAAGCCAAGACAACAAAAATAGCGCTTCACTGGCAAACAATGTAAAAGTGGCGCTAATGTGTTTGGGTGTGAATAAAATCAATCTGGACAGTTTGCTACCACTCTGTCTTCCTTTATTTAGTTATTTATTTTTCATATTTTTAAACTTTTATTCCCGATGCTGCATTTTGGAATTAAATGTCAGAAAAATACGACATTGATTTCCAGCAAAAGTGATTTTCTTTTTTGGATCCATTTCACAGGGAAGCAAATAAAAGAAAGGGGAGGAGACAGTGCGCACTGCGCACAGGCACCTCCTCCTCCTAAAAGGTTAGGTTGCTCTGCGCACACCGGCCCTGTTGGTGTCACCCCATGTGAGGGTGTCACCCGGAGCGGTCCGCACCCCCATAGTGACGCCACTGAGTAACAACCAGTCATCAAAAACCCCAGCTGATGGGTACTGTATAAGCCATGAGGGCCCATTGTTATGTATCACTTACCGATATACCCAAGCTTGAAGGCACACATACACAAACACCGATGCTTGAGCTCATACACACACATGCACACAAACACACACACGGACATTATTAAGGGTTAGCAGACAAATTTCTTCTTGGCCATTTCCTCCTGCATGTTCTGCCGTTTCCAAGCTGATGTAAAGTCATGTGAAAAAACTCCCAGCTATGGAGACATGAGTAGGCCTGGGCGAAGCACTACGCTACGCTCGCGTAGTTTGCGAAGTTCGCGCTACTTCGCACTACGCGAACTGCACGTAGCACAGTGCGAACACGCGTAGCGTAGTGTTGCGTAGTGCTGCGGTCATTTTTTGCTTGCTCGCGGTCCTCAACCTCAAGTTGGCGACCGCGAGCAAGCAAAATGACATCCTGGCGAGACTTTTTCCTTGTTCGCGATCGCGAGCATGGAAAATAAACCTCCCGGCGAGATTCCCAACGCGAGAAGGTCAGGTTTCTCATTGCGAGGGGTCGCGTATGCTCGCGACCGCTCGCGATGAGAAACTACCAGTTCGCGTTGAGAAAGCTGCAGCTCGAGTAAAAATCTACTCGAGCAGCAGAAAACTACAGCTCGCACTGTGCAAGATGCCATTTTCAATGATTGCACAGTGCCGGTTGCTTGTCCGCACTGTGCAATCATTGAAAACAACATCTTGCACAGTGCGAACATGTTACTTCGCAGTTCGCAAAGTGCTACGTGTAGCTCGCGTAGTGCGAACTTCACTTTGCGTAGCTTCGCGAAGTGCTACTTCGCGAACTACGCCCACCCTTAGACATGAGGGTCAGCACTGGTGATAGCTAGGAAAACGCAGATGCACACTTTCCTTCTTTTATTTAGTCCAGTGTTTCTGTACTGATTGCAAGAGCCTTAGGTGCGCCAAGAGTGTATGAGTGGCCACCAAATTACCCATTCAAACTGAAAGTCCACAACAGTAGCAGCTTCTATGGGGCAGTATTGGTGGGGCGGAGGGGTTTAAAAAAAAGAAAAGGGAATAAAATTTCACTTACCTTCCCGAAGGTTGCCTCTCCTCCGTCCTCTTCTGTTGATGAAGCAGGAAGCACCCTGGCTTCTAGACTCCACTAGCCAATCACGACGCTGCATTAAAGCAGCATTGTGATTGGTCTGAGCGCCGTGGTTCGGTGCTCAGAGAGGGACTGAGAGGCTGAGCATGTTCTCAATCCAGACTGTGCAATACAGCCAGCGGAGAACATGCAAAGTGCGCATGACGGTTTGGCCGGTTGGCCGGCCAAAGACGGCCGGCCAAACCATTGTGCGTACTTAAGAGAGTACCCAACACTGCTTCCCCTCTTCTGTGGGCAGAACAGCCCTGCCCACACCTTTACAGAGCCAATAGTGAAAAATAAAATGATAACATTGTTATTATAATTTTATTTTGTCTGTGGGGCGATGCTACTCTGCCTTAGCGGAGGAGTCGCTGCTGGTCCACAATAGAACAAAGCTCCCTTAAGCACTCACATCATAGATTCAATATCCAATTTTCTTTTTTTTTTAAGATCTGTTATTGGCATTTAGTGACACTTTTACATAAGGGAAAATCACTCTTTTAGTCCAAGACCTTTCCATTGATATTAAGCAGACAATGAATATACAGGTGTATGGTGAGCACAGGTAGACTTGAGTTCTACGCAGCAATATATACACTGTATGTGTACAGTGAAAGGTTGTCTATGACTACTGCGTCGAACCAGGCAGGGTACGGCTAGGACCACATGTAGCCGCTAGTGGCCACTACTCCTCCCCCAACCTTCAGGTTGATCACGCAGTCGGATGGACGCCGCGGCAGTAGAAGCAGCGGTGGCGGCAGGGCTCTTTGTGGTCTACCCCGGCGGCACCTTTGAGGTGCGCTGCTGCCGGAGACCGGATTCCGTATCTCCTTTTTCACCCTCATGATTCATGAAGCTGACTGGGGCTGATGGCGGCAGAGAATTGAAGCTGGACTCTCAGTGGTGGCAGGCTTGCACAAAGATGATCCCGGTAAAACCCATGTGCTGTAGTGGGAGTGCCGCTGAATAGCTGCTTGTTAGCAGTGAAAGTACAGCAGTTCTTGGCAGCTTCTGGACTGTGCGGAGTTTGGAGCTTGGGCTCTGGGTTAGCGGGAAGATCAGGCTCTTTTTCCCTTTTTGCTCTCAGTTTGCTCTCTTGTTCCAGGCACTTTTTCAGGCATTTTTTTGTCTTCTCTTCATTCTCTCTCTTACTTATCTCCCTGACTACTGCGTCATTGCGTTTCCAAAATTTCCATTAAGTATCAGTGTCTCTTTTACACAATAATCAGAAAACCCTTTTCCTGTTTCTTGAACGGTCCCCAGGTTTGTCTTGTGTGGTGTGTCTCACATGACTTGAAGATAAAGACAATTGATCAGGGGAAACCGGGCAAAATCATAAACAAATGAATAAAGAAAAAACTAAAGATAAAATAAAATGTGTCTCCGAGGGTGTAGATCTTAGTACTCAAGTGGCATGCCATGCTTGGTGTTGTCTGGTAGCAGTTACCATTCAATATCGAGTTTTTTCTTAAATATTGACAGTGTTATTAATTAATTGTGTCAATCTTCAACTCTAGCCAGCACATGTTACGTCGGTAATGACTTCTTCAAGGCCAATTTGTTTCAAATAGAATTTGATCTGTTGCAGTTCAGCTCATACTAAAATAACTAGTTCAAGAATCACTATCCATAGTGTTTACCCTGTACGAGTTAGTTATTAGATCAAGTCCAGCTACATTCGTCTCATCACAAAGTATATTTGTTACACCAACAAGTAGGGCTGAAGAGTCTCCATACGCTTGCTTGGCATTACTCCATCTTAAATTCGTACAGTGTTAGCACTATGGATAGTGATGCCTGGATTGGTACTTTTAGTTCGAGCTGAACTGCAATAGACCAAAAGACTATCACAATTAATAAAGATGACTGAATATAAATAGAAAGGACAAAGACACAACTCCAAACAATAAAAGGAAAGGAAAGCAAATAGAGGTGGGGCAAACAACAAGGAGTAGGAATGGAACTTAAATAGACAGATAGACTGATAGACAGACAGAAGTGGGGTAGGTAGAAAGTTGTAGAAGATTGAAACAGGAATACTCATGAGGAGATAAGTGGAACGAAGGCTCAACAATGCAATCAGACCACACCAATATGATGACAGGGTTTGCACATTCAAACAGGGCACTCACACGTAATACAAGAGAGGTGGCAGTTAAGTTGACACCAAGGCCACATTTCTGACAGTATCTGTACATGAGGGATGTGAATGTAGCCCCTGTAGCTCATTGTGTGCTACATAGAGAATGTTTATGAAGTTTATTTAATGACCAGATTTATAACTATGTATTGCATTTATATGTAGAAACTGCTGTACCTCTCCAATGATAATGTTTACATTCACATTTAAGATGCATGTCCATGCAATTGAAAACAATCCAATGACTTATTGCTGACATGTTCTTAACAGTATGTCTACTGTGAAACACTGTGCGCACTATTGTCATGTTCATCAACAGACATCCATTTATCAACACAGTCATCATGATGTATAGGAATGAATTCTGAATGATTGTTTTGATTCTTATGTGCAGGATCATGTAGCCTGTCTTGTCATATTTTAAATGAGATCACATATATATGTGTTCTTCTTAGCTTGTGGTTCATAGTGCTTCATTGTGATATATTGGGCATATGCCCTCTTAAACTGGTTCTCTCTTTCATACCCTCTACATCAATAACTGAAACTATATTCCATTATGATTGGATGCCCTATGAACAGAGGGGGCAATGCGATATGGCGGCCCCAACTAGACTACAGAGTGAGCCAGCCCTTGACCCAGGGGGAAGGCTTCTAAAGGCAGCCACAATCTTGGTTATTTGTTAAAATTCACACACTTACCCAGGCAGCATGGGAAAGCGTGGTTGGCACCCATTGGCTGCTGCAGCAGGGTTGCCTTGGCAGCATGCAGGTGCTCCAAAGGGGCATTTAAGTAGGTGAGTCAACTTCACATCACTGCCCTATCTGTGTGCTGTGCCCCAGCCACCCGACAGCACAACCACTGTTGGAACCTCCCTGAATGTTTGCATTTTCCCAACCTCTGGTCCCTTATTTTAATTTAGGGGCTAGATAAGTGTATAACTGTTTCTTTATTTCCTTTGTTCCTGTATGTTCTACTTTCTTCAGCTATTTCTATATTGCTACATTTTGTAGCGGGATTGACTCATATTTGGCTACAAAGCAGATAGATGCCTTCGCACCAGAAAACAAAGACAAGCAAATTCTGAATCAATTTGGCTTTAAACCTTATCTCAGGGAAGGGCAGTTGTACTATGGTCTGTGGGTCAGGGCTGGGGACGAGTGCTACAGCCATTGTTCTTAGTCCTCCTGGGTACTCTCTTGCACTGCCCATTAACGAGGAGTAGTGCTTGCACCAGGGGACAAAGGTATGGCCCAGTTTCCCAGGCTGAAGTATTCCAGGGCGATCCTTTTTTAGGATTGGCTCTAGCATGGTTGTTTAGGGGCTCAGCTTACATCTTGGCCTTATCTCCTTTCCCTGCGTGGGGACGGGTGTTTCGTCTTGTGAAGGTTCCACTCGGACCCAAATCAAATAGCGGGAGCTGTAAGATTTTTGCATGCCTTCAGTTTTACACGGGGTGGCCGCAATTCGAGGTCTGTCTCAAACTCATCCGAGTTTTGTTGCAGCTCCCCACTTGTGGCAACTGTGCAGCCCACCAATCGAATCCATACTGCTGACTAGAAT
This sequence comes from Triturus cristatus, assembly GCF_964204655.1. Lineage (NCBI taxonomy): Eukaryota > Metazoa > Chordata > Amphibia > Caudata > Salamandridae > Triturus > Triturus cristatus. The sequence continues at coordinate 972,240,861 of NC_140587.1, forward strand.
AAAATGTTTGATCTGCTTGTCACTGCCAGGGTGTCAATGTTCAGTATAAAGAAGGATCCCAGTGTGCAAGAAAAATTCAACCACCTTTACCTACCGCAATGTTTAAAGCAGTTTAGGTGCCGATTCCGATCCGTTAAAAATTTTCCCCGTACGAATCGTATCCGGATTTTTTTCCGTACGAATCGTACAAGTCCCGTACAAACTGGCAAGTACGATTCGTATGTGAAAAAGTCCATACGAATCGCATTGGGTGAATTCTCCGACACGTCCTCGGGTCGGGAAAAGTGTCCGACACGTCCCCGGACAGTTTTACGTACGAATCGGAAAACTGAAGTCCGAGCGCGCAAGTACGATCCGTACCGTCCATCCGATTGTACAACCGTATGGAAAAAAGGCCGTCCGGAGCAAACTCCTATAGCAACCATGTAGACGTCCAAACAGGTGCTCGGTGCGTGCCGAACATCCCCCCAGGCCCCCCGTGTGTATGCACCGGACCCCCACCCCACCCGTGTATGTCCGGAGCGTACCCCCACCCGTGTATGTCCGGAGCGTACCCCCACCCCCGTATGTCCGGAGCGTACCCCCACCCGTGTATGTCCGGAGAGCATACCCCCACCCCCGTATGTCCGGAGCGTACCCCCACCCGTGTATGTCCGGAGCGTACCCCCACCCATGTATGTCCGGAGCGTACCCCCACCTGTGTATGTCCTAAGCATACCCCCACCCCCGTATGTACGGTGCGGACCCCCAGTGCGTAGCGCTGGGGGTCTGCACCGTACATACGGGGGTGGGGGTACGCTCCGGACATACACGGGTGGGGGTCCACACCGTACATACGGGGTGGGGGTACGCTCCGGACATACACGGGTGGGGGTCCTCACCATATATACGGGGGTGGGGGTACGCTCCGGACATACACGGGTGGGGGTACGCTCCGGACATACACGGGTGGGGGTACACTCCAGACATACGGGTGGGGTGGGGGTCTGACGCGTACACACGGGGGGGGCTGGGGGGACGGCGCGTACATACAGGGGTCGGGGGGGTGTTCGGCGTGTACACACAGGGGGCTGGGGGTACGGCGCGTACATACGGGGGTCTGGGGTGTGTTTGGCGCATACACACGGGGGGGCTGGGGGTACGGCACGTACATACGGGGGTCTGGGGGGGTGTTCGGCGAGTACACACGGGGGGGCTGGGGGTACGGCGCATACATACGGGGGTCTGGGGAGGTGTTCGGCATGTACCGGGCCCCCTTTTCCTCACGCTTCGCGGCGTACTTTGCTTTTCCGCCACTTTTTGTGTGCCGTAGAAATTTTGCCGTCCGGAGTGCTGTCGGTACGAATCGTACTTGCTGGTACGTAAACAGCTGCCTAACTCTGTACGAATGTCGCGTATGCGCTGTCCCGGATCACATTCGTATGTATATTTTCGTCGGTCGGTGTTTTTTCCGATTCGTACGGAAATGGTGTTTCCGTACGAATCGTACTTGCATGTTTGTACGGTCTTTTTACCGGGTACGAGTAGGACGGAGAAAACGCTCCGTCCGACGATTCGTACCCGGTTTTTCCAGGATCGGAATCTACACCCTATTCTGCTTATTTCCTTTATATTTATCATACGACCCTTCAGCAAGAAGACGGCCTTGCCACTAACATTAAACACAGCTCACCTAATGAAAACATTGGCCCGTAACACATTAATCTGCACAAACTGTACCATCTGAGTCAACAAGCATCAACCTTCTGGTATTAAATTATGATTTGCCCCTTTAATCCTACATTCCTGAAAAGAAGGGCAATACATCTCTTTTATGAGAAATTGAGCACATTGACAAGAATATGGAATTATGCAGATAAAATTACAAGAGGATGGTCAGAAACTTTGTTAAGCCAGGTGACCCCTATTTATCACAAAATGTTCTTGACCCACCAATTGAAATTTTTGCAATGCCAGATAGATCTGTTAACTGCAACAAAAAAAATGTAGCCATAGATCGCTGTTGCTAGTGCTATTCTGCCAGCTGCACAGCACTACTAACAAATAACCCAAGCTAGAGATCTATGCTACTAGGGACAATTTGTAAGACATTGTGACACCACCTGAACTATTGTCTACACAGCAGTATTAAAGTCTGGTTAATTCAACTAAAATGTAAACACCTGGGCCAGCAAAATCATCAACTATGATAAGTAAAATTTACTATTTCTCCTCTGAGTTGCTAAAATGAGGTCCAGAACTGCTGGGACTTTTTACAGCAAATCAGCATACCAGAATCCAGAAATAATTTTAACTTTAAGGGTTCAAACGTTTTGGAACATACGAGGATATTGTGTGCCACATAAATTAACCCAGGAAATGATTATATGCATAGATTTACACCACTAACAACAATTATGTTTCTTTTGTTCTGCCATAAATAAAAAAATTATACACACTCCAGAAAACTAGATTATAAAACCGAAACAGTGGTATGTCTTAGGTACCCACTGACTGATGCTGTTGTGCAATCCTTAGATGTCCGAAAGACAAATACATCAGGTATGGATTGAAGAAAGAAGTGGCTCACATTGATTGGAGGTTCAGCATCTCACTCCTTTTTCTCATTCATGTCCGCTGTTTAAATCAGAAAGAAGTCCCCCACATCACTCCAGAATCTAGTCCTCACTTTCACCTGATACCTTGAATGGTGTTATGTGGCAATGTACTCTGATATTTGAACTACTATTGCTTATCATTCTTGATAAGCAGGGCCCCTGGAATTATGTGATTTTGCGGCTGCTGCATTTTTGGCATAATTCTCGATTTGCTGCATTTGCCACAGAAGCCATCATCTGCAGCATGATCTGTACATTTTTTTGAAAAAAAACATTTTGTTTCTAGCTCAAACAGATCTTTAAATAGCATTAGCGTTGTGGTTTGCAGGGATTTTAACGCTATGTTTAATGTTAATAGCTGTGATACTGACTCTCTGGTTGGCTGCGTGACCCATCCCTTTCTTCTTGTCTCAACCTCAGGAGTAATGAGCTTGAGAAGTTTGTTTTTGAGAGGGATCTGGTTACTATCCGTGAACGACATCACAACAACTTCCATGTCGTACCAACTTTTATTGGTACAGTTTGTGCAAGCACGATAGATTACTTTATTTTTTTGTCCGGATCCCTTGCCAGCCTTTTTTACACAGTGAAATTGTTAACTTGTTTGTTAGTGATCACAACCCACTTACTTTGGCTATTGGATTCTCTAGAAGTTTGACCTGGTCCTTATATATCTTTGACTACTAAAAATTGTAACCGACTGGCCTGGAAACTTCCATGCAAGGCGGGCACGGACTCAGGCACGCCGCCAGTATGGCGGTCACGCCGAGCCCCCGCACCCGGGGGAGGCAGGGTGCGCCACGCACAAGAGTGACGTGGTGCCCTGACCTCCCCTGAGCCCCACACGCGATTGGCTGAACATGCGTAAACCGGAAGCAGTTAAAAGGCTGCGGAGCAGAGCGGACAATCTCTTTTTTGCCGCTCCCCAGCCTGCAGGTCGCATGATGGGTCAGGGCCTCAGTCGGAGGCCCCAACGATTCTTATTCCCCACCCACCATCCCCTAAGGCAGATTTATTGTGTAATCAATATGTTTTCTATTTACAGGAAGTGTAATTTAAGAGAGTGTACTCGATTAATGCTTTCGTCGTAATGTTGGTATTAAAAAAGGTGTGCTTTTTCTTAACTAAATTGTTTCAATTTTCAGGATAATGAATTTTGTCGTATTTTGTATGTGTTTTTTCCTTCAGGTGGTAAGGTCATGATTGGTGAGCATAGTTTTCGGTCCTTAGTGGGCATCACCATTGTCAAATGGGGACGCCCGAGGGGGAGACAGAGGGTCTCTCATGGAACTCCAGGGGCAGTTACAGCCAATAGGCTGGAGTGGTGCAGGGGGGTAAGGGAAGTCTCGCTTCCAGTAGGCTGGTTGGCCAATCCCTGCACGTGCATGCGCTCAAGGGTGCAAGGATGCATTAACTGCAGCACCCCTTTATGGAGTTTAACACTGTGGGCGCAGGGGGGCCCGGGTGAGGTATCCATCTGGTAAGCTGGACACCCTGCGCAAGGTCACTCTGGTAAGGAGTTGGGACCTAGCTTGATCGGGATCTGGAGCCACCAGTCATTGACCTTGCCATAGGCTCTAACAGAGATACGCAGAAAGAGAATATTTTCATTGATTAGATTACGATAGGAATGGCTATATTCTAGAAGCAGGTTAAGGTTAGCCAATTGAGATCTTGTACCTATCAATGTATTGGACTTTCTGCGTATTGACCATAATGTAAATAATAAGAATTTCAATGTTTTGATTATTTTATGTAATAAAATATGGTCGGGGTTATTGCGACCCCTAATCCAAACAGTGGTGGCGTTTGCATTGTTTGCCTTGGGGGAAAGCGGGGCGGCGAGCCTCCACGGGAGCTGGGATGGTCCCCATCCCCAAGGGTCTTTAGTTTATTAGGGGGGGGGGGGTTTAGCAGGTACCAGACCATAAGATCCCCAAACGTTTGAACTACACTTATTAGGAGCAATTTTGAGGCATTTAATTGCTGCCTCTCTGAAAAGACCAAAAATATGTCTGTTGTCGGGTCCTTTATTCACATTTGTACTCAAGTAAGACATATGCTTTTGCAGCCTATTTCCTTCCATGCTGCCCATACCATACCCCGAGTGAATTGCAATTTGAGACCCACTTTGGGTAAAAGGCTTAGGAACACAAAAGAAGTAAGAATGGGGAGGGCTAATTACAAATGTCCTCTGCAGGCCAGAAAAAAGGCGATTAGAACAATCAACTTTATTGTCTTATTGGAAGCTAATAAATTAAAAGAGATGATATAGCAGAGTTTTACTCAACAAATGTGTGCCAAAAAATGATTTGACAACACATTAAGTAAAAAATGACAAATGTGTGTTGAGCATCATATTTTTGCAAATCAACAAATGCAATTTGGAGTCAGATACTACATCGTAAAAGCATGCAGATGCTAGAATAGCTCATGGTATATTTATGTTTACTTTAATAGGCATTAATTTTTAACAAATATTAAAGATTTGATCTTATGATTTGATAACGTGATATTAATGAATTCAAGAAATTGATGAGAAATAGCCTATTTGCCATATGAGAATTTACGAATTTAAAGTTTCATGCTGTAATGCTGTAATGTGTGCACTGAGAATGGCAAAAGAAAAGTAGGTATTACACGGGGTTTGGTTGAAACTTTCCCATTAAGTGCATTTTAAATGGTGTGCCTAATTCAATATATGCAAATAGACTTAATAACATTCTTTCCCTATAAGTGTGTAATTTTTACATAGACAAAGTTTTATGAGTACTCTATACTTATCTGAAATAAATATGACATGATTGAAGTGTTTATTAACACGTTATTATTTGAAAATAATACTAGTTATTAGTTGCGAGATTCATAATCCAGTAGAAATTCAATGTGTATGAGCTGTATCTCATATAGGCCTCAAATCTTGCTTTTTTTTAAACTTGAGCTTTTGAACTGAATAGTCTGAAGTCTGTATGAATATTTAGTGAAGTTGACACTTGTGTTCTAACTCTCACATGTTTCTTTGACAACACCAGTACAGTTTAACATCAGTGGCAACAAAATCCGATACAAGCTAGAACAGTTTCTTGAGAAAGAGCTATTGACATTTCCTGAGCAGTTTTTTTACTTTTCTCTGAACTATTTCATTGTTCATACTACTAAGCTTACAGTGTTTAAAGAAATTACGTAACCTGAATTACTTAATCCTTACAAACTGTATTCCTTTTTGCATACTACATCATCCTCATCTCATCGAAGACGACCAATGGTACAGAGTGGTCTGACATTTCTGGTGATGCCAAGGGATGTCACCCCGGAAACCTTTGGAGTATGTTGTACGGATTTTGGAACTGAAGTTGTGCGCATGTGTGGCCTGCATTGCAGCAATGAGTAATGACGGCTTGGACATCTGAGGACTAAAGTGAACGGTGACATATTACTGCGATCTGCTGCTGATCGGTGTGTTAATGCAGTTGAACCTTTCTGCTGAAGGGTTCATGTCATGCTGCTGTGGCTTTGGAGTTGCAGCGACAGACTGAGACAGACTTCTGTCTTTCACAAACTGGAACTGGTCACTTGCTGAATTTTCCTAAGGCTTTGTGTGAGGCTCAACTGATTTCCAATTGTCCCATATGCTATATACGACAATATCTCTCTAGGCTGAGAAAGATTTCCCACTATTATCTTTGTGTCTCCAAGAATTTAATATTACTTGATTAGACCTGATACTAATTGAATTTTAGCGCTGTATGTTGATTATTTTAATGTATGGTCATACTAAATTCTGCTTATTCTGACTTATTATTTCCTTGTCGGTAAATCATTTCCATTAGCTGGTTCATTTAGTTTCCTATTGCATTACATAACATTTGAATATAGAAATTATCTTATTCCTGGTCCTCATTGAATAATTGCTCCACCTCTGAATATCCTGTCCCTTTCAGCACAGAACAAAATCCATTGGAGGGCTAATTGAGTGTAATAGGTAACCAGAGGTTAGATAAATGCAATTTTATAAATACTAAATAAGTTTAGGGCCCAGTACAAACACTACAGCAGAGACAAAGGACCAGATGTACTAACATTAGGAATAAGAATTTCCTACTTGGAATTCCCTGCAAATTGCCATTATGAAATTGCTTTTCGTGATGTATGAACCTTTTATTTTTGAAATAGCAATTCCTAGTGGGTTCCAAGCCAACCTACCTCATGAATATTAATGAGGTATGTCGCAATTTGCAACCAATTAGGATTGCTAGCCATCACAGGTATGGTGGCCTGCTGGGGTCAGCAGACCACCATGTCTGTGATTGCTTTACAATAAAGCAATATCTTTTTCATTGAAACGCAGGCCGTTTTCCCTAAAGGAAGATGGGATGTGTTTCAAAAGCCAAAAAATAAAGGGTCATATTTTCAAGGACCTATCGCCGAGTTAGCGGCACTTTATTGCCGCCAAAGTGGCGATAAATTCATCGCACCATTCACAAGCTGGTGCTAACAGCCGATATCACCAGTTTTCCTGCGATAGCAGCCGCAAAAAACATCGCCACAGATGACACCGGCAACTAACGCTAATGAGATGCAGAGTAGGCATTCCTGTGCAAAAAGCCGCGACAACACCACTTTGCAACATTCTCAACGACCAGCCAGATTGGCGATAAGAACACAAAACATGCGATAAGGCACGTTAGCAGCAGGGATTTAACACCTGCTCCGACCTGGTGTTAAGTCGGACAACACCCTGCACCATAAGAGGAGCCCAGCCCAGAGCCACACCTGAAGAACAACAGATGCCATGGAGCTACTCATCATGCAGCTCGGAGCCCCAAGAGAGCCCCAACACCCATCGCCACCACCTCCAGGCCCGGACCACCACAGAGGCAGCACAGACAAAGACAGCGGACCTTCAGAAAATGCACCAGCCTCACAGACTTAACACCAGAGGATGTCATTGCCCACTTCAGGCTAAAAAAGGACAACCGTCCTACGCATCCTGACCATCATTGCCCACAGGCTGACGGTACCAACACAGTGGACAGCCAACATCCCTCCGCAGACAAAGCTGCTGGCTGTGCTGCACATGTTGGCCTGTGGGACCTTCCAACCAACAACTGCCAGCCCTATCAAAGTTCCTCACAACTTTCTTGGATGCCATCATCAGCTTGGTACCCCAGTACCTTCACTTCCCACACACTGCGCAGGGACAACTGGAAACCAAGCAAGGCTTCTATGCCATAGCTGCCTTCCCACACGTGTTGGGGGTAATCGACTGCACACATGTACTCCTCGTGCCCCCTGCTGCCACTGCACACAATTACCACAACAGCAAGCACACGCATTCCATCAATGTTCAGGCAATAGTGGACCACTGTGGACTCTTCACCAATGTCATCACCAACTACCCAGGCAGTGTGCATGATTTCTTCATCTTCCGACAGTCCATCATCAACTAGCGCTTTGAGGCTGGCACCTATGGGAATGCATTGCTCGTTGGTAAGTACCAAATGGACACACCACACACCTCAACTCCACAATCAAGCAACTCACAACTCTGGGAATGCACATGTTACAAACTCACACACAACATTCCAAACAACATGCCCACCTACCAGACACGACAGCACAATTTACTGTGGTGACCTGGGCAAGCCATGTACACGAGCCATCAACGGTGTGGCACCTCAGCCACACAATAGCAGAATGTGGGGAGAGGTGGGAATGAGAATGTACACAATGCCAAGTGTGTAGTGGATGTGCTGGACAGACTGCAGTGTGCATACAACAGACATGCCCATGTCGACATATACTGCTGGTGTTTGGAGTGTAGTAAACAGTGGATGCAACCATGGTACCCCAGGCAGTGGGGAAGAGCGCGGAAAGTAGCTCATTACGCCCCCCCTGTAAGCGTGAGCAGAGTGGGCTGGCCCAGCGTACACCAGGCCAGCGTAGGGGTATGAATAAAAAGCCTGTAGCTCTGGGTGTGGCCAACGTGTCTGCCAGGGCGGCGCCTCCCAGCCCGCCATGAGGCCGACGCCGTGAGCGGCGGTGCCTGCGACCGGGTGCTCCTGCTGCACCCCAGGCCGCAGATCCCCAGACCCGTCTTGGCTGCCCCTGTACAACCAGGCCACACCGCTCACCTTCCGACACCAGCGTGTATCAAAGAGGGCCCACCAGGTGCCTGTGCAAGCTCCAAGCCCGAGGCCCGCGACCTTGGCAGTCTCCTCAGACCATCACTGTTCTCCCCAAGACAGGCACGCAGCACTCCTTTCTCGTTGACGTACTCCACCGGCCTACACAGCGATCAAGTAGGTCACACATTGGTAACTGAGTCTTGATTATACAATGGCCGAGTACACATATTAATGCAGAGTTTAAATCACTATACTCCCTTCGATGTGGTGCCACCAACTCTGTGCATAGCATTCCAACCACACGTGTCTGTGGGCCCTTGCTGACTATGCCTTCGCCTACACTGTAGTCCAGCATCGTGGGGTCACCTGTGTGCTGCCTACACACCAATCCAATCCAGTCCGTACCAGGCAGGACATGGCATCGTCGCAGTCTGCACACCCGCTCTGGTGCGTCTAACTCCGTCAACCACAAGTCATCTCCACATGCCATTTCAACGCCGTGTGTTAGAGCTCCAGGAGGAGCTTGCTGAACAGCGGTTGGCCCATGCTGACCGATGCCTCTGGCCTACACTGCAGTCAAGAAGGTCACACACTTGGAACTGAGTCTTGATTATGCAATGGCAGAGTACACACTTTATGGATGAGTTTATATCACTGTACTCCCTTTGATGTGGCACCAGCTCTGTGCATAGCATCCGAACGACAGCTGTCTGTGGTCCCTTGCTGACTACTGCCTTCGGCCTACACTGCGGTTGAGTAGGTCACACATTTGGAACTGAGTCTTGATTTCTGTATGGCAGAGTTCATATCATTGTACGCAAGGAGAGGAGTAAGAGGAAGACGTGGTTCAGTCAGGAGGAAAAAAGGATCCTCGTTACGGAGGTGATCGAACACTACCAACAACTGCTCTCATGCCACTAACTCTGTGCATCGCAAGCCAACAACACGTGGCTGTGGGCCCATGCTGACCGCTTCCTCCGGCCTACACTGCGGTCCTGTAGGTCACACATTTGGAACTGAGTCTTGATTTGTTCATTGCAGAGTTTTTATCATTCTACAGGCATCATCACAGACTGCAACCCCTTCCAGCTCTGGTGCCACTGTCTCTGTGCACCGAAAGTCATGGACACTCTCTGGTTGGACTTTGGTGGCGTCTGAGTATATGGCCTGGGGGTTGTCTTCATCATCATGTAGCTGATACTGACTTGGTGTTAAGAATGAGTCTGTAGTATTCATCTCCTCCATATAGCCTGTTTCTGCTTGGTACTGCCCTCTGCATCATGCCCTGGAAGAACAGCTTCCACTGTCACCCGAAACACTCTGCGACATTCACCTTGGACATCGACGAGGACCCGCTCAGCTCTCGTGGTCCTACCTCAGTGCACCGCAAGTCAGCGTCCCTTGCGGGTATGCCTGTGCCGGCTGCACTGCATCCGGGTCCACTAACTCTGTGCAGCTCAAATCATGGACCCTGTCTGATTGAATATTGTATGGCCTCTGGGTCGATGGCCTGGGGGTCCTCGACGCCATGTGTCTATGGAACTGTGCTGACTGCTGCCACCGGCCTCAACTGCGGTCCACCAGGGTTCACACATCAAATTGAGTCCTGACCTGCCGGGACGACGCATCACCGCAGGAGGCACACACCACCGCCTCCAGGACCACCTCCAACCTACAACTGCCAGAGTCAAAAGAGTCTTACAGCCAGATGCCATCATCAGCTTGATACCCTTCTCAGCTCTTCACGTGCCACTGACTTAGTACTCCACAACTCATGGGCCCTTTCTGATTGAGTTTTTTGCTGTGTACAGCTCACGCAGCAATGTCACCTCAGGCAGTGGGGAAGACCTGGGATAATGATGGGGAAGATGAGGCCGGTGTAACACACCCCACTGCATCTGCAGCAGGAATATCCCGAAGGGACACAACCCTAGACAATCACTTAGCATGAGCACGTTCAGCTCTGGTGCCCCAGCATCAATGCACTTCGACTCACAAACCCTTCTGATTGCATATTGGGTGACCTCTGTACTTGCTCCGGCTACCACCATGATGCTTTGCAGTTGTTTGTGTTATGTTGGTGTTTTTGATTTCCGCTTAAATAGTGATCACTGTTCAAGTTGTTGCCAGCAGCAACCACTCCATGAGGGCTGGCTTACACTCACCCCACACCCATCCAGCACTAGGGTCACTGTACATGTGACCCTGGCAATAAAAGGGGCTGGGCGCACGTGCCCGTAGCCAGTTCCGCAAACTATCTAAGTGTGTCCGTGTGGTCATTGTGTATGCATGAGAGACACCAGGGCTCTGGGCAGGTTAAGTTATGGCCTTGCCAAGGCAGTAACGAATGCTTGTGTCTCTGTTGTAGTATCGGCGCCACCTGTCACGCAACGGACAATGTTGCAATTTATCATGCCCCCGGAGTGCGGGCTCAGCCGAAGGGGTAAATGAGAGAGAGCAAGCCCACTCTGGGTCCGAGATCATACATGCCGACTGTTGTGTGTGTCGCCATTGCCGCAGCATAAGCCGAAGGACTACCCTCAACCGCATCGCGAGTTCAGCCAGCCATGAACTCTACATCTGTGTCCGTCCTGTCCTTACCATAGGTCTACACACACGTGGCCGCCCACCTTCAACGTACAACATCACAGTGTCGTAGTCAGACTTGTGGACATGTGCAGACAGGCATGAAAATGGTGTGCCATAGGAGTGCAAGTGATGCAACCGCGCTGCGCACAATAGTAAATATGCTCAGGGGAGGGAGAAGCAGCAGTGAGGCTACATAATACACACTAATGCCACTCATTTGTTACAAGCATTACATATCAAACAGGAATCACTAAGACACACATATCACACACCAATGAACTGATGAGCCTGCCAACACATCAAGCTGGACCAACTATTGACTCGTGTCTCTCTGCATTGTCACAGGTGACCAAGGATATGCACTCTGCCCTTGGATGATGACACCCCTCTGAGCCCCGAACACACTGGCCCAGAGGCAGTACAATGCAGCCCACAAACGCACCAGCTGCATTGTGGAATGCACATTTGGCGTGTTGAAGTCACGTTTCAGGTGCCTGGACATCATAGGTGGAAGGCTCCTGTACAGCCCAGACATTAAGTGCAAGATGATCGCTGCATGTTGTGTGTTGCACAATATATGTGTACGCACCAATGCCCCATGGCTACAAGTGCCAGATGCACTGGATGATGATGAGGAAGATGAGGCATGTGGGCCACACCCCACTTTAGCTGCAGCAGGAATAGCCCTTAGGAACACCATCATTGACAATTTCTTCACATGAGCACGTCACATTGTTACAGTCCTTGGCAGACATGGGACAGTACAAAATGAGCACAGGCACAGCATGTGCAAATACATTCTTTCAAACACACATTCCCTCAGTGCATGTCACTCCTGTGTACAGGCACATCACTCCGACAAGTGTAAGTGCAACATGTAGTGCTAACAATCTCGAACATTTGGAATAGGTTTTGGGTGTGTCACCTCTGTACAGAGAGGATTTTGGGGTGTCACGTATTCTAAATGTAATTTCTGTGTGTCAGGGATAGTACGGAATCCCACATATCAGCATCTCACATGTGTCCTACTTAATGGCATATATGCTGTCATTTGTGACCTACAATTGACAACAGGGCTTCTTTTGGGATCAAATATGTACCACCATGATGCAGGGATGCACCCTGTGACTCAAGTCCCACAACATGAGCAACATGGACGTAACGGGGAATCACTGCCCCTACATGCGTACATGCTTTCATACTTGATTAATCATGTACATGAAACATCTGTGGGTATTGGAAGGTATTATTCACGTACAGTGGAGTGTTGAAGCTGTCTTAGTAGTGGGCCATGCAGACAACATTTTACAATGTTGCCCCGTGGAGGGAAAGCCAGAGTCCTATAGGGATTGACAAGTTACTGGGAAGGGAAAGAGTCCAGTCCACAGGCTGATTGCTGTGTCATTGTTTTACAAACGATATGTGGCAGGCCCTGTCGAGGTGCAAGGTTAGTGTGGGTGGGTGTATCGGGGGACAGTGGAAGGTGTTATTCCAGGGCACGATACAGAGTGCAGAACCAAGCAGTGAGATGCAATATGGTGGAGATAAATGCTACTGCTTCCTACTTACCACTGAGACAGATTCATCCTCATCTTTGGCCTCTGATGATTCATGTGCCTCACATGTGGGTGGTGGTGTTTGGTCTGCAGCACTGTGTGACACTGGCACATCAGGGGCCGGAAATGTGGATGTAGAAGTAGCAGCAGCATTTATCTGCGCAATGTCTTGTGGCATAGCTCCCATGATGAGGATCTGCAGGGCATGGAAGATCCCATCTACAGTTTTCTCGTGTGCAGCCGTGGTAGCCCTTCTTTGCACCTGCATCCGCTCCATGTTCTCCATGACCCTCCTCATGTTTCCCAAATCACATATGACATCACTGTAGCCACTCTGACTGGACAGTTGTTGTCGTCTCCGAGTCATGACTCCAGCGACGCCAGCCATGGATTGTTGGAGAGCATGGGGCAGACTGGGGTTGACCGTTAGGGAGTGTAAGTGGTCCCTGATGGGACTTAGACACCCACGTATGGCATCCAGTTTGGCTGTCATGAGTTGGAACCCCAGCCGCACCTGTTCAGCCAGCCCCCTCTGGCAGTCTAACACATGGCGTTGGAATGCCATGTGTTCTTCGGTGGTGGGTGCTTCCTGCTGTGTGGTCTGTGCAGGGGGTGGGCTCACCTCGATGGTGCTGGGCTGACCTGCTGCTGGAGGTAGGGTGCGGAGGGTGTCAATGAACCATTGGAGTTCGTCCAAATCGATGTCCTGGTGGTCGTCTCCATCATCACTGACGTGATGTAGGGTCTGCCCTGCAGGAGGTGTTGATTGTCCCTCTGCAATGTAAAGGGGAGATGCAGTTTCACAGTGTGTTACACGTATGTTGATGCATTGGCGAAGTTTACATACAGACTGCATGACAATGTACATTGTGACTGTTTGTGGTGAGTTGCCTATTTGATGCGGGACAGTGGACATTTGTACGACATCAGGGATGTGAGGTTGTACTCGTACCTTGTCATCTCACAGTTTCCTGCTATGCCAGGAGTGAGTGACCATTTTGTACACCCATGTGGCACCAGTTGTGTCCTGTGTACTGTTGTGAAAGTGTTGCAGTTTGTACAACATTGTTGTCAATGTTGAGGTGCTCTTATTCTTATGTGTGTGTGCAGCATTGTGGGTGAGTCGCCCCTGCAGCTCTGATTTTGTGGCCCCTTATCCCTTTCAGGCAGTGTTCCTTTGCCTTCTATGCTTCTACAGTGCTGAGATGTACTGGACTTGGCTGTTTTGGGCTCTTGGTCGAGTTGTGACTCTTGGGCATGGTTTGTCCGCAGATGTGTTGGTGACATCGGGGGTTGTTTGTGCACGTGGATGTGTCAGAGTGTGACCTGCTCCTTTCCAGATGTGGTCCATGCTCATTGTCATGTAGTGTCACTTGCATTGTTAGTGTGGCTCACAAATAGGCATCTTTGCTGGGTTTCGCACGTGTGCATGTGTTGGTTGTGAGATTGATGATGTGTGGTGTGTGACCCCTTTGGGGACTTGGGGTACGGGGGCCTGCTTGGTGTTTGTGTGTGTGCTGCAGTGTGCCACGGGGATCAGGGACATGATCCAGAGTCATTGTGGGTGTGCAGTGTGCTCTACGTACTTGTGCATGTGTGCCATTTTGCCCATTTCCCCCATACCCCCAATCCCTGGTCAGTACTCACCCTGTTGATGTTGTGTCAGGTCATGTTGAGCAGTGTCCGGATCCCCAACTCCTGGCACCGTGTCCCTAGTGATGACTGTGGCCACCATTTTCTCCATGTCATTCAGCTCCTGGTGTGCCGCAGGACCCCCACCTCCAATGAGCGTTGCTGCTTTCATGTTGGCATCGAGTTTCTTCTTGGTTTTGGCCTTCACATCATTCCAGCACCTCTTGACCTCTTCCATTGTCCTCCTCAACGCTGCAACTGCATTCACATGGTCCAAGATAGTCTGCCATATTTGCGTCTTTACAATGACACGTTTGCGGTGCCGAACAGTTGTTGGTAGTGTTCTATCACCTCCGTAACGATGATCCTGTTTTCCTGCGGACTGAGACGCGTCTTCCTGTTCCTCTTCTCCTTGGCCTTCCCCAACCCCGAGGTTCCTTGCTGGTCGTCTGTGGGGCTTGTGGGGTTTGCGTTGTCCTCTGCACTTGGTCCGGGTGCATCCATGGTGCTACGCAGTTTATTTTTTTGGGCCTTTATTTGTTTTTCTTTTATTGTGCATTTTCCCGCATGACGCATGGGAATTGCGGGCCTGTTGCTGGTTATAGCTGTTTTTTGCAGCGCAATTGGCCACATCGCAAATGTTTTCGCGTTCCGTGTTTTTTCTGCGTCGCGTTAATTTTAACACGGTCATTTGGCACGTTATCGTGAGACTATCGCATGGTGGTGCCGGGTTGAGAATACAACGTTAACGCACCGCTATTTTCCCAAATTAGACTGCGATGTGCAAAGTTGCGTTAAGCAAATTTAGCGATAGTTAGCACACGTTCTTGCGAATATCCCCGAAGTGTTTAAGTTTAATTTTGCTAGGAGTGGGCAGTGGGGCCACTGCCTGCTCTTATAAAATAGATTTTTTTATATTCTCAAAGGGGAAGAGGTCCAATCTGTCTGTCTCTGTCTCCCTCTCTCTGTCTCCCTCCCTCTGTCTGTCTCCCTCTCTCTGTCGCCCTCTGTCTCCCTCTGTCTCCGTCCCTCTGTCTCCCTCCCACTGTCTCCCTCCCACTCTGTCTCCCTCTGTCTGTCTCCCTCTGTGTGTCTCGCTCTGTCTCCCTCCCTCTGTCTCCCTCTCACTCTGTCTCCCTCTGTCTGTCTCTGTCTCTGTCTCCCTCCCTCTGTCTGTCACCCTCTGTCTGTCACCCTCTGTCACCTCACCCCGCGTGTGTGGCAGCCCGGGCAGAGACAGCTTCCCGGACACACACACAGCTGCACCGAGTACTTCACAGGTCTTTAAAAGACCATTTACTTGGTAATGAGGCTTTGTTGTATTCACCTCTTCTTAGCGCCCCTGCATCTCCACTCTGACTATCACTAGAATCGCCTGGCCCCCATAGAGCAGAATGTCTCGGAGTCTGTGCTGCTGCGTCGGGTGTTTGCTGACACTCTTAAAAAAACTAAAAAAACACAGGTACAATGTCTGCAAGGTCCGCCGGCCGCCAAGGAAGGCTTGCCCCGCGGGCCGTACTATGAGTACCCGTGCTCTAGAAACTGCACCGGCTCAACCATATACAATTTGGTCGAAGCTGTGTGAAATGATTGCTTCTCTGATGGAAAGTCCTGCAAACACAGCTCCTGGGTCCGATGGAGTCCCAATTGACAAATTCAAGTGCAATCGGTATGCAGACAGAATATCAAGTTGGAAATGTCGACTTACACAAATATCGAGTTGGAAATATCGTGACACAGAAATATCGACAGCAAGAATATCGTGGTCAAGAATATCGACTTTTAGGTAAGAAATATCGTTTTTAAAAATATCGAAGTCATTAACATCGTTTGCAAAAATATGGTTGTTAAAAATGTTGATTTTTTTATTTAGTGTTATGTATTTTACTATGCATTTAAAATGTATGTGATCTATTTTTTTCATCTGTATTGTTTGTTTTTTAATATATGTGTTAATTAGGTCTCACCTAGCGACGCAGCGCGAAGCGCAGTTGCTAGCAAGATCTATTGTTGCCGACTTGGGCTCGGAAGGGGGACAAGAGATGTGCACTTCCCCCGGACAGCCCATGTGCACGCTCACGCCATCTGTTCTCTGCGCTGTCGCTAAGGGGGCCAGAAGATAGGCACGTTCCCCCGGACAGCCCATGTGCACGCTCACGCCGTCTGTTCTCTGCTGATGCACGCTCCCACCGTGCTCGCCTGGACAGCCCGACACCATCTTTGTTGACTGGCGGCCGGACAGCATATGTGCACACTCAGGGCATCGTGCACTCCCACTGCGCTCGCCTGGACAGCCTGACGCCACATGGACATACGCGCACCACTCGCACCAGTGCTCCTGACTCATGGGGGATCGAGGACATCCCGAACTGAGTGCACGTGTTCATCAGAACAGGACCCCCGCCCCCATACCAGCCAGCCACCACTACCATGCTCAGCCGCTCTTCCCATCTGCCCAGCACGTGCACACAGAATCACTCACCTGCCGGTCTCACCCAACTGCTCCAGTTGTGTCTGGGTGGAATTTCTCGCAAGACGGTCACTTCCCGGATGAAAGCATTTACCTTTGAGTTATCGCGTGTATGTCCTGATAGAAGCTGAGCTGAGAGACGTCAAGTACGTAAGTAAATTCTAGAGAAAACTGCGCGGACACATTGAGAAAATGAAACTGCATGATGCTTAAAACGGTTGACGCGCGTGCGCAGTGCAGGGAACAAAGTCTTACTCTGCACGTCTGGCGCAGAGCAGTTTCCATTTGGTTGGCAGTACTAGTACACTGGCTTCAGGCGAGAGCTCCGGGGGCGTCACAAGAAGGACAGCAACATAGCACTCGAATGTATAAATTGAAATATTTCCAAATGCTAAAGGTTTTTTCTTTATGTAAAGATTTGTTATATTTTTACATGACATTTGTTGTGTGATTTACATACCAAATCTTGTGAGGGCTTGGTTTGTGCTTTGGTTGTCCTCTGGCTTGGTTCCTTTTATGAATTTGCTGTCTTGCAATGCCCACCTCTACTCCTCCTAGATAAACCACTGGAACCCTTTTTTGATGATATCAGAATTAAAGCGAGCCCGACACCACTTTTGGTGGCACGTTGGCACTTAATGATTACCCTTAAACAGTAATCTGCAAAGGGCGGGCGTGCGTGCATGCTCTAGGGACGGAGGCAGCCTGAAGGTATTAATCGTCCTTAGAGCCCAGCTGAAGTTTCCTCATAACTGGAGAGCGGGTTTAAGCTGACTTGAATAAATAACATTATTTGAGCATACCACGCAGGAATGTGTGACTCAGAACGGGCCGGCTAAAATTATAACCTTGGTTATTCTTCCAGAATCTCGTAAAAATGAAACAAGTCCTGCACATGTCATTTGTTTTCTTCCTTCCTCACCCGCACCTACTTGTGGCCGCTCCCTGGTTTTCACCTGAGGGAACTTCACCGATCGTCCCGTTTATGTACTCTTTCTCTCAGGAGGAATGCGCGTGCCCCTTCCGCTCGTGTCAGGTGAGGACCACTGACAGCTCGAGGAGCACAGGAGTCCACGGCGCCTGTTAACCTGTCAAAACTGAAGCAGCTCCCTTTGGCAAAGCTCTTTTAAATCAAAATAGATTCTTCAACTCGTAGCCTCTCTGAGCAGCCCGGTAAAGAGAGCGAGGTCTGCACGTAAACATGCATTGGCAATGTCAATAAGTTTGAAGCTCTCTCCCAAGTGCTGACGAAAGCAATAAAAGCAAGCATTTGCAATGCAATAGGTCTCGCATTTTAGAAACGTTCACCTATTGGTATTGTAAATGATAATGCCTTTTATTATTGCAGGTTTTTGAACACAAAAATAAAAGGCATTGTCATTTACAATGCCGATAGCACAACATCTCGCAATTGCGAGACCTATTGCATTGCAAATGCTTGTTTTTTAGTAGTTATCAATTTTATTTTAATTAAATGTTGTGTTTTTTAGTTCTTTAGCGGGTTGTGGGTTTATAGGGGAATAGGGTGAAAAGTAATTTAATTATAATAAATGAATGATTATTTTTTAATTTATAATATTTATTTAATTTAGATTTTGTAGTGTTAATTGTGGTAAGTAATTTAATATTAATGAATAATTAATTTGTTGTTAATTAATCTTAATTAATTAATTGGTAATTAATTATGGTAATCATGTTTGGCTTTTTAAGAGTGGGTTGTGGGATTATAGGGGTAAAGGGTCGGAAGTTATTTAATTATCATAAAATAATGATTTTTTAAATGTATTAATATTTATTTAATTTAGATTTTATAGTGCTAATTGTAAGAAGTAATTTCATATTAAGTAATTATTAATTGGTTGATAATTATTAATTAATTTGTAATTAATTATGTTAATTGTGTCATGTTTTTAGCAGCTGGTTGTGGGATTTATAGGGGTAACGGGTGGGAAGTAAATTATTTTAAATTAATTGATAATTATTTGTTAATTAATGCTAATTAATTAATTACAATTTAAATATGTCCATTGTGTCATTAATTTTAGATGTGAGTTGTGGAGTTTATAGTGGTAAAGGGTGGGAAGTAATTTATTTTTAACTAATTATTAAGTAGTTGTTAATTGATATTAATTTATTATTTTTAAATTAATTATGGAAACTGTAATGATTTTTAGGTGTGGTTGTGGGGTTTATAGGTGTAGAGGGTGGACAGAAATTCATTTTTAATTAATTAATAATTAGTTGATGATTAATATTAATTCATCAATAGATAATTAATTAGGATATTGGTTAATTTTTTTGTGTGTTAATTTTGGTTTTATAGGGGTAACGTTTGGAAGTAAATTAATTTTTATCTGTTTTAGTTTGTTTTTTAATTAATATTATTTCTTGAATTGATACTTAATTATGTTGATTATGGAGGTACATTTTTTTAAAATGTAGATGTGTGTTGTGAAGTGCGCGGTGTTATAGGGTAGGAAATAAAGAATTATTCAATTTATGTTATAATTAATGTTTTTGTTTATATATAATTCTAATTAAAAATAGTTATTTTTTTTGTAAATTATTTGTAAATGTATTTAAAATTATATTTTTAGATATTTGTCATATCTATTTAACATTATAATATGTTTCTATTTTTTTAGATTATTTAAATATTTATATATATTTTCCATTCTTTTAAATATTTTGTTTGTTTTTAATTTTGAACTGACTGGAGTGGGAATATATATTTTAACCCCTATGCTATCCAACACTTTCCCTCCTCTTGCACTCACTGGAGTGGGAATAGTATTTTTTACCCCTCTGCTAGACAACACTTTCCCTAGTGTTGCGCTAACTGGAGTGCGAATAGAAATTCCTACCCATCCGCTATCCAACACTTTCCCCACAGTTGCACTCACTGGAGTGGAAATAGTAGTGTTAACCCCTCCACTATCCAACACTTTCCCTACTGTTGCACTCACTGGAGTGGAATACTATTTCCTTTGCTATCCAAGAATTTCCCTACTGTTGCACTAACTGGAGAGGGAATAGAAATGATTACCCCTGAGCTATCCAACACTTTCCCTACTGTTGCACTCACTGGAGTGGGAATAGAAAATGTTTCCCCTCCGCTATCCAACACTTTACCTACTGTTGCACTCACTGAAGTGGGAATAGTAATTTTTACCCCTCTGCTATCCAACACTTACCCCACTGTTGCACGCACTGGAGTGGGAATAGTAATTTTTACCCCTACGCTATCCAACACACTACCTACTGTTGCACTCACTGAAGTGGAACATTTAAGTTTAAAGACTTTTAAATAAATTAATGTTTTGATTTATAATATAAAGTTTTTTTAATAGATTTTATGGTATTGGTTTATGTATATATAATTATTTATTTGTAAATTTCATATATACAATAAATTAAAATTAATAGTTCATTAATTGTTTTAAAGTAAATATTCATATGTATTAAATTTTATATACGCATGTTTACATTTTTTAATGACATTTATTTGGTATATTTGTTAAAGTGTATATTAAATCTAATTTATTTTTTTGTTAATTTTATTAATTAATATATTTATTATTTTTTTATACATATATTAAAATCGATATTTTGTAAAACTATAATTTTGACATCAATATTTCTTTTACCGATATTTGTTTACATACCATTATAAATATAGGATGTCGATATTTTTGACATCGATATTTATAACGGGATATTTGTGTATGTGGATATTTTGGGGGTCGATATTCTATCAGTGAACCTGGGCTTGCTTGCTGATAGTTCCAATTTATAAAAAAAGGGCATTGTACCACTCCATTTTGCTACCATCCAATTTCCCTTATTGATTTGTCTGTCACAATTCTGGGGAGAGTGATATACAGATGAGTCAGATCGTAGGCTGATAACAGCAACATCTTGAGCTTCTGTCAGTATGGGTTCAGGGAGGAGCTGGGCACGGTAGAACAGTGTCAGAACTTACACCTTCTTGTTGGCAAATATGCAGTTGCCAGGCACTGGCACTGTACGTAGGCTTCAAGGACCTGCTGAATGCATTTGATTGCAAGAACAGATCCAAGTTATAGTCTCTGCTCCTCAACAAGGGGCTCAACATTGCGTTGACTAACTTTCTGCACTTTTTTCAGCTGAATTTTTCTGCTTGGGTACGTTTTGATCAGAACGGCGAGTGTATAGAGCCATTTGGTCCCCCTAGAAAAGTCCTTCAGGGATGTATATTGGCACCCATTATATCTATTATCTACATTAATACCTTGAGTGAACATTTGATCTAAGGTGGGCAAGATGTACTGCACAATGATCAGAAGCATGTCCCAGTGTTAGCATGCATGCCTAAGAGCCTGTTGCATTTAATTTAGTCGGTTTCCTCTGTTACAACATCCCTAGATCTGGGCATTAACTAGTCTAAGTCCCACATTATAGTATGTGACACAAAGAGTGACCACTTGAAACCAGTTCATAAATGCTAGTGGCACCTGAGTTACAAATATATCCAATAGACGACTTAAATTCACTCAGTCGATTGGTGCTCTTTTTAATCTAACCCCATTGGTTTGGGGGCAAACGAAGAGCCGCATTTCTCTAAAGTTTCAATGCCAATGTGATCCTGCTGCTATTAATGGTGCATGTGTTGGGGGTTATTTCCTGATCTCCACGTCTACAAATTGAAGACTATCGCTTTTGCTACAGACTTTTGTTCCAGCCTTCCAGCTGTTCCCATTTTGGGTGCCATGAAGAGTTGTGTCTATATGACAGGGACAACCCTATATGGCCACATTGACCAGGGTCAACAGGTATTATTTAAACATTTAGCCATAATAATGATCCCCTAATTTGGGAATTCAATAGTAATTCTGAAATTCATCATTGTACCTTCAAACCATTTATGTTGAAATCAAAATCACCTGTTTATTATTTGCTCTAAGGGTGAATAGTCAACCATCACCGATCTTCCCCGGTCAATCCATCACCAAATACCATGCGAAAATCTGTATACCTAATATGCAACTTGTGAAATGTCAATTGACTATCATACACATGCTCCAAAATCCTCCCAGAGGTGAGCAAAAACTAACAGTTTATAAAACCAAATTGTGAGTAGTGGTATCAATCCACATATACAAAAAATTGGCTGGTAAATGTAAGCGACAGGAACTGGGACAAATGTATGTCAAGGATTTCATTAAACTTGTCCTTTGCGAATGCGACTGTTGTTTTGGAACAATCCCAATGCAACGTTCAATCAACATGTAGGGGGTAGGTGGCTGGAGAGGGATACAGCCGAACCCTTGAATCCCATTTTTAGGCAGATTATCCTCCTGCAATCCACCGAGGGTATCGAGTCTTACTTGATGCGAAAATCTAATCAATGGGAAAGGGTACTACTGTTGAGGTTTATACTGGGCACAAGTTTGAGTTTGCTCTGGTTTCCTTTGGGGTTAAATGGGGGAGTCACTTCCACCGTTAGTCCATGCAACAATGTCCCCCCCAAACTTACTACATTTCATTGTTTTTGTAAATATTATGTAAAGGATATTGCGGTTTTTTTCTACCTATTTTGAAGGTCCATGATATCAGATTATGCAGACCAGTTCTCCTTTTTCTTCAGACACTTAGAGGACCAGCTTTTTGTCCTGTTGTAGGAACCTTCTTAAAATGTGTTGTTAACTGCTGAATTAATATGTATTTTTAATATTTTTATGCAAATCAATTTTATTTTTAATCTTTTGACTTTATGTCTGCTTGTCTTTACTTTTATGATTAAGCTTTTACTCAAATAAAGTATTATTTGATTTGATTTGAGCTCAGCCGAACCAAAAGTTACTACAAATGTGGCAATACCTATTGCCGAGCAGTGGAAGGCCCTTTGCAAAGGTTGACTGGTCAACTTACTTGGCCCAGTTAGTGTTTATCGTGTAAAAATGATGCAAATATGATGATATAATACTATCAAAAAATGTTCCGCATTATTTAGTGAACCCAGCCATATAATTGGGTCCTCCTTTGCCCCTAATGCTAGTGGACCTTTTGTTTGTAACCATGCTGCATGGGCTGTGAGCTAAATCTTATCTGTCAGTGAAAATCTAGCATGTCCATACTTTGTACATAACTATGAGGATTATAATTTCCTCCTATGATTATAGCCAAGCACCTATACGAGTATAAGGCTTTCAGACTTGCTCAGGGTAACTGTGAGCCCGAGATCAATTAAAAGGGAATCAGACAAGTCATTTAGCCATATCTCGAAGGCTGAAGGGACATCGCTTCCAGGGATGTCTAAAGGATTTGGGGGGCCCTGGGCCAACCGTATTTCGGGGGCCCCTGTCAGGAACAGATTTGAATTTATGATCCAGCTACACCTCTTTCATACCCTCTTTGGCCAAGTCACTGACTGTGCACATGCACACTGGTCCAAAATCAAAATGTGTTTACATCTAATGATCAGGGAGAGTAATGTGGTTTTCAATATTGTGAGACAGCGCCAGGTCGCTAATATTACTGCAAATAATCTCTGTGCCCCCCATGTGAGGACCTGTTTTGATGTTTAAGAAACTTTTTTATGGATGTTGCATGAAACACAAACACAACATTTGTCTGAAAAATGTCTGCAATAGACTCTCACACATTCCCCTCATTCAAAATAAATTAAAGGAAATTGCTATTTACAACAATCTCTTTAAGAATTATTCAAGTTCATCAGGGCAAGACTCTCTCAGGGGGCCTCCAGGAAGGATGGGGACATGGGCCAAAGCCCACTTTGCCCATGTCTTAAAACGTCTCTGATCGCTTCTACTCAGTGTTGTCCATCCCAGCCATTGACCCATCTGATTAATGGCTATGTGATATTTCTAAAAACTAGTATGGATCCATGGCAAAGCATAGTGGCTGAAAACAGCAACTTCAGCTAGCAGGGCAAGTTTAGTTCATAAAGTTCGCTGAAGCGCACTCAACCGAGCAAGCCTCCAAGTAAAATAAAGCATGCACATGACCAGTATGGAACTCTTTGAGGAAGACCCACCATTTGAAGAAGACAAGATTGCCCAACTTTGGTAGAAAGATTTGACTAGAATTGTTCGGATCTAATGCCTTTTGTTATAGGTGAGAGAGGATTTGTGAGGGCTAAAGGAGGTGAACTGAGGAGGGCAGAGTGTTAAAGGAGTTATTGCACTGGAGAGATGGCCTGCTCTGAGCAGTACCTCATATGCGTGAATGGTCATTATGCTTCCTGTTACAGTGGTTGCCTTTTGTGGATAAGGAGTGAGTGTTGGTAACAGAGTGATATGCTTGTGGGTGCTATCACATTAGAACATGTATTTCTCTGGGTTTTATGAAGGCCAATGTTTTCTCTTTTCCAAACATGTTCTTCACACCCTACAATGTGGCTATTCTTATGCGAAAATTGGTCAACTCCATATTTCTTTAGTGTCACACTGTACTTAAAATGGCTCCCCCAGAGAAGCTTGTCAGACTGATGGCAACAGGTCAATCGGGCTAAATAGCTAGGACTTGACACCTGGGCACACTACATCAAATGAATATGGAAGGACCCCAGCTGTGTGTTTTGGCCATAGAAGTAGGCCTCAATTTTATGAAATGTAGCTCTGCGGGGCCCCTGGCAGCTAGGATTCCACATGGCATGTTGTCTGTTGTGTAAAGGATCTTGGATTTCAGAGTTTCTGGCACAGGTGTTTTGAGACGGGTCACACCTTCTGGCCCTGACATTTTAAAGGAGCGAGGCGTGTCAGAGATATGTCCAAATTGATACTGAAAAGAATAAAATACTAGGTAGCAAGCACATTGACAAATGATACATGATACGGGCAAGGAAGTAAAACCTCCCTGATTCCTTCTAATCTGCCAAGCCACGAATATAGACTATCATAGAAAGCTCCTCCATGTGCCTCCATATTTAGCATAAGGGCAGTGTCAAGAAGTCCTGGGGTTTGCTTTTATTTTCCTATAAATTTCTCTATGTGATGCAGCAGATTTTATACTTCGCTCCTGCCTGGAATGTTAATGAGGGACATTGTTTTGTATTGTTTTTTTTTTTTTTTTTTTGAAACCGTTTATTGCAGTTCGTAAAAGTTACAGGTATGGGCCTACAACCATCCGGCCGGCCGCTAGAATGACCAAAACATATTGCACACATACAGTAAAAGTCTCTAGGCAGTGTAGAGCAGTGAAACAGGAGTAATCAATGGTGCAGGCCACACAGCTCCAAGCCCACAGTACGGTTCCCTTTTCTTGAAACAAAACAACACCAAAAAACCACACCCGCAAGGCAACCCGCGATCCAAGATAACAGCACGTGCTCCATAAGTGGGGGATCCAAACCAGCAGCAGAACTCTGGAGAGGGGAATGGGAATAGGTCAGGGACTGGGGGACCGCGCGCCCGCGGCTGAGGGAGGGGGGCCGTCTAGGGAGACGGAGCAGGCGAGGCCGCCTGTAGCTGTGGTGGCTCACAAATACCCCCGCGGTAGGCGTTCCAGGGGCCCCAGATTTTCACCCACGCCCCAGGCTTACCTCTCGCCACATACACCACCTTTTCACGAAACATACACCAATCCATATGCTCTTTCCAGGCCAACACCGCAGGGGGCCTCTGGGATCCCCACAATTGAGCAATGTCGCGCTTGGCTATCATGTATCCCAGAGTCACCCACCGCGTCTGCGGGACCGAATAGTCATTCGGTTCCCATACATTCAGCAAGCATCTCCTCGCTTCAGGCAGCAGCGCAACACGCGTCACCACACGCAGGACCTCATGCACACCACGCCAGAATCGCTCCACCTTCGGGCACTCCCACAGTATATGCGTGAAAGTCGCCAACGCACCACAGCCACGCTTACACATTCCGTCACCAGCAAAACCCATACGCAGAAGCCTTGGCCCCGTCACGTAAACCTGGTGAAGGATCTTGAGCTGGACGAAACGAAGGCGAGCCGGGATGGCCACCTCTTTCGGAGAGGCCACCGCGGAAATCCAATCCTCATCGTCCAGCTCCAGCCCGTCGGCAACCCAAGCCTCGCGGAGACTAGTCAGCAGGCACGATCTATCGTTGATCAGTTTTTTGTATATGAGGGAGATCGTGCTGTCCGGGACATGGCCATCTAGGACTCTGTCCTCCAGGGGGGAAGACTCCGGAATGGATGCGACATCCGGGAAGACGGAGCCCAGCGCATGGCGGACCTGTAGGTACCGAAAGTACTCACTGCCCTGCAGCTGGAACTCCGCCTGCAGCGTCTCAAAAGTTTTGAATCCCCCCCTCGTCCAGAGATCTCCCACCGTGCTGATTCCGATCGTGTCCCACTTCTCGAAGCCCTTCGACGTCCACAGGGAGCCCAACCTCTCAGACGCATACAGCGGTGACGCCCGGGTCAAACGGTCCTTCCACCCCATAGCTGCATTAGCCGCGTGCCAGACACGCACCATGACACGCGTCGGTCCCGTCAAACGGGAGTCGGGCGCGCCAGCGTAGAGCGCTCGATTGTAATCGCCACCGGGCAGGAGCATCTTATCCATCTCGAATGCCGGGTTCAAGGCGGGCCCGTAAAGGCCATGATTAATTGCAGCTAGTTGGGAGGCCCAGTAATACCGTTTAATGTCAGGGAGGGCGACCCCCCCATCGTACCACGGGAGCGTCAATTTAGCCAGAGCAATGCGCGGCCTCCCGTCCCAGAACAGGCGCCGCTGGAGGCCCTCCACCTCACGGAAATAGCGTGCCGGGACCAAGTCCATAGTATTCTGGAGGGCGTAGAGGAAGCGTGGCAGGGACATCATTTTAAACAAGGCCGCTCGGCCGAGCGGCGAGAGCGGCAGACGCCGCCAGCGCACCACGTCCTCCCTCAAACGCCGAAGGGGGGGTAACAAATTCCGCTCGTAGCGGGCCTCCGGGTCAAGAGTGATATAGATACCCAGGTACCGAAAACCTTGGGAGGCAATCTGGATCGGACAGTCCCGTGGTAGGGCCGGAGCCTCCCCGGAAAGCACATATACACAGGATTTCGCCCAGTTGATGACCAGGCCTGAGTTGCGACCGAATGAACGCAAAACATCAACCAGGACGATCAGTGATTTACGCGGGGAGGCGAGATACAGAAGGATATCGTCAGCATAGAGGGACACACGGTCCTCATGCTCGGGAGTCCAGCGGAGACCACGGATAGAAGGGTGCCACCGCAGCCACTCCGCCAGGGGCTCCAGGGCCAGGGCAAACAGGAGAGGCGACAGGGGGCAGCCCTGTCGCGTACCCCTCCCCAGCGCGAATGGGGCCGAGACTCGCCCATTCACTACCACCTGCGCCAATGGGCCCGAATATAGCAATTTGACCCAGCTAATGAAACCCGGGCCAAACCCGAATTTTGCCAGCATCGCCCAGATGTATGGCCATTCAAGCGTATCAAACGCCATGGTGGCGTCCAAGGACGCCAAGATGGCCGGCTCCCGCACAAATGGGACACGCGCGAGCACCCCGTGCAAGCGCCGCAGATTGAGCGCCGTGTTGCGGTGCGGTATAAAGCCAGATTGGTCTTGGTGGACCAAATCGCCCACCACGCCAACCAACCTGTTGGCCAACACCTTGGCGAGGATTTTGGGCTCCGCGTTCAAAAGCGAAATCGGCCTATAGGATGTGACCCGTTCACGGGGCCTCCCCTCCTTGTGGATCACCACAATTGTGGCTAGACGCTGGTCCGGCGGGAGGGAAACCCGCGAGTGGGCCGCCAGGAACATCGCGCGCAGGTTGGGCGCCAACACATCCGGGCGTAGCTTGTAGAGCTCGATGGGAATACCATTGGGGCCCATGGCCTTGCCGGATGCAACCGAGCGAATAGCCAAGGCAATTTCGTCCGAGGTGGGAGGGGCGTCCAGCGAATCCCTGTCCTCCACCGTTAGGGAGGGCAGTGCGATGTCCCGAAGCAGGGCATGGGAGTCTGCCTCCGAGCAGGGGGAAACCGGGGAGTAGACTTCGCGGAAATAATCCGCGAAGCAAGAGACAATGGCTTCCGGCTCAGTGACACACGCACCATCAACACTCTCAATCAAAGGCACCACACGGCTCGCTCTCTCCCTCTTATCCAACCACGCAATCAATTTGCCAGCCTTATCACCCACATCATACAATCGCCCCTGCTGCTCTCTACTGAGGCCCCTGGCCGCCTCCGTGACGAGGGCCCGATAGGCCGCCTGCTTTAGGTGTAGAACATGCAACTTGTCGTCTGTTACCCCGCTTCCCAGGTCACCCTCCAGTTCTGCAATCTCGGCCTCTACCCGGGTCACCTCCTCCCGCTCGCGCCGCCGGGCATGGGAGATAAAGGAGAGGGCCTCCCCTCTAAGGACTACCTTGAAAGCCTCCCACAGGGAGATGGCCGAAGAGACCGACCCCACATTCTCATCGAAATATCGCTGTAAGGATTTGGTCAAATCAGCACGAATGGTGGGGTCGCGCAAATACCATGCATTGATTGGGGCCACCCTGCCATCCCCCCTCGGGAAGACATCGAGATGCAACAACAATGGGGAGTGGTCTGAGATACCCCGCGCCAGATGGCGCACCTCCCCCACCCTCCCTGCGTGGGCCGCCGGGACAAGGATGTAATCAAGCCGCGAGAGGCTACCATGGGCACCCGAGAGGAAGGTGTATTGTCGCAATGCAGGATGCTTTAATCGCCAGCAATCCACCAGGCCCAGCGTGTCCAGAAGGCCGGGCAGCCACGCCTGTGCCCGGGGGAGGTCCCTAGGGGGATGGCGATCCATAGACCCAGAGGCTACCGCATTAAAATCCCCTCCAACCACCAGCAGGCCACTCGGAAGGTCCAGAAGGAGGCGCCCCAGGTCCGCAAATGTGGTGGCTTGTAACCCAGGCGGGACGTACACTGATATAAAGACAAACACTCTACCCTCCATTCTGCCCACCAGAACCGTGTAACGTCCCCTCTCATCATGGCGCACCTCATCAATCTCCAACGGGAGCGAGTTCTTAATCATGATACCCACCCCCCGCGAGCCCGAGGTGAAGCCAGAATGGGCCGCCAAACGATATCCCCGCCGGTTCATTGCATGAAAGGAGTTACCTATAAGGTGCGTCTCCTGCAGGAAGACAACATCTGGTGAAATACGTTTTAAGTACTGCAGGACCACACCACGCTTAATCCTATCCCCCAGGCCATTAACATTCCATGACAACACAGCCAAATCCCTACCCCCCATCATACGTCGAAACAATCGGTCGTCCCCCATCGAGCATCCTAAAAACAACAACATAGTAGCGGGTTTGCCCTGCGGTGCTAACAAACAACACACCCCCCCCACCCCCCGGTCCCAACAAAACTCCCCCCTCCCTGCACCCCTGCATGAGCCCAGACAGCCCCCCCAAAGTGCAGTGTGCCTGTCGCCCCATAGCTAAAACACTAACTAGTCCCCCAGAGGAGGAGGGAAGCCCCCAACAGACCCCGCACGACCTCCATAGGAGGGGAAAATACGCAATCAATAAATGGGGAAGGAACAACGTCCAGAGCACGGCCTATGCAGTCACCCCTCAATTCTGCTCCGGCGGGCCCTCCTCGCCAGCCGCGCCCCCCCCGCCCCCCCGGCCCCGATCTCCAGGCAGAGTGTCCAGCCAGTCCCCAGCCGCCTCGGGCCGGTCGAAGAAGTGCGTGCGACCATCCACCTCTACCCTCAGCTTAGCTGGAAAGAGCATTGAGTACTTGAGGTTCAGGTCCCTTAGGCGACGTTTAACACCAAGAAAGCTCTGCCGCTGCTTCTGGACCGCCGGGGTAAAGTCTGGGTAGAAATGTACCTCCATGTTGTCAAGCTTGACCGGTCCCTGTTGTCTGGAGGTCTGGAGGATAGCATCTCTGTCCCGGAAATTAAAAATCCGGGCAATGAGAGGCCGCGGCGGGGCACCAGTCTTAGGTCTGCCCCCGGGGACCCGGTGAGCGCGCTCCACCGCAAAAAACTTACTCAGCCCCCGGGGCTGGAGATGGGTCAGGATCAACTCTTCCACGAAAAGATCCGCCGCCTCCGCCTCTCGTCCCTCCGGCACCCCCACAATACGGACATTATTCCTCCGGGCCCGACCCTCGGAGTCCTCCAGTCGCCGGTCCATCAGGGCGCTCGCCTGGCCAAGCCGGCGCACCTCCTTCTGGAGGGCCACCACGTCTGTCGTGAGGCTCGTTGTGGTGTGGGCCAGGGAGTCGACTCGGTCGTTTGTTTTGGACAAGTCTGCCCTCACAAGGCTCACATCCACCAGGACCGAGTCTATTTTTTGCGCTAAGGTGTCGAAACGCTGGTCCACCGAGGCCTTCATCTCTGCGATGGCGCCCATGACGTCCCGGAGGGTCAGATCCACCGGATGAGCGGATGCCTCCGTCGGGCCCACCGGGGATGCACGCGATGTCTCCGGAGAACCCTTCTGAAGCGTGTAGCGGTCCATACTGTTGGCCTGGTGTGCCGTGCCACGGCGGGTCGTCTTCACCTTCGCCCGGTCGCCATCTTGTTTGGTGGACATGCTGGCTCTTCCACCGTCGTGCCAAGCACCCCAAACGGGCCGCTATACCAAATCACGGGTGCCAGGGGGGGGGCAGGGGCGACCACCGAACCGCGGGTCAACCCACCGCCGGCGGGTCAGCCGGGCTCCTGGACAAGGCCACACCACCACACCCCGCTCCGCAGTCCGACCCCGCTTGAGAGCTAGGAGGGCGCAAAAGCGAAAGTGAAAGTGCGGGGTACGCCAGTCGCCCAGCCCCGTTCGCCGCTGTTATTCACTTTGTCCCCGGATCGCCCCACTACTCCAATCCGGGGGGCCGGCGAGGAGAAGGCCACAACCTTCGATCGATGCTCCCACCGGCGTCCGGGGTCCGATTCGAGCCCAAAAAACGGGTGGCGCCTCAGC